>NC_059471.1:210021493-211271493 GCF_018139145.2 Gymnogyps californianus | reverse complement strand
GTGAAGGGGAGCAGAACTGGCTGGGTGGCTGTGGAGCAGGCAAGGCTCTGCCCAGAGGGGCCTGCCCTCAGGGTTTGCCCGTTTTTGCAGTCCTTTGGTTGTGACTCAGTGGGAACAATCCCTGAAGAAGAGGAGTGAGATGACTGTTGGTGCAAATCTGGTTCATCTGTCCCAGCCGTGGGGCTTGCACGCCGCCCTGCGCGGGCGTGCACGTCACCATGGTTTGCAGCACTGCTCATGCTGTCTTGCTTTCCAGGTCCAATGCCCTTGTGCACACTCACTTCCCCTGCCCTTCCCCTTCACCCTTCGGGCAGGCTGGCCTCCGCCTGAGACTCGGTGGCTTGAAGCTCTGAGAATGGGGAGACAGTCAGGACAAACTGTTGTTTCTGAAGATGGGCCTCATTTCTACCATTTATTTCCGTGAGTCTTTCCTAAACCAGTAGTGGAAAGTCTAGTTCGTAATTATTTTTTCAAGAGGGAGAAAAAGGATTTTAATTTGGCACAAGGCTCCTGGCATAGGGAGCATAGGTCTATATAGCCTGCCCTGTCTGTAGAGGACAGCGACACAGTACGTAACATGGGCTGAGCTTTCTGAAATAAGCCAATACAGAAGTACCAATGTTTCTCACTACAATGCATAGGAACCCATTAGACAACACTTCTGCCATTCAAATTTGTTCATGTGATGATTTCATATTGGAAAGGCTGTTTGGTGCTCTGGAGCAGGAGAAGTTAGCTGTAAGCCAGTTGTTTTTCCCCTAGGAAGAGTATCCCAGCCATATCCGTATGCATCCGCCATCTTTTAGCAGTACTTCTGTAGGAGAATGAAGATGTTGCATGTTCAAAGAAACAGGAGCATCCTTTTTAACATTCCCTTTCAAGGGAACTTGGTGGCAAATGGAGCTTTGGAGCTGAGAAGATGGGCCCAGGAAAGATGCTGGAGATGTGGATAATGGTGATGCGAAGAGAAGTAGCCGATGGCTGATGCATAACCAGACTCCACCTTCTAATGCAGCGTGGGTTTCCCTGTTATGGAAGTGCTCTGAGGCTCTGTGAAATACATGCACAGTCCATAGCTGGATTGAATGGTCAGAAAATATGCACCGACAATGACGCAGCATCTCCCACAGGTTTGGTAGGACCGGAGAAACGTATTGCATTCAAGGCCTTTGGCTTTCCCTGCAAGCCTCTTTATCCCACCCCTTGAAAAATCGATGTCCTTACCCATGGACTAGGGAATGGAGATGAAATTGCTGAAACCATGGTTACAGACAGAGCTCTTAAAAACCTCTCCTATCCTGCAGGAAGGGAGTGCTGCTGTCCCTTGGAAGAGCTTGACGTTACCCATCGCATGGGGGATCTGCACAGGGGATATGTTTAAAAGGGGTTGCATCAAGTGTTGTGATCATTTCTGCAAACGCTCATTTGTCAGGAGAGGAAAAAAACAGCTTCAGTAATTAGTAAGCAAGAGTCCTCCTCGAGAATAGAGATAGGATGGTGTCAGCCACAGTGTCACCCCGGCGGAAGCACACCGCGAACGGCGCAACCCAGCCATTGTGTGGATGCCGACAGGGAGCGATGGGATAAAAATTAAGGCGAGCTAAAGGCTGAGTGACCTGGTGACTTCCCTGTTTTGTCTTGAGAGCTGACAAAAGAGTTCCTGGCCTGCCCAGGGGCTTCTCGCTTCCTCCGCGCAGCACTTTCCAGCCTTGCTTGGGCTCCCGCATCACCCGAGGACATCTGCACAGGTTATTTCTCATGCTTCCTCTAAACAGCGCTCAGCAAAAATGCTCTGATTCAGCAAAGCACATGGCTGTGTCCATAAATCCCTTTTATTTCAGTGTGACATAAGCAAGTGTTTAAGTGGCTTACTGTATCAGGGCTGAAATGAGAAACCGTCTCCTACGGTCCTTAAGTCCATTTACAACAGCAAGCAATAACTCTCAGGTGAACTTTAAAGTCGGGAACACTGCATCTTAACCTCAAAACACTTGGTGCTTGAGCCATGTAGTTAGAATTAAATCTAACTCCGACGCCGCATTTTAAACCAACTAGGGTATTACCCAGCAGACGCCTAAATCACTGCTCTGAGAGTGGCCGGCCTCGGAGGCCTGATTTCAGTTATATCCTGAGATAAGAAAGTCCTTTCCTGGACAGGCCAGCTTCCTCACTAGGATGGAGGTTGTGCTGGTTTATGTCACGTATTGTTTTCTTTCTTAAAAATAATACAGATCTAAATCTTTTCAAATACAAAGGGAAGCAGAACATCTCACGCCCTCCCTGCCTTCTGATGTTGATGCAGGAGGAGAAGGCATTCCCAATGCATACTTTTCACTACGTTTGACTCTTTCACCCTCGTAACTCTTTCCATTCCCTTTCTTGGCCAGAAAATAAACCAGTTGCCAGCTTAAAAATATATCAGCTTCCAAGCATTATCCCCACTATTTACAACGCAGGAGTGGAGAGTGTAGGAGCTTTGAGATGGCTGGTCAGAGCATCCCCTGAGCTCTGGAGCTGAGGCTGACCACAGGGAGGTGATACAGTTTTCAGTATTATTTATTATTTTTAGTCTAGAGGATTCACTTGCCACAGATGTCTTAAACCTTACAGATTTGCAACTCCTTCCACACTCAGGAAAAGTGTGTCTTGATAAACCTTGACTCAGCCAGTCAGTTGTGGAGGTGGTTCAATGTGGACACCTGCTTCGGGCCAACGTTTTTAGGTCAAGAACATGGCAGAGCTCTTAAAACCTTGCTTCAAACTGGGATCCTGTAGCTATCATCTCCTCCACTTTTACCTGGGAAGCCTGTGTTGCTCCTACAGCCTTTCTGCACATGCAGCGTGCTGGCTGCACCCAGCAATGGGTAAAAGGGCTGCGCGGGGAGTAAATAATAAATAAGTAATCGTGCAATGGAGGTGGCCCAGCTGCTCCTCCTCCCGCCAGCTCGGGGCTCTTCCCTGCGGTCAGTGCTTTTGTGCAGATGAGTTTTAATTGAGTCAGGGGATCAGGTTTCCGTCCTCTCCTGCTGGACTTTCCTGCACAGCCTCATAGACCTGGTAGATCAGCTCCTGCCTGGAGCCGACCGCAAGTCCCGGTGAGAGAGGAGAGCCGCAGTCCTGCTCGGCTGTTCATCACTCCTTACG
The DNA here is from genome assembly GCF_018139145.2 of Gymnogyps californianus. Classification (NCBI taxonomy): domain Eukaryota; kingdom Metazoa; phylum Chordata; class Aves; order Accipitriformes; family Cathartidae; genus Gymnogyps; species Gymnogyps californianus. Next base: position 211,268,349 of record NC_059471.1, on the reverse strand, counting down.
GAGCAGATGATGAGCTGTTCACACTGAGCATTAAGGGGCATCTTTAGGTGCACTGAAACCACTTGATCCGTGTGAAACCATTGCAACCAGAGGGTCACCTCCTATGGGAAGTGGAAGGCGAGTGGCTCGGGCAGCCTATGGCCTCATCCCACCTTACAGACCTTGGGACTATTCATCTGTACTATGTTATTCATCCGTATGCGAAAGTAATGCCCAAAGGCTGCAAAAGTGCTACTATCACCAAAAACCATAGCAAAAAATAAGCCCCCTCATGCCTATGTTAATAAGACGACAGGTAGACAATCTTCCTTGCTGCCAACTTCCCAGTTAACACCCAAGATAACTTGCCCTGTATGTAAACTTCTCCTGAGCTAACTCAGCTCAGCCAAAACTGTGTGAAGAACTTCTTTATTTTGTGAGCTTTTCTTTTTTTTTTTGCCCCAGGGTGAACTTATTTTCTAGATAATAATCACTTTAAGCAAGTTCTGTAGTTTCATCCCATGTTTGCACATTATATACAAGGGCCGTGATCCATCTTTTGGGTTGCCAGTCCCTAATGCAGCCCAAAGAAATAAATATCAATGGCAGAACTAAAATGGGATGCTCAGACGGAGAGAGGATAAAGGATCTCTGGCGTCTTTGCACAAGGACAAGCAGCGTGGTCCTGGGACAGGTGCTCCATCAACTTTTGAGCATAGTTGTGCTTCAGGAAAACCGTGGTATGTCCTGGGAGAGTCTCGCTTCCCCTGGAAGAGCTCCGCATTTATTCTGTTCGCTATGCACAAAGGACACAGCATGGTCTAAGGGAAAAGGATCTAAATTATCTGTCAGGGCAATCCTTTCCCAATGATGGACTCCGCAGCCTTTTATAAGTCACATCAACTTCTCTGCAGGGACTCCTGGTTACCTTCTGGTTCATTCCCTACTACGTACTGCGGCAGGCACCGTGAGTCATCATCAGGATAACAACCATGTGGCACTAAAGTACATAGCAATAGATTATTATTATTATTTTTCCCAAAGATGTTAGCATGTCTGTAACTCTCTCCTACGTCTGACTTTTAATTCCTTGTAAACATACATAAAAATACAATTTTTTGTACAGTTTCACACTTCAAACACGACATATTTTCAGCTAACTCTTCCAGATATCACTCGTTTGTGCATATAGATAGGGTGGTAATTACATGAGAGCATCCAAGTCTTCTGGGAACACATTTGCAAGAGGTTTGCTTTAGTTATAGAGGAAAACAGGACGATTTATTTGCTACCGAAACTAGTGTGATTTGCTGGAGAAAAAAAAAAATCAATGTAGGTTCATAGGAAGATGACCAAAGTGACCCAAGGCAGTGGAAACAGTAGTATGTGTGAAATACTTTTCAAGGACAAATTAAGATTTAAATCTCAAAGTGTCCTTTTAGCGCTCGTTGAGTGTTTTGTACCTACTGTATCAGTAAGCATTCAGAGGTGTGAGCGGTGATCGCCCTGATCAATGGAGCCAAAGCACTGGGCAGCGCATCACTCATATTCTGTAACAGAGCGGGTCAATAAATAGCACTGAGCAGTGTTATATATAACACATAATAGAAAACACACTTGCAAATGTCATTCCAGATGTGAAAAAAAAGTAAAATGTTAATCTATACACAGAAGTGGTTTTTTCTCTTTTTCTTCTTGTTTTGAATAACGCTCTAAGAACTGATATGCTTCCAGTGGAAAAATATGTCACCAGCTTGTTTCCAGCCACTGCTAATCAGCAGGTTTGACATACATTTGATGTCGAGGGCCAGGGCTGTGGCTGGTGCCCAGGCTGGGCAGCCGCCAGCGGTTCTGCCTGAGCTGCGGCAGCTGATGGGGTCGGTGCTGGGTAGACATCATCCCCCAACAGGGTTTCACAGGAAGGACAGGGTGAGATGCAGAGCACATTCAAATGACAAGCAGCTGACTCATCCTCAGAGATGCAGGTGTTTTTTAGAAACAGGCCCTGCAAAAATCTGCTTTGACCATTTCTGCTCCTGCTTTGTTCAGGAGCACACCCTGTGCTGACCAGGGCAGAGCTGGGGCCACAGGACTGGGACATCTCCCATGGGCTCTGCCTGCACACCTAGATGGGTGAGGAGTGTGAAGGCGTCCTACCTGCCTTCCCTCGTCCTGATAGCTCCTGATGCTGAGCATCTGTGTGTCTGGTGAGGACTAGAGCTTAGACTAGCCCCACTCTGGGCTCAAATAGGGAAAACCGCCTCCAGGACACATAGCCTGTGCTTTTATACACCCATTCATCTTCTGAGTAATGTCAGGATTTTGCATCACCTGTATTGAGAATGCTTTGGCTATTGGTGCAGCAAGACTGGATCCTCTCTGCATCAGGACACCTCACAACAGAATAAATATGGACATCGTGTAACCTCTGCACAGGAGGAACCTGGAATAAATGCCTCGACTTGAGCCTGTCTTTGTACCAGATGCCTCCGCCTTTTAAGAGCCAGGGAAAGATGTTCCTTCCTTGAAGAAAACACAGCAGCTCTTTAATACTATGCAGAATTAATGCAGAAGAGTTAAAGATAGGAAGCGAAGAGGGAACAGCCTGATGCAATTTCTGCAAACTCAGCAGCTGGATCCGATACCCCCGAGCCCTAAGCTCCCAGGATTCGATACCCATTTTGGAGCAGCCTTCTGCCACGTACGCAATCGGCTGTGCCTGTGAGAGGGGACTGAGAAAGTGAGGACACAGCCCAGCACCTTTAGATTTGCAGATCCCCCCCCGAGTTGCCATAGGCACTCTCAGAGTGTTTCAGAAAAAATGTTCCATGGTGCAACACAAAGGCAAAGCAGACTCAGTGCTTCCCTCCAGCTCTCCCTGGTCTTGATGAGGCACAAGTCTCCTTCCCCCCCCATTCCCACCACCTCCTGCAGCACAAGCCCAGGTGACACCTTCGATGCCTGCATCACCACCCCCAACAGGGCTGCAAAGCATGCCAGGGAGCCCAGACCACTTCAGACAGCGCTTTTTTTGCAATTTTTTGGTCTTTCCAGTTCAGAATTGCAAAGGCAGTGGAAGTTACCTTCCAAATTTATTTTCCAGCATGCTTCCACACTGGGGTGTGTGTGTGTGCACAAAGGAAGCACTGTATCTGATTACACATCCCCTAAATCATCTGTGTCCCCTTGAGTGCCCCATTTCACTGGGAAATGAGAGTGTTTGGCGGTACACAAGCACACACATGGCAGCCACGTGTTGAGATGATGGGAATCTTCATGAAACCCTAGCTGGGGATAGCCAGGAGAGATACTGTCCGTGCAGAGCAAGGACAAAACTATTTTTAAAGGTGGAAAGAGCTCCATCAATGCTCCCCTTTCTAGGACAGGCGCCATGTTTCAGCATCAGATTTTGTGCTGTCTTTCCCAGCTGCTCACTTGATGCGGCAGCTTTCCACCCCCAGCTTGTCCTGCATAAACCCGGTGTGAAAGCAGCGGGGTCAGCCTGTGGCTGCTCCGCTATCTGCAAAGCACTTCCTGGTGCAAAATATTTCAGCTCAGATGGACGGGATGCCAACAGCGCTTGCAGCGTGTGTGGTACGGCTGCAGCCACGTTCGATCCCACGCGGTCAGGAAACCCAAACAAGGGTGGATTTATTTTGGTTGGGAGATCTGGCAACTTCTAAGAAGGGGAAAAAAAATTAAAAATCTAAACACAGAGCCTGAGTCTTGTGGACTGGCAAGCCCAACAGCCATTGTCAAAATGTTACGCGTTACACGTGGAAGTGCATGCACAAATGATTTCTGTAGCCAAAATGGGAATATCAGCCTCTTTTTGGTTTGCAGCTTTCTAGTAGATTTTCAGTGGACCCTTTTACAGTGACTTTAAGTAAAAAAGGCTCAACTTGCCTCCCTTTTTGTGCCCTCAAGGACTTTTCCCAAAGATTACTACACTAGGTCACACCACATCCCACCAGTGCAGACAGAGGGTGAAAAGGACATTTTCCTACCCACTAGTGATCTTTTCTTGAGGGTGGGACACAGCAACTGCTTAACACCACGTGAAAATGTCACACAGCAGCCTAGGACAAGAGCATAAGGACGGTGTATCTGCTAGGAAAGGAGCCAGAGGGGGTGGTAAGAAAGAACATTGTTAACTGCACTGGAAATCAGATGGTCCCTGCTCCTCTGGTCTCCTTTGAGCTTTAAGGCTGGGCAAGGGCTGAAGTCCCACCCCACCCCATGGAGATGCACCCAGGATATCTGGCACCATGCATGGGACCACAGAGAAGTATACCACAGCCATGAAGCAGGGATACACTGGGAAGGTCAGGTACATTAGGCTCTTCTACTTATTTTGGCAGGCAGCCTACTAGAGCCCAACATAGGCAAGGAATAAACCTTCAGGCTGCCATCGACCCGTGAGTAGGTGGAGTGCAAAGGTGACTTGGAGCAGAAGGAGGCAGGATCAAACCCTACGTGTTTGTGATTCATCAACATGAAAGTGCTCCCAGGAGCTCAGAGCTGATCAAATATCTGGCTGGGGTCTCTTCTCAGTGTCAGATCAGAGAGAAAAGCAGTCAAAGTAATTTTTGGTCGTTGATGGGATTCATCTCCAGAGCAGAAGACAGGGGCTTCAACTCATTGTGCAGCCTTGGAAAATTATTTGTGGCTTTATGGGAAATGGCACATATTGAGATTTCCAAAAGGGTTGGGGATTAAGTTGCTAAAAGTGTGGGAGAAGGATAAATATCAGGGGATGTTGTCAGCTGCAGTGGTCCCCAAGGCCATGTTGGGCAATCCACTGCTGGCTTAGGGAACTGTATGGCCTGGGAGAGGCCGGGACAAACTGGGATTTGAAGCTAGAGGAGGCTTGCAAGCAATTCAGCTGCAGCTTAACCTTGTCAGACCTTGCTGCCTGCTGGCCTGCCATGCTCTGCTTGCACTGGGGCTGCAGGGCAATCCGCACCTCCAGCCGCTGGAAGGAGTAAGCCAGCAAGCGTGACTGGAGATTGGCATTGCCGAGTGACCTTGGGATCCAGCTGTGCACCCAAGCACACCCCATCCTGTGATGAAGCGAGTGGACCCCAGGGAGCCACCATCATCTGCTTTTACGGCTCACCCTGCAGCACTGCCTCCCCCCAGCTCTCCCAGAGATGGGGCATTTGTGGGATGGCTCCCAGCTAGATGGAGATTTTGGGTGCAGCTTGGAGGCACAGGAACGCTGACTGCCTCAAATCTAGAGTGTTTTGAATGAAAGACACCCAAGGTCCCTGAGAGCTAAGCATGAGCATGGCCCCATGCCTGACAGCAGCCTTTGCTGGTCCCAGCGATCCAGCCCGCTCCTGCTTAGCTCACAAGAAGTGGGTCGCACAGTGCCTTACTGCATCTTCAGGGAACACACTAAGCCTTGACCCCAAATTTGGTTGGTGTTGGATCAACACTCCTTTTATACCTTCCCTGTGTGTCTCACCCCTCTCGCAATGCCTGACCCTTCCTTCTCCTTCGCAGTCCTGCAGACTGGGACTTGAGACTGCAGTCACTCCCCAGCCCCTTTCAAATTCTCCCTAATCCAGCTTTTTCTCCCTCATCCATACCATGCAGTTTTACTTTGCCTTTGCTGTCTGTTAAGCTGCATTCAAACCTTCTGCTGTTATTCACACAGCAAGCAACAGTAGCAACAAAGGGGTTATGTATGATCGTAATTACCTGTGATATATGGGACTACACTCTGTGACTTGGGAAGTCTTTCCCAGCCTTATGTCCCTACTAACAACACCCAACGCACTACCTGAAGCTCTTGACTTGGCTAAACAATTTGACACGATCTCTACGGAAGATGCTCTCTGCGCCAAGTGACGCTGCATTGCCGTATGGCCCTGAGTGACCCAGTGCTGTGACCACAGGTATCACCAAATACTGACTTGCATTTTAAATGCAATAACCAGTTCAGATGCATGGCAACGGGACCACCAGAAACCATCTACCAGGAGAAATGGGTAGCTTGCCCCAAAGGGTTGCGAGTGGCTCACTAGTGTATCTATGCTCAAATGATGGCAGGGATCCCATATTTCTAGCCTGGGTGTTTAAAACCAAAATTCACATAAGAATGAAATTTTTATTTTACATGTGCATAAATCCACATGCTATGCCCCACTGGTGCAATTATCCCCACTGTGCGAACTGATTTGGCTGGGGCCACTCGCAGCGCAAAGGGTGACCAATGCCAACTCCTTCAGCCTGTTTGGTCCTCAGAGAGACACAGCTGACCTTAGCAGCAGCACGAGCGGGTGCTGAGCTGAAGACCCTTCAAAACATCCCCCCTCATTACAAGAAGCAATATATCCTTGGCTCCCCACGGCTTCTGCCACAGCCCCCCTCGCTCAGCGGCACAGCTGGGCTGCAGAAACCACCCCACGAGCACCTCTCCCTCCTGCAGCATGTGACACCTCCCCGCCTGACACCGGTACTTAAAACTACCTTAAAAATATTAATATTTGGAAGTGGACAAGCTACCGGTAACTCGTGCCAGGAACATCAGGACAAGCAGCTCTGAGCCACCAAGCCGAGCTGGTGCACCATCGCCCGGCCAGGGTTAGCATCGCGGGTTCAAGTGAGCGTGCAGGCAGCGATGCAGGCAGCAGCCCTCCTGCGGGGCCCTCTGCCATTGCCGCAAGGAGAGAGGGGATCAGTCTGATAGTTTTAGCTCCATCGAGATCTCTCTGGTGCCTGCCAGGCAATTCTAGGCAGGGAAAATGGCACAGTCACCCATGCTGGTAACAGCCCCCTCCATGCACAGATAGGGGATGCTCATCAGACCCTGGGGGCCAATCTAGAGGGACCCACGTCCGAGACAGCCCGATATCCAGCTGGCACTGGGCAGAGCCAGGATTCAGCCTCTCTCAGTACCTGAGGCACCGGGAAAGCCCGGTTCAGCCGTGCCCATGAAGTGTGGCGCGCAGGCACAGGCACCACACCCCCTTCCCGGCAGAAAGGGCGAGCGGTGCCGGGGTTTTTGTTCAGGACAATGTTTTAAAATCCCAAACCAAACCAACAGGCTGAGAGTTCAGCTTTCCCTGTGACCTGGCTTGCCTGGGAGAGGAGATTTGGTAGCTCGCTCCCGCATCTGTGTGTGTTGTATTGGTAAACCGCTGCCAGGGCTATTATTAGAAACAATTGTCTCTCCTGGAAATTTTATATAGAGGCTTGAAACAACTTTTCTCATGCCCTCCCCAGCAGAGAGCGGGCTAACAATGCAGCCAAGAAACCCTCCTTACGCGGAGCATGTCTGAAAGGCATGCAGATACACCCAGACAGGCACAGTTTGGAAACAGAGCTATTTATTTGTCTTTTCTAGCCCTGGATCTGTAGCAACTTTTCTCCCCCTGATTTAGGAAAAGGTGTGTAGAAGAAAGGAAAAACAGGCCAGGGGCTTTACCCTTTGCAAAGCCCCCAGCTCTGCATTAAACTTGCTGCAGCCATTTGGAAAGGGAAGGAGCAGTCCATCTTAGCAGTCAGTGGGGACAGGCATCCAGATTTCTGGGGGGGGGGAAGAAATCACAGCACCAGCTTCTCTCCCCCACACCCTCTCCTTCCCTCTAGTGCAAAAAACCCAGCTGCCGAGCTCGTCTCCCTTACTCGCCCACCAAATTCAGGGGTTTGGGTGGGTTCTTTTTTTTTCTGGAAAGGAGAGAGAAAGCAGATGCTGCCCACATTTCTCTCTGTTTGAGATAAATGGAGGGAGGGGGGGCGTGGAGCAACCCGCACACTGCGGCTGGGCTTTCCCCGCGGGGCCGGGGCTGGAAGGGGAGCCCCGGCCCGCCTCGCCTCCCCTCCGCAGACAAAGACCCCGTTACCTTCTCCCGCTCCCTCGGCGGCTCCGGCGGCCCCTCAGCTCCGAGCCCGGGGCGAGAGCATCCCCGCTGCACCAGCGTCGGCAGGCCGCGGCTCTACCGCACCGCATCCATCGCCCGCGTCTCCGCGGTGGGATGCGCGGGGCCGGCGCGGCCCTTCCCTCCGCTCCCCTCCGCTCCCGGCGGGCTCCCCGGGCGGTCCTAGGGCGGTCCCATGCTCCGTGCCGGGATGCCGTAACCCTCCTTTTCCCCTTCTTCTTCCCTTTCCCCGCCTGCCGGCCCCCGGCGCCCGGCTCCTGCGCGGCGGCCGCCGCGCTGCGAGGCTGCAAGGCTGGAGCCGGGGAGGGAGGAGGAGGAGGAGGAGGAGGAGGAGGAGGAGGGGGAGGAAGGAGGAGGAAGGAGGGAGGAGGGCAGCGAGCAGCAGTTGGCGCTGGGTCATGTGAAACAGATGAACCCGACTCGGGCCTGCCAACATCTGGGCTCCCCCTCGCCTCCGGGAGGAGGATGAAGGGATGAAGGGATGGAAGGACGGAGGGAGGAAGGGTGCGGGGGTGGGGGCATTCATCCTCCCCCGACCCACGCGTGCACACCTTGAAATGATAATGGAGAGGGGCGAGAGCAGCCGGGATGCTTGCTCCGAGTGCTCACGCAGCCCCGGCAGGGAGGAAGAGGAGGGCAGCGAGGGCCCTGGGCACCCATGGGGCTGGGCAGGCAGAGCAGCTCCTGCCAGGCTGCAGCCCTGGTGCTGGGGGCACCTCCGATTTCCCCCCTTCCTCCAGCTGGGAGAAGGGTGCAACTTGTGATGGTGTAAAAGTGCACCCACCAGCAGAGGATGCTGCCTGGGAATAAAGCGTCTTTACAGACTGCACTAGCTGTAGCCCTGGTGAATGGGTATTGCTATTAAGTAATTAGATTAGTCAAGAAGGACAATGTGTGTGAGCCTCCAAAGAGTGCTGATTTTTTGGTTTAAACAAGCACAGCGCGAAGCACCCACACTACAATGCCTGCGGTGAGAGCTCTGACTTACTGCTGCTGCTTTGTCTCCCCATCAGCATTTTCTTTCTGGGACTGGGCTTATTCCCGCCAGGTAAAACCCTGAGGTTGCCGTTGTGCCACGCTCTGGCACAGGCTGGCCAGGAAGAGGTCTGCTTTGGGAGGGGAAGTGTGGAGGTGAACCTTTCCTTCATTTGTTTTCAGTTGCCATTTATGCCACCGCGAGGATGCTCATGGCGAGGATGGAGCTGGGGCTTACACGGAGAGAGGAAATTTCCTCTTTGTCCTGCAGGAAGATGACAAAGTCGCTCTCCCAACATGGTGGTGGTGAACAAGCTGGATGTCTGATTTTAGCTGGGGGTGTTTCTGGGTTTGATCCGCTGTCAGACTGAAAGCCAAGACCATGCCAGCATGGAGATGCAACCAGTCTTGATGTCCTCTCCTCTGCAATGGGCTTGGGGGGCCAGTGGGCTACAGAGTGCTTTTGGGTGCAATAGGCAAAAACTAGAGCACAAGCACAGTTCCCTCTCCTGTCTTTAAGGGCACAGACATTATAAAATACACAGAGCTGTGTATGCAGCCACAGGCAGGCTCACCCATCCAGCTTGCTCCACCCAAAGGGCTGGCTTTGATTAAGGGGATAAATATAGAGGCAGTTCTGGCCTCTGGCTGCTGAAGGTTAAGAGCAAGTGGCTGAGGTGGCCCAACTCTGCTCTGGAGGTGATCCCAAGGTCAGGACACAGTGGCAAGAGGCAGCAAAGGTATCCATCTCTGCTCCAGGAAAAGCAGGGGGACGATGGCTACACTGCAAGCGTAAAGACTGGGGTTTTCTGGGTGCATCTAATCCACGTCTAGATCCGGTCGCTGAAGTACCCCCCAGGGGCAAACCACCAAAACACAAACTTCAAAACCTCCTGGAATTTTAAACCCATAATTTCAGAGAGGGGTAAAACTTCAAGTTACTTCCTAAATTCTGTTTTGCTCTTTTCCCTCAACGGAGGTCACAACATATCTCAAGCAGGTTCTGCCATCTTCAGTGGCGGTGACGAAGAAGAGCATGTAAGCCTGAACCCCAGCAGCAGTTCAGCCCTGCTCAGAACTAGCAATGAAAGATCAGCTTCCCAGGCTGACTTTCACTAAAACAGGAGGTGAAGCTGCTTCAAAGGTGCACTCACCATGCAGGTGCCTGCTTGTGCTTGTTGCTCTATAAGAATATGCCAAGGCAACGGACTTTGCCCTTGGGTTAGGATGATCCTTCAACTAGCAAAGCCTCAAGGCAATTTCCCCACCCATCGCTGTATGGCAACTGTTGCCCTTCAAGGTAACTCATCCTCTCCTGGCAGGATCTGCCTCCAAACCCAGAGCAGAGCCAGGGTGCGGTGCAGCATTATTCAGCTGGTGATGAAAGAGCTCGCCTGGTGGGTTAAAGAAGGAGCAACAGAGATTGGAAGCCTCTAACTGGAAAGTAATTTGTTTCATGCATAGCAGCAAAAAATGGAAAGTAAGGATCACTCTGCCCAGAATGGCAATTTTCAGCTTTCAGTGCAGGTGTGGGGAGTTTCATTAGACTTAGCTTGAAATTACAGGCTCCCTGCAACAGCCCAGTCTCTTCCTTTGGCACAAAGCCTGGATGAACAGGCACGGGTTTTGGTCTAGTCTGGAAGCAGCAAGAAAGCATCCTTTCTCATGCCCCGTGTTACACTGGGGTTGTCTACCAGAGGTGTCCAAAGAACATCCCATCACTGTGTTATCCTAATGGTGTCCTCCAACATCTTTGGGGCACCAGTTGGTTTATGTCACGGGGAAGGACCTCAGTCACAGGCCAATTGACTGACAGGTGTCATGTCATGGAAACAGTCTGGGGTAGAAATGGATGGGGAGCCCCTTGGTTTCCTAGGTGCGATGGCTCAACACCTCTGCAGCCTTTGAGCCCCACCATGCAGAAGGAGAGGCTGGATCATCATACTTGTGAAACCGCAAGGTGCATCCTCCTCTGATCCCTTTCCTAGCCATCTAGGACCACAGGCACAACACTCCCCCAAAAGGAAGTTCAATATGATTTGGTACAAAGGCTTAAAATTTCCTGCAATAGTGGGAGATATTCCTGCTACATTCCCTTAATCCTCTCATTCATGATGCAACATTTGTAATGAAAATAAATTACTGGTCTGAGTGAAGATAACGTCCTCTAGGTACCTGATGGAGCTAACAAAGAAATTAGAAATAGGGACTGTTTCTTACAATGTGGAAAGACAGTGGAGCATTGTCCCTGCCAAGAGTTGATTATGAAAGCTCAGCCAGAAAGAGTTGCTTTCCCCCAGAACTGGACAAGGAATTTGCTGCAGATCTTCTCATTGGTTCATTGCACACCTCCTTACTAGAAAAACCCTGGCCAGATCTGGGCTGATTCACTGGTAGCAGTGTGGTACTCTGAGATAGAAGGGCAGCAGGGTGGAAAAGAGGGTTTGAGGAGGGCATAGACTAACATGTGCAGACTATTTGGGGTCTGTAAGTAGAGAGGAACAGAAGCTCTCAGAGTGGCTGCAGACCTCAACAACAAGAAAACCTGTCTGGGATGGAAGAGTGGGAAAAGCCTCTAAGGGGAAGATCATGCTGTTGGGATCCATATCCTTCCTTCCAGCCTTGCCCATTTCAGGGAAATCGGTGAGCTGGGGCAGCAGAGGATGTCAAAGGGCCTCCTGGATGAAGAGCAGCTGTTGTCTGCAGTTACGTCGCATCGCTTGCAAAGCTCTGCAGCTGCGGTTAACCGATTCCTGCAGCACGCCCATGACGTCAGGGAGAGCTGCCAGCCTCCTTTCACAGATAAGCAAACACACATGAGTGCAGAATGGCACTCAGGGCTGTTCAATGTGTGGGAAATCGAGCTAATAAACTGGGGGCCACCACCCCGTGGGGTAGGTGTACACTGCTAGGCATGCAGCCTGGTGTGTCCATACCTGGGACGGCTTCAGGTGACTGCTTAGATGCTGGTAGCTACAAGGCCACCAAGGCTGGGACCACTAGCCCAAAGAGGACACCAAAGCCTGATAGAACATCGTAATGCATGCGGGGCTCACTGCTGGCTCAGCGACACAGCTGCCGAAGCCCCCACCAGCTCAGTTAAAGGCTGCAGAAGGATGGCTGCATTGCAATGCAGAGGCAACACCTTGTGCCACCTGGAGTTTGCTCTCCCCTTCTTCCTCTCCCAGACATACATGCTGTAAGTCAGGTTTCTTCAACAGCATCCTTTCAGGAAAAAAAAGCATTCGCCTCATGCGCATTCCTCTCTAAATTTCCTAGTCATAATTCAGCCTCTTCTTCAAGGAGCTTCTGTACTTTCACAAGGTTTCTGGAGTTGTCAATAGCCAAACAATATGGCCCAGTAACAAACATTTAGTCTGGAGGCAGCAGAGCTGCTGTCATTGCAATGATTAGAAGCAGGCGATAGCTGTGTTTCTTCCACACTGGTTCATATCATGGCAAGTCCCAAAAAGAGAACAGTAACCCAAATATTTGACTTTGACATACACAGAGGGAAACCTCCAGGAACCAGATGCCTCTGCGCCAAAATAACAACACGCTGATTCCTTTGTATTGGTTCCTGATAACAAAGCAAGGAAGAAACACCATGGCCTTGTGCTGGAGAACTACTGTTGACAATTCATTTCTACTCTCGTTAGCAAAGACTAAAGTATCGAAATACTTTACAGGGAACACGGTGATAGGACTGTGGGTGCCATCAAAATGTGTGAGCTGTTACATGAACATTTCTAGTATTTTCAGAAAAGCTTAATGAATATTGTCTATCCCAGAACTGCATTAATTAGCACTAACGGGTTGGAGGAGTTGTCATGTCATGAAGGAATGTTCACACTTACACAACAATTTGCATCCATAAGCGGTGCAGTGCTTTACAGAAGTCAATGTCATTTCCCCCGTATGGTACATCTGAAACCCATGGAAGGTGAGGGAAATGCTTTCAAAGAATATTTAGGATTTGCTGAAGGTATTTAACTGCCTACCTCCATGTGGGAGGTGTTTAAGGGCCTAACTCCCGTTGATTGCACAACTCTTAACTCATAATATTCGAGTGGCAGTAAAAGATTAAAAAGCCCCAAAACTTAAAAAGCAACATGGATCTAAGCAACTTGGGAACTGACATCCATTTTCAGAGATGATATAATCTGTTAGGCCCATGCATCTCACTGTAAATCAAGGCAGCTGACTTATTCTAACCATGACAAGGGTCAGCCAGCCCTAGAAAATGAAGCATCAGGTTAGCCTATGGGTTAATTCATGCAGTTCCTCTGAAACTCCTGGTATAGCACGGTCTTGTCTGCTCATGAGCTCTGATGTAGGTCGGCTGGAGAAGAAGCAAGTGTCCTCACCTCTGTTCAGCTGAGACAATCTGTATCCTCCATGCAACAAATGTGCCTCAATACTGGGAAGTAGAAAAGGGACTAACAAGACCCAGCTAGTCACCCAACCCACCAGGCTGCTCTCACCCACTCCATGGACCATGGCCAGGAAGAGAGAGACAGAGGGTTGCATGTACCGCTACCAAACCTGGCCCCATCACCTCATTTTCCCTCTGTAACAGATTGGGATGAATTGTCTCCTTGAGATAATTCATGATGAGAACTTTGGAAGCCAGGTGGAAACCACAGGGATCTCATTCAGAAAAGTAAAATCCAATTACTCAGGAGCAGGACCTGACTCATATAACTGGATCCGGACCTGCAAACAATTTAGGAGATAGGGCACATGCAATACCAACTGTCATGGTGCAACGCCTTCAAACTGGGAAGATGTCCAAGTTTGCTGAGTGAACCACGAGATGTTTCTAGTTAAGCCTTCCACAGAAACGCTTCACTTCTGAGATGAACCATGGGTGTTATTTCCCATGCCATGCTTTCATTAATTTCCAGGACAATCCTTTAAGTAATTGGAGCACAAAAGGAGGGGGGAAAGGGAGAAGCAGGACTTTAGCTTTGGACAAAATAAGCCTCCAGGGCGTCTGATTAATTTTCACACAGACTCTACTTAAAGGATCTCAGAGAGCTGAACAGGGAAGTAAGTAGACCTTGATGTTCCCAAAGAGCCAGTGCAATAAATCCTCCCTTCATTAGGCGAAGAAAGTGCATGCCGGCAGGATTATTATGCAGGCAAACGAAGCTTGGTCTTCGCGCGACAGCTGAAACGGATGGTGGGGACAAGCCAACTCCAGCTGGTTGGTACTATGACCCTGTGGGCTGGCAAATCCTGCCTGCTACCTCCAGCTCCAGCCTGGGGCTGGTGCAGAGAGGGACAGGAGTCACGTGTAAGTTGCCCGTGTCCCAGTTAGCTCTGGGTAATCCCAGCATCCAAGAGGCCAAACAAAGCTAACAGCTGAAGTGTGCATAAGGGAATAAAGACGAGCCGGGTGTGCCACCAGCCCTCCCTGGGTGACCCATGCCTCAGTGGAGTGATGCTGGGGAAAGGGGCCGTTCTCGCAGTCCCCCCAACTTTGCACCCACCTGGGGCTGGGAGTGAGGGGAAGAGAGAAGGAAATCTTCCCAATGGAAAGTGCTGAGAGCCATCCCTGTCCTTGCAGGAGGAATAGGAGGGGTGAGGGGTTCCCCTCTCTGCTGGAGGTCAGGTCCTCACCAATCCCTTCTACCTTCCCATGGGGCAGAGGGGACACGTGGGACCCCACTGACCTTTTCTTCAAAGCTGAGCAAAGCTCTGTCTCAGGAACTTCTTCCTATTCCCAGAATATTGCCCTTTTCACCTGAAATGGCCTGAAAGCAGAACAACGCAGGAAGGAGCAGACGTGGCAGGGGCCCCTTCCATCCATAAAATGGGCTGGGTGGTGGTGGGAGATGGGGAGGCCTTTCCCCAGGGGAGGGGAGGAGCAGGGGCTGGTGAAGGAGATGGGTGGTGGAGGCATGGAGGAAAACCAGAAAACACTCATGCTGCTGGTGAAGGGCACTGTTTGGCGGGGGGAGACCTGGAGAGATGCTTGCAGACCACCGACATATTACCACAGTGCAGACAAATAAAATGCAACTGATAAGAGGAAATCTCATTCCTCCAAAGGCAAGTAAACCAACCTCATCTATGCAAGGGAAATACTGAATAAATGGCAAATGAGTAAATGGCAAGAACCTGAGAACAAGGCTGACGAAAGGTGAGATTATTCTCCCCATGCTGTCCTCAGATGTTGCAGTTGACTGGTGCTGGTGAAAGCCCCCCAAAAGCCTTCTTGGATGACAAAAGGCAGCACAGGTAATTGTGAAGGACATCAAACGAGTCAGCTGAGAGATCCGAGCCCAGAAATGTGCCTCCTGTTAAGCAAAATCTACATATACCTCTTGCATGGAGCTACATAATGAAGTACTTTCTTTTGTATAGAAGAATAGAACAAACTAATTCTCATTTGTTTGGCTTTTTGTACTGAAATAGCCTTTGTACTTTGCATGATGTCAGATTTGAAGAATATTTTTGTAGTTTTACACTGCCTTCTACTGAGGATTGCAAAACTTACACCGGTTGGAAAAGCTTTCTATTTCAAAATGGGTGCCACATTTTGCAGAAAATCCTGAAAATGTTCCAACATGGCATCAAAATAATTATTAACAGCTTTTGCTAAATAAATTTTAAAAAAATCAAAAGCCAGTTAGACAATGCTTTCAATACATCACTGCAACATTAAAAAAAGGGCTCATGAGATACCAAAGTGACACAGCCAGAAGACAATTTTAGCAATTGGGAAAAAAAAAGTGCTGTAACCTTGCTTTCCAATTTCTGTTACTTTTTGGTCATACTTTTTTATTTCTCAAAATGTTTTTCTCTACGCCGTTGCTTGCCCACAAAACAAAATCCAGGAAATCTCCTGGCTGTAGTAGGAAATAGCTGTTCTAGCCAAAGCTCTTGTAGGTGTTAGCACCAGGCAGCCTAATTTCAGATGCAGGTATGGCTTTTAAGGTTACCTTTTCTTCTTATTGAAAGTTTTCACTCTCTCTGTGAGGCAAGATCATTACCTAAGTTGAACAGATGGGAAAATGGAGTCATAGAGAGATCAATTTACTGGGGTAAGATCCCATACCAAATTGGAGAGAGAGAGACCTGGGAATAAATCGCAAACCTTGTGACACCAAAGCCTTTGTGTTAACTCGAGACCCCTCTTCTTCCCCCAGATAATAAATCGGTGATTAACAAAGGCTGTTCCATTTCTGACAGTTTAATCGGTGATTTCTACTTCACACTTTGGTTCACTTTGGCTTTTTTAATCTTTATGAGGCAATCTTGCAAAGAGAGGAAGCAAACAGAAAATAAATCTCGGAGCAAGTAAGCCCTCGTGTCATAAAAGTGCAATGAACAGATCTTATTTGCCAGAAAATATTTATCTGACCAATAATGTTTGCATTTAGGCCCAGTCAATTGCTTTAATAACAAACACCCAAATTACATTTAATATGAAAACATTCAAAATGGGCTCAGCATCTTCTAAATAAACATAGCACTAGTCATAATGGTGCTCTGCTAGAGCCGAAGGCTCAGTGTTACTTGATTTATTGTTTAACTTGAGTCTAATTGCTGCGTATCTGACGTTTCTGGGAGCATGGGCTTCTATCGCTCGTCTGAACACAATTTCCTTTTCATTACTGAAGCACACCAGGAATAAAATCCAGCTCTCCTGATACCCCGTCCAGGGCAGTCACCACAAGACTATTAACCCTCAGCTAAGGCGATTGAAGTGCTTGATTAATTCACTCCATAAAGGTTGCTCATTTCCCCTCCGTACGTGGTGGTGGCCTGGTTTCTGAGCACCCTGTGGTCTGCACGGTTTGCTCCAAGCAATGTCTCTGCGAAGTCTAGCTGTGTTTGCACGGGGCCACACAGACCCAGAACCACTAGAGACCAGCCCCGAAAAGGGCAGGAGAGCCTGGAAGTGGCCCATTGATGGGACTTAGCAGTCCTTGCTGGCTGCTGTTTGAGACGGGAGAGTCTTGGATATCGATGCCTGCTTTGAGGACTCTTTATGTCTTTCACTTAACGGCTGTAACAGGCCTTGCAGACACATGCAAGGCTGTAGGATAAGTGGCATTGATACTTCTCCCACAAAAAAGAGATGAGAAGCTCAAATTCATACGTCCTGAGGGAGGTCTCAAACCACAGAGCCCTCATGAAAAGGGTGAAGGTTTCGCCTACTAGCTGTGGCTTCAAAAATGCTCCCCTTGCTCAGCTTTTCGTCCCCTGCCCCATTTTTGCAGGAGGTGCCTGCCTCCAGGCAATGTGCTGATTCATAAAAAGTCAGCATTAAACACCCAATCCCCCCTTTGAGAATAGCTCTAACCTGGCTGACACTACTTCAGAGCTAGGATTTGCAGACAAGATGTGGGACTTGCACCATAGCACCTTTTCCCCATCACCACCTTGACTCCAGAAAGTGGGAAGCGGGAGATATTTTGTCTCTGAAGACTGATCAACCCCATCAACTGCTCAACTACCAGCAAAACCAGTACTTGTTGGCTAATATAATGGTAGTTTCTGCAGCTCCGTAATGTTGTTGCAGTCTTTGGGCTACGGAAAACTAGGTGCCTGTTTATAGGATGGGGAAGGACATGTTTATGGTTGGGTCTGTTCTCTCCCACCCATTTCTCAGTGACATTTTGCCTCGCACTAGCCCTCTATCCTCACCTATAACCTGAGTTTGATCATAACACACTTCCCTCTCTCCTAGGAGGACTGTGAAGTATAACAACTGTTTAAACCCTGAGAGGTGAATATAGACTTCAGACATAACACAAAAATCAACTCTTCCTAGGGTGATACTTTTTGCAATGACTCCTTGGGCTTGTTTTATTTAAAAAAGGGGGAGAAGTTATATTCATATTAGCTATAGCAGCATATGCCACTGGTCAGATAAGATACATGGCAATTAAGCTATACAGCAAACCGACTAATGTTTGGGTTTTGGCTTTGCAAGAACACTGTGATGGTGACTGCAATCTTTGTTTATAAGATTTTTGAGTACATTGAAAACATTTTCAGATTAAGTGTGTTGGAAGGATTGTTATTAAAGCAATTGAACAGGCTTAAATACAATCATGGTTGGTCAAATGCATATTTTCAGGCAAAACAAGAATTTCCGCAGCAGTTCTCATGGGAGGCAGCATGGGAGAAAGAGAAGAAATAAAACCCAAATGCCACACGGTCCCTGATGTTTGCAATATCACTGCTTAGCTGCGGGATGCAACTAAACTGCACCTCCAAAATAGGGACAAATACCTACGAGGAATCGACTGCATTCATACGTTATCCTTTGCACGTTCAAGCAGTAACGAGGGAAACTAATGATAAAAGGCTCCCCTGTGTCCTGTCTGCAAATTGCTTGGGAGCCACCACCATGGATGGCGGCAGGGCTGTGCTGCTCTCTGCGGACCATGGCTTGGATGCTCCCATCTGATGGGCACGATGGTGGAGCAGGGTCGTACATCCCCAGCGGGTTTGAACCATCTCAGAGGGGCAGTGATGCTATTTCCCCACTGCAGCTCAGGCTCCTTGTTTAGAGCAATGCTAATTTTCCCGTTCCCTGACTCGCAGGCAGACACTTCTCCCCCTCCTCCTCATTCCAGAGACGGCTGCCTTTCTGCAGTGACAGTGACCTTACGATCTGAGAGAGCAAGGCTGCCAAATCTCATGATAGATGACGTTTTTCTGAAAACCTGCTCTTCTGGGCTGATTCCAGAAGGTGAAGGAGAAGAGAGCCCAACTCTATGCATTTTATTAATTCCATTATTTTAAGGCAGTCTTAATATTTTTGAGCCTTAGCAATTTTAAAAACGGACTGTGCTTTGCTGGTTAGTGTCAAGGGAGCAGTCTGATATATTAGTATAAACTTTTTACCGTCTGGTGATGAACACCTGCATATGGAAGACCCTGTCCTAGTCCATTTTATAATGACAGTAACCAGTTTTCGTATAGTTTCACTGATCATTGTTTCATGAGGGACCACTGTGCTTGGAGGGTTCAAAAAGCTCAGCTGCCAGCTTCATGTGAAGTGAGGACTGAAATAAATGGGAAATAAATGAGAGGAAAGTGGACAAAGCCAATAGTTAAAGGGTCACAGTGGCAACTCTTTTGCAGGAGGAAAAAAAATTAATTAATGATGTTCTTTCTCCATAATTTGCTTGGAAACACAGACTGAAAAGCTGACCTGGGTGGTCTTGTTTCAAAAGACTTAAAGGAAAGATGTTTTCTTTGTGCAGAGGGGCCTGGAGAACTAGGCACAAGTTTTTCCTGTCCCAAGCGGGAGAAAGGAGTCAAGTGTGGGAACAAGTGCTGGGAGGCAGAGGGGTGGGCAGAAAACGGGAAAAATGCTGCCTATAAAACTGATCCTAGAAATCAGCAGTGCTGACATCAATCAAGAGGGCAAGCGGTTAACGGGGGCCGGTAGCGGGTTTTGTGTTGCTGATGACACGGCACACTGGCTGTGTGTCCCAATGACTGGACTGGGACAACCCTTCTGCCGGGGCAGAGCCAGGCAGCCTCACTTGCCAACCCAAGTGAATTGAACTGGTAAAACACATTCATTAACAAAACGCTACTGCTGTTATCATTCTGAAAAATAATTGAGAATGGCAAAGCTCCCAACACCTCCCAGTGCCCTATTTGTACACAGGTCTTCCTCTATTTTGTAATCACTGTTTTCCTCCTTTTCCCTTTTTATGGTTATTATTATTATTACTGGAATTATTGCTGTGCAAACAGAGTGTCTTTCTGTGATGTGAAACGCTGAAGTTACAGTTTCACTCCTAGGTGGCAGTATAAATTATTACATGGACTACCCTATAATCTTTGGTCATGTTGTACGGCAAGGTAATTGATTCCCAAGTCACTAAAGCTAACTAACATGACTGTAAATCTAATGCTTGAGCAGTGTTCGCTATTAAAAAGTCAACATCTACAATAGTTACTACACTGCAATTACTGGGAAAATGCTGATTTGCTCTAGACTTGGAGCAGGGAATAATTGTAGCCTCTCTTGAGACCTTGAGTGTGATAATTGGTGGTGAATGGTGGGTTTTTCCAGTGGTGATCACATAGGTTGTCTCTCTGCACACTTATTCCCAGAGCCCTTATAGCATCACCGTTCCTGCAGCTGCCAGCGCTGGGCTTGGTACTTCCCCCTGCATGTGGCCAAAATAAATAAACCCCCTAGGTAGAGCACGCAAACTCAGATTTTGAGCTGGTGCAGACCTTCAATAAAGTCTGAAGATTGTGCCAATACACCCCACAGAAACCTGCCCCCTTCTGCTTCCACTTCCCAAGTCAAGTGAGAAACCTTATGGCCTCTGAATTCAGGCCTCTTGGCCAGAGCCTACCTAGAAATATGAAGGTTTTTCAAGTCATGTCACTAGATTTTTAACTTTCAAGGATGTGTGAAGTGTGCTCTAGCCTTTGACTCTTCAGAGCAATGGGGGCAGCGTGCAGCAGCCACCGCTTTGCTCTTCAACCCCATGGGAGAAGCTCTGGAGATCAGGACGTGGCTGGTCGCTGGCCTGATGGCTTTCCATGGCATCACATCCATGGGAATGAGGAGACGGTTACAAGGCTCCCCCCTGAGAAGAAGGGTGGCGAATCTCAAGGTTTCAGATAGTTATTTCAGCTAAAATTCAGATAGGACGCAGAACTGGAGGGTGGAGACCCCATAACAGGCCATTCTCCTCCTGTCAGGGAAGGAAAGCACAACCCTTGAGAGGAGCTGATTTCAATAGCAGCTTTCCAAGTATTTTTTGTAGGGTTGTGCGAAATATCTAGAGGGAAATCTGGAAGTCATCCCCTTTCATGGCTTTCACTAGAAGTTCTTTTTCCTGCTGATTTCCCCTTGCAGGGAAACAAGCAAGCCCAAGCAAATAAACAAGGCAATCCATAGGAAATGCCCCATTTCCCTCTCATCCTTTTATTCCCTCAAAACAAAATCCTTAAACTGCTGGATGGTTGAAGATGGCTTGCTGCTTGTGACAAACAGAATTGAGAAGCTGCCACCTACTTTGATGCAAAATCAGCTTTTTTTTTTTTTTTTTTTTGCCAAACTGGTGAAGACAACTGGTTTCTGCATTACCAAGTGACCAGGGACAAAATTACATAAATAATGGTACAGGATTGTAAATGTCATTTTTATACACTCCCTGGCAGAAAGAGCAAATAATAATAGTAGTAGTAGTAGTAGCAGTAGTAGTAATAGCAATAGCAATAGCAACAGCAATAGCTTAGAAAAAATGATTCATTTGACCCTACAGTTGAATACTAACGAGTGCACAAGTTAAACACCAGCATCCTCCTCGCCATTAGTGCAGCACGGGCAGAGCTCATCATTGTGCACGCTGCTTCGGCTGGGGATGGACACCGACGTGGGCACGGGCTCTGCGTGGCAGCTGCCTGCAGCCTGCCTGCACGGGGACACCTTCCCTCCTTGCAGCACTTGCCCCCCAAACTGTGACGACTGAGGGCGGACGCTTCAAAATAGTCCTAATGAGCAGAAGTAGAAAAACAGTCTGGAGGAAAGGAAGAGAAAGAAGAGGAGAAAAAAACCCCAAAAGAAAGCCAGATGTAAGGAATACTTTTTTAAATGAGTCCGTTTAACAGTGACTGTGTTTATATTGCAGTTGAACATCATTTTACTTGTGCGGCTGTTCATACATCATTGTGCTAACGAGGTAATGAGTAACTAAGTACCTGTGTACTACAAGATGCTTTGTTTCCACTGAACAACCCAAACCCTCTAAAAATAAGCTTTGAAACCCAAAACCAGACAGCTGGGGTGCTTTGGGAATAGCGGTAAGAGAAGGAAAGTGAACACTGGGTTCAGCCCTGTCCCCTCGGGAGCTGGCTGGAGTTTTGCAAAGCACCTTTTCTTGGCTTTCCTGCACCCATGGACCGACACATGAACCTGCGTTTGCTCTGCTCCCACCGGCTGAGCGTGAGAGGAGCAGGAAGAGGCCCCTGCCCTGCGTCCGCTCCAGGAAACAAAAGAAAAAAAGAGGCTGCATTTACCCCCAATTATCCTGCAATTGTCTGCGCCAGCATGGAGCACCACAACCTGCCCTCTGACCGCACCGCCCTGCTGCACCGACCAAAAATCCCCCCAAAACCGAGCAATTCACTGCAGGATCAATGCCCAGCTGGCACACAGCATGAACGATGGGCTGGGTACCTATGGAGGGACTGAAATGTTAAATACCTCCAGCATGCTCATTTATTTATGACTTCTTCAGCCTACAGTAACTACAAGCAATAATTGGATTGCGCTCGGCATAGTCGGATTGATTTGCTACTTAATAATAAAACCGGGTCCTCTGTTGATAATTGCATCCCTAGAAACGAGGAGGTCAGGTGAAAAATGCATTCGAGGCGCAATGCTAACTCAGAAAGCTCACGTGGCTCTCGGTGCACAGCAGGATGCAAATTTTGTACTGGTGACTGTTAAAACATGTTCTTTGTGGCCTCCTGCACCTTCGATGGAACATTTACCAACTTTGGCAGGGCTATTATTTAGCATTTTGACAAAGGACAGCTAACACAGCGTATTTTTCCATAGTTTTCTGAAGGTCGTGGCTAACCCCCAGTGCAATCTGCAGTGGCCTCTGATTGCCTCCGAGTGAAAAGTGGCATTTAGACTTAACTACAGAGCAGCACCGGGGAGCTGGACTACCCAAAACCCCTTCTTCATCTGAAGCCAGCAGAGCCTAAAGCAACATAAATATGACAAACCTAGCTTGCCCTGTGCAGCCCTCTGTGGATGAGCATTCATGCAGATGGGGCTGTTTCTCCAGCACTGCTCCTTGTGCCTCACCAGCAGCTCAGGTGATGGGATGGGAGAAAGCTTGTGCCCTGTTGCTCCCTTCTTTCAACCAAATGCCCTGGCTCTACTGGCAGCAGCTTAAGGACCAGAATTATGGCTACAGCATCTCTAAGATGTGTTTAAGGATGCCAGCCGGCTCCGGATGCATAAATGTAACCTGACTTTCCCTGGGCTTTGCCTTTTTTGAGCAACCAGGATGCTCTTGCACTTCCCTGAGCTCGTGACTGTGGGAAGCACTGGTACTTGAAGCCACCTGAGGTTTCCTGGAGGAATGATACCTCCTAGGACGGCTATGCCTCAAATCCCTCCAAAAAGCACTTGAGACTGCTTTGCATCCAGCATTAGCCAGGCTGGAGGAGCTGACCCTGCATTTTGGATGCTATGCGGGCATGGAAGATGCTTGTGAAAGGGCATGTTTGCTCCTGCGCTACAGTGGTTGATGAAGCTACAGGAGCCACAGGCACAGCCCTGTGAAGGCATGGGCACAGCCATGGGTACTGACTCCCAGGATTTCTCCTACTCCCCTCTGCTTATCCACCCTGGCTGCAAAAAATCCCCATTACAAGAAAGAGGTGGCCAGGGAGGGATCGAGGGAAGGTGAGGAGATGCACTCAGCAGCACCCTCCCCGCCAAGCACAGCAGAGCACAGGAGGCATGGGGTCACCTCGGCTCCCTGTGGAGCACCCAGCTGGTGGCCAGGCCGTTGTGCTTCCAGCATGCAGGAACTTGGTGGCCGTGGCTGTCCCCGTGCACCCTGTCCGAGCACACAGGTGCCCCCGGCCATGTGCAAGCTGCCTGCCAAGCCCTGCCAGGACAGGCTTCAGGAGAACAAAAAGAGGAGCAATTGGTTATTCAAACACACATTTTAGGAATAAAGTCAGCTTCAGGATGCCACCTCCACTTGAAGGATTGCCCGACTTCGTGCGCAAATAAGAAAAAAGCAGAATGCTTGAGGCATGCATGCAGAGAAAAACAAGAGTTTGACGGGAATGAGAGCATTGCCCAGCTCCTTGCCTGCCTGTCAAGAGGTTTTATAGAGGTGGCTGCTCTGGGCAAGAGCAAAGAGCGCACGCTCACCTGTCTTGAAAATGTACAGGACTTGTGCCCTCCGTCATCCTGAACCTGTAAAATGCTCAGAGCAGACCCAGCTCCGCAGTCACGCAGGATGGGTTCCATGTCTGGTGCCTTTGCACTTTGCTAGACCCCACTGTAAGATATGCAATGTCGTAAAATAAAATTACAACCATCAAGTAGATAGTGACTCGTACTGAGATTGCTGTTGTGCTTGGTATGGCGGACACGAGGTGCTGTCAGCAGAGGAGAGGCTGTCAAAATCAGTTTGCAAAAGCATGAATTCAGAGAATGTTTGCACTTCTCTTTCTATTACGTGATTTTGAAAAGATACTTTGCTCTAGTAATTGGCTTATCATTATAATTCTATAATTATGATTTGAAATTATCAACAGACAGCTTGAGAAGCAAGAAGGGGTGAAAGCAAGACTCCTGCTGAACCTGGTAGGTTTTGGTTGGGAAATCAGTTAAGGGAGGTCTGAATGTTCCCATGTCTAAACCTGCTGCCACATCTCAGGCAAAATGTTTGGTGCCTAATGCTGCCCTGGTGCACTGCCGAGAGAGTTTGTGGCCGAACGTCACACACCATTAGGTGCACTGAGGGCAGGTCTTGGTACAGCCAAATAGAGACTCAGGGTTGTAGTGACCTTGAAGCAACTCATTCAGGGGTGATGTGCCAGTAAATTATGAAGCCCAGCTGCTGAGAGACTGACCACTTTTTTGAAGTGTTTGAACTGGCTTTTTTTCCACTTGAACTGCTATCTCCATTCTTGGCACAACAAGAAATGTCCTAACTCAGAAACCACCTTCCCCTCCTTGAACATGCACACAGAATAAAACCAAAGTTTGCTGCAAGAAGGCTGGCAGTTTGCTTGTTTTATGAACTTTCCTATACATATGCATATGCTTATGTGCAAATTTAATGTATAGTTGTTGCTTTAATGATGGAGGTATTTCAGTGAGAACCAGGACTAGTGGATGGCTGTGCTGAAGCAATTTGGAAGGCAATCCTGAAGGTGCTGCGCATTATGTACCACCACAGTTTAATCAGACCTTATGCATCCGAGACGACTAGAATTGCCCAGCTGCAACAGATTGTGTTTGGGGTGTTTGAAATTGTGGGACTGCTCCTTCCCTGCCCTCTACATTATTAAATGGAGGTGAGTAATGAAAAGCAGGCGGCGATGTGGGAGAAGGCCTTCCTGGTGAGCACCACGTGGAGCTCGCACCACTGGCCGCATGGGGATGAATGGGATGCAGTGGCTGCTCTGCTGGAAGTCAGTTCAAGAGACAATGGAGCAGGAGAGTGGGATGGGATTCCTCTAGTCCCATCACCTTCGTTACTCTCCCCTGAGGTGGATGAGCGATCCCTAGTCTCCTCCCAGGATTTTGGGAATTATGATGTGCTGTGCCCTTTTCATTTGGTTCCCCCCAGTACAACGGGGACATCACTGAAGTCCTGCCAGAGTCAGGGAGTGGGGTGTCTGTCCCCATCCCCAGCTTGGTTATCCTCAGTACCAAAGGAACAAAGGAGAAACCCCCGAGAGGAAAACTCCAGATTATTCACTGAATGACAGTATGTCACCAAATAAATAAACAAAGCAGTAAAAGCAGGTCATGCCTGTCATCCTCAGTGTGAATCCCCTCTGATGCTGACAGCCCTCATGTTTCACAATTTGCACAGCCAGTTCCCTTTCCTTGCGGGATAATTAGCAGCCAGGCTGGGCGACGTCTGACCGGGCTCTCTGCCCCAGGGTCACCCACATTGGGTGACAGATGTCCTGCCTGTGTCCGAGGAGGACCCTGCCCAGGGGAAGGGTCCCCAGGTGATGCAGGGGTCTTCTACTGTGCACCACCTTTCCCCTGCTTGATTGGCCAGGGTGGAAGAAGGGGAGGTCAAGCAAAAATGCTATGTCAGTGTTAAAAACACAGGTAAAGGCTTATATCTTGATGTCCAAGATTATATGCATTTAAACCAGCCCTACCACTAAATCCCTGATTTTGGGGGAATTAAAGCAAGGCCCAACTCATGACATGACTATACATCTTAGTGAAGTAAAGTCTTCTGACTCAGCCTTGAGCTCAGTGGGATCCTCTTGAGCAGCTATCTTCACCTTGCCTTTCACCTTCACCTTCGGAAATACATCACCCTTGCTCTGAAAGTGAGACTCTCCTGGTCGGCAAAAAGCAGGGTGTTCCATGGGGAATGAGCTGAACTGCATAAATCTAATCATCTCCTTTCACCATGGGTACGTCTAATGAGCTTGTTGGTCTGAGGATGGACACAGCCCTTTCCTGGTCAGCAGACACATTTAATGCTGTCTGCATGGTCAGCCCCTCAGCAAAGGTGCTGTTTAGGTAAACTGGAAAAATGTTGATGAAAGTAGTTTTTGGCAGAGAAAATGCTCATGCCAAAATCACGTGCAAACTCATGTTTTGCTAGAAGTCATACCTGGTGGTGAAAAAGTGGGAAAATTCCTAACAATCTATTTTGACTTTCCATAAAAAATAATAAAAAAAAATCTTTAATTTGCAATTTTTTTTAAAGCTGAAGAGGAACATGTAATATAAATGCTGTCACAGTAAAGTCAATATGTTTCAATTGTTCCAAACATTTGCTGGTGAATTTTAAAATCTGAAATGCCTTATACCAGGCAGGGCCCAGGATAAAACCAAGGCAAGAAACCCTCCGAGAACAAGAATTTCATTTCTTCCATCTCCTCTTTCTGTGGCCTAATCTTGGGAAGGTCAGCTGTGTTTTGGGAAGACAGCGCTGCAGTAGCTGTGTCTTTCCATTCTTGATCACAAAATGCGTCGGCCTCAGGGCAATGCACAGCTTCCCCACACACCTCCACTGCTGACCGCCTAGCATGGGGCAGCTGGGTGATAGAAACTCCTGTAGTCTGAGCCAAAATAATTTTTGTTCTGCAGATTTGAATATCCTGGAATATTTTAGATTTTATACATGCTTCCCTGATCTGTGCACATTATACATTCTTATCCTTGTATAAGAATATATAAGAATAATATATTCTTATTCTCTATATAGGAGACAAACTTAAAACCACAGCTGCAGGGCTCGATTTTTCAGCTCAGGTAGCAAATGCAATAGTATCGCTGAGGACGACCGATCCAACGCATGCCGTTGGCTATGTTGATGGCCATCGCAACAGGGGTGCCAGCTGCATCATTACGATACTCTCTGGCAGCAGATCAGCAGCTGCAAGAGTGTACATGATTAGTAATAAATCAAACACGTCCTGTGAACGTCGTTGCAGGATATGATTAATTTTCATGTATGCCAATAACACAGTGAGCCGGCTCCTCTGTTAGTATAAAGCTGCCTAATTCTTGACTTCAGGATTTGGCGTGGTATATGCTCACTTGAGACTCATAGCCAGTTCGCCCATATCAGCATATATTATATTGGCTTCTGTGTTCAAGCTCAGATCCTGGTAAAATTTGCAATTTACAGCGAGGAAAAGTTTGCCTTGCAGCAATGGACGGAGATTAATATGAGTTGTTTTGTGTGCTAACCATTTCATTTCAGGAAAACATGTAAGATTAGTAGATCAGGGGAAAGGGAGCTTGCATGGGTCCATGCAACAAATCCAAGAGCCAGAAGAGACCACAGCGGGCAAAGCCACTAGACAAATGCGCAGACTGAAGTAAATGGCATTTTGTTTCCAACACCCGTTGCAAGATGCCAGGGAAAGTGTAAGGGGATGGAAACTCCTCCGCCTCTGCTCCTCACCCTGGTGCCTAAGAGCCCATATAACCCTATGCCTGTGGAAGCAGCTGACCTGACCCAGCTCTCCCTCAGTCTGGTGTAAATCAGCAGGAAACGCACTGTCATAATTTGCATTTATGTCATACCCCTGCATGACGATGGACAGAGTTTAGCCTGTTAATATTTCCCCATTTATCATCCCTCCATCCTTTCCCCAGACCAACTTCAGGCCTGCAAGGGGAATGGGGCTGGTGCAGCCTGTCGTAGCTGAAACATCCCAGGTGGGAGGGAAGATCCTCATATCTCTGCAGAAATTCATCTTTCTCCTTACCACCATGAATAGCTGAAAGCAGACAAGAGAGAAAGAGCCGCTCCTGGACACCTGTGGGGTGGAAAAACTATTGTTTGAAGCACAACTCTGCTAGGCAGCGTTCAGGCTGTGTTTTCCTGGTGCTTGGGAGGAGCATGTCTCATAATGACGTGATTATGTCCCCGCTGAATTGTTGGCCTTTACAGTGTTTGGATTTCCCGGTGACTCCATTGTGAAGGGCCCTATTCACTCAGGTGTGTTTACCCAGCTGTGGGAGCTTGTCTGGGGCTGCCGTGCTCGGTAGCTGGATGTAGCACCGTGGACTGTGGGAAAGAAAAAAGCAATAAGCTCGAGAAGGATAAGCCTAGGAAGAAATCCTGCTGGAAATGCCGTATTTACCATGGGATGGTTGTGTGCATGAGACGGACTTATCCCGTGGCTGGCAGTGAGCAGGGGCTTTTGTTGGGAGCAGTGCACTCAGTGGCTGTGCATTACCTTTTCAGGATAGAATCATGCTGGTAGCCCCAACAAATATGCGATTTTTTTCCACTCAGGTGATTTAGTAAATTCTAGCAACTGAAGAAAGCGCAGCGTTGGGGTTTGGCTTCCCAGCCAGTCTTTAGAGGAAGACTTCCACTGAAGTCAGGGAAGGAATATCGATTTAAATCCTCTGAGAACTATCTCAGCTTGCCTGGTGTACAAGCAAGGGACTGTCTATCAACTAGTGCAGCTTCTAGCCAAGGTTCAGGAGAGGGTCTGAATATTCTTTCCGTGGGGAGCCTTTTCCTGGGTAAGAGGAAGAAAAGGCTACCCTAACCCTAACCCTAACCCTAACCTTATGCATACACCTCTCCTGTCTGTTCACGGAAAGCAGAGAGCGTAGCGGTGGCCCCAACCCCTTCCAGCCCAAGTGTAATTCATGCAAACATTTAAGGCTGTGTGCAGAAGCCTTAAATGTGCGTGGGGCCTCGCAGGGAGGTGCAATGCTCTTTTGCGGCCTCCCACAAGCAGCAGGACGGTACCCAGACACCGAGTCTCCTCTGCTCACTCACCCACACACTGAGACTGAGTGGAGCCTTTTAGCTCCCGCTCAAGAATATGTGTAAAGGGACCTTAATGAGGAGAAGAAATCAAATCCTTTTAAGTCCAGCTGCTTGGATCATGGGTAAATCTGTGGGCTGGAGTATGGGGAAATTCTACAGATCTGGATTTCTTCTAATTCACTTTGCTCTATGCGATCCCACCGTTGCCAAAAGGTGACAAAATTCCATCTCGATGCTGGGCTTGTCTCAGATATAGCCACAGAGAGAAAAACACCACCCATGCACAGTCACTGCTTTCTCTTAAAAGAGAGAGCAAGGGAGAGGAGTAGCAATAATAATAAAAAAGGACAAAGACACACTTAGCCTCTAAGGCTTATAAAAAGCAGCTTAGCCTTCAATAAGCAATTCTCTGAAAAGAAATTAATGGAAAAGGTTACAAGCCTTCTCTTGAGCAGAGCCCGTCACACTGCTCTTTCACATTGTTGCTACAAATGGAACAAGTCCGTGGCATTTCTTTTCATTTCAGATGCCCTGAAAGGCTGCATTACTCACTGGACCTTGCATTTTTTCCTTTTCCTGTTCGCACAATGCGCTGAGGAATTCCTCGTGGGTGATTCAGTGGCTAATGCACGCCGAGCCCAACCTGCACACCCCACGTAGCAAACAAAACGGCATCTGTCGGCTGCTACTTGCCGGACGCAAGAAGTCCTGTCTATTGCAACCCAAGTCTGCTTTGCAAAGAGGAAACCACGAAAAGGAGGAAAAAATTCAGGGTTGCTCGAATGGTGCCGTCCCTTCACCTGCGGGAGACAGTAGCGCACGTGGTGCAGCTGGGAAATAGGATTAAAGATTAGATGGGGAAATGGGCCCTGAACTTTGCAAACGCCGGGCTGCCCTTAAGTAGCTGGGCTCTGTCACTAGGTGGTACTGTGCATCACAGCTTCGTGCCTTCTCCTAATTCCTCGCTCCTGTGTTTGTCCATCCCCTGCGTTAGATGTTTTGCTGGTAAATATTGTGCTTTGAGAGAGGGAACCTGTTGTCCAAGTCCTCTCATGTACTTCTGACCTCACACACAGGAAGGCTGAAGGCAATAGAAGACTGCTGACTCAGCTAATGTTCAGCGCTAGTGACTGATTTGGGTTTCTGCTGTCAAACAGCACGTGTTTAATGCTGCCTTGCTGAGCCATTTGGTGATGGGTTATGACACCTTTCATCTCCAGATGTTGAGGCTCGTGAAAGGGAAGGAAAACTCAAACAAACCAGGGACGGTTCTATAAAAATGGGGAAAGAAAAAAAGATCTTTGATTCTTTTTGTAACAAAACCCTTCGCTCTTTGAAAGATCTTTATCAGTCCTACCACTGCCTGGGAACGGGCAACAAAGAAGGAGGTTTGTTGGATTTTCACTGCTCTTCTTTGGATTTCTGGCAAAAATCCAAGTTCAAGGGATTCAAAAGAACCCGGAAAGGGGGATTTTGCTTGCTTGTGCAAGAAAGCCTGAGCAGCCCAGGCCATCGGCCGGTTGCAGTGGGCTGCCCTGCCTCGGCAGTGGTGCCACATCGCACACCTACCCCTGCTTCCACACCAGGTCCTGCTGTACATGTTTTGTGCAGAGAAAAAGATTGTTAATTCAGGTCCGCCTCCTGATGTACGGTCTCAGCCCTGTACAGCTACTTTCACTTCCACCAGCCCAAGGTGTGGAAGACATTTGTAAGACGAGAGCCCATGACGCAGACTGTATTGTCTGTATGAACTCAGTGCTGAATGACTTTGCAGCCTTTCAATACTTAAAGGGGGCTTATAAGAAAGATGGGGACAGACTTTTTAGTAGGGCCTGTTGTGATAGGACAAGAGGTAATGGTTTTAAACTAAAAGAGAGGAGATTCAGACTAGATATAAGGAAGAAATTTTTTACGATGAAGGTAAACACTGGAACAGGTTGCCCAGAGAGGTGGTAGATGCCCCATCCCTGGAAACGTTCAAGATCAGGTTGGACGGGGCTCTGAGCAACTTGATCTAGTTGAAGGTGTCCCTGCTCACTGCAGGGAGGTTGGATTAGATAGCTTTTAAAGGTCTCTTCCAACCCAAACCATTCTATGATCCTATGATGCAGACTGTGTTACCTGTATGAACTCTGTGCTGAATGACTGCACTCTCTCTCATTAAGATATCTGTTTATTATGCATATTGCAGCATGTATAAAAAACTTGGCTGAAGCCTTTTGTGAAGTGCACTGTTATAAACTCAGATTGTCCCAAAGCAGGTCTGAACAACAGGAGGAGGAAACACCAACATACAGGAGGCAGAGGTCGTGCAAGATCCCAAGATCCTACAGTCCCCCTGGCAAAGCTGGGTGCAGAGCCCCGTGTCCGTGTCTCAGGCCAGGACAATGGACCCAAGGCATATTTCAGCTGTTAAATGGGCATTGCTAATTTCTGTCTTTTTCCTCTTGTCTCCAAATGAAGCAGCTTATACAGCACTTTCCAGCATTCAGCTACCCCCAAAAGCCTCCTCCAGTCCAAAACAGCGTCAGAAGAACTACTGATTTGAAATCCAGCTTTGTCCCAATCTCTCTCCATACTTCACACTGCTGTAATGGTACTAATTTAAAACTCCCTTTATTTTCATAGCTACAAAACAGTCAAACGATTAGTGATTCTGCAGATTTCCCAAACTGTCAAATGGCCCAGCAAAATCCTTTCAGAGTATTTTTCTGAGCGTGTTTCATTTTGCGTGAAGACCTTCTGGGTAGTTTGACATAAAAAGGAAGAGCATATTGATGGGTGATCAAAACTAGGTCAGTGATGAGTAAGATAGGAGTCTTCTTCAAATAACAGGTCCTGCGCTCCACAGCTGCTGCAGTACAATGCTCAATCACTCAGCTGCACTCACTCCTGGGGTGCACCAGGGACATGTGAAGCAGCGCTTGGCATCCTAAGTGGCATTTGGGCTTTGCCTCAGAGCAGCTAGAAGCAGTGTCATCTGCAAGCACTTTAATTTGCTTATGAACAGGAGATAGGGTGGAAATGGGGGTGCAACTTCTGGCAGGAACAGCCAGAGCAAAAAATACTGAAAAGGAAGAAGAGAAACAGCAGATGGAATGGAAGCACGTCTGCCTGAATCTGTGAGAGGGCAGATACGTGGTATTTCAAGGGCAGTGCAGCTCTTCAAGGCCACAGGCTTGTCATCACTTTGGGTCTATCACCATGCCCAGGTCTCATACAAGCTACTCAGACAGGAGCCTGGTTGCACCAAAACAGAGAGTGGCTAAGAATGAAAGAGGAACAGCACATCCTGGGAAAAGATGCCAGTGAACAGAAAGCTTTGGAGAAGACCTTTCCTTTGAAAAAACCTTTGGAGAAAATCCCAAGAGGCCCTCCAGATATACTTGTCCCTATAACACAACAAACTTGTGAGACATGGGAGCAAATGCCCCACTGGGAAATCTTATGGCTGGCCTATATTAATAGCAATTAATCTTGGGAGACCTGCAACGTGTCTGAAGCCCTGTTAGAGGAGAGGGAGACTCTTGAACGACTTCCAGGATAATGAGATCCACCGAGAGTCGGGTTAGTGAAATAAAAAGGGGTGAGGTAAACCAACGGTTATCGGCTCTGACAAAAATTAGCTCTGCCCACCCTTGAGCATTCACAAACCATTTCAACACTGTGCATGCCGTATTCCCTGCTGCATTTTCCTGGCCGGGTTTCATTTACTTCCAACCCTCCCAAGTCTGATGCAAGAGGGAGAGGAAGCGTTAACAGCTATCATGCCTTCCCCATCCACAGCTAATGGTTAAGACATTACCCATGTATATTAATAAATGATAGATGCTGGCCCAGGCTGAAGGTGGAGTGGGTGGGAGATGGTGCTGGGCAATTGTAGACCTCTGCAGGGCAGATGGGTTCATCTCTCCTGGTGACTCCCAGATATTGTCAGCACTGGCAGGAGAGACTTCTGATCTGCTTTACGTATGAACTGTAAGATGAGATGAATCACAGGAATGAGTTTGTGCTTGTTAACGCATCCACAGATAAATACGTGATTAGTTTTTCTGTTATGAAGTGGTATGGCTGGGAATCACAGCCTCCCACTCAGGGGACGGTGGTGGATTACTTCTTGGAGCCAGCGTTTATCTCCACCACCCAACGATGGGTCAAGGCTTAATCACTTCTGGCTGGTTTGGTGTTCACAAGGGGGATTGTCCTCACGGCTTATCGCTGCGACACGACTCCTTGGCAAAGTCAATGGCAGTGCTTGAGCCTGGGGCTTTCCACATCAAGACTGCACAACTAACCCCTTGTGACAAGTGGGTGTGAGCCAGCAGAAGGGCAGCATCTTTAGGCCGGAGTGACTCCAGCCCTTTGCTGAAGCTGGATAATGAAGACCATAGATGGGAAGGGCTTTGGCCAGGATGTCCCTGCACAAAGGGCTCATCACCTGTGCTGGGACATCCAGGCACTGCGGCATACAATAATGTAAAGAAAACGTCCTGGGCTGCAGCCCAACCCCCAGTCGCTCAGACGATGGCTGTTTATACTGGCTTCTTTGCAGGAATTTAGGATTTCAGTCCTGCGCTATATTTAGGCTACGAAACTACTGATATTTTTTAGGTCGTTGGCCTTTGACACACAAGTGTATTTTCTGAGAGGAAAAATTTCGGCTCTCAACTAAGTGGTGGGAAAATACAACCCCCAGAAATGTTAAATTTTCTAAAACTGGAGCCAGAAGTTAGGAACCCACAAGAGGAGTTTACATTATAAACACAGTCTGTCAGCTGAGCAAAATGTTTAAGGCAGCCCCGTGTCGGGGACCCTTCGTCTGGCCTAGCAGGACTCGGCTGGCTCCTGACACTTAGGACATCCTGAATATTTACATTTCAGCTTTTACCATAAGAGGAAGAAGAGCTGTTAAGAGCTGCTTATTTTGAGACAAAAAGGAAAGAGGTTGAAAATAGGACACAGTCCTGTATTGAAACATATTGTCTGCAAAGCAACATCTGGCATTTAGAAAAAAGAAGAAAAAAAAGTCCCACTTCCAGATTCCTGGTCTGAGTGTGTTACAGGACTGGGATCCAAGGGGAAAAGATTTCTGTGAAAACGGCTTGAATGAAAGAATCCCTTTGTAGGAGGTTATGACTGATAAATTACGGGAATGTTTGTGATATGATATAATAGTGGCAATTAGGAGACATTTCAGATGATGAATGCCTGAGAATATGCGACACAGTGAACTTCCCAGAACCTCTCTTTTCTAAGATGAACAGTGACTCTATTCTCACTTTAATTAGAAATTACCCAACCCCTGTGCTACTTATTCCCCTTCCTTCTTCCCTACCTCCTCATCCCGGTGGCTGCTCTGATATAAATTGTCTGGCGCAAACCGTTCCTCATTTGCAGTCAGGTTTTGCAAACCCCATGATTGATCGCCTGAGGTTTTGCAAAGCCCAGCTCAGCCGCTAGCCCTGACGATACTCAAAGTTGTTGTCTCAGCTGTGGCTACATACATGAGGACCCACATGACTCTAGGCTCCTGTGGCTGTGGGGCTCTAAAGAGTATTAAAAAAACATTAAAAAAAAGAAAAAACAGAGGTCAACCCAAGTACAGCAACTTACAGTAACATAAAAATTCCCAGTCCTCAAACAGGTCTCTCTTCATCATGAGCTGCCTCTTTACCAGCATGGAAGTGACTGTACAAATGCGTTAAGCCCCTAAGCACACAGGGGTTGAGATTGGGCCCCATGGAAGTGGAGTAAAGCGCTTTTGCAATGACTGTAAAACCCACATTCCTGCCCTCCCGGAGCTTTACGAGAGCCCCTTGAGTCCCAGCGGCCGGCAGCTCCAGCAGCGCAGTGACCAGCGAAGTTAGCGAATAATTGCACGCAATGGGGTTTGCAAGTTATGCAATGCTGCAGGCATCGGGTGACTCCTGCCAGGTGCCGGACAGACACTAATCCCCCATTGGAGTGCCAGATGGAAGTTCACAGTGCGGAGGAATTTGACCTTGGGTAACTTTTTGTATTTGAGACTTAGCACTGGCTGTCATGTGGAGCTCTTCTCCAGGAGCGGGGGATAGGACCAGCCCGAAACTACGCTTTGTCAGCTGTTTTGGAGTCCTCAGTGGACTCACATGGTTAAAAAAAATACCTCCCAAACTAAAAGGAGAGGAAGGAAAAAAGGCAGGGTTTGAAATCCCATGACAATTTCCCTCCAGCTTGGCCCCATAAGCTTCCAATTCAGGAAAACAACAACCCTCCTCTGCTGTGAGCCCACGTGAACACATGCAGTGCATAGGAGATTTAAATTAAGAGTGTTATAGATGAATCAAAATGAGTGGACACTAGGTATGGCTCTTTATATTTAAACTTCGGAAGTAATTCATGTGCAAATGTTGGTAAAAGACTTGCTGTAGCCACGTGTCAAAGGTGCACGGGGTTAATATCCTCCTCAATGCAACCTGGGAGGCAGAGGGAAGGAAGGAGAGGCAGGACATACCCCAACTTCAATGCCTTCTGGTACTGAGACCTGGATGTCATTCAAAGCCTTTGTTCTGTTCTTTTTTGCTATCACATGAGAGTCATCTTTCAAGTGCGTAATTTGGGCTTGTTTTTCCCCAAAGCTCCCATGCCCAAGAGCAACTGTTTTTCTCTAAACAATTGAATGATGTCAGTTGGATGTGAAGAGAGTTTCTGCAAGAGTCCAGATGATTCACGGCAGCATCTCGGATGCAGCCGCAGAATTAGGGCAGGATCACATCAATGGCACTAGTCAGCTCCACCTTTGCTCCAAGAGAACATCTGAAAGAAATGGCA
Source organism: Gymnogyps californianus (assembly GCF_018139145.2). Lineage (NCBI taxonomy): Eukaryota > Metazoa > Chordata > Aves > Accipitriformes > Cathartidae > Gymnogyps > Gymnogyps californianus. The sequence goes on along the minus strand of NC_059471.1, from coordinate 211,232,714 downwards.
TCCATTGCACAAAGCTTTTGGTGGAGCAACAAAGACATGTTGCAAACAGAGAAGGAAAAAGCAGGTTTTTCCCATGATCATCTTATTTTACGCAAGAGAAGAAACACATGGAAACCCTATGGGAGTGGATCTGTTCTGGGGCTACTCTGAGCCATATATTCAGGATGGATTTCTCTTTGAGGGAGAAGGGGTTGAATCGAACAAAAATTCTTCAGGCAAAACTCCCTGCTGGTTTCAATTACTTTAGAGGATTGAATTGTTCACAAATGTCTCTCTGGGGAAGGCAAAGCTCTTTAGCAAAAGCAGGTTCCTGGGGGCCTGTCCCATTACAGAGCATGTTGTATCAACTACAACAGCTGAAGCTGGATGACTTGAGCTGCAAGGTTGCTGGGCACTCTGTCCTGATGGCTGCCTACCTTCCTGAGGGCTTTCAGCATTTTCCACCCAGGCTGTGGATGACATATATTTAATCAGAACCACATGACTGAGCTCTACCTCACAGGACTGTCCGTGTTTAATACTTTGACATCTAGTTGGGTTTAGCGGTTTCAGCTCTTTCTCGTTTCAGCACAAAGGGGTAGGCATCTCCAGAGAGTGACTTGTACCATCTGCCCAAGACACCAGTCTTGGAAGGAACCAGCATAGATGAAATGCCTAATTTTTGATAAGTAAAGGAGCACGAGATGTATCCCATCTCATGTTTCAAGACACTGAGCAGGAAATAGCTAAGCCTAGGAAGGAGCAGTTCAGACCTGGCTTCTGCAAACACAGGGGATCAAACAGTATTTCCCTTGCCTTGCTGGTAGATGTATTTATGTTATAAGCAGGGTGAGTTGCTGGGGATCCTCTCAGCTGAGACAGTTTGTATTCCTTGTGGAGAGCACAGTTTCCATCCCTTGCAGCCAAAAGCAAAGACAGGGTCAGGAACGCCCAAGTCATTGGTGATGGACTTCAAGAGAGCTCAGCTTTGGGACAGATTCAAAACTGTCCCGGGCTAGAAACCATTCAGCATCACTTGTGTTTGCTCCTTGGCCGGTGGCCTATATAAGCTTCAATGGCAATCCTAACCCATTTATTAGTGGGCTAGAATTAACACCATGAAAGACTTTGTCCATGTTCATAACCGGGGCAGCCAGACTCCTCTCTCATGAACAGACTAGTACTGGAGACTGAATGTTTCTCACAGGGAAGCAGGTTGGAAAAATCCACATGTGAGCAAAACAACGCCAAGTACTCCTCCTCTTTTAAGAGGCTGCTGTATTTCTTGAACCAAAAAAAAAGCTCAGTCATGAGACTTGACCACTCAATCTCCTCCTACCGTCCCTAAAAGTTCATGTAAAGAGGGATAGGAGAGTCAATGTGGGTTTAAACTCTACCTCGTTTTCTAGCAGAACTGGACAATTTGCTATAGCACTTGGAAAGCACTGCAGTGTTGTGTTTGCAAATAATTAGTGAGCACAAGCCCCAGCCTGGTGCAGCTCCATGTTAGCTTCGACAGGCGGCACAGCAACCCCCGAGGTGATTTAATGGTTCAGGTTCAACCATTGCCCAGCAAACCTCTGGTGCCTGTCCCTGCCCTCCAGGAAACCCCTATTCCTCTTGCCCCGACCCACGGCTGCCTTGGGGCAGTGGAAGGAGAGATGAGACCCCATAAGCTGCCGAGGTGAGTAGGTGTTTGTGACTGTCCAGGAGGCAAAAGGGTTATTGCCTCAGACTTTCCAGATGTATAAGCTCTTTGTGCTCATCTGGTGAGCTCCACCATGACATTTTACCTTGAATCCTTGGCCCTGAGGAAGAAGCCCTCTAGTTTTATCTGGACTGGACTGCTATTGCTGTCTTGTCTGATGCAGCGTGGGATGGAGACTAGCCCAGGGCAGGCTGATTTGGCATGCCCTAGAGTGGGGATAAGCACTCATGTCTCGCTGGATATTTTGTGGCGTTAACATTTTGACCTCCCCTCCACCGACATCAAGGCTCCGTGGGGCTACAGTGGGGCTGGTGGCAGTGGCGTGGATCCTACCAGACCGCCCCAGCCCTTGCCAGCTCTAGAAAGGCAGGGCAAGCCTGTATCGAATGCTGAGGGCAATTTTACCGTATGTCGTAAAACTACCTGGGGACAGGAACTTATTGAACACCTTTTCTGCTTTCTCCATAGATGCCTCGAGTTAGAAAAGGCTTGAGGTTCCTCCATAGGCTGATTTTTTTTTTTCTGTCTGTTTGGATACTTTTTCTGGCAAAGATGTATTTTTAACATTTGCGCTTTCTCTCCCCTCCCCTGCCTGTCTACCCTTCTTTGCTTCTGCCTGTAATGAAGATGGGGTGAGAAACTCTGCAAGCCAAAAGCTCCTGAGCTGCTTTTGGAAACATGTGAGGCTCATTAGCCCTTTCTGCAGCTCTGGGGCTTTTGGGTGGAGGGTTATTTTCCTCTTTTTTTTGTGATTTGTGTCAGTTGCTGTTGTGTTTCTTTTTTAAGGGAAGCATTTCAAGTCTCATAAATGCTTAAATACGTAGCAACAAAGTTTGAGAAGTCTCCAGAGCAGCTCCAGAGACTGCGGACTAGCTCAGCAAAGAGTGCTGGGGAAAAAAGTCACAGTTGCCTCCCACTAAAAGTGGGAATTAGGCAGGCTGCAAGCTTGGAGGGGCCTGACCCCCTTATGATACCCCGCGGGATGGCTTTAGGGGGCCTAAAGCCTCCTGAACACTGGCTTTACTGGGGCATCACAGTGCTCCGAGGACAGAGCAGCTGCCAGCAGAGAGCCCTGCAAGCATAGCTCTATGAGTGGCACTGGTACCCACATCCACCGTTGTCCTTATGAGTAGAAAATCAACAACCCCACTGAAAAACCCTCTGCCCAAAACCAGAAAAGAAAGGAACTGGGTTTGCTGACTTCGAGGGAGTCAGAAGAAGCTTCAGCTACAACCTGAGACCTGAATAAGGTCCTGTGTTCTCTACTTTAGCTAGTTACCTAAAGCGAATTTTGTTGGCTCTTTTCTCCTGCCCTCCCAACACACTCACATGCCTAATCCCCCATTTCCTCAGCCTTCATCGTGCTGGAGCTGACTAGATTAATGGGAAATGCTAATATGTCAGGCCTGAAAGGAAAGCAAAGAGCCGGTTGTGTTTGAATTCCGCATTAATCTACTTGGTGATGAAGCTATAAATCAAAACCTGGAAGTTTTACCAATCTGAAACGATGTGTTTAACATTTCAGCCCTTTCCTTCCTTCTTCTTGCCCGACATTGATTTGCACAGCCTTTTACAGCAGCAGGGCAGGCTTGCAAAATGCCGCTTTTGCTCCTGAATCCCTAATTGTGCTTAGACATAATAAGATGCCTTCAAGGCAAGCAGGGTGAGGAAAGATGCTGAAACAAGAATGAATTTCCCAAATTGCTCCTTTATGAGGAGGAAGACCATGTTCTTGATAGGGTACATGGGGTTATGGGGATGTCTCAGAGCCCACTGCGAGGTGGATAACAGCCTGTCCCTTTATCGATGCAATACCCAGCAGGGTGCTAGCAATCCCCCAAGTGAATGGAGGAGAAGCCCCAAAGACCTTCAGCTCAACTCCCCAGTGCCCATGGCAGCTGGGTGAAAACCCATTAGCACCCCATTGCCAGCAGCGGGCACCGTGTGGGAAACACACCTGAGAAGCTTTCTCCTCAGGGAAAATAAAATTGCAAGATCTGGAAAATAAGGGGAATGAAGTAGCCGAACATAAGGCCCAAGGAGGATGTGGTTTGGGGGCTCACAAGGCTGAACACATCTGCGTGTACGTAGATGAAAAACCACCTTCTGGTCTGCGATACCTGCCAGCTTTGGCCCAAGAGGAGTGGCAGAGAGTTAAAGCACTGCAAAAACACCCTCAATGCTAAGAAGGCCAGGAGTCACAGGTGATTTTCACAGCTGGAAACCAGTTAGTGAGCTGGGATCTGCAACTTGATTCTGCCTTGCAGGAACTGGGGGTTTCCGCAGCAGCAGCAATTTCCCTCCCAGGGCTGGGGGTGCCCAGAGCCCCCAGATATCCTTGCCCATCACGGGACCTTGGCTTCTGTGTTTGTTCCTGCCATTGCTCCTTGGACCTTTATCCTCCTGCCAGTATGGCAAAAGCTCTCTTCCTCATTTTAGGTTAATATCCAGCCCCTAAATGCTACAGCCCACCTCCTTCCTTAATCCCATTACCTACAACTGGATATATGGGGAGTAATGAGGTATTGAAGACAATCCTGCGCTTATGTCTATAGCCTGAAGTGAGTAATTTCGTCCATCTCTGCCTCAGTTTCTACAGCAGTAAAATAGGCATGATATTACTTAACCGCCTTTCCAAGTACTTGGTGGATAAGAAGCAGCGTGTAAAAAGTACACAGCACTACTGTGTACAGTGTGCGAGGAATTAAATATCTGTGATTGGTATTACAGCTCCTCGAGAGACTGCTCTGCGTCCAGCGGTCTGCCTCCGACTCGGTAAGAGTTAGTGGGATTTTAAACAGACAGACACATAAACACATTTTTACTGAAGATGTAGGTCCTGGCCTGCCTAATGTTCTTAGACACTGCACAGACATAGCAGGGAAACTAAAACATTTGTTGATGGACTTGGAGATTAAATAAATAGTGAAATATCTTCAGGATGTTAAAATGCAGAACTGACTGCCTGTCCCATAATAAACCAGCCCTCCCCCAGCACTTCTTGAAATGTGAGTATTTCTGCAAAAGCAGGCACTGTGTTAGTTCACAGGGCCATTTTTTTAGTAGGTCAGAGCAGTCAGACATCTTCTGGGCATTGGTAAAAATACATCCGATAGCTCTGTGGCATCTTGCACAACTGACTGACTGAAAGCCTCGACTGGAAGTTTATTATTTGTTAATCTCCTTTTTCAAATGTGTTTTGATTATGCAGTCAGAAAGCCACATGGTGGATCATAAAACACAATTAAAATATAGCAAGTGTTCATCGCAATTAAAATATAGCAACTGGTGAATATTAGGCCCACTGAAAACAGAGCAAGGCAAGTGGTTTGTTCAGACTGTGCAGACAAATGTATCCCTGGGAATCGCAGCAGACTTGCAGGAGAATTTACTTGGCGGAAAGAGAAATGCAGTCTGAGACAGATGATGGTACCTTGCTTCAGGGTACTAAAAGCCTCTAGTTCTCAGATGACCTGGGTACCACGGCGTTGCTTAAAGACAATGAGAAATGGAGTTACTCAGCATCTCCGAGTCAAATCCAGTCTGGAGACCAAGAACGAAGGAACAATTTTTCATTGTTTTAACCTATCTTATAACAACTACTGCTCAGAGTGCAGCCTGAGCGAGTCCAGACTTCCAATTGCTGTGTCAGTTTGGATTTGAAGACTGAAATCTCAAGTGGTTGGGATCCCATCCTGACCACCACAGCCAGTATCATTCCAAAATTGCTATTCTATCTACCTCTGCTAACGCATTGCCACTGATTTCCCGAGAGCCAAGAAAACAAAGTCTCACTTGTCAGAAATAAGGGGAATTACATTGATTATGTTGATGCCTGGAGCTCATTTTCTTTCCAATAACCCATTGCCTGTTGCATTGACAGTAAATCTGGACCATACCCTCTGTACAGTGTTAGCTTTGTTTTTATATATTTTGCGGATGGGACAATAGAAGGGGTTTGCCAAACCCATGGATGTTTTTCAGAGTTTGTGTGGTGGATACAACAGTCTAGGGAAAAGATACAAAAAAATTCTCCAAGTTAGTGCCATACCCGAGCAGCCATGGTCTTAGTTGGTGGTGCAAAGGAGGACCTGAGTCTTCCTCAGTGACATGTGCACAGCAGCGTGGGTCCTGCTCAGCCAGGAACCTGGCTGTGTGGTACGCTGCTGTGGTACCCCCAAGTCTGTCTCAACAAGGATGAGACAGCAAATGGCTCCAGAAGCACAAATGCACTGAGATGTGATTAACTCAAAGAAAAAAGCATAAAGCATGCTTTTTGGAGTATGAAAAAGTTTTGCTTAATTTTACAAAGTTGACTAATGTTTCTTTTTAGGCCTTTTTTGGTTCTGGTACCATGCGGAGGTCCTACAGCTGATCTGCTTTGCTCTCAAGATGCAGTAGCAACAGGGATTAATATATAGCAGCAACAAAACCTAGCATGGTCAAGAGCTTATCTGCTCATCTAAATAATAAACAGTGGAAGAAGTCTCTGTCTCTGGGAAGTGATTAAACTGTCAGGCTTTCTATCCAAGCAATATTCTGCTAAAATACCCCGTCAGCATTTAAATTGGAGGATGCTGGCTACTGGAGGAAATGCTGTTAGGATTAATATACATAAGTGTAGAGTTAGCTATCAGCTCATGCTGGCCACTAATAATACTGCTGCTGCTGGCTCTCTATGGCGATGAGCTATGAGATGCCTTTCCCAAACAAACCTCCACCCAGCAGCAACTCTTCTAGTACCTGACCCACCATTTCAGGTCCTCTCCAAAGAATTGGAAGCTCACGGGCCTTGACAAATAAAGTGATGTGGTTTTACTGAGCTTTTGCAGATGTTCACTGATTCTGTCTGAGAATGGACAACTATTCAAGGCTGCTCTGCCCTGGGAGTGTTAGGCTGCATCGATGCTCGTTTGGATGGGAAGGGAGGCACCTTTGCCGGTCCCATTTCCCTGGTGACTCTAGCAAAGGGGGATAACATGCCAGGAATGTGATATAATGCCATGAGGGATGGCTGAAGATGTGTGCATGTTGTAATGGAAAAAGTGCACTTGTGCATGTGCTCAGTGCTTGTAACAGAGAAAATCTGTTAAAAGACCACCAGTCCCGGGAGTTATCACAGGCAGTAGCATCCCCTGATGCATGGTGCGTAGACTGGGATAGGTTATTCGTAATCGGAATGTGTACACATCTAAAAACTGACTCCTTAGCTTTTGAGGATGGTTTTGCATGGGTGGAGAGTAAAAAGGGGGCTCAGCATTGAGCCCTCTTGCTTCCCCCTCCCCTTTCACAGGCCCACGTGAGCTAATTGGCTTCAGGTTCAGGCTCTTAAAACAAGCTGCAGAGAGCAGATGGGGCAACCCCACAGCATAGGCAGCCTCTGCACAGACTGACCTGCAGGTTCACACCCTCCAAGACCAAGTGCAGCCCAGGGAGGGCAGCTTGGTTCCCTTGGAGCCATCCCTGTGGTACCTCTCATGGGGGTTTCAAAGCCGTGCCTCAGGGCCACCAGGGCAATCAGTGGGATGAGGGGTCCTTCTGGGTAATGGGTTTGTGTTACTGGCTGCAGGCATTTTCTAGAACAAACAAATACTTAAAATAAACACACCACCCATGCCTGCTGAGCTCTAAAGAAGGCTATAAAATCTATTCCTGAAGTCTGCTGAAACCAGAGCATGATTTGAAGCCATTTCAAAGTTTGCTGAAATTACTAAGAGCCTTGCCCTGGTCTCCCTCTAAGCAACACACACAATTTCTACAGGCTTTTAATCTGGCTTCTTCTGTATAACTTGGCTTCACACATGGAGACTTCCAAAGCACAGAAAAAGCAAAATACCAAGCAAATGGGAGTAGCAGAAAATGCCTTTTCCAAATGCAAACACCAATCAGTCAATCCAGGGTCCGGCATTAGTAAAGTCTGAGAAGTTGATAAATACTGTAACGGGTTTGTCCCCACAGCAGAATAAATGTCTAACCTCAGTTGTCTATGGCTGCTTAAAAAAGCAGACGAGCTGGATACTGGTTGGTTTACAGTGTTGTTTCAACCTGGACTCACCTATGGACTGGAATGAGTTGCTATTCAAAGTGGCATCCAGTTCTAGTGCCTTCACTGTGATGTTCAGTTTATTTAACCCAGTTTAGCCAGTCTCAGAAACGCACACACAATTTATTAGAGCTGTATTGTTGTACCTCAAGCTGCAAGCAGTTAGTGTAACTCTACAGAGAAGCCAGTCGACCAAGCCCCGAACCTCTCTATACCACATAAAACACACACCAAGTAAAACAAAAGTTTTAGACAATCAGATGCCTCGGACTCTGCAAGACTAAGCAGTCGGAAGGCATTGCACAAGTCAAGTAGGAATAACTAGTGCTACTGCAGTTTAAAACCCACCATATTTGCCCGTTTTCCACAGGTTAGGTGTCTTTAGGCATCCTTTCCTCCGGGTAAGTTATAAATTACTCTTGTGCAGCTGCAGGGACAGCTTGAGGACGCAGCACAGCTAAGGCTGGCTGTACTTATGAGTATAAAGCCCAAGGAAAGGGGATATAACAGTGACCCTTAATTTGCATGCACATATTCCCCTCTGCTCTGTGGGAGGGAGAGTTTGGACCTGTGTTCAGCCATGGGAGACCCCACCACCGTCCTCAAAACCTGCGTTTCTCCTCCCAGATGTCCCCTACCCATGGTGTCTCCTCTGCCCCACTGCCTGTGGTAGGACCCGAAGTGGTTGGTAGGAACAGGACAGGACCCTGTGCGACTCCCTGGAGGGTTTCCCCTCTGCAGCATCGGGATTTGAGGGTCTGGCCTGGTGTTTTGTAACCCTACCTGATAAACGGCTCTGGAAATGCACCATGGCTTCAGCATGAGCTGTAGGACCCTCAGGTTTCCAAAGCGGCAAGTCCTCAGAGCCCGGGATGTCAGGCTCCACACCAGGCTGTCCCAGCTGTACAGCAGATCCTCAAAGCCAAAGAGCACAGCAGCCATGCCAGCTCCTCGTGTGAAACACCCCGGACTCCCTGCTCGGAGGCAATCAGCTAATCCCAAGGTGCCTTATGAACTGCAAGGTTAAAAAGTCACTGCAATTTCCATCAAAGAAGGAGAAGGAAAAGAAAGAAAAAAACCCCAAACCACCAAACCAAACCCGACAACAAAATCCAGCAGCCAAAATAAACTGTTTGGGGATGTGTCTTTCTCCCTTCGCACACGCCCTTCAGGATGTGGTTTCTCCCTCCGTGTATCTTCTCAAAGCGAGTTCTGCTGCACCCAGGGATGAGCAGGGAAGAGGTAAAAATACCTCTCCTGACTTAGGAAGGCAATTGCACATCCCTCGCAAAGGGCTTCTTGGTTACACTGCATCACTTCCCAGCTCTCCGCTGCAGAACCAAGAAACAAACTCGGATCCAAAGTCATCACTTTGCAAGCTCAGTCCTGGGACTCCATCCAGAGGGAGGAAAAAAGCCGCTGGCTCTCCCTCTGCCAACATTCCCAAGACATTCCAGTATTGGGCTTAACTCTTTCAAACACTCCCGAAGAACATCTGAGAAGACAGCTTTGCCACATGCAACATTTCATCCTTTTGTTTCATGTGTTGACTAGCCATTGCACAGTTACATCCCAGTCTTTTTTCCACCCAACTGTCTGTTCCGGAGCCTTTATATGTTTTGGACTCAGAAGGGGACTTAATCTTTATATGAGACTTATGCAACAGTCTGCAAAGCACCTTATTTACCCAAGGATTGATGTCTTGGAAAGTGGCACGGATTAAACAATGCCCATTTAAAATCAGTCTGATTCAGCTGGTGTGGACATATTTTTAACTCTTGGTGAGCTTGCGCTCGTAAGGGTAGGTCTCATCTGAACAAGCCCAGGAGAATGCAATACAGTTCTCTCCATCTGAGCTGGATGCCAAAACACCCTTTTTAGTCTATGGACGCAAAGATTCACTTCTGGCATCCCTTCCTAAAATAGGTGTGGAGAAGAGATCAGTTCCCTGCCCATTTCCCTTCAGGAGCAGCTTGCCTGGGTAGAGACTTCAATGCTGTCAACCTCTATGATGAGGTGGGCTGAGGGTAAAAATACATTATCAGCACAAGGGTTTTGTAGTTCAGTCAAATCACCACAAAATCCATGCATTTGAATTGCAACAGCTTTTCCGACTAAATCCTATGAGTGCTCCTTCTACCTATGGGCTAAAGTTTAATAACCAGGTAGAGAAACTGAGGTGGAAGTATTTTTACCAAAGGCACAGTGCAAACCAGCGCTTTTGGAGACAGCTGCCTGTCAGTGCTATTTTTCACTCATTTCACTCTCCCTTCAGAGGAATGTGCACAAAAAAGCAACGGGACTTGGAGGGAGCAGGTGGGAGTCAGCTGGGGAGTGCCCACATGGAGGCATTTCCAAGGAGGCACTTTTTAGAGGGGTAGACAGGAAACCCCACTTTGAGCTGAAATCATGAGGGACCTGCAAGCACTGAGCCCCTAAAGCTGCTGGTTTAGCAGAGAGGAGAAGCCACCATTTCCCAAAAGCCTTGATGTCTTCTCTGATTTAACTCCCTGGATGAGCAAGGAGCAGGGATACTCATCACTGGTTGGTTTTCTGGAGGTCTGTCCCACCCTGACCCCGTCCACAATTTGATCTTCGAGTACTGGAGTGCACAAAGAGAGCCATGTGTCACGATAATAGCACAAGGATGCTCATCAGCTCATTGACAGGGCAGGTGGAGGGCCAGGAAAATACAGCTGCAAAATTCATGTTCTCAGCCTAATTGCTTCTTCAGGACATCGTTTTTAGAGTGGCATCATAAAATATGGTAATAAAATCATAATAATATTTCTTTCAAACTTGCTAGAAGCTATTCATTCTGCAAAGTGTAGTTTTCTTTCCTCCTCTCTCTCGTCCTGCCTGTCTGCTTAGTGTCCAGTCTTTGCTGCTAATCTCCCTACGTTCATCGTCTCTCTGTGATTTCTTTGCCTGCCTGTAAACTAGGTAACACATTGCCTCCGTTAGCAGCGATGTAGACAAGGGACCAGGAACATCTCCATTATAAAGACTCATTTGGAGGAAAGGTATTTTTTTTATTTAACTTGACTAGACAATATTTGCTCCAGGCTACAGCCTGGTGTATAAGATCTCTGCCTGGGAGCACAAGAAAGGAAAAGAAAGAAATGTGTTTGATAAAGGAAAACAGAGGGGGGAAAAGAAACCATAGCAAGTGATTGCTCTGGGATGTGACCTAACTCCTTTGGTATTCTGCAAAGGGGGAGAGGAGGGGAAATGGAGGATATGCCGTAGTTTTAAAATTAGCTACTCCACATGTGCATCTAGTCTTTCCGTATGCTCAAAAGGAGACTTTCGTCCCCCCGTCCCAACTCGGTAATTACTCAACAGAGGAAGGCAGCTCTGAAGGAGCCTTTTCACTTGGCTGATGACATAATCAGACTTTCTGAAAACAGTTCCCCTACGTATTTATTTAACTGATAGACTGGAGCAGTCTCCTTAGGAGTCACTTGAGTCTATAGGAGGCCCAGTGAGCATTTCAGTGTGTAGATTTACCTTCATGATTAGAGCAGATTGTTTGGCTTCCTGCGGAGGTTTTCCTGCTGATTAGAGACATACTATTTTTTGAGGGGGTAAAAGCTGCCTGAATACAGATTACCCGTCCCACCTCGCAGCTTCCGAGGGAATTGCAACTGCGGACGTTTCTCAGGCAAAGACAGACTGTCCCCTCCAGAGCCAAGGGATACACCACCAAAGGTGCTCTTTTCCAGGGAGACACCACAGAAGGTGCTCTCACTTATCCAAAAAGGCCAGAAGAGGTCATTGCTACAGGGAATGGCAGAAGAGAGGAGAAAAAATTCCTGAGAATCAGCAACTTGGCTCTTCTGCTGATGTACACTTTGAGTCATTTCTGTAGAATCATTTTACATTTCTATAAAACACACTGAAATTCACCTTCACTAAGGTCAATTAGGAAAAAAAAAAGCCCTTTGAACTCTACATAGATCTATAGACATTTGCAGGTCTTTTCAACACAGCCTCTCTATTTATGCACTGATTATTTCCCACTGTTTCCGAGAAAATGTCAGGCAAAACATTTACTATGAAACCTCCCACATTTTACTGACAGTCCAAACGCTGTTACTAGGGTATAAAAATAGCTCCTTACTTCCCATGAAAAAAAGAAAAAAAAAAAACCCCCAAACCCTTTGGGCTGCTGTGTTGTTTCATGGGACTGTCACTGAGGCTTGAAGGCTGGGGGTGGACTTCCCAACCCCAGCAGACAGCTCCTCCTCACTGCAGACCCTGCAAACCACTGCTACCCACTGATGTAGGTAGACGCTGCCTGCACCGGGAGCTCGAGAGATGGGGCCATGTTTTGCCTTTAGGCAGATTGTCTATTCTGGTCTTGGAAGGAGGAGTTCTGCGTCTCTTTCCAGTGCGCTCTCGAATAAATCTCTACCCACAACTTTCCAATGGGTGTGGATGTATTTGGGCACGTTGAAAGACAAATGTGCTGGGTGGAGGGCGGTTTCCTTTGAGCTTGCTGTAGACATACCAGAAACATCCTGCTTCTGCTCAACATATGGCCCCAACGGTCCCTGCAGCTCCAGCCCAATGTGGTCTTTTAGGTCTTTTTTCAAATCCATTACCCTTTTTGATCTTTATTTCTCTATAATGTTAAGAGGATTAATTTTGTTAGATCTTCATGTCTAAAGTTCCCTTTCATGTTGCAGCTTCATGCTTTCTTATGCTGGAGATGTTTTTTTGAGATGTTTAACTAGTTGCATTTTCCTCCTTGTGCCTTAATGGCACATCATTTTCTTGGCTGGTATGACGGGAACAGTTAGAGATGACCCACTGCCAAGTGATCAAACACATGGAGAAGAAACCAACCCCCTTCCTTCGTGTGTGCCCACACAGAGCCAGGGCCCTTGGTGGGGACTTACAGAAGTGACCTCCCTCCTGTAACTGCACTGAACCACAAACTCTGCCAAGATTTCCAAATGGACGTTGGGCACCAAATCCACTTGAGAACCTGAGCCCCTGAATGCCCTATTCCCCCCCACAACCAAGGTGGTCTCATCCCTCATGCTGACCCATTTGGGCTTCTCTGTCTTTCCCCTGACAAGTGGCCTTGCTGCCACCCAAGGAGGCACCATGAACGGTTTCTATGTGTCCAGTGGGAGCTTCCCAGAGTGCAAGGACTGGATACTATTGGCTTTATATCTTTTACCTATGCCAGGTTTTGTACTTTGTTCGTATAAGGAAAGGTTTGAGGGGAGGATTTTGAAAGGAGCTGGGAATGGCATTTGAGTTGAAGAAGCAAATCATCAGACTTTGAGGGCTGTATTATACAACACATATGTTCTAAGCAAAGGAAACTCACCTGAATTTAAAAAGAGTGAAAATAAAGTATGAATGTCCATACCGGATCTGCTGAGAGCTTTGATCAGCTAAGGGTCTGCTGACCCTGTAATCATTTTGGATTGCTAAAAGATCATGACCTCAGTCTGGCTGGGCCACAAGACCTGGACAATGATCATGCCTGAACGTTTGCAGACTTGTAGAGGAGGCACCAACACCCCTATCTCACCTCTCTGGAGCTGTAGGTCAAGAAGCTGTACTTGGAAGTATCTCTCCAAAGATCTGCTGCCCCATGCAAATGTGATGGCTGTGCCTGCACCGCTTCAGTTACCTTCTAACTCTCACCCATCACACACCACCAAAAGGACAGATATAAACAGCCTCCATCCCTCACCCCCTGGTCTGCCACCACTGACAGCCCTACAACCCCCCTGCAGAGAAAATTCAAGAAAATGAAGAATTCTTTGCTGGTTACATTTTAGGACAAACATCACGAGTCAGAAATCCTGGCCAATTTCCTCAAGATGCTCTTACAAGTCCATATGGCCTAAAATGTTCCATAATGAAATGAACTGCTGCTTCACAGTAATAACGGAATGAAAATTTACTATTCCAGTCATCCACCTTGATCATAATATTTCTAAAGCTCTTTGAAAATGTAAAGTGCTCTGGTAGCGCTAAGTATTATCATTATGCGAACAGCAGCTCCTTCTGTGTAAGGCTGTACGTGTCCTCACTTTAGAGAGGTTTTTATTGACTGACACAGGAGAGTATGTCATATCCTCAAATCATACGCATTTCATTTCCTAAAGTAAGCTGTGTTAGCGATTTAACAAGGTTTAAAAGTAGGTGAATCCTATAAAGCTGGGCTTGTATTTGTCCCTAATATTCCACCAGCTAAAGTGATTTTCACTTCTACTACGCAGAAACGTGAAAGAGATTGTGCAGAGATTTGCTATTCAATCCTCTTTCTCTGCGAACACTGCGGTGAATGAGTCTGCAGGAGGGGATGTAGGTCAGGACAACGTATTAAGTAAATAGTGCAGAACAGCCACAGAAAGTGAATGGTGAGATCTTAAATACGATTATTCACTTTGGAAACCCAAGCTTATGATTAACTCTGATCCTGCTGGGGACTGTAACGTCCTGTGACCAGGGTGTCCAATCAAAGGAGAACACCCTTGCACATGCCCGTCACCACCAGCTTTATCATCACGCTGCTCTCTGGTATTGTGTGCAGAAATGCTCGGGAGAATTATTTTTGGCCAGAAGAAAACAGAAAAAAACCCACAGCCTGCTTAGGAGATAGGTATGAACAGGGGGCAATGTAAAGCTCATCCAGCAGCTGAGCTGTTTTCCTTCCGTGTTATTCACCTGTGTCTAAAATAGCCTCTGGCAAGGTTCAGGGGTGAAGCAATACAAACGTGAGACAAACCTGTGTTTGTGCCCATCAGGCGGACACTAACTTTCAGACCGGGGATCGAACACACCTCACTGTTCACAGAAGGAGTCGTGCACTTGTTCAGTTACACTTTTCCTGTTTCAAGTTTTGCATATTCCTTTGGTGACTGGAGCAAGTATTTCCCTTTATGAGAGGTTCCCCTGTACCCGTGTTCACATCATTTTGAACTATACATTTAGCTCGTGCTTCCCACCCCTTGTCAGAAGATGATGGCCAAGCTGTCAAAATGGCCTTGGCTGTGGGCTGTGGTTTGGAGGACACATTGCTTCACATTGCAGGTGTCTCTAAACTGGCACTGTTTGCCTCGGAGACAGGACAAATCTGGTGGCTCATAAAAAGCCAGTCTGCAGTTTTTCCCTATGGCAAGATGGATAATTTAATGAAGGGTAGCCTTGCTGCCTATGCAAAACAAGCCTACATACAGCACAAATGGCCCATTTCAGCAGAACATTTTCTTACAACTTATCCTGCAGATATATTTAAGTAGTCTGTCTGATTCAGACCCAGTGGTAACACTCACTGCATTCAATGACTAATACAAAGTCCTTTCTGTTCACAGACAAGAGCTGAGCATTTCATTAAAAAGGAGGAGGGCAAAGGGAACATATTTTAGAAAATCAATGGTCCAGATTTCTTATGTTTGATCTTGCTTATGGGTTGGAAAGCCTGTTCCTGCCTAAGTTAAAGCTCATATATTTAATTTATTCTGAAGCTCCTTATGATCATTACAAATCAATACTGTCTCGCTGGTTAGGATGCAATTGTCACTGGACAGAGAGAAAAGATATAATATAAACAGGTCAAATATGACCTTCGGAGTAGAAATGAGGAGGGATCTGGTCCTATTCCAGAAAAGTCATCAGTTTCCTGAGCAACATTAGACGATTCACATCATAACTTTATGGGTCTCCATTTCCTCAGTAGATTAATTCACTGACATTTGTCAGGTGCTGCGAAATCTCAGGGGAGCTGTTTTACATTAAAAAGTAAATATGTGTTCAGCCTGCCAGAGAGCTGACTGGTCACATCCCACAAGAGTTATGCAGCAAAAAGCAGAAATACTTAAGATATCTCGGATCGATAATGTACCCTTTGTGTTGAAAGCTCCTACACTGATTATCAAAATGGGCATAACTATGGGTGAATAAATGTTCCCTGAGGTGAAGACTGGTTATGTATATATATGTTCCCTGTGGGAGTAGTGCTGTATACATCCAGGCGGTGCTAAATGCACATAGGAAGGGTGCCGTGGAGGAAGGTGATGGCTCTGTTGGCTCTGGGGTACAGAGGTCCCCCAGCGAGCCATGCTGACCTGTTAACACCACAAAACGCAGTGCATGCACACATTTGCACACTCATTCATGGCATCTGCGCTGCGGCTGACTCACATGGGGCAGTTTGGTTGTTTCTATTGCCACTGCACAATTAATCTGCAGATGGGAAACTCAGGAGTCAACGTAGGGGGATTACTGTACTGCAGCAGATCTTCATGCTGAGAACATCTCCCCAGCTGGGACCAGTTAGACCTTCTCAGCAGAGCATAAGAGTTGACCTCTACCCCGTTTGCTCCCGAAACGCAGACCCCTGTGGCTCGTGCTAATGGAAAATCTCCATTTGTGTTGTAGGACAGCACTGGATCCGTGCCATCTACAGTGATAATGCGTGCACAGTTGACAGAAGATGATAACTTGCACTTCTGTACAAACATCAGCTTCTATTGCCTCATGATGCATTGAGAGATTTGTATTATTGAGCTGCTACCAGAGCTGCAGATAAAGAGGGACAAGAGGATTGAAGTGCCTGTGTGGGACAGCCAGTCACAGAGGCTGGCAGTCCTGGCTTTCCCTTTCTCTGGCTGTTTTCTATAGCTACTATTACACACCCACATACCCACCAGCATATCCAGACGGGGTGCTGAGTTTCAGGAGATATAAATAGTAGCCCAGACTCCATCTGCAGAGGTGGAGAGCAGTTAATCAAACTCCCGCATGCTCTGCCTTCCAACCTGATGATTTGCAACGTGGAATCCAAATTCACTGTCTAGCTTGTTTGCTCAAACCTCCTGAAAAGAGGAGAAAATGGATCGAAAGCTGCCGGATCGAAGCAGCAAGTCAGTCACTTCATTGTCTCTGTGGACAGCAGACTGAAGCTGTCCAGAAGTTAAAACAAAGAGGATTTACACTCTTGATTTAGAAATTTATGACTCATTCTCATTTTGGCTGTTAGAAGTGGCTATCATTTCCCCTGCCCCCAAAACATTCATGCCATAAAAAATAAAACCCATAAGCTCTTTGCTGTCCTTATATTGATGCACAAAGAATTCAAATGTTCACTGTTGCTATCTGGAGCTTGACTTCCTGTTATTAAGAAGGACATCCTAGTATTTAACAACACGAGATTTTTATTTTTTTCCCCTTCTTCAAGCCAGGCAGAATGTCTAATGATTCTGGAGTTTGTTTCCTGCTTGTAATTAAGTAGGTCACAGCTGCAAAGCAAGAGAACAAGAAAATATTCAGATCACACAAAGCCAAGAACTATTAAATCATTTGCAGCTGAAGGATATGGCAGATTTTCTTTTTTTTAAAAGAAGTCTCAAGTCAAAGGAAAACAAATATAGGAACTTTTAAGAGAATGATGAACTTGGAAGTTCTGCCCAAGCGCCACAGTAGCTTGGAAAAAAAGAGTGATCAAAACCCAGCTAATGTTGTTCACAAGTTGAATAGCTTTATGTGGTTGAAATAAACTCACTTCTTCATTGCTTAGGGCCGTATATTCTATCCATGCAGTTCTCTTTGAACGGTATGCAAGATTGCCCTCATTTCTTCTGGGCAGTTCCCACCAGGCCCTCCATGTCAGCCTGAAATGCCATGCCATGCCCTCTCCTGTAGGTCCCACACATCTCACCCTGTGCGACTCCAGATGCAACTCAGTCACAGCACGATCTCTACCCAGACATGAAGCTCCCAAGGGCCTGAAGGTCTTTTGATCTGCACTCATGGCTCTTGGTGTTATGTTGCCCTGATTTGGCTCCCACTCCATCTCTGTTTAGGACAGCGAGCTGTTCTTGATCCCTGCACGACTGCCTTCACCCCACAGACAAGTATTGGCAGTGCATGGTCCATTGCCCTTAATGAGCCACGCACACGTGGGTTGAAGAACAACCTCTGAAGGGCCCTGACAGTAGGGGTACGAACTGGGGTTCAGCCTCATAAGGGACAAGCATCAGTTGACAAAGTCAGGCCACAACCATGCAAAGCCAGGAAAAACTTCCTTCGTAGAGCCAAGGTGTCGGTCTGCATGAACCAGGCGCTTCAAGACAAAGTTGGTCCTGACTGACCTCATTTGGGTTATTGCAGGATTCAGGAGGAGCATAAATGACTGCACATTTCCATCGTGGTGCGTTTGCCTAAGCTTTGGTAAAACACACTCCTCCAAGCCATTGCTCAGCCAAAAAGAGGGGACAGAGAGCAACAACCCCACGACCCTCACCTTCCCCAGGTACAGTGCCTGGGACCGCTCTGCTCCATCATGAAAAGGAGATGAAACAGGGTAGTCAGCTATGAGAACAGCCCCATTAAGTGGCTGCCTTGGTCTACAGAGCAATGGAGACGTGTCCCAAATGCATCGTAGCTGTAATAATAGGGCTTTTATTCTGTGCAGTGAGAGAAATGGTCTTTGGGAAGATTTATGTCTGAAGCCCACCAAAAACAACACTGTACAGGGCAGTGGTCTAGTCAGACAAGAATCACTGCCCTCTGTGAATCTCTGATTTCAAAACAGGGTGTTTGGTTTTGTCAGAAGAGTGATTAAGATATGGGCAGAATAGCAAGAAAGAAAGAATGAAAGCATGTTGCTGCTTCTATAAAAATGTGATCGGCAGAGACATAAATCTCAGCAATTATAAATTGGTGATGACCTCATGTTTACTCAAGCTCTGATTAGGAAACTGTCATGGGAAAGAAAAGCCCATGTAGATGGTATTCTGGGCTCTGTCCCCGTCTGACCGGACATGGTCAGTTCATTACAGGATAAGAGGACGTGGACCTTTTTAGGCTGGTATTTCTTGGCTTCGCAAGCTAGGAATTGAGAGGGAGAGATGGTCAATGCCTCCCCGATGGGCAATCGTTACAAAATACAAACAATCAGAGGCTGGTGCCCGGGGAATTTGAGGCCAGTCCTGCAGTCTCTCTTCGCAAAGCGCTCACCTCACGGGAGAGGGGCTGCATGCAAGAGTGTGGTGGTACATATCCTGGACTGCAGAAGATGCCTGATACATCTTCACGTGATTCAGGGTATCTAGATTTGTGGGTTTCCACCTGGAATTTCTCTAAAAGGTGCCGACTTTCAGAAGTGTTTTGCTCCCTTCCCTCCAAAATGTAGTTCTTTCACCTTGAGCCCCTTAAATAGAGGACTCCTGGGGAAGGGAAGGTGCTGGCTTCAGAGAAAACACCAGTACTGGGCTCTGTAAGGGATGTTCAGAGACCTCATAGCATCTCTTGGCCTTTGCAGGAAAACATTCATGCTGCCTACACCCTTGTCCTGAATCTTTCAGCAATTTCCCTTCCAGTCTAGGGTGGATAACAGCATCCGTGGATTAATATAAAACAAAGCTCAGGAATGAAAAGTTTTCAAAATGCTGCCGCGACCCAGAGTCTGGCCAGCACCGCACAGTCTGCTGTGAATGATCGTAAGGAAAAGGGGCTAGATCATCCACTGGCATCAGCCTGCTTATCTTTCCCCTGACACCATCGTCCAGAAGCTGGAGGTTGGCCCCAAGGCCGCTTTAACCGTTCTCCAGTGACTGATTGGATGCGTTGGAATGCACTAACATAACCGTGCTTTTAAAAATCAACGTCCTCTGGTTTTATGACTCTTCTTGGCCAGGCTCCCACTTGCTGTAACTGAAGCAAACCCTTCTTCATCTGCAGGAAACTGCCGCTATTGGTGCATTTGAAAGTTTACAGGAGGATACATGAGGGCTGCATTACAGCAAAGTCCAGGATGGAAAAAGGAAGCTTTCCAACATTTCAGAGTGGAAATTATGAAAATTGGAAAGCCTCCTCCCAGTCCCTGGTGTGGTTTGCAAGCACGGGTTGGGTGGAGAGATGCTGGAGAGGGAGGAAGGGGATGCGGATGTGCACTTCCAGCTAATGGGAGCCCTGAAGTTTGATCCTGCTTCAAACACACCCAGATTTACATGGTGTCGACATTTCACCTTGGCTTTTACCCTGGAAGTATCCTGGCTGCCAAGTGGGAATGACAGCACTGGCTGGGTGTTGCAGAGGTCTGGAGAGAATCAATATCTGCGGAGTCTTTGTAATATGTAAAGCCTGATGTATTATAAGGAATCATTTTAAATTGTGACCTAGGATTGCCAAGCTTCCCTCTTGCAATAGCCCATCCATCATATTAGCCTTGACAGATTTTCTTGGATGGTATTTTCAAAAATTGGGAAGTCCAGGCTCTGCCCTCAGGCAACAGTAACAGCTTTGACTCAGCTCTGAGGAAAGGAGAGCCTGTGAAACATTTGCAACTCGCTTTTCTTGGTTTTCTGTGAAAATCTGGACCTTTAATGAGGACAAACTACCTGTGGGGTTTTAAGCTTGCTCCTCCTCCTACATGCTGTCTGCTGATGCATTAAGGTTGATTCACGGAAGACGGAAAGACAGAAAGTCACTTGTTGCCATCTTCATTCAGCTTCCTAAGATGCTCCAAAACATCACGGATAACATTACAACCCATGCAGGACAAGCCTTGTTGTTAGAGACATACCATGGCTACTGAATGTACAGCAAAAGGATTAATAAAAGCAAGATGTTGGAGAGCTTTTTTGGAGTGCTGTGGAGGAGGAAAAGGACATTGGCATTCTCCTCTCTGAAGAGTAGTAATTTCTCATGGATCACACTGATCAGGGGAGCACACTGATCCTGTGCTCTTCCCCTGAACATCTCACAGTGCTGTTACCCAGCCAGATCTCAGCATCTCTTTCAGATGCAGTAAATGCAGGCATTTATGCGGAGAAACTGATATGATACATATTGCTTCAATGTCAGATTATACCTATCCTGCAATGAAAGAGAGGCATTTGGAGAGGGTGCAAATACAGGATCCAGTCCCTTTCCTATCTCCCCACCTGCCCTGTACTCAGGTGAGGTATCTGGCATTTTATCAAGCCATCGGTCATAAAGCTACACTGTGCATTTTCAATGATCTACTTCTAGTGCCCTTACCTCCAGCCTGCAAGCAAGTAAACGTGGGAGACCAACCCAGAAGATGGCCATGGGGCTGTCCTTCAGAGCAGGTTCAGACATTCCCTCAGGCTCTCTGAACACACATGTCTCCAAAAGAAAGAGCGAGCACTATGAGCTCCCCAAAACAGACTCAAACACAGAGGCTCCTAAAATTGAAGGACTGCTTCTGCAAACATGGTCTCAAGGACACAGAGAGTGGGCTGGAGCCCAGGGCCCTGCTGCTTGGCACCTGCCCTATATCTGGTGGAGTCATCCATATGGTGGACAAGAGCATGTATTGCTGCCCTTGTGACACAAATTTTTGCTTTGCTGGGACTTAGGTGATGATCTAGCAATCCACAGCAATGAGGAAGCAGAGCCTTCTGCCTGGCTCTGACTCTGAAGACAACATAGTCATCATGTTATGCTACAGTTTTCCAGCCTGATCTAGAGGAGCAGCGGACCATCTCCAGGGTTATGAGGGCAAGGCCACCAGAAGGATGGCACCATTGACGCCTTTCAGTAAAGCCAATGGTAGCCACCTAGTTTGCTGCAAAATCAATAAACTGTATTGCAAGAAGCACACTTTTTGTTAGCATGCAGGCTTGCACTGTGCTTGCAAGCCTTGACTAAAGGAACAACTACAGAGAGCCAATCTTTGCTCATCTGATCTTCCACACAGGAAAAGCTGTGAGAAGCATACAGTAGTTCCAACATGAATGAGCTGAGTTGCTTTCCTGGCTGTGGGATAGATTTATATCTTCTCTAAAGTGGGGTGCAGCCCATCTGTTTTGCAGCGCACATCCCCCCCCTAGAACTCCCCTCCAACGACAGGCAAGTTCTCCCACAAGTCCCACAACTATCAGAGGTGGTAGTGCAGGGCTTCCCAGGACAAACCCTGGGCTAATAAACCAAAGATTCACAGGCCCATGTGCAGACCTGCTGAACACAAAGTCATGGGGTCAGACCTCTGTTTTGGGAGTGTTCACATCTGAGCTGGGCTAGCCTGATGCCCCATCTGGATCTAGTCTCCAGGAGTCAGCATGCAGAGCAGACATGGCGGTCTGTGTTTATCTCCTCTAACTGGAAAGGCTTTTGTTCCCTCTACAGTTAATGGAAGATGGATGTTAACACAGAGGGCAATTCATCCCATCCTAAATTGTCTTTGAAGATATTAGGATGAGCTGTCACCAGAAGACACACATTACTCTCTCTTCTTTGACTACTGAAGAGGCCTAAAAAGGTAGTAAAAATTATGAAAGTTGCATGACGAACTTGTAAATGTAGGCTGGCTGAAGGTACAAGTGGAAGGCAGCTGACATGGGAAAGAATACACACTAGCAAAAACTCAAACCCCTACGTTTAATCTCTCTTAGATGAGTTTCTCCAAAACACATCCCATCCCATCACTCATCTCTTGGGAGTTGGCAGGGTGGAAACTCCCTATGGCAGAAACTTTTGAGTTAAGGCTGATTTGGTTCACTCTTGCAGTGATTTCTATTCTGAACTAAAATGGTAAACCAGTAAAATGGTACTTGTTCTGCATGTAGATCTCCAAAGGGCAGATGCTTAGTGCATCAACATTAATTGCAGGTTACTGGTCCTTAGCTATTGTTTCACACGGAGTTTACCTAATCTATGACGATGCAAAACCTGGAGAGAAAATAGATATCCATGGTCCCACCCCATCAAGACTTGGTGGCTTTTATAGAGGGAGTGCTGGAAACTAAAATGAATTTCAACCTCAGTTAAGAAATTTGCTCACTTATTTCAAAGCATGCACAACCCTAATTACACCTTCTAAATATATTCCAGAAGTACAGCTGGATTGTAGAGTGTGTGCGGGTGACTAAATGGCATCATTTGCAGCCATTATCTTTTCAAAAGCTTTTCATGTGGTATCTTTGGGAAGTGGATACTAATTGCGCTCCTTGCCTGTGCAATTTGGAGAGTTTGATACTTTGGTCCCAACAAGAAAAATTCAAGTGTAAGAATCACTCATATCCATCTGCTGGTAGAATGAAAAGTCACCGTTTCTTTGAAGCCATTCGAAATGATTGAGACAATAAGGATAATATATACTTCACCAGGAAATAAGCTAAGCTCAGACAGAAAGTTTGACGAGAAGTTTGGAAGCGTGTTTGAAATCTAAATCCAACTTCTTGAATCAGTAAAATAGAAACAGTGCAACTACCTACAGAACAGATTTCCTTCTGGTCAGAACAGCTTTTTTCATAATTTCTGTCAGGCTGGTTAGGGGGGCCCCGGTGCTTGTGAACTTCACTAAGGTCACTGCTGGTGTTTAACCAGACTTGTGTTGGTGCCTGCTCTGAACCAAAGATGTCTCAAGAATGAAAATGGAAAAATTCTCTGAAGGCTAAGTTTGCTGCTCATCCACATTTTTTTTCCCCCGTACATTTAGAATATCCTGATCTAAATAGATGAAAAGATTGATCAAGAAATTAAGAACTGGAAAAAGGCGTGTATCATACTTTGCACTTGATGTCTGAAAATGCTGTTAGTTCATGAAATTGTTGAAGTAACATTTAAGCAATCCCTTGTATGGATCATGAATTAACAAAGTCTAGAGGCTTTCTATGGCTGGACTTTAAAACCCAGCTGAAGGCATGTCTAAGCCCTGCCAGGGATAAGTCCTGGCTAGAAGCTGAGTTAGGACTAGGTCTTCAGGGTGGGGCAGGTTGGAAGATATTTCAGATACACAAGCTACGACTTTGCATTATCTGTCACTTACTGACCTTGCACGAAACACAGTCTCTGTATGCAAAAGCCCTTCCAGGAAGCTCTTTGTAGGGGTGGTAAGTTCTTGCCTTTTGGGCTGTAGGGCACTACCTCGAGGCAAACTACTCTGGTGCTAAACCATCATAACTCCTGAGCTTTGGGCTGCTGGGAGGGGTATGATCCGGGCATGGTACTAGCTGCCTGAGAAAGCCCTTTGATCAGGCTTATTAGCTGGAAGACCAAAAGGGTCCATGCACTACAGGAGCCTTTCCACCCCCTCCAAAGCATTGTAACTGGATTCACATGATCCACCCCCCTTCCCTTCACCCAGATCATTTCTGGCTCCCAGCCTCTGTCCCCTGGCTTGCCCTTGCTCTGTCCCCTGACCTAACCTTGCTGTCCCAGGGTCTGGCCAAGATGAAGGCAACAAATGCCAAACTATAATGAAAAAAGCTTTTCATTTTCCAATCAAAATAAGAATCTGAAGCACTGGAAATTTCACAGCAGAGCCTCTGCTCGTGAGATCTCCAGGTCTTGAGAGCTTCCGATAATTCGATTAAGCTCCAATCATTTGAAAGCCAATTTGAGCAGTATCCTGGCTCCAAACTCTGCAGAGTTCACCAGTCACTATCCATTAGCCTCTGCTGTGCTCTCACCTCTTGCACTGTTAACCTGCATGCATTTTGGGGGGATAAAGTCTGGCACAGCTCCTGATCCGTTTCACAGGAAAGTCTGTTTTGATTTGTTACACCTTTTAGAAGTGTCACAAAATATTACAACTTCCAGACACCTGAGAGGGTGTGCCAAGCATTTATCTGTCTAGGTAGAGTTCAAATTAAACCAATTCCTCCAAAATACTTGTGAACAGGTCAGAAAAGATAAAGCTCAGATGAAGCAGATAAAATTGATGTTTCAGCAGTCACAAGTGGTTATATCAGAGCATTATACAGGTGACAGTTTTGCTACTTAAGCTTACCCTCTTATTCTTTTTTTTTTTTGGATACAACTATTTGTCTATAGGGCTGGTGAATAATTCATTGCAAATAAAGTGTGTTGCAAAATGCTGCTTTTTTTTCCACTGCTCTAAATTTGTATATTGGTTTCATCACCTTGCAACTTGAGTGACTTCCAGAAAAAAGCTAAGACAACAGGAGTTCCTTGCTTCAAGGTCTCCCTTCTCTCTTGGGCAACTTCTGCACTCAAATATCTACTGTTCTTTTGCTATCCACAGTATCTGAGTAACTCTGCTGTCACCTCGGCAGTCTATCAGAGTGGTAGTGATGCTGTCAAGGTAAGAGGGCTGTTCAAAAAATGTCACTGAAGGTGCTAAGCAAAGGTCTGCAGGACCTGCATGCCAGTGTAAGAGTTTGCAAGTACATAGCGTGAACTGGAAACATCAACTTCCCTTGAAGCACTTGCTTACTCGTGGTGTCAAAGTGAGTGCTCGCAGCATCACTCACAGAGGCTTGCACGAGAGGGTTTAACAAATGAGGACCACTCCACCGTGAACACCGCAAGAACTGCCTTGTTCCACCCCGTTAGATCCTGCACTACAGCCCTTGGTGTGAGAGGTTTCTGACCACTTTGCTCCTGAATCCCTGCTGGAAATATGATTAATAACAAGCCAAACACTGAATTATGCTTTGTCTAGTAGAAAAAAAAAAATCAATAACTCAGAGTAGTAAAAGCGCTGGTAGATTTGTACAGCAGCAAGACATACCCGAACTCTTTTGCTGGGTTTGCTTGAAGGCAACCTCCTCTCTTGCCAAAAGCAAAGGTCACCATAAGCTGCAGAATAGCGTGGGAAAACCTGCCTCAGACTTGGCCTGCAGAGCAGAAAGACTGATTTTTTTTTCAGCCCTGGGTTCTCTCTTCTCAAGAGAAATTTATTTATAGGAGGAATGACGTTTCCTGCCACATTCTTAACGTGCTTGCAGCTTGGGATAAGAACATGGGAGCTTTGTCTTCTGCCATCTGTTTTCTATGGCAATAAATATCCATTTACGGATTTATCTCTGCCTGGTGTGTTTTAAAGTCATGATATGAATGACTGTTCATGGATATCCATTCAGAGAGGAAGTGTCATAGGTAAATACCAGTCCCAGCTCCACGCCGGTGTAGATTTACACTTGTGTAATGGACAATGGAGTTCTGGCTTGGGGCTCTGGCCGCATTTTTAATCTTAGCTTATCTTCTTTGGAGGCACAAGAAATAAAAAAGCAATCTAGACTAAAATCCTGCTGAGCTGCAAACATCCACTGACACAACTGGGCACAGGGCCTTTAATTTACCATAGCTGAGAGCTGGGACCTGAAGCTGGGGTGCAAACTGCAAGACCTAATTTAAAATGGCTTTTCCAGCCGTATCTCTCCCAGCTTGATTTGTTTCTTACAGCACTTCATTTAGTCTGGAGATGGCCTTCCTTTTTACACAGCATCTGTAGTACCATCCTTTGAGCCTTGAAGGCAGAAGAGAGGGCAGACTTGTTCTTTTTTAATACAAGAAAGCTGCATGTTTTCTCTAAGCTTTCTAACTCAAAAAAACAATGCCTTGTGTTTGTGGTGAGAAACATTCCCGTGGCTGGAAAATAGCCAGTGAGGTCTTGAGAGAGGGTATAAATATGTGGTGTTCTTTACCAGTGCCTTGCAACAGCAGAAAGAGATCTCTGAATGGTGCTAGGCATTTGTTAGACATTAGCAGGACTCTATTCATCTTCCTCTCACACACATCCGCAGCACATGGATATAATAAAGATAGCTCGCAGGCATAAACCGTCTCATATTAATAATGGAAAGGGAGAAAGGACTACATATTTAACGTGCATGTTTACTGGTGGGGGAAGGAGACCCAGAGAAGGAAGATCCAGTGGGGAGGGCTCTGTGGTGTGTTAGGGATGGGATTCGTGTGTCCTGATTTTGGGGGGTTCCTCTTCTGACCAAGGTGTCCCTGTATATGCTGGCTAAAGGAGAGCTGACTGGAGTTTAAGGAGTTATTAATTCAGCCAAACGTGGGTGTTCAGGGGACCACCTCTGCAACCCCCGCAGAGTGTTTTGACTGCCTCTGCAGTGATCCCAAAGGCAGCCCGAGGTGCTGGCCAGGATGGGGATGTCTCCTAGACAGCATAGCACCTGGCTGCTGGTGTGCCCCATGGCACAAAACTTAATTCTGCCTTAGCTGACATGTTTGGTGGTCTCTGTGCCGTACCTACTAATACTTAGCACTGCCCTTTTTTATTTGGACTTGTAAAAGCCTTTGCAAAGCCATCTCTTCTGCTGGGTGCATGCCATGCATTGCACAGATCTCTCACATCTCAGGCTTTACATGCAAAACTTGCTCACTCGGGACCATATTTTGGGCTCTTTCACTGCTGCAGTGGGATTTTGTGGACTCTGAGCTTAGAAACACAGCTTCTGTGTGGCTTCAGGACCCCAAGTGCAGGGGCTCTGCCCTGCCACCTCTAGCTGGTGGGGGGCTCCAGGGAGAGAAAGCATGATGCATGCTTCAACCAGGTTGACCACAACCTCATGGGCCAGGTGCCTGATGGGGCAGCTCTGTGGCAAGGTGGAGAGACTAACGGCCAGGACAGAGATGTAGGAAAAAAAAGAGCCGGTTGCAAAAACCATCCTACCAAATCCTCTGGCAACCCGTATAGCAAGGCTCCAGCATTTGCCTAACAAGAAGCCTAAACCACCCCAACCTTAGGTCAAGAAGTGGGAAGGAGAGAAATAAACTGTGGATGTGAGTGAAAATAAAACAACACAAACCCCCTTGACAGCAGCCAGTTACTTGGGCTGTGCGTGGAGCTGCTAAGTGTGCACACACTGCCAAGTCCCCTGCAGTGCTGGTCATCCTTATGCATTCGTTCTTGCCTCCTACATAAATACTGACCTTCTCCGACACCTTCTTCTGCAGGTATTTCCATGCTCTCCTTTGCTCCCCACCATGGGGTTACCTCCTGGAAACATCCTGTGAGAGTATTGCTGTTTTTTACACCTCTCCATCACATGGACTAATGCACACAGCAAAGCAAAGAGTCGGGCAGCTGTTGCTCAGGTAGGTCAGTATGGATAGCATGTTTCTAAAGGTGTGTGTGTGCATGGAGGAGAGTGGTCTCCCATTTTCCACACTGTCATATGACTTGCCTCTAGGCTCATTGGTCTCAAGTATGGTCTGTGTGAAAGCATGAGTCCTTCCAGACAGGGAGGGACCCACCATGGCCAGCAGCAGTGGAGGACGGTGGCCCCGCAGCAGCTGAGAGCTTGCTCTGGCGGAAAAAATCATCTGCCACCTTGCGGGAAGCCGCCTTTGAAGGAGACACCAGACTGTCTCCCCCCACTTGCAAGAACAGCTGCAAAGCCACCAGACACCGACCCACCTCTTGTGATCTGGGTCAGCAACAGCAGTGCCTCTCCAGAGGGGGGAACCCTGGCTGACGTTACAGTGGTGCTGGGCACTGTACAGGGAACACAAATAAAACCTGTCCCCAAGGCACGTTAAGGCTGCAGGCAGGACTGCTTCCCCTGGGCTCCTCTCAGAACCAGCATCTTGAACCGCAATGCCCAAATTTACTAGGAGGGACATTTCTGAATGCGCTCCAAAGCAACAAACAACAATCAAACAATAGCAGACCAAAGCTGTGTGAATAATTGATTATCTTTGGTTTGCTTGACGGACTGGAAAGGCAAAGAAAATATGTTTCAGGTTGACACAAAGTTATTCTGCTTTCCCTTCTGCCAAATGGAGAAGGAAGAAAAACAGACAAAAAAAAGGCTTTGTGTTTAACTGAAACAGTTTTCAACCTGCATTTAATTTTTGAGATTTTTTTCATATCCCTTAAAAAAAATGAAGGCATTCGTCCAAATGAAATTACACCCTGTTTGAAAGAAAAATTGGAAAACAAATTTGGTTTGAAATGTCCAAAACCAGATTTTTTTTTGAGTGACACATGCAACAGACTCGAAGTAAACTCACAGGTGGCTTCAGCTGCTGCAAAACTGCTTTACAGCAAAACAGATGCCTCGAGCAAAGGTTTCCCTCAGTCCTGCGCAGAGCAACTCTGAGCCGCTCTGGGCTTGTAGAGCTTCTACATGTGCCACCAGCCGTGGACCAGTAGGTGCAGCACCCCTCACCCACTCCTGGGGCACCCTGCCCAAACCCCCTGCGGCTGGGAGTGTGCAGACACCGTGCCCATTCCCTTGAGCTGAGCATCATTTCAGGGGCTATCAGCAGTGACAAGCAGAGGGGGTGTGCAAGGTGTCCCTGTCCCCCGGGGGCCCGTGCTGCCCCTGCCAGCTCTGGCAGGGGCAGCTTACCAGGCAAAGGCAGCCTGAAACACCCAACGTGCGCTTGGTGTGCGCTCGGTGTGCGCTCCGCGGGTGAGCATCACTCTCTGAGCTGAGACCCGTGTCCCAGCCACCGCCTCTTTGCCAGACTGTCAATCCTTCAAAGCGATGGGATCCCCCTTGGTCCCCTGGGCGCTGCCGCTAAGGCGACGTGCTTTCAGGAAATTAATGACATAATTACAGCTTCCCCGGGACTCCCGCTACGCCTGCCGCAGCAAGAAAGCAACAGCGTCGCCTTGGCTAGCCAGGGGCCCCACAGTGTCACGTTGGCTGGCACCGACCAGAGCAACATGTTGTGCAGTGTATAGCCCATATTGCACTGTACAACCACTGCTCGCTATACATCTCAGCTGGGACAGACACTAGTGGGCATCTGCATCTATGTTCACTTATACAGAGCCCTTCCACATCACCCTGAGCTTTCTGCTGGTATTTTTGACATTATTATTATTTACTCCCCACTAATACAGGTCGGTGCTGCCGTATGCCACCACACTGTCTCAACAAGTATTGATTATTAGAAATGATCCTTTTCAGAAATTATTACCTCCAAGTATTATCACAGAGCCTTTAACTAGTTTTAATTGCTGCATGTTATCTTATTGTTCCTGCTGGCACCAATTTCTATCCTAAGCTATCACACAGCCTCTGACTAGTATTAATTCCCATTCATCACCATACAAGTCCCATCAATAGTAATTTCTACACACCATGGCATACACCAATAGTAATTTCTACACACCATGACATAACCCCTATTAGCTCTGACTACTAACAGGGCAGACAACTGCTATAAAATGGTCCCCTCCTCATCTTCTGGGCATGCATTCAGGACAAAGAAATCATGGCTTACCCTTTCCACACTGCGTCTCCTCAGTGATCCATATGGTATTTTGAATAAAAGTCTTCGAGTCCTACCCGGAGTCACAGCTGTCTGTACTACCATAGTGCAGAGCTAACTCGTGTGTGTGTGCGTGTGTGTGTGAGAGAGAGAGTTCACAGCACACACAGGCTTCCTTTGAAATAACTTACAGTCTCATCTAGATTTCCCAACTATCAAATAGCTGAGTGGGTTTTCACATCAGACCATATGAGTCAAGATGTGGCTTGTTTGAAAGAAGGAGGGGGGAAAAGGAGGGGGGGGGGGGAAGAAAACCCAAGCCTTGTAACCTTAACAACATGCTTCAAGCAGTGTATCTTTAGCTTCCTTCTGTTTCTCGGTGTAGTTTGCTCAGCAGGATTGCTATGCCCCAGAGGTGGAAGAATTAAGCTTCTGGGGAGAATGTTCCAAAAATGTCAGGCTCGCTTCTTGTTGCTACAGATGGTAACCAGGTCAGTTGTCTAATCAGAGCTCTATCAGAGTTATTATACATTTTGCCATGTGACTGCAGACCCCTCTGGTTTGCTGTACAGTAGATCACATGTTCACCTTAAAAAGAATATCTGGTGTATCACCATCTGGTGCAGAGATTAATGTTAAATCCTACGTTCAGATATTCCTCTCTCCTAGATGTTGGAAAGCACATACCCAGAGCACAGGGCTCAAACAGATCCTCTGGGCTGCTCAGCTAAACACAAGCACGTACATGGTCTGTACGGCATAGTGTAGTGCATGCATAAGTACAAAGAACAGACATTGCCACTCACATCCATACACACATGTATCAGTGAAAGCCTGCTTGGTGAAGCCTACAGCTTCTATGTGTACTTATAAAAATTATTGTATTAGAGTCTATAATTATGAAGTGTTGTCTTCACAAAGTCAGTCTCAACGTCTACTTCTTTTTTCTCTTATAAAACCACTTTAGAGGCTAGTAGACAATGATATTTTCTTTCTCTGGAAGAAAAGTTTGAAACTATATTTACACTTTAAATTGTACACAAGTGTTTTGGAAATGAGAAAAATACTTTCCCTTCCCACAGACTTTCTGCAGCACCAGGAGTTGTCCCAAAGCAGCCAGGTATGATTCTGTGCTTTTGTAAAAAGAAGTGTTTTGGATGTTGTGGTCATTTTCATGCTCAGTTACAGGTACTGGTCCAGATGCATTTTAGAGTTAATGTGTGCAAAGTGGGAACTTCTCAGTCCACCAACTCCACAGTGGTATTCTGAATTTACTTAATAAAACGGAAAAGATGTTGGCCCACGCTCTTTTCCTTGGAGCAATCTAGCTGGGAGACCAAAATCTGCTGAGCTGTGGAGACAATCCCCTCCTCCATGTATTGTTCTCATTTTAATGCAAAACTAAAAATACTTTGTTTTGATCAAAGTCCAAAAGCCCGGATGAAGGTGTTAGGGACATGACATTAAAGCAACCGTTTAAAATAAAGAAGAAAAACTCTGTATCTACTCAGCATATGCACATGCATTAAAACCAGTCAAAGAAATAAACCAGCAGCTTGATGTGGGAAACTCTAAATATTAAAACAATCGGCCTTTGTTCATAATTAGTTCCATATGTCTCTTGCCAAAGAGAGTGAGAGAGACAGGAAAAGATGGAAATATCTTAAGCATGACTGACTTATATAGGTTCTTTATGTGGAATAGGTGCAGAGTTAGGGTCTTTGCTTCTTGCAGGGTTTTTTTTTATGATTGTTAATGCCCCCCTGCTATCTCACAGTTTGCCTACCTGGTTTTTTAAGCACGAGGTGGCTGGCATTTCCCAGCTGCCCACAGGGAACCCTTCCCTGCATCAGCAGAGCCACTGGGGATCTACTGGTGGAGAAGAGGGCAAAGGCCACTGCAGTTTGCCTTACTGGGAGCTTTGCCTGAATAAAAACTGAGTCATGCCTGAGTCAGAACCTCGGGGGTGAGCACTTCATACGAGAGCAGAGGAGCAAAGGTCTCCCTGCTCACCCGATCTGAAGCCCTGGAGGGGGGGGGCTTTTGCTCATGCCAGCCCCCTTCCCCAGAAGCTCTCATATTCCTGCAAGCAAGGTCTCCTGCAGGTCCAACTCATAGAAAGACCAGCCTTGTAGATAGAACTTTATCCACTAGAGGGGACAAAGAGCTGTAACACACATCTCCACCTGTGCCTATAAGTAATCAATCTCTGGGACCAGAGGCAGACAGTCTAGTGGTACCAGCATGAAGGACCACGTAGACCGATTTTCTCCATAGGGGAAAGGGGAGCATTCATTCAGTCATTTCCACAAACCACAAGTTTTTTGCATAGGTTTTTAGGTCTTGCAAATGAAATGAAAATCTGCATATTGCTCAAGGCAGCTGAATATTCAAATATTCTTCTTCTTTGGAAACCTCTTGCGCATGCGAAAAGCAGAAGAAATCCATCCATTTGCACGGTATTGGAACCAGTTCCAACAAGATCCCTCCATATCCCAATGGGCCTGACTCCTCCCTCCCTCACTGTGCTGCACCCCAGACACAACTCCATGGGTATCCTCCACAGAAACCACATCATAGAACTGGAGACCTGGACCCACTATGACACTTTTTTCTGTCTCATTCCTCATTTCCCAGGTGGTATGAACCTGGAGACAGGAAGCCAAACCATAATCATCAGGATTGTGGAAACCAACCAGAAGGATGAGATGTTGGGTTTTTATTTGTAGAGTTGTTCAAGGTACATTGGTAGGCAAATGTATAGGGCAGTCTATTAGGATTAGTTTGATAGATGGCCTATAGGATAGGTAATGTAAAACATGCTGTCATGAGGGTCTTTCTAGTTGTTCCCAGAGAGGGAGTTTAGGTGTTTGTGGCAGATGTAAGCACGACCAAGGGCACTTCAGCCCATTAAATTCTGAATTTCCCTCTGGAGAGCCCCCTCTCTCATGCAGTTGACTGCAGATGCAGATTAAGATGACCAGACTCATCACTGAGGCTTCATTCAACTGCATTGTCTGCAGAGACAATCTCCGACTGAACAGCACAGTAAGAAATAAAAGCCAAACTATTGTAAGGGAACGTCCTGGCCTTGCCACCGCAGACCCTCAAAAGAGACACACCATATTTACTAACTGCTGAAAGACGAAACTCTTTAAAGCAGTGGATGCTTTTCAGTACTAATTGCAGGCTGCCAGGAACAGTGGTTTGCGGTAACAATGCATCAGAGGAAAGTACATTCCAATAGATTGCTATTTAGACTAGATTTTTTTTTTTTTGGTCTTTAATGAAAAGGAGAGAGAAATCATTTACTGCTGCAGAGCATGTCTTATATTTGCAACGGAGGAGTCAAGTTTCAAGTCAGTGTATGCCCAGTAGAGATCAGTGAATGGAAACCAGTGGCAGCAGTGGTACAGACTGAAATGCAGTATGTGGTATCTATCAGATCTATCAGTAAGACACTGTTTTGTAAAATTGAAAAGTCACTCAGTACAGAAAAACCCACTTAAGTTCTGTACTCCATGAAGACATGAGTCTGGCAACAGAATAAGAGGAGAACAAGGATAACTTGCAGCTCCTGACAGTATTTTCCATCCTGATGATATCTATAGTCTCTATCAGTAGCAAAGCCAAATTCTTCCCTGGAGTCCTGATAGGCAAACCACTTGTATTTGAGCTCTTTAGCAGCTCCTATTAATCTTCGTGGAATTTATTACTTCCCACTGTAAGAAATCCTCCCTAGCTGATTTGTTCGGGCACGGCAAAGCAATAGGAAGACAAGGAGAACAGGGCGACGCTTTGGGGTTGCAGTTCCTACAGTAACTTAGCTTGTGTTTTATTGCACTCAGAATCAGACTGTGAAGGAAACTGCCTCCTTGGGAGTGGAAGATAAGCACAGGTTGTCATTTCAAATCCCGCTAGCCTTAAAGTTAAAAGAAACCAAACAATTTTGCAGTCTTACATGGTGTTTTACAGACAAATGTTACGATCATTCTAGTCTGGGGAGGGATGTGGGAAAACACACCGGGTGGAGCTCCGTTCCCGTATGAGCCTTTTCCATCAGAGCTGGCAATAACTCAGCAGCTCGCTAGGGTGAGAGAGGCCGTTCATGGTCCCCGGCCACAGAAAGCCCAGGGGCTTCCCCTGCGTGTGGCAAGGCTGTGTCACGTCTAGGGGCCACACAGACCGTCACGTCCCTGTCTCCTCTGGGCAAGCAGTGCATGTGAGTGTCTTGGCTGTGTGCAGCAATCCAGGCTGAATATGAAGGTCAGCCCCACACTTGAACAGAGATTCTTGCTTTGTTTTACTCTGTTTTGGTGCTCTGGGTTATGCAGTGATCAGCACGGTGTTGGACTGCATGTGCAGCATGTCCATCACTTGTACCGACAGAGACAACTGGAAATTTAGGCTCCTGTGACAACTTTGCATTGTGCTACAGCACAGTCATTTAACCATCTGCAGTTCATAGCATAAGGCTAAACAAAAACCCAGAACCAAGCACTTCTGGACTCAGGGAAGTTCATATCTGATGCACATTGCTTTAGGTTAACCCAGAATATAATGTTAGATGTTCCTAAATTTCCTTCTTCACTGGTATTCCAGCAGAAATATCCACGTGGCTGCTCATCTGTTGCTTTTTGTATCTCAGCCTTGGGTGTCATGGGGAATGGCTGGCAGAGCAGAGTGTGAAACCCAGGAAGTCACCTGCTGAGCCTGCACCTAGCCAAGCGCTTAGACCCGTCAGCTGGTGTGTCCACCAAGCCAGCAAGTTCTTGGCACAGCCTCTAGTGAAAGTCATGGCGCAGATGTAGACACCCCAGAAAATGTCTTCAGGAAAGAGGACAGAGCAACCTGTACCCTTCCTCTTCCCCTATGCCACTAAGCAGACTCTCCAGGAGGAGCCTTCATCCCACCTCCAATTCTTCTCCCCACCCTCCGTCCTGTGTATGGTCTTTGCTGGGGAAAGTGGTCCCAGCCTCCGTGCATTCAGGCAGACGGTCTCCTGGAAAACCCTGGCCAGAAGAACAGCAGCAGATAGCAACTGGGGCCTCTGCTAGATGGAAGGACATTTCCCTTGTGTTTTAGTTTGCCGGTAGGTCGGCTCTTTTCCCACATAACTCAGAGAGACAGTAATTAATTAGGGAGGGAACTTGCCTGACCCCATTGCCCTGGAGACACGCCCCTGTAAACATCATGAAGGGATCGCAGAGGCCACCTCTGACTTCCAGGGCTTATATAAACAAAAGAGGAGATATTTGGCAACAACACCACATTCCCACATTGTGGATGTGTAGCAGAGGCTGGATGTGATGCATACAATAGCAGTCATGCACTCAGCTGCGGTGTGACTGTGCAATATTTCTATCAGGGATCTGGTCTAAAGTCTTTGCAAATCCCGGTGACTGCAAGGAACGTGCTAATATTTGGTGTGTCTCAGTATCAAGTCTTAAAATGTGAGCAGGCTATTCCTGTGTAGTGCTTAGCACTGCTGATTTGCTTCAATTCCTGAAGAAAGAGGGGTTTGCTCAGCACGGCATGGAAGGTATTCAGCCTTGAGCTAGACTTAAGCCTTAAACAGGATATGTGACATATGGACTATGTCAAACACTGTGAAGATAAATGCTTCTTTGTTCTGTGTAATTTTCTCTCTTTTAAAACTTCATTCTTGTTACACCGCTTTGATTAATCTTAATATATTGTGGGAAAGCATATGTGTCTATGTGAGGGAAGGAGAGAGAGTTATGTTGCCCCAGGAGAAAGCCACATGGATAGCAGAGAGGCCAACATGTCCCTAGAGAAAGGAGGGAAGTAGAAGACCCTTGAGAGATGTTAGGAGGGTTTTTTTAAGCCTTGCCAGACCTGGTAAACAGCCTCTCAGGCAAATTTTGTTTCGTAGTTGAGGTCTCGCAGGCATGGAATAATGATGACTTTTCTCTGAGTGAGGAGAAAACTGTGTTTGCACAAAGCTGAAAGAGGAACTGCTAACATTGGCAAAATACAAAACCAATTTGGTTATGATGTTCTTTGTGGATTTATATGGACAGATTAAGAAATGTGAAAAGTTTGTCTGACTCTGGCTCTTCAGCCTTGAGTCTCTCCCTGTAATTTCTATCAGTTTATATTTTATTGCTTCAGCTCTCCTGTGTCTGCCAAGCTGTAACAACACCCTACCTCAGTTGCAGGAGACATCTGGAGTGGCATTTACCGCTCCTAACTTTGGTTGCCTTTATGTGAACTTGTTATCTGGACTCCTTTTGCCATTAGTGAAGAGAAATGGGCACTTGCAAGGTTTGAGACACCAGACCTGCTTCAGCTGCCTACTTTACTGGGAGGTGAATGATACCTAAAAGTGTCAATGTCTCCCCACTGATTATAAAATAAGCTTGATAACTGGCCACTCTTGGTCTACCTCTCCAGCTATCAGAAGTTCTGCTGTGTCCCTTGGTAGCTGTATGTAATTACCTTGCCTTTGCTAACATCCCTGTTGGCATTCGCACTCCCAGCTCTTCATTCTCACCGTCCTCTTTTTGTGCGTTGTTCAGCATGGGTGAGCAAGCCTAGACTGCTCCACAAAGCTCTTCTGTTCCACAAAGTCTTTCTGAGGGTCAACAGCACGACCTGACTCTCATGGGAGCGAGGTTAGGAGTTATCATCTGCAGTTGACAGCACTGTGCACAGGGCTGCAGCACAACACTATGGCTTTTCTTCTGCTCCAGGACTCTCCATGGCAGCTGTGCCTAGTAACTTGAGTCCCTGGGCTGGGTTCAAAAAAGGACTCATCAAATTCATGAAAGAACATCTACTGTGGGCTGCTAAATTTGAAGACGCCGCTTCTGGGTCACAAAACCCCCGAGTGCAAACAACTGGTGGTTGGAAGATAACTGTGGGGACTGTGGCTATGTACTTGCCCTGTTCTTACATTTGTCTGTAGGCACCTGATATCAGTTGGTGCCCGAGACACGATGCTGGACTGGATCATTCATTGGAAAGACCTGGTATGATCATTTTTATGTTCTCTTTTTCAGAAGTGTCTAAACAAAACCTGACGAACAGCGGCCTAATTGGATCTCTTTAATGGCACAATCACGCTGAGCAACCTCAGCTTTTAGTGCAGGTCAACGGGCCTGATTCTGCTCCTACCCACTACACTGGCAAAACTCAGGCTGACTCCAGTGGTGGAGGATGAGGCTTTAAATCTCCTGCAAACTGGATGCTGAGGATAAACCGGAGGATGCTGCTGTTGCCAGAGAGAAACTCATTAGGAGCTGCTTCAAAGAACTGATTTCTCTGATAAATAAACACATGGAAATACCCATTATATTGCAGAGGGTGAGGTTAGCACCCACGCTTGTGCATTATGCATGATTTGTGACTGCTCCAAGTACGAACTTGCTGCTTGCTCTTCGATTAGCAAGTCCTGGCAGCCTGGCAAAGCCACACAATTTATTGCTGCTATAGAGGTTAATGGATCACTTTACATGTTGATAATGTCTTATTATTGCAATGGTTATTAAGAAAAATGTAACACTGACACCAGGAGTCGATAGTAACTGCAAGAATGTTTGTTTGATTACAGCAGGGATGGAGACTGCTGTGTGCAGGGTTCACTGTGCAAATGGTGGTCGAAGCAAGTTCATCACAACCATCTTTCTGCACCTCTCCTTTCTCCAGATTGTCCTCAGTACCAGCTATGAGAATGGCTCCTGCTTACCAATGTTGATGGCATGAGAAAATAGGAAGGTTAATGGTGTAATTGCCTGAAGAATGGACAAATATAACACCTATCTATGCCAGAGCATGCTAGGACTAGATCCAAAGGCACACTTCATTCTTGGCATCGGAGATCTGTGTCCCAGACATTGATGGTTCGATTATTCTGCGATGTTGGTAGAGTATTATATTCTGGAGGGAACAAATCATCAAACTGGGATTCTGGACGTTGGATTTCCACTCCTTTTTAAGTGGGAAGATGGAGGAGGGTGCAGCTCAAATGGCTTCACGTCCCTCTGTCTCAGTTTCCCTATCTGTAAAATGATGAGGAGAAGAGCTGGCGCTTATCACTGCTGCTTTTGTTGCTATTTCTCTATTATTAATAAAGACCCAGGTCACTTAAATGCCCCTCTCTTGGCAGCTTGGTTTTAAGAGCTGGAATAAGTGGGCATTGGTAGCCACCACTCCAGATCCTTACCAGGACGTGGTGGCCTTGTCCACCTCATGGTGCCATCCCCATTGCCAAGGTCCACCAGGGAGCCCTGCCTCCTTTGGCACCTCTGGCCAAGGGACCTGACCCTCATTTTGGACTCTTCTGTGTTAGGGTTTGATTCATTCTTCAAATACCCAGCTTTAGGCCTGGCTGGATACAGGAGTTTGACTCAGACCTTAATTCCTGTTCATTGCTAGCTGGCAGAAGAATGAGCCAGAATACTTGCAGCATCCCAGGTAATTTCCTCTGACTTCCTCTGACTGTTATGGTATTAGAAACAGAGATTAAGTTTCATGTCCTTGCTATTTTGGTGTTAACTCTGCCAGGACTTGACAACGTGGGGAGGGAGAAAAGCAGCTGTTTCTCAGGGTGATGGAGGAGGCTGGAGCATAGCAAATCCAGATTGCTACGTACACCCAGGGCAAAGCAATGACAGCGTCTCTCCATGCTGGGAAGCCTTCATGAATGTCACTTTCATCAGATAATCTACTATATATATATACACACATACACATATTTAAAAAAATATATAAAATATATTTTTTTTTATATATATAGACACATATATGCATATGTATATATTTATCTGTGGAGTGTGGTGGAAGGAAGGCTGAGGAGCCAGCTGTGGAAATGGATGTCTGCAGGAATGTAGATGGAGCTATGGAGTGTACTGTGGATTTGGCAGGCTTGGTTGTGTTTGGATGGTGTCTAAGACCCCATGAACCACTGGAGATAAATTGCCTGTCATTTCCCAGGTGGTATTTGGAGTCGGCCAGGAATACAGTGTTCATGGTTTAAAGACGTCATCTAAGTCTCTCTTTCTCTCCTGGGACATCCACTACAGCTCCGTCACACCTGCCTTCAGAAATCAGTCTTCTTTTTGAGGCCAGCTGGTGTTTGACCACTTCAGGCCCACTTTTCCACCAGGATTATTATCCCTTTGCCTGTTTGCTTGACAGTCTGTTTCTTCCAGGTCTAAAGCCACATCCATAATGCAAGGAAAAGCATCCCTCAGCAGGGCAGGCTCCACAGCCCCCCTCACTCCCAAACCCTCCCAGACATCCCATACAAAGTGCCCCAGGCATGCTGGGCATGGTGTATCATGGAGGTTCACTCTAGCTGTGCCTAAGGCAAGGCTTGGAAGTCAGCAAGGGTGGTCCTGAGGTGTACCTCAAAGGTCTCCTTTCACAGACTGCACAAGAATAATTAGCATGTCCAGAGGCAAGGAGGGTTAGGCTTAGGGATGCCTTTTGCAAGGAGTGAAACGAGGATTCAGAGCCTGTATTTCTTATTCAGACTTCCTTTTCCCCTTAGCACACCCGAGAGACCTTCTGAGCTTGTCCCTGCACTGCCTCCCTACTTTGGCCCCTGCCTCCCTGTCTGGGTTTCTCCAGGCAGCCAAGTCCCAGCTCATCAAGCAGCTTGGTGGCAGCTCGCCGGTGATGACAGCTAATTATGAAATGTCATGTCGGAGGCTTCCCTTTTATCTCGCCTCGTAGAGCCCAGCAAAGCTCTCCAACACCCTTTGCTAATAGGGGAAAGGAAGTGTCAGTGCAGCAACAGCTGCTTCTCTGATAGTGGGATGACAACACGGCGAGTACACCATGTCCTGGAAGGAAGTGGCAGCTCATGCCCTGTGGATGCAAATCTCTAGTCTCCGCAAAAAAA
Organism: Gymnogyps californianus; assembly: GCF_018139145.2. NCBI lineage: Eukaryota > Metazoa > Chordata > Aves > Accipitriformes > Cathartidae > Gymnogyps > Gymnogyps californianus. Next base: position 211,193,177 of record NC_059471.1, on the reverse strand, counting down.
AAAAGAAAAAATATTTTTAAAAATGTTCCCGTGTAATATTAGCTTTCCAGAGGAAGTGTTAAACATATCTGCTGCCAAGGCTTGCCATTCTCCCTGTGAAACTCTGCTGAACTCACTCCAGGTGAGTTCCTGCAGGACAGCTTAGCTAAAAACCTTGTCCAGAGAAAAACTGGCCCAATCCTATAGTCTTTCTTCAGTCTGTATTCCTGCAGAAGCCAAATTACAGTGAGGTGGGTTAGTCTGAGCTGAGCTAGGGCTCAGTTTTCTTTAGAAACTGGTGGTTACTTCCCACTTGCTGTCTACTATAACCTTTCTACACTGTGACAAAATGGGCTTGCTAGCTTGGTACGAGCTGTTAAAGTGGGTTTTGTCAGGGTCCAGTGTTCTGGGAATGGGTTACTGCCCCTACGGTCCAACAAGCATTAAAACTAGATTTCTTCAAAGGAAAAAAAAAGACAAGTCAAGGCTCCACAGACCACAATTTCCCAATTTTGTAAGTAATCACCTGGTTTGGAGCAGTGGATGGCACCGAAGAATTGGAAGAGGAGCATTATGGTGACAGATGACTTCACTCTTTCAGCAATAAACCTGACACAGATGAAGATGCATGGCACGGAGCAGACTTTGAGATCATTCCCAGGAGGGTCCTGTTACCTGGCAGGCCATCCGCCTGCAGCCCATTCAGCCCCGCAGCTCTGGCCCCATGCTCCTCACCCAAGTACTAGTCTTGCTGATAACAGCAAAACACTTGGTAATGGATTAATGATCTTGGACGAACCTGGCTGCTAGAATGATCTATAACAGTCAGACCTTTATGTGTTGCCCTTCCTTCATATTGAGTTTCATATTTACTTTTCTGTATCCAGTAGTAGAGATTATTTTTAGCATTGCTCAATAGACAGGTGGTTTAAGATCAAACATAGCTGTAAGGCAAGGTGATGTATGAGTAAAGCCTGAAAAGTGTGCCTGATAGTGTCAGAAAAAATGATTCTGCATTTGGAATATTTGGTCTAGATTATCCGAAATTCTTCCTGCCATAATTCCTAGGTAGTTTTTAGAAGGGCCTAGCTAGCTGAAAACATCGTTGCTCATCAGGGAAAACTTATTTTCTTGATTTGCATAGAGGCTAGATTAGATTCACAGTCCTGATATTGATAGTCAAAGTGAGATGTGAAGCCTGGACATGCTACCCCTGAGTCTTACAGCCCCAGGCTCTGCAGAGGGACAAGGGGGGCGAAGCAGCGACACTACTGCAGTGTGCCCCTGCACAATGCTGCACACACACACCAGCTCTTCCAGAGCCAGCTGGGGCTCTGGCGTGGCACGGCGTGGCACCGCATAGACATGTCCCTGCATCACAATTTCAGCTGTGACTGCAGTGTCCCAGCTGGGGACGTTTCACTTGGTTTCTGGAATTACACATTTGAGGGACCAGTTCAAAACTCAACCTGAGAAGAGCTCCATTGGTTTCACGAACTGAGGCCATTTGCATCTCTGGAGAATTTGGCCCGTATTTTATTTGGTCTACTGTCACCCTCACTGCAAAAAAAACAACCAAAACCAAACCCCGAAACCCATGAGGAAAGACACTTGGATGGAAGCAAGGTATGAACATAAGAATAGACAAAGCCTAGACACAGCTCCAAAACAGTGCTCACAATGGGACATGAAGAGCCAAGAAGAAATGATTCCCTACGACCTGTCTTACAGGGCTGGGTGGCTCCCAGCAGGGCAAGAGGCTTTTCATGCCCTTCAAACACAATCAGACACATGTAGGATTGTTCAGCCTCAATCAACTCAGTCAGCCCTGGCTTTCTAGATCTTGGCAGTCTCTGAGATGCTGCTTGGAGCTACCCTGCAACAAAATGCCTTTAAGCACTCACTGTTCAATGACACCTGCCCCATGGAGGCTCTCAGTCTCCCGGGTGTCAAACACCCAGCTCAATGAAGTGATGCTGAGCTACAAATAGACAAAGAGGGATCGTGGTGCCAAGTTTATTCTATGGCAACTGCAAATAGCCCAAAGAAAGCACTGGCCCCTTCCCACAGAGAGTAACTTCACAGCGTGCTGTGGTCATGAGATGCGGATGTTGCATCTTTGCTTGTCGTGGGGATTTCAACCCTTAGGGGTTTTCTCTGGGATGCATGGTACTCAGAGCTGGGGAAAGGAGTTGAACCCAGAGTGGCAAATAATCATTAGATTGATTCAAATCTTACAGCCCAAAGAGTATTTCAGTATTTCGTACCCTACACAGAGGCTTTGACAAGGCAGCCTCCAACTATTTTCCTTTACCCCTTATCTCAGCAACCTGTGGGAAAGGGGACAGGGCACTCCCCAAAGTGCTGAGGGGAAATGCCAGCCTAGAGAGACGTGAATCCATTTCACAGCACAGATGGACAGCTTAGTAACTGGACCACAGGCTAGAAAGCTGGCAAGGTCTCCTGTTTTTCACTTTTGTGGTTGATGCCTAAGATTCCTCATCACTAGACCCTGAAATGTGAAGCATTTCATTTAAGAGACGCCAAAAGACTCTTCTGAAAATTCAGAATGTCACTTGCCATCTTATTTCTTATAGCCTGAATTCAGAGAGTACATAAATTGGCATAATTTTTTTTTTAAGAAGGTAAATGATCTGTCAATCCCTCATCATTATTTTCCCCCCGCTCCCCAAAAAACTTCCAAAACATGGCCATTTCTGACCTTTAGGCAAAAACCATCAAGTTTTGTTGGAAAAAGCAGGAATCTGTTCTGAAATGTTTTAATATTTTTAAGAAACTTTTAAAAAGAGATGGTACAGACAGATTCTTATCTCAGATGTGCAGAAGCAAGTCATACATTGCTTCACTGAGCTTTGATGATTTCAAGGAAGCAATTCCAGATTAACACTGGTTTAAAGTGTTTGATATATCCAGGAGGAATAAACTTGATTTTCTTGAAAACACTACTACTTTTGCTTGTTCCTCCATCTCTTACAAAACTAACCCAAAAGTCAAAGTGGTAAAAGACCGTAATCTAATAGCTGTCAAAATCCTAAAGCCAAGGACACTTGATGCTAACCAATACACAATTTAAATGCTCTGTCAATGCACATCTTTTACAGAGATATTCCTCAAACTGACCAAATCTCTCCTCCTTTTCACGAACTTCACCAAAATTGTAGATGATACACAAAGCCAATGCAGAATATACCCTGCCCGGGAGTCACACTGTTCCAGTTTTGCATGTTATCGCTTGCAGTAGATGCCTTAGCTATACCACAACACATTGGTAGTGTTGGACACACGGTTTATCTGGAAACGTAAAGGAATTAAGTCAATGCAACACTTGGATACACCATTAAATTTGTACACTGCCTTCTGGATTATTAGCATCTCACTTTAAAGAGGAAATTGTAGCTTACTTACGAACACATCCATTAGTAGGTGCTCCAGCGTCACTTCAATATCCTCTAATTTAGCTGCTAAAGTCATTGTGAAGTCTAATGTTAGCTCCAGACAGAGAAGAGCCCTCAGGAGTCCCAATCCAAACCGTCTGTGGCCAAAGCTAGTTCTCAAACTGTAGCAAATGAGTTTCTCACAGATAAAGAAAATCCGAGAAAACAAAACTTAACATCTGAGTTCAGATGATATCTGGACTCCGTGCCGGCTGTCAGTCCTGCTTGCAGGACTGAGGATTATTCCATGTGTGCAAGATGGGAGCAGAAGCTGCAATGTGCGTGTTGCTTTCCTTTCAGAGCTCCCCAGTCAGAAACATGGAGTTATATCTGGGAAACCACAACAGAGGGAGGGAGAGACACACACAGAGGGAGAGAGAGGGGAGGAATGGAATAAACTGCCTTTGACTATGACTGATATTTATAGGACTACTTGTTTTTGACTCCAGTCCATTTCTCTGTTCATTTCTGACCTTTCACAAATGGCTCAGCACACTGGAGCGTATTGTAAAACGGGGGCAGCAGGTCCCACAGAAGTTGGCTGTGACCAGTGCTGGGCCAATTCACACAAGCACACCATCAATAGCTCTTTGTCAGAGCATACCAGGCTCTGCGCTGTAGCTAGTGACAGAGGAGAGCACAGACGTGTAAAAAACAAGGAAACAAAAGTTGTTTGGATACTAATTTTTTCCTAAGAGTATTAATAGATTCCCTTACCCACTCCCCAAGGCTTCGGACTACAGTGGTGACTGCTGAGGTTATGTATGAAGGGGAATAACCTCAAATAATCCTACAAGGTTTGACTCTGCAAAGACCCTGGCACCCCCTCTGAAATGTCCTCCCACCACTCAACCCCTTCAGCTCTGCAGCATCCCCGTCCAGGATGCTAAGCACTTCTCAGGGCTAGACCCGTCCTTTTACTGTATTTATGGAAAGTTTAAAGCATGATCCTAAGTGCTTGCTGTTCCTCCGCACATCTGCTCCTACTTAAGTCAATGGAGAAAAGGTGACATTTCTGCTTGCTTAGCACTCTTTGTCTGTAGCTCTCACAGCACCACATGTAGTGGTAAGGTACTGATGGACCTGATCCAACCGAAGCTCAACCCAATGGGGATCCTTCAAGGATTTTGGTTAATGCTAGGTGGGAACCAAATAGAAAGGAAACTGAGGCACGAAAAGGAGAAATACTGAAAGTCTTGGTATGGCCAGGAGCAGTGCCGAAGTCTCTTGCATCCTAGACGGTGCCAAGTTCACCAAACTGCCTTCCGTGATGTCCACATTACTTGGCCAAACTCTTTTTTATTTATTTGATATATACCCACACAATTGGAAATCTCAGAGTGAAATCTTACATGTGATGTATTCCAGAAACTGGAAAAAAAACCCACAAGGCTGCCCTAAAGGATTCAGAAACTGAAGACCAGTATTATTTACAAAGGTGTGAGATGGATAGAGTTGATGGAGCTTAGAGGGACCTCTAGTCATAAATTCCAACTAAATGTCCTCAGAGTTATAGCTGAAATCACATTTTCAGACATCTAGCATCAGCATCCGAACAGGAGCTGCCTCTGATGGCTGGGTTTTACTAGACAACAACATGATAGACGATTTGGGACACGATATGATGGATAGTTTCAATAGCAAAGAAGAGCATGTAATTCATTTTCCAGGTGGACCAACTCTCATTCTCACAAAGCCCTGCATCAGATAATAGGTTAGCTCCTCCAGAAATAAACCCAGCATGGGAAGCTTGTCTACTGCAGAGAAAGCCTGTTCATCATCCACATGCTGCCCTTTCATTAAAGCTTTGACAAAGTGTCTATCTTCACCAGTCTGAGTGGAGGGGTGTTTTAATGAGCATGGATCAAACCACAAATATATTTGGAGGGTGTTACATTGAAGGTGGTCGAAACTCAGGGAACCACAATGCAGTACGCTGATGAGTGAGCTAGCATGCATTGCTCACTGCTGCGTGGGGCCATGTGGGTTTCACTGCAGACAGGATTTCACGTGCTCTGCTCTCTAGGAAGTATTTGCAGAAGATGACCTGACTGCTGGTAAGCCTTCATCTCCTCTGGCATGCGTGGAAATTCAGAGATCCAAGGAACCTACAGTTTCTACAAGAGCAGGCTGGGTACAAGGACGCATGACTGTCCTTTTGCAGGTCCCTGTCTCTGGTCCACGGCAAGCAGTGCTCAGGCTGTGTCAGCACGAGCCAACAGAGGTCCACCAGGATTGAATCATGTGTTTGTCTGTCTCTAACTGATACTACTGTCCAGCCAGTCTGACCACAACAAGAACTTTACTGGAACTGAACATGTGATCACTTCTCCCTTCCCCACCCCATTTATTGCACAAAGGCTATGTGTTAAATACTGAAATATGAAATTAAAGATCCTTTTCTGTAGGATCCCTCTGTGCAATAGCGCAGGGCAGCCACGTCACTCGTGCCCCTTGACTGTCCCTGTAGCTGCATTGTATTGGCCACAGAGACAAACAACAGGAGACATCTTCCAGGGTCGGAATGCAGTGTCCATGTAACAGACTCTTTGACTCCAACACAGGCTCATTTTTGTCTTCACAAAGATGAATTTCAAGATTATTTCAAAACTGATGGAGAAAATAGTGTCAGGCGCAAGAAAATGGCTTAAGGGAACACATAATGGCTTCCCTGATTCCCGCTCAAGAAACACCTGGCACTAAAAACACCACGTGCTCCACTGGCGACAGCAAGGAGGATGAATGGGTTCACGGGTTCTCACCCAGGCTCAGCTTTACGTGGCCTGGGCTTCCATTAGCACAACAATAAATAGCAGAGATATGAGGTATACCAGCTCTTAGACTCTTGCAGTTGCAATATTCAGCTTAGCAATTGTCCTACTGGTCAATCTTAACTGTCTTTAGAGATGGTCAGAAGTTTGGGGAAAATGCTGTTGATGTAAAAAGTTGCTTTGCTGAAGTAAGTCCTGTGGAATTTTCCTAACTCCTAGACTGCAGGGTATTTTGTACCCAAGGGTATCTCTCTTTCCATTTTTCCTTCAAATTGCACTGAAAATTTCAGATTCAAAGCAAAGTACAATGGGAAAAGTTCTAAAATATAGAAAACGTGCAGAAAATGAGAAAAAAAAATTGTGTCCTTGTTCTAGTGATAACTGAAGCAGTTGGTGTGGCTGTGGTAAAAAAATACTGATAGTAAAAAAAAAAAAAGATCACCAGAGTGCAGAAAGTTGTTTCACTCAACCCCTTGCAAAAAGTGGATAGCAGAAATCAGAGTCACAAAATCAGATCTAAGCAGAAGAACTTCTTCAAACACATCAAAGCTTAGGGACCTCTGAATCTATCGCATTGGCTCTCTTCTAACACTCACTTCAACATTGCTTACCCCAAATGACCTCTTTTATGGAAATAGCCTCTCAAATACAATAAACAAGAAACAGAATTTCACTGAGTTCCCCCGGGGATTATTCCCAAACCCTCTGTGCACGTGTGCATGTGCATTATAGGTACACAAAAAAATGAGATTGCATGTGATAATGAGAAGGTCTAAGTTGGTTGATTCTTTAATGCAGTAAGTCCAAACACTTTCTTTATTAAATCATTATTTCCATCTTTTCTAATTCCTGAGAATTTATTATTTTGGTCTTTGCAAGCATGAGACCTCTTCTATTTAAAGCAGAGCATCCATCTGACAACACACCAGGGTATTTGTGCAGAACAGGATGTTCTTCTACACCCACATTTTCCCCTCACTTCCTTCCTAGTTTTCTTCTACCATTTGGGAATAAGGTATCAGAAGAGAGTTGAAAAGTGGAGACTTGAAACATTCTTGCCAAAATGAGATTTCAGCAAAATATGCTGTTTTTCAAAAGCTGAAATGTTATGTGGGGACACATTGGATCCCAGAATTGTTTTCTTAGGGGAGTTTCAGGGGTGAAGGTCATTGGTGATGGTAGGAAAAAGTCACCCTGCAAGGGCTGGCTTACAAAGACAGGGGTGTAAAAACAGTGCAAAGTTTAGTGAGTAAAGCCAAAAGCTGACAAGAAAGGGTTAAAGAGCAGATCTGAGCCTAATTAGTCCCAGGATGCTATGTTTGGGCCAGCCCAGCTTGCAAAGATGGGAGCTGAGGAGTCTGGGGAGAACAGGCAGATTATTCTTGTATGAGGCAAAAAGCATGTCTGGGTCATGGAGCCCACCAGAAAAGGAAGCCTGGCTCACCTCCACTGGTTTAGCCAAGGGGTCACGTCCTCAGTAATTGTGGATTATAAAAATGTATGACAAATACTGGTGAAAGCCCATTTGGGGTAGTGCCTTTGCCGTCCCACAAGTGTGGGATGGGATGGCAACTCAGCTGTGGCAAGCCGGGCTGTGTTTCTACTCAACTAGTAGAGAACTTTTATGAACTTTTCTGCTTTAAATAATCAAAGTGAGGATTTGAAGATGAGTCTTTTTGATCTCCTACACAGGTTTTTCTATGCTTTCTCCTCTTGAGAGCAAATAGATCTGCTGCAACAAAGCGTGAAGCGGTTCTCTTTGAGGAAGGTGAAGAGGGAGGTCCCATCCTCTTGCTAAACTTGGATGACAGGGGAGCATCAGCTTCCAAAACCCTCCTTCCACCTCCAGTTTTCCTTCCAACACAAAAAACTGGACGTAGGAACGCATCAACCCGACACCTCCAGGTTGGATTGCAGTAAATCACTGAGTCTGGAGCTAAGTGTGAAGCCTAGCAGGCTCCAGCTGGCCCAGGGCACAGCCATCTGCCTTCACCTTGGTTCCTGATACTGTAAGTCAACTCCATCCTGCAGCAGCTTTCAATGTCAGCTGAAGGCCTTGGTGATAATTTTCCAATGAATGCATTAACCTAATGCTGCATCAAAGGCTGAACATCAGCCTATGGCTCAATCTCAAAGCTATGCTCTGGGATGAAATGCAACAACTTCATCTGATGAAAGCATCTAGCTACGACACAATATCTCCAGAGAAGGAGTCCTGCAAACCTTGAGTCTGTGCAATCAAGGCAACGAGGAGATGGCCTTTGGGTTTTCTCCAGGGATCTGGGTGAGGACTCTACCTATTCATAGACAACCTGAGAAAGGGGGTGAGCAGTGAGGGAGCACAATTTGCAGGTGACACCATGGTATTCAGGGTAGTGAGAACAAGGGCCTGCAGAAAGATATGATGAGACTAAGTGAATGAGCAATAAACCAGCAAATTAGATGTAATGTAGCCAAATGTGAAGTAATGTTCACGGCAGGAAAAATGTTCTGAACTTCACGTATAAAATTATGGGCTCTGGGCTCACTCAGGAGTAAGATATTTAGATTATAATAGTTCTATGAAATATCAGTTCATTGCTCAGTAGTGGTGGAATAAGCAAATAAAATATTAACAATTACCAAGGGGCAAGCAAAAGAGAATATTAATATGCCACTGAATCAGACCAGGTTTCACTTACATCTTGAATACTATGTTCTGATCCCCTTATCTCCAGAAAAGATACAGAGATGATGGACAGGATTCAAGGAAAGGCAGTAAAGATGATTAAATGTAAAGAAATGGCACCTATAAAGAAACGACTAAGTAAGCAAAGTGGACTCTTTGGTCTGGAAAACAAAAAAAAAGATGCCTGAAGGAGAAATTAAGATCTACAGAATACACAGAGAGAGGGCGAAAAGGGATCGACTGTTTACTATATCGCCCAATACAAGATTAAGGGTGCATCAAATGAAGTTGGCAGGAGCCATGCTCAGAACACATTGAAGGAAGCAATTCAAGCACAGCTGATAGTTGATCTGTGGCACTCCTTGCCAAAGGATGGTAAGGATGCGAAATTTTACCTGGGTTCAGAAGAAGACTGGACAAATTAAAGGATGATAAATCCATAGAGGGATACTGGACATCTAGAGGCCACATCCAACACAGGAGGTCCCTGAGTTGAAAACACATCAAAGGTGGGAGAATATCCAAGGAAAGTATCATGTTTGTTTTCCACTCTCCTCTCTGCATCACTCATACCCACTGCTGGAGATGGGACACTGCATGGACCTTTGCTCTGACTCAGTACAACTGCTCTTAAGTTTCAGTCCCATATGAGAAGCTGCCCCAAATTTATCACAAATTTTCCTAAGTGCCTAAGCCAATTCCAGACTTTGCAAAACAAAGTTCTCCATGAAGTGCTTTGACCCCCAAAAGACAGACATATCAGAGACTCCATGACGTTACCAGACCTTTAGATACTACTGTTAGGCTTGCATTGAAGGTATGTGCATGCTGAAGCCGTGGAAGTGGTGTGACACTGGTGGCTGATCAGTGGCCTAAGCAACCTATAGCTCTGACCTACTGAACAGGAGCTACCTGTGTCTCTCACAGCAGGTACTTTTTATTTTATTTTATTTATTTTTTTTATAAGAGGGTTTTATGAATGTTTATTTCCCTTTATTTATAAAAGTCTTGCTTTTGTCCCAAAGTGATTACAGCCCATGGAGGGGCAGCTACTTTGACCTGTGGCTGTATTGCTGCTGGCAAAGCTGACGTGCGAGACCATCTGTGGAGAAAGGGGCTGAGCATGGCTGATGGCAACCTCAGTTACAAACACGCCTTTCTTTCAAGAGCAGTTCCCCCTTCCTAAACTGCGTGGGCCAAGCCTGCAGGTACATCGTGCACTGCCGGGCAAGGCTACAACGCGTCTGAGGGCTGCTCAATGGGCCAGCCAGGATCCCACGTGTCTGTCCATCCCCTTGCTGGCAATGGGATGAAGAAGTTGCTGCTTGCAGCTGACAGGCTTGCCAGGCTGGGGCTGGCCTGTGCCACCAGATGAAGAATGAGCGTGGGAGTCCCATTCCTGACCTTTCGCCCGCAGTGGGATTGACATAGCTCCATAACGGAGAAAAAATGCTGCTTCCACACGACAACAAGATAAACGTTTTTATAAGAAAGTCCCCAGATAGGAAGCGCCAGCAGCCCCGAGGTATTACGAAGAAGGAAAGTGATGACCGGAGTCATGCTGCCCTGGCAGGTTTAGCATCAAGGCTCACCCCAGCCTTTTTACAGCCTTTAACAGGGACGTTTCTGTTTGTTTTATGAAGCGAGCTTAGCGTCAGCGAAATGGAGTCTCAGATCATCCTGCCTCTGAAGAGTCCCAGGTGTCGTAGAGCACTCGGCTTTCAAGTTTAAAAATCGTGGCTATAATTTCTGTTTTATTGTCACTATATTCAACCAACATCTCATCTCCTTCCTGGGCATAGCTGCTGCCGTCTGACTTTTTTCACTGTCCCCATTGCATTACTCTCTCCTCATGGGTGGTCCCTCTTTCCTTGATGGCCTCACACCACTGTCTATAACTAAGACATTGTTTTATTTTCATGATTTAACTGAGTGCCCTGAAAGCCATCCTTTGGCTAGAAGGCATCTGTCTCCTGTCCTTCTCACATGCACTCTCATTTAAAGGCCACTCTGGAAAAGAGAGGGGAAACCTCAAGTTTTCTTTCTTCCAGACTTCCCCCAGGACCAACAAGCCACCCCAGGATGGAGGAACCATTTTTTCTTTGGCACAGGGGAGCTGAGTGGGTGATGCTCAGATGGATCTTGGCTTTTTCAGACAGAGAGAGAGGGCTGTGGTCATGGAGAACATGGAGAACACAGAGAACATGGAGAAATCAATAGTTCCCCGACCTGGTTCATCTATGCATACCCAAATCTGCCTCCCAGGGCAGCAATCTCTGCAACACAATTCACCTACCCAAATCACAGCAATAGAAAAGTGCTTTTTTTAAATTATTGAGAAATTTTTCCCTTTTCTAATCCTATTTGCCACAATTCAACGTCCCACTGGCTTCTCCCCTCACTTTCCTAAAGCATCATCCATTTGTCTTTGGGGTCTCCCGTGCCTCAAGGTGACCTGCTGGACAGGGCTTCTGCACTGATACCATTTCCCAGAGGAGATGGCTGTGCCGTGCACGCTCTCAGACACGTCCAGATGCCACTGAGCCACACAAGCCTATTATTTAGCTTGCTGGGAGGGATCCCTCTTTAGCTTCCCTCCTTGATGTAGCAAATCAGCTGCATTATTAAAATGATTAAAAATAGACTGAATCTGCCCGAGACTGCATCTATAATGGATCAATTGCTTTTTATACATTTTTTGGCTCCATACAGTGCTGCTTTGTCATGACACTTTCACTCATTTGGGCGAGATCTTGAAATAATAGGCACATTCAGGAGATATAAATATAGCTGTTTATTGCCTTAAAATGAGTCTGCAGACAAATCACAGTCCCAGCTTCAGGTATTTGGAAGTTAAATCTTCCTCCTTTGTCCTTTCCCTTTTGGGCCTGGATCAAATATTGGACTTCGCAGCTTGGGGGCTCCTTTATCTTAAGCTATAGGCACTAGTTCTGCTGCACAAAAATCATACCCTCATAGGCTGTTGATTTAAGCAGCTTTTGGTGCTAGTCTGGATTTGATTCCAGTAAGAAATAGTGCAGAGTTAACATTGAAAGGCTGCAGCACAGTGAAATAAAAATAAATGCACTGCATTGTGTAGCTTAACGGGGTGCTAATTTCTTGGGAGCGCATAAATAGGAGGCACAGAGCACATCTGTTTGCTGGCGTTGGGTCGGGCAAGAGCAGGGGAAATTTGGAGCTCTGTCACAGGGACAGGCTGAACTTTGTTCCCATGTCTCGCAGTACTGCACAAAGTCTCCTCTGTAGAATAGCCAGTTAATTAAAAATGATATTTACGGTCCCCTGGTGATGCATGCCTGTAATTCTGCTATTAGTATTTCTACAAAATCTGGCACAGCAAGAGGGTTGGGGCCCCTGAGATGCAAACAGCAGTCCTCATCCTCGGTACTACCCATGTGGCTGGAGTCTGCACAAGAGGGGCGCTGGGCAGCCGAGCCCCTCTCCATCACACTGTGTTTGCTGAAGCGTTTTATTGCCCGGGTCTTCCACAGTGAACATGGGACACCCCCTCCACCTCGCTCTGAGATTCCCAGGTATTTTGCAAGCAGAAGTGAATTAACCTGCCTGATGTGGCAGGTACGATGCTCTCAGCTCACATTATCACTTACTCACAGCAAGATACACGGAGGCACAGAGGAATCCAATGCACCTAAAAATACTGAAACAATGTCCTGTGCTCGACCCACCAGACTTCACATCCCCTTGCCTCCTTCCTCCTCTAGCTCACATCCAACACAGCTCACAGAAATTATCCTCAGGCAATGACAGGGTATTTCCCTGGCACGTCCTGTAACGCTGGGCATTTAGAAACATTTGCAATGTTTCCTGCTATGTGACGCATGGGCTTTTGGATAGCAGAGCTTGATGACTCAAGAAGAAGCAATGTCCTGAAAATTTAAAATATGCACATGATAAAATGTTGTAGAGGTGATGGGGGATGGAGGGGAGCAGGGAGGTTTTCAGTGATTTTAACCCCCCCTGTTTAGGCGACTGCTCTGCACATAGTCAGCGAGAGGCAGAGGTTTCTCCAGAGGCAGATTGGAGCAGAAACCTGTGTCTCTCCTGACAGCGGATGGGGATTAGGGAGGACATTTTTCCAACCTGCTCCCAGCTGACCACTCTCAGCTCCCACTTGCTCTTATAGATTGAATTTGAAGAGACTTAATGTAGTGAAGCGACCTCTCATTTAACCTGGCCAGAGGATGTCCCAGAGGTCTCCATCTCTCAGGGAAGAGGTCCCCACCTCCCCACTCTATCCCCCTCCCTCCTCCATCTTCAAAAGATTTCGGTTTTGGGAAAATCCTACAGAAGTCTATAATTAAATTTCATCCCGTCGCCACTGCCCCATCCCATCCCTCCACATCCCCCGGCACCCACCTCCGCCCCAGCGCCAGCAGCTCACCTTCGGCAGGGGCGTGCAGACCCTGAGCTCGGCCGGCACCCGCGAGGGTCCACAGAGCCGCGGGAGCTTGCGCCTCATCCTCGCGTATTTTTTCATATCCTTATTTTGCGTAAAGATAAAGCTCCTCTTACGGTACGTATCCAGTTGCTGACAGCATCTATTAATAACTGTTAAGTTGTCCTGATAGCCGGACACTGCAAGTACACTGCAGTGAGTTGTTATAAGCTTGGTAAGAACAAGTTTCAGTTGTTGAATGTTTAGCTGATATTATACGCATAAAGGCTCTATCCTGATACCACTGAAAATAATAATAAAAATCTCTTTAACATTTTATTACCAAGCCCTTCCCTCTATTCCTTTTTACACATTGCTAGTCAGTTAAAAAAGGGCAGCGCCTGCTCATGGAAAAAAAGATGATGAAAGCTAAAGAAACTCCTTGACACACTCCTTTTGGCTTTATGTATTTCACTTTGAATTAGGATGCCAAACCAGGAGAATGACACTGCAGACTTCTGAGGCATTAAAAAAACATGAATCAGACCTCAGCATGATTTTATTTGCTAAAAAAACCAGCCTCCAACCATGGAACTCAAAAAAGAAAATACTGTTTGGGCTCTTTCTCATTGTCTCCTAGTTTTGTTATACTTCGCTGTACTTTAATGCTCTTCTCCAGGATGGTGAAGGGTAAAAAATCTTCTGTTTTCTGACCAAATCTGGCATTGCCAGATAATCACTTGGTTGGAGGAGTCAAGGCTTTTGGAAGGGTTCAGGGAGTGTGAGACTCCCAGGGGGATGCCATTCTCCATGACCTGACATCTGGTCCCCCCAGATTCATTTCACCCTCACTGAGCTTCCTACAGGGGGGATATCTTGGCTAACACGGGCCTCACCTGGCTGTCCATGGTCAAAGATGACCAACAAGCACTTCCAAAAAAAGGCCATTCATGCCATGGGCCTTCAGCCTTTCCCTCCACTGACTCCTGGAAGGAGCCTTGGCAGCTCAGTGGGATGAACCCCCTCCTCAAAGCCTGGCAAGGGCCAGCAGCAAGAGGGAGATGGGAAGGACCACCTTGGTTGGCTCAGCCACTTCACACTCCTGCCCCTGCAGGTAGTCCTAGGAATGATGTTTAGTTTAGGAAGAGCCAGAGGGCATCTTCTTCCCGTGCCCCCGTCATCACAAAACTCACCAACACTCTGTTGCCAATAAGGCTGGAAGCCATGGCAGGAGGCACCAAAGTGTTGCCAATGCTCCTACACAACCTTAAGATGCATTAGCCGAATATCCCAGATGGTTCCAGGGAGCAGACTGGAAGCCACGCCAGGTAAAGGCAAAACAGCCCTGACAATATGATCTGGGGAAATGATTTTCTGATCCCAAGTCTGGAGTGTGGCTTACCTCTGAAAGTGTGATCAGATCACACAAATCAGGCACTGGGGAGACTGTAACACCTCGAGCAGTGCCATTGCACCGTCTTACATCCTCTCCCTACCCCAGCACGACCCCCAGAGTGGGCTGACCCTCAGGGCCAAATGACTGACCAAAGAGAAAAGCATTTCTCTCTCCCTGTCCCAGAAACTGAAGCCTGGCTTAACACGACATAAAAATAGCTTGAACAGGCAGCGGGCTCCTCTATCACAGTGCTTCGCTGGAACGATCAGCGGCGATTCCTCCCCATGCCGCAGCGATGGAATAGAGATGACAAATCTGTCACTGATTACGCTCCATTACATCCTCGCAAGATTTCCTGTGCTGCCTGCAGAGTAGATGTTCTTGCTTTGGTTTTTAAAGGATTTTAGGTAAAACAGACAGCCAACATCTCTGGTGGCAGCAGCCTGGTGCTCCGGGGTTTGATCCTTTCCCAGCTCTGCCCTGTGGATGTACAAAGGCGTAGGGGATGCAGAAATCACTACTTTTCTGAGTCATAAGGGCATTTATCAGGAAAATATCTGTTAAAAGCACATGGTATCTGCTCCCCACACTCCTTAGCAGGAACCTTACTGCAAAAACAGGCTCTAGTACATACAACGGTGGGACCCAAACGCTGTGGATCAGTGGGTGCCTGCTGGGGATGTAAGTGACATTGGGAGAGTAGAGCAGGGTTGAATCCAGAGATGCCAATACAGTCTTAGCAAACCATGGGGACTGCAATGGCTATGTGCATGGATGGACTTGCAGAAGTAACACAACTCAATTCCCACCTTTGAAGAGCACCTGTGAAGCAGGACTGTCTGAAAATGCTCCACAGCCAGTGCCGGAAAGCAAAACAGTTGCAGAGAGTTCATTGCTTATGCTATGGGACCTCACAATCCCTAATAAATTTGCTTCCTGTGAATGGAAAACACAAAAAGGCCCCGGCTGCCACTTCTACCTCCTGGCTCCCTATTTCAAACAGCCTTTTGGAGCTCAGCAGGTTGGATGTCACATGTTTCTCAGCAGCTTTCTGCCTGCCCTTCCCCTGTTTCCCACGTGAAGCAGCACTCAGCCATCCGCTACGACATCCCCGAAGGCTCCTGCTGAGGCTTTCTGCCCCAAATCCCTGTGCCCGCAGCCCGGCTGCTCACTTTGCCTCCCTCTCTCTCAAAGTCAGCCGGCTGCCCGAGAAGAGCCCATACTCTCCTCGATGAATTCAACAGGGGACAAACGGATAGCACTGGCAGGGACTCTGGAGACAAAGCTAATGGTCGCTCCGGGGAGTGACAGGTTTTGCTCTCGTGGGTTGCTCTGACAGGTCCGTCGGGAGGCACTCAGCTATAAAATCCCGAGATCTCTGAAAGGGAACCCCTGTCCTGCTTCTGTGTTTATGTTGCTCTGAACTGCCTAGTTAATGCAAGAGCAGAAAAAGGCAAGGTAATGGGCCTCTGTAGGGGGGTTTTAGGCACTTAATGGAAAGCAGGAAGCCAAGGCCTGTATAATTAAATTGCTAATCTCTCACCAGATCTGGCAGGCTACGTACTCTTGTTAAAAACAGGTTTAAGCCCCACAGCAATTCTTGTTTCAACTCTAGGTACAAGCCAGGATCCTTAATTCCTTCAGCCCTGAAATGCTTCTAACAAACAGTGGCGTGCCCTTTGTTAAAGAGCTGCACTCTAGCAAAGCCCAGACACCAGACAGCGTCAAGATGACGCTTTTCCTCCTTAAAAAAGAGATCATTAATAAGGTGAAGGTGCTTATGCTCTCTGCTGAGGCACAGTCTCTCCTGAGGCTCCTCTCTCGAAAATGTTCACTCACATTATCCTTCTCTTTCCTCTTTCCATATCTAAGAAGTCACTCACATCAGGGACCCCACTGAGCTCAGCAGATCAGTCCCCAGGTGTGACGTGTCACGCAAACACCTACAGAAGGGTTTTCTTGCTATCTCTGTACCTTTGCACACTTTCTATACCATAAAATAAGTACCCAGCCCCAAATGTCCTGCTGGCTAATCCAAAGAAATGGAGAAGGTCTGTGGGGCACTGGGCCAATTTTGGAGCTGAAATACATCCCTCCTCCTACAGCAATCAGATCTAACATACGGACGGACAACACTTGCAGACTACTCTTGTTTTGCTGAGGAAAACAGGCAAGTGTAGAGGTATGAGATGGGATATGTGGGTTCATTCATCGCTTTAAGGAAAGCGACGAAAACAAGATGAAAAGATCCCCATTCTTTTCACCATCCTGGCCACGTACCTTGGTGTTTATATTTCCCTACATCATTTTCTCACCTGCCTGGAGGCCAGGAGGGAGAGGGTGTCCCAAGGAGCACTGTCTCGCATTGCTTGCAGCCGCTTACTGGCTCAGCTCTGAGCCCTTGAGAGCAGCTTTGCTCTGAGACATGCTTCATCCCCCAGGTGAAAGCAAGGGGCAGTGGCATGAGGGGAAGGAGGGGTACAGATACAGGAGGGAAAAGCAGCCTGTAAATCAAGCTGCTCATCACTGTCAATGGGGGAGGTCCCCAAGGGTTATATGTGGCCATGTCTCCACTGATACTGACAGGTACGTCACGGCAAAGAGCCCTGGTCAAAGGGCTCGGAGAGGCAGAGGGGAAGATTGGCGGCATAGGCCAGTGAGAGACCTCTAAAGATTAAAAAGCATACAGCACAGAGGTGTTACATGCACTAAAAAGCGAGAGGAAAACACTCAAAGAAGCAGCCCAATAGCTGGGACCACATCCCTGGAGATCCCTGCTGCTCTGGGATTGTATGGCAAAAGCTTTCAATGCCACCTGAACCATCAGCTGAAGTGTGTGAAAATCCCACTTAACAACTGCAGAGGATGGTTGCAGTCGTGGTAAAACTGCTCAGCCTTTCTGGAAGGCACATGAGACCCTCCAAGGACAGGATCTGGGCTGGGTTTGATCAGCACCTTTACTGGACTGGCCCTGGATGTGGATGGTGGGAGGCACAAGGAACATTTAACCCCCAGGAAAGAAAATCACCTGTTCGTTCTTCGAAACATCTTTCCGATGTCTGCGGACATTAAAATATATGGTCTGCTTCATTTTAAAAGGATGTTTTGGTGTGCTCTGACTCAAGCACCAAGGACAGGCAAATTTTATTTATGTCACTGCAGCAGTCACCTGCCACTGGCTAAAACAGCATTAAACATTTCAGCTTTTCCCTCAAGAAGGGAGATGCACTACAAGAGCTAAAGTTATCGTGGCTTAACAGATTACTAGTCATCAGCTTGAAGTGAAGATGTTTGCATGCTTCCAGCACATTATAATATAACATAAAACATATTAATTTAAATTAATGGTAATAACTTGCTAATCTGTTGTAATTCAGTCACTTGCAAGCATCTCTGCGTACCCCTTGGTTTATGTGACCACTCTCACTGGGTTGAGGGAATGAGGAGACATTCACATACAAGGAGCATTTCCCTTTGTAGATCACCTAGAAAAATATCTTTATGATGTTCTTAAATACATATATTGAACAGAAAGAAGATTCACAGTTTTAGGATGAACAGGCCAATTTTGATGAACTTGTGGTGGGACGGTTTCTATGACCAGCACAGGACTTTTTTGCCAAAACAGGAGAGAAATCTGTGCCTCAGCAGCCAAGTGGGCAGAGTGCTGAGCAGATGGAGGAGGACAGCAGCAGAAAACTGAGACAGCAGCAGAGTATGGTTCTCCCACTTCTCTAGGACACGCTTTGTCAGTCGCTTCTCACCTATTGCAACCCATTGCTTTTTCTTGTTCTGTCTCCCTTTTTCAGCTGTTGTCTCCCCAAGTTGGAAAAGTCTTTTTTTTTTCCTTCTAGTGTGAAAGACAACTTTGAAAAATAAAATGGGGTGGGAAAAGGCAGCATGCAGGGTTGCTGAAGAAAGCCTTTCTCAACCAGTTTTAGAAATCTAGCTTCTGAGAACAACACCTGAGCGCAGGGAAGTGAATGAGAAGCACAACCGAACTGTGGATGTTGTTGCCAACCCTGAGTTATTTTGACTCTGTCATGTATATTCGAATTGATCATTATAAATGCTGAGAATCTACATTTCCTAAAGGCCTCTTTGGGAGCTGTGACCACTAAGCATATCATGGACTGAGGTCTGAATGCATTAGAGTAGCTTCTGGTCTCCATGGCTTCTAAGAAAAAGACCAAGATCTGTGGCTTCTCCTAGTAGGTTTACATACTTTTTGTGATCTGTGAACCCCAGAGAAGCAGCATTTCTGTGTCCAGAAATGTGTGTCCAGAAGACAGTATATGTTTGAACTGGCGTATTATTTTCTTGCCTCATACATTTCCTCCACAGAGCCAGCTGAATACAACTCTTTCCATTCCCTTCCCTGCTCAGTCCTGGCACTAGGCACAGTCCGATGCCTGCTGTGTGCCATCTCAAAGGTATCCGTACTTCAGTATTGGACAAGGGGAATGTGTCCTCACTGACTGATGTGGCAACCCACATTACGCTTTAACCACAGGCTCCCTATATAGGTAGGAAGCAATTTCTTATGCAATGGGACTAAATAGATAAGGAGCATTCAGGCTGGGAAAGATGAAAGAGGGAAGATATGATCAAAGTCTACAAAATCATGAAGGACACAGAGATGGTGAACAGAGAAGGATTATTCTTTTTTAAAATTATTTTATACTATAACACCAGGACTAAGGACTATGCAATGACACGATGAGGCTACAGATTTAGAATGAGAAAAAGCTCTTATTTGAATAGCTCATGGTGAAAGTAGGGAAAGTATCACCAGCAGATGCAGGGGAGGCCAATAGCATAAGGGGGTTGGAAATATAATTAGGCAAATTAACATAGGAAAAGTCCATAAAGGGTTGTTAGACATGATGAAGTCAGGGAGTGGCTGAAGTAGCGACTCTGGGGCAGTTTTACCCTTCTCCTAAGTGTTTGTGGCTGGCTGCTGTTGGAGGCTGGGTTTTGGGGCAGATGAACCTCGGTTTGACCTAGCAGAGCTGTAATGTTATGTCATGGGTCATGTTATCTCAGAAAGAGAGTCCTCCCGAGTGTGATTCAGAGCAGGAGTGTGATGCAGCTTTGCCTTCCCTCCCACGCCCTGCATGGACTGCAGAGCAATGCAGGGACATCGTAGGCTATTTAAGCATGTGCATTAGACACCTGAAGTTGCTTAGTTTAAATGTCCCCTTTTCTGACTATGATTTGCAAAAAGCAATAGCAAGTTAGGTGTCTAAAGCCCACTGCTTTTAAGAGGACTTAGGTGTACTTAATCTGCTTAGATGTTTTTAATAATCTTTCCAGGCTCCACCACGAAACCTCTATGAAAATCAGGCCTAGATTGATTTCTTCCCTTTTATCTTCTGATGCTCAGATAATACTTGCAAAATGCCTTGTGACCCATAGATAGAAGCTGTAGTTTCTCCACACTTTGCAACCATTATTAATGAGGCTTTTCAAATGTTAGATTGCCTGGAAAAGTCATATTTTATCTGTTTGCAAGAATTATTTCAGCAAGTTTTCTTCCCACAGATTACAGACAGAGAATGCATTCGGTAAAGCAAGACCCGCTGGTGTTGCCTCCATCAATCTCTGACTTTTAAAGCTGATTCTTAACGCCTCTTACCTTCCCCACCTTATACGAGCAAGTTGAGAAAAGAGGAGATTTCAAGCTTGGCTGGGCAGATTGCATGCAACCATGCCAGGCTCCAAACAGAACCACAAGCGCTAGAAACATAAATCAGATCTGTAACGTGAGGCTGCTGGAGAAGAACTCTATTTTATGTACTTGACCTGTATCCAGGGTTCATTTCAACATGACCCTGGTGTAACTCGCTTTATCAGCTGTAAAGACAAGCTCACCGGCTGTACATTATGTTCACACTCCAAAGACACTGGAAAAAGCAAGCAAAGCCCCAGAGCAGACTTGTGGGAACAGACTAAGAAAGTCCTTTCTAAATCTTTTGCTTTCCCTGCTATGAAGCTGAGAGAATTTATCTGAGATGGACCCAAAATAAAATAATTCATTTAATTTGGAGGTATACTTTTCAAAATAAAGAAAAAAAATCAAGCTGAATTCTAAGATGGAGAGTTTTCTTAAGTGAATGATTTAAATGTTTCATGCTGAAATGTTAGAGCAGAGCTTTTCTGGTTTGTCAAGAAAAATAGGGTCCCCCTTTTTGTAGCAGAAAATATTAGTTGAATTCAGCCTGAGTCTGTGGATAATTTCAGTCAGCCTGAAACTGCATTTATTAGCAAATAAACTATTAATCTGAAAAACCTTATCTACCCCAAATGTTCTTCCCATTGCTTAAAAATATCCTATTTATAGACGAAGCTATCGTTCAGCGTAGATTTAAGCTGTTGTGGTTCATTGTCTGGTGCAGTATCTCCTTGGGAAAGCAACCGATTAAGCTATTCTATTTTGGAGCCTCAGTGCCTGTTTGTGCAGTTATTATGTCATATAAGGGACTACAGTCTTATAGTCTTTGACAGATATGACTGCACTTCTCATAAGCAAACACCCTGTTTTCAGCAGCTTTGAGGGATAAATGGTCACAACACAGCTCAGGAAGGCAGGAACAGCTAAGATCAACGGAGCATCCTGTATCCAGGTCTCTGTCAACCCCCTATACCAAAAGCTCCCAAAAAACCCTGCCAGGCAGTAAAATAAAAGCACTGTTCCTAACCCCTGTTAGTAAGAGGTGGCTTCTGGGTTGAAGCACGGGGAACTATGTCCTTTTCAAACTTTTCATTATAGAGCCAAAAAAAGAGAAAAAGGAGAAATGAAGGGAGGAAAAAAGCATTAAAAGCTGCTGCTTGTAACAGTGATACTTTTCATTATTTTGAGGATCTTCTAAAAGCCTGATTGCTTGCTTTAGCGTTTGAAGTTTTCCCTCTGTGAAATAGGTACAGCACAGATAAAATGAATCACAACTGTCTTGCCAAGGTGTCTCCGCCTTCTGTTGCGGGAGGCAAGAAATCTGTGCAATGTGCCCTTTGGAATGAGGCTGGTGGAAGCAGGGCTGGAGATGCACTTTTTACTGTGACGATGACCGAGCATTGGCACTGGTTGCCCAGAGAAGTTGTGGAGTTTCCATCCTTGGAGATACTCAAAACCCAGCTGGACGTGGCCCCGAGCAACCTGCTGTATGTAGGTGACCCTGCTTTGAGCAGGTGGTTGGATGAGATGATCTCCGGAGGTCTCTTCCAACCTGCTGTGATTTTGTGATACGAGCACGTGTCCTGAGCATGGCTCTTTCTGGCAGCGTGCTCCGTGACCATGCTACCTCCAGGAAAGTTACTGGGCAGTGTGTGCAGGTCCTTTAACAGATGCCTTACTCATACACCTGCACCTACCCTCGCAGGGTCGACAGCTTTCATTTCACAGGCAACAGGCTGAATCCATCCACTCATTTTATATTTATTTTACCAAGCAGACAAAAATGCATTGGCCAGTTTTACTGAGTCACTGCTTTTGCTTTGCTCAGGTAGGCAGATGCACCAGGTTCACAGCTGCCTCGTGCCCCTGGGTGACCAAAATCAGCCTTCTTACCTGCATGTGTTGGCTGCTGCTAACTCAGATAGGACACAGACTGGTGACCTAAGCAGCAGAAACCTCTCATTTTCTTACCAGTCTGCTACATTTCGTGGCTATTTTCCAGCAATCAACTCAGGAATGGGGTTAAAAAGGCAAGCACAAGAGCATGGATTTGTAAATATTATGTTTGCCTATAAATTATTTGGCTAGTTGTGATGGGGAAAGGGCTGCTGGTCAATCTGACTCCCTGGCTGTGGGAGTAGCACGTAAGCTGGCCCAGCCCTGCCTGCACTGGATCTTGGGGAGCTACCACCATTTATCACCAGCAAATTATTTATGGAGCTCATCTTTTCTCAGCTTCTGAGATCCACAACATGCGTCCTGTGGCTCTGAAGCCATGTGAGGTTTGTAGTGTGCTGTTAAGGGAGGCTAGTGGTTTGGTTCTGTCTGAGAACGTGGTTCACGTCCCAGCACATCTGCAACGTGCTTGCTGGTAAGTGAAGAGTCCTCAGCATGTGATTTGCAGAAAAAAAACGTTGCCACTGAAAATATCCAAACCCTCTTCAAATAGGAAGTGCTGCAGAGACCCCACAAGCAGACAGAAACCAGCAAATGTGGTCTATGTTTAGGCAAGAGACTGGACAAGAGGGTCAGGATGGTCCCAGCTGGTATGAAGCTGGATTAACTGGACCAGACTGGAGTGACAGGGTAGCACACACAGACATGGTGTGGCTATAGCCAGGCTTAAGAGCATGAGGTGGCACTGGCTGCTGCTTGCAAAGCCATTTCCCTCCAAAGTGGCAGTTTAACAATGCCATGGCCTTGTGTTCGTCAGGTGCAGGAGCAATACACAGAATGGTCTTTGAAGTGCCACAGCAGCTGCAACAGCTCCCTGCTAAATTAAAGGAAAATACTTAAAGCTCCTGTGTGCTGCTCAAGTGCGCACACAGCAATGAATTTTACAGAGCTCAAAATCCCCACACTGATTTCATGTATTCATTTAAAAGCCTTAGGGGCACAAGCCACGGTTTAACAGCGGGAACACAAAGAAACTCTTCTTTGGGAGCAGAGAGTTTTCTTTACCGTGCAAGGGAAACAAAGCCAATACACCACTCATTTGAGCTCTTTCCCTACTGAGACACAGGATTACTTTGCAGCAGTTTGCTAAATGCTCAGCCTTAAGGTAGAGTGAATTCAAGTGTTCAACACACTTAAAGTAGTACAATAGACTCAGATAGAGCCGCCTCCTTCCCGCGCCCAGATGGTATTCATCTGTGCCTCACGTCAGCACACAGTTGAGTTTGTATCCTAAGAGAATTCTCACTTTAGTTTTCCCCTTTTGATGGGAATAGCAGGAAGGCTAATTAAACCCTCTGAACTGTTGCTGTTATTCATCATTCCTTCCCTATAATATAAGCAGCGTTATCTCATGTTTGAGCGCAGGAGCTCTGGTTCCTATAAAGACCTGCCCCACGCCTTTGCCTCTGTGCTCAAAGCATTTCACGCAGCAAATGCAATTAATTACCTTGCAAGAACACCCAAACAGTGTGATCAAAGTTCTCTGCTAACCCGCAGCAGAAAAAATCCTTCAGTTCCTGTGAGAAATGTGCAATCCAGCCCCAGCACCGCTGCACAAGAATTTGGGGAAACAGCACGACCTAGTGTTCCCTCTGCTTCTCACCGCCTCTCAAAGACGGATGGTTCGTGGGCATGTCCTTACAAATGCTAACCCTACCAAGCTCCCAAGAAAACAAATTTCCTTCTGTAACCCCAGCTTCTTTTCTTCTCCCCACTGAATATCTCCCTCTAGAGGTTTATATCTATGCCTTTGGCACATCTTGCCTCCTTGTCCAGAGAAGGAGTATCTTACACAATCCCATACAGCACAAATGGGTTCAAAAGCAGCATGAGCTTGGGAATGAGTCTGCTTTGCAGTCACACTGCAAGGGATTTTGATAGATTTTTCTTTCCCTCTATGAGCACTTAGCAGGAGGTGTCTGTGAACATCACCCGCTGCAGGAGGTGCAGCGAATGGGAAGGTGCTGGCACTCCTCGTCCTGTCTGCACCTTATTTGTGCAGGCCATGCACTTCAATATTACCAGTTCTGATCTGAAACCTAGTACTAAGCATGTCACTGCACAGCATATAAAATGGATCCAGAAAATGCCTTCTCAAGCAAGCCAGTTCAGCTTGGCATCCTTTTAACTAAAGCCCATCAACAGCATCTCCTACACTGCTGGTGTGGTCACACATGTCTGTAACTGCAGGGTTGCCCACATACTTTCTGCTATCAGCGTGACCCACAGAGAAAGGCTCCACCACAAGCACCCTAACGTGAACATGCAAGACAGTCTGGATCTGCTCTGCTCTGCCATCACCAATACAGTCAGAAAAAATCTGGGTAGCTTAATGGGCAGCTTCTGACTACTGTGTTCCAGAAAGACCTTATGACAGGCATCTACTTTTGACCAGCCCTGTTATTCATCCACTCTCAAAGATCTGTCCTTCTTAAGACACATCTCCACACTGGAAAAGCGTACCACTCTGTCTGCTGGAGGCTTAGGACTGTGTGCTTTAAAAGAAAGGCACTGGAATTGCACAGCAGCCCTAGCTGTGCAATGCTGCCCTAAGGAACAGTGTTTCTTCCTGACCTCAGGGTTGATCACCTTATTCCCTGGAGGCTGAAGATGCCCGAGAGATTTTTGTTGCAGCGTAATTGCAAATGTTCCTGCTATTCAGGTAAACGCAACAACAGAGGATGCTCCTTCCACATGCTCCTCAACAAAGATCTTGATCAGATGCACCATTAGTCCAAAGCCAGATCTCCTGCACAAAAGATACATAGGGAGCTATAAAAGACCATTTGTGACTTTCTCTGTGGGCAGATTGCAACTAGTGTGTGGACACTGGCAGACCTGGAAAGGAAAGGCAGATTGGTTTGCAGATTGTCATGGCTATGGTGGGATGACCACCGTATTTGTTATTTGACAAACGAGCAAAGATGGAGCTAGTCTTCGGGCAGGGCTTCTCCACAAGTACCATGCAGGGCTACAGGTTAGGCAAAGGTCATCCCTGCTATATCCGGCGATACACAGTGTGGTATGGGAGTCATGTGTGATGCAGCTTGGTTATCCACCCTCGAGCTCCCAGCTGCTAGTCCTCTAGAAAGGGGTGTCAACCCATCTTCGCCCTGGCAAGAGTTTCTCTCTTCTCTGTTGTATAAATACAAAAGCAAATAACCAGACCTCAAAGCAAGACACAGCTTGCCTAACCTTTAATCCAGGCTGGAAGCAACACTGCCCTGACAGCTCCACCGGCACAGAGCCCCGCATGTCGACAGAGATCTGAGTCAGCCGCAAAGCTGGATGAACGGATGGCCTGGCAGCAGATAAAAAGGACGACTCCTTATCTATCACCCAGACCATCTGGGAACCTCACTCCTTGCCTTCCCAACCCTAATTATTTTTACTGCTTGATCTCAAGAGGTGTTTGTGGCATGACCCATAACCAAGCGAGCCTGCTGTTTCTTGCCCTATCACTGGCAGTTGGCTTTTCAGCCACTTTATTACCATCTTCACCTGTGAATCAGATAATTGCTCATGTGATCCCAGAGTATTAGTCCCTCTTGTGTCGTTGCAAGCGTTTGGACATTCCAATTTTCAGAGGATTATATGCAAAGCAGAAAAGACATCAACCGTGCCTTTCATGCTTTCCCCCGGTCTCTCTTTTCCCTGGGGACAACTCTTTTATCTCAGGGAGCCTTACAGAGAAATCAGCAATTCAATTGCACTATTTTTTTGGCCTTTAATTTCAGATACTTATTCCTGTTTGATCATGTCATGCAGCAACTCACAGGAAAAGAATGAAATTGTTCCTAGTTGCAGATGCCAGTTGCTTGCTAAAGCAACAGCAGACTGCACTCTTTTGTCTACTCTGCCCTTATTTTACGCAGCCTTTCAACCTGTCAGTCTTGAGGTCTGTTTCTGTGAAATAGACTTCAAGCTATTTTAGCTGTGAGTTCACCAGATCTGACCTGGCTTAGCTTTAAGCTCATACCAAAATCCTGCTGATGAACTTCAGTGAAAGGAAAGGGTAAGTCTAGGAGGCAACTCAAGCCTGGCTCCAAGCATCCCTCCTGCAGGAGAGATTCTCAGGAGCGGACCTTTCCTTACGCTGGTGATGCAGGAGTGAGGCTGCAGGTCTGTCTCGTGTTGCAGGGCAGATTAGCTGATCATAATGATCCCTCCTGAACACATAATCTATAGTTAATCAACATGGTATATTACATACCTATAAGCCAGCTCAAACTTGCCTCCCGCCCAAACTGCTAACAAGCATGGATCTCAGCCATCTGCCATACAACCACATCCTTCAGGGATGGGGACCTGCAAATATTGCCACCGTGTGTCCACTGCATCCCAGGCACTGCTGAGGTGAGAAGGTGGCTTCAAACCCTCCTGTATGGGTCTTGATGTGTGGAGTAAGGGCTCAAGTGTGGTGATTGAGCTCATGGGGCACTGCCTAGTGTGAAGCCCTCCAAGCCTGCAGAGCAGAGGCAGAGAGGAGGACCCTGCTGGGCCAGGAGGATGCTTGTGACCTGCCCTCTGCCAGGGGAGGGAAGCTCAGCCAAGCACAAACCTCACCAAAACCCTGTTGCTGAATCAGGGTCTTGATAGCAAAAAGCAGAACAAGTTTGTTCATTACTGCTCTTACTGGTAAATCTCTAACTGAACCGAAAATTATAAGGCAAGTAATTTATTTTAAATGCAGATTATATCTATTTTAATGAGATCCAAAAATAGAGCTTTAACATGGTGGCTTTAAGCTCTGACGTTGCACAGGGGTTTTTTTCACATGAAATTTTCCGGGGTGTTTAATGAAGCTGTTTGTTCCTAGAGATAAAGCATCTCTTTTTGTGTCGCAGTGCACTGAAGGGACCTGTGGGCTGAATCTCGCCTGACTGGCCAGTCAAGGACTTGGGTTGCTCTTCATGGCTCCTCTGATTCAGGCCCTAATCCTGCATTGCTAGGGAAAGGGATGGTCTCAGGGCGTAGAGGTACCTTCACAGTCTGAGGCAATTCCAACTCCATCACGAGTTTTCTTTCTCCTGTGTGTGAGACATCCCTGCCTCAATTCCCCATCCAAAGTATGAGATGGTAAAACACAGGACTGTGTCCTTTGGAGATGTCCTCTGAGACGGTGATGTGCCACTTGGCTGTACCAGCAATGCCCTGCCAGTCTGCAGGAGTTTGTCCAGTACTTACTGGTGTAGGAGACTCCCATTAACGTTGCCACCCTGCACTTTATACAACGGGCCACAAGAGGTATTGTTAACCTCAGAGACAAAGCCACTGCTGCCAAGACCCACCAGAGAAGACTAAGATGAACAGTTGGGAGGTTGCTTCAGCTTCTCTTGGTGGAGGCTCCCAGCAGGTTCAGTCCCGAAGAGCTGAAGTGACCCTTCTGTTATGTTTGTTAAAGCCGTGGTGACTGGCAAAGGCACTGTCGGGGATTTCCTTGGGGCAGGGGAAGGGGGAAGGGATGCTGCTAGCACACAGACTGCCCTCTCAGCACAGCGTCTGGGGATTTCCGGATGGGCATTCCCCACACAGCTTCGTTAATATAATCAAGGCCAGGACTTATTTAGTGCTCATCCAGTCATTGCAAAGGGACTGATTACAGGCTGCTCTCCTGGGGCACTATTTCAGTCTGGGACTTGACGGGGGAGTATAAATAGCATGGCAGCTGCACCGAGGAGGTATTCCTATGTGACAGAGAAGCTAAAGCCCATGTCAAGGCCTCGCTAATTGCTCAAATTATTGCTACTGTTAACAGGGCAGCAAATTATGTCAGGGAGCCTTTTAGTAGTCATACTACTCCACCTACAAATGATATACACTCCTGAATTAATGCTGACAAACAATAATAAAAAGGGATTGAATAAATAAAATCTGAATGCTGGGAATAAACGTCAAATTAAAAGCAAACAACACCTGAAATACTGACTTCGGCAAAATAAAGTGATACTAAGAGAAAGAGGAAAATGTTACGGAGAGAAGATTAAGAGCACAATTATGCTCAGGGCAAGTTTTACCAAGCACTTTGGAAACAGAGTTCAGCCTTGTCCATAGGCAGCCAAGTTCTGGCCTGCATTGATTCAGCTGCAAATGTCCTCTCCTGACAGAGGCTATGGGAACTGGAGAAGTAATCCCAAAAGCAAGACCCCAAGGCTTCAGTGCTGGAAGTACCCTCTCTTCTGATGCTACTGGAATATTAAATATCACCAGTCCATCTACTTTTCCTGGATGGGTGGAATTCTTCCATGTTGTGATGTCAATGGATCCAACAGGTCAGGGATGTATAGTCCGAGTAACACAGTCATGCTCCTTTGGAGGAGCAGGATGGTTCCCCCTGTTTTATCGTCGGGTAACTGAAGCTGAGAGATGGGGAGAGCTTTGCCTGGGGTAACTGAGGAGGTAATAGGAATTGGATCTGTCAAACCCTAGCTCTTCTTTCTCTGTGGAACAGCCACCTGCTCCTCTGAGTTCAAGCAGTGTACCCACTATGGATACAAAGGACCTGGCTGTTCTCTCATTTACAGCAGTAAAAAGCAGGACTAACTTACCCAAACCACTGACTTACACTGGTTTAGGTCCAATCCAGGTGCAGACCCAACTCCACATTTGCAGCTGCCCATCCCTTAAAGCTGGAAGGACTAAGTCTTCAGGTCTCACCCCAGGAAGTCTGACCTGAGACATGAACCCTCTCCTTCAATTTCCCATCATTATAGCTGCCATAAGCCATTCAATTCACATAGGCTATTCTTTTAACAACCCTGTGCCCTGTCTTCTTGCTTATGCTCTCAGAGACTGTCAGTATAAAAGATACCAACAGTATCTTCCTCCCCCCACGTATAGAAATGTGTAGATGTCACAGTACTTTGAGCAGACTGCTAAAACTCCTTGGGTTCATAGTATTGTAAAAATCATGGTCTTACACTTGACCACATCTGGCTTGCCCACCTATATGTGTGAAATAAATAACAGCTAAACCAACAGGGACCCCAAAGATTCTCCCTTTGCAAACACTGGAAGCTCCAGCACCAGGACAAATAGACCTGTCTCTTCAGCGATGCTCAGGGGAGGCGTGTGTTGAAACAGATTGAGCTGATCTGCAGATCAGGCACAGGAGAAGTAGCTTTCCAGTGCCAGTTGCTGAGGGCTAGAGAGATGCTCCCACACATTCATGTAGTATCACAGCAGGGATAAATAAGAGCCTTAACCATCACGTTGCAGTGAATCCCACTGCCAAATCAAGGTTGAAATGCTTCTTTCACGAAGCAGTGCCATTACTGGCACTAACTGGGTGGGAAATCTATCATTATTTGTTCTGTGTCATCAAAAGGCTTGGATCTGGGCTGCCAAACATGTAGGAACATGCTGCCCTGAAGCGGCTATGGCCTGAAGCACGTGGCACGTGGGATGCAGAAGGGAATCCAGGGGTCGGAGAGCCTCTGCTATTTTTGTCATAAACTTACTTCTTTGAGGGTTTTTAAGAGACCTTTTCTTGGGTTTTTTTGAGAGGGATCTAAGAGCAGGGACTTAAAATCTAGACTCGCTCTACCTAAAATCCAGCTTAGTGCCATGGGCCATATGCTCCCTTCCTCTGCTGAATGATGTCATCCCATGAAACCAGTGGCAATTAATATATTCTTGAGAGCATTTATGAGTAAATAAATGTGGTTGACCACAGTGGGACGGGGGAGTTTGCAGGTATCCCTCAGTGTGTGCAATAGGTTGTCTCTGCTGGGGGATAGGCACTGGTGTGACAGTGCTGTGTAAGAGTTCACCTTTAATCATCCTCCCTCTGTTTTCTAAGTAAGTCCTCTGCTGAACGGGGATTTTTGGTCTCTCTGGAGGGCATTAGAGTCCGTAATCTCATTAGCAAGTAGCAGGCTGTGTTTCCATCTTCCTGTGTGGCAACCTAAAAGCTTTTAGAAAAGAGCTGTTTGTAAGGACAGCACCTATGAACGGAAGGAAAATGATGATGCTGTCCATTTCTCGGTTGTATTCTCAGTTCTTTGCTAGTTTTCCATGGACTCCTTTTTAACTGGGATGTTAAAATATACCACGTCTCTCTGCTTCCTAAACCAGTGCAATCAAAGTCTGAAACAATCCTTGCAGCAGAGACCAGTGGCTTTCCAATAATTAGCAGCAGTCTTGCAGAAGACGCAGCAGTCCACTGCTTTGCAGTAACCTCACTTTAACACATTTAAGCTTCTTAGTGAGGTGTAGGTTACATCACCTCAAACCAACCTTGAAGGCTCCTGATCAGCCACATCAATAACATGAACATTGCAGGGCTAAGCTCCATAGTAGCAAATTAACATGGCACAGCTGGTGCTTTCAAAAGCTTCGCATTCAAAGTAACTGATACAGATTTGGAGTCCCTGACGGGTTATGAGCAGAAGATGGCTGTTGATGCCCAGAACTGGAGAGTCTGATATTATCAATGCCAGTGTTATTGCTGAAAGTTCATTTTTGCCTCTTTAAACAAAGCGAAGCACTGGTGTTGCTTGCTTGTAGTAATTTTAAGAGGCTTAATAGCAATGAGATTGAAAGATTGCTGAGGCTTCCTGAGAAAACATCTCATGGTTTCACAACACGTATGTATAAGGAATAGCTGGGTTTAATGTATATATTTCATTATAGCAGCTTCATTCTAAGTGGGCATAAGGAACAAAAGGGAGTAATTTCCCATCCTGGTACTTGCCCTGGAAGGTCATGGGAGTGTGATCCTCGATGTCAGCGAGGCTGTATGGATCTTGCACAGCCAACCCCCAGGGATAGCCAAGATGTGTTTGGGGGCTGTTACCACCCATTAAACTAAGGTTGATTTTACGCGACTGAAAATGGCATTGTGTTGTTCATCTGTATGACACTTCAATGTCCTGCAGGAAAGGAAAGATATCGAAAGGTGAGAAAATCTCTGCATAGTGTTACCTAACTTGTAAATCTATCCAAGCAGCAAATATTTCATTTGAAACCATGTTTTAGAAAGGACTTTCAATTCAAAATAACTTCTGAGGGCTATAAAGAAACCAGGGAGAATTGGGCCTTGCAAGGCTATTTCTGTTTGTAAGAGAGATTGATATGAGACGTATAGCCTTGGGCTTTGGGTCCATTCTGTCTCACTCAGGTATTACATCACCGAAATGTGAAATGATTAGCCCTAAGCAGGTCATCCAGACCTCCTAAAATAAGAGTCTAAGTTCCCCCAAAAGCCAACAGAGAGAGGGAGGCCCCTCCAGCGACCTTCACAGGTAGCACCCTCCATCTAAACTAACCCATCTCCTGATTTTAACCACCTGCCATCTATTAGAGACACAGGCTGTGAGGTTGGGAGACTGAGCTTCCAGGGCATCTCTGGGGGATGTTTCAGCTGGTGCCCATGAGGAATGCTCCCATCACCAGGCTCCCAGGCTTTCTAGGTGCAGATACCCTCTCCAGTCCTATGGAAGATGGATCTTCACTTGGCCATGAAGAGAGTCACAGTTCCAGCAAGAGAGACAGTAAGAAGGACTCTTGCCTTTAATTTGGAAATGTTAGGGACAAACAGACCACGTTGTATTCCAGACTTGTCCTTTGAACCTATATTAGGTCATATTTAAATTGA
Source organism: Gymnogyps californianus (assembly GCF_018139145.2). Taxonomy (NCBI): domain Eukaryota; kingdom Metazoa; phylum Chordata; class Aves; order Accipitriformes; family Cathartidae; genus Gymnogyps; species Gymnogyps californianus. The sequence goes on along the minus strand of NC_059471.1, from coordinate 211,161,263 downwards.
TATAAATGACAACAGATGGTTCTCTGTAGCTCAGAATCCTCCTTGTCCTGCTCCAGTGAGCTCTGTGTTGAATAATCTTAGCTCATTGCAACATTTCTCTGGATTTTTCACCTCAATGCTAAAATGTGAAATGACGTTCAAGCTTTGTGTTTGCACCAGGGACACCCTGCTGTGTTCCCTGGGTCTGCCATGGAGCTGGGTGCTTTGTGTCTTCATGGCACAGAGGAGTTGGTTGGTTTGCTCCTTTGTGGGGCCTGGGATGAAAGCTGGCCAGAAAAAAAAAACCCAAAACTCCCTTCTGAGTAGAAAGATGAGATTTTCAATTTGGGTTTTGTTGCATTTCTGCGGGAAACAAAACTTGAGAGACTTCTGGCCCTTCCCACAGGAGTCTGGAGAGGAGGTGTCCCTGGGCCAGCACTGCAAGTCCTGCCTGGGACAGGGGTTTGAGGATGGTGTCTTACTCGGTGACTAGTCACCCTGCCACACTCCTTCCCACTGCTGGCCTCGGAATTCTCCTGTGGAGAGTTCTGTTAAAACAAACCTATTCTGACAAATTCTGTTTTGACGATCTGTCATTTCTGACAGCACATCCCACAGTGACTCCTGCCTGGCCCTCCTCAGCCTGCTTTGACAGTGTCCACGGGGAACCTGCAGGAAAAAGTCTCCTGGCAGCAATTATCACCTTCTAGTCCAACGCAGCAAGCAGTTGGATTAATCTCAGATATCCCCGCATGCCGTCTGACACAGTACTGCAGCCCCCAGACGGCACACATGGCGTGGAGCAGGGCACTGCCACCAGCCATCCTGCCACCAAGGAAGGAGAGGAGAAGGGCAAGCCAGGTGCCCAGCTTCAAATCAAAGAGTTACAGCCACTACTGAGCTGAAGACTTCCCACATGAACCAAACGGCAGATGCTGAGCATCTGATGTGCAGCAGGAAAGCCAAACTACTCTGCTGGCACTGAAAAAGCTGTTACGGGGCTCATGCCCCATGCCATGGTGATGGCAGGGGGGTCTCCCAGGGTATGAGGCACGAAATGTCCCTGCACTTTGGAGACCCTTTGAGGTTGTTTTGGGGTTACAGCAAAGCTGGACCCCCAAAGAAAAAAAAAAAACAAACAGCGGAGCAGTGACCTGACAAACCGACCCTGCAGAGGGAGAAGCTGGGAGGCAAACTTCCGTGTCCCTGCAGAAGAGCTGGCGAAGGCAGGAGTTTTCCAGCTCAGCCTTAGTCTCCTGACAATCGCAGCCTTCACAGAGGCTGAAGAGACATTAACTGTAAATAATCCTGATGTCTTTTAGGGAGATGCTCCTTCACAGGAACAGCCTCTTGTTTTGGGGTGTAATGCTGGAGTAAGCAGCTGATCACTGACGTTTACTGAGTCCTTCTAAAACGGGGTTTCTAACTCATTTGCCTCTGCTTACTGCCATCTAGTGAAGCCTGCTGGGAAGACGATTAACCCCCCCTACCTCCCTCCCCTTGTCCCCCAAAACACATTAAAAGGAGGAGGATATCCTTTTAGGCAACAGTTATTCCAGGCAAGTCAGCGTGCAGCAGATGAGAGATAGAGAGATAGGAAGATGCTTTGTACTTGACGATCCCGTTTCTGAAAGGTTTACTGACTCTGCAGAGAAGAGTTTAGATCAAAGAGTGATTTAACCAGCCGCCCTGCATGGCTTTTGCTCATGTGATCAGCTCTGTGGATCCCCCTGGCATAGGTAAAGCTGTGGATCATTTAACTTAGCCAAGTGGAGAGCCTGGCATGGGGCTGTGATGGCGAAGGGGAGCTGCCAAAGTAGTTTGTTTTCTTAAAACAGGTTAGGAAGATGGAGCTGGGCTCTCTTTTCCTGTTTTTAGTCTCTAGAATACAATTATGGATGCCAGTGTGGTCAGAAGGTGGGGATCTGGATGAGGGCTGTGGGCAGCTAGAAGCACGAGCAGTTGTGTGCTGAGCTAAGGTCTGCAACAGCCAGACCTGAACCAGGGAACGGCAGGCTGGGAACAAGAGTCCAGTCTGAAGGGAGCAGGGACGCCATCCTGCTGAAGGCTAGAAAATACCCAGAACCTCAGCTCCTCGAACACAGAAAGAGATGTTTACTATGCAGAGCTCCTAATCAGAAAGCTTTTATTACAAATAAAGAGCTTGGTAAGTTACATTAAATCATAGCCAATGTGTTTTGTTTCTGATATATAAAAACATATTTATTTACCACATCAAATAAGAAACAGCTAATTGTTAAAGAAACATCGCCTTTCTAACCAGCACTCGCACTGAATTTAATGCATCCTGAAATTTAAGCTGCAAGTGTGCCAGTTCTCCTCTCCCCATGTGCTCCATGAAGAGCACTGGGGCACCTCAGATCCCATCCTGCTTCCAAGCAAGGAAACAACCAGGGGATCATCTGCTTGAAAAATATACAGCCAGTAACACTATTCCACAAATATTGATCAGGTTCATGTCCTGCATATTGTGCAACTGTCCTGACTGCAGCAGAGTTATGTGACATTAACCCAAAGCAGTGGGACAGATGAACTTCAGACAGATGAAAAAGCCAAACCAGAACAACCTAGCCTCAAAAAGTCAAGAGAGAGTTGAAGGTACTGAGGACCTTCCAGGAGATGTTCACATGGCTAGATCATGTCAGACCTGGTTAGGAGTCATGTAAGAGCTGCATAGGAGGGGTCAGGGAGGGGATGTGGTCTCCACTCAACTCTCAGCTTAGAAGAAATGCCCAGGTCTGGAGGTCTTGGTACTGAAGGTTTTGGGGCCAGACTTTATTTTGTCACACAGTCAACTCAAAAGAAGGTGTGACCGTCGAGGTGGAGGGGTTGAAAGACCTGCTGTGAATGTCCTACCAATTAGGGCATGTTGGGCTAGAGGTCCCTCAAGTTTTTGTTGCTGATTTTGCTTTTTTCTGTTATTTTAAGCAAAGCCAAGGATGCTCAGAAATGGGCTTTCACAGTAGATGAATATATAGATAAATGTGATCAGCGTGCAACAAATGTACTTTCAATGCTGAGTCTCTATGAAGCAGGAAGGATAATATTTTTCTAAATCTAGCACCTATCAGAGCCACCATCAGATGGTGGAAGGGTTTTGCAAGCTCACTCTGCACTAACATGCACACAAGGTCCAGCCGTAGCCAAATGCCTACAACATGGCCAAGCCACATAACTCCATCCTGTTACAGTCTGCTCTCACTGGGGGATACTTTGCACGTTGCAGAATTGCTCAGGATCGAGCATTTACCGCAGCGCTAGGCACCACCAGAGAGTCTGGGAAAAGCAAATTAATTCTTCAGTCATGGAGCTTTGTTTTAGTGGCAGCCCAAACATTTACAGTCCCATTCTGTATAAAGACTAACCATTCGGCATGTGTGCGTACCGAGCATGGTATCCGATTAAGTCCATGTAATGCAGTCTCCAGCATGCTGACTCGTACATCAGGTCCTTAATTACACCAGACTTTATTCCAGTGGTTGAAGATATTGCCCTTTGGTGAGGTCTAAAAGCACCAAAGGGAGCTGCTGGAGCCAGTGCTTCATCCAGATCAATATAGAGGGGAAGGATAATACGATTACCGGTGGATTAAATTGGAGACAATAGCAATATCGTGATGTATTGGGAATGTGGAGCATTTCATCATGAGGAAGAGAGGGGGAAAAAACCCAACATGGTAAAATTGCTTTTGAGAGAGGAAGAATGGCTGCATTCCTGGGATACCTTACGGATATTTTTCATAGATTATTAAGGCTACAATTTGACAATTTTCATTATTTAGTTTGACCTGTACACACCAGGTCATAAAATTTTGCCTCATCATTCTTGTTTTCAAAGACTATTTCCATTTCTACATTAATTCAATGGCAGAACCACAGACAACAAGATTTTCCTATTCCCACAGAACCATTTTGAAGTCTTCTGTAGGAAATATTTTCTAGAAGCTTTCCAAGACATTTTATATTCCAGAAGCACTCAACTTATGACCTTTTTGTAAAAGCCTATCCTGGAAGTAAAATAACAACACGTATTGATTAAGCGTCTCTGAAAAATAACCAAAAGTATTTGCAATTTTGGATAGAGTCGAATGAGTAGGTTTATCTCCCAAAAAGGAGAAAAATTGATAAATATGCTAAAATGTTTTGCCATTTCATTTTGAATTGTGGTAAATAATTGGAAAATGTTTCCAATCAAATGAACCATTTTTGAGCTAGAAGCTGATATCTGACTGCAATTTAGCACAACCCATATGCATGCCTGACACGGCCCTTGAAACCAAATAGTACTTCAGGTTTTCTTTATACACAGTATTTATTTTTTCGGTTCACTGCTGCCTCTGCCAAACAGATGTTTTAACAACTTCATGGTGTTCCATTACATGAAAGATATTATAATATTTGGAATCACCATCTTTATTTAAATTGAAGGCCATTATATTTTCCAATCTGCCAAAATTTTTTCAAAACATTCCCTTTTAAGGCCAGTCCAGTATGTTTCCTGTGACCTGACCAGACCTTTATGTGACATACTTTAAGGGTTGATGTCATCAGTGGACTTAATGGTGCCTAAGAGCAAAATATTTTTTTGTAAATACATTTATTAAGAAATAGTGGCTGTCTTCACATCTTTGCCTCTTGCAGTTTCACCTCTGGATTTCTTGACAGGTATTTTTGTGCTGGTGCTACAGCTATAAAAGCAACATCCATAATGAATTCAGTTTTTATATTATTTGGAGCTATTCTGGAAGCATTTTTTTTTTGTTTAAATAGTCTGAAGAAATTTAATCTCTGTTTTCTGCATTGTCTCAACCTCTTTTTGGCAAGCCACAGCGTTTTTGACAGAAGGAGCTGACCGCACTAACCCCTGCAGATCTGCTGGGGGCTTGGGGTAGGGGAGAAAGACACCATTTCATAGATCATGATGAGGCAAACGGCTTCATCAGTGCCATAGTCATCTTCCATCATTTGCTTTTGGAAACACTGCTGTGGGGTGCAAAACCTGATGTCTTGTACTGCAGCTTATCTCCATCACCGTCTGCTCTTCATCCTCCCCTGGGAACAACTCCTTGTCTCCGCTAACCTTGAAAAAGCCTACTCAGCACAAATTGTCCATATTCATTTCACTGAGAATCAGGCAACACCGAATACAGATAATAGCCCATTTATGTTGACTCTTGTTTTCCCACCTTGTAAACACCCTCTGAATTTATATTCCCGTCATTCGTGCTATAATACTGTTCCCTAAGCCATAAAAAGAACAATTCTAAGCTTCTTGACAGCTAATATTTCTGTTGAGCGATATTAATGCATTGTAAGTCTGACCTTAATACTGATGCATCGCAGTCTGATCCTACTCGATACTGAGTTCCCACCATGCCTCTTAACGTGCCCTGATGTTCATGGAAGGTGAAGGTGCTCAACAATCAGCAGGATCGGACTCCAAAGCAGCAGTAACAGCACAAAACAGAGCTAAGATGCTTACTGTCACTCTAATGTAAAGGTGAGACACATGTTTGCAGGAGCTAAACTCTACTGGGAAGGGTGCCTGTAAGAAATGGCATCCCCTTGGGACAGATATCAGCAAGAAAATAAAAAGCTTTACATCTTCATGCTGCTGTGGGCAAAAGCAGTGGTTGTAAGTGAGATCTGTGTAACGTGTAATTCTAACTAAACAGCAAGGGTTCGCATGCACAGCACCTTTGTGTGAGCAAAGTTTAGCTTTGGGTTTCGTTAGCTGTACAATTCATTTTTACGTTAATCATTGCATCTGCAAGAACAATGTTCTTAATAACTTTGCAGCGTTCACGCTACGTGAAAGCCATGATGACACTTGGAATCACAGTCTGCTTAAACAGCAACAGGCATCTATTAAAAAACCAGCAATTATGAGCTATAAACACACACGCACCTCCACACATGCTGCATTACATCCATTTCTCCCACATATACAAGAGCCATCTTGTACTTGAAACTGTAATTTATGCACAAAGACATCCCATCCTGGTTTCATCTCAGTGCCTCTTGGACTAGAGGGGTCAAAAACCTTCAGAAATAAAACCAGAGAGCTTGCTTGGCTGACTTGATGTACAAAATTGAGCCCTGATTCTTGCTTCATTCATTTCCGTGCAAAGATGTTTCTAAGTCCTTCTAGTGTTGTGTACTGGTCTACAAGCCATGACCCTGAAGGGGATGGGAACAACCAAAATGCAGAGTGGTGGGGCCAGGCCACCCTTTCACTTCTGCTCCACCCTTTTCCCCCTTTTTTTTGGCTAAATTTCAGTGTCCTTTAAGCTTTGAACACTTCGTTGGCAGAGCCAACGAAGATGTGCCTGGAGGATTTCCCCTTCCTTCTAAAGGACCTTAACACAATCAGAGCTGTTTGAAGTAGCTTTGTTTTCTGACTACTCCAGCACTCACTGATAAAGTCATTGAGATAATGAGAAGTTAGGCCAAATGAGAATTAAGATGTTGTACGCTGGGAAGGTTGGCTCTGCTCTGAAGGCTGCAAAGCTTGCCTGCACTGGTCACCAAGGCTGGGAAAGCAGAGGCCAGCCTTCCCCAGACCAGCTCCCTTCCTGGTCAGCTGCTGGGGGCACCCCAAAATCTGCAGATGGGGAAGCTGATAATGAAGATTAAAACCTGTATTTTCTGCAATAAGCTGCTTGGTTGTTTTCCTCATCTTGTCATCTCCCATTTGAAGTAACACCCAAATTGGGTCCCTGGACAATTTATTAGAAGCTGAAAGCTGCAGCCAAAGATTGACACATTTGAGTACTTTGGAGGAATTAATGGATTAATTCCCAGTCAAAACCACTTTAGCATTCTCCCTGCATAGTCTGCAAAGTTAAATTACTCTGGGCAGCGAGGTAGAGCTACCAGCTTTAAAAAAAAACCCAGAAACTCAGCTATAATTTTCTCAGGCCTCCAATATAGAGTGATAACACTTTGCGCTCCTGTAGCACTTTGCAGTGGCAACTTTCTAAGCTATGCAGCAGGCACAAGGAGTTGAGGAACACGGTGTCTGTGTCAGGAGCTGGCACCTCCATGACCCACCACTGTCTGCAGGGAGGAAAGGTTCAGGGTAGGGGAGGGCTGAGAGAACAGATCCAACAGCTGGGTATGGCAGGCAGACAGCATCAGACTGGGAACATGGCACGCATTTCTGACTGGGAGGGATGCTGGCTGTGGGAATGGATCTCCCACGATGGTATTGTGGATTTGCCAGCATTTGAGGCTTAATTTTTTATTTTTATTTTTAACAGACATCACCGCAGCTTCTGCTAGAGAAAAGAGCATGACCTCAGGACGGAGATGCTTGTTCCTCAGCTACGCAGGCACTCAGATCAAAGTCTTCACTGGCGTAAATCTGACCTTAGTGACCAAGTAACACACTGGCGAAATACACTCTTCTCCTTCCCCATTAACCCAGGCCACAGCAATGTCTACTGCCTGCTGCTGGCAAACCAAGCGGCCACTCGGCTTGATTTTCAAAACAGACCTTTCAGCCTTAAAAATCTGTGCCTACATGGTGGGAAAGACAGCAGCAAAGGGAAGGGCTGGATGAAACATCTGCTGTCATACCTGCGACACCTTCATGTGGCTTCACATGCAGCAGTGGCACTCAGGCATGGTGTCCTGGACATTATCACATGCAGGTCACCAAAAGCATGTCAAAGCAAGAAGGGAGTGAGCTGTAGTCTTTTTCATTTTGCCACAGACACTCCCTCACACACACAGAAAATAAGGTCCATACTTGCAGCCCATGGGTGCCTTAGGCTAGAAACGTAAACGCATCAGCAACAATTTGACTGGCATATGTTTGCACGCACATGGTTTAGGTGGAAAAAAATGACACCCACTTTCAGAATTACTTTCTGAGCATCTGGCTTATACAAAAGACTTTTTTTAACATCTCTCAAGCACTTTGGAAAACCTTTGTCCCAATGACTGCCCTTGGTCTGCTGAGTCTGGAGACTTCTGCTTGGATTTCCTTCTTTTTCCCTTGAATGCCCTGGATCACAGCAGTTACATTTTGCTGCCACACTGTCTGCTGTCACTGCTTACTCACTGGGATCCTCAGTTGGGATGTACTGTTCACATCATCACAGTAGTAGGTAAAATTTGAAGTGCTGCAATGTCAACTGCTGTAAATCAGTGTAAGTTAAGTGCTTTGTTAAACGTGTCCAGGTCTCTGGGTTTTGTTCCTTTAGGAATTGTGCAGGACTTTGCTGTCCTGAAACAGTGTGCAGCAGTTGAGTGTCTATGTCGTACCTTGAGCCGTATGTGTCCTATGCTAGACGATGTGATCCTCAGATCTCTCCCTCTCCCAGGGCCAGGAAGAGGTGTCCCATTTATTCCTTACTTTACAGGAACAAAGATGTCAATACTGCCTAGTCTTGTACATCCTGGATATGAAAATTAGCTGTTTTTTTTAATGCTAAGATAACTCCATTATAGCATCTTATTTGCATGCGTGCTGAAGCATTTTTGCATCATTTGTCCCAGCTAGAAACAGTCGTAAGTGCAACACTGAAACCCAGAATTCAGGTCCTGAAGGTTTTTGTTGTAAAAGAAGCATCTAAGGGTACCCCTGTTCACACTACGCCATTGTCAAGGCAATAGACATAGACAGAAACACTCTCTTTGGCACTTAGATCTGGAAATGCATCTCGTGGAAGGAAAGAGACAGAATAAGGAAGATGAAGAGCAGTAAGAGGAGAGAGATGGCTGAAAGCCTTCATTAAACACACTGTGGAGACACACTCTGTGTCCTGCACTTAACTGAAAAGCTCATTTCAAGTTTCCCATGTACCATGTTAGAAAATTAAGCTGTCAGATCTGCTTATGGGCAACATGCTAACCTATGAAACACATTTTCTCTGTTCGCTGGGATAGTGCATTTTAGCAAATCTTCCTTCCATTATTCCCTCAACATTATTGTCATTCCTAGAATAAAAGCTGCCTTCGTTGAGTGGGGTGTCGAGGTCTGACTCTCAAGGTACTCACAGCTGATAGGTAGTGATAGTGTTGTAGGTTTGACAGATGCCAAGGACCTACATCAGAGTTTCACGCCAGATCTCAGTCTCAAGTTGGGCAGAAATATATTGAAAAAAGAAGCACTTGTGACATGCAGCTTAACTTCTGCTCCCCTCCCTGGTGTGCCTGTGTCTCTCCACGGGGTATACAAGGAGCCTAGGGCAGACCGCACTTCTCAGTTAGGTGTTTCAGATAGTAACGGCTGTGATCAATCCAGCATACAGCTTTCTGATGCTCTTCATGGGCTGAGCACAGAAATTTATCCCACCCTCCCCACCCCAGGGGATGGCTGTAGCCACAGAAGGACAGGAACGACCGAGCGATGGGCTATGTCTGTCCGTTAGCTGTAGAGGAGCCTGATCTCAAACAGCTCTACATTTGTATGAGGCAGGAAAAGGTTTAATTTTTGCCAAAGTGTACCACACCAAAATACATTTAGCTCAGTACATTTTCCTGCAGGTATGATTTTCTTCCAGCTTAACAACCTGTACTAGAAATCTATCTTGAGCTCTATTTTATCATTCCAAAGAAATTAAAATTACTGTGCCAATGTCCTCCTCCTTACAAGCAAGTTAATGAAATTATACAACCCAGGCTGTAACGAGTAAAGGTTTGTCAATGACGAACATAAAAGACATTTTGGCTGAAAGGATTTTGATGCCAAAGGGAGTAACTCACGGAGCAGACTGGATTGCAGGAGGGTAAACTGAAGGATTCGTCATCAGATTACTCTTTGTGCAAAACTATTCCAAGAGCTAACAACTGTTTGTGAATGTGCTGAATATCTAAGAGCTTTGAAGTTCAGCATGAATAATTCTGCATGTTACTTGCTTTTTGCTACTCTCATTTTCAAAAGGAGAAAATAAAAAGATCAGGGATGTCAGCATTTTTAGGGTAGGTCCTCCACTGGTGTAAAATAGCTGCATCTCCTCTGGCCACAGTGGGATCTGTGATGGGAGCGAGGCAACTTAGAAACAACCGACCAACTGAAGTTTGTTAGCATAAACGGTTTGGTGAATAATTGGGCATAAGTAATGCCTTACTGCAGGGAAGAACAGACTAAGGCGCCCTGGCCATGGCCAGCATCCACCTCGCAGAAGGCTGAACAGAGATTTCTCTGCGAGGTTTGGCACCAGAACAGTGTAGGAAGTGATGGACGGCACTTGGATTTGGTCAGTGGCCTCCTTGCCTTAGCCCTGTACACTTAAGCTTGAGTAGAGCACCTCAGTTATGAGATGATGCTGCCTCTGATAATGGGCAAAGCTGTGAAGAAGAGTACGTCTACTTTGTTTTTTCAATATAAATGCCTGTCCTTAGTAGTGACTTCAAAGCAATGGCACTGAGCACCACTGAGAACTTTGGACACCTCTTCCTCCTGATGTGGCTTTTCAACTGGCCAAGTATTGTCACCAGCACCAGGAACCATAAACTCAGGGAGGGAAGGGAGGGGCCTGCTGGACCATCTTGCTATTAAGATATGATTCCTGCTAGGAAAACGTTTCAAGACCTTATATTAGGCATGTGCAGATCAGTTTATGAACAACCTGTGAACTTGGAAGGAGTGCAATTTTCACACAAACTTGCAGAACATTAGTTTTAAAGGCTGTGAGCTTGATTTTCTGCATTTTCCTAACAGGAAAATAGTCTTGATAAGAAATAATGTTTTTATTAAATACACTTCTGTCTTGTCCTTCTTTGGCTCAAACACCACTGAGACAGCTGCTGAAATGTAGGTCGCAGAGAAGTGCGTAATGAATTGGAGGGACTGCGGGCTAATTTTTAATGCCTGTGGGCACATGGAGACCCATGCGCTCTAGGCTTTTACTCTTATCTGTAATCCTTTGCAGAGCTCTCTCTGCCAAGAAGTATGTACAGTGTGTTAGTGATATCTGACCAGTTAATAAGAGGGAAAAAAATTAAACTAAACATTCATTTTGGGGAGCAAGCATTAGATTTTAACTACCGCTGACTCAGCCAGAGGATAATTTTTCTTACAGTTCCTATTGTCCACGTACCCGGTCCAAGGCTTTCTGCAGTCAGGGTGAATATTCCCGGTATTTGAGTGGCTTGTGGACAGGCAGAAGAGTCAGTCCTTGGAAGGGCCTCATGAAGACCTTTGTTTCCACGTGTTGTTGAGCATCGCGTGGTTTGCACAGGCAGCCCGGTAGCCTGCACCTGGAATGTCCCGGCCAAATCTGGGTGAGGAATTGGTTAAAATTCATGCCGTTCTGCGTCACAGGGACATCCTGTTGGGTACTCCGGTTCTGCGTTCAGTCACTGGCGTAATTATAATCATTACGTGGAACACACAGAGGGGTTATTAAATAGCTGTACTGTTTAAGTATGCGCTAATTATATAAAGCACAGTACAAGGACAGCACAGAATGTCTCCTAATAAGAGTAGCCTGCATCTCTGGCATCCATCTAAATTAAAAACCTTCTCAAAATGATAACCTTAAGTAACTATGCACTTCAGAGGCAGCTGTGAAAGAGTTAGAACTAACTCAATCAACTAAATTATGTGTAAATGGCTCCATTTTTATTAGCGGTCTCCAATGTATACAAATCTCAGTGGTAAAGCAGCCACAACAAATGGATTACTCCATTATCTATTATCATCTCTTTCCTCTGTGTCAAAACATTTCTCCAACCCTAAAGACTAGCTTATAAACTAAAAAAAACAAACAAACAACAACAGCAACAGAAAACCAAACAGAAAAAATCCCTGCTTAAAATTCCATCCTGTGGTTGGTTTTCCTGAAGATAAAATATGCACTCTGCACTGAGATATTTGAAAATGCTGTGGAGGGGAACGCAAAAGGCCATTTTTACTAGGCACACTTTGGTAAAAGCACTCCAGACAATTATGATACTTGTAAATGCAATCTACTCCAAACACTGCTTGCATAAAAAATACATGGGAAATAGAAATCCCCCGTCAACTTCTCTTCTCTCTCTCTAAATATAGGCTGCCATGTCTCCTAGCAGCAAAAAAGGATCAGTACAAAAGAAATTCTCATTGATTCAACAGCAAGGATGGGACTTCAACTGCTTGGACACAGCTGCCACATGAGGTACTCCGTGGTCTGGCTAGGGACGGGGAACTATAAGGCTCATAGCCCAGGTAGTGACTATATGCCATAATGGAAGGGTTTGGATGTAGTCTGAAGACGCATATGCTGTTATGAGAGGCAGAATACCACGGAAGAGAATAAATACATGGTGGGTCCAAGCAATTTTTAATTGAGATGAGAGAAGAAGACAGACGTCTACCAAACTCAGTACCAAAATTTAACCTAAATATGATCAACAAACAGTTTCCTGAACCAGAGGCTGGTCCCATGGTGTAATGTTGTGGAAGAGATTGCCTTTAGTTGGTAAAGATTTTCAAGACAAACCAAACACATGACCCCTCTGAAGCACTGAGAAGGACCTGTGCTTAGCCATAGTAAAGGGACAGTGTTTCTTTTCATATCTTATGCCTGAAAGGCCAAATTCAACTCCAGAAGATCCAAATGTGTCTCCCACTGTGCAGGGGATGCATTGGCACAGCCACAGTTTTTGACCTGTAGTTATTTCATGGTTCCAAGAGAAGCTCATTTTGGATGTCCCAGAGATGAGGCTGTGATGTAGAAAAGCAGCCATGGTTGAGTTCTCTGGGCACATGTGTGCTTGTAACAGAAGATAGCATAAACATCCTTGAATAAATAAATATCTTACGGCTGATGCTGCACCTGATGAGTGGGTTCCAAGATCTCTGCCTGGAAGAATATCTTTGCATGCACAGAAGTACATTCATAGCTGTTTCCTCCACAGCTTCCACTGCCAACTAAGGTCAAGGGCCTGAAGATGTAAATGAGGGCAGCCTGAGAAAAGCCAGCCTGGGAAAAGCCAGCGCAGAAAGTAGGCTCCAGTCCTTGGTACACCTGATATGCTGCATTTGCAAGTGCTTTGTTCTTATTTATTTTCATAACACATCAGAGTTGTCCATTATCCAACTCAACAAAAATGTGCCAAGAGTAAAGCAAGGAAGAACCTACTATTTAGTTCAGTAAGACAGAGGGGATGGAAAAAGAAAGAGTACTGGTCATGTTTCGCAGACGGGGTATGGAATGACGAGGGATAAAGAAAATCAAAGACACAGAAAATCTCCCGTTGGGGACAGAGCCCACTTTTGCTACGTACCAATCTAGCATCTAGGATTATATGTCTTGCAGTTGCACTTCAAAATCCCCACAGTAGATGCACTCTGCGCTCAACATCATTAGATACAATCATGGGGAGGTCCTGGAAGACCTCTCCTGCTCTTGAATGCTCCCTTTCTCTCCAGGCAAATGTGGTGGGAGGGCTTCACCAGGGATGATGGAGAGTGGGTGCTATCCAAGGACACCGCTGGCCAGGTCAGACCATGCTCCTGGGAGATGAGCAGTGAAGGTGTGACACCTCCTGACAGAGGTGAAAACTGAGCCTTGCTCCCTCCTTTCTTAGGAGAGCACAACAGTGTAAGACAAGAGGGGAGATTTTTTCACCTCTGTAATAGTTCTCTTTAAATAATCCTTGCTTAATTTTCGAAAGGAAGGTTGCAGATAACTACTTATGTATCAAATTTCAGGGTGTAAGCTCCCTGTCTTCTGCGTTGTCTCTTGGCTAGCTGCAGGTGATCACACGTTGGGGACCACCCAGCATCCCTACTGGGTCTTACGAGCCAGGTGTTTAGATTACCTGGAGCCAAACACTAAAAAATACTAGGAACACATAGGTGGGATTTGTGATGTCCAAATATGACTCTGAAAGTGTTGACTTCAGGCAGTTCCCCACTCAGCCTGCTCATAGTTTCTGTTCTGATTTTTTCCCAATCTTCCCTCACACAACAGAGAGAGTCTCAGTACTCAAAGCAACATCACTTTCCACTAAAGACATCTAAGTCCTTTCTCAGATCTGAGCCTTAGTCACAAGACCGTGTATTCTGGGAATATACAGAGAAAATGTAATGGCTTTCTGTATAAATTGTTGGACAGTGACTTCAAGAATCAAGCTACAAGCTTTGTATAGGGAAGGAACATCCTTTCTCTGATATTAGGGTTTCTTTCATTTCGATAGCTTTTTCCAGGGTTTTCTGACACTGATCTATCAGTGACATCGTTGGTCTGTAGTCGGTGGCTGGTAAGCCTTTAGAGCACTGAAATACCACTCCAAAAACATGGATATTCCCTCTAAAGCCATTGAGAGTCATCCGGAACACCCAGTGTGCAATGCCAAGGTGGAGTGTATGGGAACTGGCTCACTGGAGAGCTTATCTGTGGCAATGCTGACTAGAAGTTCTCCTGAAAATGCAACCAACAGAGACTTTTCCATTATCCATGTCTTTAGTAACTTCCTTCACATTCAGACAAAACCAGGAATCAGGGAAAAAAGGAGATAGAGAAAGATATACGGGAGCTGAACCTTCCCAACCACTTTGCAGAGATCTGGTAGAAGCTGGGTATTTCCTACAGCTCCAAAACTTGTTCAACCCTCCTTTAACGAAATGCTGGCTATAGTCTACTACTGTTCTATGAACGCTTTGTGCACTTAACTCCTGGTGGGTTCATCTGGACTTCTACCTGCAGGGATCTCTCAAGGCTGGCCTATAAAGGACATTACATAGAGAGGAGGGTATGTCCTCCAAAATTTGGGGTAAATGACTGGGAGTGAAGTAACATGACTGCCACTATTGGCTTTGCCAAAAACTCTGTATGTGACCTTGGAGAGGGTGCCTTTTTGTGCTGATCTCCACCTGTAAAATACAGATAAATAACTCTTCCTGTACCGTACATCATAGGGTTGTTGTGATGCTTAATTAAAGCATTTAGAAAGTCTTTCAGGAGCGGCAGTCTATAAATGCTAAACGAGGCTGTTATTCTTCTTCTCCCATGGTTACCGTCAATTGTTTTATTGATCTAGTCCATTATAGACTCAGGAAAAGAGTTGTTTATTACAGTGGGAACTTAGAGTTGAAATATTCCTTTTCTCCTCACTAGAATCAAAACTTGCTTCCACAGATGTTTTTAATCATCAAACATGTTGACTTAAGTCTACAAAAAGGGGCAGGAAAATACCGGGTATCATTACCTACTAACTAAAAGCCTTTTTTCTGATCTTTCCATAACAACTGACATGCTCAGTTTATTGGCATCTATTGGGACTTTCATATGAAAGAACTTCAACAGAAAAAATATCTCTGCTTTTCAATTATGGCTGGATGAAAAACTAGTTTATATCAATAGGAGGCTTCCCACTACTACACAAGGCTTTAAATCAGATTATTAATGTCCTGCAAGCTGATGGTACATAAAAATCTCAAATTATTTCACTGGGAGTTTTGCATGCAAAGAAATTGCAAAATCAGTCCTCAGTATTTAAATGCTTTTAGGACAAGCAATTTAATGCTAGTGTAAAGAAATGATTAATAGCAAAAGATAATTTAGCTACAAGCACTGTTAAATTTTCTTTCTCATTACTGTGAAAGTGTATTCATGCTAAAAATCCAAAACATGTACTCCATGCAAAAGCAGCATTTCTAAGATATCAATATATCTTGGCAGTCCAATTATTACTTGTAGAATCCCTGAAAATCCTACGTACTTACATTATTCAAAGAACTATTTTTAATTAGTTCACAAGTTAGGCAGCAGTTGATAACATAACATTTAACATTTCAGAGAAAGCTGAGCAATAAACAGGTGCTTTGTTACCGCGCTCTCTTCTTTTTCAATTACAGGGAGAATAACATTTTTACAAGGAATCAAACAAAGGTTAATTTGCAATTAGAGCTTTATGATGGGAAGAGGCTCTGTTGGTGAGTCCTATGACTCACAAGTCCATCACTGAGACACAACAAGGAAAGGGAGGTCAAAAAATACTCCACAGACATGCTCTGATGCTTGTCCATTGGTTGGCAGTTCCGAGCTTAAATTAGGTCCTATTAACGAGGCACTAAGCATGCACATCAGAGGTGGACTCTGGAGAGTGAAGATGAAATTTACTACATAAAATAGAGATTAGGAGAAAAAGTGCTATCATCCCTTGACAGGAATGGGAAAATGGGAGATTAGGTGGTTTGCCAAAAATTGCAGCAGAACTAGGAAGAGAACTCTTATCACTTGGCTCCTAGCTTGCTGTCTCATTATAAGGTAAATCCTGATTTTATGCTCTTTCTTCTATGGTCCTACATAAATCACTGTGGGCTAGATAAGGGTTTGAATTCACAGGACGGCAGGTAATCTGCAGAAATAGTCCATGGCCACTTACTGTGAGGTACTGGAGGGAATGGGGAGGGGGTGAGAGCCTATATTCAGGTATCTGCTGGAGACCAGCTCTTGTCTGTCCATACCTGTAGTAGCCATACCATTGCCTGCATGGCATCTTAAGAGCTCTGTGTATTTTTTTGGGGTACTGAAGTGATACTTGGGTAGCTTCAGTGAAATAACACTGCAATAATGACTAATGTGCATTCATTCCCGAAAACAAGATGTGTGCAGGAGAAAGAGGGAGATTCTCCTTAGAAAGGAAACATCTAAAATAAAATAAGGTGTAGTAAAGACCCAGGAATCATTTGTAATGGGGTCCTGTGGTCTACAGTGTCCTTGGCTGACACGAGCCGCACTTCCCTGATCATTATGATGGAAGGACACCTCACTCGCTGTCAGTACACTAATGAAAGGTGATCTTTAACCCTCCTTAGAAGGGAAAATCATCCTTGTTCCTCCTGACAGACAGGATACACATCCTTCTGCTGCTAATATCATGCCTGGAGATCGGCCTTATGGGTATGTTTAACGTGCAGGATACTGCTATGGCTAATGAGTCTGAGGCTCTTGTCTTTTCTCCAGTAACAGAAATCTGTGTGTGAGATGGCAGAGCAGGTGTATTTGAGACTGTAGCTATGTCCGCGTTCTGCCACCCAGGGTTCGAACAAGGATTACAACTCTAATCAGCCACTAATTCATTATTCTAAAATAAAACCTGAATACATCTGTAAGACTTCCTTGATATTCAACTCTTTTTTGAACAGAGATTTAATTACAAATGCAAGGCATACATTCACCTTCAGTGCAGCACAGGCAAATTTGGACACTGATTTTATTTTTTTTCTAACCAGCTCTTGAAATGGCGGAACAAGAATGATTAGCAGAGGTTGGCAAAGCCAATGCCAGGTATGGCCACACAGTGGCAAGCAAAGCAATTATGCAGCATGATGATATACAACCTCAGCAATGGGAAGCTTCTGCCGTGAAAAAGGAGTGTGCAAGTGCTCCAGATACCTTGACTCAATTGTTTACAAATATTTCTGCATACCCTAAGTCATTGGTATTCATCATAAATCAGGAAAAAGGAGTACATGAAAAATAAAAATTAAAGTTTGTATACACCATCTGACTTTTAAGCCTGTAATAATCCTTTGGGTTTTACTGTTAAGCTTCTTCTAGCAATCACGAAGCTAAACTGTGCTTTAAAATGAAATCTGGCAGCCGACTTCCAGTATAACTTGACTCTGGGAGCTAAGGATCTAAAAAGAATTCCAATAACATAAGGTTCATTCTAAAATTATTCTAAAGTTATGGGAGTTGGCAACTGCAGCCTGATAAACTGGCACTTTCCAAGTCCTAAGCAGAAGGTGGGGAGAAAAAAAAGGAAAAACCAGTCTGTGCCCAGGTTGGAGCTGACATCCACCTACCTCTTCCTCGCACCCTCGTTCACCTGGAGAAGTGTACCCCAGCAAAGTAGGACACTTTATTGTCCGTGCATGCTTATTCTTCTCCCTCCAGAACCCCAGACCTGGGTCTTGCCTAGGAGTTTAAAGAAGGTAGGAAAATTACTTCTGCTTGGATGTGTACTCCAGCAGCTGAGCAGATACAGTCAGCCTTGTGGCAGCATGACAAATTACCGAGCATCTCCTGAGCAGCTGCGTGCATGTTGGAAACTTGCATGCACTTCCCGAGCTAACAAACCACAATGGAGCAGGGTTAAGCTAAGGGATCGTCGAGTGCTCCCGAGAAGTGTGCACCATCCCAGAAGATGGTCCCAGAAGAGGGACCATCATGGTCTTGGCTGAAGTGGGGCAACTTCTCTTCAGCTGCCCTAAGTCAATACCATTTCCAGACCCTCCCTTGCTATCATCTAGCTTGTGCTTTCACATGAGCCCATGGCGGGTTTCAAACTTCATGACAAAGTTTGGAGAAGTAGCCCTGGAGGAGCCCGAAGCAAATCATGGAGTGGCCCAAATGCCGGGCGCTCGTCCGCGGGAGGCAGGGCCAGCCCTTACTGTAACCGACGGCCCCGGTGCTGGGGCTGGGCAGCGTGCACATTGGAGGGGTCACCGCCAGGCAACACCTTAAATCAACCTGTCTTCCTTCACATTTAAAACTTCCCTTGATTAATGGTGCTGAAAGCTTGATAAATGAGAATCAGCTGAGTTGTGCATACAGATATCTGGGCAGATTAAATAATTAATCATCCTGTAATTAATAAAGACAGATACTGGCTTTTTCTGAACTTTCCCTCCTCCTCTCTTCACACGGGCTTTCAAAAGGATTTGACAAAAATAACTACAGACACCAGCAGCTAATCCTGCTTTGTGGGGGAGGGGGGCCCCACTGCTTCATTAATGTGGCAAAATCTGCGCATACATTTGAGCAGTAATGAGATCTCCAGGGCAAAGTATGACATCTGCTCCAGCACTTCTAAAATACAGGTTAATTTACACCAGCCAAAACTCTTTGAAGCCAAGCGGTTTGATTTTCACTTGTAGACTTAATGTAGTAGTGTCTGACAAGCATCCAGCCCTCAAAGGCCTTGCCATTACTTAGCTCCCAGTAAACGAGCCTATCAAAGCACTTTATAAATAATGCAACCAAATAATCTGTTGGCAGAGGAGCAGCCAAGTCCTTGGGCATCATCATGCAAGTGGTCACTTGCTCCAGAGGTGGACGTGCCTACAGGGGTGGACCAAATGCCCACAACATTACCATTATTTCCACTATGATCATCAAGAAACTCAAGCACGTGAGGACTAAATAAGAAATGACATAAGGAGGTGCCCTGGTTTCAGCTGGGATAGAGTGGATTTTCTTCCTAGTAGCTGGTATAGTGTTATGTTATGTTTTGGATTTAGTATGAGAATAGTGTTGATAACACACTGATGTTTTTAGTTGTTGCTAAGTGATGTTTATGCTAGGTCATGTTTATACTAAGTCAAGTTTTTTTCAGCTTCTTATGCCCAGCCATCAAGAAAGCTGGAGGGGCACAAGAAGCTGGGAGGGGACACAGCCAGGACAGCTGACCCAAACTGGCCAAAGGGATATTCCATACCATATGAAGTCATGCCCAGTATATAAACTGGGGGGAGTTGGCCGGGAGAGGCGGATCACTGTTCAGGAACTGACTGGGCATCAGTGGGCAAGTGGTGAGCAATTGCATTGTGCATCACTTGTTTTGTATATTCTAATTCTTTTAGTATTATTATTATAATTTCATTATTATTGTTGTTGTTATTGTTATAATTGTTATTATTTTCCTTCCTTTCTGTCCTATGAAATTGTCATTATCTCAATGGACAAGTTTTTTTTTTCGATTCTCTCCCCCATCCCACTGGGTGGGGGGAGTGAGCGAGTGGCTGTGTGGTGCTTAGTTGCCGGCTGGGGTTAAACCACAACAGGAGGATCTAATAGAGCTGGGAATTAAAAGAAAAGGTAAAACTGGAAGTTGGAATTGTCTTCCTTCAGGGTAGACCAGGCTACTTATTCCCCTTACTTTCCTGGTCAAACATTGCATTTCCCTTTTCTTCTTTTTTTAAAAATAAAGAGGAAAATAGCCAAGGTATTACAACAAAATTATCAAAGTAGTTAAAATACTTTTGATGATACATTTAGAAGGCAAATTGAGCTAGAAAAATTGTGTTGGCAGGGATCATTTGTGGTGGGTGATGGCTGAACTGGGCTATTGGTTCAAGTGCTCTAAAGAAATGCTTCTAAGTCCATTCCTGGTGGTCCCTTCACCCCTTTATACCATCTTGTCAGAGTATACTCGTTTGGGACCCTGCAGTTCAGGTCCTCATGGGACTAGAAATGGTCCTTAGGTGAAATACAACAGAGGCCAAATGGTAGTTTAGAAGCTGTCTAACATGAGTTCAGACACCTGCTCCCCAGCAGAACTTTTCCCTGTTGTTAAACCAATTTATCTAAAGTAGTTTATCCTTGGGAAGGTTAAGAGAGAACTCGATTACAATCTATTAGCACTTGCACGAGGAGATTTCGTACAGGACTCAGCTCTTCAAGCTGAAGTAAAATTCATAATGAGCTCTAAGGGACAACAGTTGAGGCTGAGCAAATTCAGACTGCAAATAAGGATCTCAGCTTTTTCCTCATTTCATTTTGTTGGTTTTCTGTTGTTGTTTAAGGAGAATGGTTACTAATATCTAGAACAACTTACTAGGGGATATAGTAGCTTACTGACCAGCTGCAGACCTCCAAGCAGCTCTTTCTAAAAATATATGCCACTGCCCATTCAAAAGTTATGGACTTGATACAGAAATTACTGGATCATTTTCTAATGCAGAAGAGTAAAGGCTCGTAATGTTTTCTGGCCTTTAAAAGCCATGAACTCACAAATTTGAATGAGATAAAGCAATTGAAAAACACAAGCCACTAGGACAAACAGAGAATGAGTCAGGTCCAGATGTGTCTTAGACAAATCAATTTATTTCCCCTTGTCTGAAAAGCCCTTCCAACAAATTATTTAATGAGATTATTCGAAATTTTTTTCACAAAAGTCAGTCTCAAATCTGATTTTAGAGATTACCTGCTGTAATAATCCAGACATAATTCCTAAACCGCACTCAGGAATGCTGGGTCCAGTATAGGACATATCTAGGCTACAGAAGAGCTTGTATGGGACAAATCTAGGCTACAGAAGAGCTACAGATACACCAAGAGGTCCTGCTCACTGACAGTCTCTGGGAAAAGGTGCTGTCTATTTTGCACACTTGCCAAACACAAATGAGATTTTAAAAAAAAAAGGAGAGCAAAATTAATGGAGCAATATGGACACTATCAGGAATGCAGCAGGAAGTAATCAAGTACAAGATCACGTTGCTTGTGTGACTGTTGCCATGACATTCAAAGAGCACTTACTATTATCATAGACTATGAATATTCTGTCGGCTGATTGATAGTCTGTGGCTTTTTTTCCTTGTAAGCAAATGCAATGACAATATTAAGCAATTACTGATAATGTCACCCAGCTGCTTTCCTACTGTCTGGGTGATGGGATTTCTGAACTGCAGAAATAACAACAAATTTATTAAAGCGTGGAGTGTTCCCCTCTGCTCGCTGGCATTGCATTTGACCGGTGACAGCATAGCAGAAGGTTTCATTATAGCAAATGAAAGAAACACATCCTCAGTAAACTTTACTATGGGAAGTACCATGGGGCTTATTTAGCTCTGATTAGATCAATGAGACTCTCTAAATACAGCAATTAAAAATACGATTGGTGGCAATGTAGCCTGCTTTAAGGCATCTGCATGCCTGAGAAGTTTATACAGGAATAAACTTGCTAAAGTACATTTCCTGATTAGTAAATAATCGATACGCAAGTTACTTTGTAGATTCACATGGAACAATGATGAAGGCCAAATTTTCCTCAATTAAGTGTCGCGCTAACAACCTGCCAAGAGCCATTGTGTTTGGGCTTAATTTATGGGTGATTTACCAGATTGTGTCCATCTTTTCCCTTAATTATCCAGCAAGGACTATATGTCCCAGCATGCAATGCCTTACCACGAGCCAAGCAGAAGTTTGGGCTTGGAACAAAACCTGAATGTTGGCTCCTGCTGTTGTTGGGTGCGATGGAGCCACTGGAAGCATAATGGGAAGGTCTGCAACCAAAATTGGTGTGGGATTTGGGGTTGCTCTTTGGCCACAAGCTAGACCTGCATCTGATGGTCAGCACTCATATCACCACCTCATGTAACTACTTACAGCGCTGAGGAGTTGGAAGATACCTCTGTTATTTCACGCTTGAAAAAAGAGGGAGTTTTAGCTGCACTGCTGTGCCAGCTTTTTATTACTTGTCCTGGAAAAGAGAAATCCAGGTCACACTTCAGAGGTGCAAAGAGGCCATCTCCTCCCATCACTTATGCTGCTCCCTCCTTGCACGCATACGGCTCGCAAGGTGTGAGAAGATCTGGTCCAGAGTGTACCATGTCTCAGTCAGCCTTGAGAAGCACAATTCCTATGGCTTGCAGTAGAGATTAAAGGCTGACTCCTCACTTGCTGTGAATTGGTATGGCTATAACGAAGTCAAAGCAGATACGGCAAGTTACACAAGCTAAGGTTTTAGCCCTAAATTCACAGGGGTTTGTTGGAGTCGCTCTAAAACCCTATAAAATACAACAGAGATGAATATTCTGCTCTTGGGGTGTTAAAGTGTTTTACAGCAGGGCTTTTATTTTATATTAATTTTTATAGGATGGTTAAAGTAAACCTGTAGCAATAGTAGCATTTTCTGTTAAATTTTACGACATTTTGCCAATAAAAATTGGCATGTGGATGTGTGCCGAGAGAAAAATATTGGAGGTTGGCAAATTAGAAAAGATGTGAAAGGTTTCACAACAATAAAAGGCAGCAACTTACCGGTAGGGTAAATCTCCATGCCATGTAGAATATCATTTAGATTGTAGTGTTTTGAATCCCAAACTGCACATGAATCAAAAGCATGATGCTATATTGCAAAAAATTAATAAAGATTTAAAGGCATATCTCATCAGAGGGATGTGTTCAAGAAGCAGCAGACGTCTCTATGACCTGGAGATTGTGTCCACATTTGCACACCACCTTCTAAGAAATCATTGGACGATTTCTGGAAGAGGGCAATGGGAATGATTACGGTTTAGAAAATGTGACCAGTGAAGAAAGGTTAAATGAGGTAGGTTTCTGTGGTCCAGAAAAGAGAAGCCTGAGGGGCTGTGAAACAGTTTGTCATAAAAAGGTGGTAGATAGGGCTGGGATTAATTGCAAGAGAATGACAATCTGGCTTACGCTGCAGAGAGAAATGAAGTGGGCATTAGGAAAACCTCTTTAACCATAAGACTAGTTAAGCACTGGGAGAGGAGCTGGTTACCTGGGGGTCAAATCTCCCATGCTGGAAGTATTGAGAACAGTTTGGACAAACTCTTACTGTGAACAGTGGAAATGTGCCTGTTTTGTCTCCAAGCCCGAGTGCCTTCCAGCCCTAATTTTTTTATAAATTTTGCTATAGACTGAGAGAGTTTGGCATATGCTATTTCCTGAGCAGTTTAGAAACAAACAGAGCTTCAGAATATTCTTTTGAAAGGTGAGTAGGTGGGCAGGTATTACAACTTCAGTTTAGAAAACTGGAGGAGATAGAAACAGAGATTTAAGTACCTTCCCTAAGGCCAGGGAAGCAACAAGCATGTCAGGAGAGGTGCAACTACAAGTGTTTCTGAATCTAGCAATCCTCAGGAGCTCACACCCACCCTTTCCTTCTCAGAGCATCTACCTTTCAGGGCTTACTTTTCATCTGGTTGTATTTTCATGCAATTGCCTGGCAGCTTCCTTGTTTTTTCCTCCTGAGCACTTTGCTAGTGACCGCATTAATAATTGCATACCTTGACTTTGTAGCTGCCTTATTACAGATGAATACAGCTGCTAACCAGCCTTCAAACCCTATTATCAAAGCTCTCCTGAGCTGCATAAAGCATAGGAGTGACCCATGCTTTTGCCCCAGTGGGCAAAAGGCTGCCACCAATGACACCACCAAACCTTTGGTACCAAGAGCCTCAGACCATGACCTGGCTGGGACTGGAGAGGAGGTTGCTTTCTTGCCTGGAAGATGGTCTGGCCAGCACATGGCCAGAGCGCACGTATCAGTGCTCATTGCTTGCCTGACCTGTTCCTTTAAACAAATTCCCAGAAAAAACCCTCCTGGCCAGCTCAGAATAGCAGTTTCAAAGGGGAATAAACAATCTTTAGGACTTAATCAACTTTCATACAGCATTGGCATAAGGTGAGGGCTGGTGCTCTGTGAGTTTTTGGTGAAGGAGGTTGCTTGCTCTGAGCACGCCACAAACACATTTAAAGATGAGAGCCCTGCCCACCAAAGCAGCAAGCACAACAGTGCTGTCACTTCAGATTGACAGCCGTTGCTTTTTTTCTTTATTCCCCTCATTGTTTTTCCAATTCACTTATAATGCATATGTGGCCTTGGGGGACTAGGAACAATCACATTAAGAATAATCCAGATGTAATTCAATACTTTTCACCCATTCCTCACTGACACTTACTTGCTCAGTCACGAAAATATCCTTCCACTTTCTTCTGTCTTTCTACATGAGGTATGGAATATACTGATGTTGCGCTAGGTATTAATTAATCTCTCATAATCAGCTGGCTGGAGGACCCTATTATTACCACGGTTTCTTTTACATTAGAGTCAAGCCAGAAAATCCTTATGCCTTGTGCCTGAGGATTAATACCAAACCATGGCTGACTTCTCTATGGAATTAACTCTTGTATTTGTGTTCATACCAGCAGAGATCTTCCCAAGCAGCTCTACCACTGTGCACACCGGCAATTGCAGCTAATTTGTACATATGCTTCCACTGGACAGAAGCCATGCAATTAAGAGGATGCCCTCAAGGCATTAACATTTCTCGTCTCACAGTAAGTGCAGTGGGAGAATGCAGCAGAAGTTTATAGGGTGTTATCCATAGGAGTGTGTTATTTCAATAGTATTTCTATGAATCTGTGAGGACAATTCAGAGCTGGGCAGGGAGCCAACACAAAGAGGTTTCTGAGGCCACGGTGGAAATCTCTTAAGTCCCTGTTTGCTGGAAGAAGAAAACGAGGCAGCACGGGGCACTGATGGTGCTGGACTGGAAAACATCTACTTCCCTACTGACCTGTTCCCTCTGGGACCTGGACACCAGGACCTTCCCCACCCTCTTCAGGGTATTTGCAACCCCTCATTTTCCTTCTATTCCCAGCAAAAGGCTCATCAGGTAGATCCGTGTGAAGCCCTGACTACAGAAAGGGTATCAAGGTCTTCACCTCTCCTGGAGAGGAGCTGAGACACTGAACAGCAAGGACACCATTGTGTGTGCCCTCAATACCAAACCAAAGGACCTGCAAGCTCTTGCACGTCTGCCTTTCCTCAGGGCCAAGACCTCACCATGCTAGGTCCTTTCCACCAGAGATCTGTCGGTGTGCAGGAAACCTGTGGGTGAGTTTCCTCGGGCAATCACAGAGCCCCTGGCCCTGGGGAATCCACCAACTGAGTGCTCTGAGTTGCTGCTGAAACCTTGATGTAGATTTGGAGAAGGTCTGAGGTTAACATGTTTTGACCAAGACAGCTTGGAAGCAAGCAATCTGGAAAAAGATTTGACAGGAAAATTTTAAGCCAAATTTCCACCCTGTGTGGCTCTTAGAGACTCAGTGCATCCCATTACTCTCTGGCAGAAGGATCTTGGCATCATGGTCCATCCCAAGCTGTGTCCAGACGGTCCATCTCTAGGACCACCTGGGAATAGTAGAAGTCTTTGCCTTTGCAAGTCTGGCCTCGGCAGGACTGTGTCTATCTTCTTTATCAACATATTACAGGGAGGAAAGCACTTGATCCCTCTCCCTTCTCCCTGTCTCACTCCTACACTTAAAAAAACCACAAAACGTATGGAATAAATTCATTCAAAATACTGCACTTCCAGCTGCACTGCTTTTGAGAGAATAACATTCACCCCCACCACCAGTGCATTTGTCCCTGGGTGCTAAAATGATGTATACTGAGGGTTCAGTGCCGCTGGCTAATTTAGGAGTGCTGTCATCATCATAAAAGGACGAAAATCGATTCAAATCAAAAGCCACAAACAAACTATGACCTTATTCAAATCAGAAAAAAAACCAATCCCAACCTCTGACAGCTATGGTAGGATGTCAGAGAAGCTGAGAAGCCAACGCAAGATGCACAGTATTGATTACTGTGTAATAATGATTTCCCTTCAGCCCACAGACTCCACCATATAGTTCATTCTGCATTCCAGAGCACGTCTCTGAGCGTTGCTGGGGCTGGGAAGTAACACACACCAGACATCGCTGAGGGTTGCAGGTTAAGTACTGCATTTAGGTTTTATGGAGCAGAAGAGTAGATAAATTCTGTCAAATGAATGTAAATGCTCAGCATTAATTTTTCCTTCTGGGAGTCTTTAACCATTTCCTTAGGTTTTAGGAAATATTTCTAAGATTTCTCATTTTTACAAATCACCATGAATCTCTCCTTGGTTCTGAGTTTCAGTTTGTTTTGATTTTGGTTTTGTTTGTTGATACCAGTGCAAATATTTCTAATTCTTTGCTAAAAATTTCCATGGCTTGTCTACAAAGGCATCATCTCTGGTAAGAATTTACCATTTAATCTCTAGAATTGAAAGGTTTAAAGAATTCCTAATTTTTGGTCCTTATTCTGCACTGTCTGGAGCATCACACAGACAAAGGAGTGGCCACATTCCTGATTGAATACAAACTGGGCAGTTCCTTCGAGGTTGGTGGTATAACACAAGTTTGCATTGCTGAGTCTCTGCCCTGCATTTCATTCCCTTTGGGTTTGGTCTTTTCTCCACTGACACTAATTCTTTTGCAACATACATAATAGGCAACGTAGCTTTATTTCATCTCCCAGTTTGTACTATGGGTGATATCTCTTGGGGAAGATTAATGGCTTAAGCTGATTTAATGGTGTACATATTTTTCACAGAAAAAAAAAAAGTAAAGAAACGTTTTCTCTTTTTCTGTCCAGATTGAAAAATGTTATCTTTTCTTATTTTTTTCCTTTGGTATTTGTTGTTTTCCAGCCTTTGATGGCCTCCCAAACAACTTCTGTGCATCTGTGATGTTCCCATATTAACGTGAGTCATTCTCAGAAATAAGCCTGGGACTCAGTTGCATGTATGAGAAGCTAGTTTATCTCTGCTGAGTTTCAGGAGTTATGCCAGCAGAGACTCTGACCCTACACAATGTAATCTCAGTCACCTGCTTGTTCTGCCACCTCTCCCTTTTCTTTTTGCTGTATCCAGGAGAAATGCCAGCTCACTTGGTGAAAGAGGTTTGTGATGTCTGTGGGAGAGGTTTGAAACATTTGGCTAACGTTTCCCCTTGTGCTTGCTGAAGCACCCCAACACTGTTATCACCCATTTAAAAGGATCTTCAAAAAAACCTCAAACCCAGACATATGTGACAAAACCGTGGTCTAAGCAAAAAAATGTATTTAGAACCTGAAAAGAGCTGGTTAGAGGTTAAAGAAATGCAAAAAAAATGTTTTTGCTTAATGTTTTCTTCTTAATCTACCTGTCAATCTACCTTAATAATAATAATGTGTTTACTAATTAGAAAATCTACCCTCAACAAGAATGCAAATACCATCAGTAAAAGTGCACGAGCGATTTAAAATAGAGTAACTACTGGCATATGCAGACGCATATTTCTAAAAATGAGTTGCAACACATTGTAAAAGTCACACCCATTTTATAAAGCTTTCTTTACTACCCTATCAAATGAGGGCAAATAATCAGATGCAGCTTTTCATGTGGACAAAGACATTTATTCTAGGCAAAGATGGCATATAGAGAGATGCAAATGGAAGGACACAAATTCACTCCCCACCCTCAGCATATGGTTTTGCCACAGTGCTGTATTTTTATTTGTGCATTCATAAGCTGCCTAGCCTTTTCATACAGTCGGTTCAGCTCTGCTCACATCTACTCCCACGACTATCTGTTTTGTCAGTCTGGGTTACTCTGAAAAGGCGCAAGGAGGAATGATTAACTGCTTCAATTTATCTTGAACTCTTAGAGGGAATTAATAACATGAGGTTAAGTAAAAAATAGCCATACGACAATAGTCATACGCATGTTGGTATTATACACGTGGAAACTACATTGGGTGAATATCAGAGCGAAAAGTTAGAAAATGCCAGGCATAAGTGGATGTTTTATGATGCAATTTTTAGTTGCGTGATCATATGCTCCCTTCACCCTAACCTCTGCCCCCATGGTTTCCTTCTTCCTTGTGTAGGGTGGAGCTGTCTTAAGGATGAATCAGTGAAGGCATCAGCTTTCTAAAGGGCTCTTTGGCATTTGTGGCAGACAGAAGGTGCACAGGGAATGAGGCTGAGGAGCGTTGCAGAAGACGAAATAATCTTTGGGTGAAGACAGTTGGTGATGGGTGATTCATATTCGCCAAACTTTTACTAATGATCCCTGACATCTAAGCTTTATTTTTGGGTTTGTGAGCTGGCATACGACTTGAATGCCTGGGCTCTGCCAGAGGCAAATGGTGAGGGGCACAATGAACACAGAAAACGCTATATAATGTTAAGGATGCAGAAAAGTCAGAAATGGCCCAAAACTGGAGGAGACTTTTAATGATTCCTTCATGGCTCAATTCTGCATCAATTAAATGGAGGCAAACCCCGAGTTTGATTACAGGTTTTGATGGACTTTGATACTGTTGCAATTAGTGCTACAGGAAAAAATACATGAGAAAATGAATAATTCTGTTTTCAGGGCAGTATTCAGTAAATAAGACCTAGGGTTATTCACTGAGAAATGAGGAGAATACAAAATAAGGAATAGCTGTCGATTATCTGAGCACTGTCCATCTTATGCACAAGATGAGAAGAAACCTGTGGAAAAACAGTGTGGGACTGCATAATTAGATGGGACAGGGCTGCAGGGATGTCCCTTGCTCCGGTATTTCCCAACTTTGCATCTTGATGGTGTTCCCTCTTTACAAAGCAGCTTTATACTTGTGCATTTTACCACCCACATCCAGCTGAGACACGGGGTCTGGGCTGAAGGAGGTTTCCATGCCACGGACACTAGTCTTCCACCTCATCTTTGTCCTTCCACCCCTCACTCATCCTCTCCAGACCTCATCTATTTAGTCCTGGTTGCCACTTCTCAAAGTCCTTACTCCAGTCCTAATCCTCTGTCCACATCCTTCCCTGCCTCCTAGACTGTTTACTCCAGTTTGGATTTTGTTTCCCCTGTACTTGTGCCTTGTTTTCCATGCTGCCGCGGGTGTCAGCAGAGATCCTGGGGATGCAACACAGGCTTCCTGCCCCACATGTTGGGAGTCACCGGTCTAATAGAGACAGGGACAGATCCTGGATTAAAGCTCAGATGAGCTGGCTTCAGCCTGGATGTTTCTCAGGCATCCCGACCCCGGTCCCATCGGTACCCATACATGTGCTACCTACCCAACTGCCAGCGAGGGTGTGAGGATAAACATTGAGGCACTGGTGCCATGGAGAGGTATCTGATGTTATGAAGACACGTTTCATCTCTCATCTCACCTGATCTCTCTCTAAAGACCACAATACCTTAGGGAAGGGGTTGTGCCAGCCATAATGAGGCTGAATATTGCCTTATTTGTACCATATATTTCTTGAGCCTGATCACGGAATATTTACTGAAAAGATTAGTCCTGTAAGTAATTAGTCTTGCTGGAAAAGAGTTTCAGTGGCAGCAGATAATACTCTAATTCCCTCTATCCAAAATAATTTAATCTCTTCTAAATGAAATCCGTTTTTCTAAAGAAAAATGACTTCCACAGTATTATTCCAAACCTGGCCATGGAGAGATCCAGCTTTAGATGAAGCAGTAATGATTTCACCTAACTTTGTCTTTCAGCTCCTAAGCTACTAGAATTAATTGAGCGTGTAATTAAGGAAGGGTTTTCTTACCAATATGATCACGCCTATAATTAAAATCTCACACAAATGTGTATGTGGAGGAATAGGGCAGGGCAGAGCAGGGAAGAGACCAAAGTGTCTGACAGGTTTACATCAAAGGACTGGGCTCCTGCAGCTCTAAGCCAGAGGGAGGGGAGGAAGGGAAGACGGGACTGGCTGATAACCGACTTGATATATTGTTTTTGACCTTCTGTCTTCAA
The DNA here is from genome assembly GCF_018139145.2 of Gymnogyps californianus. Taxonomy (NCBI): domain Eukaryota; kingdom Metazoa; phylum Chordata; class Aves; order Accipitriformes; family Cathartidae; genus Gymnogyps; species Gymnogyps californianus. The sequence continues at coordinate 211,131,229 of NC_059471.1, read as the reverse complement.
AGCCCCAAGTGGTTTAAATGCTGTCTACCCAGGAGATTGCTTCTACCTTTAATGTTACTTCAGCAGAGTCAAGCTTTGCAAGCGTTCATGCTACCAAGCCCCGGATGAGCAGAAAAGCGATGCTATCTGCATGTTTTCAGAGAGACTGGAATGGGTTTGGCTGCTGCTTTGAGCTGTGCCTCATCAGCGCTGCATCCCAGGGGACCCTATGACATGCCACGAGAGCCACCGCTTTCCTCTGGTTTTTGTTGCATGGGAGACCCGTGAACAAGATTTCGTAGTGCATTTTTATTACTGTTATTTATACTGCATTTGCTATTAAATCAGCCTTTAATAGCAGTGTTCAGCCTGTGATATGTGACCTGAGTCAATGGCTGTGCCTGGGGACAGCCGCATTTTGGGAGGTTTTGCTGTTCTGAACACGGGGAGAGGCTGGGTGCTGGGAAGCTGCAACACAGCACCTCCACAAAAGCTGAACTCCTGCACAAAAGGGACAAGGACTTTCCCTAAAAAACCCAAGTGGGAACCTAGAGCTCAAACAGAAGAAGGGATTGACTCCCTTAGCTGGTCTGCCATGTGTTGTGATACCCCGTGACTGTATTAGGGTGGGGAAAAAACCCTCCCTCGTAGTATAACCAAGCTAAGGACCAAGACACAAAGGAAAAACACAGGTGTGGATGGGTGTTGCATGAAAGAAGGCACCTTGAGCAGGAAAACTGCCCTCTCATTTGTTTGATACCTGCTGTGCTCAGGGAAACAGGACTTCGTATGTTTATTGACATTATTATATGTTTATAAATTACATCAAAAAGAACCCGTGTCTGTCCTCAGGTCTCCTCTGAACTGGAACAACCTGCAGGGCCTGGGATTTTTGTCTTGCTGGTTGAATCCGAAATGGGGTCAGACTTTTAGTCTCAAAGATTTGGTGGGGTTTATATTGCAATGTAGATAAAAGAGGAATGCAGTGAAAATTAAAGTACCTTAGGTGTGCATTCTCAGGAAGAAAGCCCACATGTCCAGCTGTACACATATTTTTACGTTCTTCTAAAACCAGTAAAATATTATAAGGAATAGCTGATCACTACTGAAGTGTGTGCTGAGGTACTTAGAGCTATGCTGGTATGCACTGGTCATGGATCAGATGTTTTGTACGTGAAATATGCATTGTGCAAGGGCTTTACTGCATTCCATATAGTCCCAAACATTAAACGCACACAGTCCCTACCAATAACTGCCTTCAGAATGACCTAATATATCAGACAGCCATGCAGGAGAGCTGTTTTCCTCCATAGATAACTACTATGCTGGCATTTTGGGACAACCATCATTTTTGTTTCATAATCATCCTCGCAACTTTCCCATTTTTTCAGCTTTCCCATTTTTTCAGCTTTTCCATTTTTACCGCAGTTAAGACTTCACGACCTTCCCCAGTGGATACAACCTGTGATTCACAGCTAACAGCGGGTGGCTCTGTCTGAGTTCTGCTTCTGAAAAAGATGGCCAATTGCCTCGCCAACAGCTGCCCATTAAGCAAACTGCTTAATGAAATGACTAGGAATATAGGTGCTCACCAGTGTATTTTCTCCGCACTTATTAAAAAAACCCTGAAGCCTGTAACCCACACACTGAGCTAGGGAGCTTTATGCTCTTAATGCTGTCATTGTCACTTTTCTTTGATTCCTCCAGTCCATGCCTTGTCCTACTGCATTTTAAAGCTTATTATTATTATCATTATTTATTATTATGTTATTATTGCTATTGTTGCTATTACTAATTTCAATTTGGTATCATTGTGGTCTTTACATAGCCTCCCAGTGCGCTTTTCTGTGAGTTCCCATGAGAGCCAAGAGAAGGTTCTTGGGCACTTTCAGGAAACCTCAGCTGCAGGAAGGTTTTGGGGACCTGAGATGTTCCTGGGCACCTCTAATACAGCCTGGGCTTTGCACAGGCTGAACAAGACAGGGAGAATCGAGGCCAGGGTGCAGGCTGGCTTGAGCTAGGACATGGTGTCCGGACAGTGGGAGGTGAGCAGGGCACTTTGGAGCAGTTCCTATTTCCATCCCCTGAAAGGACCCAGTGGCATTCGATACACAATATGAGAGCTTTGGTCATCAAGACGTGCTGTGATCATTCCAGGCTCCAACACAATGGGGTGCCAAGCCTGTTTGCATCTCCCAGCAATGTGGGTGCTGATGCTCAGCTGGTGACAGCAGAGGGGGGATCCCAGCCAGATGACCATACTGTCTGTGAAAGGCAAAGCAATCCTAGTGTTGTGGTCATCCTGGTCTATCTCAAGAGCTGTTTGATGGTCATCATGGGACTGCCCAACAAGAGCTGAACCAGCTCAACCTGGTGTGCACCCAAGGGTCCCTCATGCTAGGATGGTGTAGCCTGGACTCAGTTGTGCTACTGAGGATGCTGAGAAAGGACAGCATCACCTGGCCATTGAATCACAGGTGAGATATCAGAATCTGCACTGCAATACTTTCTCCTTAAAAAACAGAGGCAAAATGCCCCCGTTTCCTCTCACCCTTCAGTAGGGAACATTTGGGGACAGGCATTGTCTTCTCATCATAAGTTTGGCCAGCACTAAGCATATGAGTCCCCATGCTGGACTTCGACCTCCTAGTGCTACTGCTATGCAATTCTCATTAACGGCGCACTGTCCAGCTCCTGCCCAGGATACGCAAGGATGCTTTCCCCCTGTACAGTAAATAACTGCGCACAAGGGCAGGGCCCAGTCAGGCATGGTATCTCACTGCACTGATACAAAGCACAGCCGGGGAGGAAAAATAACCTTTCGGTTTTATGTTCAGTGATATATTGTTTTTAAATCTGAATGGGTTTAGGAAATGTTACAGAATAGAAAGGGCTCTGCTTTTCCAGAGGCATAACATTATGGTAGAGTTATTCCAAAGCCAAACTGTTCTGAGTTATGCCCCTACATCCCCTCTCCCAGGTATTTATAAAATTATGATTAACAGCAGTAGATGTAGAACTTTATTATTTCTTGAATTGCCTTTCTTTTTAACTGTCTACAAGCTCAGAGAATTACATATGGCCTCATTAACCTTTGTGTCAAACTGCTAATAATGCAGGGAAGGAGCTACCCCCTAAGCCGCTCAGCAGACTGTGCGAGTGCCCCGTGGAAGGGCTACCAAGGGAGCACCGACGCTTCCCAGTCCACACTACGGACTTCATGTGGCCGTGTCAGCTCGTGGGTGATTGCACGGGCACCCAAAAGGTTTGGGTGCTCACTGTCCATGTGAATTGTACTCCAGTCGGGAGGTCTGAATCCCCCAAATGACTTTGGAAATGCCAGTCTCTGAGTGTCATTAGCACCTGTATGTGTCTATCTCGATGGGATATTCAAAATGGGAGTTAAATACAAAGTGGTATCAAAACAGAGATCTGAAACTCCAGAGGAGGAATGTGCATGCTTTTGGGGGGACAGGTGCCCCCTTTTGCCATTTGGTCTTTTGCCATTGTTAAAAGTACCAGGAATGGTTTCACGACATATGCAAAGGACTTACACTGCATCTTGGCTTGTACAAGAGTGCCGTAAGATGATTTTAAGATGTGTAGCTCTCCATACAGTGCAGGATCCTAACTTTAACTTCTACAGGACAGCTTGTGAGCTTAAAGTTAAGAATACGTTCAGATGCTTTACTAGATGCAGCCTCACACTATGATAAAAAAGCTGCTTACGTAAATCTCTTTTCAGTTACCATCCAAGGGAGTTAAAGACTACAGCAATCCCATCCATAGGTGTAACCCAGAATCCAGACTTCCCTTTCTCTGGGGTAATTTTCCCTTCCGATTTCCTCCCCTGGCAATCTCAAAGGCCAGCCATCGCAGCCCTCTGCTGTTTAAGACTCACAGGGGATGTGGTATCTCCCAAAGTTTCTCTGCTTCGAGCCCCTGTGAACTTCTCTAAGTAAGGAACAAAGGAAAACTTAACCATTCTTTTTGAGAGATCTAGAGGTCAAAAACTAAATTGCTTTGAAAGTAGAGCCAACAGGGTTTAACGAATAAACAGTAACACCATGGGAGTTTGCTAATCCCCAAAATCTATAATAAACAGATAAAGTTAATAAGATTCAATAAGAAAGAACAGCCCCATTAACGTTTTAAGAGCACTATCTAAACATTACACACATTATTTACTGAGCTCCCTAGCTGAATTCTCTGTACACAGGAACACTCAAAATTCATTATCTTTGGATGCAAAGCTTAGTAAATTCAGCGGTAATTAATCTCCATTTTCCCTCCGTGTGTGTTTCTGAACAGACGAAAAGTTCATTGAAAAAGTTCTTTCAGCCGGTCTGAAAGAAAAGCAGTGCTTTGATAAACAAAAAAGCACCAAACACAGGCTTCTCAAAGGAAAATAGAGCAGCTAGCCAGTTCTGCATGGTTCAAGCCAGGTGCTCATTGCAAATTCAGTAGCATGCACTGGCAAATGTCAGCGGCAGAGAAACTGAAATTACTGAAATTCTTATGCCAGTGTAATTTGCTGAAGGCAATGCACTGAGGGTTAAGGCAAATTGTGCATGTGTTGAAGATTATAAAACAAATTAAAATGGAGGCTAACAAAAGGAGTGCAATATTTATGCATTTCTTCATTCTTTTCACTCCGTGGTACTCAATCAACTTCAGTCTCTTAAGGTGGCATGGGGACATTGCTATTGTGTACCTTCATTTGCTCTTAAAAAGGGGGTTCAGACATACTAGGCTACAGAATTCAGCTGATTCTGGTAACATATATCTGTATCACCATTAACTCACCAAATATTTACAACCCAACTATTACTTCTAGTCATGTGAAATTTGATCATCAACACCAAAAATGCAGTAAGTTTTCTGTTCAATGCATTCCACTTATCTGCTTCAATTTTGATATACCAGCCCCTTTTACCATGTATTCCTCCACTTTCCCTTAAATTCCTGCATTTGTGTATCCCAGTGATACAAAAGTAGAAATGTATTAATCACCCATGACTTACTGCAGTGGAGTCCATTACGTGGTGTAATGCGCTTAATGTTTGATACCCAATTTACCTCAACAAATATCTTAAAGAGTTTCTAAGTTATTAAGCACCCCACTCTATAATCACCCAGCACGGCCCAGTAACCAAATGGGTTATAACTTTGTGGAATGGCAAACAAGTCCCCTATGAAATATGCTCTTGGCTGTGTATTCCCAGCCTTCCGCTGGCAAGCCCTGCCATGGAGCTGGATGGAGAGGCGAGGACATGTGCCCATGTCTCTGCCCGCTGTGTCCAGTATCTCAGCTCCAGCCCTCCTGCACCATAAATTGGGCTTTTGAAGTCAAGATGTGCCCACCTGTCCCTCTGCCAGCTCTGATGTGGGGTGGAAACCTCTAGGAGCAAAAGGGACCAAAGAGCTGACAGCAATCGTATTTTCAGTCACCACCACGAGATTCACCCAAGCCCACCTGCAGGGATTTGGACCTTGTTTTAGTTACAGAGACCTTTGCATGTTTGGCTATGAGAGGCAGATGCACATTGTCCTCACCCCTTGGTGACAGACTGTGAGAGGTGCCTGCAAGAGTCAGCCCTTACTCCTGCCTACCCACAAAACCAAAGCAAACTGGTTTTGTTTTTTTTTTTTTTTAATTTTCTGTCTAGATTTGAGCAGACTGAATATAGCTGCCTGGGACACTAAAGATAAGACCGAACATTTATTTGCATTTCACTGTAACGTGGAGATATTTTCACACAGGTTAAAGTCTTGGAGCTCACAGATGCTCCAGGCTCGCTCCAGGCAGTGCTGATGGAGATGACCAGGAGCCCACCGTCCTTCATGTCACCATACAAACCAAAGGACAAAAAAACTTCCAACTAGCCTCCAACAGTTGCAGCCTAAGTGTAAAACAAGTGACAACAGATGGGATCAGACAGACGGGGGAGTAGAGGGGAAAAAACGAGGCAATATTAGGGAGTGTGACAGGCAGGGGTCTCGGCACATCGGCAGCCTCACTGTTGTCAAGGTTTTTTTGTAGGCATCACATATTAAGGTTGTATTTGGAGAGTTATAGATTTTACACTCGATTTTCTGGCAAGTGAGCAGGGAGCTGCTGCCAGCTATGAAGCATCTTGGAAATGAGATGTTTTCAAATCTATTCAGGTGATCTTCTCATTGTTATTTCTCTGAAAGGTAAAGATGTAAGGGCCAAATCCTGATCTTTATTACACAGATTCTATTTGAATATCTCCATCAGCTGCCATGGAGCTACTCCAGATTAACCGCAACGTAACACCAACGTCAGGATCTGGATCTTCAAGAGAATCACGTCAGTTTTACATCATTGCAATCCATGGTTTAAAATCACATTGCTTTGGCTTCAGAAGCTTTTTCCATACACAAAGGAGATCAGAATCTGTCCCTTTCTCTGGTATTAGAGCAGACTGGGATCCAAAGGATCATGTCTACATTCCCAAGCAGATTCTTCTATAGGATCAATAAATAACCTGATAGTGGTAATTGAGATTATACTTTATGAATGGCATTATTAGGATTTACATTCCAGCTGCAGCTACGAAACAAGTCAGATGAACAAACATAATACCCAGTCCCGGTCCACTTCCCTTACTCTGTCATTTTTATAGCTGCACGCGCGCTGCAGGTGCTGATAGTACACACATCCGACTGTAATCCACGCGGCAACCTGATAGCGCACCAATTCTGGGAGAGACTGCCTCCAGCAATCATTTCAAGCCTGGTTAAAGGAGCAGAATGGAAACACCAACTAAAACGTTGAAAGTTACGTTTTCTAATAATGGAAATGAGATCTGTTGGGCAGGTGTGGTTTTTTTTCTATTCTCTGATTTAAAAAAAAAATAACAATACTGAGAAATGCCTTACAAAGACTAACACTAATGTATGTATTCCTCAGTAATGAGAAGTATGAATGGCTGAGTCTATAATCCCTTATAAATCTTTCACTTTATAAACTGCCCGTTAGCATTATTCTTGGTAATGAAGAGCTATATGAAGTTGGTAGGTCTTTTTTTTAATCCCCAATTTACTGGGCAAGACAAAAAAGAACTGAATTAAAGTGGAAAAAATATTACTCCCCTGGAGAGTTACAGTACAGCCACTTGCTGGCAAATTATTATTATTTAAATCACTTTTCTAGCTTTTAATATTGAAAATACTTTCAATCATTGAGGAGCCTTTAATTTAAGATACTGGATGGCAGGGATGTAATCGAGGAGACCAGACTAGCTGATCTGCCTCAGCACAGGGGCTGGACCAGACGATTTCTCAGAATTTTTTCTAGTCTGGCATTTATATGAAAAAACTCTTGTCTGACTACACCTTCAAAACTGCTTGCATTTAAGACATATGAAGATACCCTGTTGCCAGCAAGAATTGTCATTGAATTCCAGTTCTTCCAGTCCTGAGATACAATACAACAGGGTTGGATTGCATGCGGTGATGGACTGAAATCCCAGTAAGATTTACCCAAGGCAGTTACCACATGGGATGGAGGCAGTGACTACACAAAATACAATCAGGATTCAGTCTATCCCCCAGGACCGTGCAGAAATAATAGCACAGAAGGAGATTTTACAAACTAAACCATCACTGTATTTGTCTCTGGCTTTTCCTTGCTGGAATTCAAGTTTCTTTCATAACGAGGATTAATGGCAAACCTTTAAAGAGAGTTGGGAGTGTGAGAAGGCAGCAGACAAGTGCAGCAGTTCCTTAGGTCTGCACACTCACTTTCTCTTTTACAGCTTTCTGGTCTGGGTCCATACCAAGAGGTCTCCCACCCTGGCAGGGTGTTTGGGCACAAAATCACCCTCTTTGCTTGTCCGTGCATCCCTTGCTGCTGAAAATACTGTACCAGGGTAGCTCACCGGCACCATCCATCCCTCCCCGCTCCGCAGGTACGCTTTCCCCGAACGGCTCCCTGGGGAGCACGCACAGACACACAGACACAATGAGAGCCTCCGACTGGAAATTCAAACAAAAATATGGCTGTCTACTCCAAAAGGCAAACTCATTTACAAAGGTCATCTCTGTCAAGGAAGAGTGACGGGTTACTCCCCTCTTGGAGGGGACTGCTGTCGCTCCTCCACCGAGTTACATTCACGAGTGTAGTTTTGAAAAAGAAGAAAGAAAAAAAAAGAGAGAGAAAAGAAAAGAGACAAAAGCTCAGCAAGCCCCCTATTCACAGAGCTAGCCCCGCACCTCCCCTTCCCCTCCTTGGGTAAAAGCAGCTTCAAAAGACATTAACATCTTCCCCTACCTTCGTTCTCATCGGAGACAGAAGCCCTTCCATTTTGGTCCGATCCTCATGCCAATCCTTGTCCCCCAACTTAGTCTCTCATCCCTGTCTCAAGCATCCCACACGAACAAGAGCATGTCAGGGACCGCCAGCGACACCCTCACGGAAGCTCGGCCAGCCGCCAACCTGCCAACTTGCAATCCTCAGTTGCGTGGAGCACTGTTCCTGGAGAGACCTTCCTCCCTCTCCCTCCTCTCTCTCTCTCTGCATAATCTGCCTGCAGCTATGTTTGTACCATCGCGGCTGACAAACGATCCCTGCCTTACGTAATGCATTCAGCACAGGGCAAGCGATCCCAGCCCAGCCGTGGGGATCCGGTCGGCGGCAGTGATGGGAAGGTGTGGGACTTTGCCCTGCCTATTGTGCCTCTGGGTTTAATCTGGTAATGTCCCCGTGCGGGGCTGACGCTCGCCGGCTCTCTGTGCTAGCTAGGAAAGCACCGAGAAAACTTCGTCGCCGTGGAGAGATTGCGGATTCCCTGGGATTGACTTAAAGGGGTGTAATCCTGATCCCAAGCTTCAGCCCAAGTGGTTTTCCCTGCTCGGGAAACGCCGACAGTTGGAGCATTTTCTGCTGGGCGCGTTTGCTGCCGGCGAGTGACCAAACCCACGCTGAAAGGGAGTTCCTGTCAATTGTCAGCTGGGAATTGCGGGAGAGAAAGAAAGAAAAGAGAGCGAAACAAAAGGAATATAGTCCTGCAAAGTTGGTCAGCAAAAGATACTCGCTGAATGCGCTTCTATTAGCATTTTAATTCAGATCGGAGCACACCTTTTTGGAAAATTCCCTAATTGCTCCCCCTTCCCGCATTTTGTTTTCCATCACGGAGTGATGCTGGGACTGAGTCTCTTTCAGAGAAAAATCTGACTTGAAAATGGGTTTCAGACCTGCAAACACACCAGCGTTCGGTTCACAGGCCGGGCCAGACCAGACCAGTCCAAAGTAAAACCCCTCTGAAACGCCATCAGATGAGCACCAGCTGCCCATCACTGCTTCAAAGGTCAGCTCCTCCTGGGGCCACCCCACTTCCTAATACAGACACAAATAAGGCCCCCCTTCCACAGCCCAGGGGATAACCTTCCACATACCAGTACCCAATTGCTGTCCGAAAATGAAATTAAAAACCCTGTTACACCACCAGAACCTGATTTTCAGTGTTAGAAAATCATTGTCAGGCTGGTTGGAGCATACCACAGGTGGAAATTTCTAAAGCCCTTTAACATCAGCTCTTCTTTGAGGCCCCAAAGCTACACACTCAGCGAGTGCCACCATCTGATTAAGGCACTGAGCTGGGATCTGGTTAAACCCCTGACATTGCCACACGTTCCCTGGATGACCATGGGGATTCACCTCATTTAGCTTTCGCCATCTAAAACTCTGCCTTCTGGTCCAAGCCAGGCGCTGAGGCTCCTGCAAGGCCAATGAGAGAGACAGGCTCCTTCCCGAAGTGATTCGCCCCAAATGTCCAAAGCCAAGAAGAATCCTCTCCTCAGGTCCTCTGTGGCTCCTCACCCCCCCTAAACCTCTCCTCTCGCTGTGGTTTCATGCTTTGGCTGCTCAGGCCAGGGACCATCTCTGCCCACGTACATCGTTCATGCTCAACACAGGCTCCTGGAGGCTACACCGAGATGGAGAGGGTGCGAGGGAGTATGTTGATGGTTCTGTATGAGGACACAGGCTGCAAAGCCTGGGATGAACCCAGAGATAGACACGACCCCTGCCCTGGCAAGCCCCAGCAGAAGTGCATCCAGGCAGTGATACAGATGAGGGTGTTCGACCCCACGCATCACTTTTCCTCTCTATCTCTCCCAATCCTTTCGACCCTTTTTCTTATTATTCCTTATGGGGTAAAAACAGGGAGGGGAGGTGCCCCCTACAGCGATTAATATCAATTTCAAAGATAATTAACTGTGCTCAGCCAAAGTCAGCTCCTTATTAAATGTGAACAAATCTGATCATATCATATTGAAGGCAGAGATAAGTTTTCCGGAGCTAAAGAGACACTGTACAATGCTGGCAGGCTCATCTATTTCTCGCTGGATGTATATAAATATGTTTTGCTACTGGTATTTACAAGACTTTAATAAGACTTTGAATAAATGGCAGCAGAAATGCCAGGCTCCAGTAAAACACGACTGTTGTGATTTTTCTGCTGTACAACGTTCTATCAGACTCTGATGTGAGATTTACAAATCTGTGCATCTGCGGAACATTGTCTCCTCCAAATCATCGGCGGAATTTGACTCTCCAAAGCATCAAGAGGAACCTAAAGAGAGAGGAGCATTTGGGAATTTTGGAGATCTCAGGCCACGTGGTCAAGCTCTAATGCAATATGATAATGTGGATGGTGCACCCATGGTAGCATATGAATACCCAGTTCTCTTTTAAAGCTCGGTTCTGCTTTGAACTAGGCTAAACCACAGTGCCTCATGAGGTTTCCTGTGCTATCTCTGTTTACAAGCAAAAAAAAACCGTAGTTTTCCTAAAGGCCAAAAAAGTAATTCAATCTGGGACCAGAAAAGCAAGCCAGGGCCTTTCTGGTTCAGCAGCACTCAAAGCCTCTCTGATCTGAACGGATTGGGGAATTGTGCTGATACTGCATGAGTCAGAGCAGAGCCCAGCTCAGCAGGACGAGCAGGAATGGGAAAGAGGATGGTGCTGTCTGAGCAGCACCCGTGGCCACGGCTGTGAGCCAGCAGCGAGCCTGCCCGTCCGGGGAGCGCAGGCTGTGACCCCCAGCTGCATCCCAGAGGATGCTGTGGGCCCCGGGTGGGTTATGAGCCCCTGCATCGCATTACCGTGAGCCACAGCTGAAGTAGTGTGTGACAGCGAGGTCTGTCCACATCCACGTTCACCAGTGGGGCTGGGAAACCCAACTGGCTCTGCCTGGGCAAATTTCAGCGTGGCTCCCCAGAAAGTGTTGCAGCTGGCAATTTTCAGCAAACGTAAGAGCTGGAGCAGCAGTGGATGGATGGGAGCTGTGCATCATATGTCATCCTCCTCTCAGTCTCCAGGCACCAGGTAGGACTTGAGCTCTACTAGTATCTGGCAGATACTCTGCTTTAGCCTATGCAGCCACTAACCTCTCCTTTGTGTGCTACAGGAGGACAACCACCCTCTGCATGCATCCAGCCTGTTTGCAAACCCCTTTCACGTTCAGCACAGTAACTTTACAACTGTGGGAGCCAGAGAAGTTTATCCTCACTTTAAAATGAAAGTTTTAGTTGCTGTAACCAGGAGAGCGGTGCCATGATAGTGTGTGCCGTGGTCTGACACTTTGTTCCTCCCCTGGGCTGCGACTCATGGCAATGCTCAAATTACCGCAGACTTGTTCGACAGCCTCCGCTCCTGCGATTTTCAGATCAAAGGCACTACAGAGGTAAAAGGAGCATGTGAACACTTGCTTTCTCATCCTCTTTCTAGGGAGGGGAGCAGCATTTGACTCAGAGTCTGGTCAGCTACACCCAGTGTATCTCAGGTTCTCCATCTGCAGAAGAGGGGACCCATTTGTCTGGTTCGCACAGATGTTGCAGAGGTTCATCCTGTCCTGAATTCAACCCACCTCATCCTAGAAGAAGTCTTTAAGCTAGGAATATAATCACTCTTGGCTCCTTAACTAATCATGGGAGCGAGATAGATACCTTGAAACCCCCTTAGATTGTCATAATCTAAACATCTGCTGGAATCTAGACAGTGGACCAAGGTAGATGTCTACCTGGAGCCAGGTAGATCCTACCTGGATTCAGCCTTGGAGCTGAATCTCTTTCTAGGCTCTGTGGATTTCACGGACAGACCTCCACGGACCAGAATAGGAGCAGAGCTATCTGCTGACTTTTAGCCAAGTAGAGAGGCTGAATTCAGCAAATGGCAAATGGCTGAAGTTAGGTGTCTGACTCGAGCTGAATCTTGCCCCAGATACTCAGTAGTGGGGAAAATGGCCAAAAAAGCACCTTATATTCACTGTTAAGCTATTGGCTGATGGTCTTAAACCAGCCAAACTCTATGGTATATATTTGAACCCTCAGCTTTCCTCTTGTTCACCCGCTGTGGGTGTGTTCAAGCCGGGATAAAACTTCTGTAAATTGAAACCCTTCCAAACCTTTGGGGCAGGGATCCCAACACAGAGCGAAGTTGTGCTGCCTGTACAAGTCCTGAAAAGCAGAGGGAGTTTGGATTTGGACCCAGTCTTCATTGCTCTCTGATGCTAAGGGTTGCCATCACCTCCTGCCTGCCACCCTCTAGATCTGCAGGTGGCCAGGCTCCCCCAGCCCATGGTCTCAGCTCCCTTACAGGGCACTAACACCCCATTTGGGGTTGCCAAAATCCACTTTTGCCCCCCTGACCCTCAGCTGGCTCATCACTCAAACTAGGTGAGGACAGGGCGATGGCGGGGGAAACAGCAGGACCCTGCCTGCATTTGGCCCCCGCCAAGCCCCCAGGCACTGCCCGTGCCACCAGGCAGGACAATAGGCACTGCTGCAGCCCAGTTGTATCCTGTATGCACGCCGCTGGCTGACCTCGCAACTGGTCATTTCATCCAGCGAACAAAAGGTAGCATCACAGTGTTGCCATGGCGACATCCCGCCATCCGAATGGCTAGGGCATCATATAAGGGAGGGGCAAACATCCCAGTCACACACTGGGGCTGCGCTGAAACGTATCTTATATTTAGAAGAGGCGGCGCGGGGAATACTAATGAATATTTAACACTCGGAGCGCCTTTCGTGCTCGCTTTTGTATTTTTGTTGCATACTTTCCATAAGCGCAACATTTGCCTCCAAATTGCATGAATATTATTGCTACTGTGCTTCTCTCGTCACCACTTCTCCAGGTTTCCCCTGCTTTTCATTTCTTTTCTGTGAATAAAAGTCGAAACCAGCACACAGCCTTCACACAAGTAGCATTTGCAAATCAAGACTGATGCCGGCAGTGGGTCGGGGGGTTGAGGAGGGAACTGGGATGTCCGCCTGATCCGGTTTCCCAGCCTGGCTCTGCTGTGTTTAGATTGTGACTTTTACTACAAGTCTACTGATATGATAACAAAGGCAAACTCTAAAAATGGGGAAGATTTGCTTATATCCTACAAGAACCAGCCCCTTTTAGGGCTTTTCTTTTTTTCTTGTTAAAAATAGCTGCTTTCAACAATTAATTCTCTGTGTTGTAAAAAAAAAAAAAAAAAAAAAGGAATCTGACTGTTTCATTCATCCAGGAAAAACATGCACCTGAAAATTTCCTGAAATTCCTTTCTTCTTTTTTTTCCTAAAGGGTGAATGGTGAAAAAAAGGAGTCAAACCACCCACAAGCCCAAATTATCAATATTTTTATGTGCCTTTTTGTATGATACACTTTAAAAAAAGGCAAAGGTGCTGAGCGTGGCAGGAAGTCCCTCCTGCTACTGCCAGGGCTGTGCAGGCAGATTGAGCCCCTCCTGGTGATGAGCAAGTTGATTTTTTTTGAGGGTGGCAAGGGGAAGTGAGACTCACACTGGCTGGGGTGGCATGGGGCGTAGGTGCCCACCCATTTGAGTGCAGCTCGTAGCGCTGCCTGCCTGGGGACTCCTGTCTCCAAGAGGTGCGGGGAGGACGTGGCACGGCACAGATTGCGGGTTGTGCTGATGGCCGGGTGCATCCTCTCTGGGATGGCACTACTTCTCCAGTCTCCTTTTCAGCTATAGATGAAGTTATAAACAGGGTTAAAAAATGTGATATTTCACATCTCGTTCTGAAGTCATCTCCTGGCATATATAAAGCTTTGTTCTCGGAAAAGCCAGATTCTCAGCAATGATTTTTAGAGTGAAATGTGCTCTTTTTACTAGACAGTGGCAAGGCATTGGGGTCTTTTTTGAGCATAGCAGCCCTTCAAAAGCTGCTGGGTTCCTGAAAGCTTATCTATGTGCTTCCTGCTTGGTACCACTCCAAGGCACCAAGGATACAGGCGCAATTCAGCTGGCAGCTTTGTTGGTGATGCAAGGGGAGGAACAGTGCTGTACTGGGTGTGTTGCTTTGGCAGCACTGAGAAACTGGAGCTGTGTTTATTTGTTGCTGGTTGTAGGGTGTATTTTCAAAACGGAGAAAGGTTTTCCTCTCCAACATTGCTGATGCAGTCCTTTGAGATCTGCCCTGTGGCTTCAGAGGGAGAGGGACTCACCTCTGGGGAAGTAAACAAGGGGCAGACCCGTGCTCTTTGCAAGCTGTTCCACTGATGCAGCATTTGCATGAGTTAAGTGTTGTCAAAATCGTTTGCCAACTTACCCTTATATGGCACCAATTCTAGTGAGGGCTGGAAACACAAGTTACCTTTCTGGAGTTCATCTTTAAGGCTCTAATGACCTGCTTTTTCCAGAACAGTTATGCTTTTTCCATGAAAGCAAAGCAATACAATGAATATTAAAGTCTCAAGGTATTAATAAGATTGATTTAGCTGCCTTCCACATTTGGAAGGCAGACATAAAAAAGTCACATCTGAAGATCGTAGGTCTCTGTTCAAGGCTGAGAGAGACTGACTTACAGCAAAGCCAGTTTAGTGTCCCGCCCTGCTTAGCACGGCCATCAGGGTCTGTCCATCCTCCTTCAACAACTGAAAGGCATTTATCTCTACGACACATCAATGATCTCAGCCATTATTATCATGATTCCTGTTAAGTCAGTGTGGTAGTTTAGGAAGGAAAAGCTGCCTCTCAACTGCGCAAATAAACCACCCCAGCAGAGACAGGGACTGCTGTGTTTGAAGAAGAGGTCACTCAGCTCAGCAGAGAAAATGGCTTCTGGCTGTCCTGGCTGCCAGCGGGTGTAACCATGAGGCTGAGCATCCTGCTTAGTCTTCTGACAAAACGTGTGCTGGAAATATGATGGGGCTTCCTTCCCTAAACAGTAACTGGAGCTATATTTTCCTTTCGCTGCTAAGTATATTTGCTGTTCTGGATGTTAACAGTCAAAACACATGCAAAGCCTTTTACTAGAGCATTAGGTCTATGTATGCATTTTCAACAGTCAGATAGATGATTTATTCATCCACTTCAGTAACCATTCAAACACGATGTTCACTACAGTATAGAAAGCAACAGACATTGAGTGTGTTTGGTTTGCAGGAACAAACCAACAGAACAGGATAACAGAAGCTGTTTTTCCAATGTAAAGGACTCCGCTGCCATCCCTGTTAATATCTGTCAAATTAAACACTGTTTCCCAAAGCTACAACTCCACTAAAGCACAGCTATTATGCGCTCAGTTAGAAACCTGATTATAGCCACTTTATGTCTGTAAAAACACAATCTCTGATGCAAGGTGACTCCTAGATACTCTGCAAATGCTCATAAATGCTCTTGATGCTCTATAGACACGTCTCGGTGTGTATTGGGAGAGGAGGTCCAGCTCTCGCAGGGCGGACAAGGCATTAAGTGAGAAATAGCTATTTCTCTGAAGTGTAATGTCATTACAACTGTGCAAATCCTGGGCTGTGGCCATTTTGGCCTGGGAAAAGGAGACGGGGAGGGAATGAATAGAAGTGCTTGGGATAAAGCAGAAATAGAAGACGGGGTGGGAGGAAGAAAGGGGCTGACAAAGTACAAAAGAATAATAATATTCTGGGATTGCCCAAAAGCAGTCCTGTAAAATACTATTTCATGCTAAGATTCTTTAATCTTCTTTAAAAGCTGGGTTAGTTTTGAAGCAAATCAGAACCCCGAATGAAAAGAGCAACCAGAGACCACCTCTTCTCCAAAACATCTGTGCAGTTTTGGTCCCTCTGAGGGTGAAGGCTGGGGGAGAATTTTGCAGCTGCCCAGCTCTCAGAAGATACATCTGCATGAAAAAAAACCTGTAGGCAGGAGGATCACCTGGATGACAGAGTCCGAGGTAGATCCTGCACCCCCCTTATTTGATGGGGACAGACTGCCTCACAGGACATGATCAGATGCCTGAAAACAGGACCCAGGGAAACAAGCAATACCTTTTTTTCTCCATGATGATCCTACATTTTTTCATTTTACTTATTTTTTATCTTGGTTTGTTCAACCCCTAATGAATCCCACCCTCTAGCACCCATGAACTGTTTGTAAACTCAGAGTCATCATTATCCCTGTTAGATTTACCTTCTGGCATAGGGGACAGACATCCCTCTCCTTTCAGCTCAACTGGGGCCCATTTCGCTCCCCCACATAAAAGCTGTATTCAGCTGATGGCAGTAACGTGTTGCTGCCTTATGCTGTAATGGATATTTCTAGCTACGCACGTGCATCTGCTTCAGCAGCTGCCTGTGAGCCCCTCCTTGGGTTACTGTCCTCTGTGAGCTCCAAGCCTCCTTGGTGATGCCCTTTGGCCAACCAGCTACTGGTCACTTCATGTCCCAGCTGTGATGGTTTCTGAGCAAGGATTGGCGTTGGAAGGAAGATGAGAGCTAAAGCGACTCAGAGGTCGGAGATCGCATCTTGCTTTCTTGCTTATCTACTTTTCTGAGCCTGTTCAGCTCATTTAAACTCTTGGTCCTCTCAAACCCTTTCACTGCCTTGATTCAGCTCTTTGGGGCAGGGGCTCTAAGTGTCTGCAGAGGTCCTAGCCCCTTTTGGGTGCTCCTCTCACTGCACAAGCCACAATCATACAGATATTCTTCTAGGAATATTTCCGATCCTAGGTCTCCCCGCTGTCTCATTTCTCCATCTTTACTGGGCTAATGGGACATTTATCCCTCTCCCAGAACGTCAGTAAAGATGTAAAATAATGATGCCAGCACAGCGTCCCCAGCAAGGCACAGGAGAGCTTCTACATATAATGAATACATATCATCAGCCTGTTTTCAGCCTAAGCAACAATCCCCACTTACATCAAAGCCTCATCTGAATTAATATTTGATGCTGGAATTCATGCCACTATTAGATGCTGTTAAAATTCAGGGACCCCAATCTTTCTTCATCTGGAAACAACAACAAAACTCACTGAGCCGGGTCAGTCTTCAGAGGTGGGATTCATCTCAGCTAACTTCAAATGTCTACAGTGTGGCTGGCTCCAGCTCAACTGGGTCATTATCATTTCTTTATAGTAAGTGGAGTGAACTGGCACTTCTAAGGCTCAATTCCCTTGACCTGTATTAGAATAAGGTGATGTGTGTCCCAGCTGCCTAACAGAAATGCGTTTTCTGCGTTTCCTGTGCCACAATTCTGGCAGAAATAAGGATGACAACACCTCGTTAAGGTTTCTGCTCAGTATCCTAACACCGTGATTGCCCATCTGAGTTATCCTGCATGCAGTAAGAAAGGCAGTCACCGTCCTGGTGGAGCTGAACTTTTAAAAATAATGGTAGATGATCTACAATACGGAGCAAAAGCCAGAAATCATGGTTTGAGGAGATAGAGTCAAATTCTATCAGTTGCCTGAAACCTGCCTGTTGTGCGTGATATTTGCAAAGGCAATGGACAGCAGTTCAATAAGTTAATCAGCTAATTCACTTTACGCTAAAGTCTTAGCATCACCTGGATGTAATGACTGCTGGACACCTAATTTTTCTAAGTGTTTCCTCACCCACTTTTTATCCGCTACTACATTCACGATGTCATCACCACTTCTTAACTATTCATCCCTCTTTATCTTACTTTGCTTATTAAAAATCATTTAAAAGGTGGCAAACACACAATTGAAGCTCTAGGGAAGGATTCAATTTAGTTAAAGAAAGAAATCTGTTGCATTGGGGTTGTCTCCTATTGATTCAAAGGAGGTTAATGCTTGTCTTCTATTAGCCCTTACAGGAGTTATGCAGAAGTAACCCACAGTATGTATTATGTGTCTCCCTCTAACCCATAACCGGTGAAAGTCTCCCACAGCTTCCAGGGGGATGAAGTTCAGCGTTATGACTGGAGGACTGAGCTTGGACCCCCCTGAAGAGCTGTAGCCAGGGCTGTTACAAACATTGATCTTCAAAGCATCAGCGCAATCAATACGGCCGGTGCTGTGGTGCGGTTATTGATGCTGGGATGACTGAAAATAAAAGCCAATTGCGTGACGGCGGCTATGGCATTTTTCCATGAGCGCTGGCCTGACTTGTATCTCAGGGCTCACGCATGTGGGAAAAGAGCAGCTCCACGCTTCATGCTCTGGCCAGACCCAGCAAATCCTTGCTGAACATTTCGGTCAATGCTGCGGTCCACTGGGTGCAGCACGTGGTGGCTCTTACCCACGTGGAGCATGATTTCTTGTGCGTCTCCATGGGAAGAGGGAGCCCACCTTGGGGGTGCAGAGCAGGGACCCAGGTCTACTCTGTCCTCTGCCTTGTAATCCCTTGAGGGTTTAGGGCAAGTTATGTCGCAAACCCCTACGCACTCGGTTTTATCACTCTGAAAGTGGAAATAATCTATACTCAGAGGAACATTGCATGGATAAGTCAATTAACCATGAAATCACAGATGGAAGAAGTAAAAGAAATGCAAAGGATTAGTTCTGCAGAGCAACCCTGCCAGGCACAAGTACATTTTTAGATTTTTTTTTTTCTTTCCCTAACTAAAATCACTAGCAAGCTGCTCCTTATAGTCCTGCTTAACCTATTAATGGGGCATCCGTACCAACACCAGCTACATCTGTAGCTGACTGTGGAAAGGTGGGAGGAAAGGAAAGGAAAGTGAGGCCACCTGGGCTCAGCACCCTTGCCTGGGCAGCCCAGCCTGTCTTGGCACCAGGTCACCAGTGGGCTGTGGAGCCCACCACTCTGTTGCCTTTGCCTGGCAAATACTGCATGTCCAAGAGAACAGCAACCTCTCCTTGTCTGTGTCACAGACGTGGACCTAAAACGGGCAGAAAACCATATCAGGATGCAGAAAGCTCGCTGCTGGTGTCCAAAGGTGGGGTGAGCTGAAGGGGACCCCACATTTTGGACTTTGTGTAAGTCCCTGGCTCTCCTGGGGCCCCCGGGTAAGATCAGGTATGGCCAGAGTCTTGCTAAGAAGACAGATGCTGCTCCTGGGTTAAGTCACTAGAGCACATAAATTATAGCAAATATTGTCAGGAATAAGTTCTTATTGGTAATGAAATAGCAATAGCAATGGGTCTAATTTCAGGAGAAGCTACTGAACCACTTCTTGCCTGTAATCACCAAAAGCGTTTTCTTCAGATGTTTGCTGACTCCATTCTCTTTTGCATGGCAGTGGTCTCCTGCAAGGCCAGCACTGGTACTGTAGCATTGACTGCCGCCTGGTGCTGTCCCATTGCTATTATTGATCACTGCTATTATGTGCATCTGCCTTTGGAGAGCCAGAACCAGGGGTACATTCCTGTCCTTGCCTCCCTCTTCCCTACAGTGAGTCTCTCTACTTCTTCCCTCGGAGCTACTCTTCCTCCAGCCACGGTCCTTTGAAGTAACCTTGCTGGCATGCTCCTCAGAGGGTCTTCAGGACCTTGCTGTGGCTGGGCTTGGGAACACCCCCTCGAGGATACTGCACCATGGCCTTCATCTTCATCTTCAGGGTGTGTTTGCCTGCCAGAGCTGACCACTGCTGAATTGCTATAGTTTCTCCTCAAGGTGCTTTTTATTCCTGCAGGGCCTCACATAGGTGATCTGGAAATCTATTAAAGGTTGTTTTGTTTTTTTTTTTTAAATTTTAATGCAATTTAAGAACATCTCTAACATCTGGGATTTTGAAAAAACTGTACACACTATATAGATTTACTCTAAATCAGTGTCCCATAGACAATTAAGTGGTCCTTATTTTAAAAGGTCTCTTAGAAACATCATTGGATTTATGACCCACTGGTGATAACCACCTGGGAGGTAAAATTATCTCACCCAAGGAAAACTCATCCTGTAGCACTGCAGCCTGTAAGCACTAGTGTCAGAATGCAGACTATGGTTTCACATGATGATTTATCCAGAAGCAGTAAGTGAAGGGGCTCCTGTCCTTCCTCAGCCTCCCCGAACCCAAATCCATTCCCCAGTCCCCAGAGCTGGTGTGCCTGTTTATCTGGGAGATATTGGATTAGAAAAATATTCATCTCAGCTAAAAGAAAAAACATGCAAGGAAAAAAACCAAAAGTGAATAAATGAGGTTTATATTATCTGCCCTGTGAAGAGCAGTAAGTTACAGCAGAAGGAGCAAACAGCCATGAGAAGGGGATGGCTTTCATCTGCTGCTAGAAGAAGTCTCACACAGGACTCCTGTTTCTGCTTGAAATGTTGTCATTTTTCAGATCATTGGAGAGAAATAGCTTACTGTATTTTGTTGTTTGTTTGTTTGGGGCTTTTAAAATGAGTTTTTCTTATGTAGGCAAAGTCCTTAGGCACACTTGCACAGGCAAAATAATGCTTTTGCTGGTAATCTATTTTGTTAGAAAACTTCAGTAAACTACATCAGACAAAGGCCTCTTTTGCCCTGGGCTGCCCAACCCAGGAGGGTTGGGCTGTAGATCAAACCTTTACCAATAAGCCTTTAATAATGCAGAACAGGCTATTGTGCAGATCAGCTGCTTTCCTGAGTTTCACATAGAAAAGAAAAATGTTATACAGTCCCTATTGTAGCCTCAGGTATCTAAAATTTCAGTATCACTACTTCTTCTAAAATACAGGGGTCAAATACTCAGTTGGTTAGACGTTGAAAGAGTCCACAGTGATTCTGTACTCAGTGCATATCTCATAAACATGATTGCAATAGGAAAATAGGAAAATACTCCAAAGTGAACAGTCTGCAGGCTGGCTTCATACCTACTTGTCTGTCTTAGTTTGTTGGAAACATTTCCAGCTGATGTGAATACCCGCCCCCTTATCTAAATGACATTAGATTAGGCCTGATGATGACATTTCCAGAGCAAATGTGCATTCCTTCTGCATAAATATCATGATTTCCTTGTCAAAGCCATTTTGTTACAAAGCCAGGAGAGTGATTGTGGTCCAGGGAAGAGACCGTCCTCTTGTTTTCCTGGAGGATGCTAGGTTTATCTGAGCTCTGTCTGGGATCTGCTGGATTTAGAGCAGTGGGCCAAGGACTTTCCAGCCCCCAGGTTAGCACTCCTATAGCAGGGCTGGCTGAGCTGCATGTGTGATGACTTCTCACTCGCCCTGGTTTAAGCGCAGGCTGTTAACTTAAACCATTGACAACACTGGAGCCCAGGCAACTTTGCAAAAGGGAACTTGGTTTGCATGCTGTAAGTATTGGTAGGAAATGCAAATGTGGGTACCTTTGCAAATCTAATCCTCTCTCTTGAACACATTGCTTCCTGCTTCTTGGCATATCCCTTTTCCCTTTGCTCTCTTCCCCAGGGCTGCAAGCAGAAAAATATCTGGACCAAGGCTGTGTACGGCCACCACTTCATCGTATCTCATGATTTAGCATGCTTGGCCCTCTCTGCACAATGAAACTGTTGTCAGTCCTGCCTTCACAGAGGGCAGGTTGTGAAACACTTCCTTGCACTGGAAGAGAGCAAACTCGAGCAGAAATGACAACACACCGAGTGCTGAAAGCAGCCGGAGAGATCTGTCTCTCCCATTGCAGATGCCCAGCCTCCAGGATAGCTGTGAGGCTGACACTAATTTTCAGGCATTTCCAGCTTGGTTTTCTAAACACTTGCTTGTAACGTTCAACACTGTTTACTTGCAGAGCAAAGAGTCTTCCACTGAAGCATCCCATCCTCCCAAGTAGTTTTGCTTCCCCTTCCTCTCCTGTTGCACTGGTACTTCAGTCATGCCAATAGGTGCTCTCTAAAATCATGGCCCCCTCATGCCAGGGGAGGGTTTCTTTACATAAAAAAGTCCCTCAAAAGACATTTACCAGAAACCAAATGATCAGATACATACATTAATCCTAATTGTGCGTCACCATCACTTGAAAAGCACCTATGGCCCAACTGCATATTTCAGCTCTTTTCTGTGCCCTCGTCTCCTGTAGATAAATAAGGTTTGGCTGCAATTATGTGGTAGAGCAAACTGAGAAAAAAAGCCCATCTTTCTAAGGAAATACATCATTAGTGTGTGATCATGGCAGGACTTTTATTATTTAAAAGCAACATCTTTCTGCCTATATTTTTTTGACAATCACATTTTTAAAAACCAAATTAAAACCTGCATATTTTTCTACATACGGGTATTGTTGAAACTGTCACACCTAATAAGAGCACGAAAAGACAGATGAAAGCGCCGTGCTCATTTCTGAGCAGCTGGGAACGGCGCTGAGAAAAGCACAGCAACAGAGATTAAGAGCGAGCCTTCACAGCACAAGATAACCCAGCTGCTTGGAAAAATCAAACCTATTGAACAGACAGATTTCATGCAACAAAACAGTGCCTTGCTGATAAAGGAAAATAACAATGCTCATGCAGAATTGTATAGTCTTCGATTCAATTTGGAGATAAATGGGCAGTCCTATATTTTTCCTCTTTAGAAAAAGTCAGAGTTAGCTTTCTAATTGTGACTGTTCATTGCCTCTTTCTGCAACTCTGAAAGATCAGCTCAGAGATTTTCATTTGATAAAAACATACCCCACATTTTACTGGAAAGAGCACTTGCATGGGGAGTTAGGACATGCAGGTTCCCTTCCAGGGTCTCATGCTGGCTTTAGGGACCTCCTTCAGCTCTCCTTCTCCTCAGTCTTCCTATGCTAAAGAGACATCAGTGCCTTTGTGAAATGTTTTGACATGTCTAGAAGAAAATTGGTATACCACTATCCCATCATTTCTGTACTCCTAGCTAATTCATGCTAAGAAGTCAGGAATAATAGGATCTACGAAGCTGATCAGGACATGTTTTTCCCTCTGATGTAAGCTGTGTACATTGTAAGATGCCACTATTTTCTCTGAAAAACACTATTTGGGCCCAAATGTTTCAGCTTTTTGAGAAAACTGGATATTTTCTCATGGGAAGTGATATTTGTTCATGATATTTAAATCTTTAGTTGAAATCTGCTTTCCCACTGAAAAATGATTTTATGCGATCATTTTTTGATCAGCTGTGGAACTGCAAGCTGCTCTATTGGGATTTTAAATTTTCATTACCATCCAAATATAATGCTTTACCTACAAGTGAATTTTTGGTCCAGGTATAAAGTGTTGATCATTCCCACCCACTCTCCATTCTCTTTTTTGCACTGTGGAAACTATGAATACAAAAGCACTTTTCCAACACCAAGACCCAGCCTTCCTTCCCAGACTCAAGAAATACATCAAACCCTGGACAGGGAATTATAAAACCTGCCTTTTTCTTTACTTCAAGAGACCCTATTTTCAGTAACCTTCTAATAACCTATGAATGTGTACAATATTAGTTGAGAAACGTAATACTTCTGGAATTTTAGTTAGATATCAAAGAAATATAATAGTGTTAATTCCTCTAATGAAGCCTTTTATTTATGCGTGAAAAGATGGCTAATATGTTCCCTCTGATGGCCTTTTGTTAGGCGTTTGGCATTGTCATAACTAACTAGTCATTCCTGCTCTGTTTTCTTGTCCTGGCCAGTTTTTTAATCAATGACACAATACTTTACCTTTCACCCAATGTCTCTGGTTTCCTTAACAGCCTTTGTAAGAAACTTCGTCAAAGAGTTTGCAAAGTCCAACGAAATCATTGTTGACAAGTTTTCTTTCAACTCATTATTGTATTTGTGCTGAAGACTTCAGACAGGTTGGGGGAAGGGTATCAGATTCCCCAGAACAGGCTGTTTAAGTTACAAGTAGAGTCCGCTGCAAAAAGGTACTGAAGGTGCTACAGTTGGAATTCCTCCCTGCTCCTGCTTAGACTAGCAATAATATATATTACAACTTGTAGCCCTGAAATTACCCTCTTGGGATGAATTCCTAGCACCACGAGTCCTTTCTTGAGAGGATATAATTAACAATGTTTTGATTCTCCCTCCCTTCTTCCTGGCAAATCTGGACCCAGGCCTTTACATCTTTGCCTTGGCATCCTCCAGCCCCTGTGAAAACGATGTGAGTTTTGGCCTTAATAACAAGCCATGTGAAATCTACATAATTGACCCCTTTTCTGAAAATATTTCAAAGCTTTCTCTTTAATCTTTGAATATGCATGTGCGGAAGGAATGCCCTCATTTCAGCAGACCCCTGTTGCATACAGCAGCCTTCTCGCTGCCATACAGAAAGAACAACTAGGGAGTTGTAAGAAATGGAGGGGTTTGCCTCCCAGATGCCCTACTTTTCCTTTCTGTATGATTTTATGCAAAGGAGCTCAATCTCTTTATTTCTGTGCAAGGCATCCATGGCATTACTGCACATATTATAACCCACATATCCATGGGATATTAGGGTGACTGGGTCCCATGTTGAGATCCATGGGCGACTGGTGATCTCTGGGGCTTGGGTGAGTGGTCTGAAGTTATTTTACAGCACCACCTAGGACAGAAACATTGCTGTGGCTGTCTGCCAGGACAGAGAGGTACTCCAAGCAAGTCTCAGAGGTGAGAGATGGATCCTTGACCCAAAGATCTGGAAGCTGCTCATCAAGAAACGGGAAGTGTTTAGGCACTTCTGCCTTCGTTCAAGGCATAAGCTGTCAACGGGACCATTTTCCATTGTGTATCATTTGACTAAGTTCAGTGCTACCTGTTCAGGTTCAGCGCTAATCTCTCATGACTTGTGAGCCCAATTCAAAGCCCACTGAGTCCATGGCACATCTCCATTTATCCTGAAGGGACCTCAGAGCAGTGCTGGTGTGGATCTGAAACAGTAGGGGAGAGGGTGTTTGGTTTTTTGGGTTTTTTTATTCTTATGAACATTACTGACCTCAATGTGAGCTTTTTTGCTGCAGCCAGAGGCGGATTGACACCTGTGGGTAAGATCTTGCTGGTCTCCGTGTGTTAGCCAAGTTTTCCCTGCTCTGGTTCTCAAGTGGGTTCCTGAGAGCTGCCTGATCACAGGCAGCAGGTTTACCCCCATTTTTTCTGCCCATTAATGTTATTTAAAGAGATTTACAAACATTGCCTCTATGTCCCTTTTCCAGAAATGGTGTCACCATGGGAATCTTATGCAACTGATTGTGGGAACTGATGGCATGTGCCATTGTGAATAAAAGAGAGAAGATTGTTGCATTGTAAATGGGAAGAAAGGGAATCTGCTGTAGAAATTTTGGGAGAGGGCATCCAGGCTGCTCTATCCAGATATGACTCATGTCTGGGGATCCATCCATAAGCCATAGATCTACAGGGGACACTTTGTCAGCCATGGATGGAAAATCACCATCCTAAGTTTTCACTGCTTGTCTTTCCCAGCTTCTCACAGCTATGCTTCACCAAAACCTTTCTTCTCTTTCCCTTTAATGTTTCTGTATCATTCAGATGTCAACCTCTTCTCAAGCACTGGACCGTGGTTCACTCACCACTTGCTTACACTGCTTTGTTTTTTGCCCCCCTTCTACCAATCCATCTAAAATGCTTTCTTTATTCTTCATTCAGTTATAAAGCCCTGTGGTTCTTATGCCTTTATCTGCCAACAGGATTGAGAAAAAGGATGCTGGAAACAGACTATGCTTTCATATCTGTCACTGAAATCTGCCTTACCCAGTTCCAGAAAGGGACTTCCACTTCTCCATCCTTTGGAGCCAGTCAGCCCTTCCACTTGTTAAGAGACAGCTTCTCCAAGTCAATATTACTCATGTGTTTATTCAAAATCAATACTGCTTATTACAGCTTCTGCAATTGTGTCTCACTATCGCTGTCACCTAGTTAGCTCACAACCTTCCCGGCAGACTCCCAGCTTGCTGTGAAGTGTTGGAGTTGCAAGATTGAGAAAAAGAGATCATAAAGTCAGACAGAAATAGAGACCTGCTGACGGGGGATGTCACATAAGACAGGTTGTCAAGAATTCCCTTGTCTGCTTCTCATTCCCTCCGCTCAGACACATATGGCCAGATGAGAGACAGTCATGATCTTTGAAATCTCTGTGTTACTCTCAGTTTCTGCTTTCCCTCCTGAAAAACAGAAGTGATAACTCATACATAGTTTGGGGGTCATGGCAAGGATCAGCCAGTGCTCAGGAAAAAACACCATCTAAACAGTGCATAATATTTTTATACCTTGATGCTTCCCCTGCTGAAGCAGATAGCAAGCTCCCGTTGACTTTAATGAGGCCATAAGAAGCCCGTTGCGTGCATGCAATATGTAACAGCTCCTCTTGCAGCCTATACGCTGCGAGTGCCACTTTCCCTTTTGTTGTCTCCATGGACTGAGCAAGCCTCCGCCGATCCCCTGCAGAAACCCAGCCTCCTCCGTACAGAGCTGCAGAAGAACGGAGGCCAAATTCACAGCAACGGCAGTGTCTGTGCTGGCACCTCTGCTATCACCCCTGCTCCTAACTGACCCCAGAAAGGACAGGCACTCGAGTGCCACAACTTGCAGGTGACACAAAACATTCAGGAGAGCCAACTCCAGAGCCAGCCGTGAGGGGCTACAAGAAGATCTTCAGGCACTGAATTATATAGCATTAAAATGGCAGATGAAATTCAGTGTCAATTAGTGCAAAGGGATTAGCGTGGGGAAAAATAAACCCGCCTACGTGTACACAATGATGCTTTTAAAGTGCTGATATCAGTCATGAAAGAGATGCTGGAGACACTGTGGATAGTTTTCTGAAAATATTGGCTCATACCGAGTGGTGATGAGAAAGGCAAAATGGACATTAGGAAATCTGAGGGAAGGGGTTGAGAATAAAATACAGACTTCATTATACCACTGTAGAAATCTCTGTGCACCCGTATTCTGAAGATTCTGTGTTGTTCTGATGGCTTCATCTTGAAAAACTAGAGGAGAGAGAGAGAGAGACGAGAGGCAGAGATGATCAAAGGTGTAGAAGGGCTTTCACAAAACGGAGGAAACTGAACAGACAACTTTTGGGCTTGTAAAAATGATAATGAGGAGCTAAAGCTGAAGGTCTGTAAAATCACAAATAGTGCAGCAAAGAGGAATAGAAAAATAGCGCTGGTTTGCTTCTCATAATATAGGAACTAGTAGGCATGCAGCGATATCGTCAAGCATTAGTTTAAAATGAACCTAAGAGAGCACTTTCCATATGATATGTCATTAAACTGAAATCTATTGCCAAAAGATACTGTGGAGCCCAAGGTGCAAGTGATTCAAAAGGAAACAGATAAAGGAAATAGATAATCTTAGAGCTGTTAAGTCCTTTCGTGGCTGTTAAACACAAGAGTCCAGCTGCAACTTTTAGCTTAGGAAGAAAATTTATTCATTGCTGGGAAGCAGTACGATGTACATCCTTATTCCTCTCTGTAAGCACCCTTCAGTGGACACTGTATGCCGGGCTTGATGGCTATTTGCCCCACAGTTGTGAGGTGCCTTGTACACCTGCACACATTACAGACCCTATCCTATGGAGGTAGCGCTACTGCAAAGCACAGTTCTCCGTGACAGCAAAATAAAGTCTGGCATAAAAAGACAGCCCTCGTGTCACCAACAGAGCTGCTGTTCCCCTACATCAGCTGAGGTCTTGGCTCACGGGTGGCCCATGAAATAAGTGTTTTGTGTGGAAGTTCCCAGTGAAGACCCCTGCCCCTTGTGCCTGCAAAAGGCAGGAATAAATACATTCATTTGTAACCTTTCAGACTTTGAGCCTCATTTTTCCATTGATTACCTTAAAAAACAGGGGCTATTTATACACATTACGGTCTATAACTGTCAACCTTGTGACAAATCACCCACTCAGTGGCTTGTCAATGATGTGGAAAATAGTGGCCATATAAACAGATCAAATGAAGTGGAAGTCAGACAGTACAATGGTGTCAGACTGTAGCCTTTGATCTTCAAAGGCCAGAGGTCAAATCTGTCTGCACCGAGGAGTAAAAACGACTTGGGGAGTTCACCCTGGAATGTAGAGAGCTATGAACCAGCATCTCTTCTTGGGAGAGGTGCAGAATTTGTAGAGGTAAAGCCTGGGGTGCATGTGAAGTTTTGCACTGAAATTGGAGGAGCTCTAGTCAAAGAAGAGTAACTCCAGCGATGTTACCAGACTACCTGACCAGGAAGAAGGTAAGTACTATTAAGAAATTTGAATCTCTGGGAGAAGCCATACAGGACTAATAAGAGGTTTGTGGGGAGAAGATGCTCCTGCGTGTGGCATACTTCAATCAGGGGATAGTGTGTAGCAGCACCCAGAACTGCAACCAGGAGAGCTTTGTAGCAGTTTGGTTTTATGCAGTTACTCTGGTGCACTGGACAATGAGCGATCTCAGGTTAAGTCACTTCACTACTACGTCACCTATGTTTTTCTATATAATGAAATACCCTTGATTACTGGGGGAGAAATAGGATATTTTCAGACTAACAAAAGCACTGGTTTTCCGTCCCACCCAGGGGACCATTCCTTTTATTTATTTTTATTGACCCACTCTGTTTTTCCCATTTGATTTACAATTTGAGAATTGCCACTCACTGCACCTTTAACAATTTCTCCTGGCTGCTTTCAACACAAGAAAGTTAAATACTAGGACAAGAAACACATTAAAAGCCATTGCAATTTTAAACCCTGGCAGGTTTTCTTTTTTTTTTCTTTTTTTTTTGTGCAAGCCTACCAGCCCTCAATCATAACGTTTTCACCTACATTACCTCTTGCATTTGATAAAAATGTATTTACTTGGATGCTGTGCAGTGCTTGCTGTACAGAAAGGGGAGAAGGCAAGACAGGCAACATAGCCCTCTTCCACCCCTGCTGCTGCCTGCATGGACAGCGGTGCTGCCATTGTTACCCTGGGACAACACTGAGACTTGGTTGTATTCTGCACTGGATGAAGCATCAGGGGTGCAAAGGATCTCCATATTTCCCAATCTTGAACCCCCCAAGGGAGCTCAGAAAACCCTTCACTCTGTCGGAGCAGCCAAAGAAAAAGAAATGTCATTTTTTGGATTCCAGCCTCTGAGGAGGTAAAGCACTTGTCCTTCTGCTTGACAGCAGACCACCTGTTCTGCTACACGCAGTGAATAATCAGCAATGTGCAATGTGCATTCACTGTCTGGGATTAATTCTCTTGCAGTCACGTGTGCTTAGACTCAGCAGTCTGCCGCCTCATCTAGGTTGTCATCGCTGCTTATCAGGTAGGAAGTTCATGGCCTCTGATGATGGCCCAGGGGCTCCCAGCAAACTGTTTTTTCAGTGATGCTGAAGTTGATCTACAGTGCCAACACAGAGCGGCGTTAAGCCATCTGGCTCTACAGATGTGGTGGGGCAGAAAGAAGCCCCTCACAGCACCAAGGGACCTCAAAACTTATCTGGGGGAACGACCTACCTTTCTCGTAGGACCCTGACTGACCTCCCAGACCCTCACCTCTGCGATCCACCACTGC
Source organism: Gymnogyps californianus (assembly GCF_018139145.2). Lineage (NCBI taxonomy): Eukaryota > Metazoa > Chordata > Aves > Accipitriformes > Cathartidae > Gymnogyps > Gymnogyps californianus. Next base: position 211,101,653 of record NC_059471.1, on the reverse strand, counting down.
AGTGGGACAAAGGGGCAGGTCCCCAAGCTTTCTCTTCCCTTTACTCCATCCAAAAAAAGGGACAGTCATCATCTAGCTCTGGAAAAAACCCTAATATGCTCTGGAAAGACTTCAGATGTCTAAGACAGAGCTCTCCCAAGTCCCGCCTGAAGGTGTGAGTTAGGCTTACTCTGAGTAAAAATAGTCATTAAGGGAAGGATTTCTCTCATCTGAACTCAGACATGTCAAAATTAGATGCCTAATTTTAAGTTAGTCACCCCACACTATGCTTCCTCCTAGCCTCCTGGCCTCATCTGATCTTAGATGCCAATTTTAGGACGGGATGAATCACCTGTTGGAGACACCTACTACTTTTCATCGACTATAGGGAGACAGTAGGGTGAATAGCCCAGAATTAGATGTTTAACTTTTAGATGTCCTAAACTAGGTCAGAAAAATCACCTCCTGCCCTTATGGGCAGGGCTGAACTGCTTGGGCCAATGCTCAAGGGACATGAGCACAACCAAAGCGGGTGGTGGCAACAGGTGGCTGGATGAAGGGAAGGACAAGAGTGTCCTGTGCCCTGAATGAGATGAAGGGGAGTCAAACCTGAATGACCTCTGGTGATGGATCCAGACTATATAATCAGATATATTATATATGATATATAATCAAATGGGGTGCACTAGTTTGGGGATCTATCCAATGAATGCAATTTCAAGATGACAGAACACTGAGAGTGGATAACGAAGCAGAAGAGAAGCCACTAGGGATAATCTAAGTGCAGGGTCATGATCTTTTATTTCTTTTCACCTGTTCTTACCAGCTTTGCACCTGTGTTGTCTACTTTGGGTTTTGTAAATAAATGGATTTATCTATTTGCAGTTTAACAAATAGTGTGTTAAAGGCATTTTAGGGAAAATGGGTAAACATAAAGGATTTCATTACATTGGGGTAGCATAATGATATTCAGGGTCTGGATTAAGGCATGACTAGCCTTCTCTTTAGTATATTGTATTTTATATATAAAATAAATATGTATATATTTCAACCTCATGGTTGGCACCTTGGTGACTAGCAATGGCAGGCATATGAAGAGCAGTGTCTTCCAGTGAGCACCATCAGCCTGGCAAGCTCTCCAGCGTGTGGGAAGAGAGTAGGAAACAAGCCTTAATGTCCACTGTCTCAAAAGGGCTTGGCCACAGCCTTGGAGCAAGTGGCTGTATCATGAGCCAAAGCAAACTGGGGCTCACAGGACTACATTCATCTACTCTTTCCCAATCAATTGCTTCAGTGAGATTATCGTAAACATGATGGATTGGATCACTTAATCCAGTTAGACGGCAGCTCAAACGGATGGGTAAATAAGGGGAGCCGGGAGTCTGACGGGCTCTACTGACCCGGAGCAGCAGCCGGTCAAGGTGGCAGCTTTCAATGCTGGTCTTGAGCTGTTTCTTGGGATTGACGCTGCTAACAAAATACATGCAAATGACACAAGAGAGGTGTAATTTCAGGCAAAGTATTTGCCATCAGAAGGCCAGAGGATGGAAAAGGCAGCGGTAGCTATTTCTTCCTTACCTTGTGCACCTTTAGGATCAAGCAAAATGTTTCTCATTCACAAAAACAGCAACAACAACAGCAACAACAAAGAGAAACAAAGATAAGGCTTGACAACCTGTTTAGCTACTCCTGTGCAAGACAGAGGACAGTGCTTTGAATGCAGGGCAAATTGGTATATAAGGCTGGAAATGGTGATTGCACCACTGGATTCTGGAGGGTAATGCAGCACAGCTGAGCTACATTTAATGAGGGTGCTCTGACACCACTAGATCTGCACAGCAGCCAGTCCCTCGTGAGCAAAATGCAGTCATTCCTGCCTTGTGTTATTTGGTATTAATCAGCACAGCGACTTAATTAAAATTTAACACCTGAATTAGAAAGATTTTGATCATTAATGACTGCATGCAATGCCGCACTCAGCGTGAACCATCAGATAAGCATTTTCATTTTGTGTATGCAAATCCTGCAGCTGGAAAAGGCAGTGTTTGGGTTGTTTTTTTAAAAAATTGAAATAATTCCACTCCTTACCCTTGGTAACACCAACAAAAAGTGTGCTACATTTTATCCCCCTTTCTAAGAAAAAAAGAAAAAAAGTTGCTCACAGTGAAATAAAAGCAAGAGTGTGTTAATATAATATATGCGATTCATTATGGTCTGATCAATGATTAGATGTGGCATTTGACTCTGCCCTCTTACAAAGTTTTATTAGGTAGGAGAATTAGTGCCTGGGCTGGCAAACAGGGGAGGGTTGAGATCTGGAGTCCTGTATATTTATACTGAGCAAGCGGACATCAAAGGACTTCTCAAGTAGGTTGTGGGTGAGGATTTTGTTTTGGGAGGGTAAGAACAAATCTTCCTTCAAAAGCCCAAAAATGCGGGGAAAGAATATGCATTTCGCTGACACCAAGCATTTAACTGCTGCAGTCAGAAAACAGAACCAGAGCCAAAAAAAAGAAGAAATAGCAGAAATGAGTAGCAGAAGTCCATTCTCCTTGAATAATCACCACATACATGGGCATGTAAATATACAAATAGACATTCAAATATATTTAGCTTACAGATGCTTTCAAAACTTTTAAAATAAATAACAGGTTCTTATAGTCTAGCAAAACCCTGTATTTTGAGATAATTAAGCCTGATTGCGTTCAGAGCAGCCTGTTAATAGGCTTTCGTTATTTATCAGGGGTCATTTAACATTCGCAGTGCACAAAACATTCCCCCCAGTCATCAAGCTGCTTTCCATGAACAAACCTGCTTAAATAGATGACATGATGGATCTGCATTGGACCTCTCCGTGGCTCACAATGCCTGATACCAACTGCTCTATTTACCCAGCAGTTTCCAGCCTGAACACAGGAGCAGCACCTCATTGCAGGTGCCTCAAGCTGCCTTGCCCTTAAAGGTGCCCACATAGGGATTTTTCATCTCTAAGGTCTTCAAAACTTGCTCAAGGCTGTTGTCCCACCTCCTTATAGTAGGGACCATGACTGTGGTGTCCTTGGGTAATGTGGGCAAAAATCTCAGAGTCACTTCCAATGGCATGAAACAAAACCTGGGATCTTCCTATGGACCCCTCACAGTAAGGTTTGCCTCCAAGTCAGCCCGGAGGAGCAATGCCACCCCTTCAGGGTCTGAAGGAGGAGCCACCAACCCATTGGGTCCCTGCTGAGCACATCTAAGGTCCATGGGCCTCAGAGGCCATCCTTGGAAGATTTGCAAGAGCAAATTGTTGACCACTGGTGGAGTGGAGGCTGATCTGAACGTGAGGGGTTGCAAAATGTCCTGGTCTTTAGGGTAGTGAGGGGCAGAGCTGTGCTCAAATCCATGGGAGTGACATGATCAGAGGGGGCTGCACTTTGTGGCTTCTCAAGAGCCGTCATTCCCAAGAGCAGCCAGCCTGGAGGAAATAGGAAGCAGTTGTTTTGTGCAATCATTTCTTCACAATGTATGTATTGTAGGAGAGGGCATGAAGACGCGTGTTTCCACTAAGAACCTCTCTTGTGAATAGGTAATTGGCAGTAATTAAATAACTCCAGACTGTTTCTTGGGGGGGAAATCCAAATCATACAACGACAGAAATATGAGCGCAACAATTTGCTTCCTCTGCCACAACCGCAGCTTTTCTCTAATGATCTGGCAATGCTGGCTGCAAAGTCATGTAGGAACTTCAGTGGGTTTTGTCTGAAAACCACACAAAATTCTGGCTGTTTTCTGAAAGCAACTCTTGTCGTAAGTACCTTAATTCACCAGCTCTGCTCTATAGTTTGATTGCATTTGTCAAGTGGAGAGCAAAGGTGTCAGAGGAACACTAGAAAAAACCACAGATAATGCTTGACTCGAAGGGAAGGCGGTAGATGAGTAGGAGATACAGAAGAACAAGACTAAACTAAAATCATTTCATACTATTTGAGAACTGCCAGTTTCCATCATTGTACTGCAAATCTTACAGCATTTCATATTTTTTTTCTGAAAGCCCCAGAGAATACAAGGCTCACTTTTATAGACATAAATGTCTCGTTGTTGCAAGGAAGACAATGAAAATAACTGCACGAATCTAAAACCCAAACAAATAGAAGGCAGCAAACAAACAGACCTAACCCTCTCCAAACTTATTTCCTACCCACTATCCTCTTCCCTTAGGATTTATATGTGGAGTCTGGCAGCTTGAAATACGTGATAGCAAAATTAAAAAGGTAGCTTGGAACTCTGTGGGAAGATGGGATTTATGGCAAATTTAACTTTTTCAGCATTTTTGCATATACATTTAAGAAAGTTTGAGAATGTTTATTTACTTTCGTTAAAATGCCAAAGTCTGAAAGCCAAACCAACTGATGAAAGATACTCAGCTTTAAAGTATGCAAAACCAAAACTAAGGAAACATAATCATATTTTATTTAAAACCACACACACACACTCTCTGATGAATCATATAAGCTGAGTGAAAATCACTTACTCTTGCTACAACAAAGGCTGAACTCGTGGACTTGGTGACGCAGTTGCCGATCTCTCATTCTCATAGAAGACCATCTGCTCTTGAATCTCAGCTCAGATGCTTGCAGACACGTTTTTAGCATTTTTGAACATGTACATCTCCTGGTACTTCCCTAACACACCACTTGGAAACCCACAGTCCCAGAATGGCTGTATTTCTCTCTCTTAAAGGACAGGTAGCAATTAAAGTGTCATTAAGTTTCAGAGTTAAAATCCCCCTGAGCTAAAGAGGTCAGACTGCCTCTTCCATGATACTGCTTCTCTCTAGATGCAGGAACACACAAGATCAAATCTCATCTAGAAGATTTTCTTCATAAGGAGACAGACATGACATCTTTTAAAGAAAGATAATTCTGAGAGGACTGATGAGGTCACTAAAGAAATACTGACACAGTGCATTAGCAAGGGCCAGTCTGATCTGACCTCTGCCTGTACCATTGAATATTGTGGGATTGCTTTTAATATCGACTGTTCTTCAGGGAGCAGGAGGTCACGAGCTACATTTTCCATACGGTATGTGAACGGTTTGCGGATGACTTGATGCCTGCTGATCTTTGGGGCTGCATGGATCACTTGTAGTGAGAGGCACCACCTGTGATTAAAAATAACTCCTGGCTAACTCAGGATTGCTATGGGGCAAAAGGTTATTAAACCTGACTGAGTTCATACTGAGATGGTCTAGGGGCATTCACACGATCTGTTAAGGCAGCTGAGGTAGGGCGGTAGGGCCCAACAACGGCAGGGGCATCTTAAAATTGCACATCTGTGAAAGTGCATCCACCTTTCAATTAGCAAAGCAGCTGTGCAGTAATCAATCTTCTCCTTTTCTTCTGGAAAATCACTGAGTAACTCCGATCTGGAAAATCACTGCCAAAATCTGAATGCCCATTTCATATGACTATTAGTTTGTCCCAGTGCTGCATCTTGTAGGGTTTACCTTGCAAACCCTATGTCTTTAACAATCTTTAACGTCTGTAACTTTAAGATCCATGCTCCTATAAAGCACTGACAAAGGTCCATTCATGTTTACAGTACGATCAGTGGAAGCGACATATTTGCAAGCTATTTCCTCCAGCCAGGAAATTTGACTCACGAAAGTAAAAAGCCTCAGAAATCTCTTGAAATCACACCTCTCAAAGGACCATAATGGCTATTGAAAACTGTATGGCGGTGCTAAGACCTATACCAACATCTGGAGTGGATGTAGAAAGGATGTTCCTCCATACCCAGGTCAGCAGAAGTTTCACAGCAGCCTGAAGGTGTTACCAACAAATCAAGTCATCCTCGGTGACCTTGGTCTTTATCAGTCCAGATGAACTTTATCCTGTTTTATACACTTTGGCTGACTACATCGCCAATGTCACAGCCAGAGCAGAGAATGGAGCCCATGGGCTTTTCTCAACTAGGACAACTGACCAAGGTGGTTTCTCCTACCTTTGGTTTGACTCCCTGTCCATTTCTAGCCCATTCTGGACTTTTTCTAGGTACCTGAGTAACTTCATTCTCAGTGAGATTTGCAGGACAATCCCTGTTGATTAGTGACACTCTGCTCTAGCAGCTCTCATCTGTGAAGCCATGAACCACCCAACTCGTGACAGATCCTGAGGAGGAAACAGCAGCCTGTCTAACCAAGCTGAGGACCAGCAACACAGGTATGGCCAAATGAAAGGAGCACAACCCTTGCAGCTCTGCCAGAAAGCACAAGCGTGGAGCCAGCCCTCTCTGCCCAGACCAACCACTGCACCTTGCCAACAAGGAGTGTGTGTGAAGTCATGTTTTATTTTACACGGAGAATGCTCTTTTGGAGTAAATCTTCTGCTTGTCACTCCTTACTGCTGTGTGGTTCACCTCACAGAGTGATCTTGGAGCACATGACCTGGATTCCTTCCAGGTGAACCTCAACTGAAAGAAGCTGCAGAAGCACTGCAGGAACACATCTAACGTGCTCCAGACATTGATGGACCAGGTGGTTCACAGGACATGGCTAGAGCTAGTCTGGAGTAAATGCCTTGAAATGACTCTAGAGTATAAGAGGGGTCCTCAGCACCAACTGTTTCACTTTATAGACCTGCTGCTGTTGGGTCATCCTACTTGCTAAGGAAACATGGCCAAAGGCTTCAAATACTGTGACTTTAGCATAAAACTCATTATTTATATGATAGGGTGACATTATGAAATGATCTGATTACATGACAATTTTCCCCTTGTACAGAGAAGAGGATCCTAGCTCTTCCAAGTCAAAACACAGATGCAATAATATAAGACAACACATCTGTACTAGCTTGGCCCAAGTGGCACGAGAGATGCTCATGAGATTAGCATGGCAAGGACCCTTGATTCATATGCTGGCGAATGCTAAACCATTTGTTACTGCATCTTCTCTGCTCTTTTTTACCCCACTTATCACAGAAGTGGTGCACAATTGCCCCCTTTTTTTGCTTTATACAACATTTGAAGTTGTCGAGGACTTTACAAAGGTTTCAGAGGTCACATTAGACAATCAGGTCTGGATGTTAACAGATTGAAGTGCTCTTGACTGATGAACATGATAGAAAATGCTGGTTTCAGTAACTGAAGAACTAGAGGAAGGATGGGCTGGTGAATAAGGGCTTGGGCTAAAATATGTGATATAGATAAAAGTTCATTATGGAGCTGAGAGACGTTCTGTCCCCGAGGCAGTTATGACAGCTCCATACAGTCTGTTATGGAACAGAGTAGCATAAACAGACTTTATACAGAATATATCAGGCATTTTCTTTGGTGAAATGTACAGCAGTATGGAATTGCCTGTATTTTGAACACATCATCTGGGCCCTTTAGCTTTGTGCCTCATCTTTTTTTCAAACCTGAGTTCTGGGAGACATGGGATTAAAGTTACCAACCTTTGCTCTTGACGAATAAGCCTTCAAATGTGAAATTCCAAAATGCAGTAGAAAAAAAAAAAAAAAACAACAAACCAAACACCACAAACCACAACCTTTCTGCTAATAGAATTTTTAAGCCGATACTATTAAGGAAGGAAAATGACTCATGATTTTGAGTGGATGGATCTGGCACTCCATTATAGCGCAGAATTTAAATGAGCCCTTTCTCATATGATGGTTCATCTGTCTGCGAGTGGAGGTACAGTTAACATACATGCAGTGTCAGATTCTGTATGACACTTGGTAGAAGCACGACTTGAACGCAATCGAGACCTGCAGAAAAATAAGAAAGGGGAAGTTCAGGAGGAAAAATTCAATTTCACTCTGTCCGTGGTTCAGATTTGACCTGAGGTGTCAAACAGGCTGCGTAACAAAACCCACAACAATTCAACAGACTCTCTATAGCCAGAAGGGGCCCATGGTGGAGAGAGATTGAAAAATTAATTCCATCCGCCTCTAAGAAAGAGGCAAATGTGACTGAGTTAGGAATAACAGAGAAGGGGTCATTACTGAGGTCTCTCTGTACACAGTCTAACCCGTGCACATTAGGACAAGAATCACAGACAGAGATGCATCAGGATCTTTCCTCTTCTCTGAGTATGAACATATTTTATAAACAAATGCACAGCTCCTTGCATATACTGTTTAATTTAGGTCCTGTCTGTTTTCTTATCATAAACCCCTGCTTTCTTGTGGCTTTTAATGATGTCTTGCGTAAACTGCTTGGACACCCTCTCCCAGGCTGAGCAGCTGCAGCAGACTGGTTGACTCCCTGCACCCAAGAACTGGGAAAGAGGAGATGTGTTTGCTTGGGAAGAGCATAACCCAAGTGGGATTTCAGAGTGCCTTTGAGCAGCGCATCATCGGCAGCCTCAGCCCAGCTCTGGACATCTGCATCTCCAGTAGCGTTGTACCCATGTCCAAACCAGAGCCCCAGCCAGGGACCCCAAAGAGCAAACTACCCAGAGGAAAATCAAACATTAAATGCAGGGAAAGGAGGCTGAGCCTGCTCCACTGCCAGCCCACCACAGGCACCCGATTGCAGCAGCCTGCATCTCCCTCCGGAAACATCCAAAGGCACCTACCTCTCCTGCTGATCAGGCAGGGATTTTCAGCCCTCCCTCCCAGGACTGGGTTGCTAGGCACTTAAATTATAGATACAAATTGGGAGCTTAAATTAGGCAGGCTCAATCCCACACCTGCTACTTATATATTATGAAACAGCCTTTCATTACATGATCACGTATTTTCTTTTTTTTTCTCCCCAGAGGACTGTTGCTTCACTTAGGACACAGGATGGTTTATCGCTGAGGGTGAATCATGGCTGAGTAACTTAGGAGGGTGATGCCCGTAGACCTACTGAGTCTGGGAAATGTGCAAAGAGCGTGGCAGAGAGGTACGGGAAGAAAAAAAGTGGTTTAGACTTAATACAAGTGCAGGCAGTTATATAGAGAGCTGAACAAGTGCTCCTGTCTTATACGAGTTCAAAATTTGGATTATTTTTTTCCATCCCATGCCAGGATGGTGAGACAAGTTCCTGAAAAGCGCTGCTGTCTGGTAATCCAAACACTCCTTCCTTCCCCTGGGTGCAGCAATCACTATTTCAATATAAGCTTGGATTTTAACTTCACTAGAAATGAAGAAAAATTTCCAAGCAGAAAAATCAGTTCACAGTGGAAAAGAAACTGTTCATCTGAAAATTTCACAAATGGCTATTTCAATCATTTACATCTTTTTTTTTTTCCCTAAATGTGGAAATCTGTTAACATCATCCTTTTTCTACAAAAAAATCCATTTTAGCTAACCATCACTTTCCTGATCACGACACACCTCCTCACCACTCTTAAGTGTTCCCCATTAGGTCTTCCTGAACACCTTGGGGGAGATCTGGACTCTGCCCCTTCCTCTGCCACTGGCTTCCCGCATGGCACCAGGCACCTCACTTAATCTGCAGGTCTCCCACAGCTTGTGCTTTCCTCTTTCTCCGGCTGAAATCAAGAGGAAATCCTGGAATTTGATTTGGCATAATACTGAGTACTGAAGTCCGTCTTAGTAGGCTTCAAGTGTATATCGCGTTGTATAATGCTTTGAAAAATCAAGTTCTAGCTGTTTCCAATAATGTAGCTAAATTGAGTGGACATTTTTGACCTTAAACTCTCTTGTACTGCAGCTCCTCGTCTGTAAAATGGTGGTAATAGCATCTTCCCTTCTCATAGAGGTGTTTATAAAACTGACATTTGTGAAGGTCTCTGATAATACATAGTAAGGAGTACATTAAAAGCACCCATGAGGCAATTTATAATTCTGCCTTCAAAGCAGCATTTCAATCGTACGCAGTAATAGTGTGCGGCACTCTATACATGGTTTTTTTGGTTGCAATTCTTATTTGATTTTTCAGTGTCAGTCAAACAACAAAGTATAAAAGTTTTTCTAAGTGACATTTTTCTATATTCAAATGAGAACCAAACTAGCAAGGAAATTACATGATCCTAATTACGCTTTGTGCATATAAATCAGCTGTGAAATAATTTGAAACTCTTGTGCGTTTGGGATCTTTATCAATGAGGCAGAATAATTATCAACAAACCTCCATTAAGCCTCACTTTAAAAAGAACTCGTTATTAAATATGAACACAATTCTGCACTTCAAAGTCAAAATGACTCCCCAGCGGACTGGGCAGATATCAAGGCTTGTATGCATCAATATGCATATGTCAAAAAAATTAAATTATACTTATTTTGTGTTTAAAATAGGAATTCCCCCCTTTACCTTTTATCAGGGCAAGAGATTGTTGTGACCTAGAAACAAAGTTAAGCTTGGTCAAACGCAACACAGCAGTCAAATAGCCGGTCTAAATGTAATGTCAATAAGCATAAACCAAGCATTGATACAATTCTCAATAATACAGATTCTCAATAAGCATGGAATATTTTATGTTCCCCAGTAGCAAACCGTGTATAGATCAAGCAATAAAAGACATCAGTTTCTCTCTTCGATCTGGTCCAGTGAACACCAATAATAGATCTTGCAAGACACGCTGAAAAAAGTCTATTACTGAACATCAGCAATGAAATGTTAAATTAAAAGTTCCCATAAACAGATTCAGAAGATAAATAATGACCTCTTGCACAGCTCTTTTCAACAGAGAACGTCACCACACTTTTCAAAGAAGGTAAATAACCTTCTCCTGATTTTACACTTGATGAAACAAGTGCTTGGGGGTGAAGCCACCTGCCCCAGCTTGGTCAGAAAGCTCCCTCGCTGCCGTACATCCCCATTCGCATGTGCTGGCCATAATCCACCTTCTGGGGTGACCCACAGTGCTCCCCACATTTACCCCCTGCAATACAAGTGCCCGTCAGTGCTGGGATGCACTGCAAGAGCTGCTCCCACAGACTACCTATGGACACATGCAGCAAGGCGCCAGGCAGAAGCCTGTGTGTTTTAATCCCAGTTTCCCTCCTAACTTGTTATAATTAGTCACCCATTTCATAGGTGAGCAACAGAGTCCCCAAAAAGCGGTGCAGCCGAGGTGGCATCCGCAACCCAAGGCCAAATCTTGCTCCTGCCTTTGAGAAGTGACAGTCTCTGTTGTCTCCCTGGGTGTCCCACCTGAGTCCCTCTGTCCCTCCCAGGCAGGCTGTCCCCACACCTGCGCTGCCCACCCTCGCAGCCGCAGCAGCAAGGCTGGGCTCCGCAGAGGACTTTGCAAACCAGAGCTTTGCTGCCCTGGGAAGGCAAGGCTGCAGGTGCAGGACACGCATTGCTTCTGCAGGAACAGTAAAGGGAGGACCTGGGTGTGCTCCTGGCTCAGAGAGCCGGGCAGCCCTCTGGGAAAGTGCGTGCCGCAGCTCCCTCTGCGGGCTCTTCCTCCGGATGGTTAGAAGCATCCTTCCTTCACACCCTCCATCATCCAAAAGCAGAGGCTGAGCAGGGGTGGAGGGGACGCTGCTAACCCCGCCTGCAACACGTGGAGAGGGGACGTGGGGGTTCACAGGCAGACGTATGCATGCAGACCCCTACGATGTCTCTAGGATAACAAGTGAGGTTGTAGGACGATAACATTTGCTCCTGTGAGGTTTGAGGATTTATCACGTGGTGAGAAAGAGGCATTCCCCTTTCAGGACAGAGCTCACGTTTACAGGGAGCAAAGAAAGATGACTTGGAAAAATGTTTAACCCTTCCACTGGACTTGTCCCCCAAATCAGAGTCGTCTTTCTCCTCGCTGGAGTGGTTTCATCTGTCCCGATCAGCCGCGGAGGGAACGGCCACATCTCAGCACAGGAAGACTTGGGATGAATTTGGCACACTTTCCAAACATGCTGTACACGTAGGAATCAGTACTGCACAGCACACCTGCGGGCTCCCCAGAAAACCTGGGTAGATGTATTATCTTACTACGTCCTTCTCTGTGCCTCGACCATCTCCTGCTCTCACTTGCAAAGGTGAGTTTGAGCTAAGCCCCTGTTTTGCAGAGGATGGATGTCTTCTCCAGCTCCCGGCTGGGGAGAGTCTCCCCAAACACACCTTGGGGTGATTTCAGAGGCTGAGCAGCACGGATGGCTGCAAACAGAGTTTCTCACCAGAACTGGCTGGATGTTAGAAGGAAGATTACGGCACCACATCTCTTTTTCCATGAGATTATTGCTTGGCTCTGACAGTAAAAACACTCCTGATATTGCCCACAGTGGAGTTGTTCTTACACAAAACATCACTCTCACGCTTTCTATAGAAAAGAACATGAATAACTATTGTAAAGGTGGAAAATGGAAGTGGTTATAAATGCGTGTTTGAAATCAAATACAGGTGCACGTTAACACTTCCTTGTAGACAAACTCCCCCTCATATTCCCCAGCCATCCCTTCGTGTTCACTTGAAGGAACGGGAAAAGGACAGGATACATTGCCAAGGTAAAGCCACCATAGCCAGGATGTCATCTCTCTACTGCAACAGCTACAGCCTCTTTATTCAAGCAGTACTTTGTGTGCATCAAAGGAATCCAGGCTGGTCCCATTCTCCTCTTTAGATCCCACTATCTCCCACCAGTGTGGAGAGAAACTTGCTGTGTAGACACGTTCCACAGCCTCGCACAGCATTGACAGCTCTGCCACTGCCTGTAACACCACTCCTGTGACACATGCCAGCTCCCCAGCCAACTCAACAGACGAAAGGGATTCAGCATTCCCCTAAAACGGCCTCATGCCCCAGGCACCCTCACCCGACACAAGGATGCTGGGTCTCCCAAGGACACAGATGCTGGTTCAGCCTCTCCTGGCTGCTGCGTCCTGCTGCGACACACACTGATCCAACACAGGGCTTCCTTCAAAGCTTAGTCCACATATGATTGTGAAACCCCTGCACAGTTAAACTTTGAAGACTTTAAGTTTGGAGGCATCTTAACACTCCTGTTGCAAAGGTCTCACTGCTTTGCCAGTTGCAACACTTACATTTTAAGCACTTAATTTCATTACTGAACCTAGCCCCAGGGTCTTCTCTTCTGTGTTCTCTGCCTTGCAAGAATTGATCTGAGGTCTACCTTCCTATCTTCGAGTAAATGTAATTGAGATTTGAAACAACTGGGTTTGGCCTATTTAGAAGCATTAATGTTCTGTGAGGATGGAAGCTCCATTACTTTAACATCCTACAACCAAAATTCCCTTGTAGCTGTTTATTGACCTATAAAGATGTGACATAAATGCATCCTTGACATGAAGAAAATGGTGAGGCAGGTATGACATTTCTCCCCGAGGCAGCTACTGCAGCTTCAATTATCTTATCTGCAGGAAAAGTGGCTACAGAAACCTAATCACTGCTTAATTTACTTATAGCCGGCCAAAACCAGACCACTCAGCAACTGTACTTGGCACTCTGTCCCTGAACACCCCCCACCAAGGGCTGGAAGTGATTATCAGGTGTGCTAACAACCATTGCACAACTAAGAAGGGAATAGTTGGGTTTTATGGTCATTTCTGACAAGCTGGCATCATTTTCTAACCAAAAAACTCTGCTGCAAAATAGAACATTTGGGAAAAAAAACCATCTCACCACCACCAAAAAACCCACTGTCCCTAAAAGGTCAATAATGTTTCTTTCAGTCCTGAATTAACCTGCAATCTAATACACCATAGGAGCCCTGACATGAATACAGAGATGATATTGATTAGCCAAATTGGAAAGGGTGACAGGAAGAGGGGAACTAACATTCAGGCAGTAGTCAAAGCAAAGAGCTGTAGGAGAAAGTAGAGACAGAGAGACACACTCCCTCCCCCTTACATATCCCTCTTCTAATTACATTTAGCTAATCTGTTCAATTAACATTGATGAATTTTATGATGACAAGCATAATGAATCCATTAAACACAAAACAAGTATTGGCATAAACCCTTTTCACCCCAGGAAGTGAATTATATCAAAAGAGCTACAGTAATTTACTAATAAAGTGATCTAATGATGAAAAGAAGCCATTCATTCTGTGGCCAGTTAAGATTCAGGCTGGCGGAGGCTGGATCCTCCAGATCAGATGCTGATGCTGAGGGACTTGCTCCTCTCCCAAGCTGCAGCAATTGGCAGCAGAATTGGGCCAACACGATACGTCACTTGCTGCTACCTAATAATAAAGTTACACCGACACTGTCATTATTTTTCATCCCCCTGCTCCTGCTAGACTTTCTATAAAAAGCCAATTTGTTAAGCAGCTAGTCACTGCTTTATAATTCATAGACTCTCCCAAAAGTTTTAATGAGAAACCACGAAAGCAGTAAGAGGGAAGTACAGGCTGAGACGACTATTTATAAGCCAGCAAATATCCTGCTATAACAGTCTCCTCTCGTGACGTGTGCGTTACATTTCTATCATGTGCACACTAAATTTATGTCATGCATTCCCTTAACAAGACTATTCATACAACTATGATAAATAGGGCCATAATCTGCAGCGATTTCAATTTTTCTGTATGCCAGCAGAAGTCTCTTAGCAACGGTTGTTAGGGGCAACACCAGCATCCAGCATCTTTCGTCGAATTCAGCAGCAACCGAGCTTCCACCGGCTTACGACGGAGGCTCCAGCTATACCTCAGAGAACATGAAGCCTCCCTTCCCCCTTCCACAAATCCATGCTACCGAGAGAGACTCACTGCACAGTGTGTAAGGCTCAGCAATTATTAAAAATTATCAGTTTAGCACGATCCAAGCGGCCATTCTGGACATGACATGTATCCCATCTCCTATTGCACTAGAGGGCTATTAGCTTCTTTTGCAAGATCACAACAGCCTTGTCCTCTCCCCAGCTTGCTTAAAATTCACAACATTGTCTTTAAACTGGGCTAGGGAACCTCTGTAATGTGGTACAAAGAAATCCCTTTACTAGTCCCCTGTTGAGATACGCCACCGATGCACTTCCAGAGCCGTGGCGCAATGTGTATGCCTGTAAAGCACAGCCATGATCTTAATGCTCCTTTAATTTTTTATTCCGACTGTAGCCTAATGCCATCTCCTAATTGCTGAGCATCCCCCCCAAGAGGAGTTGCTACAATTCATCTGTTTTTACAGGATGACATTTTTTTTTCAGTGGGAACACAGTCAGTCCTTCTGAATGAGAACTCTCCAGATCATGCCACAATACTGAAGGGACTTCTGGATTAAAGGAGGAAAAAAAAAAGTCTGGTAAAATCCAACCAAAAAAGGGATGGGGGTCCTATGCCAATCAAACCAAAGTGTGTATTGAGCAATGCCAGCTTTAATGATGACATCTGTGATAAGGGCTGAGAAGGGTATTGGGCTGCCTCTTCCCTGGGGAATATATGAATATTTCATCTCAGATCAATTACTGAGTTGCTATTCCCACTGCTGTCCTTAAGGCTGTCAGCCAGCTCACTCTAAAACCCCTGTTCTGAGGTAGTTGACGTCTCAGCCTTTAAAAAAAAAACCAAAACCACACACACAAAACCCCACATGGTCTGAAACTTGGCATCAAAAGGGCTTACCCTGAAATCACATCACAATGTTTTGATGAATGGCAAACTTTTCTTCTTTAAAAAAATCCATGAAATTTTCACATACCTTTTTCCTCATTTGCATTTAAATTACTTCATTAGGTGGCAATGTCATTTTCCTTGTGTTGTCTTTGTCTTCTAGGAACAATTTATTCCCTATCTCTTTTAAACTTGCAAATTTTACAAGTTTAACCCAAGCCCCATGTTGGAGCAATATTTAGATTCAAACCAAAAAGAGCAAGATGTGTCAAAGTTGTGGGTGACACTCTCTTCATTGCAAGCAGTTGCACAGCTGTCAGATCAGTACAGGAGATGAAATATTATTTGCCATAGTACTTTGGCATCGCTGGTTGATTTATGGATCTTATGTCAGACCTAGATTTGAATTTCCTTGTTTATCCTAGCGTTGAATCATGATTGTCTTGTTGCTCCCTCCCATGAGAGCTAGTCAGGTATTTCAAGCTTATATTTGCCAGACAAGGAATTATTCTGCTCTGCTTGGAATTAGCATCACTTGCTTAACCTCAGTTGATTGAATATCCTTCCATCTCTCTCAGCCTTCAGTCCTGATCAAACCGTCAGGATACTGCAATGAGCCTAAAATCCCCTCTTCACAGCTTTCAGAGACTTTCAGGCAAGGAATTTTCTCAACTAATTTTAGAGCCCTATAACGTAGATGTTATAACCTAACTCTGAGCCAGCCACTCGTCCCCTTCTCAGAGTCGATGGAAGGAATGAGACCCAGCAACTCACCCCTGGGACGAGTTGGATATAAAGGGAGATGATGGGGCCTGTCAACATTAAGGTGTCAACATTTAGACAAAACTCTCCACCTTTACCGCTGAGAGGAAGAGCAAGACTACTAACCAGAAGACAAAAAATTAAATCTCAGCTGTATCGTGACATTGTACAAGCAGTTTAGGGTTAGCCACAGGCCTTCCCATCTGGAAAATGGGAAAGTCCTTCTTTTCTCCCAGTGTTTGTCTTGCCTTTAAGAATCTCAGGTCTTTTGGGGGGCGACCGTGCCTTGGATATGTTTGTACAGCCCCCAGCCCTGTACAGACTTCCCCTGGAAGAGATTTCTGCATGCTGCTCTGACAGACCCTCAAGCTGAGCTCAGCCCCTCGCAGTAACATCGCTGCTTCACCCCAGCATACCAGTCGCGGAACCTTCTCTATAGATGCCAACAGGATCCGCAGGTGTTTTGGGGTTTTTTATTTATTTATTTTTAAATTACACGTGGTAATTAAACTCACCCACAGATTGAATTAGAATTGAAGGATGGTCTTTCTGAAGTTTCTAGATACGAATAAGTTTGAGAAGACAATAATTAATATAGTACACTTTAGACTTACTAGTCCTCTCAGTGCTAACTGGTACCACCTCTTCAGTATCTTTAATGTGGAAGTCCTTTCTATAAGGCCATGTGCGCTCCCAGATGTACTTGACTTCTTGCATTTGACATGAAAAAGAAGCCTTCAGGAAAACGCTAGCTGTAGGTTTGCATTAGCTGTAGAACAGATACAATTTCTTTTGTGACTGGAACTAATGCAATCTGCAAGAAAATCAATGCAGGTTCACAGGGAAATAACCAGACAGTTCTGGGAGCGCGCTGCAGTCTAACAGAGACATGGTCTGCTAACACTGAAAAATGCTCAATAGCCATGCTTTTGATCTTGCTTCCTTCATACTACAGCCAAGCCTTCCAGACTATCAGGAGTGCATCACACAGCTTCCAAACATATCAATCTTGCGCTCCGTTTTTCTGTCTGCTCTGGTATTTGCATTATGAAGACTGATCTGATTATTCAGTGCTGGATCCAGAAGTGAGTGTTCTCCATGTTCACTTGGATTATCAATGTGAAAAACATACTGGCAAGACTAGAGACTAATTCTTTTAAGCTGTTGGTTTTTTTTTTTTTTGTCTTTTACAAAGGTGCTGGCTCTAATTACTCCACACCTCTATTCAAAGACACATTAAAGCATCTCTTCCTATTTGCAAATAAGAACTTCGTTCAGGCATGGTGTTTGTGAGTGAGTCCTAGAGCTTCTTTTTATGCTCATTTCAAATGCAATATTGGGTTGGGGTTTTTTTAGTTTAAAAAGGCTCTAAAGCAATCACCCTTTACAATGCCAAATCCGTATGAAAGGAGGAAAAGGTAGCCGGTCCTAAATCATCAGGGCAATGCTGAAAGAAATGCATGTCCCAGAAGAGGATAAAAAGAATGTGAAAACAAACGGTGTAATTCATGCAGAGCTAAACATAATGCTGCAAAGATGAAGAAAGGTGCAATGCACAGAGAGGAAGCTTGATTGGGGACACAAGACTGTTGGTGTGAAAAGCCCAGAAGTAGAAAATACATCACTGCTCTTTCAAAACGCTTATATTTGTGCTAATCTGTAAAACACGACATGTAAAAGTCTGCTGCTGTATTTGGTGAATGAAGAAGCAACAGCAAACATTTGGTATAAATGGATACTTGCAGGTCAGGAATAATTTTTGCTTTGGACCACCATGGAGATATACATTATTAACGGTGTGTGCCTCTCCTGAGCTGGAAAACCCTTTCCAGCTTGCTAATGATTTTCTCAGGTTTAATAATTCAGGGTGAAATTTCCGTTCTGGATGATTATTCCCTCCTCCCCCTAAATTCAGGCAAAAGCTAGAGTTGTTTATGAGAGTAAGATGGGAGGGCAGTGAGGGGGATGTAGTGAAGGCATTTTTCAATATTGCTAGTAATCTGCAAAATTGTACAAACCTCAGGCCATGCAGCAACCACTTGAAAGTTAAGCATGGTCTGTGCACCATAATCACGCTGTAGACTTTTACTATTCCATGGAAATCTGCCCACTCAGTTAAAATGTGAATCTTTGCAAAAAAATTAAAGTTTGCATTTGTTTGGTAAAGACAAGGTGTGATTATCTAATTCTTTGGCCCCAAGTAGCATGCTTGAACTTGTAATATCTCTTAAAGTTCACCAGACTGCACACATACTGTCATCTTTGAGCAAGAAACCGTGTTTCCACCTGCTTGGAAAGGTTCCTTTTGTAGTGATTGCTCCCACGTGCTCCTAGTAACTCGGATTTAATGATAGCAACGGCAAGAAACAGAGAAGGAAAGAAAGCCTAGAGGGAGAGGACAACTTGGAGGTGGTGGGAAGAAGAGACGCATGCAAACTGAGAGGAAGCAGGGAGAGCTGGGATTAGCTGAGGATTTGGGGAAAGCCTGGAGCCACCAAGGAAAAGGTATGGAGGACAGAAATGTGTCTAGCTGGACAAAGAATATCAAAAAAAGACCCAAACAAGAGAAAAAACCTGAGATCTGATAAGACAATTGTTAAGGGAGAGTTAGGGGGAATGGGGAATGTCCATCAGTGGGGCATGGCTGAAAATCAGGGAGGCAGAGACAGGCAGACGAGTGGGTGCAGGAGCTGCGGTGGGTTGACCCCGGCTGGATGCCAGGTGCCCACCAAAGCCGCTCTATCACTCCCCTCCTCAGCTGGACAAGGGAGAGAAAATATAATGAAAGGCTCGTGGGTCGAGATAAGGACAGGGAGATCACTCAGCAATTACTGTCATGGGCAAAACAGACTCAACTTGGGGAAAAAAAATTAGTTTAGTTTATTATCAGTCAAATCAGAGTAGGATAATGAGAAATAAAACCAAATCTTAAAATCACCTTTCCCCCACCATTCCCTTCTTCCTGGCTCAGCTTCACTCCCGATTTTCTCTACCTCCTCCCCCTGAGTGGCGCAGGGGGACGGGGAATGGGGGTTTGGGTCAGTTCATCACACGTTGTTTCTGCTGCTCCTTCCTCCTCAGGGGGAGGACTCCTCACACTCTGCCCCTGCTCCAGCGTGGGGTCCCTCCCACGGGAGACAGTCCTCCACAAATTTCTCCAACGTGAGTCCTTCCCATGGGCTCAGTTCTTCACGAACTGCTCCAGCGTGGGTCCCTTCCATGGGGTCACAAGCCCTGCCAGCAAACCTGCCTGCTCCAGCCTGGGCTCCTCTCTCCACGGGGCCACAGGTCCTGCCAGGAGCCTGCTCCAGCGCGGGCTTCCCACAGGGTCACAGCCTCCTTCGGGCATCCCCCTGCTCCGGCGTGGGGTCCTCCACGGGCTGCAGGTGGAGATCTGCTCCACCGTGGCTTCCATGGGCTGCAGGGGGACAGCCTGCCTCACCATGGTCTTCCCCACGGGCTGCAGGGGAATCCCTGCTCCGGCGCCTGGAGCACCTCCTGCCCCTCCTTCCTCACTGACCTTGGTGTCTGCAGAGTTGTTTCTCTCACATCTTCTCACTCCTCCCTCCGGCTGCAGTTGCTGTTGCATAGTAGCTTTTTCTCCTTCTTAAGTATTCTATCCCAGAGGTGCTACCACTGTTGCTGATGGGCTCGGCCTTGCCCAGCGGCGGGTCCGTCTTGGAGCCGGCTGGCATTGGCTCTGTCGGACATAGGGGAAGCTTCTAGCAGCTTCTCACAGCAGCCACCCCTGTAGCCCCCCGCTACAAAACCTTGCCATGCAAACCAAATACATGAGCGTACAATGGCAAGGCAGGGTGACAGCAGGACACAACTGCGTAGGTTAGTTGCTGCAGTTGCCCAAGGAAGCTCGAAGCATTTCCTAACTTTCAAGTGCATGACTGTGCTCTTTAATATTACTGATCCCATTTTGTTCTAATTACTGTATTAAAAGCCAAAGAACAAGAGAGTTTCTTGAGGCAACAGCAAAATCTCTTGCAGAAATCTCCCAGGATTTGTTGCACGAAGCTGTGTTTAATACTGTGATTACTGATGTGCGATGATGGGTCAACAGCAGGGCAAGAATCAGCGCATGTGGGGTACAGCGCGGAGGGCTTGCTACCATATGGCAGTGCAGCATGTTTGGTATCTAGGACAGCTAATAGCAGCAGGTTCATAAGCAGGCTTTTGGAGATGTGGATATATCACAGTATCCACTAAACCCAAAGCTCCTTGGTTTGGTGAGACAAAGCGACAATAACATGGGCTGTTCAAAAGGGATCCCATGTTAGGTCTTCAAGAGTCAAGTCCCTATAGCACAGTGATGGGTCTGGTTGGATTTCTTGGAAACACAAGGCATGGGAAGTCTCTTCAACAGAGCAAGTGGAGAAATACTTGCTAAGATTTGTACAGAACACAAGAGGAGGCTAACCCAGAAACCCAACTCCCTTTATCCCCTGTGGCGCTCACCTCCGAGGTGCTGAGAGGAGGAGCCCTTATCCCATAAGAGCAGAACGTGACAGGCTGATCAATTCCCCGCAGCAGTTACAAGAACTACAGTGAAGATGAGGCTGACATTGAACACTGTAATAGCAGACTAAAAAAAAAAAAAGAGGTAAGTTTTTTATCCAGTTGGAACAGCAGTTGAATAAGCAATTTGTAAGTTAAAATAGGACAAGAACTGAGTGCATCAGACCTCACCAGGGCAGTCTGCTCCAGGATATAGGGTTTATAGACACTATATAGCAGGTTCACGATCAGCTCAGCATCCGCTCAGGCTTGATACGGGTATGAGCAAGTGGTCTGCGTGCAGATACCTTCTGGCGTCTTTCTGGTTTTGGGCACCAAGCATGATCAATAGTGATGTATTGAGGGCATGCTAGCACCCCAAAAAGGATTTGAAAACTAGGCAAAGATTATTAATTGCTGATTATGGATTTCAATTCTGAGAGCATCAACTAAGCAGTATAGGTTTTCCTGGGAGTGCAGAAGTGCTGGAGTCTGATTTGAAACCCAAACAGGATAAATTTACTCTCACAAAATTACCAGAGAAAACTTTAAACTAGGTACAGATGAAAGATGATATCAGCAAGGCTGGTTGCATAAATATCTACCAGGTCTTCACTGGGAGGGATTTATGGCTCCCATCAGATCCCACAACACAAAACCGCTTGGTATCAAGCCAGTCAAGCTTTGAACTTGATCTGTACTTACACCTTTTACAGCAGAGCGGCCATAACCTCCAACCAGCAACACCTGGTTTTATATGAAATGAAAAAAGAACTGATTTTAGTTCTTACCCACGGGGAAGACAAGCAGGTGCACTAAAGCAGATTAAAAACTCAAGCTCAATAGGCAAACAGATATAGGAGCAAGCAGAGATAGATGTCCTTTAGTGGCCACAGCCACAGCAACAATATTTTAAGTAAATCCATTTGCAAAGCTAAAAGTGCAGACTGAAGATGGTGGCAGCTACTGATTTGGGTTCCAGTCACCAAACTGGAAGTCTTCATACACAAGGAAAGAAACAAAAACTTTTCTCTGTCACATACAGCCATAGTCTCCATGCCAACAGCACGGACTGGGCACCGGGGTTGTGCTGAAGCATCTCATGCTGTTGGTCACTGCAGCGGGTTGCCTTGTTGCTCGGTGAGAGCCTGGATGGGGATGCAGGCGGCTCCTGCTGTCAGAGGAGCCCCCGACTCACAGCCACGTCTGGCTCCTTGGCCTAGGATGTAAATTCTGTCATGAAATACAGATGACCTTTAACGAACGTGTCTTCTCCATATACGTAGCGTCAGTCACAGCAAAACCCTGTTGGGTTGTGGGGTCCTGTTAGTCTCCACCTATTACAGTAATAAACGTGATTAACTGCAGCTATAAAAAGCAATTTCATTCTGACTGCTAACCTCACAATAGAAAAAAAAAAACAAACAACCAAAGAATGGTCTGCAATATGACATTTCTACATCCACGTTGGTTTATCTTCTACCTTTGGACTATGAATCTGATGGCTTGTGATGGGAACAATGGTTGCTTTTGCACGGTCAGCGTTTGCCATCACTGCTCTGTGGGACGGAGGTGTCGCAGGTAGTTTCCATTACAAGGAGGAGGGAACTGCAGCATCTCTCCAAGACTGTTGTAACCATTGGCAAATATTGGTGACTTAATCATTTTTTTACATAGCAAAGCAGCTGGGGTCCTTTGCCAAAACAACTAAAAGCCGTTCTTGCAACCTCAGGTGACAAGTAACCTCTGCTGAATGAACAGAGTTGCAAAGGGCAGGGCTGAAATTAATCCTGAATTTACTTAATGTAAATACAGGCTCTTCAGAGGACTCTGTTGCTGAGGTTCAGAGTATATAATGTCATGAATGTACATCCAATAGGAACTGCATGGAGAATACAGCCCTGTGTAAAGTAGTTCAGTTTTCAGAAAACTTCGACCAAACTGAACTTCAAACATGTTATTTGCTGTTTTCTTTTCTTGGTAGACTTTTAATCATCAACAGAACATGATTTATCTTTTTGATCATCTTGAAGAATTCACTTAACATGAATCATTTTATTCAAGAGCTTTTTTGATTTAGCAGAAAATGCTGTAACAATATCCAGCGGCTGAAAGCTGAGGCTTGCAATATAAATTGAGATGCATATTTTTAACAAGAATAATTAATTATTGGAACAATTTACCCAAGGATGCAGTGGCTTCTCCATCAGCTATGGCCTTTAAATAATATTAAAGTTTTCTGAAGGACTGGACACTTCAATGTCCGATGTTTAGAGGGAAGACAGGAACCAAGAGCTAATATGTATGGGTTATGCTGGAGTCATTTCCTACGACCTAGGAGTCTTTTCACTGGAGACAGGATTTTCCCCATGTTTTTTGTAGTTTTTGTAGCCCCATTTACCAAGTTCTGTATGCCATTCTTTTAACTTTACAAACAAAGCTGCATTTATTGTGTCTTAAATTAAAGGGAAACTTAAATAGACACTTCATACAAATTATTCACAGCTGCACAAATCAACTCAAAGAGAAGATTAGGTGTTTATTAGCAGGAAAACAGAAGCTGTAGGAGCATGCTTTGTACCTTCCTTTCTTTGTGCTTCTCTTGTAAAACATTAAGGGTGTCCTAGGATATGAGGTAATTAGGCAGATAGTGTATTACAGGCAAATAGATGCCACATTCTCCCTCCTCTCTGGACAGCTTGTAACTCACTGTTTATTTCCTCATTATGATATAGGTTTTTCTGCAAAGGCTGCAGTGCCCTGATATGGAAGTTGTAAAAATATTTAAATATCAGGGTTTGTTCTGTGAAGACCCTTGAAATGCAAGTGAAGGGATGCAATCAGAGTTTAAGGTGCACGGGAAACAAGTAAAATCTGAAACGGGAGCCAGATGAATGTGTCTGTGCTTAGCATGCCTTCATACTGCCAGGTTAAAAGCAATAGCAAGTAGCCACACACGGCAGCACAAGGTTCACTGTCTGCACCGTGTTGATAGTGGGGGAACGTGAGATTGCACCTTTGGGTTTTTTGAGTCAGGGGAGTGTAAACCAGCATCGTGCATCCCCAGCCTGGAGCTGTGGTCTGCACCCGGTCCTGCATATAGCACCCATCTCCTATGAGACGGATCCCACAGTTTTGTTCCCTCCCACTCCCATCCCTTTTCGCTCTCATCCTTCTCTTGGCAGTCCTGAAGGGTTTTACAGGGGCATGTGCTGCAGCTGATGTCGTGGTGAAACGTTTCACTCAGGTACTTCCAGATCAGCCTCCGTTAAAAGACAGCAGACCCCTGCCAAGTGGATTACGTTGTCGAGGCAATGTTTTCCCTGAAAAACTGGACAACAAGAGAGATCTTATCATACAGGGAGATTATGTTTCCTTAAGTGATCCTCTGTCATTACTTCTGCACTTAAGAAATTAAGTGCCGATGGATGGATTTTAATTGCTCGCCAGGGCTCTTTCCTGTGGTTTGCACTCATTTAGCCAGGACAGGTTTCCATGGTGGGCGTTTGCTCCTCGGCAGCAGTTTCAGCTTTCCTTGCTTCTCCCATCTGACCAAACTGGCTACAGAGACCACAGCTGCTTGGAGAGGAGCAACTGGGTCAGTGACCCCTTTGGACATCCCAGCAAAACCCCTTTCAGAGAGATTACAGGGCTGTTAGACCAACCTGGAGGCAAAAAGACCTCAGAGAGGGTCAATGGCTACATAGCTAAACTAGAACTGGCAGCTTTGGAGAAAAACCTACAGATAGACGTGACTTCACAGGTAAAACTGAGGTTATCTATTTATGTACTCAGATATTTAAGACAATTCCAACTAATCAACATATCAGCACGGGTTCATTGGTTAAAAGGGAGTTATATCTAAAAACCTTCCCTTTTATTTTCCATCAGGTTACATCAGGACCATCTGGATTCCAAGTCTGGCTATGGCGGAGAATTCCAACGAACACTTTTAAATTAATTGCATGCTAGTCTCACAAGCAATGGCTTAGCAATGCAAACGAGAGGCTGCACCCAGAGCCTCCTCACATCTGTGGAAGAATGGAGAAACCTCTGTCCCATTGGGGGTTGTCCTGGGCTTGGCTGGGATAGGGTTAATTTTCACAAGAACCTGGGAGGGAGCACGGCCAGAATGGCTGACCCGAACTAGCCAAGGGGATATCCGATACCATACTGATGTCATGCTCAGTATAGAACTGGGGGAGCTGGCCAGGTGGAACGCTATCACGGCTCGGGAAGGGGCTGAGCACAGTGTCCGGGCGGTGAGCAATTGCATTGTGCAACACTCACTTTACATACTCTTTTGTTAGTATTATTGTCATTATTATTCCTTCTCTCCTTGTGTTGTTCTATTAAACTGTTCTTATCTCAACCCGTAGGTTTTACCTTTTTCTTCCGATTCTCCTCCCCATCCCGCCATGGGGGCAGGTGGAGCGAGCGCATGGCCGTGAGGTGCTTAGTTGCCGGCAGGGCCTAAACCACGACAGGGGTCCATGTACATCGAGGATTTTAAGGCCAGAAAGGAGCAAGCTTGATCATCCAGCCAGATCTCATGACAGAAAGGAGAGAAGTCATCATCCCTTCTCAGTCAAGAGCTTCTCAGAAAAAATGACCAAACCTTTCTTCCAAGTGCTGAAAGCACATGTGTATCTCAGCCATATTTCCAGACAAGCAGCTCTGTTTTTAGCCCATGGCACGTATCACCCTGCTGTTATGTTCTGTGTGATCGGAGCAGTCTCCGCAGTCCAGCAGTGGCTGCTGGAAAACCAGAAACAACATCACGTTTGTAAGACAGCTGGGTCTCCTTCTTGGGTGGACCTTGGGCCACTTCTTTCAACTGACAGAATTAATAATTTGCATTATTAGCCTCTACAGGGTCCTCCTGCTGACATGGGGCTCCAGGCAAATATCCCAGACTCTCACCCTAAACCCTTCCAGAATGTCACCTCTCTTCACCCAAAGAGCTCAAAGTCTCTTGGAACAATTTGTCGTCCCCATGGAAAATTTTTTTGAGCAACACTTTGACCCCATAGGAAAGGCCTTTCAAAAAAAAAAAAAAGGAAAACAAAGGACTATTTCAAGGGGTCTTTCAAAGTACTGTAGCCCAAAATGTCTTTTTTATGTATACTTCCCTATTTCGTACCCGCTAGTACTTAGAAATTCAAAACCAATGTGCTAAGGTTTTTTTGATGCTTTCTCACATGCCCCAAAAGGAGTCTGTTTCCAGGCTGTGCTGCCATGTGACCTTCTTCAGCATTTACCTATGCTTGTCAGCTTGTGAGCATTAAAAATTCAACTCTAAACACAGAATGACCCCTTCTTCTCAGTCTAAGACAACTAATGCACTATGTCCTTACAGGAAAACAGCTTTATTATAACAGTTGTATTGTGGTTTCATCTTTTTCTCTCTCTCAGTCTCCTTAGGGTAACTGAGAAGTGAAGCCAGTTAAGACACAGGGCTAAGATAGATGCTGATTTTGGCCCCCGTTTATATCAGAGTGACCCCACGCTTCACTTATTTATCTGTGTTATCGCAGTATTTAGGAGCAGCTGGCATGAAGCAGCTGCCATGCTGCTACGACACTAGAAAGATGATTTTTTTTTAAGTGTTTCCTCATTTAAAGGATTTACAGCCTGAGACACTACGAGGGCGGGCAGACAGACAGACAGAACGGAGGAACTGAGAGACAAACAGATAAGCCATTTTCCAGCAGTGAGCTGCCAAAATTGCCAGCTGTCCTGTGTCAGCCCACAGCAGAAGTCCCACTTCACCCAGCGCTGCCTGGTCAGACCCAAAGGTACACCGGGTCCGTGCATCACATCTCTATCAGGCACAGCCACTTCTTCCAAACAAGTTGGATGATGAACTGCTATGATTTTTGCCAGCGAAATCAGAGCTTTGGAAATGTCAGCCCTGGAGGCTGTAGTTTCTGATTAAGAAAAGCAGGGATATCGCTTCCTAAGGCCTGTGCCTCCAATGGTACTGCGGGCCCGAGGAGGTCCGCCTGCAGCTGGGTGATGCGCGGGCTGCTCTTCACCTCCTGCCATGGACTGCGCCTCTGCCACCTCCTCTCAGCTGCCAGAAGCAAGGGCTATGGAGCAACCACCTGAGCATCAGAGAGCCCCGGCGGTGATGGAAAGGACGTCTGGGCCAGAGCGGTGACTCCTGTGATCTCCTGTGCTCTTTAGGCAGCGGGAAGGATGAGGTCAGGCAGGGAGGATGAAGTCAGGCTCATCCTTAACCTCAACCACCCAGGTTAAGCTGGAAGGGACAGCCAAGATGTGGTCCTTCCAAACCCAGCTTTCAGACATTAACAAGTCTCCAGAAGGAAGTGCGTTTGGTCATGTTCTTGTTTGGTGGGTGACAGTGAGCCTGAAGCAAGCATATACAGTCGTGTACATATGAATATTTCTCCCCCACTCTCCAGGCAGCTGAAGTGAAATCCACTAAGAATTGCTGTGCTGAAGTCTCAGTGTCGGTCATTGCTTGCGGAAAGTCATCGTAACTGAAGCAGTTGGTTGGATCCCCTGCATGGTTGTGCTGTTTGCTCTGCATGGAGTGAAGCATCTGCCGCAGAGAAGGACTTTGACTTTCCAAGGCCTTTCCGATGCAGAATTGCTTGTCATCTTCCTCATCGATATCTGCCTTTGCAATTTACTCCACACAGGATCACTGTCATCCTCATTTTCTTTGCTTTTACATCTATGCAACTGGTAAAACAACTTCAGTACAAAAGGTAACTGTGTAAAGACAGAACAGAAAGGCCACTAAAGGCAAGAGCAGGCTTTGAATAGGCTCCATCTTGGAAACCTTTTCAGCTGTATTGCAGGCTGACCCGGCATTTATTTTTTCAAAGATTTCTTCTTCTGTCCAGTCAATTTATTCCACCTGAATTCTGAATAGGCTGTTCTTGCCCTTATGCAAACTAATAAGGAAGATTTCAATCTCTGTAGCAGAACAATTTGGCAGTAGGGGACAGGCCAGGTTTCTCTGACAGATGCAAATATTTACACCAGACAGCAAACATGTCATAGGGTCGAGCAACAGAGCAGCTGCAATGCCAGCATAAAGCCACATAATGTTCTCTTTGGCTCCAGGTTCACATAATTGATTGAATCAGCAGATAATCAGTTAAACTAAACACCCACTAAATCTTCTCTTTGTCAGCAAAGATGCAGCTTCTTATAGAGAGAGACATTTAAAGGATGAGATAAAGATATTTCCCAGAGTCAGGTGTAGATACAAACGTCATTATTTAAAGTACGCATTGCACACATTTAAACTAGCCACTTGTGGCTTATGGCACAAGCCAGGATACTCATAACCTGATTTTCTCCGCAAATTTCATTGAATAAAGAAAAGAAGATTTTGTAACACAAGTCTGGAAAGGGATGTTCCCAGCTGAGAGACCTGATCCAAGCCAGCTGCCTGGGCTCCCTGTTCTCTTAATGGAAACAGGTGTGTTTAGGTCATGAACCCTCTCGTCCTATTTTAGCTAAATTGGGATGAGATGAGTCAGGTCCTCGAAACATCTGTTTCTCTCCTCTGATAATACAAGGTGTTGAGACAAATAGCACACATGTAAGCATATATATTGTAGAGACTGCATTGGGTCAGATGATTTCCCTGCTCAGCATCCAAATGAACCTCATTAAGCACTGGTAATAAAAACCTAACAGAGAAGTTATCAAGCTTTCAGTTTTGGTCAAAATACTGAACATCTATAGAAATCTGTCTTCCTACTTGATTTATTTCCCAAGTCTCATTCCACCTGATTGTCCAAGTTTCTATTCTTGTCTATCCCACCTTTCTGCTAAAAAGCATCACCGCCGTGCTAAACCCCTGAATGTATTTGGTAAGCCTTCATCCTGGCTTATACATCTTGAGAACTCATTCCTGCTGTGCTGTCCATAGCAACAGTTGTTGATTTGTTCAGAAAAAAACCTTTTGCACTGTTGTTTCTCTTTCCTGACAGCTGCCAAGCAGCAGACAACTTGTGGTCCTATGGTATGATATTCCTAGGGCACACACCACCATTTAAGAGATTCCTGGAAGACTTTCAACATCCCTACAACGCACAAGTAACATAAGTTAATAACCAGACCAAGACTTACTGTAACGCTGATGAATCTGGACCAGTTTATAGGTAGTACAGACACCTGGCTTGAGCAGTTTTGCTCTGATGCTTTTTCGGAGATGATACTTCTTCAGAAGAGGCGTTGAGTCAAATGGTGCCTTTGGGGCACTCCCAGACAGAGACACTACATTTCTTATGGGTCTGGAGCACAGTTAAATGCTGGAATTTCTTTTCACCTCCTGAAATAGCTCTGCCCAAATTGTAAAAATGGAGCACAAAAAATTCCTTCAAAATGAGCTGACTCCTCAGAGGGGAGGATTGGTGGGAGGGATTATGGGATTCTGCTTTGCTGGAGAAGTGCACTGAAATTGGACTTCGCATGCAGATCAAGGAGATCACATCCATGCAACACCATGCACTTGTACCCAGAAGCCTTTCTTTATATTCATACGTATCCCCCAATCTTCGCTCCTCTTCAATATTTATTGGCTCCTTCTCTTGAAGAGAAATATTCCTCTGTAAACCAATATCTATGTGAGCTCAGATGGAAGGAAAAGGAGATGAAAGGCTCCCACTTTGCAAGTTCATAGATAACAGGAGGCCTAAAGGTTGCTTTTGAACCTGTATCTGTGTCTCCGCAACCGTTTGCCTTACCTGCAACATCCACTGTAGTAAGAAAAATACACTCTAAGGTCAGCTGAGGGCATTTCAGTGGTGCTGGGATGAATCTATGTTTAGAGTTTTGAGGACAGCTTTGCAGGATGCTGTTCCCATTTAACGTACAACAGCCTCCCCATTAATGATGAAAGTTTCCTCCTTGGAGAGCTAAGGAATAAAAAGAAATCCAAACTGCGCAGTCCCTTTATTGCGCTTCAGTGAGAGAGAGTGTCAGCTGATGTTGTCCCACAATGTTTTCCTTTTGCTGGTTAATCATTTGAGTGTTTCCAGTAGGAACAATAGTGCAAAAGGACATCATGTTTAAAAAAAGAAACCCCAGAGTTTAAATCTATGGCTCAACATAAATAAGTCATGAGCAGAGGAGCTAATTTCAAATTCCAAGAGGGGTAAATGAAAGGAAGACAGAAAAAAATCTGCCTTTGTGCAATAAGCTTCACATCTCTCTCAGGTGTAAAACCCCGGTGACTTCAATGGAATTGCACCAGGGATGGATTTGGTCCCATATATTTGCCTTAAAGAGTTTATCTGCCCCAAGGCAACAGGCTGTCCCCGAGGAAGCGATAACAGCTCTGATGTGCATAATGGAGGAGGGTTGGTACCTTGCTGTCTAAATCAACCAATGTCGTGGTTTAACCCCAGCTGGCAACTTAGCACCACACAGCCGCTCGCTCACTCCCCCCTGTGGGATGGGGGAGAGAAT
The DNA here is from genome assembly GCF_018139145.2 of Gymnogyps californianus. NCBI lineage: Eukaryota > Metazoa > Chordata > Aves > Accipitriformes > Cathartidae > Gymnogyps > Gymnogyps californianus. The sequence continues at coordinate 211,071,505 of NC_059471.1, read as the reverse complement.
CAGAAGAGTAAAAGTGAGAAAACAACTCATGGGTTGAAATAAAGACAGTTTAATAGGTAAAGCAAAAGCTGTGCACGCAAGCAAAGCAAAACAAGGAATTTATTCACTGCTTCCCATCAGCAGGCAGGTGTTCAGCCATCTCCAGGAAAGCAGGGCTCCATCATACGTAACGGTTACTCGGGAAGACAAATGCCATTACTTCGAATGTCCCCCCTTCCTTCTTCTTCCCCCAGCTTTGTATGCTGAGCATGACGTCATATGGTATGGAATATCCCTTTGGTCAGTTGGGGTCAGCTGTCCCGGCTGTGTCCCCTCCCACTTCTTGTGCACCCCCAGCCTGCTCGCTGGTGGGGTGGGGTGAGAGAAGAAAAGGCCTTGACTCTGGGTAAGCACTGCTCAGCAATAGCGAATACATCCCTGAATTATCAACACTGTTTCCAGCACAAATCCGAAACATAGCCCCGTTCTAGCTACTACGAAGAAAATTAACTCTATTCCAGCCAAAACCAGCACAACCAAGTCACATGATGCATTATTAGTACAGGAGAGGACTCTGGAGGAGGCAGGTTTGCAGAAGGATGCTCCATTTTATGGGAGCAATTTGCATTCAACAGCAGCCATGAGCTACACGTTGCCTGTCTCACTATTCCCCCTGCACCTGGAAATGAAATGAGGACAACTAAAATTGAACAGTCTGCAAAACTGAGTTTGGGGCTCAAATGATTCCTACTTCTGCCCCAGGTCTGCTCCTGGCGGGGGGGTGAGACCCCACTGGGACCACAGAGCTGGCAAGGCCACCCAGTAAGGCCAGACTTCCAGTCTTTTTCCAGAAAAATTTGACCAATTTCTCCCACTTTCTCTGTGTTGTCGCCCACCTTTCACATGCTCAGCTTTTTCTGCTGTTATTTCAGTTTATCAAAGCTCCTCTTATTTGTGGGTTTTTTTCCCTTTTGGGATGTCCAAGACACAGAAGTCCAGGCCATCTTGGCCTTCAGTTTCAGTCCTTGTAGTTTAACCATTTGTTGGGAGCTTTAGTTATAAGTGACCAAGGCATTTTAGGGGAAACAGTAAAGGCAAATCTGAATCTATTATGTGTATTTTGTAGCATGCAGAAGCCACAGCTGAGACTTGTGTGTACAAGGTACCCACAGAGGAGTAAGCAACTGTTTCTCCAATAGGCTTACAATATAAGCAGAAAAAGGTCAATTAATACTAAGAAATGCTAAGAAAAAGGAAATAGCTGATGTAAATTTGACAAAGACCGTACAGGCATCTGGTGGCAGAAACGGGAATTCCTGCAAGCCCCTTCCCAACATCCTCAGCACAAGATCATCCCTTTGCCAGCAGGATCCTCAGATAACGCATCACTGAGTTTGTAGCACTGTCCAAAACTGTGGGTCCAGTGACAAACCACAGCAATGCAGACAACTGTACAGCTGAAGGTAGTCTTCTGGTGAGTCTAGGTCTCAAGTTCATCAGATGGTAGCAGATGACAGAAGCAAAAAGCTATTTCTTGCTGGAAAAAACCTGTATTTTAGACTGAGTGCTTTGGACAAATACAAACCTACTGTATGTCAGAAGGAGGATTTGGGTACTGAGCTTAGGGTCTGAATGAGTAAAATTGCCTGCCACGAGAATCAAAGCTGGGGTGTCTTTTTCCACTTCACCTTCTAAGAGGTAACTCGTTACTTATCTCATATACAAAACCACGAGTGAGAGAGGGGAAAAAAAATTAGAAATCCACAGTTATTTCCCTACTATTAAAGAGAGAAAGCATTCTTTAGAGTGATGCATGTCGATTGGCCTGAAAGAGCAATCAACAACAACAAAATGAGAGGTGAGAGGAGAGATGCAACCGAGGCAAAACAGAAAATGGTTCATACACTGATTATCTGGTGAAAACACAGCAAGTTTAATGAAATCTGTTGCTGCTCCTCTAAAGAATGCCTTTGTCTCCCTACTAATTTAATGATATTGATTTAGGTCAAAGTGTACGAGCCCTCCAATGTGGAGACACTTATGTTGCTATAAAGAGGTTTTATTTCAAATGCAGGAATCTGGAAAGGACAGTAAGTAACTTTCCTGTACAGCTATAGTCAGTCTGAAGATTATCTTGGTATCAACACTTAGGTTAAGCTTTTCTTACCCCCCACCCCCCCAAAAAAAAGAGAAAAAAAAAAAAGCCTGAACTAAAGTAGTTAAAGCACTACCCAAAAAAGTTAAACCACTACAGAACTAGGACTAAATACAGACTTTTTTCTATTTCTTGAATTGTCAATTCTACTAGCGTTAACACAAAAGGTTTTAAACTATGGTAGTTCAATGTATCTTCTGTTTAGGTGTCCCAATAGGAGGCTCACAACCCCTGACAAAAGGCTCTGCCGAAGGAGCAGCCACACCAACCATCCAAGTTGCATCCACTTACACGTGAGAACGGGACCCTTCAGTTTAGTGTAGTAATTTAGAAGAGACTTTAAAGATTGATTTCAAGAGGGAGGGTATACCTTGCCTTGCAGATGAACAGATTAAGCATCACCCATTGTAACTCAGTCTTTTCCTCTGGCTTTGTCCTATATCTCTCACTCACAAAAGGGGGTTGTCCTATCAGCTGATGAAGACTATTTGCAGAAGTGAGAGCTATCCATAAGAGAACAGCAGCTGGGTCAGGCCCCAGCACATTTACAGAACGAGATTAGTGCTTAACGGGTAGGAGCGTATCTTTGCGACTTGGGAAAAATAGAATAAATAATATATCCCTGAACCAAAATCTCATTTTCAGCCCAAGAACCACTAAACTGTTTCATAAGACTCTCTAGGATTCTAACAAGTATGATTCAGAATACATCCCAGGGACTCTTCCTTGCAAATAAATAAGCCAGATGAACGTGCTGTGCCACACTCTAATTCATAAAGAGAACCAGAGGGCAGACTGTAAACAGAAGGAAATTGCAAGAAGGCCAATAAAATGCAATTCTGATCTCATACCATCAGCTGGACTAGGCAACAGGGATAAATAAAGTCACAGACTTCTCCTATATTTATGATTCCTTATTGTTGTGGAGCTCTCCTCAGAACAAAAATGAGTCTGGAAGGGATGTGGTCATGCTCCTTTCGAATGGCAATGTTTAAGAAAGGAGAACCATATGGTTTTGAGTTGGCTCAATTGTGGCAGCCAGGAAACTAATCCACAGATTTATTAGAGCTGGCATACGTAACAAAGTGGCAATGTTCCTTTCATTCGCTGCCAAGAAACCCTCTGTGGTGCAGAGCTTTACCTTGAGCAGCAATTGCTTACTGGGCATATGGGCCTTATTTCTGCAAATGGGAGTGGAAGAGAGTCAATTTGCAAATCAAATTGGAATTCTCTTCCTCCTGCCGCTCCAATTTACTACGCAGACTTTATTCATCGTCGAAGGAGCCTGGATTTCTGCCTCTTTTTTCTCTAATGAACTTGTTCTCTTGATTTAGGACATCCAAATGGAAGGAATATGATGAGGAGAGAAGAAACCATTTAAATCATTGTCACTGACCAGATAAAAGTTATTGCAATAAGTACTTTACCTAATAGCTCATTACGTTGTGCCCACTTGCTGGAAGACCCCTAGCTATTATCGTTAGAGTTCCTGACATCCTGACTTTTCTTGAAAAGGTCATATGAAAACGGAGAATGGCAGATCAGAGTCAGTAATCTGTCTAAGGTATATATGATCATCTGTTAGATAATTTTTTCATTTGGGCTATGAAGCGCAATAAAAAAATCTCAAGTATCCTTTGGGCATATTCAAAGAAGGGTTTTCAGAGTTCCCATGGGCTTACTTGGAAAGAGGTATCAAAGGCTTGACTTCTGAAGAGAGACAAGGTGGCAGGGGGCGATTGATAGATGAACTGCCACCCCTTACAAGTGCAAATGGAAACATGATCAGGGTTTGGAATCAGCCCCGTTCACCTGGGGAACACGCAATGCTGCATCTGAGGTCTGCAGCAAGGCATGGAGAATTTCAGGGGGAAACAGATGCCACAGCAATGTTAAATCTATTATTTCAAAGGTTTCCTATAAGCAACAGCTGGAGACACCAAGAAATTTATATAATTTCTCTGGGAAGCTATACTTGAAAACCATGTGGATCTATTTTACAGTAGATACAACACTATTTTCTTTTCTTCAGCAAAAGAAGAGAATAACAAAGGAAACTGGAAGCGCTTTGCTTGTTAAGATCAATCATCGATCATACTGCAAACCTACTGTGTTCAGCATGCTTGGTACCGGACACAACTGAGAAAGGTAGGAATGACCATGCATGGGCAGTTCTACAATATACCTCTCTCAAACTTATCTTTGTGCCCAGTTCCCAAGGGTATGAGTCTAGAAACATCAGTGTATCCAGTAACAGCAATAACCTATGAATATAACAGCTCCATCAGCCCCTGATGCTAATCAGTAGAAGTCTGCAATGAATTAGGGGAATAAATCACTATGCTTTTAAAGGTTAACGTTTGCCATCCGTCTCTGCAAAATGATTCCTCTGTGAAACTAAGCATTGCTCTGAACACAAAAACATTATTGAAGAAGTTAAATTGTCTTCTGAAGACTATGTTAAATCTGAAGATGGCATTCAAATCAATAAAGTATGAGTTCAAAGCAGTCAGCAAAGACAGTCCAATCTACAGGGACTCCCACAGGTCACTTAAGCCTGCTGTGATCTTATTTCGATACATCTGTTATAAAATGGGTCAGAACAACACTTCTTTTCAGTAACTCACTCAGATATTCACAGTTCACTCCTTTCATTACTTGCTACAGGTAACAACCAAGAAATGTATCATCCAATGTGAGCTCAAAGGAATAAAAAATATATCATATTTATATAGCATCATATTTATATAGCATATATATCAACAAATATGAAGAGATGCTTGAATCTAGAGGAGTCCAGAGTTCAAGCAGGTGTAAAGGGGTGCTTTGATTTTTCTCTGCCAAAGATACCTCATTCAACACACGTAACAATACAGAACTAATTACAGACGAATACCCTGGTTTTCTTCTCCTCTCATGAAGAACCAACTTTGGGTTGACACCTCAGCAGGAGTCAGTTCCCATTTGTGTGACAGGGAGTGAGAAAGAAGAGAGAAGCATTTTCATACCTGAAGAGGTTCATTACTGTGTTGAATCGCCCATAGGTAAAACTGTGTATATTTTCTGTTCTGCCTACTGAAGAGGCAATAAAGCACATATATGCATGTACAGACAATGAAAAATTAATTACATGGGAATAATTCCCTATTTTACAACCTTAACTTATCGCTTTGGTACAGTTGGCAGTAAAAATTCTTCATTTTGAAATAAGCATCTACACATACACAAATATATTAGTCTATATATTTGCGCCATTGAACTAAAGTGCCATAAAGGAAGATTTCCATCATCCACCTCATGAAATTAATGTTTCTTTGACCATATAAATGATTTTATTTCAAGAGGTGGTTTTTGAAAGCAAGTATCTATAACAGTCATAAGCCATGTATGTATGAATTTGTCTGCAATTTCTGCTATGAACATTATGAACACTGAATGATAAAAAAATCAGATAGCTGTCAAAATAACTCTGCTCACTGTGCAGAAAAAGGGAAGCAGAAAATAGTCAGTTATATCTGTACCACATCGCTGAAAAGCAGCACATGAGCTAACATTGGCCCACAGTAGCCCTAATACCATGTCCTCATCTGAAAGATGGAGAACAAAACCAGCCTGATAAATTCACAAGAAAAGGGGCATCTATTCACCAGTGAGAGAAGATACAGATACTGCTATGTGTCCTTTGAAACTGCTTATAGGATGATGCAAACAGACAAGAAACCTTCACATTCCCAGGCGTCAGTTAATATGCCTTCCCTCTCTGAACTAATGATTTAAATAATTTGGAATTCAGAACGTGATTCTACCCAAAATAAGGTCACCACCTAATGAAAGGAACAAATTGCCTTGTACGTGCACATGGTGGGGGTCTCATTCCTTCTCCTATAGAATAGTCTTTAAAGAAGAGACTGTCCTACCCCTTCCTAGTCTACACCTGAGGTGAAGAAACAGTCCCTTTCCATTTATATGGTGTAATCGAGGAATGGCCCTTTACTGCCCGTAATGGGACTTCTTGCCGTCCACACCACTCCACTGTGTGACCCCACTGTGTCTACTGAGGAGTTCACTAGTCATGGGGAGCACTGAGCTAGTGGGAACGCCCTGCCCTGGTACCCGAGAGAGCTGACCTGGAGTTTATACATGGACAGTGTCACCATGGGTCTCCATCAGGGCTGGAAGCTAGTGAGATGGAGGGGAGAGTGCAGGCCTGTCTGCCCGGCTCCAGCACTGCCTCCTGCAATGCTAATCACTGATCTGCAAAACCCCACGGACTTCACATTTAAGCAGGCATGGCATTATTCCAGCATATATAGCTATAACTTGGTTCTGTTAACTATTAAGCACAGATCTTGCAAACAGCTAAGCAAGAAATATTTAGTACCGGAGACACTAAATACATTAGTTTAATTGCAACCTTTTGAACTCTCCAAAAATGTCAGGTATTGGTCTTGCAAATGTTATAGCAAGCGGTTTGGTTTGCAACATGAAGAAACAATTTAGATATTTCACGTAAACAGGCCTTTTTTAAAAAAGGGCTCACGTTTCACATAGTTTCAATCTTTTAAAATTAAAGATGCTTGCAAAAAAGAAAATTAAAAAACCCAGAACTTTGAAGCTTCAAAAAAATTTCTCTCTTCTGCTCACTCCATGTATAAAATGAAACAGCTTATTTCAGCCCACAGAGTCTGCATTTCACTCTGTCAGTGAAAGAAAACAGTTCCTTGCAGTACCCTCCAAAGATGTCTTCCACTGCTGGTTGTAATCCATAATCAAAATGAATGACAGATCACACAGCAGGATTTTTGTTCTCAGATCTCTGAAATCAGTGAACATATCTTAACACCCCTCATCTGTATCACTTTGTCCCCAGACCTATTTGCTTGTTACAAACAGGCCTGAACACCCTGATTTAACAGATTGCTGAGCTCTCCTGTTCACTTCTCTGTTCATTAATCTTCATAAAATAATATGGCAATGAGAATTGCTGGAGTTCTCCCTGTACTACCTGCTGCACTCTGGGCTCTAGTGAATAAATGGAGAGTATCTAATATGTGGAGAGAACGGTTTAAGTCTGTATTCTTTTATGCATTGGAATGTCTACAGCCTCTGTCCCTATGGAAATGTAAAGCTTTGTATAGACTGATTTGCTATGCAGTGCACATTCAGCAGGACCGTCTGAAGGCATGTTGCAGAGGAGTTAAAACAATGAAGTAAGTTACAGGTAGCACAGCGCTTTGTGGAATGTATAAATCAGCCTATGCCATGTGGTGAAATTCTGTTTTTTCTAGGCAATAGTTGCATTAAACATATTTCCAAAGGAATTCTCAAAAACTATTATTTTAAGCCAATGAAAAGAGTATTCCATTCAGTCTTTTGCTGCAGCAAAGTCGTCTGCAGTCGGCAAAACTTGATCCTGAACACAGATGCATCACGTTTGACATGCATTGAGAGTTTCACCCATAGCTGGAAGCCCAGAAGGAATCAGATCACCTGACTTCATGTCCTACATCTCGGAGTGGCAGAACTGCCAGTGCAAGCCCCAGAAGGACGCTCTCAAACGGGAACCACAGTATTAGCATATGCTCTCAGCAGGCTGCCAAGGGCAGGACTCACGCTCTGCATCTGAAGCACAAGCTTGGTTGGCCTCAGCATGTCACCTTGAGCTTTGCTCATCACGTCACAAGATGCTTAAGGTGGGAAGGCACCTCTGAAGATGATCTCGTCCAACCCGCTGCTCAAAGCAGGGTCACCTACAGCAGGTTGTTCAGGGCCATGTCCTGTTGGGTGTTGAATTATCTCCAAGAATGGAGACTCCACAACCTCTCTGGGCAACCTGTGCCAGTGCTCAGTCACGTCCACAGCGAAAAAAGTATTCTCTTATATCTAAACAGAATTTCCTGTGTTGCAGGTTGTGCCCATTGCCCTGTCCTGTTGCTGGGAACCATGGAGAAGAGCCTGGCTCCCTCTCCTTTAGTCCCTCCTATCAGGTATTTACACATACTGATAAGACCCTCCCTGAGCCTTCTGTTCTCCAGGATTAATAGTCCCATCTCTCTCAGCTTCTTGTATGACAGGTGCTCCAGTCCCTTCATCATCTTCATGGTCCTTTGCAGGACTCCCTCCAGTAAGTCCATGTCTCTCTTGTACTGGGGAGCCCAGAACTGGGCAGAGCACCCCAGATGTGTCTCCCCAGTGCTGAGCAGAGGGGAAGGTTCACCTTCCTCGACATGCTGGCAACTCTGCCTAATGAAGCCCAGGAGGTTGCTGGCCTGCTTTGCTGCAAGGGCACACTGCTGGTGCACGGTCATCTCGGTGTCCACCAAGACCCCCCTTTTCTGCACAGCTGCTTTCCAGCTGGTCAGCTGTAACTTGTACTGGCACATGGGGTTATTCTTCCCCATGTGCAGGACTTTGCATTTCACTTGGCTGAGCGTCATGATGTTCCTGTCAGCCCATCTCTCCAAGCTGTTGAGCTCCCTCCGAATGGCAGCAGAACCCATCTGGGGTATCGACCCCTCCTCCCAGTTTTGTATTGTCTCATTTTGAACACCACTTTGAAACCTCAGTAGCCCCAAATTAGGAAGCACAGTTGTCTGTCAAGAAAAATATTTCTCACTCTTGGTACTATCTATCATCTGATGCGGTTTGCATCTTTAGAGTGGGCAAAGGCCAATTTATACATGGTGTGGCAGCAATTTCATGAACCTGAAGTACTCAGATTAGGCTATTAAAATGTGGCAACACTAGAGATGCTGGGAATGTTCCAACAATATATTAGTGTTAAAACTAACATGTCTTTTGTCCTAGTTTAGAGAGAGCAGTCTTCATAGACTAAGTCAGATACAGATTTTTTTGCACAGGAAATATTGCTCTGGGGCATAAATAATATTGACTCTCCATATTGACAGGAGGTAACAAGAGACTTGAAAAAGCATCAACTAGCAGTGCCTAGTTCAAGAGAAATTACATATTGAACTATATTGGACATGTCCTAGATGGTAGGGAGGTAAAGACAACTTGCATGATATCCATCAGACCACTTACACACTCCCACATGTAAATGGCTGTTATTTAGCTTCCCTTTTAATTAGAAATATGACTGCAAATTCATTTCATCCTAAAAAGGCACATAAAATGGCTGACCCATGCTCCAAAGCTACCTATTTCTCTGCGCTGTCCGTAAAGGGAGGCCAGAGCAGCTAGTCCAGGTGGAGACAACTAAGACTGGACAGAATAGAAAGGCTGAGACTTCTCCAAGAACTGCTAAACACACAACGGCTCTGGTGCAGCATGAGTGACACTTTGTTAAGACAGCAATTTAGATAAGAGCATCATCATTTTAAAATATACTTTCTAGGAAATTTCTTTGTTAATGAGAGGCACTTTGCTTTGTGAGAGCTGACAGACTGCCTGCTGCTCCTCAAAAACAGGAGATGAAGGTATTGAACTGAACTCAGACTTGCTGAGGTGATGACACAGGGCTACAGCCTACAGTCCTTAAATGTGGGGGGAAAGGAACATGCATTTCCAGCTGAGCCTGATGGTGACTCGAAGGCTCATATCTAAGTAAGAGCAAAGGCAGAGAAGAGGAGGACAAGATACAATACTTGAAAGTAAAACAGAGAAGGATTTTGCATCTGCAAGTGCTATTGCATATCCCTCATTAAAGTGTCATACTCGAGAAAGTATTTTTCACCTCTTATGGAAACAGTGAAAAGGGATATTTCACTGCTTCTAAAAGTTTTTAAAAGATATTTTTAAAGGCAACAAATACAATCAAAACTGCACCTTTCTTGAACCAGGAAGAAAAACAAGTTTTGATTTTTACAGCTTTACTGTAAACTGCTTTGATATGAAATCGCTGATCAATAATAACATCACAGGAAACAGGATCTTTCCTACTAGTGCTCATTGTGAAAGATGATATAAAATGATTCAGCTTGCTTTTGTCAATATATATCTTACGTCTGCACCCAGGCTGAAATTCAGACATCCTGTGGTTTTAACTTTTCAGGATACACAAAGCCGGGATTCTCCTGCTTGGTTAGGGCAGATCTTAAGCCATTGATACAGGGACATTTTGCATTTCAAAGCCTTCTGCAAATTTTGTTTTTGGTTGCCTTTTAAATAGATCACAAGAAACAAATAATTACCATATTTCTGACTATTATTCCCTCCAAACACTTCCTCTGTCTCAAGCCCACATTTACTCTGCACCTTCTTCAGGGTATGCCTCGCTTGTTTGAACAAATTTAATTAGCAAATGTCAATAAGTGTACATGTGCTCACTGCAACAGTGTATAATCATTGTGATTTCCTTGGAGCATTAATGCGCTTGGTATAAGAAGAACAAAAAGGTTTATGCTCTTAAATGTGAAGATTTGGGAAACAGATCCATTAAAAACGGATAAATTCCAGGATACATGAAGATTTTCTTTCTAGGAAAACTGTAGTTTTATGAAATGTGTCTACTTCAGTCTTTATATACTTTTATTGTCAAGATCTTGTGTAATTCTAAACTCATGTTAGCAGAGCACTTAAATTCCATGGCTGTGCTGAGACCAGACTAACAACAAGCGTTTTGGGAAGGATCTGGATGTGGGAGAAGTAGTTATTATGTTTTCTCCCCCCACCCTATGAAGCAATAGAAATTCATCATGCAGAGCAAAAGAACAGAGAAGACAGAAGATTTAGAAAGGACTTACAAAAGAAGAAAGCAAAAGCAGAGACACCCAAAGCTTTGAGCAGAAGAGGGTAGAAACCATATGTTTTTGTAGCTAAATGGTAGATTGGAGGGGACTGTACTTGGAGGTTGAAACTAAGAGGTGCACACAAAAACCATCTTGTGCCACCAAAGAGGATCCAACACAAACTGCCAAAATATGCCCGAGGAAGGAAGGAGGGGAAGTCAATGAAACACGTGGAAGGCTTCTTTCTCTAGATCCAGACTCTCCTGTGCCTCTATCTGCTGAGTAGAAAAGAGAGGCGGTTGCCGAGTCCTGTGGAAGCAATGGCAAGTATATTGCATCAGTATTTGCATGAACACTTGTAGCATGCTCCGGAGGAATTAATTTGCAACCCAGATTAGCACAGAGAGCAACACCACTAGATCTCGATGCCACCTTTTATGAACAGATGCTGATAGGGGACTTCTGCCCAAAAAAAAGAAGGTTCCAATATGCCAAACAAGGGAAAGAGTTGAGGCACTATGTTGGGGTATTTAAAGCTCTTCCTTTTCACCCACGCAGGACCTGTCAGAGCCTTGGAGTAGATGGAGAGGGTTAATGGGCTGCCAGACAGGTTTGTCTCTGGAGATGGACCAAAGGAAGCAGAGCCCTGGATGGGTGAATCGTGCATTTGTGATGCTCTAGTAACAAAACACCAGCAAGTGCCTTGTCTCCAGAGCAGGGCTTGGGCATTCAATGTCCTGAGTTTGGGGAGGAAAAAAGCAAAGGCTGAGGGTGTGAATGAAAGCTTCATTTCAACCAACGCTCTTTGATATCAAATATCATAGACTGGGGTGGGGGGAGGAGGGGTGGGGAAGAGAGAAAAGAAAAGAACATGGGAGGGAGGGCAGAAGAAAGCAGGGGAACAGAATTTTACAGCTGAAAAGCATCTTTAAAGCACTCCTCTGATCTGCCCTTTATTAGGTAGCACGTGGCAGTGCGATAGAGTCTGCTCCTGCTGTTTTAACCTACACCCACTGCCCAGGGAATGGACCTCATGTCAAAGCTTACCCGTAAATGCCAAATTCCCCTTTGAGAGAGGCCAGTGGGTTGCAGGAGAATATTGGCAGCATAGAGTCAGTCCAGACCCTCTCAGAGGGGCCCTGATCCTCCTCCCACAGGATCTGACACACGGTCTCTTGGACCATGGCTGCGTATTTCATCCTCACTGCTTTACAAGAAGATACTGCAGCGGCAGCACGGCCCTTCATTGAGTTGATGAACCTTAGAGACGTTTCGTCCATCGCGCAGATCAAAAAATATTTTCTCCAGTGAAAATAAATTGATTTGGCACTAAAATTGCAGCACACTACCCTTCAGACAACAGCCTGAAACTGCATCCCATTTACCCCTTTATCCCTTTCTTGGCTTTATTGCAGTTAAGATGGTCAAAAGTGCCTGCATGTTGTCCTGTGATTTGCAGAGTTTTTCAGCTGAAAAACATGAAAGACCCCCAAATTTCTCATCTTTACTGAAGGGTAGGGACAGGAGACAAAAATCTGGTCATTTTATGTACAGAAAGAGATAAAAACAAAATCAGGACTCTCCCAAGGAATGCTACTACTAATACTGTTAATCTCTCCCATAGGTCACAGTCAAGCCTGGACTGTGGATTAATTTAATTTTCATGTTTGCTACTAGTATCCCAGGCAAGCTTGTACACTCTCAGTATGGAAAAACAGGTAAGTAGAGAAGAAACACTTATAAAATGTTTTGAAAGCACAGTATTTGAGAGGTTGGCAGAAAATTTTGCTGTTTTCCAAAAGGAAAGTGGTATTTTCATATATTTTCTGGATAAAAATTACTCACTTGTCTATTTGAATATTGATAACTTTGGTATTTCCTGCAATCCCAGTTCCTGATAAATAAAAGTGGCTTTTTTCTCCTCTGATGAAAACCAAGATTTTTTGCTGTAGTTTACAGAGGACTCTTTCAGGTGTGTAGTTCTTGGTGAGAAATCAGCTCTAAATTTTATAACTAACAAGGTCAGAAGCCTTGTCAGGTGCACATCAAGAGAGTGTAATAAGATTCAAAGTAGTTATGCTGCTGTATGGTAGCTGAGGATGTGAATTAATTTCTTGATGGGGAAAAAATTACACTTTGAAATTGCAGCAAGATATACTCGAGCTGTCTATAAATTAAGACACCTTCTCACAACTCCCAAATAGAACAAATCTTTTAACAAGTGTTAAAAATTAATAGGGAGAGGAGAGAAGGAGATCAAAGCTAAGGTAGATGCTTCAGAAAACTGTCAAAGCATTGACAGAAGAAATCTTTCAGCTTCAGTTCATAAGAAGAGACCAGAAAAACATTTCCCCTTTGGTGGAATGAAATGGGTTTAAATCGAATAGAAAAAAATTTGAAATGAAATGTCTATAAGGAAAGAAGTCTCTTAATTCTTCTCCTACTGAGGAAAACTTGCTTGCTCTGAAATCAAAAGTTGTGAACTGATCATCCACTTTCTCACTCAAAATGTATCCAATTGCCTTCACCACTGAAGAAAGAGGACATGTGAAATCCTTTAGACCAAGATGCACACACTTACATGCAGAACATGCACTTACAGCTGCAGAATTATCCCACCAGGATCAAATGACTTTGGAAAGAAGTTATTCTAGCTGCAGGTCCCACCTTCCAGGCTCCTCAAGGCAGATTTTCACCGTGTTTATTCCAGAATAAACTTTCAGCCACAGACTGGTTGTGTGCTCGTTGTTACTCATCTTGATTTATTCAGCTCCTGACACTGTTGGGTGATGGCTGCCATGAGCCATCCACTCACACCCCATCACTGCTGCTGGATAAAGTTTCCTTCTTGCCACCTTCAAAGCAAAGGATGCTCAGAGAATGGGTCAGGTCAGCAATTCTTGGAGATAAGGACCGACCGTGACCTTGAAGTACATCGAACAGCATAACTTAGGCTTCAGAAACACAGTGAGAAGGAGGGAGGAATCCTTCATCCCTTCAAAGCTAACCTCCAACAACCCTCAGAAATCTAAGGATGTGCAAAAAACCATCTTGCTGATGTTGCAGCTACATGTCACATAACACCAAACACAGAGAGAAACCTCTGTGACAACTGTGGAGACTTCAAAGATTATACCTGGGTCAGACAGGGATTAACACAGAGTTCAAACACTTTCGCAGTCCTACAGAAGTCCAGATGTTAGGCGTCAGTCTAAGGTAGCCATCTGGGCTTACACTATAGTTGGAGAGAAGCAGATGTCCCCAGTGGGAGGTTTGTCCCATTTTTAGACAAACATCTAAAATAGGGGACCAGAGTCTCTCTTGCTGTCCCCTCCCATAGGCAGAGTCCTCCATCAAGCTGAAGCTGGAGTCTTAACTGCTGAGAGCCTGACACTGGAAGAGAGGAATCTCACCGCACACAAATTTCTTACCCAAGGTCACACAAGAAGCTCATTGCAAAGACCGTTCCTAAATTTGAGTTTAGCTCAGGCACTTCTTTGTCACTGTTCCCTGGCAACAAGATAGGACACAGCTTCAGAGCTTGCATTTAGCCTTGCAGCCTTTGTACACACGGCTAGCAGAGAGACCCACGCAGCCTGTGACAAAGCTTGCAGTATGCAGACAAGCCAGAGAAAGATAAGGGCAGGTCACAGAACATATCTATAATTGCTTTAAGGGAAAAAAAAAAAGGGAAGAAGAAAAAAGAAAAAAAGTTGGTTCATCTAAATCTTTCACAGCTCTCAGTACAGCAGCTAGATTTTATTTTAGGTCCATCCTGCCAACAAGTATCATTTTGATTTGTATGAGCAGAACAAAGACAATTAAGCTTCAAAAAAACCAGTATTTGGTAAAAATAGTCATGGCCTTATTTAGCAGTGTACAGTATTTTTAAAGAAATGTTTTAGCTTCAATCTTCCAGTCAAAGGGTACATTTTTTTTTCTGCCAGAGTTATCGACTTTTCTCTATTTTGAGACTGCTAGAGAAAAGAAAATGACAGGGAGCTAAGAGTTGTCCAACATCTTTCAAGATGTGCTGAAAAGGTAAGAGTTACTGTCTCTCTCCAAGCAAGTACCAGTAATACACTGTACAGCCCATGTCTCTTGGACAGTTTGACACAGTCTAGCTCCACTGAACCACTTCTGATTTACACCAGCACTAAAAAGGGGAGGGGGAGAAAGAAGTCAGACATCGTAAATCTTTTCACTGAGTGACATTTTGAAGGGCTCGTACATCACTTTGAAACTAAGGTCTAGGCTCACAATACAGATGACCTGAAGAATGGCTTATATGTCCCAAAGCCTGTTCTCTTTTCCTCAGATATCATTTGCTTTAGCAGAAGGTATTAACTCTTCCTACAAAGCCTTTCCCAATGGACTCGCAAAGGCATTTAGAAGCCAAAGTCCCATTGACTGTAAGGCTAACACCTCCAGGATATTTACTTAATACAACCCACTAATATTAAAGGGACAACATTTTCACAAGCTGTACAGCAATTTAACAACCTGATTTTCTTTGAGCATCAAGGGAATAAGTTTTCTAAATCATTTGTGAAAGCATCAGTCTTTATAGTTCATTATTTGTACTGCAGAAAAGAAGCAAGAGTTGGCAGTCCGTGATCTGGCCACGCAAAGACACATCTGTGAGCATTAGAAGAGATGTTCATCGTCATGCGCTCAGTGGCTCTGCCAGGGTCTCTGAACAAGGGACAAGATGAAGCTGTGTTTTACTCAATGCAGTATATGCCCATTTCCCATTGTGTTGGAGGCAGAGTAATAAACCAGATGTGATTCCAGCCTGCCCTAGCACATACATTTTTCATACAACAATATCAGATTCTTTGCCCATTTGCCATACACACCTTCCCCGCAGCTTAACAGTTCATACAGATCAGAAAAGGAAGGCAACACCTCAGCAAAGTGGCTTCTCCAGATCTCCATTTCCCAGCTTTGATTCAACATGCTTGAGACACTTGTGTAAGACTCATGGGCTGCAGTAAGGATGCTGAGCATCATCCCATTCAGCAGCACTGTGTAAAAGACCTCAATTTTGAATATGCTTTTGGGCAGAATTCAAAGTCTTCTTTAGGCTGAGACTTTGGCATCCAGACAGGTCATATGGATACCATTATGGAAAGACAGAAAGTTGCAGAACCTCTTTCAACAGAACACAAGAACTACTATACTAAGCAGTGCTGTAATAATGTGCAGTTTTAATGAGCTAATGGTGGAGAAAGAGCTTCCAGTCTGGTAATCTTATCAGTGATAGGATCTATGTCACCTAAGATTACACGTCCACAGTGTAGCTCTGAGCATCTGAGCAAATTGTCTGAGACTCCCATCATAGCATTTGAAGTCTAGTCAACGGAGTTTAGGGTTGTCGTGGTTTAACCCCAGCCAGCAACTAAGCACCACGCAGCCGCTTCCCTCTCCCCCCTCCCAGTGGGGTGGGGAGGAGGGAAAAAAAAAAAGTAAAACTCGTGGGTTGAGATAAGAACAGTTTAATAACTAAAGTAAAATAAAATACACTACAAACTAAGAATAACAACAATAATAATATAATAATAATTGTAATGAAAAGGAATATAACAAAAAAAGAAATAACACCCAAGAAAAGACAAGTGATGCACAATGCAATTGCTCACCACCCGCTGACCGATGCCCAAGCAGCAATCCGTCCCTCCCGGCCAACTCCCCCCTGTTTATATACTGAGCATGACGTTCCATGGTATGGAATATCCCTTTGGCTAGTTCGGGTCAGCTGCCCCGGCTCTGCTCCCTCCCAGCTTCTTGCACACCTGCTTGCTGGCAGAGCATGGGAAATTGAAAATCCTTAACTTAGGATAAGCGCTACTTAGCAACAACTAAAACATCAGCGTGTTATCAACAGTATTCTCACACTAAATCCAAAACACCGCACTGTACCAGCTACTAAGAAGAAAATTAACTCTGTCCCAGCTGAAACCAGGACAAGGGTGCAACTCATCTAGCCAAACCTAGGCTGCACTGACAAGAGTCTGTATCTGAATAGCTCTACTTCTATTATAAAGAGATCCTAGGCTTGCTTAGATTTATATCCTATAGGCACTGCAATATTTCAGATGAATCCCAACCAAGCGTACCAAACAACTAAAGTCTGATTTATTGTGTACAGAAAAGGATTAAAATTATCCAGCTTGAATGAACCAGTATAAGATCAAGGTGAGGAAAGTGTTAAGTCCTCAACCACAATAGACCTGAACTACATAAGCATATATGGCTTTAAACCCAGAAAAATCCACCTGCTCACAAGCACCAGCATGATCAGCAGACAGCACACCAATATATCCCCACACGAGCACTGAAACTTGTGAGGTTAAAATGAGACTGGAAGTATCCATTACCCCTAACTCAGACACGAGGCTGACACACTATACTTGACCAGATGTCATGTTCAAGCTCAGAAGCTTTATCTAGCGGTGATGATAAAATTACTGATCTCCTGGTGACAACTTCACTGGTCCTTAAAACTGCATTAGCAATTAACCTACTGAAATATTAAAGATAATAGTTACAGCTCCAACACAACATACCATTATATGGTGATTCAGAGACTGAAAGCATAACTAATTATAGACTGAATTTTGCAGCAAATACATTGGTAGGGCTTGAGACAATATTTAAAGGCATGTGTGGGCAGTTACAAAGTACTTCCAGAAACCTGAACAAAGACTTGCAGAGGATTATAAAACTAAGTCTTTGAAGAGCAGAAGTAGCATGTTAGCCATGTCCTTTCCTCAAACCATATTACTACACTGTCACTTACTTAGCAATGGATTAAAGTGCTTTGTACTGGAATCCTATTAGTGGCTAACACCAACGCAATACAAATTCTGTGTCTTGGAGGCACAATGTTGCAGCTATGTCCTACTTGTAGCATTGGTAGAGATGGTAGGAAAAATTATTTTAAAAGTACAATGAAGTTAGAACATCTCAGCACAATTTTTAAAGCATGTGTCTGTTGCTACTGTTTTCCTGCCACATATTTTCTTGTTACTAACAGCCTCTGTTTTCAAAGCTAATAAACACACACATATAAAAGTGTTAAGCCAGGAAAGAGGGCAGTGAGGGTCACTTGTACTTGTGAGGGTCACTTGTACTTATTCACAAAGGCTGGGTTGTGTTGTTGGGTACAATCTCCTTCCATCCTCCCCAGGGAAGGGTTAGCATACAGCTTCCCTGCTCCAGTGTGGGACTAAGTCTTAGAAACATCACTTTATCCACTGCTTTTTCCCTTAGGTGTAAACTGCATCTTTTGTCCCCACGGTCCATAATTTCCCCATGCCACTCACTCATATATATAGTAGAATGAGAAAATATCAGCAAAGCAGTCTTTATTCTTTAAGTCTAACCTGTGGCAGACCTGCCCTGTGTGGTTGCACAGAACCAGGATGCAATCTCGCCCTGAGTTATTACAGGGATTCAGAGATGTGCTTCAATATTGATCTGGCAGAATGGCTCTAGTATCTTGCCCTGGACCCCGGGATGCAGACTTGAACCTCAGCCCAGACTGAAAGGCAAGGTTGACACAGAAATGCACCTGCAGAACCATCAGTGCCTAGGCAAATGCAAATTAGAGCCAGCAAACTCACACCTCAGAAGATGTCCTCAAAGCCTATGGTGTTATGGTTAAGAGCAAACCTGAGGTTTTTCGACTCCCCTTTTACCACTCAATAACCCTCTGAACACAGCCCAGGTGCCTACGCACAGGAGTGTAGGTCCATTTGAGCTGCCCTTTGGGATTTTACCCTGCCACCAGCTGCTACTCCAGAGGTCTGGAGGTATCCTTCTGGTCCTAGGTCACATCCACCAGACACAAGTGGATGGATACTTTGGATATCTTAAGGCATCTCAAGTGGAGCTGGATGGCTATGACTAGGTCACCGAATCTCACCCACTGCACATTAGTCAATACCATCAGTGGGGATTCAGTTCTACCTAAAGCAGATGCCTCCTGTTTGGACCATCTCTCAGCTTCACTGTCTAGATCTCCACTAATGGTAACAACATAAAGCTGTAGTGCACATATAGGTACCCTAACGGAGCATCTGAATCTATGAGCTGCATTTTAGAGGACATGGATCCCAGCCTCAGCGACTTAAAATTATCTCTGACAACTGATTTTTCAATTTTCTTTAGATTTTAATATTCTGCAGATGCAGATTTTTTGAGATTGGCCTAACATGCAGTCATTTATTTTTCCCCAGTTGTTTACACTCTCTTTAAACAACATCAAATCTAATGCAAACTAGAGGAGTGTCCAGGTGGCCCAAGAAGTTTTTGCATACAGAACCGAAGTGTTCAAATCAATCCATACATTATAGTTGCTGCACCTCAAGTGCATCCTTAGTAGGCTGGCAGCTAACCTCACCGTGCACATTGAGGGCCACAGGCACATCGACTTACAAATCTAAACCAGGCCCTTCTGCCAAGGAGATCTCAGGAGGAACAGAAAGGTGAAGTTCTCAGTATCTTTGCATGTCAAGCCAATTGCTCCAAGATGGGGTAAACCTTTTACTCTACTACAGAAAAGCTGCGATTTGCCACAACAGCAGCATTGTGGCACAATGGAGCATCTTGCTGACTGTCACTAGAATATGTATCTTACTGAGGGTGCCTGTGAATTTCGCCTCCTTTGGGAGTTTATATATGAGAATCTTGCTTAAAACCACTGAAGAAATGCTATTCTGCATTCCTTGTTTACATTTGTGGTATTATTTCTCTGTTTCATATTTGTCAAGGTAGATTTAAAAAAAAAAAAAAGCCCCCAAGAATCAAGCCAATCCTGATGCTATTTTCTATCAGCAGACACCCAGATTACTATTTAATTTGAGCCAGAAAATAGTTTATACAGTACCTTTCTCAGCAGCATTTTCTAAGAGTCAAAGCAGACAATCTTTTATAACTTGGCTGTCTGCCATGACAACTTTCCTGGTCCAGTTTCCATTTATTAATATTTATTGTTGCATTTTTTTAGCCTCTTCACAGCAAAATATAGTGTTATAAAGAGATTGAAAGTGTCATAAGAGACAAAGGCAACATTATGAAGAGCAAAATGGCTCTAAATTTCCAAGCAAAATTTTATATGGTACATAGCAAAAAACTGATGAAGTTACATTTCTCAAGTAATAGCATCAGTACTTATAGTCCCAAGTGTCATCATTTTATTTCAGCTGTAGAATATTGTTTGTAGAGATTCTAAAGAAGAATCTCTGGGGATAAACCTTTCCTCTGTTTGTCTGATAATATAAACATCAAATAGGTTGGCAAACAGGACCTAGCCGAATCATCAAGGTCTGTGGATCGGTCTTCTTATTGGACTTCAGGATCAGATATTTTTCTCTGCTTTTTAAAATTCACATTTTTTATCTCAGTGAAGTTTCTTCTCTTCCTAATTATTCATTGGGCCATCATCTTTGTGTGCATGTACCCATACACCAGACTAGCCAGGTTCCTTGTAAACCAGAGACATGCTGAAGCCTGAGGACATATTTTGGACAGATAACATCTTTATGACCAGTAAATACTGAAATTACCAGTTAAAAACTCTACTGCCTAAATTATTCATAAGGTCAAACTATGTTGCTATACTGATGTTGAGCCTTGTACTCCAGGAATAAATATTAGAACTGAGATAGTGCTGTAAGTGATGCAGTTTGCTGCTTCTGTAGGATCATACCCCTACAAAAGTATGTCAGGAAGAGGCCAGGGACTGCATCCAGAAATCACAAAGGATGGATACATATCCTTTAGCTTTAACCCAGTCCTTTACATTCCCTTTATGGTAAATGAAAGGAAAATGAATACTTCAAAGTCACAATCTGTCCAGTTTCAGACATCTACTTTCTCCAAAACAGGTCAGTGCCCTAGACATATCCATTTTCCTTCCTTGGCTTTCACTGGAAAGCAGATGATCAGACCGGCTGAATTCAACCCTGTGTACAATTTCCCTGTGCAGTGTCAAGTGATGTTCATAGCCCAAACTCTGAACCAGCCAGGCAATTTCATTCATGGTTGTAGACCAGCTGGGGCACTGAAGATCAGATTTTTCCAAAGAATTAGGCTCCTATTTAAGCATACAACAAAAAGGAATTCTTATTTATATGATTCTTTTAAACAGCACTCAGCACCTTCACATTCAGCAGACAAACAAACAGAAAATGGCTGCTGGAAGATTTGATGAAAGCCTGTCTGAAAATGCAATTCAACAGAAAAAAATTTCACTTTTTTTTTTTCCTTGTAACAGGTTATGAGGACCTTTTTCTATGTTAGGGTCTTGACATCTTGTCTTTCACCCTCAAATGATGTCTGGTTGCAAGGATGGGTAGCAAAGGTAGTTCATACCATAAGTTTATAGGTGGACAACTTGCTCCGGGTATGAGCGTTTTAGCAGGTGTACAATGATTGTGCTGATCTTGTAACATGAATAAATAATAAAGATCTGTGACAACTGGTAGTAAAATTCAGGACAGAAATTCATGACTAAATGTGCGTGTTTATTGTTTACTCTAAGTTATAATTCTGTTTAAAAATTAAAGACTAGCTCATTAGCTGATAAATCACATTTTATTTCCACCTAATTTATGAGTCCTGAGGTGTTTGGACAGAGCTTAAAATGACCAAAAAAAAATGCTATATGCAACATCCTTTCATTTGCTTTTGGTGTGGTACATGAAATAGTCTCTTTATTTTAGAAAGCTTTTTCTTTGTGAATCAACATCATTAGCAATCAAAGAAACAGCTATGAGCATTGAAAGCAAATGTTTGAACTTCGATAATTTGCATGTCATTAATAAGCAGGCTGGCAGAGTTTGGTCATAAAGTTTACTTTGAAAGTTCCCATCGCTGTTACAGCTTGAGTCATGGTAGCAACGGTGAGATTCTCGATTCCAACTAATGAATGGCTTTGGGGAGGTAGCAGTCACATCTAGCATGGTGAACGGCAGCCTGGGGCTTGCCCGTCGTGGCATGAACCTCTGCTCACACATGTCTCCCTTGGTGAGGAGGCAGAGTTTGAATCCACTCCAGCAAGATCTCCCTTTTTCGCTATATATTAATCTTTGTGCACAGGTCAGCTACCCGTTCTGTTTCTCGTCTCTCTCATTATTGGATTAGTGGACTGCCAAAATACCTAGCACATTGGAGACGCGCAAAGTGGTCCTGCAAAAAGGACATTGAGCTCATTTACAAAACCAGAAGATACCGAGAAGTAAAGGAGACTGCCCAAGGGCATACAGAAAATGTATGCCAGTGCTTGAAAACAGGTCCTCAAAATTCAGGTGTAGTATCCGGAGGCTTAGAAACCAAGGAGTAAGAACAGGCAGCTGTCATTGAATTATTGGTAGATTGCCTTGGGGAAGCAAAAGTAAAATACCTCATACAATACAGACAGAGCCAGAGAGGCAAAAAAATCAAGCATCAAGTCAAACAAAACTAGTTACCCTGGCTAGTCAGGTTTTCTGCCTCTAAACTTCATGATCTGGATGGTGATTTTCATCATCTCAGTGAGTCGCAATAATCAGCAGAGTGACACGAACCAAACTGACAACTGGGGAAAATAACTCTGATCTCTTTGATTAAAAATAATCAATAATGCAGCGTGAAAGGCTTCAGCAGGTAGAAAGGGCTGATGACTCAGGGGACACAATGGAAAAGGCCAAGCGAGCGAAACGCGGAGCAGCCTTCCCCTCCTCTCCTGCGGCTACCAGTGGGTAGAGCGGGGACACGGCCGTGGCTCGCAGGCAAGCGCAATAACTCTGCCGAATATTGCAATCTATAGTTCACTGACCCCAAATGATTACTGCACTCCTCTCATGCGTTCAGTAATTTTCTGTCCTGATTCAGCGAGATTCAAGCGGGCAACCCAAAAGAAACGGAACTCTTTAGCCCTGCTTAGGAAAACGAATAAAAAGGCGAAATCACAGCCCTCTGCTTCCCCTCATAATTTTTTAATGTTGTATTGGAGAGTTGGGTTTAAAACCTGTTTCAGATCCAGCCAGAAGTGTAGCCACCTCACTGATTCACTGTGAAAGGGCCTCATCATTAGAGAGGCAGTTTGAGACAACATCCAAAAAAACCTGCCAGCGGACAACTTCAGCGCACACTCGTGCCCCAGCTCAGAAAGGTGCCGAGGGACAGTCTGAGCCCCTGAGATCACTCTGGTGCTCCCACACCTTGCAGAAGCTCTAAAATCCCTGCTGTGGTCAAGCAATTAGCATGACATTAAGACAAAGACATTTCTTCATAAAGAATAAACCCACAAAAGAACCAAGAGCTCCAGGAATTTGCACAGGCAGAATTTTGCTGGTGAAGCAGGCAAAGTTCAAATTCTATTGTTTTTCCTTTATTTTCATTTCAGGAGGAAAAGTGGGTGGGTTTGGGGGGGGGCTGCCCCCAAGAAATCCCAAAACCTTTTTTTTTGTTGCTGTTTTTGGTTTTTTTTTTCATTTAAAATTGACCATGTTGCTTAAAAACAAGACAATGTTCTCAAATACGTGTTCTGAAGACGTGCCTGCCCCCAGCCATGGGAGTATCACATCCCCTGCTCCAGAGGGACTTGGGAAGCTGTGACAACCCATCCTCATGCAAGGGGCTCTGCATATATTTGCTGTGATATTTGGACCCATGCCCGCATTTGAGCCCTGCTATTCAGATCACTTCAGGCACACAGAGTCACCCTTCCTGGCCATTGCTCAGGCATTGGTGGCTCTTTGGTCCCCGTAACCGTCCCTTGCCATCGTGGAGCAGGACAGCAGAGAAGAGCCAGGCTTCCTGGTGGAGCTCGGACTTGTGCAGTCCAGTGTGTAAGCTGCACCGAAATGCTAGAAACTCCTCGGTGTCTGGATGCAGGGGGCTTCCCAGCTGCTACTTTGACCTCTAGGCTTGCTGGTCTTCCTGTCTGTTCCAGTATGATCCCATAGGTACCAGTCAGCTGGCAGGCTACAAACACCACCATCCTCAAGCCAGCCCCCTAGCTTAGCCCGAGGCCAGAAAGCGACAGTGAACAGACTCTTAATTGTTCAAATATTCACTGCATGAAGCAAATTTTTATATGAATATTTCATACAGGCAATTTTTAAGTAAATTGCTACTCTCCACTGAATCTGCTCTATCCAGAAGATGCCACCTGTGTTGACCACTAGAAATTATGAAAATAACACTGGTCTTTCCAACACAAGGTGGATGGTGTATTTGTAGTTTAATATTATCTCCTGCTTTTACTGCAGGCAGCACCATTCTCTGTTGTTGACACTGCAATCCAGATGAGTTTTAATTCTGTTCAGCTACACAAACATATGCACATGTTCCTCCAGTAGTCAGCAACAAAAGCAAAACAGACTCAACTTCTATAAGCATCAAACACAGCCCACATACTTGAGGCACATAAAAACGTTTGGCACAGTACAAAATTTATAGCAACCCTTTTAGTGCAAGATGCATCACAGTAGAATCTTGATTTGACTAAGTGTTTGATATTCTCATGCAGACATTACTGCTAACAGGATTCATAAGTCACATTGCTTTAACGTATGTAACTTTAAAGGGGACCATTTACTACGTATTTAAATCTTACTATAAATTTCCCCAGAGGAAAACCTGCAAAGGATGCAGTCATCCTTACCAGCCAAGGGAGACAAATGTCCAGCTTACAATGATCTAAAAGATTTGGCCTCAAGGATGAAAAGGAAATATGAAATTTTTTCACCATGTTTGCAAAGTTTCTGTTACCATAAAGCTCCTGCCTCCAAAGAGAATCTAGGTGCCATACTAATGCAAACACAGTAGCAGTTTGGTAGCATATAGATATATGACTGTGAGCAAGGGAGTAAGTTTTAGATGACCCCAGCTGATTATCGGGATGTGGGAAGGGAGATAGCAGTGACTTCCGAGCAGGAGGCTGACTCCTGTTTATGACGGGAAAAGAAAGCAAATCCGTCTACCACTGCCAGTGATGCCCCATTCTGTGCTAAAAAATTAAACACACCTTCAAAACATGACATTTCTGTTTTCTTAGGTGATTGCATGAATAGTGCAATAGTGAATTACAAGACCACCTTAACCGTTAGAGTTAAGCGGCTGAGGTTACTGTTCCTCAGCTGACACCTAGGAGTTAAAATTTATCTGCTGCAAAGCAAAGGAAAATCAGTTCACCCGGACTGTCAAGGAAGAGTACAAAGAGCAGAAGGGGAGCATCCACATGGCCAGCTACTGCATCTCAGCTGGGATGCAGGTACCACCTACACTGGCCTGGTCCCTTGGATGGCAAAGATCACCCCACAGGATGCCATTCCATGTTCCCTCCAAGCTTAATTTTCAGCTACAGTTACCTCGACTTCTGTCCTGTGAAGCCTTTCCCCACAGTAGAAAAGATTATTTTTAAAAAGACAGAGAACTCCCAGGACAAGAGCGCCATCAATTTCTGCTTCCCAGCAAAGCCCTTCACACTCCTACGGGAAACTTCTGATGGGAAACATTCGCCAAAACTAGGGAACATAATATTAATGTGTAGAAGCAAAAATAAAATTTGTTTCAGCAGTGGCCTGTATCTAGAGGCACTTTGCATTAGGTTTTAGATGAGAATATTGACAAAACCCAACTTAAACCAAAGAGGGATTTAAAGATCTAATACTACCTCTCTTATACTCACCAATTTAGGACTCATTACAGCTCATACTTGCTGCTTACCAGCAGGACACCTTCAGATAATTTGATTCTGGCAATAACATAACACTTTTTCTAATCACGGCAGACTCCCCCACCAGATGTTGTGCTCTAGAAGCCCTTGCTGTGGTTTCTCACACTGTGGTGCCTTTGTAAATGCTGCAGCTCATAGCTGCCACGTACAGCACTACATGATAAAAATTAAGACACTTTATGTGGAGCTTTGAACGATTCTCTGAGGGGAAGCTACCTTCTTATTTAGACTGGCAGAACCAGAAATGAATCTAATAAAGCTGTGGTGGAAGAGACGTGGAGGAGAGAAAACTTGTTTCTTCCCACAAGGAGGTCCTTCCAGCCCACTGCCTGGAGGAACAAGGGACTAGTCCTCTAGGATTGCTCACGTATTTTTGGAGATCCAATGGGAATCACAAGCTGCAGTTTGTTAACACACAAAATAAACTGAGCAGTGCTGCAGGGGGCCAAAACAACTTTAAAGGCTTCTGACGAATGTATATTGTCACCTGCAGGTGACGTCTTCAGAGCAATGAGGTGTCATCAGAGCTGCTACTAGGCAGCTGCTGTCTGAATGGCTAGTAGGTGCCATTAACCAGCCAAGCACCCCCAAACACGTTGCTTTGTTTTCCATGGAGATTTTGCCCCCGAAGAAGGAAGTCTCCATCATTGGCCCTCCTAAGCCTGCGGGGACATGAGCTCTCAGGAGGGGTCCATATCGAAGTGTCCCAGAACACATTCCCCTCTCCTGCCAGGACCACAAGGAAAGGAAGGATCCGGAAGGCAAATCTTTCTGCTAAACTTGTCGCTAAGTCTCCTGGTTTGGGAAGCACTCAGGTGGGTGACAGGAGTCCTGTGGTCCATGTCCCTGCTCCCTGGATGAGTTCTCCACTTTTTCTAGCACCTGTTCTATATAAACACCAACATGCTGCAGGAGCTGCAACTGGACTCCCCCTGCATTCCCACTCCCAAACAGGTACCCCAGCCTCTCTCCTCCACTGCTATAGTCTCTTAGTCCTCCATGCTACTGGAAGGAAAGCAGTTCCACATATTCAAGTCATTTTTAGGAATTGCAAAGCTGATGATAATTATCCAATGAAGATTAATTTTGACCTTTTTATTTGAATAAAAGTTTAAATTTGTCATTGGAGTTTCATTTTTAAGTGTGTGAATTAAACAGTGATAGAAAACTCGTTTTGTTGACACTTTGTGTTAACAGGAACTGAATACTTCAGCCAGTCAGTGACTAATATTCAAGACCATTTTCTCTATGGCTGATTTATTTATCTGTAGAACAGTGCAATTAAGAGAATAAGCTACATTTCAGCCAAGGGGGTAGCAGCAAGACAACGATGGTGCTGAGTTAGCAGATGTATGTCATGGGGAGATGCTCAATGTGCTCCTCGCAAGATCTGGGATCCCAGCTTCATGCTGCCTCCATATCTGTGCAAGTTTCCAGCTCCCTTTAATCACAGTCCAGTCCCCTCTGCATATCCTTCTCTATCAGGCTGTCTCCTAATTTCTTGTGTGCTTCCCAATACACTCCAGGCTCAGCCTGAGCATTGCACTACATGCGCTGTGAGACTGCAACCTTCCCCTTTGGGGGTCACCTTCTCAATAAGTATAAACCAAACCTGAAGATGAATCTTTATGCAACAAGCATATCCAAAAGCTTGTTACATGAATCAGAGAAATATACTAGAAATAAGGAAAATAAAATAAAATAAAATAAAATAAAATAAAATAAAATAAAACCCAGAAGAACACAAAAGCAACAGTGTGAAATTTCTTTCCTTCAGATCTTGTCATCTCTCCATGTTAAAGAGCCGAAGCAGATGTCAACAAGAAGTTACATGGGTAAAATTATACATTGTGCTGTAGCTGGATTTCTGTTTACATTTATCACAGAGCAGCCAGCATGGCTGTGACTAAATGTCTCATGGAGAAAAGCAGTTCCTCTCCCTACTTCAAATGTGTAACAGCATTAACATAGTCAGATTCACGGTTTCTCCTGCATTGTCTCTCAGTTTCTCTTTAACTTGGTGGGTTTCTTCACACAGCAATAGAGATCTGAAAGAAAACTTGAACAGAACCAGACTGATCTGCAGTGCACTGCACCCCATTTCCTTAGATTTGACTCCATCTCCCCTCCCCAAACACTTCCCTGCATCTCCTGTGCTTTCCTTCTGCAGCATCCTTAGCCCCTCGTTTGGTCCTTTGCTTATGCTGCCGCCTGAGCTACATGCTGTAACCGTCAGCCATGATGTCCTTTACGTACAATTAGACTATTACCGTTAGATGCCCTGAAATACGAGGGCAAGTGTTCAGCCTTAGGAAGACATAGGGAATCCTTTCAGATTACGCTGGGTGCCACGTACAGGCAATGGCTTGCGAAAAGGGAACAAGTTGCAACAAAGTGGACCTTGGTTTCTCTGAGCGCCCGGCGAGCTGACTTTTCCTGCGAGCCAGGCACTGGCTTAAGAAATGATTACTCAAAATGTCACTTGCAACGAAGCCAGATTCAGATTCTGTATCACCAAATTTTCTTTCCTTTGAAGCAGAATATAAAGCCCTGGACAATCATTGCCGCTTCATAGTGAGTTTAACTAATGTGCTAAAAAGCCACTGCTGTCAAAAAGAAGGGCAGCAATATAAAATAGAGCCACTAACCTCGTGCCATTGAAGTTACTGGTCACATTTGCTTTTATTTCAGCATGAGCGGATTCAGGTCTAGAGTATTCTCAGAAGGAGAATCTTAGAAGGCAGTCATAGGGTAAAATTAACACCTGCTGATTGATCAAGATTTTAGTGACTGCATTTCCTAAAAGCAATGACAGTGAAAAAAAAAAATAAAGTAGCACATCTCTGTTTTTCCATCTGTTCAGAATTCACTGCTGTGGTTTCTATCTCTGGTTTTTATTTAAATAGTCTTTGTCCTAGAGAAAACAGTTCGTTCGGTGTTACAGTTGACCTTTTGGGTTTACTTTACATAAAATTTTTCCCCTGAAGAAGGTTCCCATCTCTGCAAAAAAAGGAGTGAAAAATAAATCCAGTCCTTTAATCCTAGCTACATCCTACATTTAAATCAGTGCATAAAGGTAACCAGATTTGGGATCAGCATTTTAAGTTTTCCCAACAAGCTTTCCCATATTAAACCATCATTCTACAGCAATAAGCCACTCCTTTTGAAAACTTGTTTCTTATTTACTCACCAGATTCCTGTAAGATTTTGGCTTAGCTAACTGTAAATTATCTTTTAATGAATCCACCTTCTGAGTATTAGGGATGGTAGTGATACTTCTGGTAGGGAACACGTGAGGAGGAAAATTCTCACATGGGTATTTAGGATCATACTGTATAAACAATTACAGCATTCAATGTCTGCAGAAAATCAAGTGGCAAATCAGCGGTGAATATCCATTATACATCTGTTGCATCACAGAGGCAGATGGCACTTTAATTGTACATCCGAAACATTATGGACAATTTTCTCCACCCCAGCCTCATTGAAATAGGGGCTTTAGCACCTAAAAATATCAAGGGAGGGTATGTGCGCAATGACTCATCTAAGAATTCTTTTCAGTTTGAAAATAAATATTCCACCAGTAAACCAATAATAACCTCCAAGATTCATAGCTCATATGCAGCCACCATGATATCTTGATCTAGGCAAAAACTTTTATTGATGAAAAGCAATAGGGTGACCGTACGGGTCACACCACTCAGCTCAGAGTGTGAAATTGTCAAAGAGTTTGAAGATCAATGAAGCAAATTCTTTTGATCGCATCTGTAGAAATTAGAAATGCCATGGAGATAAGTAGAATAATATGGATTTACACTCTCCTCCCAGCTTGATCCTAAGAGAAGAAAGATCAAGTCCTTCTCCCTCGGACGGGAATGGTTTTCTGCAATGGGGGAAATTGTACGGAACTTAAACAGACTCAACTACAGCTAGTGACCACGGAGAAATCAATTGACACCAGCCTACGTATGGAAGAATGACTCTGGCTTACCCAGAGACAGTTGTGTTAATGCAGAAATACCAGAAGTGTTGTGAATGCTTACTTAATTAAGATTATTAAAAATTAAAACTGACTGCTCTCTTACTCAGAGATGACTATATATTATTCTGTTTGCATAGGCTTTGGCAATTAAGCCACCCCTGCTTTATTATACAGGGACAATAATGTAGAGTTCAAATAGGATTTGTTCCTTACTCCCATTATGTACAAAACTGCTGGGTTTTTCATTTGTCCACGTGGTCATACAGTCTTAAAATGTCCAATAACTCTCTGACATCACTTTACATTTCATCATGCAAGTGGATAGCACTCGTTTCCTCCTCTCCTCCCCAAATATATTTGGGGCTAGCCACAACAGACACATTTTATTTGCAATGTGAGCACAGATGCATTTTCTTGGGAGAAATGTAGAAAATTAATGACTGAAACCTGTATTTGGAAGTGGTATCTCAGGTAAATCACTAATAAGAGACAAACCAAACAGGAACATTCAAAACAGGATCCATGTCCAAGACACCAGGCACCTCTGGACGTTGCAGCTAAGGTTTAATTCCTACTGGTGAATCAAAGCTCTCAGGGAAATTTCACATGGATGGTTCTTTATTTAGCTCTTCAAATTTAAATGGTGCATCCAAAAATGAGAAACTCCCTAAAATGACCTAAGCACTACCTGACCCAAGAAGTCCAGTAGCAAAACTTTGATGAAAGAATGGGTCAAAATATTCCCACAATACAAAATATTTGTGTTGGAACCAATGTAAGCAGCATGTTTAGTTTTTTAATTCTTACAAGGCAGTGGACAGAAGAGACTGTGTCTGATATTAGATACAGAGGAGGAAGAGAATTCAAGAGGAGCAATCCATCAGTCGAGGACTGAACCAATAAGCCTTTGCTTATATACTGCAGTAAGGATGGTGACAAAATGAGTTTCTATATCAATGAAGAGGGCAATACAGGTCTCTTCATATGGAATTATTTAACTCCTGATTCCAAAACAAAATTTCAAAGTGGGGAAAAAAACCACTGCTAGGAACTTCAGGAAGTTACAAAACTTCCCCATTATTTTTCTTGTGCCATCACTGTATCTTCTGCTGTCTGTAATTTTGTCTATTTAAAGCTGAAGTGCTTCCTCGCAATCTCATTAAAGCCAGCAGTCTCAGAATACTGATTCAAGGACTTCTGTCCACGTGAAATACTCACCTTATTTTAAACACATGATTAGAGAAAACAGCATTCAACATAAAGATGTATTTAATATAGTAAACAAGTGCTATTATTATTAATATCTTGTTAAAGGAAGGTACTAAAAAAAAAATGTTTTACATTATTCTTTTAGTTTCATCAGCACTTTTTTTTCTTTAACTAGAAAATAAGGAATTCTCAACCACACCAGTCTGCCAGGGGAGGAAATACTACTAATCCTGCTTAGAAATATAATTTTTTAATTTTAGTTTTCAGTAGAAATATCACCCTGCTGCTCTGGGGACTCTAACCTACAGAGCAGTTTGCGAGACAGCACAAAAGCAAATCTCCCTATAGCTCCTGCTTGATCTGGAAGTTAGAAGCCCCTCCGGAGGCAGTAGGATAACTAGGACAAAGGCTGTTTTTCATGAGAAGGCTGATTTTGGTCCATCACCAAAATCTTGGAAACTCAATCCAAGCCTGAGATATCAAGACACAAACACCGCTGGTCCAACATGTAGCAACAACTGTCCCATTTGCCCTACAGACACCTACCCAGTGTCCATGCCTTGCTGCTAAAGAAGCCAACAGGAGGGATCAGTTGGGTTTTTGCTTAGTCATTGTCCAGCCCCCTGGGATTGCCAGTAAGAACATAACCTGTGCCTTTCCTTTGGGAAGGCCAACATTTTTGGCCACGTAAAGCTAGATGATCATCCTCTCAAACACTTCAATTAATTGGTCTCTGTTTTTAAGAAAGTGGGCAAACTCTAATCCCCTGGAAATCAATGTAAATGCAGAATAATTGAGAACACTCGTTGCTCCCAGATCTCTGAAACGAGACCAGAACAGGGAAAATGGGTTTTTGAAAAGCTCATGCAAACTTTTTTTTATTACAATAGCTTATATAACAGCAGTAATAATGACCTTCACTAGACATTTCCTTGAGTACTAATGACCTGGGGTTAATGGCCCAAGGCATAGTTTTATGCAGTCAACTATCACAGCCAGCAATTAATTACCAGGAAATACAATGTGCTTTGACTACTATGGCTCAATTAGCCTCATATTATTCAAAAATGAAAAACATTTCAATCTTGTTTATTGTGAAGCTGTCCCGGATTTTACTTTAGTATATTAGACTAAAAAAAGCTTGAACCTATATTAAGCCAAACATATGTTCTACAACACTCCTCCATTAACTTCACACAAATTATGGGGAGCCAAAGCCGAGTGTCTTGCAATATGAGGATCATCACAGCCTGCCCACAGATAGAAAAATATTGTGGAGCAAGGCTCTGTGTGAATTCTGCTTCTGCACTAGCAAAACCTCCCTGAAAATAATTTTCAGCTCTCTGGTGGCTGTAAATGGATTGAGAGAAGGGAAGGACAGCAAAGGACATACTGCAGAGAGCAACCCTTCATTGGCAAGCGGTGGGCAGTGTGCGTTGGGGTAAGGACAGGAAGGGGAAGGGATATTCCATTGTTACCGAATTGCGTGGTGCCCCAATATCTCTGTAACTGATTTACAAAGAATATCAGGGTAGATTATTATTGCACCCAGCTTTATGCTCTCCCAGTTTACTTCCGTTCATTACATTTTATTGTTTCAGCAAGGCTTTTGCAACATGCCCTGAAAACAAAGCACTTTGGGCTCAAGTCTCATCGTTCCTGGTCAGTTGTTGGTATTTCAGCATGATCACTAGCTTTTTCGAGACCTGAAAAGCTGAGGCCAGGCGCTAGGAGGTGCCGGCATTAATTTGGGGATTACCAGCTTTAATTCCATGAAGGATGTAAAAAGCTGGTAAGATTTTGTGTGTAGATCCATTCCTCTAAATAGGTTTCTGGCATTCACTATGGCTTTTGTTTCCATGAAATACAGACAGACACTTCTGTGGGTCTCTTCATGTTTGGGAGGCTTCTCGAGAAAGATCTGGTACTGCACTGCCTTCCAGCAAGGCTTTGGAAATGCCACGTGGTCTCAGACATTGCTGGTGGACAAGCGTGTGCTAACAGAACTCTCAATAGGACTACCTAATACGATATGACCCTTCAAAAAGGCAAGTAGGAGCCTCATTTCACGTGCTTTGAGAGTTTCAGCTTCAGGCCAACCCAAGAATTCATTTAAACAAGAAAATTCATATCACTTGAAGGTGATGATGGGTTCAGGTTAGTTTCATACTCAGTGCTCTTAAAACCTGTTTGTGAAATGACTGATTTCAACTCACTTCTGCAAGTTTCTGTGCTTGTTGATACTCAAAAGCAGAGAGAATTAAGACCTGTGGGGGCAAAATGGATGCATCTGCCTGGAGGGGCGCAGGGAAGACATTTACCCAAGGTTTGCCAGTGATGGCAGGGGCGGAAGCACCCATTCCCTGGCAGCATTTACGGTGGCCATGGAGAGCCGGGGACAGCATGCTGGCTGGGGAGAGCCCAAAACTGTCCAGTCCCTCTGCCTGACCCCACATCCAGCTGGTGGCTTCTGTTTTCAGTGAGACACATGAAACGGAGCGGCTTTCGCTGGTGCTGGCAGACTCCATGAGTGCCCGCAGGACCGGCCACCTAAGCACAACAGCTATAGGCGCCAAATCATAAAAATCTGTTTTTTCGTGGGATGTACCAGGGAAGGATTCATGCAGAACTTTTGTACGCCTCTGAGCCCTGATGTGCTAACCACATTAGCCTGTCAGAGGGCTGGATCGTTGCCACGCTGAGAAATTATAAGTGCAGTAATTATGGAAGTATGACATTTGTAACCAGAAGGCAAAGAACTGAAAAATTGCAATGGCCCAACGTTACAAGTCCTTCCTATGTATTAGGAGCTATTCATAGCCTTGCATTTTAATTGTGGCAATTACAGCATTTTTAACATTTTATTTTGGTTTAGGGATATCAGTCAAGTTTTCCAATGCATTTTATTTTTAAAAAGTCAGAGTGATTTTATTCTTTTATATATTGTCAAAAGGAGTTGTCATATTTAGTGATCTTTTCAATCTGTTAATATGTTACTTTCCTCCTAATTGTAGAAAGGCTCCAATTAATCATAATGATCATTTACTCAAGTGCCCACTAATTCTCTTCTACAAATAGTGATGCTCTATAGCATCATAAAAAAATAATCAATAGCCACATCTCTGAAGAGATAATTTTATCAGTCATTCAGAATGAGCAGCTGGAATAAAAGGCACAAGCCATATTCATAATAAAAAAAGTTAATAAACCAGTAATCCCTCTTACTCCTGTTTTAAAGCGTAGTAATAAATGGGAGAATTCAGATGTGCAAACATTATGGTCTGCTTCTTCTACAGCGTGTTCATGCAGAGGGACAAGGAAAAGAAAACTGATGGCATGCACTAGAGCAGAATCAAAGGGATAACGATTTTGGAGTCCTGCAGCTCAGATGGGTAAAAGGTGACATCCACCACAGGGAAGCCAAGAGTAATCCCAGGGAGTGTTTAATCTCATTCAGCTGAATTAAATCACCATGTTTGAAGTCTTACTGCAAGTTTACGGAGGCATATAGTAAAGTTCAGATACATTTCAGTGCTACAGGGGAACTTATCAACAAGAAATGGCTAAATTCCCGGTCCACGGTAGCAAGCAGCCACAAAGCACTGAGCAGGAATTTGCTACTCTCATCCCATCCTCTAAGAGAGCAACCAGCACAGCTCAGCTATTTGCTGCTCGTGAAGCCCATTAGCAAATTACTGCCTGGCTGGAGCAAGGAAGGAGCCAGGGAGGAAGGGAGATTCCTGCCGGCACGGCTCCTCCCCAGCAACCTCCGGGTGCAGCGGTGCATTATCGTCTCCCACCCAGACCTTCTGGGAAGGCTGCGGATGAAGCCCACACGCCTGCACGGTGGAAATATCTGCAAAAGGAACACGGAGAGGGCTGCATAATCACTTCCCCTCGCTGTTCAAGTATCCCCGCAGACCTCATTTTGGGCATGAAGCTGAAGAGGGCCAGATGTCAGCAGTGCAGCCGATTCCTGGGGGAAGGCGTTATTCATTCCCAAGCAATGCTGTTTACACCCAAAGCCGTGTATGGGTCGCGCATTGCTGACACGTCACACTGCTTCGACATCAGATGAGAGCTGCATTAACCTCTACGCTGTGCAATGGCAAGGAATGACTGGGTTCTGTTCTCGCAGAAGGAGCGTGCCAAGCATAGCTTGCCTTCCAGGTCAACGTGGTCTGTAGATGAGGTCGCAGCAAGGAGGTTTGAATGTCAAGGGCTTTTGCATGCTGTCAACATAGAGATAATTTAAGCCTGAGACAAGAGAGGCAGAACATGACCTCATCCTTCCACTGCAACCTTGCTGCTCCCAAAGGCTTTAATATGATCCTCCAAGCTGAGCTGTGCTGCTGCAATCTGTCTAGAGGTTTGAGTGGGACAGAACATAGCTTTATTGGGGGTGAGTCCTAAGTCTAAATGGGGCTTAGAAGCTCTGTATCTTTTTAGTTACCAAATTTGCCTTCACAAGGGCAGACTTCAGCCATAAAAACTTAGCAGTCAAACATGAAATAATTTACAAAAATCCAGAACATTGTCAAGTCCAACACCTCAAAAGCCAACCAAGCAGGGCACAGTGTCCATAGCATTTAGTAAGGATACAGTTAAATCTCTGAGTGTGTTTTAAGGGCTATCCTAGAGTTCAGTGCTACATTTCAGAAGAATGATCAGATCAAGGATATTCATGCTGTTTTGAGGAATCCAGTGTAACTTTGTTTGAGGGATGGAAGGATGATTCTGGAGAACCCTCTTTAAAAGGAGGACTGGAAGCACAGCAGCAAACTGGGATTTTCAGTGGACAATGACACTCAGATGCCAATTATTTATGCTAAGGTTTAGAAACGGAGCAGTTTTCACATGTCTTCCTGTTGCAGGTGTCTGCCTTAGACATCCATTGCAATGCCTTCAACCCAGTAGAACAAGGAAACACCGAGGCTGGTAGCCCCGATGGTGGGCTGGCCGGCCAATTTCTCACTCTTCATCCTGGGCATTGTGAACAACACAGCCTGAGTTAATGCTCCAAATTCCCTGTTGGCAGCCTTTTTCCCCTTGAACTATAGAGATAACCGAGTCCCATGTAGTGAAGGTCACCTCGGGTATCTCACATGCACCTCTATTCCAGCCTCAGTTTGAATGCAACTGAGACACGAAATAATTAATTTTAGAGTATGAAAGCATCACACAGTCCCCTGAAATGAAAGATGCTCCTCCAAACAGAAGAAGTTACTATTAATTTACAAGTGTACTTGTTTTTTAAATGGTACATTGTTATTTCTTCAAGGAAAGCATTTATCTATACAGACCAGAGAGAGCAAAGCTGGATTATAAATACCGAAAAAAATTGAATTTGATGGAGGGGGTGAAAGAAGCTAGCTGGAGCTAGCTTTTCTGGAAACAGAAAACTATGCTCCTCTTCCCTACAATTTTAAGATCATTTTAGATTAATTGGTATACACTGAGCTGTATACTGTGCTCATCTGAACCTCCGTTGTCATTTAACACAGATTAATTAGTGTTAGTGTTATGACCTACGGTAGTTTGAAGGTCAAGTCCCTAAGATCTATTTTCATGAGATGCAGTAATGCTGTCTCAAGAGACACCAGGTATCATAACTTACTGTGCTGTTAAAATCTGTACAATCAATATGTCTGCAGCTTTAAAATTTTACAATATACTAATAAGATAGACATAAAATCCTACTGGTATTGCACTTACTCCCATCAGCATTAATGATCTTAACACAGCAGGTGTTATCATTCCTAACAAGACATGGTATTTGTTATTTCATGCTTAGATGCTCCCTCCTCTTGGTTCACAGAAGCTGAGGAAGCTCTGTTCTAATGATTTGATAATGTTATAGGCAGAGCCACTTTGGGCACAGTTCAGCCCAATTTCCTCTATACTGAACCAGGCAACATCCCTCATCTGCTGTGATCTCTGGAGCAAGGTAGAGGCAAGAGTCCTACACGACCAGGCACAATCCAGAGTCATTTGTACTAGAAGTCATTTACCAGAATGGACAAGTTGCAGTTATATTTGCAGATTGCAGTCTTTGTATGAAAACTATCTTTATGTCAGGAAAATATATGTTTAAGACTGAAATTCTCCTTCATTGAGCCTTTTCCCTGGCCTGGGAGAAAAAAAAGAAAAAAAAAATCACTAAAAACAGGGGAAAAAACCCACCTGAGTATTAAACTGGCTAGAAAACAAGATCAAAATAAAAACAGATTCAACTTAGATTAATTCATTATATGGTCAATATTTTTTCACTAAACTGAGTAGGACCTGTCCACCTAAGGCTGCAGGTTTAATGAGATTCTCTGCTGTGCTAATGGCTGCACAAGCAATGCGCAACTCCCCACTGACCTGCCATCTGAGAGCTGCTTTAGGCCACGTCAACTCCATGTCCTGGGTAGCATCTACGAGGCACAGGTAAGTCATCATGAGCTGTCATCATGGCTGGCACCCAGAAATGCCACACAGTCCCATGTGCAGCTCTCTGCTGGGGCATACTGAAGCTAGACACCTATGCCCTATAGATCGTCCTTCTATAGGAAGGAAACCCCATACCCTGGAGATGTCAATCTTTCTTAATTGACCAGAAAGAAGGTTGGGATGTGCAAACTCCTAATTTGGATCACTCAATTCAGTGCATCAAATTCCAGGGAAGTCAATTAATGGCTCTGTACCTTGCTATCTTTACCTGCAATACAAAGTGCTTTGAGGTACCCCATTGAGAAGGAGATATTTTCAGACTGAGTATGATGCAGCACTGCCAAATGCTGCTGCTGATTAGGTCTCAAAAAGTGTATGGTTGGATGCACATTCTGCATCCTATTGCAGGGGAAATGCAGTACTGAAATACTCCTCATCATTGCTAAAAGAAAACTCTCTCAATGGAGAAAGCCCATCAAAGTATTAAAAGCTACTTCTGTGGACTTCCCGAAGACATGTCATCCTTTAATCTCTGGAGGGTGGCAGTTTTAGACGAGATGCCATTATAGCTGCTCATTGTGGGATGAATTATGCAAGAATTTATTATTGATTCAAGGGGAGCCTGCTCAAGGATGCAATCAAAGCCAAGGCAGAGCAGAGGGGAAAGGACGAGGTTTCTATAGTTAACTATACTGATTCACAACCCAAGAAAAATCTAAGGCAAAAGAAGCAGTTCAGAAAGTGCAACATTTTATATCCCAAATCACCTTTTCCACACCCATAACCAGCCTGTAGTACCAGACCATCCCAGACCAGAGTCCAAAGAGTTACACGAGTCCTCTTGCAGCCCAGAAATACATCCCACCACCCCAACCACCCACAGGCTCAAAGGCAGGAACCCTTTGGCTGTGGACCTCCAACCCAGCCCATCCACATGGAGCTGGGAGACCACAATAGCCCTGCCCAGGGCTGTGCCCAAGGTGAGGAGAACCGAGGGGTCTAGGTTACGGGCCAGAGCTGTAGAAACGTCTGACTCACCTCAAAATGACAACTGGGGCAAGGCCATGTAGCCATAGAAAGCCATGTTTTAAGAGAGAAAACTTGTGGGCAGCTTGGCACCATACCAGAGCTTGACAAGGTCTGTTCAAGGAGTACAGAGAATGGGGAAGGAGAGGTTTAACTTGAGAATTAAGAGGGTAGTGAAACTAAAAGCATATACAGCCCAAACAATGACACAGGGGTGACAGGCACCCATCAATTTATCTTTGAAAGAGAAATAGAAAGAGGCCATTTAAAAAGCCAGGAAGGCTGGAGGTAAGCAAGAGGAAATAAAATGAGCTTACACAGCGAGTCATTCACTGGCAAATATAAAACAAACCATGCGGAGGCTTAATAACATGTTTAGCATTTTGAGTAATGGACATAAAATTTGCTTTTCTCAACTTGACCTTTGTTAACAACCTTAGGCATTACAGGGCTATTATCCTGCAGCATTCCCTTTACTAAACTCATCATGTCTCTGAGTGCTAGGGACCATTTCCTAATACAATCAGAAGAGCGATCAGTAATAATAATTATATAAATATATACATAATGCATATATATCTATGCTTTCTCACACACACACACACACACACACACGTGTGCACATGCATGCTCTTTCCTTAAAACAACTCTCCAGTGGAAACATTACAGTGACATTTAGGCAGAAAAACATCCAGCAGAGATCTTTTACACTAAAATCATCCTTGATGCTGCTGCATAGAAAATGGCAACAAGAGTAGGAGAGAGGGAAAAAAAAAAAAAATCAGTAAAGCTAAACAACTCTCTAATACCCCACCGAAAGGGTTTATTTTAATTGCAGCAGGACAGTGGCATGCTTCTGGACTCAGCCACGTGTTTTGCTAAATAATCTTCTTTATTATAAATATGTAGAACTTTGAGAAGTAGGTCAGTGGCTCAACATGTTGTAGCAAATAGCTCAGATATAAATACTAGTCATTACCCTGTGGTCCGTAGTCAGTAGCAGGTCTGACACACTCTGCAGCTAGTTGAATTGCAATTCACTGCATTAGAGGACCATTCCCCAAATGATACAACATCTGAGTACCTGGTCACAGCTAACAACATGCCTCTCAACCAACAGAGAAATCAAGCTCTCCCTCTCATTGTTTAAGTTGTCTCACAATCAGCAAGGGCAAAAGCAGGAGAAAGCAGAAGGGCGTAAGAATTCAGGACACTGATATAATGAACAAAATGAAAAACTACAGCTCAGGATAAACCCCAAATGCAAGTGTCAGCTCTGCTGGAAAGGTCACTTCAAAATCCTGCTTTGAACATTGGTCCAGATGCATTAAAACCCATCGCGGGAGGACTGTCTCCGTGCGAGCACCAGATGAGCCCTTTGCAAAGTTCCCCGGGACCTGTAAAAGCCAAGCGGTGGCTCACGTAAAATCCTCCCGTGGATTTGGTGCCCTGAATCTGTGCGGTGCAGCTCCCCTCGCCCACCCCCCCTTCCCAAACGGATTTCAGCAAGCACTTACCATCAGCAAGCTCAGAGCAGATTCGGGAGCACGCTGCACAGCCATCTCCTCTCTTCCTACATACAAATCCTCCCCGTGACTCGGTCAGCCCTCGGCCCTCCGTCACGGCAAAGCATCCACAGAGCCCACAGCTAACTGCAGGGAGACAAACCCCAAATCAGGGTCGGAGAGCATTTGCAAGAGGAGGAGAGGATGGATGAGGGGGTGGGGAGGAGAGGAGGGAAGGAAATAACCTTCTCAGCCAGGGAAAGAAGCTTAAGCTAGGCCAAATTTTACACTAGAGAGAAGAGGAAAATGAAATGGAGAGCCTGCTGGAGAAACAAGATATCGGGAACTGCAAGATATTTAAAGCTCAGGCGCACGCCGCCACAGCGAGCAGCAGCAACACAGGACATGTATCAAACATCTACATGACAGGTTAGGTCCAAGCCATCCTCCCCCTGCCCCAGCACGCAGACTATAATTAATTGCTTTTAATTGCCATTCTCCTTCCTCCACCTAAATAAATGCCTAGGTTGCATAAAACTGCCATGCCCCTGACTCTGCGTCTTCCTCCCTGCCCTGGCGATGCTAGCGCAGAAACAATGTCAAATATCGCAACGTACCGCTTCCAACAGGGTCAAACCTCTTCTCTCTTCTTGCAAAGCCCTGCTTCGCCTGGTTTTGAAAGCAGATGCCTGCATAATACAGACATGAGCAACGAGTGAGAGGAGCCAGAACCAGGAAGCACCCGGTGTTCACTTGAGAGCAACAATTACCTTTATCATATTCGAGCGAGAGCTGGGTTACGCACTGACCCTTTTCACCTTAAACCCCCCCCTCAAAAAGAAAGATTCTTCCTCCTCCTTCTCCTCCTCTCCAAATGGACTCAGCTCCCCGTGGAGCTAACAGACTTCCTAGAAACATGTAATTACACAGGCTGTTGTGTTAGCGCTCTGATCACGCTGCCTGTACCGCACGGAAACAGCAGCCAGGCAGCCCCCCCTTCCCTCCCTTCGTAAGGCAACATGCTGCAATCCCCTGTCAAGCTCCTGAGGCTCGGGGGGGCCGGAGACGGCTAATTGTGAAAATGTGGCCAGTTAAGACACAAAGACAAATTAGCCTTGAAAATAAGATCCTAGTTTAAATGTTAGCTGTAAATGGAAGATGGCTTTCTGAAAGCCCTTAAAGATAAATGCAGCATCCTGGTAGGAAGGCCAGTACTCTCACATAGATGTGCCCTGCCAGACCTCTAGGACCCCTGTTTTGTAGGGCTCAAAAACCTCCTGGACTTCAGTGTATCAACTCTTGCATCTCCCCTCTGAACAAGCAGAATTTTGGCTTCATTTCCTAAAATGTTAGGCTTCATTTCCTAAAATGTTAGGCTTCATGTAATGACAACGTCTGTTCATCTTCCAACTCCCACCTGCACGTTCCCACCCCACCCCCATGATTTTGGAACCCAATTAAAAGTTTCAGACAAATTCAGCCAGAGTTGAATTCTCTGACACATGTCATTCCTGCAACTTTTATAGAAATTGGCACCAGGATAGAAAAGAGAATCAAATTACTGTCTCCATGAAGGCGGGCAGCAGTAATCCAGCCCTTGTGCTCTGCAAGCTACATCTGGCAGGTCAGCTGTGGTGTGTACCACACTGCAGTACTTATTTGCCCAGCCTCTCATTGCTTACCTATCACCATGTTTTAGCAAAGGGAACACAGAGACATGGGAGATGATTGCAGACATTGCCCTAGGAAGGTCATTCAGGACATCTGTGGCAGACCCATACCTCCCAGCATACTGCTCTTGAGCCAGGGGACCGCCCTTCTGGTAAGGCATGTATAGCATGTGGCATATAGAGAAGCTTGGTTTTTTTCATTTAAATACATAGACCAGTGAAATCCCCCCCACGCTGCAGCACCAAGCCTGGGTGCTGCATGGTGATGGCAGGGGCTTCCTTCCCCCAGCAGGTTCTCCACCAAGAGGTGCAGGGGAGGGGAAGCCACTTGTACACAGAGGGGACACCTCTCAAGAGAAAGTGTAGACTCACTCATGGACACATAGGAAGGCATTTTCTGGGGTCCTTCCTACTTGGTTTTGGGTTACAGACATCAACACTCAAGGAGAGTCCCTTGTGTCACACTTGGGGGTAGCATTTACTATATTGTTTCTGAGACCTGACCTCCTTCATTGCAGTGAGAGTAGCTCCTGTGAAAGCACAGTTATGCCAGCAGCCATGCTTATCTCCACCCTTGGATGTAAGTCATCTCCATTGATGGAGAACGGGGGCCCAGCTTCTCAAACGCATTAAGCTACCCAAGCACCAAAGAGCTCTGGGCTTCAGCGATTTGCTTCGATCAGACCAGAGAGCTGAGGCAGAGTTTCACAGTGCTTTCTAACCATAGGGCACATCTTGGCTGTCTGCAGTGGGTTGTTCTTCACCTCACTGTCATCTAAAGCTACGAGCTAT
This sequence comes from Gymnogyps californianus, assembly GCF_018139145.2. Taxonomy (NCBI): domain Eukaryota; kingdom Metazoa; phylum Chordata; class Aves; order Accipitriformes; family Cathartidae; genus Gymnogyps; species Gymnogyps californianus. Next base: position 211,029,331 of record NC_059471.1, on the reverse strand, counting down.
CATACAATGTGATCTGCTCCCTTCCCTCCAAAGAGACTTGTCTTCTTCCCTGAAGATGATCAGGTTGTTGACTGTTATAAGGAGGGGAGAAGCAGGCTACTTAAATGTCTCTTGAAAGGGGAAAATATGCAGAATAGAAGATGAAGGTAAGTTTTAAAAAACATCTCCAGGCATCAGATTATAAAATAGGTAACTAAATCTTTTTCAACAGTACCATGACAAATATCCCAAGGCTATTACATTTCTCCCTACACTAACCCAATCTGAAGTACTGTAAGGAGGTGGCTGCAGAAACAACGCATTCAGTATCTCTCGAGTCTGACAAGCAAGGTTTCTCCTTTGCCGAGTAATTTTAAGGAACCAGCCTATCCCTGCATTTTTGGACTCTGCTAAAATGAAGAATCTGGAAGTGTGGATGCCTCTTCCACCTCCAGCTCCTGAATTCACTCTACAGTTGAGCAAGGTAAAATCCCAGTCAAACACTAGAGCTAGTTATGATTTGTGGTGTCCTTGAAAAAATTCTGGGTTTTTCCTGAGCTCTGCAAGTCTCAGGGTAATGATCATATGTAGGGAGCCATCTGTGCACAAGTATATGATCTATGGCTTCACAGTACACTTGCAAACTTACAGTTTTGCCACTTTCTACTATTTAGGTGAATAAATTTTGTAGCACAAGAGGAAAAAAAAATAGATCATTATTCACTGCAGGTTGTCAAGAGATAAGAAGAAAAATTTTTAAAAGGAACTTATTGGATAGATGGTTAAAACTACAGACTTGTGGTTTTGTTTCAAGGCCTGAAGCTATGACATTAGCAAAAGAAAAGTTTATTAGCTGTCTTTTTTTTTCCCCCCTATACTTTAAGAGAAATAAGTGATACAATTGGTTAATAAAGTAACTGCTTACAATCACCCAAAGAAAACCTATTATGGCAAACTCTGGATTAACAGAAAAATTGATACCACTAAGAAGACATAAAGTACTTACAGACTGGTATATATAGAAGGATCCTCCAACTCCAGTGTTATCACTGTCATTACTTTGACAGGGATGATATAAGCATAGATATACCATGCCATGGTAGGTCACCATCGTTAGAGCTGGTGGTTGCTGGGGCTGTGATTTGAGGTTCTGGTAACGCAATGTGGTAGGAAAACCCTCTGCTAAAAGCACATTATGTTGACTGTTCATGGACATACAGAACGTGACAGGCACCTATTGTCCTCAACAGGAGACGTGGCTTTGGAGGCCGAGAAGAAGGCAGCATTATTAATAGTATGAACAAAGGCAATACAGAGCTCAGGGTTAATTGCAAGACTTGATTTCAGCTGGTACAGAGCTTATATTTCTTATTAAAATTATTTCCTGTTTTTTTCTTCAGTGAGCAAACAGGAGCTCTAGTTTTCAGTGAAGTGAAAGTAAATTTCCCATGTATTGCTACCATATATATTTTAACCACTAAAAATCAAAGTCCTTCCTCCAGTCACCTGTGACATTTGTGAGAGATCAAAATCCTGATATGAATTTTGATTTGCCTTCTTGCATCATAGATGTGTGTTTGAGTGAAATGTTGCCTAGTGATATGACAACTGCCAGGAGGTCACTTACTTAAGCGAAGGTGTGTACAAAGAAAATTGTTTGATCAAAAGGAGTTAAAGTCTTTACCTCGTTTTACAAGGACTTAATAAAACAAATCCTGCTATTGTTTTTGCAGGAAAATAATCAATTAAAGTTGGTGGTACTACCATAAGCAATGACGTGACCAGAATCACACCCATTTACAAGACCTTCACCCATCCAAGAAACCAATGGGGAACCCAACAAGCATCTCTGGAATTTGAGATACATCAGAGTTTATGCCATGCTTGTAAATGTTTAACCTTAATTTTAAAGGACAATGAGCTTTCAGTGGTGTGAAAAGAACAGATGATGTGAGAGTATGAAAAGCTGTCTGAGTTTATTGAATTTTCTTCAGCCATTCATGTGTTCCTCATACATCTCAACTGTTTGCTGGAACTTAGGTGATGAGTTTCAAGTACGGGTTAGTCACAGAAATCAAATTTGCATTATGAATGGCCATGGCAGAAGTGCTTCTGCTTTAATCCACAAAGGAGGAACCACTTCATACATCAAGCTGCAACAAAGCAACACAGCTGGGATATCTGAGATGCCTAACCAAGCTATAGAGAATTACACGAAAAGAAATATTCACATAATTCAAACAGACAAATCTGAGGACCTACATTTCGCTTGTAGCATATCCCCAAAGAAGTTAAAAGCCTGATGCCAACAAGTAAATTATTCATTGTGAATTATTTTGTCAGCTTTAAAAAAGATCTGGAAGGAACTTATTGCATTACCTCTTCTCCTTGCCTTCCTATGCTCCCTTCCACCAACCCAATTGCTCTAAAAATCACTTGTCGTGCCCCACAAACAGATCCCAGCAGGGCTGGGACTGTTTCTTTTGAAAACTCTCTTAGAAGCTTTTGATAATTATAATTGCACTGATAAGGATGATTCTCCAAGCTGCCAAAGAAATACTATATGGGAAGAGAAACATCATTCCTGGAGCCAGCAGACTGTCAAATGAAGCCACCACGTGTGGATATATGAGAAGAAGGGTCTCTGGTCAGCCTCTTCCTCCACTGCCACTCTCTCTGGAGCGGGAAGTTAGTGAAGGGTTCCCTACCAAGTGTTTGGGAAAATATTTCCTTGGCTTCCTCAATGAGGAGGTATTAAAGAAAATATTGCTAGAAATCTATCCAGGTTAGGTGGACACCTAAATTATGACACAGGCTAAGAGAAAGATTAATCTCAAACTCATCTCTAATTTCCAGTTTAGCTGTTGATTGGCACATTTCCCTTGCCTTGCTTTTTTTGGCAACTGTTCGCTAAGAAAACAGCGCTGTTCATGAGTGGTATAAACCAGAGGCTCTGCCTCCATCCGAGTGCTGAGTGCTTCCCTGCCTGAACCTCTCTGGATCATTTGTCTTTAGAGTTGTGCAAGCAACCCACAGGCTGCTCATTGCTAAGCAGTCCCACTCCCAAGACAACTTATGTCTGAACACTAATTAGCTTTGCTAGGCACTGCTTTGGAATAATAAGAGTCCTAGAAATATCTTCTTATTGTAAGGACAAGGGCGAGATAGCACAGAACTTTCCTGATATACCACCGTAGCTAGAGGCAGAGATATTTCTTGGACCCTCTGAAGACACTTCTTCAAGACGGTGACTATCACTGGACAACAAAGATCCTTGCAAGAAAAGGTCACTGCACACCTCTTCCGCAAGTGTGAGGGTGAGACCTGGCAAAGCAAGAAGACTGGTCCAGAATCCCCTAGCAGACAGCTGCCTGGGCCAGGAAGAGAACTGAAGCTTCTTGTGGCCTCTGTGCCAACTATGAGGCAATGCCCAGCCTTAGACCACTTTCAAGAGACCTAAGCAGGCCAGAAAAAGCTCTTGTATGTAAGTATGAGAACTGGAGTGTCCAGAGAGAGTTACGCCAGAAGTAGGAGTTCAAAGTAACAGGCTTACAGAAGTATACCATAGCCACATACAAGAAATATGTGTTGGAAGTGGGGTGGCTTCCCGTCAGAAGCGGTGAATGAACTCTGACGTATGAGCAGACCTACTGCTTTTGCACAAGGCCAGCTGCCTCAGGTGCTATTGCCTCTCTTAATTTTGAGATGAGGTTGGTCTACTTTTTTCTGCCTCTCAATGTGAGAAAGACTCCTGTCTTCCAGGTCCCCCTTCAGCCCGTGCTGTACAAGATTTCGGGAATCCCAGTAGTGTGCACCTGATATCTGGGAGGCAAAGCATCTCCTGCTGAGCTCTGGTCAGTGGGAACTGACACCCAGCCGCACCTCCTGCATCTCCCATCCATCAGTACCACCTTTCTGTTCTGAACTCAGCAGGGGCTGGGCAGCCTTGGACATGAATTATCACTGTCCTGAGCAGGGCAGGTTTAACCAGAGATAGCATCTCCCATCATCATCCCGTTTCAGTCCACAACTGGGCTGACCTCTGTAACTGCTTGGCACTCATACATCTCAGACCTATCTACGACTTCTGTCTGAGCTCTCATTCCCCAATATATCCCATCCGGTTATAACAGCCCACGCCAAGCAAACCAGAAGAGCTCAGTTCCCAGCAAAGCTCTGAACTTCCTTTACTTCATGAAACAGCCTGTGGCATTTAAAACTGTTGCAAGAAAAGATGTAGATTAAAAGAAAAACCTAACATAAAAGTATTCCAAAAGCTGACCTCCAATGTTCTTTCAGCTTATATTCTATTTAATTTAGCATGCGAGAACATTAATGGTGCACTGGGACAATCCTAATTCAAAAAAACCTGAAGGTTAATAACTAGAAAATAAACATGTCATAACTCAAAGTGTGACTTAATAGTGGCATAGTAATTAATATTCAATAACCGTCTTACTCAATTTGAAAGCCCTGGGTTTCATATTATGTTTGTCTAACATTAATTTGACATTTATAAGATGATGGCCTCAGCAGACTCAGATACCATGAGTCCAGCTGAACACAGAGGCCCAATACAGGGTGTGGAGTCCACAAGTGTGCATCACTGCTGCAGTTATATTTGTTTTCTGAAAATGCATTCCCCAGTGCTGTCGCATGTTCTGTCGGGCTATACTTATGCTACTTGACCTAATTTGCACCTGTACAAGTGCAATCTTAGTGAAATAAAGCAGCACTTTTCAACCAATTCCATTTTCAATTTTTTAAATTTTTTTTCCTTCTAGTATTCATTTAAAAGAGCCTGGGGGGGAGTGATCTCTCATCAACAAGGCTAGTTCCTCTTCTACAGTCAACCTCTGCATAGTTGTGCTGAAAAACTTATCAGGTTTTTACAGCGCATTTTTAACTTCCAATCTGCATTTATTCATAACCAGTCTTAATCTTTGTGCTGACATTATATTTCAACTGAAGTAGCTCTAGCTCTTAATGATTTATCTCTAGATGTATTTGAGATAACCAAATTTCTTCTGAGCCTTTGTTTTGCCCTCTATGGGTTTTCTAGCAGTCTGCCAAAGAAAAGGTTGTCTCTTTCCATTAGAAACCCTTTGCTACCCCCACCAACTAGGATTTATCTTCCCTGAACAGCATTGACCAACACCATCTACATTATTTCAGATGAGAGCTGACACCTTCGCTACACTATGCCACATATTTGTGCATATCATGCAATTGCCTTTTCCTCTGGGCAAGGCTTGAGCATTCAAATCCTTTTCTTCTCAGTGCATCTCATTATGCACTCATTCACCTGTTAAATATGTTCAGGTTAATGCATTGCACCCATATTTAGGTCCACCCAAGTCCCATTAAAAAAATCATGACACAAAGAGGGATAAGTACATATGTACAAGACTACATGTAAGTGGCTAGGGGTTATGGACGGTCTGGAACTTCCAATCTTTGCCCCATGCACTGTCCTTGAGTCTGAAAGATGTACTTGGCCTTTTGAAACTTCCCTAACAAAAACCTCAGCACATCAAGTAGACCAATTTTCAATGCCTGGAAAGTGAAGGTTTGAAGGCTCTACACTTTGAACTCAAGCCCCATGGGTCCTTTTAGGGCAGCAGTATAAGAGTTGCCTATATTCTCAAAGAGATTCTGTAATGCAACCAGGGACTGGATGTCCATTTCTTCAGTTCCACCTATGCTCCCCCTGTGAAGGCCCTTTCTTCTCCTCACAGAGCTTCTGCCTTTCAGCCTCAGAACAGCTTCTGCACAGTGTGGACTTCATACAGATTTTGTTTGGCTGGATATTAAGTAAGGTGACTTCTGCTACATAATGCCTTAGGGCAGAAAGTCAGACAAGTTAAAGCAAATAATACCTACCTGAATGCCAGTGTTACTGAGAGCAGTCTATTCTCAGCTTTTGTCCTTAGACCAGGAGTCACCTAACCTAGTAAAAACGATTTATGAGTAAGATGTCTAGCCAAAGATAGCCAATTAAGGCTCCTTCACCAGTCAATGAACTAATACATGCAGCTCCAGAGGTTAAAACATGACTGTTTTAACATTGTCAGCAAATCTCAGCTTGAGCATCAGCCTTGGGAGCTACCCTCAACTACCAGTGTTGCTGGTTGCGTGTGCTGTGAGCATCTCGGCTCAGGCCTTCCAGCCTGAGCCAGGAAGCACCACTGGGTGTGCATTTGAGGATGCATCCAAACCACAGGCTCACTCTGAGTCCCAGGTCCTGGAGGTTGCTGACCACTCAGGATGCTCCCAGCATCAGTCTCACCTTCCAGAGGTGGCCTGCCCTCCCTTAGGTTTACCCTTTCCTTCTGCCACAACTTGAGGTAAGCCCAGAAAGAGACAAAAGCAATTCTTAGGAAGGTTCCCTTAGACGAACAAGAAAACCATATCGAGAGCTGTGGGAAGGATGGGGTACCCAAAAGGTAGGTCATCTGCCTTGGACTGAGGAATAAAAATAACACAGGCTCACATGTGAAAGTCAGCATGAACATCCACTCTTGATCTCTTTGTCAAAATTATTTGTTTGTACCACAGTTGCATTATGGATATCCATCAGAGATTTAGATGACCCTGTGGTGTTAGGCACTGTACGTATACCTTACTAGATCAGGGATATTATTATCAACTGTTTATTACCACTCCCACATCAGATCAAATCATGAGTGCTCGTCTGCTTCAGAGCAAAGTCTGGGCTTAAAGAAGAGGCAAGTGATGAGTACTTTCTCAATCTATTCACCTGGTTTTTCAGCTCAGTACCGTAACCTCTCAAACTATCATGGCTATTTCAGCGGTGATTGCTGTGGCATGACCTAGTAAGATGCATTGCTCACACTGAAGAGTTGACAATCCACAGTGAGATAGAGGAACTAACAGTGGTTTAGGAAGGGGGAAAAAAAATTGCTTTCACAGCAGTAAGATGCAAAGGCTTTCTGCATTTAGAATATTTACAGTAATCCGTATATTGATGCTTGCCAGAGCAAGTTATCGAAATGTTAAGAGTTTATCATTCAGTTGCTATTTTGTAATGTAGTCAGAGTAACAGTGTCATATTTAACAGAAGTCAATTTTAATATAAAATGGAAAATTAGTTTTATTCACTTATGAATTACTGTTACAAGTAACTAATTTATAGGAATAGTAATAAAAGCAGAACTGTGTTCACTAGGTAACATCTACAGTTCTGGAAGAGTATGGCCATTAATAAACAGAAGTGAGTGCAGAATTTTAAGTACCCTTCCTTAGTCCAGAAATATGTTCCGTGAAAACCTCACATAAGGGAGCGAGCAATACAGCTCAGTCCATTAATTGCCCTAAATATCATGGCTGGTAATCTACAAATTAGATTATAAAACCTCATTGCATATAAACAAATGCTAAGATAGATTGCCTCTGCTTTCTCAGCAATTAGGTTGCAAAACAGTTACTGTATTTTATGCTTCACAATATTAAAGAGCCAACAGTGATTTCACAGTAAAGCAGCTTCATAATGAATATTGTTTTTATGAATGCTAAGTCCAGTCATTACATGTTTATGGTTGCCCATATAACTCAATTTTGAAAGATACTTCTGGTCTCCACTTTATCTAATCAGGTCCTCCCTACAACACCTGTGGGCAGCCAGGAGCTGTGGCCCCAGGCCCATGTAGGGACATTGTTTGTCCAGTTTTCCCCAGATGTGGTTTTTTTTTTTCCTTGCCAGGAACATAAACTGGTGGGATATTGAGAAGTTACCACATCAGCCAGGGATTTCTGGACATCTGGTGTCTCTGACAAGTGAGGCAGAGAGATAATAGCTCTGGCTGGGATGCTCTACAGCTAGAAATCAGGGGTGACCATAGTGCACATCACTCACAGCAACTTTCACATTCTGGGGAAAGGAAGAGTTAAAAGTATTTAAATGCCTTTCTAGACCACAGCAATAACAACTAGGTCCACAGAGTGACCACCCCTTCAGATCTGCTGCGGGTGTGAAGGCAGTGATACAGGCCTGCGTACAGACCTGTTCCTCACCACTTCTCATTTGTTGGTCGTGAGTGTGGTACCTGACACACACATCTGAAGAAATTAATCTCCATTTTAGGGGAGAGTCGAACAGATCAAGTTTAAACCATTGGAGAAACTGTTACTGGTGTCAGTCTGCAACTGGGAAGGCCGCTTCCCAGCCCTCCTGCAGCTGTAGCTAATGGGAAGAGAAATACTGACTTTTCCCCATCCCCATGCTGGGCTTTGCCATTAAAGCAGCTTATCAAGCTCCTCTTCCTCACCATCTCTCAACCACCAGTTACTGGCTCCTACCTCAGGCACGGGCCAGAGAGGCGACAGCTATTAGGTGCTAGTGTAGCTCAGGGATGACAACGGAGGGCTCGATCTCTCCCAAGAGCCCGGGACTGCCAAATGGAGGGCCAGCATGCCCCGCCGTGCTGAGCGGTGAGGAGAAGGAAAGCTCTTCCATCTCCTTGTCCTCAGAGATTTTGGCTTCCAACCAAGCTGATGTGGTACCAGAGGAGTCTGCCACCCAAAAGCCCCTGCTGGGCTCAGGCATCCCAGCTGCTCTTTCAGAAACCCAAAAAGTGGAGGAAGGTACAGATGAGAGATACTCAAAGGGCAATTGCCTCAGTCAAGCACCAAGAGGCTGGGACACCCCCAAACAGTGTGGGATGCCATGGCCTGGTGCCCACAGTGGACCAAGGGAGTTCAAACTCCTGTGACTCTGGAGTAACCCAGCTGAGCTGTCTGCAGGACTTGCACTTCTTGGCAGCACTTAGCCCTTACAGCTACCTGGAGATGTTGTGTCACACTGCCTTGCAGATTATGGGCGCGTTATCTTGCAGATGCAACTCCAAGGGACTCTTCTGGATTTCAACAGCTGCAGAACAAGGAGTTTATCCCAAGTCTTTATCACTCCAGAGAAGTACTTCAAACTAAACATCTTGTCACCGAGGTACTACAGAGGCATTGAGCCTCCTTTAGAAGACATCTTCTTTTACATTATTATAGCATGTTCTGGGTGGTATCTCCCACTGAGTTTCTAGAAAACATTTAACAGCAGCAACAGCGTGGAGGCAGGAGAGCTGCATGTTACCCTCTTAAAGCAAGTATGGCAAAACACACACTTTGAGGGACACTGATGGTACAACACTTGGCTCTATACACACATATAACCCTGACGCTTTATAATGTCATTCTGTTGCATTTTTGTTTCCTTAATTTTCCAGATTCAAACATGGTATTAATACAGCAAGTTCTCCCCCCTCTCAGACACAGCTGTTTGATTTGCAAAGTATTGTAAACCTTGCACCAGCAGTTTAAACATGCCACTTCACTTACACAGACAGCTGAAAAACCATGCTTCGTTCCTTCCAAAGCAAATAAATATAAAATAATATTTTATTCTGCATTTTCAGCTATGCTGGGTGTCTAAATTAGAGTTTACTGAGCTCAATAGATTTTCCTACTGAAATTAAGGAGGATTTATATCAAATTCTCACTGAGAAAATATATTTCAGCTTCTACACACACACAAATAGCTGGCAGCTTAGAGATGTGCATTTTATTTGGAGTGCCTTCCCTTGGATAAGCAAACGCCTGTTAATTTCTGCAAGATGTTGCCACTCAGGGAAGTACATGCTTGAGCTGAGGGCAGCATTATCTCCGTGACATTGCACGGTCCCAGTGCTACAATGCCTAAGTGCTCAGATAGGCAAAGGCCATGCTGAGATGCAATATTCAGACCGTGGATTTTGCACCATTATCATGACTTGACAGCTCTTATTTCCCCAACGTCCTCAGCAGAACGTGAAGTGGCACAGGTAGGAGTGTGGAAGAGCAGTGCCTTTAGAGTGGCTGTTAACAAAATACATAGTCAAAGCTTTAAAAAAAAAATGGTGTTAGCTTGGGTCTGTGTCACCAGGGAATGACACTCCATTTGCATGACTAATATATGGGATTTTTAGAAGAGAACAGAAATATTTGTCATTGCATTTCCTTGAGATCCCAAGAAATAGTGCTTCAACAGAGTCTCTCCACAGACCTCAGCACGTGGCTCAGGAGATCCCAGCTGGACTCCACGCTCAGAAATGCGAGTGCTCTCTCTTATCAGTGCAGGTCTACACCGCTGTTCTTGTGCTCAAGGTGGCCCTGAGCACCCCACTCCCCTCCCGGTCCACGTAATGCATGAGACCATCAGGGCGAATCCAGGGTCGTGGGCAACAGTCCGATTTACCCAACACCCTCCTGAGCAGAGCATGTCTCCAGCCCCTCAAGGTAGATGCATCTTGCTTACCCTACTTGGGTTTAGTGAGAGAGTCACTCTCTTGGCCAGTATTGCTTATTAATCTGAGCAGACAGTGCACAAATCGTGTATGGCTACATTTGGTCTTCCCCTATTTGAACTCTGTATGGTTCCATGCAGGAGCCATCGCAGAGACAAGACATCATGGGAGACCCGTTTAGGTATAACAGACAGCTTTTCATAACCTGTTTAAAAAATAAGCAAATAAACAACCAAAACCCCACACACCAAGTTCAGTTGGCTCAACTACACTTTCCTTGGCCAGCGAGTTTTACCTGCCTGTGACAAACTGGGTGTCCTTGGGAAGGAAGAACCAAGCCCAGCATCTGGAAATTAGGAATCAAGCAGCTAAGGTTCAGCCATGAAACCTACACCTCCTCCCTCCTGACAAGGGAAATGCTAATATTCTGCAACCCATTCAACTTCTTGCTTCAGGGTGTTAGTTTTTCTATACAAACATAAAATTGCAACCTTATACCAAAATAGAGCTATTTCCAAGGCCAACGAGATGATAGAAACCTCACTGTTATCTCTGATAATGAGTCTTCCTTCTTTCCTAGAAACCAGCCCAATTACCTCTCTCCACACCCCCTTATTCCTTCATTTAAAATCTTCAAAGGATTTTGTAATCCTTGGATCAGTCTCACCTGGGAAGCACCTGAACAAGCACAGGTGCAGTTATGCCCAAACACCACCAAGGCACCAGACATCTCCTGAGAGTGAGAAATAGCTGGCGAGATGCTTTTTCCCTTGGAGCTTTAGACTATGCTAAGGCATTTCCCTATAGGACGTGCAAACATCAGGCAGAGTCCGTGTACACAGATGGGTGCAGAAGGTCTCGTCCTCTGGGCTGACTGCACACGGTTAGAGCAACCCCAGCCTGCTGGGTGGACGTGGCAGTGGTGCAGTGCTGCACCCGTGCACCTATTTATTAATAGATGGCCTTGTCTTTGCTTGGGGAACAGTATTTGAATAGATAGCACCATGCAGAGGTGAAATAGCTCCTTTCCCTTCTTGCACTAAGTTCAGCAAGAGACAGGTAAAATCAATGAAGAGAGTAAGGAATTTCTCTGTGTTGCATCAGCAAACAAATGGTACCAGAAAGGGACGTTGCTTCAAGCTAAGAGCCGGTGAATTCCCACTGTACACCAACTGGATCCTTGCATGTGGAGGCCACTGGGAGACCACTGACTTCAGTGTCCTGCAAAGCCTCTTCTAACCTCTCCTCAGTGAGGATGGCACCTAGTCTGGGGGGTCACACATGCCTCCTTCCTCTCATGGTGAAAGCATCTCAACAGCTACTCCTGAATGCATTTAGTCACTGAACATTTTCTTTTTGAGGCAAGAAAATTCCCATATCCCTGCTCTGTAGCTAGTGAGCTTAAAACAAGGGAGAAGTCTGAAAGTATTTAGATGGGTTCCAATGAAAGCATTGAGGAACGCAGCCACGTCAACAAAAGACACCAAAAACCCCACGGAACCAGATTGACTGAAGCTATTCACAAACTGTAGTCATGTTTGGCACACAGCGTCCAGGGGAAAATTAATGAGAAGAAAATAAAATTGAAACAAAATGTTTTATTTCAGTAAATTATATACTTTATAATGAGGTTATATTTAGAGGTGTAGCTAATATTATACCCCCTTAATAAAGACATACGTGCTTTGTTTGGGAAAAAATAGATGTTTAATTTGATTTGAAAAAAATTAATGAAAATTAAAAAGATTAGATTTGTTTTAGGTTGACCTAAAATGTTCCTTCTACTGAATGTAATCAAACAAACAGAAAATCAAAAAAGTCAATTATATGCTAAGCCTTGTGAGTGACACACACACAGAAACAGGTAATTGAACTTCAGCCTCTCAGATTTATCTTTCCATCCTCCCTTTCTTCAGAGACAAAGAACACTGACTGTTTTCATTAAAATACAGTTAAATACTCTAATTCTACTAATGCAAATCTTTCAAAGTATATTTTGTAATTTGAGGAGGTCTGCTTAGAAGTGTGTGACCTTTTACAGTGCCGGATCTAAGCAAAATGAAAACAGGTTTTTTTACATTCATTCGGAATAGCTGCTTGTGAATTAGATAATCACAATTTCCTTTAAAATGTCAGATTACCTTAAAATCAATTTAGTGCTCCCAGCTTGCATTATGACTCAAGTGTTCTTATGCAAGTTCTTATCCAGACAACATATTTAATGCTATGTTTACCGCAAATGGCATAAATAGAAGCCTGTATAGCTCTTATTAGGTAGCAAAGTTTGATAAACAAAAATGTGATGTATTTGTTTTATGTTCTGGGAATACATCTAGAAAGCAATTTGTAGCCTTGATATTACCAGTGGCTAAGTGATTGCTGTACAAGTGTAAGTGCTGTGTGCCTTTTAACAAATAATGAGCCAGAATGTCTTTATTGCTTTGCTAATTAATACAAAGTTTAGTTAAGGGCTCTAACTTAACATGAGATGTCATGTATTTCCTTAGCACAAGAGTGCCTGGGTTTCCCTTATTGAGTTGTGAAGAGAGGAATATCATTTCTACAGCATTTCTAGGATACTCTGTGGAAATCAATAGCTTGGCTAAAATTTTCTGCTCTGTTTTATCAGAGACTGTGAAATGCTAAAAGTGAAATGGGAAGTCATGTCGTTGCTATTGCTACTAGAGCCATTTAATAAGGCAACAAAAAACCCACAAGAACAAAAGAAAACAAAAAAGCAGAAGGGAAAAGACAAAGAAAAATCAGAAGATAAAAAACAGATAAAAGAAAAGTTTGACAGTACTTTTTCAAACGAGTGAAAAAAGGCATTGAAAGAACAAAGGGTGAAGAAAGATTTTAGCAAAAAAAATATAGATTTTGGCTGTTGTTTCATCCACAAGTTTCCCTTTAGATCAGCAGCATCAGTAAGTCACTCTGGACTCAGCTGACAGTAGTCAGCATGTTTTAAAGGAATTATAACAACTTATGTTTGTGTTTGCCAGAGTTGTAATAAGAGGGACATGAAGAAAAATAAAATTAACTCTAGGAGATCAATAAAATGTAACCCTTTGACCTTGTAGATGATCCCTATCCATTTTTTCAGAGTTAGGTGATAAAATCCGTACAATATAAGGTTTTAATCTGGCCATTACTGCTACCTTGTGTCTGTGAACTTGTGCATTCATTTGCCACACAGGTCTATTTTTAAATGTAGATATAGTGCCTCTAGAGAAGAAACCAAATTCCCAACTGATATTTAAACTGGCTTTGGTAAAATTAACATTTGTACTCAAACTGTTACAATTCTCAAAGCTTATCTCAGGAAAAGAGAGGGCTCCCTCTTCTCTGCTAGGGGAAAAGAAAAGGCAAGATAACAAGAAACAGAGCAGATGGAGTAAATTTTCAAAGCTGTGTGTGGGAGTCGAGCATTCAGATCCCATTAACTAATATCGGAGTTGGAGGATCAGACTCCTACTCACCAGGCTTTGAAAACAACAGGTTCACATTTCTCCAGCTTCACTGGCTTCTTACATGTCCCTGACGCCGTCCTGGCTCCTCTCTAACAGGCTGACATTTACGTAACAGCACAGGGCCAAATGTGTGTTTACACTTGGTGCAGGGCTCCTCATCCAGCAAATAGAAATGGAAATATGTGAAGTATAGATCTGAGCTTATGTATATACCACATGTGCTTATAGATATGGTATGGAGAAGGACCAAAAAAGTGCAGTGGCTGCATCCCACAACCAGAAACAAGCCACACATCATCAGTAGTTTGGTACAGATACTCCTAATAGTCATACTTTACTCCTTTAGGACAAATGAAGGGTGAAAAGCAGGTAGATACAGCTGGTACGGGTGTTCAGTGATGTTCCAAGGTCTGTTAAATAATATCTGGCTGTATACATCAACCTTGCAACCCCTTAATCATGAGAAATGCACTGCTCAGGCTGACGTGATAACCTCTGCGAGTGAGTATGTCTAGTGCCAACCTCCTGCACAGGAGGAGCTAATGGGCACAGCTTTTGCCATTTACGCCCATCTCCTGCATGCTGTATGAAGAGCGCAATGGCCCCACACATTCAGCTGGGATGGGCACACGTTGTCCAGGACTCATCATCTCCACAGTTTTCTGCTATGTGACTAAACATTCTCTTCTGCAAAATCAGGTTCTCTGTCCTTGATAGCTAATGAGAAGCAACCGTCTTCAGCTCCACTGTATTTTATCATGGTAGCTTTATTTTTAACTGACATTAATCACCCAATTATTAAGAGTGACACAGCACTTACACCCTATCGTTGCAATCTAATTAACTTCCGATCCTATAAATCAGTCTTGTTCATCAAATATGTAGTATCTATGGCCTGAATCTCTTATTTGCTCCACAGGGACACTCAGCAGCTTCGGTTATGAGCAAAATGCAGTACAAAAGGAGAACAAAGCAGTTCTTGAAGAGGACACAGAGGCACTCTCTTCCTTCCCTCCTGCTGAGCTTAAAACACCTGCAGACAGGCAGCAGAGGCACAATTGCCTGGCTGCTACTCAGGGCACCCCAAAACACTGCGCCTGCCACAGAGGTCTGCGGGGAAAGCAGAAACGTACCTGGGACTGCCATTCATTTCCCCTGTTTATCTGTGTGTAGAGGATTCAGCAAAGGTAACGCAGACTCGGGTTTTGGTGACTTGCAGCACAGGGCTGGGGGCTGTGAGATGTGGCCTCTTGACGTGTGTGTGACAGAGGCAGATGCCTGGTCCTGGTCCCCTTCAGTCTGAACTAAGAAGGGACCTGGGGTCACACCTTCAGCCAGACACACTTTCAACAGCATCTTCAGAAGTAATGTCTTTGAGTAACAGCATCCTAAAAGCCCTGCAGAGCTTCTACCAGTAGGCTTAGCAACAAATTTTTTTGTAAAAATACAGACCAGCACACTATTCTGGAAAGTCTGTTATAGGAGACATCCTGGGGACACTCTGGGTCCAGGCTCCTTCCCCAGCCCAAAGGCTCTTCTGGACAGCCCTGGTTATCAGAAGACACTTCTTCCTCTTCCTGACCCCGGTGGGGTCATGTATGAGGGGTGTCTTGTCACTTCACATGCAACCAGAAATCTCCTTTAACTTGCATTAAGGTAAAGTGAAAATAAATATCTTTATTTATACACCTAAAAAACCCCCCATTATAGTTATCAATGTTCATAAAAGACATAGCTTGAAGAAATGAAAGAACACACTTGAACAATCTGGTTATAGGGAACACTTGAACAATCTGGTTATATTCTGCCTGGTCTCTGTTTCTCTCTCTCACAGCATCCCGACGACTTGCTGCACACACCGTCCTGACACATCCTTTGTCAGGGGTCCAGTCTGGGTGCATCCTTCAGAGAACCTGTTCATGGTAGATGGCACTAGATTTTATAGATAATTTCCTTTTTGGAGCCCTCAGGAGCGTCTGGCCAGATTACTCTTTCCTGTTGAAAGATATTTCTTTCTAACATCTTTAGAAGAAAAAACCTGATGTGGCTTTAATAACAACAAGCATTGTTCCACTTCTTTGGAGATGCAAGCACAGCCTTGCTAGTGCAGATGTCACATCCTTAACAGCCCTTGACTCACTGAGGGGGAAAATTTCCCCTCCCTCCTCTCAGTATGAAGTGTATCCACAGCCTGAACCTTATTTTTTATATTCATCTGCACAATAGCAAACACAGTATCAACATTTAAATGCAGTGACAAAGGTGGCTGACTACAAACTTCCTTCTAGGACTGTGCGAGTGGTCAACAATCCCTGCATTAAAACATGGACAGTGGAAATGAGGAGGGGGCTTTGAATCAGTCTGGCAAGGCAAGCAAATGTCATGGGGTTCAACAGAAGCCGTGTTTGCAACATGACACACTTACTCCAGAAGGACCCAGGCTGTGATCTCATCCCTAGAGGAAGGTGATCACCTGAAGTTGCAAGCAGAGCATAAACAGCAGGCAGGAAACCCATCTGAGGAGCAAGGCTGAAAAATTGCTCCGTGCAACTGCATCCCCACACCCTCAGCCTGAAATTTTACAGATGTGGGTGCAAGAACGTTCATCTGTTGCTGCACCACACTGTAATGCAACTCAGGGCCTCCTGTGCCAGCCCATGGTGGCCGCGTTGCTGCGAGCTTACTCACTCCAGTGACATCCAATGAAACATGATGGTCTCAGTGAAATTTATTTTGCTTCCCTTGACTAGACGATCAGCGCTCCTGATCAGCAAATCTGACAGTTTCAACCATCATCAATTACTGCTTTCACCATGCAGTGACTCTTTCTGTGTCACACTTTCTATTACAGAGACCTTTGAAATCTGCTTTATTTAAAAAAATTGGTAGAACTAAACCAGGAAAGCTCAAAGTAATTCCTCTTTTAAAACCAGTCTCCTACTAAAAATATTGCACCTTAATAATAGGAAGCCAACAAGAGTCTCACCTGATGTGGGAATTCTTCCTCACAAAGTCGGCAGGCTTACCCATGTAACTTTGTTCTGTATAGCTATGGGTTCACTGCTGAGAAGAGTGAAGTCACTGAAGCAACGTCCTTGCCGGCAGAAATACCCAAGTGTGGTGGTGTTCATGGAGAGTCATTGTTCCCCGCTCTCTGGGTCCCTCCACAGCAGGCCCTGATGCTGCTCATCACAAGGGCAGAGGTTCTGCGAGATGACTGAATACGAACTGCCTGTCGGGCATGATATCGATGAGCACACAGTGCTACATCTCCATCCCGCATGGCTAGAAGGAAGGGCTTACAGGGTCCCATCTCCCCACCATGCAGACACCCACCACGTAGGGTCACTTTCCCAGGAGGGAGAATGAGACCTTTGCCACGAGCATTGCACTGAGGTGAAAGAGAGCTGAAGGGCTGGTTTCTCCCAGGACATGCCTGAAGGACTTGGCCATTTCCCACTTCTCCACATCTCCATTCCGGGAACAACCACTGCAGTGAACTATGATGGCAAGGCCAGTAAATGCGCCAAGGATGAGGCAAAACAGAAGACTGGAAAATCACCCTGAGAAGATGCTATGCTCTCATGCAGTAGCATGGTAGAATTATCTGCCATCACAATTGCTATGTGGGAAGCAAAAGAGCTTCACTGTTGGGAAATAAACATTTACTCAATTCAAACAAAAAAAAAAATCAATGAAAACACTAAGTTGGAGTATATACAGAGATCAGAAGTCTCAGCTGTGAGGCTGAGCTGAATTAGGCTTCAGAAGACCTGGGCTCGATTTCTGGCAGAGCCACTGGTCTCTGAGTGACCTGGAACAGGTTGTGTTCCTGCTCTGTGCCTCAATTTCTCCTCCTGTGAAATGGGACCAGTGGTACCGATTTGATGCACGATCTACTGGTGAAAAATCTTATGTAAGAACTGGTAATATTATTATTTTACCCCACCCAAACACAAGCTGTGATGCTTTTTTCAAATATCCTTAGCAATAAAGAAAATACAATCTTGTTCACTGATGGTGGGTCTTTATGAAAGCATTTCATGACAGCTTTTCTTCAGAGTGATCCAAAGCACTGGGGTCTTTTTGAGGAATGTGGTTTTCCTTCTCATTAATTTCCTGCTTAAGGACTCTTCACGGCAGCAGTAAGTGTCATGTTTTCCCATATACAATAATAAGCTACCAGAGTAGCTTCAGCCAGAGTGACCTTTCATTTCCTAATAGGAAGAACAAAATAAAAGCCAGTGAGGAGTCTCTACCAGGCAGGACAGCGTGTGTCACCGCTCTCAGCAGCTGAGCAAAACTGGCAGCTGCGTCCAGCTCGCCAGCTGCCTCCCAGCAAAAGAAGGTGCAGCACACAACACCCCCCATGCAAGGCAAGCAAAGGGGGAGAGGTCCCCAAAAAATTATTTCACAGGGTCTCATTCAAATCATGAAAGATGCAAACGAGGAAACTTTTTAAGCTGTAACACTCTACTTGGAAGTGTCTTTTAAAGTGTCCTGGTTTCGGCTGGGACAGAGTTAACTTTCTTTTTAGTAGCTGGTACAGTGCTGTGTTTTGGATTTAGTGTGAGAATAATGTTGATAACACACTGATGTTTTAGTTGTTGCTAAGTAGCGCTTATCTTAAGCCAAGGACTTTTCAGTTTCCCATGCTCTGCCAGCAAGCAGGTGTGCAAGAAGATGGGAGGGAGCACGGCCGGGGCAGCTGACCTGAACTAGCCAAAGGGGTAGTCCATACCATAGAATGTCATGCCCAGTATATAAACTGGGCGGAGCTGGCCGGGAGGAGCGGATCGCGGCTCAGGAACTAACTGGGCATCGGTCAGCGGGTGGTGAGCAATTGCATTGTGCAACACTGGTTTTTTCCTTCCCCCCCCCCCTTCCTTTTTTGTTGCATTCTTTTTCATTACTATTATTATTATTATATTTCATTATTACTATTGTTAGTATTATATTTTACTTTAGTTATTAAACTGTTCTTATCTCAACCCACGAGTTTTACTTTTTTTTCCCCCTCTTTCCTCCTCCTCACCCCACTGGGAGGGGGAAGGGGGAAGCGGCTGCGTGGTGCTGAGTTGCTGACTGGGGTTAAACCACGACATAATGGCATTATCCACAGCTCACACCTAGATCCATACCTGCCATCTTCAGGGATACTTAAATGCTGTGGTTAAGGTTGGTGTTCAGTTTTGCACAGGGGAACATCTTCCGAACATTGCAAAACTCGATAATTAACCTCAAACTTCGGGATACTCAGGGGCCCAAACCTCTTGTCATGGTTTAACCCCAGCCAGCAGCTAAGCACCACGCAGCCGCTCCCTCACTCCCCCCTGGCTCCCAGTGGGATGGGGAGGAGAATCAGGAAAGAAAGTAAAACTCATGGGTTGACATAAGAACAGTTTAATAACTAAAGTAAAATATAATAATAACAGTAATAATAATGAAATATAATAATAATAATAACTGTAATGAAAAGGAATATAACAAAAAGAAGAAGAGAAAGAAATAAGGGAAAAACCCCAATGATGCACAATGCAATTGCTCACCACCCACTGACCGATGCCCGAGCAGCAATCCGCTCCTCCCGGCCAACTCCCCCCTGTTTATATACTGGGCATGACGTTCCATGGTATGGAATACCCCTTTGGCTAGTTCGGGTCAGCTGCCCCGGCTGTGCTCCCTCCCAGCTCCTTGCACACCTGCTTGCTGGCAGAGCATGGGAAACTGAAAAGTCCTTGGCTTAAGATAAGCGCTACTTAGCAACAACTAAAACATCAGTGTGTTATCAACATTATTCTCACTCTAAATCCAAAACACAGCACTGTACCAGCTACTAAGAAGAAAATTAACTCTATCCCAGCCGAAACCAGGACACCTGTCTAAGACCAAGTTTCCTCTTTCTGCCATAGGAGGTTATAACAAAAACACCCAGATGCCTATTTTGTCTGACACATGCAGAGCAGAAATCACTGCATGATTCCCAGGGCTTCAACGAGTCCACGAGTCTTCATATAAACTAATCACAGTGCAATATTACTCCACTTGTCAGCAGTTCAGGAGGAATTGACAGATCCTAGTTTAACTATTTAACTCTGCCAGGGGTAATAAGTTCTCTCATGCATTAAATTAAAAATGACACTTGAAAATAAGTACATTATGGACCAAACACAGCACACAAATGGGGGGCAAAGATTTAAACTGCTGCCTGGTGGAGAATTGCCAATGAAGCAATATGCATCTCATTATCCGGACTTACACTGAACACGTCCACCAAGAAGGCCCTTTGCATATAGATGCATTCGCTGTGGGCAAGTGCCTGCTATCAGTGTGGACAAACACGAGTGTTTATTTTCCATTATAACAATGTTTGAGTTAAAAAACCTGCCGAGGGCTCCTTATGGTGGGCAAACTCCGGACGAGGCAGTCCCTGCTCACCCTCAGCCCCCATCATTTTTGCCTTGCGGCCCATGGTCTGTTTGCAAAACTCTCCTTCCCTTCTGCTACAGTCTGACAACCAAGGAAAAACACTGAGTGGCTGAGCTGGTAAGACACACTTACTTAAGCTGATAGGAGAAACAATAACATTAATAAAGGCAGATTTTACTTGTAAGTGGAGTGTATTCCTTTCAGAGAGAAGGAAATTTCTTTACAAGCTTTGGGTTCGATAGTCTTGAGTTATACCACTTTCTTCCACGTCACTGGGGTTTTTCTTTCTCTTTCTTTTGTAGCAGTGTCCCCCATGCAGCTGCAATTTCATACACAGACACATAGCTCTATTCACTCCTAGTGCTGGAGCACGTTTCCAGTCCATTGATAGGCATTTGGGGTGGGGTTTGTGCCTCTTAATTAAAAAATGTAGTCATCTCTCTCTGAGTTGGTCTCCTTGATAGTCAATGGAGAGTTACAGGAACTCGAAAGGAACAATTCATCCAGTCTTTCTGAATGAAATGAATTACCCAGCCAGTAAGTAGGTCTTATAAGCTGAATCACTCCACATTTTTCCAGGTTGCCAAACAGCAGTAGGAAGGGAGGACTGCGATAGAAAAGACTACCAACAGCCTTGCCAGCTGGCTCAGGTTTAGTCATCTATACTGCAGACATCTGAAGTCAGGCAACAGGAATCCCCCCACGTAAGTTATGCTTTTAAGTGAGAAGACACCTCAAAAAGGAAGTGTTGGGTGAAGAACATGTGAAATACTCAGGGCCATTAGTATGAGCTGAAAAGCAGGAGGTAAAAGGAGATGTGATGACGACTCAAGTTTGCCAAAAGCTGAGAGCCATGGGCTGGAGTTGGGAGCACGCAAGGACCAGCTTTCATAGTCAGCTTGTCAGCTGTGACAACTGACACAGGTAGTTATATACCTTCCATGGCAGGACACAGATGTACTAAATTGCTTAGGCACTGCGGGCAGAAAGCAAACCCCTGCAGACAGGTATGTGAGAGTGTATCCGAACAGCCCGAGTTAAATGTGGGCTCTGTGCCTGTGCCGATCTGCTCCAGGAGGAGGAGAAAATAAACACCAACAAGTTATTCTTGCAATTGCTGCTAGCTTCAAATCTTGCATGTCCTCCCATAATAGCTTCAGATCTTGCACGTCCTTTGAGAAATAGTCACAATCGCTAAAATGTTGCAAACTGATTTAAAAAATTCTATTGAAAATCTATCCTCTTGTCGTGGTTTAACCCCAGCCAGCAACTCAGCACCACACAGCCGCTTCCCCCTTCCCCCTCCCAGGGGGGTAAGGAGGAGGAAAGGGAAAAAAAAAGTAAAACTCGTGGGTTGAGATAAGAACAGTTTAATAACTAAAGTAAAATATAATACTAACAATGGTAATAATGAAATATTATAATAATAATAACTGTAATAAAAAGGAATATAACAAAAAAAGGAGGGGGGGAGGGGAGAAAAAAAACCAGTGATGCACAATGCAATTGCTCACCACCCGCTGACCAATGCCCAGTTAGTTCCCGAGCAGCAACCCGCGCCTCCCGGCCAACTCCCCCCTCTTTATATACTGGGCATGACGTTCCATGGTATGGAATATCCCTTTGGCTAGTTCGGGTCAGCTGTCCTGGCTGTGCTCCCTCCCAGCTTCTTGCACACCTGCTTGCTGGCAGAGCATGGGAAACTGAAAAGTCCTGGGCTTAAGGTAAGCGCTACTTAGCAACAACTAAAACATCAGTGTGTTATCAACATCATTCTCACACTAAATCCAAAACACAGCACTGTACCAGCTACTAAGAAGAGAGTTAACTCTGTCCCAGCCGAAACCAGGACACCTCTGGTAGAGGATATTGAAAATTTTCTACTGAAAACGTGTTCTCTAGTAAGTGGTGGAGATTTGTAGAATAAAATTCCTATTGATTGGACACCCTTTCAATTCTATGGAGAATATAAAAGGAATTATCTCAATGAAAGCAATCCTAATCAAAGCACCCATTGCACTGAGGTTGCAAGGAGATACTGGGACATTTCCTTTGACCAAATGCCCACTGAAAGTAGGAGAGACACATATATGAGTGTTTTTGGGGTCAGACCCTGCACATTATGCCAGGTATGTGAAGATATCCATGTCTAGAAGAAATAAAGACATTTATTCCCACAGCTACGGAAGGATGACATTAAAAAAAATTGGGAGTTTAATCAGGGTCCACAGCCTGGGTTTGGAAGTCTCCCTCCTAAGACTATAAAAACAAAACATGATAGAACATGGGAAAGAGGAGAATCAACAAAAGTAAAGTGCCCATCCATACTTAAATGTCAAACAAAGCAAGCCCCATTTGAGGCTTGTTTTCATCCTCTCTCATTCCCCAAGTCCTGCTACCAGGGGAGTGGATGTTTAAGAGAAAGCAGTGAGTGGTCCCACTCATTTTGCCAAAGCACACTGAAAACTGAGTCCTCTCCCTCTAGAAACTGAGGGGGGACACCCAACCACCCCTCTCACAGCTGTATCATCACTTTACATTTGCTAAGCTGGTTCATGCTCCTTCTGGCAGAGCACCCCTGGTGACCAGTTCCTCCGGGCTGTCACAGCTTCGTCCCATGGGATGAGCTGCGATATGACCCAGAGGGACCCACTGGCAGCATCGAGGGTCTGGTGGGACGTGGCAGTGGTCTGGTGGGATGTGGCCGTGCAAAAGCTCCCTGCAAGCGACCCTTGCCTTCCGTGGCTGAAGGGGAGAAATCAAAATCAGTCTCTTCTCAGCAGTCCTGTATGTCGTATCTCAGCTCACCGCTGCCGTGCCGGGCTCCCTCGAACAATGCCTTAGGTGCAAACAAAATTCTCAGAAATCCATCCCTGGATTACTCAGAGTCATTCATATTCATTAGCAGTTATCAGCACGCAAGCAAGGCCCACATTAATTAAATATCTTTGGCATTTGGGAATTGAGGAGTTTGGTCTTGTTTTGTTTAAGTTTGTTTTATTTATTAGGAGTATTAACTTCTTCTGACCTAACTTCCTCTGACATCTTTCCCAGTTACAGGAATACAGGCTTATAAACAAGATATTTGAAAATGCATCCACAAAGATGCGGAGAGCATAGCAGAAACTCTGGAACTGAAAACTCCAACCTCCATTTTGTAAAGCTCATTTTAAGGCATCAAATAACAAAAACACAGGGGACGTTCTTCCCCCCTTGACTCTTTCTCAAGAAATCTTTGTACCAAGAATGCTAATCACCTTTGAACTTGCATCTAAATGAATCTTTTCCATTACCAAAATAATTTATACAAATATAACTATTTCCATTTCTTTAGAAATCTATTCACAACATTAACACGCACGGCAGTTAACAGCATTGTGGTCAGGGATGTGAATCTGCTGTTGTAAAAGGCAAATCCCCCTGTTCAAAACCATCATTTTCACAAAGTTCATTGCCTGGTTTTATTTTTTTTAATAGCATTGCTCTTCTTTGTTCCTTAACCCAATACCATTACCTAGATGGCCTGCAGGGTCCCATTTCAGCAATAATCCTGCAATGACTGCATCTTGGCATTGATTTATGCTTGCATTTTTATAAGATAGAAAACCTTTCTGTCGTAACAGTTTCCTTGTTTACTGAAGGGCAGAAAAAACAGCTAAATGATTTCAAAAGCATGAAGTAATTTGTAACAGGTGCTATTTTACTGGTATGAAACAACTGCTCTAATGGGGAATAAACTGCAAAAATATTAACAGTTATGCAACTTTGCATCACAAAGAAACCACTGCAGAAATCTTTTCTGCAGAAAGAAGCTCACGCCTTCCTCATCCACGAAGTCACACCTCAGTCATTAAAATCCGTCGCCTCACGCAGCCTTAGCTCCCGGAAGGGCTGAGGATTTGAGACAAGGGTTGAGACTTACAATTAAAGGTGACAAAGTAACATAGAAAAAGCCTCCTAATGCTGCTGGACCAGTCTTCCACAGCAGATGAAGGGAGATGCTCAGGAAAGAACAAAAAATGTCTCAGTACCAAAAGGAAGAGCAGACAACTAAAGATTTGGACCATGGAAAATCACTGCTTTTTCCTTACCCTTTTTTCACTCATACCTACCTCTTCTGCTGCAGTACTAATAGCACATGACACTTTCCTCTAAGCCACAAGAGTTACAGATGTTTTATACATATATTCATAACGAGGTGGAATTTTTATTAAACTTGTCTGTGGAAGCTATTGTGGAGCCTGAATTTTATTTACTACAATATAATAAATTTCCCAAGCAGTGGTGACACCATGGTAACAATATTGCTAATGTAATTATTCCTGCCTCTAAAATAGAGTCAAGTCTTTGTAACATGTAGCAATGCTATACAATAATTGAATATGATTAGGTTTCCTTTTTTCTAAGCAGGAGGTGAGGAACTGAAAATACACTTCTCCATGGTAATTTGAATCAGTAATTATTTGCAGAGATCAATGGGAGAAATTACCCATTCACAAACCATAGCCTTCTGTTTGGTTGTTTTTCCTAAATCTACTGAAATTAAACAGAGATATTTTGATCTGGACATCCTAGCAATTCAGGAGTGAGGTGGCTTGCTCAAGGTGTATGCACACACATAGGGAATCATAGCTTCTGAGAATACAAATTTTTGCAGAGCTAATCAAACAAAACCTTTTTCATGGTTTACATTTTAACATTGTGTTGCAAATTTCTGGAATATAACGAGGCAGGACGACAATCTTATTCAGGTAAATCACACATACTTCAATAAAGTGTAATTACTTAGCTGCATGGCCAAATTTAACCTTCAAGTGGAAATACCTAAAAGAATCTTATAAGGCTTCTTGTCAGTACTGGGAGAAATGTCTGAATGAGAAGGTTCTATGAAATATCATGAGAAAAAATGTTCATCTGTAAAATGACTGATGTCAATAAAACATTTAGAAGTCAGTGGTAATTTTTTACTATTCTCATTATATCAGTATAACTGTGATCACACATCTCTGTTCCTGTGATATAAAAAAGGGATGAACCAATGGGCACATGAGCCCCTCAAGAAACATTAGCTCTATAAGCATGCACTTCCATACATGGCTACTAGATGAAGGCTGGAGCTACTGTGCTGGGATATACATTGATGTAGCTCAGCTGAAGCCAGTTAAACTCCACTACAATCTGCACCAGAAGCTGCGTCTCTCTCCTGCATTTTGCTAATGAGAAGAGAGAAGTCTTTCTAAAATTATCGTTGTTAAAATTAACTTTCCTCATTTAGTTTCTCCTATACAGAGAGGAGGCATTTGATGGAGTGGAATGGAAAATCTCATGGAAAAGGGGCCGGTCTGTGGATTTCAAACTGTTTTATGCACATTCGTTGAACTTAGACCTTGGCCTCAGAACTGGTTGGAAAATAAGAATATTACAAGGACTGTGAGCAGAGGAAAGAGTTCTATCTCATATGGAAGCATCTTAGGCCCTTGAGTGTGGCAAAGGTATTGGCTGCATTTTAGAAGGTGTATTCAGCAGTCACCTTTGTCCGTGCCCTTCGCAAAGACTGCTGAGCATTTGTCACACCCCTGGAAATACGGTCAGGAAACACCTGAAGGGAGGCAATAAAGGGACCTCTATCAAAGGAGGTTATTTTTGCCAAATGCCCATTGCAGTCAATAGCATTACTTGCATGCTTAATGTTAAACATGCGTTAAAGTGCTTTGCTGGACAGAGGCCAGATGGCTCAACGCTTTGCAAAACTGAGCTCTAAATGAAGTTTCTTTGGGGTCTGGCTGTCCTTCAGTATGGTCCTCCTTGGCCTTGTCACACTACGGCTCTCTAGAGACCGAATGCAGACCTGTTTCTCATTTATGTGGGTTCAGAAATGGCCCAACCTGTTTGCTATTGTGATCATGGATTCTCTAGAAATTCCTAAAATAAATAGATGCAAGTAATGTATTTGTTAAGAGTGTATTGGGTTTGCGTGGCAAGGTTTTGGTAGCGGGGGGGCTACAGGGGTGGCTTCTGTGAGAAGCTGCTAGAAGCCTCCCCTATGTCCAATAAAGCCAATGCCAGCCGGCTCCAAGACGGACCCGCCGCTGGGCAAGGCCAAGCCCAAGCCCATCAGTGATGGTGGTAGCGCCTCTGGGATAACAGATTTAAGAAGGGGGAAAAGTTACTGCGCAGCAGCAACTGCAGCCGGAGGGAGGAGTGAGAAGATGTGAGAGAAACAACTCTGCAGACACCAAGGTCAGTGAAGAAGGAGGGGCAGGAGGTGCTCCAGGTGAGAGAGCAGAGATTCCCCTGCAGCCCATGGGGAAGACCATGGTGAGGCAGGCTGTCCCCCTGCAGCCCATGGAGGTCCACGGTGGAGCAGATATCCACCTGCAGCCCGTGGAGGACCCCACGCTGGAGCAGGGGGATGCCCGAGGGAGGCTGTGACCCCGTGGGAAGCCCACGCTGGAGCAGGCTCCTGGCAGGACCTGTGGACCCATGGAGAGAGGAGCCCAGGCTGGAGCAGGTTTGCTGGCAGGGCTTGTGACCCTGCGGGGGACCCACGCTGGAGCAGTCTGTTCCTGAAGAACTGCAGCCCGTGGGAAGGGCTCACATTGGAGAAGTTCATGGAGGACTGTCTCCCGTGGGAGGGACCCCACGCTGGAGCAGGGGAAGAGTGTGAGGAGCCCTCCCCCTGAGGAGGAAGGAGCGGCAGAAACAACGTGTGATGAACTGACCCAAACCCCCATTCCCCGTCCCCCTGCACTGCTCGGGGGGAGAAGGCAGAGAAAATCGGGAGTGAAGCTGAGCCCGGGAAGAAGGAAGGACTGGGGGGAAGGTGATTTTAAGATTTGGTTTTATTTCTCATTATCCTACTCTGATTTGACTGGTAATAAATTAAATCAATTTTTTTTCCCCAAGTCGAGTCTGTTGTGCCCGTGATGGTAATTGCTGAATGATCTCCCTGTCCTTATCTCGACCCACGAGCCTTTTGTTATATTTTTTCCTCCCCTGTCCAGCTGAGGAGGGGAGTGATAGAGCGGCTTTGGTGGGCACCTGGCATCCAGCCAGGGTCAACCCACCACAAAGAGAATATTAAATTTGGGCTATTTTGGCTTCTGACCCCAGAGTTAGACACTGTAGAGGCTGCATTGCAGATACAGTTGTTGGGCACTGCAGTTCCCTCTGCAGTGTGTCAGGTCAGGCTCCTCAGAAGATGCATTTCAAAAGGAGATGGCATTTGGAGCAGAAAGCTCCCTATGTGTAGACAATGCAAAATGGGGATTCTTCCAGGCCTGCAAACAGAAATATCCATTTTGGATTCAGATTAGCACCATTTCTTGAGCCTAGCAGGTCTCTATTTCTTGCAAGAACTGAGCACATCCCAGTTTTCTCTTTTTAAAACACATCTTGTGATGTAGTCCATCCTCCTGTCTTTCACTCCCCAGCCAGCCTGGGCTGTAGGAGACTTCCAGTCAATGTATGTGCCAGGGCAAACCCATGGCTTTCATGAAATTACTCCAAAGACAGAGGCAGAGCAATGTGTGCTCTATCCTCCTGCAGAGTCAGTGCAAGCAAAGGACGCCAGTCCCAGGGGCAGAGAGAAGCACTCAAGGCCAACAAGGAACAATCAAGACTCAGCAGCAGGGCATTGGCCTGGGACTGACAAATCAGAGGTATTCCTGGGTTTTGTTTCATCTAAAATACATAAAAGGTGCTGAGCACTGACAGTCATCCCAGAACTTTCCTTTTTCAGACAGATACGCTAACTGCCAAGTTCAATTTTTATGAACACGTTTTGATACATTGCTTTTTCAGAGCCTAAGCAAATAGAGACACTGAATTACTTTCATTCAGATCACAGCTGATGAACTTCAGCAAGGCTGTGGTCGAGGTGATGCTGAGTATGAAATCCCGTACCCAGACCAAAGATAAAATTTCAGGAGTTCAAGTGCAAGCAAAAGGAAATGAGTCCCTTGCACAACACTTCATACTGAGAGAAAAGAAGGGTTAAATAAAAGCTTGTTTGCAACTAAAATAACAAAAGAATGTTATTGTTTCTTACCTTAAAACCCTGCCCTTTAATTTCTAACTCTATTGCTAGAGTTAGACAAGGTGATTCAGACAGGGGCTGTCTGACTATGAAGATAAGGATAAATGCGATGACTGGTCTGTACACAATGATATATACTTTATTGTCAAGCTGGGTGCTGTGTGAAGTCAATAAACCTCATAGCTATTGATCATGCTGGAAAAGGAAATTAATGCAGACACGGCTTGTTTTTGCAATATGATAGGTATGTCTCCACATCATCACCTGACAGCCTCGAGCTGTTTGCGCTTGTTTGAGTTGGATGGGATACAGCTA
This sequence comes from Gymnogyps californianus, assembly GCF_018139145.2. Taxonomy (NCBI): domain Eukaryota; kingdom Metazoa; phylum Chordata; class Aves; order Accipitriformes; family Cathartidae; genus Gymnogyps; species Gymnogyps californianus. The sequence goes on along the minus strand of NC_059471.1, from coordinate 211,000,805 downwards.
CCCAAAATCTGGATAAAAATAAAAATCAGTGGTGACCTTTGAGAAACTTCAGAGTCGTAATCAAAATGTCGAGAGAGGGAAGTGACTTACAGGATCTTTTTTGATCAACATGGCATACTAATCGGAGTTAGAATAAGCACAGTGAGAAGTGGTCCAGCCAGCGACCTGCCCTATCTGCCCCTATGAGCTCTGCTTCAAAACCTCCACAGAGACCCAGGTCCACACAATTTGCAGGTCTCATCCCCTTCTTTTCAGGTCTTCACCCTTTCTTTGGCAGTCAGTAGGAGGAAACTACTTCCTGTTATGGTCCTCTCCGTGGCACTCTTAAATAAGCCATCCCCAGGACTGCCACCCAGGAGGCCACCAGCCTCACGCCTGGCACTGCCAAGAAGCGGTGTATGGAAAAGCAAGCGGAGCAGCACCAGCTTGCTTGCCGAGGGCTTTTCATTCCCAAGTCCCGGCCCAACTCCTCTGACTTGCTCGTGAATGAGCAGGTCCTCCCCTGCAGTCAAGACATTTAGATGGATGGAAGGAAACTCTCCCTCTGTTACCACTTACATCAATCATACTGTAAGAGACGTATGATTTTCATGAGTTTGAAAGATCAGCCCATGTGTATTCATTTCTGTAGGCTTAATATGTGGGGCTTTGCAGTGTGGCTCTCAAGTGCTGCTTGGAAGAAAGTGCTATTGCAACTGGCTGTTTCTAGCACACGAGCTAGGCATCTCAAAGTAGTTTAAGGCTATCTGAAACTATGCTGCACTAGGGGCCTAAGTAGATGCAGAATGCCCTAAGTTCATTAATCCATATTTGCACTGCTCATAATTGTAAATCATGGCAGTATCCCACTCCTACCAAGTCTCATATAGATGAGTATTTTTATTCATAAGCAGATCTATAGATACCAAAGTCAGCTAGGGGCATAAAGTTTGCAAGGCACTTCCTTTACTTTGCTCAGTGTGCTTTTATTAAAAATGCTACAGATATTATAATAAAGTTCCTTGCTGTTTTTACACTTGGTACGTTCCTGCAGTAATCCATCACTAGTTATGTCAGGGAAAAACCCACAAAACTTAATCAGGTGGAAGTGGTTTGTTTTTCAAAGGAAGAAATTTCCCCTGAACCACAGTGCATTATGAATTTTCCAGCCCTAGTAGATCGGCAGAATGATATTTGAGTCACAGTGAGAAATGGAGTTGCATGGTTGGATGAAAGCAGTAAAAACAATCAAGTGCCTTGCTGAGTATGTGGTGTTGCTACTCTGCTTTGCTCCGTCTCTCCAGGAATTATTATCAGTTTTGCTGCATCAAATGAAGGAAGACACTTTGGAAAACCACTGAGCAGAAAAGTCCCAACTCTGCATAGATTTCTGGACTCCTTTGATAGGTAATTTAGATGCAAAAAATTCTTCTTCCTATCTTTTCAGTCTACTAGCTTGCAATTTCTGGCTGGTAGCACACAATCTGTAGAGAATCAGCATATACACACCCAAACCAAACCAACAAAACCAAGTGCTTGTACCAGTGCTTGGTGTTTCGCTTGCTGACGCTTACAGCAGTGGAGATGGCATTAGCAAAGCCAGCAGTAATAAAGGACACAGTTACTGGTCCTTGCAGTGTTCCCACTGCCACAAGGCAGGAACCGTGATCCCTTTTATCTGCTTTCACAGCCCTGACAAGTCTCAGGTCTGCAGTGGTTCTCCACAGACATACACTTGTCCCATAGCCTGTCCTGCCCTTGGGTGATCACACGCTTGTTGGAGATAGGAAGTATGAGCCATCAGGACTGGCCTTTTTTGGAGCAGGGAATCTGCTTCACAGTGCAGCCCATGGCTTCATGAAGTGCTGCAGACAGGGGAGTCAGACTGGGTTCATCATGTGCCAATAATTCTCATTTACAGCCTTTGTAGCAAGCTTTAATCTTTTCTAAACAGCTCTCTATGGCTCCAAAGGGACGCTTCTGAATGGCCCTAATAGGTTGTCATCATTTCACTAATGGGGGTTTAGCGCCTGACTTATGGACAGAGTCTTAATTCCACTTCTCACTGCTGCCCTGCAGAAAGAATTGTCCTGCTTCACCTTTCCCCCTGCCCGCGTCCCTCTGCCAACAGGTATGACTATCCTGACATTAGGAAGGACTTCAGATGAAGAACTCAATTCCCTTCCATAGTTTAACTAAGCAGACGACTTTGACCATCAAAGTGTTTAGTAGAAATGGGTGGGAGGAGAATTAAAATCTTTCCATGACCAGATCCATGCAATATTTCTATTATTTGCTTCAGTACTACTCCAGATGCATATGAAAGCCATATACAATGTGATGTCCAGCATCTCATTAGGAGCAGACATGCAATGGCAGGAGGCACAATGAAAGGAAAAAGCTCTATTTTTAAAGCACACTGAGTGGCTGTTATATGCAGAGGCTCCAGAAAGAGAGAGTGGACTGGGCTCTTGGGTAGGTCTCCCTTGAAAATTTGCTCCCTACTCCCTGCTGGTCACAAATAGCTGGAAATCTTTCACCGGCATCATATTTAGCCACTGTTGTGCCTGTGGTTATTTTCTGTATTCTTTAAGAACCTTCCATTGGAAGAGACAGTAACATTTTCTGGCATTAGGAAACAGAAATATTCTCAGGCTCCAGCTGCCAAAACCTGCACGAAGGCTCCAAGAGAGCACATCTGCTGCAGGATGCCTTAGGGCTGTGTGGCTAACACTGGACCAGTGAAGACATTCCTTTGTCTCAGACCTCTTTGTTGCTAGCTCTCAAACTACCTGCACAAGAGGTTGTATCCCATTCCTCCATAGATGCTTTGAGGAAGGTGTTGGGAAGTTGGGGCTCAGCATTCTTTCTAATGGTGAGGATATAGATGAGACAGAGACAGTCTGTTCTCAGGGTTGCACAATGAAAGGTGGGCAAAAGTTACTGAACAAAAGCTGGAACAAAGAAAGGTACAACTGGTCACAAGAAAAAAATTCTTCACCATAAGAGTGGTTAAGCACTGGAGGAAGATGCCCAAAGTGGCTGTGTAATCTCCATCCCTGGAGATTTTCAGAATTCAGTTGGACAAAAAGCCCCAAGCAACCTGGCCTAATTCGGAAGTTAGACCTGCTTTGTGCAAGAGATTGGACTATGAACTTTCTGAGGTCCCTTCAGCCTATATTATTCAATGACCCTATGACTCCATGGGTGGTTCAGAAACTGGGCTACCAGTTTTAACACATTCAGAATTATGGAACATCTTGATGTTAGCCTAATCTCCTAAAATCACCCTAAACTTCAGATAAATGAAGCTTAATCATAAATCTAAAACTCAAAATAAACAATGAAAACCAAACTATCTACTCTTTCAAAGATTAAACTCATTCATTCCTTCTCCATGTCCATCTGAGAAGATGAAGATCTAACTCAGATAGAGTATGGTACCCCAGCCCCCATGCATACAGTATATCAGGGTGCAATTCCAGGTGAGGAATCATTTGTTGGCAGTAGATCTTCATATTGAGTCATTTTCTTGGAGTCTCCTAGGGTTTCAGTTCACACTTTTCCTTCTTGGTCCTTAACCTCCTCAGCAGGCAGGTTCAGCACTCCCCACTCCAAGCTTGTGGTTGTCCTCACTTAGGAAATGCCTGTGCTCCTTTGGGCAGATTAGATCCTATGGACTACACAAAATCCTGATAAGGGCTCACCCCCATTCTCTTAGGAAGTGATGTAAATACCTCAGTGCAAACCTTTTCTATGCATGACAGTTCATACCAAGATTTGAATACACAACAGCACTTAACCCAGATATAAACAAGGAATTACATTGTGCTGCTCATTGCTGACTCTCATTTGCAAATCACAGTGATAATAAAATAATTGGAAGTCATACTGGGTTAGGCACAACTAAACCCAGTTTAGTCCCCAAACCTATCTTTTGATTACTCCTTAATTTAGAGGATGTGAGTTATCCCTCAAGCAAAAGCTGGAACTACATTGCATTTCTAGTCAATAAAAGAGAGAAAAGGTGGGGATACTACAAACATTAGTAAATTAAAAGGCTGAGGGTGTTAGTCACTGTTTAAATGGCAGCACGCTGCTCAGCATGGACTAATTGACCTAGTTTTTCAGCATCACGTGACAGACTAAATTACCCTAGAAAGAATGCCCTGACCTCACACCTTCTGCTGGAAGAGAAGTCAGTCCTACATCAAACCCATATCCTGGCCTGAATTCACCAGGGGCTCTTACAAGAGAGCAAAACATATTAACTTTAAACAATGCTAATGCACATACGTTAACCCAACAGTGGGGATCAGCTGTTGAAAAGTGAACCCAGAGCATGAGGCGTAATTGCCAACTCCTGCCTATGCCTCCGATTATCCCAGCACAAATCATTCCTTAGGCTTCCACCTGTAATTTGGTCTCGGGTTGCCCAGCTACATCTTTTGCAGCAAAAATGCGAGAGATTTCTAACCTGTGGAAGAGGCAGGGGAACTGGTTTGGGGAAGCTGTAGTTACCCTGCATCCACCATATGAGCTGAAATTGTTTTTTCTCCCAGTTCCATGACCCTGTAGTTTTAGTTCACTGATGTTATGTTTTTGAGCTCTACGTGCCGTGGAGTGTTGTGCTCAATTGCTGGGAAAGCGCATCCATTTTCTTTAATACCCCATACACATAACACATGTATCAGTAAAGAATGCAATTTCACCGTAAAATCTATGTGTTTCATTATGTGCTCCATATGATCTATATATTCTATCACGAAATGTTGCTCTCTGTTTGCTACTTTATGTTACATTTCTCATGAGGTTACCTTGACTTTCATGTGGCTTCTATACTAGATTTTTTTTATGTCCACATAACCTTTTAAGTTATACATGGGTTTTGTTACAGGTACAAAAAGAGTTAGGTTCACATATCGCAGCTTTTATTAGTGCTCACAGAGAAGTCTCATTACCCTGAAAGAAACAATAATACCTGCTTTAAGGCAAGACTTTATCTTTTCAATGGCCGTATACGTTCCTATTGTCTGCAGAGTAATTTTTTTTCTTTTGGTACTAAAACAGGAAATGTGCAGAGAAAAAATGGTCTGTTCCTTATTGACTTCAGACAGCCTTTTTCAAATCATTTCAAGGGATGTAAACCATTGCAAAGGCAGACTTCACATCGATAGTGGGAGCAGCACTTCTGACAGACAGCAGTCCTGAGACTTTGCTGCTGAAAAATCAATTCTGGTCCATTGGAGTCAAGAGCCTACAATGGTATAAATGAGAGAAGCAACTGACCTATTTTCTTAGCACAACTTTTCTAAGAAGACTAATTAATTGGCTCGTGGACACCCTTTGAAATTGCAGCCCTTTGTCTTCCATCACCTTGTCCCAGTTTTAGACTGTTACACCACCACCAAAGTCATACCAGTTAAAATAGGAGCAATGAAGTGCTGAACCACTGTCACCAAGTCCACAACACAGGCTTGGGCGTGATGGCCAAGAGGAGGCACAGTTTCCTTGGCTATGCATAAAAGTGTGACCAAACTCGATTTCTGTAGCAGGCTGCTCTGTGCATTGAGTAACAACATGCACTGGGTAACGAAAGGTGACTCACACACAAAATGTGTGTGATAGCGGACAGCCCCTTATTACAAGGAGCTCATGAGTGATCTTTCTGTCTGATGTGATTTTGTGGAGCAAAGGCATTCTGGCCAGAGTGGGATTGCAACGCAGGAAGATGGCAAGGTGTTTGAACCCATGCTGCGTGGACATTGTGTATGTTATTTCTATCCTGGTAGTTTTTAGAGTTTCTCTTCTTAGCTGAGATGAGAGCCCCACCATGATCCTACATCAGCAACTTTGCTCACTTCGTAGTCACTGGACAGAGAGACATGTCCACAGGGCAATCCAGATCTAAGGGAAGATTAATTTCCTCCTGGAACTGTCTCAAGAGGCAGCAGACCTCAAGGGTGTTAAGTAAACGTCATTAATCAAGCGAGATGATTCTGAGCCACTTTCCTCAAAAAGTCAAACATGGAGCATGGGGTAGAAATAATGACTCAGAACAGGAGTTTTCAGTCTATGTCTTGACAGCAAAGGGTGGAATCCACGTTGTCTAATGCAGGCATCTACGTTGCATCTGGATTTTAGGTGCCAGTGAAGCTGTTCTTCTAAATTAATTGTCCATATACAGTTGATGAAGGGAAACCAAGACCTCCAGAGGCATGCAAAAGAAAATCCTGTTTGGCTCTCTCATCTCTGCCTCCCCTCTTTTTTAGGATTCCCTGCCCATGCAGGTTTTTGCTTAGGCCAACAGGATCAAGCTGTGTGATGAGTGGTCTGAGCTCTGTTGTACAATGTCTAATGACTGAAGCCAGATTCATGAGGAAGGCAAAGCATGTTTAATTCTTATGTGTGTGTCCAACACACTTATCATGTGACTTCCAGCAAGTCTATTTTATTCCTTCCGTGCCTCAATTCCCTGCTAGTATAGTAGGAATGATATTTCTCAAATTCAGAGGATTCTTTTAGGATAGAAGAAGTAATATTTGTGAGGTGTTCAAGTATCATACTGAGAAGCTCCACAAAGGTTATATGGAAAGATCCCTATTTTTCAGTGCAGGGGAATTCTTGATTTTATTTTTAGCTGAGGCATAAATACACTGAATTTCATACAATGAATGAAAAAGATGTGAAGAAATGCAAAACCACTACACTGCACACTGAGAACACATTTTTTAAAAGATAGTGAGAGTGCATATGTGAAAAGGGGCAGAGTTAGGATTAACAAAGTTATCCTCATTTTGTTACTTATTAACTCCTGAGCTCAGGGTTAAGCTTGTCTGCCCTGGTAAGCGGAAGAGTTTCGCCAGAAATATTAATAAGAAACACAGTTTATTTTCTCTTCATTTATGTGCAACACCCATCAATATTAATGGGACTCAGTTAAACAAATACAGGAAGGAAATGAGGAAGGGGAAGGGGAAGAGGAAGGGGAAGGGGCAAGGACAAGGGAAAAGGAAAGAGAAGGAGAAGGGGAAAGAATTTTGGTATTCAGATATTAACTTTCAATCATGGAATTTAAAAACTGAACTGTGTTTAAACACTGCCCTTGGCACAAACAGAGCCTTGTGCCCTGATTTTCCCTTGCCTTTCAGCTGGTACACTCCCTGCACAACCACGGAAACGCTGCCATTCTCATAAGATGTTTTATGCTCATTTCATAGGAGTCATCTTCTAGAGAAGATGGAGAAACAGAAGCAAAGCTCTTAGGATTAAGAACAGGATTCACATCTCCAGGACGATGCTTCCCGCCAAGAAGAGTTCAGCCCTGAAAAACATTCATAAGCAAAATACTGCAAGCAGTTTAAAGTTCATATTGCTGAAAATGCCTTTTGTATGAAATTCCTATCATGTATTTACAAAACCTCTGCCCTTACTAGATAATAACAGATTACAAATTACAAATGAATGCAGCTGTATTTCATTATTAATTGTAACATGTTCCCAAGCTGTTAAGTCTCATGGTCTGCTGATCATGCCTGACCCACAAATGGAAGTATGCAGCGCAATACAATTCCACACCCTCTCAGTGTCCTTTCTCATTAGCGAATGAGTCATGCCCTATATCTGCAGAGCGGAACCGCACTTCCTTTTTCTAAGAGCATCTATAGATTGGCGTGCAGATGTCAATTCACACTGCGTTGCACACCACAATTTTGGAAGGATCAGCAGATTGGGAGCTAAGTTTTATGCCAAAGTTGCGGGCACCTCCAGGAGTCTGCTTTTGGAGCTGGCTCCTTCAAAATCTGGTTTGGGATTTGACTTTATTTTTTTGTATTAGGTACACTTGGGAGGTTTGGGTGAGCCTGAGCGTAGACTAACTCTGTGCTTGTCCTTTTGCTTTTGTGTGCGACAGTGAGGTGTCCTTCAGCTGGAAGCGGATGCAGGGAGGCTGTTTCTGAGGGTATTCTCCCAACATCACCACCTGGTGTACACAATTAGTTGTGATGTACAAATTGCTACTCCAGCTAAAGGGCTCTCTGCTGACAGGGAGGCTTGCCCTGGACTGAAAGGACTCACTGCCAAACAGTTCCACTGTTCAGGAAAAAGAATAGGCTAGTTTAAATGAGGTCATTGAGTCACTTGGCCAAATTCCTACCCCAGGCATTTATCCTATATGTCTCCTCCAATTCTGTAGCACAACTGTTAATTGAAAGCTGGATTTTGCCTGAGAGTAACGCAAATCTCACCCCTCCAAGCTCTCTGAATGACCAGGGAACTTGTAAGTCTCAAATACCGACGGAGGCCAAAGTGACCCTTTTCCCATACCCTGAGGCACTCCCTAAATGCCCATGGCATAGACTTATCTCCCTATACAACACAATGCACAGGCAGTTAGGAATCTCCCATTAAGTTACTCCAGCAAAAGCCAAACTGCCTTCTCTAGCAGAGCCTTCCAGATGGGTTTCACCAGATATCTGATCAGAAGGGCTGATGTATTTCTGACCAGCTGGCTGTCCTTCCTTCCTCTACAGCTGGCTGAATCACCCTCTCAGCCCACCACGTGGATTAGAGGAGAGCAGCAAGGGCACAGCAGAAAGGGAAAATAGCCCCAGGTGATGAATTTACTCCAACCTCATCTGATTTGCTGGACAACAGAAGCTAAATTTTCCAAGTTTGCACAAGAAAGGGACAATTCTTCAGAGTAACATCAGCTGAATACAAACACCAGATGGCTTGCCCTTTGCAAAACCTTCATGCAAGTTCAAAGAGCTCAGCTGTTTTGCTCTGAAGGTACTTGACTCTATCATCCCCCTGTCAGCCCACAGACATAATTACCACAGCAATACACATATTGGCATACTGGGGACATGCAAAGAGAAAGGGAAATTAGGCTGTCTAGGATTTTAATGGCACTAGCATAAATTAAAATGTTATTTTTCCATCAGTCCTTTTTTTCCTGCATTATTTTTTTCTAACAGATCTCTCATAAAATTCCATCTTAATCTAGTTGTGTTTCTATCAGTTCAGTAGATTTCCCTGGTGGAATTATTATCCTTATTATTATCAGCAAGTGCAGTCTGAAAGAATGAGAATGAGAGAAAAACACACACAATGCATGTACGAGGCTGAAGTGAGCTCTCACATGAGGTTACCAAGTACTGCCCTCACAGTGATGGGTCATAAATAGAGCACAAACCACAGAGCATCGTGTAGCCTGTGCAATTTCTGTGGGTGTTGGCTGGACAGATGGGACAGCAAGGTATGGGGGTTTTGCTGTAGAAGAAGGAAATTTGGGGTCTCCACTCGCCTGAGTCACTGTCTGTTGTTGCTCTTTTCTTTTCATCTCAGAACTTCCTGAGAATGGTCTGATTCATATAAAGACACCTTTGAAAGTCATCTCTACATAACTTGCTTAGAGCCACAGATAAGGAGTGACCCACATCAGTGTCTTCCCTATGCTGTCCACATCTCATTGTAAGTGAGAGCTTCCCAGGGGATTTTCTTAATGTCATTGGAAAAAAAAAAGAAGGAAAATCCACAAATGTTTTCATAGTTTCAAATGACACAGGCTAAAATGCTTTACCAAGACACACAGGTAGGATGGCTAACCATTTTCTCATTCTCACACAATTACAACTTCCCTGACAGTAGCACAGAGGAAAGAGCTGGTTCCCAGAAGGAAGAGGGATAGACACAGCAAAGCTAGAGTTAATTACACTCTGGTAGATTTAAGGCTGCAGCGATTTAGGTCTGCCAAATTTAAAAAGCCAGTTCTCAAAAGATGTACCTGGAAGTAATAATCTCTTGATGCTTCTGCTAGGTAGAAAAAAACAACCAAAATCCCCTCCATTAACACCCCACTCCTCATAAACTGGGGACACCAGGTTCAGCACATAGGAACTCCGGAGGATGGATAATTCCCCACTAACAAGTACAAATACTAATGTTTTAATACTACAAGAATTTTACAGAGTGGGAAAATGTGCAGAATTTGGTATAAACTTGGAAGAACCTTTCATAAATATATCAATAATATAAGGTGGAATTCACTCCCCAAGGCCACAAGACAGAAGTAGTAGCCCCAGCCATCTTCTGATAATCGGTAGCGGTTAATGGGACAAGTCCATTAATAAGTCCACTATTGCCTACTCAGAAATTTTTGTCCAGCATCAAAGGGATGCAAAGATAGCTCAGGTACCTCTCTCAGCCCTAAAGGATCTTCTACTCTAAGTCCTGGTTGAAGGGGTGATTTTGTGTAGGGAAGGTTTGCGTGGAGTCACGGCTGAAGCTGCAATTCAATCAGACTCCTAACTAAAGGCTAAAGGCGGTTGAAATGAATTCCTCTTTTGAAAAGAGGTTGACATGAGTTCCTCATTTTTCTAATGAAATAATAACACTGCCACATCCCATCAGGAGCTGTGAGGCATAATAAGCATTTTAAGGTACTTAGTTATTCTGGCAGCCAGAACCATCTGTGTGCAAGAAATAAGCATCATACGTACTCCTTCAGAAGCAGAAAGAGGAGCTTCATATCACAAAAGCACAGACCTACAGGACAATTTAGGTTGAAGGGACCTTGGGAGGTCTCTAGGTCCCCTGTACAAAGGTGGGGTAACTTCCTAATTAGATCACGTTGTTCAGGGCTGCAGCCAGTTGAATTTCAAAAGTCTCTGGGAACTTTCTTCCATCCAGCGTGTGACCATTGCATCTCTAAGAAGAGTCTGGCTTCATCATCCATATAAACCCCTCCAAGTATCAGAAAGCTACTGTTACACCCTTGCTTATCTCTTCCAAGTTAACCAAGACTGGTTCCCTTTGCCTCTCTATACCATGTGCTCCAGCCCCCTAACCATCTTAGTGGCCCTCTGGCTTTCTCCAGTTTCCTAATAAATGCTTACCTTGGTATAGAAATACAAGATTTCTAGACCCATCCAAGACATCACACTTCAGAAGTGCCATACAGTTGTGTGCTTGAGAGGTAGTTTAAGTGAGTTCATCAGCTTCGAAATGTATTAGCTATATAAGTCTCTATTTTAATCCTCTTAAGTCATGTAATTTGGACACCTGGATTTACAGATGGTCAGACAGTAAAACTATAAAAATATTCCTGGTACATCTGTTTAAACATTTGCAAAACAGTGTCTCCTTAAAACTTATAGCATACGCAGCCTATTGCTAATATTCCTAATTTATAATAGTTTCCAAAGGCACCACACAGTCAGGGGACGATGCTTTCTGGGTGCTGCACTTCCCTGAGGGAGGAAACCAAGTTGTCTCAAAGAGCTCAGCCCAAGGAGTTTGCAAACTAGGCTACACAAATTGCAGGAGGGGAAGGAGAGACACAGAAGAGGGAAATGGAATATCTTGTTCACAGAAATTGTCAACTGAAGAGCCAGAAATAAGACTCAAGTCTTCAGGCTCGCAGATCACTCTTCTATATGCCTCTTCCTTTCCTTTTGCCCACCTTCCAGGGTTTATTGAGACATCTGTTGAATGACACTTACAGAAGTCCTCTGCAGTCTTCAGCTTTTGCAAGAATTATGAAACATGAAGTGGCCATTTCTGGCTTAAACCATTAAAACCCTTATTTTCCATCTCTCCGTCATGTATGTTTCTGCTGTGGATTCCTTCCTAGTACTGTGTTTGTGCAAGGGCCGATGCTGAACACCATAATGTAAATGTATGTAAATTCATATTCTAAATTCATCTATTTGGAAGTGGATAGGGAAAGCACGTTCTTGGATTAATTTTATACACATAAATAAAGGCAATATTGCTGACCTTCAAAATGAAACTTTCTTCTCAGCAAAGCAGACTGTGAGGCTAAAAGGGATTTCAGAATTCAGCAGGAAAGTATTAGCACCAAAAGCCATCAAATGGATGTTTGGAACACAGGAAAGCAGGGACCCCTTGACTCACCAGCTGAAGACAGACATTGTTCTGATGGGCAATGGTGTCATATAATCTCATTCAAAAGTTTGACATTTTTCTCCCTCTTCCTTTATCAGCTCTATATTTGGCAACCAGCTTAGGTGGAGGAAAGAAGACTGTCGAAGCCAGAGCCCCATACAGGATCACTGGGTATGAATAACAGGATTCTCTGTGCAGCTCTCTCCTGTGCCTATCTACATGATAAATCAGTTAATTACCCCTTGACATATTCAAGGAGTCTGCTATTTATAGCACAGTAGTCTCCCCATCCCATCTTCACGTAATCTCTTCATCCCCTGAGAAAGTCTGACATATTTAATCTAAATACATTCCTTTCCATACAGAGGAAGGCTTCAAATGCAGACGGCTGCTCGGATGTATATCGTCTGCGGGTGTTTCAAGGTATGTGAGGTAATGATTTTCCTACATCTCCTGACGTTCATTCTCCTTACACAGGACCCATCCATTGCAATCACTGGACATTTTCTGAACACCTCAGTGGCTAACTGTCCTGTCCCCTCGTATGAGGAGCCCAGCAGTAATTAGAAAAGCGGTTTTAAACAGTGGCACCTCGTACAAGCAAGTGGCAGGCTGGGAGAGATCTGCTCAGGGTCTGGTGTATTTTAATAACTCTCTCTCCTACCCATGGCGCTTATAATTGAAACACAACTAGCTTAATAGGAAGGCAAACCACAGGCAGAGTGAGTAGGGACCAAGGAAGCAAATCTATTTCATATATAAAATAAAGCTTTTGATATTGTGATGCCAAATGGATTATTGAGGAGAATGTGCTGAAAGGAAACAAGCATCTCCCCATTCAATATTTATATATCCCTAGATAACAGCCTTCATTGAGATGGATTTGTCAGAGTTACAGTGCTGAGCATCCTTTTATGGTTAGTTTCTCAATTTTATGCCTAACAATAAATGGTAGTGATGCTTTCTATTAGAAATGCACAACAGCTGGATCTGGCACGAAGTTCAAAATCTGATTCCAAAAATGGCAACAATTTATGAAGCTTTGACAAAAATACATAAACGCAATGAGAAAATATTGATTCTTCTGATTTCCGCTTCACAGATTTGACACATGCACTTATGGCCCAATATAAATGAATAATAACAACAGTAATAATGATTAATTTCCTTCCTAGCTTTCAGACTTCACCTCTGAAACTCTGCACAGCTTTTTCTTACCTCCATTACTGTTCAAATTCCCCCACGTTAATCTTTCTTTTAATATTATCAGTTATATTGCAACATCTCCAGAGGTTGCAGCAGTTTAAGGCTTCATTGTAAAAAAACGGGACCTATTTGTTCTGTTGCCAACACATACAGTCTCCGTACCGAAGAGTTTATGACCTAATTACAGGTAAGACAGAAGCAGTCAAACATATACAACATGAGAACATTTCCTATTGTCTGTTGTAATCTGCCTTAATCCCTCGTTTCTCTCTTTTATTCATCTTGTCACACCTTGTATGGATGGGATGTCTCCCCATTGTTGGTGTACAAGATCTGTATCAGCTGAATTCAGACCTTAGCTTAAAGCACAGCTCTTTGTGAAGCTCCTCATTGCCAGCTCACCAAAGGAAGACTTCATGCTGACAGAAGCATCATGGCTATGATCTTATATTTGGGTCAACACAGAGCATCAACCCAGGAACAGTTCATGATGGCTGGTATTGGTTTTGGCATCACTACTTTACCATTTGCTTGCTCCACAAATAAGATGTGAGGTAATATTGACCAGCAGTGCTGATAAGAGCCATTGCTTCTTGTTCCAACAGTTTGCTTTGAATGAATAAGTTGGAGTCCTGGGAATTTGCATTATTTTTCCAGTGAGGTTTAAGACAGTTTGCCCTGAGTGAGAACTTCGGCTGACTTAAAGAAAGAAGGAAGAGTTTCCATAGTTCTCCAGATCAAAGAGGAAAGCTCAGAGAAGTGAGTTAATGCACAGAAGTAAAATCCAGAAGATATAGTAAAAACACTTGCCTTCTTACTTATGAATTCTTTTTTTAAAATCCTTTTAAATCTTGGGCCTCTGGTGTTTTGTAAGGGCATAGATCTGACAGCATGGAAGTTCAGATTCTAGGCCTGGGAATCGAAAAAGACTTTAAAAAAACTGGGATTTGTCATGACTTGAGTTGGAGACTGCACAGAAACAATGGCACACTGGATGTTCTTGATCAGTGCTGAAACCAGGGAAGTCCATAGACATTCCCAGGAGAATTCATTAAAAAGAGGCCAAGAAGCCCTTTTCCAACCACATTTGAAGAGTTTAGAACAAAGTCTTGTCTTTTTAACTAGAAATTATAGGCTTTTAAAACTTGCATTTTATTAAAAAGTCTTTAAAAGACTGGAACATTGGCATCAAAGACCAAGCAAATGAAACGCCTAAGAGGAGAGATGATTTTTAGCTTTTTAAAACACTACTGAAATCCAATATACTGAACACAAATATTGGCACCAGGCTCAGGATTTCTGCCTTATTTTTCTGTGTGATTCCATTAATTGTCTTTCATACACCTGGGGAAAAAATTGCTCAAAAAAAGCCTTTGATAGAATGTCATTATGTCCCTGCCTTTTTAATAAAGGTTGAAAAAAGTTTATAACATGCATCAGAGATTGCTGAGTCAATCTCCAAAATCAAAGAACAGAAGTAGTTTCTTAATGTATTAAGATGCCAAAAAAAGGGCTAGCAAGACAGAAGAACTTCCTGATTTCTTTTTATGCATGGAGAGAAGCAGACCACGGGGAAAAACCCCAGTTACTTTCTTCCTTTGTGAATTACCTTTAACTACTGCAGAATGTCACCACTGAGCCGTAGGTGACAACTGCATCACGTCTTGTCCGCTTTGCTGATATTAACGTTTTCTTACTGCTCCCCTGTTAACAGGGAAGGGAGGAGACAACAAGAGCCCAGCAGTCAACAGCTTTGCAGTGAAATTGCCAGGTGTCGTTGGACTTCAATCCTAAGTTGTTCTCATCCACTTCAGAGTAGGTCTATTGATTTCATCTAATGCCTGGGCATTATTTGTAAGGTGCTTTGAGCTCCTCCAACTGATTGCATAATATTATTGGATTGCCTTTTGAGGGCAGATGACTGCAAAAATCTATGTTTTAAACTATGATTTTAGAAAGAGAGAGAGATAAAGACAAGAATCTGACAGCTATGTTAATCATACGACTTGCAGCAACAGGGGGGATTTAATACATCAGGTCTTTGTGGATATTTCTGATGGATCCATCTACTCATTGGTACCCTGGAGGGGCTTTACAAGAGTTCAACTCATATTTCTTCCGTCAACACATTTTTCAGCAACTTCTTAGCATGTCTGACATATTACGCATATATGGTTGTGGAATCAAAAATATATCAGGACTGAGACATACACTTCTGACAGTTGCTATATAGACTGAAGGTATTTTACTCTCATAGGAATCCCAGCATTCTTTTTAGAAATAACAGTCATAAGAAAAGAGAACCCCATACATTTCCTAGCAAGCCTTTTAAATATTAAAAATAGCACTTAAACACATGGTTAATTTCCTCTCAATTCCAGTAGCTCATATAATGCTCCTTTTGATTAGAAAAATGTATTATTCTACTATAGTAATGAGGTTTGCAGTGCTGCAAATATGAAAACAAAATATTCTGTTTCCATTCAGTTCCATTTCCACACCACCACTTTATACAGAGCTGACCTCCAGGCAGACCATGGACTTTCCCCCTATCCATTTTTCTAGGGAAATAAAGGTTTTAAAGCAAATTTGCTATCTGCTTTTCGTAGAAATAAAAGGACTTTTTCTTACAACTCAGTGGATCGAAGATTTCCTACTGAAAAACCTATACCTTATCAAAACTGCCTCACAGATTAGGGAAGCTGGGGATGCAGGGATGGAAGCTGGAGTTAAAGGTGATTGCCTGGGGAAAAATGTCTTTAGAGAAATGCTGAATATTCTGGCTTTATAATGCAGTAGTATCTTCATAATGCCAAGGCTTTTTTAAGATAGGCTTCCTTTGCAACAAGATCTGGTTTTGATCTTGCTGTGTAGAGATTACAGATTTTTGTGCAGCTTGCAGAAATGCCTATGGTTTGTTAAGGGAAAAATTGTTCCCAGTGTTTCAGGCTCAGTTTGAGCAAAATTTCCTTTGTGGTGTCGTCCTTCCTTCCTAAAGGAGGCTGTGCACTAAAAGTGAGTGCTTCGGAGGTGAGCTGGCTGGAGGAGGCTGGCTCTGTATCAGCTAGAGAGCCGATAGCTTAGTAGTTCAGTTTAAACTGAAGGCTCAGGCTTCTGCTTACACTGGGCTTGCCATGTTCAGGGCGTCAATAATCACTAGCATAGCTGCACCTATGTCAGCGCATCATTCGCCTGCCTGCATATTTGGGCTGGAGTCATTCCCCTGCATGGTAAAAGCTTGGAGTTGATAAAAGTAGGTTTTCACAGGATAGCCATCACAGCAACTATCTTCACGGGCTCCTGCAGCAATGAGGGCTAAGATAATGTTCTCTAATATGGTCTGCTGAAATGGACATGAGACATTTGAATAGCCCTAACAGTTTGGACCAAAGTTCAGCTAACATAGTTTTTTACAACAGCCAATACCGGATATTAAGAGAGGAGATAAGAAACTGTGTGATCCTTACCCTTGGCACCTTCACAGAGCTTCTAACCACCAGCAGCACAGACACTTCCAAGTCTCATGCTGCTTCTGGGCCATCAGGTTTAACAGTACAGGATGGATGTATTTGCCATGAATTTGTCCAGCTTCTTTTCAAACCCATTTTAACTTCAGATTCCCTGATAACTTGTTACGACGACTGCCACAGTTTTGCTGGTGTTTTGAAAATACATATTTCCATTGCTCATTTAAAATGTCCTGCTCAATCATTTTGAAGATGACCCCTGAGCACTGTGCAATAAAAGCATAAGGATGGATAAATGGGTGAAGACCAAAGGAGAGTCCAGCCCAGTGCTGTCTCTGACAGTGACCACGAGTTTTCCATGGAAGAGGACAAGGGTAGGACACTGGGAGGGTTGTGAGCCATCCCTGAATATTTTCCCCAGACCCAGAAACCTGCAGCTTAAGGGCTTCCTGACGCAGACTCAGTGTCTTTGTATTTAACAGTCTTTAACAGATTTTTCTTCCATCAACTTGTCTAATTTCTCTTTGAACCCTTGTAAATTTTCAAGATCATCCTACAGCAACAAGTCTTATAATGTAAGTCTACGTTGTGTGAAAAAACAGCTTAGTCCCTATAGTACAGCCTTGCTGCTGTGCACTCTTACTGCTTGGCTCTTCGTATGTCCTTTAGCTTGTTTTCAAAAGCCTGGCACCTGCAGGTCTCTTTTGGTGCAATTCTTGACACTGAAAGACAAAGCAGTTGGGCCTCAGGCACCTTCTGCTTTCCACCGAGACACTACAGCTTCGCTCAGCCCCCTGGCCCCCCAGACACCTCTTTTCCAGCTAAGACTGCTCAGTTATTCTGTGCCCTAGACACATCCTCTCTGAGACCCCTGAAGAGCTCTGGCACATCTGTGATGCGTGATTTCTCTCTACAAAAGTCATGCCTATTCCCCTAATTTATTCATGTGTCCACTGATTATTTTATATTACAGTTTCAGCTGATTTTCCTGGTATGGAAGTCAAATACACTCATCAGATGATACACTAGTAAACAGACACACTTGCACAGGTATAGTAAATAACTGTTTCAGTCCAAGTAATAGTTCCCTGGACTCCCCAGAGTCCTTTTTAATGCAGAACTGATTCTTAACAGAATTTCTCTGCTAGTGCAATTGATTCCAGTGATAGGTTACACACCGCTGCAGGTAGTTTAGTAATTTCCTATCGCAGTTCCTTTCAGCTGAAAACCTCCTTTGGCTCACTTCCATCCACATACCCGTCAGAAGAACTGTAAACCAAGAATTTGGGACTCACTGAAGAGTATGGGCTCTTTTCCCTCATGCTAAGCACAGGGTCCTCTCTGGTCCTAGGCAGCTGCTGATCAGTACAGAAAGGTAAAATCAGAAAACACCTATATTCCCTTATCAGAAACAATTCAGGCATTTAGGTCCTAATTACTATCCTTTTTCACTTAAGGCTTCATCTTCACTGTCAAGTAATTCGGTGTGGTGGGATATCAGGAGATGGAAGCTGTCAGTGATGAAGCCCCTGCAACTCTACTATGGGCAGTTCAGGGGGACTCAGTTTAGTCCGGCGCCTTGCACTCAATGTCCCCACCACACAGGTGTTTTCAGGATATCTGGAGGGCAACCATTGGTCTCACTGGACCCATATGTCCCCATGAGGAGATGGAGAGCATTAGCAGTGGTAGCAGAGCTTGTGTGTCCTCCAGAAGGAATCCAATCCATGCACACCAAATCCAATCTGAAAACCAAACCAAATCCTGCATGCGGACTACTGCTGGGGGATTCACTTCAATATCTCACGAGGGCTCTGAAGCAAATGGCTAACGTGGATGCAGCTTTAGACTACATGATTTTTGAAGAAGAGTCTGCATCTTACCAGAGCAAGGCTTTGATCCTTGCTGGGGTCTCTGCATGCTACTTTGGTACACATTACCATCTTGAAAATGCCACTCTGTCCTTTGGGAGCAATGTACCCATCTAGCTTTGCTTCTATTTATGTAAACTGAAGTAGGAATAGCTCCATTTCCAGGGCCCAAAAAGGGCTATCGGATCCCCAGCTGTGTGGCTGGAAGTTTAGGGAATTTCTAAGCTGCTTGTAGAAACATTCCCAAAACTCCCGCCCTTATTCAACATGCCATTGCACAACAGCTCCTTTATCTTGCCCACAGCAGTATGGGTCCACAGGGTTCCTGCATCTACCAATGTCCTCCCCATCTGAAAGTTGGTCCTGGTGTGTGGCCGCTCCTTTGTTGGTTGGGAAAGGCAATGGTCACCGCTTTGGTAAATGGCTTCGGAAAGGAAGCTGAAGAGAAAACCGGGCACAGTCCTGCTCCCCTGAGCAGAAGCACAGCCTGGTCAACAGCACTAGGAGGAGTCAAAAGCCCCAGCTCCCTTCTCAGCTTTGTTCTTCACCACCATCTGTGCTTCTGCAGCCAGCTGTAAGCATCTTGGGTGGCCCTGGGCTTCCTGCACTGTGGAGGAAGAGGTGGGCTCACCCCACGGGGCAGGCTGAGTCCTCCTGGGTGGTAGATGTCAGGAGTTTCCTGTTCCTCTCTGTTGACCAGGCAGGAGGCCTGGGGCAACAGATCAGCTTTCAGACTCTGAAAACCCAAACAGGAACCTGAATAGAGATGGTGGGTTTTGGATCTTTCTCATCCCTTCAGATGGAGATGTTTACAGACAGTGCTGAGTTCCGTTTCTTGGCTAGGCTCTCTAGATCGACCTGAGCAGAGAGGACACGGAGTGATGCAGGGATAATTTCTCCCAGAGCCCTGTCTTAGGGCAGATCAGCTGAGTGACTGAGCTAGCAAGTGATGCTGATTCCCCGACTGCTCCTCCAAACCGGTACACGCTCAGCGGTTTCCTTTGAGGTACTCCTGATCTGCATCAGTGGAAGGACAGTTTGGGAGTACTGAGTCTGGCCAGAACACTGCAGAAGGAAGAGGACAAGGAGTCTCTGCACTGACTTCAGTGAGTCTAGGGTCAGGTCTACTGCAACTCTCTCTAAAACAGACTATGCTCAGTTAAAATACATTCACAGCTTATTCCTTGTTACAAACCACTTCTGTTTCATAGCCTAAGATCCTTCACAAGGCATTTTTCAGGTAAGACTATGAAGCAGAAATAATCTTCCTCTTCAAAAGGAGTAAGTGTAAGCACGGGGCTGACACACAGAGGTGCGTCCCTGACCCTCTCCCAGCCTGCCATGATTTGCATCCCAGGGACTTGCTGAGCTGGAGTGACACCATGCACAGAATGGCATGGCCATAAGGGTAGCAGACAACAATGCATCTGCCTGCAAGAGTGACACCACCAAAATCTAGAGATTTGCATAGCAGGGACGAGAGTTTGTCACAGTGGTCACACAGCATCACGGTGACATTCAGAATGCAACAAGAGATCATCAGGCCATTCAAATTCAGGCTTGGTTCAGAAGTGCAGACTGTTTGTTGCTATATTGATGGAGAAGACAGCTTTAGACATGTCTCTTGGGAGCAGCTTGCTTTGGCCAAATAAAGGATTGCTCTGTGTGGCACTTATTCCCAGGAATGGAAAGGCTGTTTTCCCCAAAACATACTAGTGTATAGCTAAAAGATGAGCCTGTTGCTGTGGGAAAATATTTGGTGACCTGGGTGAATCCTGTCTAGTCCTCTGCTTTCCTCCCAGGGAGAAGAGCCCGTGGCTGCCCCTCTGGCAGAGGTGGTCTGGTCCGGAGGGATGGTGTTGCCACACGGGGGTCCCACTGCTGCCTCTGCATGCCCCTGCCTGGTGCTGATATTTGGGGATGTGCCAAAGAAAGGACAGCACTGAAAGGCCAGGCTCTAACAAGATTCACCTTTCTTTCATATAAGCTCTGGCGGATCCTATGACTAATAAAACACAGATGTATCAAAAAAGACAGTCTAAATAGAGATGCGGGGAGCTGTTTCCTAAGAGGGCATCCTGGGAATGAGGGACATGTGTGCCACCATCCATCCTGAAACCCTTCATGTGGGGAGCTGTCCTAGAGAGACGTGTGATACAGCTCTGAAGGGCTGTATTTGGCCCCTTTAGCCACAAGATTAACCCCATTTGCTGCCTTTGCAATCACCCACGGCTGCAGCAAGCAAGGCAGGGTACCATGAGCTACCAACCCAGCCTCACTCATTGATCTGCATGAAAATGATAGTCAATCACACAAGAAAGCATTATATCAGTGCATACAACAGGGATCAGATTGGGTTATAACACTGACTCTGCCCTCTCCAAATTTAAATATCTGATTTCTCCCAATTAACGTTTCAAAGCTGTATTTGATATGCTGTGTGCAGGAGCTAGGTATTTACATACCCATCCCTGTGTCTCATCATCTGAAGAAAATACAGTCTCTGTGCGTATCAGATGCTTGGACCACTGTCTGGGATCACAAAGCTGCAGCACACCGAGCCCTCCTCTCCTTTCGGAGAAACCTCCTAATCAAGGGACGAGTCCTGAATAGCGCCCAAGGGCAAAGCAGCTCTGCTGCCTCCTTCAGACCTGACACCACGCCAGTGTCCTCTTAAGAGTAAGATGTTTGCAGATGACAAATAGGAGAGGGAAAAAGGGAGCATAATGGGGGAGGAGGTGTTGGGAAAAAAAAAGAAAGCAGCAGTGCTCATTAAAGACACAGGGAAATGATGCCTTTCATACCTGCTTCGCTCCCTTTTGCTCCTTCCATTCTTCAGACAAATGAGATACCCACGGCGCACGCAGCGCGCTGGCATACTTCCTCAATTATTAATGGGAGATGCTTTGTTTTATTTAATGCCATGGTTTTGATTAGTTTATTCTCCTGGGACATGCTTTTTTTCCCCCCTTGTCTCCTTGTTTCCTCCTCCTTTCTCTGGTCTACCTTTAATCCATTTTTCTTGCAGTAACAATGCACCTACGATGCTGCTTCTGCCACCAGGTTCTTTGCTAACATGGGCTCGGATGAGTCAGGCAGGCACGACGTTTCTCCAAAAGGCCATATACTGCCAGAGCCCCTTCTTGGGAGAGAGTGAGGCTTGCTAGAAAATAATGAGAACTGGCAGGTCTGATGATCCAAAGCCAAGAAACATATGCCTGGCCTGCCTCTTTCATCTCTGTAATTGGGTTTTTTCACTCCTGTCAATTAGGGCTTTTTTCCCTCTTCCTTCTGCCCCAGCGTGTCTCCTTTTGCAGAGCACACTGCGAGTGTCTGAATGGCTGATCACAAGGGTGGCCCTGGCGTAACCGGCACCGGGGCGATGTGCAGAGGTAGGTTTGTACGGGATCACGGGAGCCCGCTGGAAAATCCTACGGTTACTTTGACAAGAGAGGGAGGACTATTTCTGCCAGAGAGAGACAACACCTCTGGGCACATGGAAATGGAGGTCTTATTTTCTCTTCTTGTCTCCAGAACAGCCTGGGTGCTACGTGATGACATATTTAAAGACAAGGCAAGGTTTTTTCCTACTTCCAGTTCCAGCCATGAAGTTTATTCCCAGTGGTGCACTTATGGGGTGTTGTGGTTAAACCCCAGCCAGCAACTTAGCACCACACAGCCGCTCGCTCACTCCCCCCTGGTGGGATGGGGGAGAGAATTGGAAGAGTAAAAGTGAGAAAACAACTCGTGGTTTGAGATGAAGACAGTTTAATAAATAAAGCAAAAGCCATGCACACAAGCAAAGCAAAACAAGGAATTTATTCACCACTTCCCATCAGCAGGCAGGTGTTCAGCCATCTCCAGGAAAGCAGGGCTCCATCACACCTAACGGTTACTTGGGAAGACAAACGCCATCACTCCAAACATCCTCTCCTTCCTTCTTCTTCCCCCAGCTTTATATACTGAGCATGACGTCATATGGTATGGAATACCCCTTTGGTCGGTTGGGGTCAGCTGTCCCGGCTGTGTCCCCTCCCAGCTTCTTGTGCACCCCCAGCCTGCTCGCTGGTGGGGTGGGGTGAGAGGCAGAAAAGGCCTTGACTCTGGGCAAGGATTGCTCAGCAATAACTAATACATCCCTGAATTATCAACACTGTTTCCAGCACAAATCCAAAACACAGCCCCGTTCTAGCTACTATGAAGTAAGGTAACTCTATCCCAGCCAAAACCAGCACATGAGGGATTACCCTTAGCTACAGCAAAGCCCCCTGCTCCTGCGTCAGTGGTCAAAGAGGGGCTTAAAATAGGTAGCGTCTCTGTTGGGAGAGCAGTGTCTGCAGAGGATGACTTTGTACCTCCCCTAGATTTGCCCTTGCACCTTTTCTCTAGCCCTGGCCCCAGCTCTCGACACCCGGAGCCATGAGAGTACAGGCAGCAGGCAAGCCTGCCTGCCAGAGCCAAGGGAATCCTGCCGTAATTCAGCCTGGATGTAGGAACCATCCACCCAGTGGCTCATAAAGACAAGCCGGGTAGAAAACATATTTCTTGCTATTATTTATATTTCTCAAGCCTTTTAAAAAAATCACTGACTTCTTTCCATGAACGTGTCTCCTAGTGGGAAAATGTCAAACTCAACAGCTCAAGAGTTGGTGAGAAAGGTGAGGGCTACCTTTTAAATTCTGCCAAATAATTTGAATAGCTTATCCCGTTGTCGAGCAGGACAAAAGCTCATTGCTTTCATCTCCCATCGCAAACAGCAGCTCATTTCAAAGGGGAATTCAGGGCTGGTGACTTCGGCTGCCAGGCTGGAGGTGGTGACTCTGTGCTGGCTGCAGCAGTCACCACTGCGGTCACCAGCTCAGTCACCGGTCTGCACGCACTGTTACAACTGGAAAACATTGAGAATTTTTTCCATGAAGTGGATTTGAAGATATTTTTGTCCCATAAAGAAAAAAGAGGTAAAAGCTATTAACTTTGAAAAGTACTTCAAATTTCACGTTGCTTAACATGATCTTTTTTTTCCTGTTTTTTCTTGGAAAGGTAGTGTGAAAAAAATTTTTTTCTTATTTTTCATTTTTCTTGGCAACTGCAAAACAAGTTTCAAAAAGGGCTACTTAAACATAAGCGGGTGCAAAAATTCCAGTTTTAAATACAGCTGCAGAAAGCTGACAAAAGCCTTCCTTCCTCTTGCTCTCTGCCTCTGCTTGTACTTTTTGATCTGGTGTTCAGAAGTCTGCTGAAAGTATCTGGTATTCTGGGACTTGGGACGGATGTGAGCGGCCAGAGGGCGGCTGCTCGAGGACCCTTCTGGGCTATGCATCTAATACCTGGGTGTTTGCAGTTAGGGATCCAGCCGGGTCCAAACCTGCCACCACTGTCCAAATGAAAGGATACTGATTTTCCAGAGAACTGGGCTATATTACCGATATTGCAGCTAAAGCTCGCCTTTCTTAACCAAATACAGTACAGTCGCAAATTAGACTTACAAGATTGCTTTGTATGTTATATAAAAAAATTGTGCACGAATTTTACTGCCGGGCAGTGCCCAGAAGGGGCACACAAGGGTGGGTGGCTGTGCAGGTCTGTGTATGCAGGAAAGGAGACAGCACACATGCTCTTTATACTTCACCAATTCTTCACCTGAAAAAATGCTGGAATGACCAAGTACTATCATATCTCATATAATGCTCATCTTTGCACAACTAAATAGGTTTATCTGAGTAGCTGTCAGCATCAGACGTCTGGGGGTAGTTATACATCAGCCTGGCTGATAAAACAAATGTGGTCAGATTCAGGGAAGACAAATTATTTCACAAGCCTCAATACCAACTAAATGTGTATTTCATTTTCATATAATATATTGCAGGTATCTGTAAAAGGAGTGAAGGGCATATTGCTGGCTGTCTCCTTGTCTGCATACGTGATTTTCCCCCCGATCAGCCCCTCACCAGAAGCAGCAAGGGCAATGCACCAGCAGAACAACACGGGTCCTGCCCCAGACCTTTGCTCTGAGCACGCTTGCAGAGACGTGCTGGTTTTCCAGCCGTTCATGGGCACCGTGAAGAGGAAGCGTGATTTGGAGGACATGAAAAAGGGGCTTCCCAGAATCGAGCACTGGAGCGGTTAACGTTTCTGAAGAATGAACTCCAAGGAGTCTGTGACTGAGAATAGAGACGCGCTGACGTGTCTGTTTAATCAGAGCAGAGAAACGAACAGATCCACAGAGTCTGTATAGATCAAATTCCACTTGGATGTTGTGACTGAAATTACACCAGACTCTGTTGAATCTTGAGGAATTATTCTAATATTTTAAGAAAAAGTGCCCTACCTGCAGGAGACTGATTCCTCTCCAAATCTCATGGGAGCAGGTGAAAATGAGAGAATAAAACTGAATACCACAGCTGAGATCTTCTGCTGATACACAACAGTATAGTTAAGCTAAAATCTTTAAAGCTATGTCAAGGTAAACCAGCTGTTGTTCTTGCCGGCCATTCTACCCAACCACCAGGAACCCAAAGAAAGAGCCACAAAATCAGGTTTTAACCTGAACCTCTACATCTGTCAGAAGACAGTGGCTTGAATAATAAGCTCAGCCTTAAAGCTCTAGCTGGTGTCATGCTGCCAACCCATTCCTCACAAACTGAAGATCTGCATAATTAATTTTAAAAAATTTGGCAACAAAATAGACTATATCAGTTGAAAATCTAGCCCTGAATTTTCTTTAAGAATAAATGAGGGCATATTATTAGTTGGAATTTTAAGTATTGGGCCTTTAGATCATTTACACCTTTTAAAATACATATAATAATTTTACAATGCCTTACATTTGCTGCCCCTCCCAAGTTTTCTCATTTATTTTCTCTTCTTCCATCATCTCAATTATCATAGAAAGTGGATAAACGCCAGCAAAGACAGACACAGCTTACGACATCTCTAAATGCCCAAGAGGTAGGTAAGTCCCTGGGGAGGTAGGAGCCTCGAGTTCAATGCAAATTTCAAGCGAAGCAGGGGAGGGACGAGCACCTGGCTCTTTCACACTCGAGAGAATGATCTAATTGCTGGCTATTAGTCCTCTATATGACTCAAAAATCTGGCTGTGCCCAGTGCCTTTTCCTCTTACCAAATCTAAACCCAGGACCTAATCGCTGGAAATTGGAATTAGATGCTTAAATGGTGCTGTAGATCTGGCAATAAGCAATAAGTCAGGGGAGGAAATCTGACCCTGTCCTTTACCTCGTACATCGGTTGCACGCCTGAAGCACAACGACCCAGCTTACATTTGTCTGGGCACAACAGCCTCAGGATTTTCTGTCCCAGTTTTCAGGCACATTGAATTCTGCTTTGGCAAGTAGATCCGTTACCCAGAAGAGGCGTTGCTGCTACTCCAGAAACTGCAAACATCAGTTTCAGAGTTAGACTCCTGCTTTCCAAGGCCATGATGCCTTTCTAAGAAGTGCCCCCAGATGCCCAGGTCACATCCCCTTCATTTTTTGCCAGACTCAAGGAGCCCCCTCGATCTCACCTGTCCAAGTGCTGACCCTGTCCAAATTCTGACCCCTGGGAATCAACTTCAGTGAGATGGGGGATATCAAACACACAGAACATGCAGCTTTTGTAGAAACCAAGGGCTCTGCCATCTCCTTCACCCTTTACCAACTCTTGCTGAACAAGATTCAATGTGCAATACCCACAAAAACAGTAGAGAGGTTGATTTCTCACTATACCTCTGTCTTTATCTTCTTTCCAGCTTGCCTGAAATCCTCTGATCACCTGCACTACGTCTTGACAGTTCCAACATCTTGGTGGCAAGAGAAGAGGCCCACTGAGAAATGACTAATACCTCCCTTGTTGCAAACCCTGCCACTGGGTGTGGACCTCCCAAGTCTCTGCTGCCTCGTGGTGAGTCCCGTCTGTGGTGGCTGGTGACCCTGTGTGCTTGGAAGGGGCAAGCAGGGTGTCTGAGAAAAGCCAAGTGCTGGGCATTGCCTGGGACAGGAGGGTGCACCGCAAACCCATGGCCAAGCTTTGACTCCTCAGCCTCCTCTCCTAGCAGCCGCGGTGCCCGTTGCGCTTCCCTTGAGACGCAGTTTCTTCTTTCCATCCAAAATAAACACGGGAAGGTCACGCTGTGCTAGTGGCAGCAAGTTAAATGAAACCCCGGCATTTCATAACTGAGAAATATGTAGACACAAGAGGCAGCGGGGAAGGAATGGCTTTGAAGTTTAGCTAGTCAATGCGTCCCTCTGGGTTTTTTTTTTTTCTTATGCTCATTTTTCGCTTCTTAAATATATGTATTTTAAATGGTTGTGTAAATAAATGAGGACCTGGGAGAGGATCTGCCACAGCATAGAAAGAAAAGAAATTTCTATGCACCAGACAAAGAACTAAACCATGAGAGAATGTTGTACAGCCCCCTCTCTTGGTAGCAGTCATTAATAATACTAAGCTGGAGCAGCAGTGTTTGGATGTTCACGCCTTTCTGTGGTGCACTTCGCTGCACCCTGGTGTACTTACTATTTGCAGCTCCTGATGGAAATTTTTCTCGTGCTCAAGAGCCCCAGGGAGGAAATGTCAAGAAAGGAAAGCTCTCCTACTTGCTACCAATCCAAAGTTCAGGGGGAAGCCACCCAAAACCCTTCCAGTCTTTCCAACAAGCTGTAGGGTGAAGCATAAAGTGCTCCTCCAGGATCTGGAGTCCCAGTAGTTAATAGATATTCTGCAATAATTTGGGATAAAAGAAAAAGAAGCAGGAAAAAAAGCAGTAGGAGGAAAGAGATTCTTGCTCTATTCCATAAGATTGTATTTTTTTCCTAACTGAACTAAAAATGAAAGCAAAATACATTCTCTTCAAACGAGAGCAATTTTTTAAATTGTCTTTCCAGATTTTTTGGCATTTAAAAAAATCAAAACAAGGAAAGAGAAAATGTTAAATTACTTAAAACAAACTGGCCAATGTGTAGCTGAGATCATTCAGTGCTGCGATAGACACGGTGCTTATTCTTTTATATCTTCTCCTTTCAGACTGGAGACCAGAGAAGATAAAAAATGCTCATTAGGTGAAGAAGAGTAAATCAGAACTGTTCCAACACTGGAGCTCGATCGTTCTGTGAGATTTTAAGGTCATCTTGCTACACAGAAAAGGAAATGATTACAGGAAATATTACACTTCATGCTTCTGCAGCTGGATTAAGTGTTTTATTACTTACCACTGAGGACACTTCTGTTTGACACAACTATATTTGTTAGAGTATTTTATTAAATTACAGCAAACATCTGAATTCAGAGTGGGGCTATTGAGAAGCTAAATGTAAGAAGAATTGACATTACAGTGTCTCAGCAGCAGTAAAGCTGTAATCGGTTTTGACAGATCTTACTCATGTGCTCTAGGCTCAACGAGAAGTTGTTCAGATACCACCATGGTGAAGCAGAAAGGAATGAAATATCAGGAGCTCCCTAGAAATGCAGCACTATGGAGAAAGGCTCTCTAGAGATGCTTCTCCCTATTTTTCACCAACAGCACTACAAAACTGAGGGCTGTAGGTAAATAACTGGTAAATACTTTGGTATTTAGAAAGATTTGGCATATTTGTTAACGGCCCTGCCTCCTGACCTTACACGACTGCATGGACAGCTTATCTATCACTTTAAGACATAAGCTGCTGGCCCCCAAAGCTGTAGACAAATTGTAGGTAGAAAATAAAATGATCCCATTGAGTGTTTTTCAAGCTATTTTTTTTACGGCTTGTTTCATGAGTTTTGCAATTCTCATTTGATTTTTTGAATGTTTGGGACTAATAACTTTAGGTCCTTGATTTTGCTGTTTCTGGCAGGAGAACTAAGAAAAGATGGTTGCTGGTGCCTGCTGTACCCCAAGACAGCCTGCAACAGCCTGGCAGAACCAAATCCCAGGTAAGGACAGCTGAAGGGCAGTGGCCACTTCTTTCCTTCCCCCTTGGACATGAGATGCAGGAAGAGAGGTATAAAAAATCACTGGCATCTCCCTACCAATGATGGGGGATCCCCAGTGGGATCCTCTGCTCAGATTTAAGTAATTTTTAATCCCAGGCTGGAAGGAAATTATATTCAGCAACAATTAGACCAGCCTTCTGTAACGATGCGGGGTGCAATATGACCCCATTTATTGTTAGCTCTCACATGAGAACTACCATGCAGGGAACGTTTTTCACATCTGCAGTCTGTAGGAGGCATTTTCTAAGGGTTAAAGGCTTCTTGCTCATCACAGGACAATGAATTTCCCAGAGGAACATTCTCAGGCTCATCCCTTATTCCTTTCACTCTGCTTTATAGTCCTGGGAGTCATTAGAGCACAGGTACATCTCCAGTCATTTTTGAAATACCATAGGAATTGCACAGCTGAGATTACTTCCTCCCTCTAGCATGCAAATCATTCCTAAAAGGGTTTTCCTGGAAAACAATTCCTTACATTTTTTCCCAAGGGTATGTGCTCTTTTATTTGTCGGGGATCCAAATGCTTATGTGACGATGCATAAGGAACTATTTAAACCTAGAGTACTTCGGGGTGGCAGCAGGTTTTTCTCCTCTTCCCTTCATGTTGTCTCATTCTTTTTACCCATTCATAAGACCTCCACTGAGCCAGAAACTCAGAAAAAATCTTTAAATGGTTGTTCAATGTCTTAGCGTGCTGAAACAAGCCAGTTTCTCTGCAAAATTCACTTACACACCAGCTGATTACCTATAACTTCTTGTTGTGGACAAGTTTTTCCTTTATAGACTCTTTGGACTTTTATTTTCTCTACTCAAAGTTTGCATGTAGTCAAGAGTATCTCTTGCAGTGACCTCTATCCCATGTAGGTTCAGTGGTGCAGGATTATCCTTGGATGTCTGCTACATTTCTGTTGAAGTCTCTTGACCATAAGCATGTCCTTTAAGCCTCCATCCAGAAACGAGCAGCAGGTGCCAGATGTATGAAACTATTTGTTTCTACAAATACTACAAAACAAAATTTGTTTCTACTACATTCTACATATGGTACTACATATTTGCTCCTAATGAAAAATCTTCTTAAAGTATCCAAACCCCTCGTGTAGTCAATGGAAAGGGAAAGGTGTCTTGGAAGATTTCCAAGGATTAAACCCAACTGAGGACCCTTACTTGATTGCATCTCTCTGAAGACAGACACAGGTGGTCTCTCCCAAGGTTAAATGTCCTTCCAGATGGTGACCTTAGATGCATACTCATGTTCCAGTGATTTCGATAGGAATTAAAGGTCCAGACCCAGGTCACTAACAAATTGCAATTTGGCCATTCACATCAGAACTGAGATTTACATAACTAAGCAAGAGCTTTGGTGTCCAACGTACAGAGCGTTTCAAATTCTCTAATTGTTTCTGAATTCAGACAAACTGCTAGCTCTGTGGGTTGGGTCTTCTGCCCAGTGCCAAACGTGCAGGCTGTGCTAGCGTGGAAGGAGCTGCTCCATTGACTAACTCCACAGGGAGTCCTTCCTCCAGACTTTGTTTTGTTGCTTCACAAAAATAAAACTGTTACAGTTCAGGCGGGATTTCTAGTTCCTGGAAGCCTCCCTCAAAATAAAGCTGACTGATAAAGTTGTGCATTGTTTTTTCCTGGTGTTAGCCACCCCGAGTCAAAGCCCCTGCAAATGACAGCACCGTGTAGATGGGTTCAAGGGTCTAATGCAACAAAGGACCTGAGTGTTCAGCTCTTTTTCTCCCTTGCAGGAGCAAAGTCATGTTCCTTTTTAGTTTCCTCTCTGGAGAGAGCTTTATTTAAAATTCTGTTTGTACAGCTCTTTTTTTCTTTAATGCCTTTGGGCCTTGAGAAATCTGGAAGCTCAAGAATTCAAACTTCAAGGAGGTTGTTTAGAAAAACTTCAGTGTACTACAGCATTTTGTAAACTCCAGATGCAGGCTGGTGCCTTTGATTATTGATACATGTCATTCAGACTCTGCCTCTGTCAAACATTTTTTATTTCCACACTATGGGGTGAAAAATTCCCCATCTAGCAGTTGCCTTGTGAAGCAGAAAATGCTAATGTTTGTGTCTGTCGCAATGCACCTCTGGCAGGAAAAACAGAGGCTCTGTGCAGGGAAATCTTAGTGTTGTCAACCCCTCCCTTTCCGGTAGAATATGCACCTGTATCACATTTTTATATAATCATTGTGGGCTGGTCTCAGCAGAGAATAAAGAGCTTAAATTTATGGCTTGCCTGACTGTGGTTGTCCCCTGCAGCTCATTTAACTATTCATCACGCTCCACGCCGTCAGCCCTCCATACAGCTGAGGATGTCACCTATCAGAGGATAAACCCTCGGTCATGTTATAAATTTAACATTATACACTAAATATCTGTATTATTATAATACTGACATAAGATATTTTATATAGATTAAATCTCTAGAACTCCTTGCAAAGAGATTTTGACTGTCACGTCCTGCTCAGCTTGTAGCTCCAGTAATTACATGATACTCCTGTCATAATGGACCAGAGCTTCAACTGGTTGAAAAGCCAAAATCAATGTAACGCCACTACTGCAGCTTTGCCGATTCACAGCATGATGGACTGGCAGCATCTTCCTCCCCTTCATCCCATACAAGCGGCACTGCGAGCTCTTACTCCAGCTCTCCAGGGACTGAACCCAAGCTCAGCGTTACCCGCGTGCCTCAGGCAGCACAGCTCGTCAGCCAGGGGAAGGAGGTTTGAGCCTTGCTGGGCACGGAGAGGCTGGGAAGCTGCGAGGCCACAGATGCTTTGACCTGGCTGCAGACACAGAAGATGCCATGTCACTTTGACTCCACAGCTGTCCACCGGAGTGGGCGTCCATGCTCTCCTGTCGCGTGCCTTAAGCACCCGTGCGATGCCAAGACACCAGTATCCACTACCTGCAGACACTTTTGAGTTGCTTTCTCCTTTGAAGATCGTGCCACCTCCTGCTACTGTTGCTCCTCAGGCTGTGCCCCAGAGAAAGCCCCATGCTATCCCAAGCCGTACCTCCGCCGGTAAGCCCGGGGTGCCGTGCCGCGGCAGCAGTGTTGCAGAAGGATAGCACTACAAGGACGGCAGCAGTGCTGAGCACTGGTGGTGCTTTCCATGGGTGCAGCCCTACACCATGGAGGTCTCCACCAGGAATATTTTCTTGGCCTGGACTGCCATATAACCTCCAGCTATCCTCACCCCTAGCCCCCACGCAACCTTGCGAGCGGGTATTACCTGAGGTGACAGTCCCCACTGGCACTGAAAATGGGACTAGATATCAATGTTTAGGCAACTCAAATCTGCCAATGTTTAGGCAACTCAAATCTGACAATGCCCTTACCTAAACAAGCCCAAAAGAGGAATCCAGAAAAGCAAGAGAGATACCAAACTGAAAGGCGAGGAACGTGATGAGGCACTGGAGCAGGCTGCTCTGAGAGGTTGTGAAATCTCCGCCCCTGGAGATACTAAAAACTCAGCTGGATGAGGCCGTGAGTGACCTCCCCTAAGCTGGCCCTGCTTTTAGGGTGCCTCAGAGACACCCAGAGGTCCCTGCCAACCTGAATCATGCTACAAACCCATGATCACGGATGGGATAAGTCAAGATGAGGCCCACAGGAAGGACCATGAGATTGGGGTTGCTGATGATAGGGCTCTGGCCCCTCCAAAAGACGGGGAGGGAATGATATGCCTCTCACCTAGTGTCATGTTATGGTTTGATTCTCCAGAGGGAAACCACAGCTTAAGAACAAGTGTACTTATTTGATTTTCATTAGCTGGGCACAGAAATAACCCATGTCACGTGAACTCTCCTCTTGCTTTTCAGTTTTACAGATTTTTCTCAGAAAGCTTCTGAAATTCAGAAATATTCCCAGGCAACCTTCCAAAACTCAGAAAGTAGAGAATATTGAACACCGTTTTCCTTCTACTAGACTACCTCATCAATTTTAATCACCAGGGAATATATTTTCAAAGTGGCACTTAGAGGTAGACAAATCGCATTAAAAAGTAAGGGGATTTCCACCCCTAAATCACCATGACCAGCTTTAAATCATACCTGAAGGCAGCTCATTTTTCTGTCCAGGCAAAGAGCAAGGCAGAGGGAAAAGCTCCGGGTGCAGGAACAAGTCTGAAGCTTTCTTGCTTGAGGAACTCGCTTTCTTTGCACTTGTCTAGGAAGGATCCCAGGAGCAGCTGGGACCTGTGTCCTGCAGAACCTCTGTGTAACCTGGTTTTTGCTACCCACTCCCTGAAGCACCCCCTTCACACAGCATCGGAGTCTCTTCGGTTTTTTAACACACGGTGAAAGAACAGATGTTAACTCTGCAGGTCCACACCTATATAAACAATACATCAGCTGAAACGGCATCTATCTTCTCGTTGCTGCAGACAAGACGTCAGCTTAATTGGTGTTCTGGACTTGCATTCTCACGCTGCATTTTTGTTTTAATTACACCTCATTAATTTTTGCCTTCCAGACTATTACAAATGGCAATGAGAAACTCAGATGCAAGTATATTCACCTTCATTTCTCATGCACATTCATATTTTTTTCATTCTGGGTATGTAATATACACAACATATTGACACCAGAACACTTGATACCAGAAGATTAAGACCCAAACACAAAAGCATTTAGTCTGTTGGCTTCCCACTGAACTCAGTGGGCTGTTTAGAGTCTCAACAGGAGCAAAGAGCTGCAATGGTTGGCTGAATCGGAGCCTCAAGGAGGAGGCCAGGACCACACAGTGAGCTAGAAAGAGCGCCAAGAAAAAAACCCAGGAGCTTCTTGGCTCTTTGTTTCCCATTCAGGACATGGGATCAGGCTTCCTCTCTCCACTGATTTCATGCAAGAGCAATAAGGGATGACAGTAGGAGGCTACATACATGATTCAGAGACAGCCTGTGCATCTTTGCATTCACAGTGACTGATGCTCCAGGTCACCAACAGAAAAAACATTTGAGGAGAGGGATGTAACCAAATCTGAACACAGCTAATGGAGAGAAAATAAAACAGAGCTGCACAAAGAACTAGGTTGAAAGCTAAGATCTAAAAATAATAAAACACATAGGTCACAATACTGTTTGGTACACCAATATGCGATTAAAACAATGGACTTCTGGGAATGTAACATTTGTAGATTTGCAGGAATATTAACAACTTTGTATGAGGCTTAACGCCGTGTTTCCTCAACCCTCCTTACGAAACAGAAATGTTAAAATACATAAAAAGTAACACTGAATTTTTAACAGAAGAAACTGTTAAAAGTGGCCGTTCATGACACAAAGCCACCCATTAAAGCGTTTTTTTAGCACAAAGGAAAAGAACAAACCCCATATATGAGATGATCCAAAGAGCGGCCTCTACTTTGTTTTTCTTAATTAATTATCTTGAGGCAGTTTTCCCCTGGCACACACACAAAACCTCACGCTGCACAAGCCATGATCATACTACTGTGGACTCAAGCCACATTTAAACACAAAGGAGAGTGCTGGAGCTACATGTGCGCAGAGCACCATCTGCAAACATCTCCAGCACCGCTCCTAGCAACTTCTGCAAAACACTGACTTTCGCACTGCCTGCAATGCAAATATTTCTGAACTTAAATATCAGCTGAGATATTTCTGAACAGAGTTCAGTGCTCTTTCCATGAGCTAACCCCTGCCTCAAAAGAGGTGAAACACAATGATCAGTCAGTCACGGCTGGAAGAAGGATCATGCACGTCTTCTAGTCCCGTTCTTGCTACATTTGGGATAATCATGACATTTTCAAGACAACGAGTGATTTTTGAAAGTTCCTTGGCTGAATACTGGCCTTTATGAAGACAGCTGCTTTAAAGGAGTTCTACGTACTAATGCCTTCACTGAATAGCATCGTTTAACTATGCAGGCATTCTCTTAGATGATTTCCTCGTATTTGGAAGCTTAGACATTCCAGATATCTTCAATTTCAAATTAGCCTAAGTATAGGGATGCCATCGTTGCTGCATATGAACTCAGTGGTAACAAAATCCAACTACAAACTCAGCCCAGAATCCAGAATGAAATGCATTAGATTTTGCTAAAAACTTCAGGAATTTGAATAACTGCTGATAAAGAAAACCCTTACCCTTTCCTGAATGCTTGATTGCACAAACCTAACTCAAGGTGAGAACAAGCAGATTGGGGAGAATTTCTTTGACACATGCTAGTTGACAAGGGCCTATAAAACAGCTCTTCTGAAACATTTCTCAGGTCTGAAAGCTTGCAGCGAGAGGATGAAAAAGGCATATGAGCTATTGAGGCTTAATTCCCTCTCACCTTCCTAGTAGCAACCCTACATATCACGACGAGTTAAAAACTGGGAACAGAAAAAAATACATGGCCTCAGAAAGCCACAACTTAATGTAGCCTGCCACTATCGAAAGGGTCCTTGCTTTGTGATTTGTGGTATTAAACAGTATAAAACTCATTTGGGTAGTTGCTGGCTGGAGGCAGATTCTGTCCGATTCTTTCTGAAAAAACACCCCAAATTTGGAAGTCTCTGCTGATGTCCAAATTGTAAAATACTGCACGAGTAGTATTTTCAGTTTAACCTGACTGGGGTTGGAATGCAAGTTTTAGAAGAAATCATGGATTGATAGAGGAATAATGGATTGACCAAGGAACAGGTCATGGATTGATAGACAAGGAAGCCCAAGATTGCCCTAATGAAGAACCATAGCATGGGTCTATGGGGGACTGTAGCCTTATGGGAAATGGTGCACAGGACCAAATAAGTCCAAACACTTCATCTACATGAACAGGTGACTCTCAAATGCTTTGTTGTGAGATCAGATGGGCACTCCTTAAACTAGTGAGGAACAAAGAGCCTCAGGCTATGGGAAAGCAAGGATGGTCTTAAGAAATTTTGACGTTTTCCTCCAAAAGCCCTTGAAATGGCAGGTGGAAAGCCAGGATCCATCATACATACTTATTTGGATGGTCTCAAAGAAAGAATGATGCTTTCTCCCAAGAAAATGGGCGATGCAGGAACGCTGGTGTCAAGGCGATCCCTTGCTGGGATTTCTTCCACTTCACTGGGTAAGTCAACTTTGGTCGAGGGATATCTTCCATGCATCAGACCATGTCACTCCTTGGCTGGCTGCTCTTGCCCCTGCCTCTGGAAGGGCTGCATCCCAACGCTGGGGAAGGCAGGCCAGCACAACTGGAGCTGGAGATTCGACAGGAAAGCAGCAGGTTGGTTGATCAACCAAAGTAAGGACAAGAACATCTGGGCTGAATTGCTGCTGTGCAGGACGGCACAGCCTGGACCTGCCACAGCTTCCAGCTGAGCCTGCTTAGGGGCACAGAGCACGTCTCTGAGCCTGCAGCAAAAAACAGCAGCTGAAGGTCTCCACTTAAGGGATTAAA
Organism: Gymnogyps californianus; assembly: GCF_018139145.2. NCBI lineage: Eukaryota > Metazoa > Chordata > Aves > Accipitriformes > Cathartidae > Gymnogyps > Gymnogyps californianus. The sequence goes on along the minus strand of NC_059471.1, from coordinate 210,965,008 downwards.
CCTCTGTCTGGCAAGAGAATCCACAGCACTTATCAGTTTAATTAAAGATATCCTCACTTCTTCCTTGGAGGACGGAAAACTCAGCACAAAGTGGCACCATCCCCTGTGGTCACAGGAAGAATATATGCTTCCTCCTGATGTAAGAGTGGCAGTAGCACCTCAAATTTGTCTCAAGCCTTCTCCCAATTATCAAAACCAGGCTGTGTGAAAAGCCCATCTGTACACTGAGCCAAAAGCATTTTGCACCTAAAAGTTGTTTTAAAAAAGAAAAGATCAGTAGCTTCGGAATAAGGGAGCTCTTGAAGCCAGCAATCCAAAATGCACTGAAAGAACAGTTCTTTAATCCAAAACTACACATATAAAGAAGTAAATTTATATTGTGGTTGAGGCCACAAAAACACCAAAAATATCAGCAGCTGATAGGCAGTTCCAGCTGCAGGCAAGACTGCAAAACCAGTTCATTGCTACAAGGAGCAGAAATTGCCTTAAGTATTCCAGCTTGCTTTTTGATTTGCTGGTTTTGAAGTGATTTCACTTCAGTTAGTGAGGATGAGATACAAATGTCAAGGGGCTGGAGAATTTAAAAATGCACACAAGAGTACTTTATGGGAACAAACTCTCAGCAGGTCTCTTTGGCTGTGTCTAGGCACCTTGCTCGTCGTACAAACACAGACAGCGCTGGAGGAGAACAGCTCCTGAGGCTCTCTAGCCCACCAGAGGACACGATTTCATGTTTGTTTTGTGAAACCCCTAGATTTCCCCTGACCCACAGCCTGGCATGGAAAGTGCTACAGGTAAAGCAACAGCTGGAGCGCTTTGATATCCTGAGGTGATGAGATGGCAGAGGACATAGAATCATAGAATCGTTTAGGTTGGAAAACACCTTTAAGATCATCAGGTCCAACCATTAACCTAGCACTGCCAAGTCCACCACTAAACCATGTCCCTGAGCACCACTTCTACACAGCTTTTAAATACCTCCAGGGATGGTGACTCAACCACTTCCCTGGGCAGCCTATTCCAGTGCTTGACAACCCTTTCGGTGAAGAAATTTTTCCTAATATCCAGTCTAAACCTCTCCTGGTGCAACTTGAGGCCATTTCCTCTTGTCCTATCACTTGTTATCTGGGAGAAGAGACCGACATCCACCTCGCTGCAACCTCCTTTCAGGTAGCTGTAGAGAGCAATAAGGTCTCCCCTCAGCCTCCTTTTCTCCAGGATAAACGACCCCAGTTCCCTCAGCCGCTCCTCAGAGGACTTGTTCTCTAGACCCTTCACCAGCTTCATTGTTCTTCTTTGGACACCCTCCAGCACTTCAAGGTCTTTCTTGTAGTGAGGGGCCCAAAACTGCACACAGTATTCGAGGTGCGGTTCCTAACGTCCCGCCAGCCCAGGAGGCTGTCCTAGGTCTTCTTCAGCACAGTGGTCAGAAGTCCTCGTGATGAGCCCCGGGGGCAGCAGCCTGCCCAAGGAAAGGGCAGCAGAGCTGGAGCTCAGCAGGGACGAGGAGCTTGGTGCCACGCTTTCCCTGCCGGAGGGCAACTCGCCGTTTCCCACCTGCATCTTCCAGTCTGCTGCTGTCACCCCCTAGAAAGGCTTGGAGAAAGGACTTTTAAGTGGAACTCACAATCCAAGGTGGAAAAGCCACCACGAATACCTGCTTGCTGCTGGGTTTAGCAGGGCCCTCAGGAGCTCAAGCGTGGCAGGGCTGGTTTTTGTGCTCTCTGCAGGAACAGCAAGCTCTGCCCACAGCACCCTACATCCACCTTGCAGTAACAGAGCGGCTTTACCCAGCACCAGCAGATACTCCATGGGCTGGACTTGAGGCTCAGACCACAGGGCAGGGAGACCCAGTGACTTTGCTTTATAATTTTTTTTTTTTCCCCTGCACTTTTGTGTTAGACAAGCCTTCCAGCTTTCAGACCAGAGCAGGATACAGCCCTGGACGCGCCTTTTTCATCGTATTTCAAGCAATCCTCCCATTTTCATGTATTCATAATTTAATCTGCATGGGGTTTATAGGCCAAAATAGTGGTGTTTTGACTCGGAGGGTGTGTGGGACAGTAAATGTGGTCCATGCCATGTGTGTGGACCCAGCTGGGGGGCTGCAAACGTGCACAGGGGGGGAAGGAGGCACATGGGGGTTGCAGAGGGCCGGCAGCCCCCCGAACGGAGCAATCATCTCCCCCTTGTAGGCAGATGGCGAAGATTTGAGGAGGAAGCGAGTGTGTTCGCACATAGGGAGGTGATTTGGATGCAGGCAGGGAAGTGTGGCAGGGTCTGGCCGATTTGGCCGGGCTGCTGCTCGTTGTTATAGCAACAGGAGGAGTCTGCTGTCAGCCGAGAGGATGGAGCGGGAGGGTGGGGAAGGGGGACATTTTTAGAAAGCAAAGGAGGGAGTTTGAATGGGTGAAGAGAGGGAGAAATCGAAGGTCTGGAGACCAGGATGGAAACTGCAGAGGGATGGGTGGGATATGTGGGAATGGAGGATCCTCCACACCCGCATTCAGACGGTGTCCCATCGAGCTCCTTCCCCAGGGCAGAGCGAGGGTCTGGCCAGGGTCCCTCTCCTGCTGGGAAGGGGAAGGGCTGCCAGGCCACGAAGGGCACAGCAATGCTCTACACAGTGGCAGCAGGACAAACACCATTGCTGGTGGGGTAGCCAGTGGGAAGGGGGCAGAAGGGAGGGAGCACAGAGATATTGTGCTTGTTGCTGGAACTGCAGTGGTATGTAAATCCTCTGCAATGACCCCAGAGTTTAACAGAGCGGTTGCTGTTGCCCCTTAGGGTAAAGGACCAGCCGCTGGAGAAGGCTGTCCCAGCCACTGCCCTGGCACATTTGGGCTTATCACACCTCCAAAACATCCTGATAACGCCTTGGATCTCTGCAGTGATCTGCCAGTGCAAAACAGCCCTGGAGAGTCCACAACAGCCACCACCGACCTCTCCTTGGCAAACCAGACTGAGCATTTTAACAGAAACTGAGACACCAAAAAACCCCTTTGTGAATCCAGCTCCTGAATTACTGAGATCTTGAAACACACTCAAGGCTTTTTAGCATGATGTCTCAGCGCAATGGAACTGTTAATGACATTTGCATAACAAAAATCACTAAATAATCTTGCATTTCCCTAAGGAAGCACCAGTTTACAACACAGCAAGTCTCAAGAGCTCAGCACTGCTGTGTTTTCGGAGGAAAGCTTTGGAGAGGGAAGGAGGGAAAGCCTTTGCAGGGCCATCCCACAGACTTAAAATCCTCCAGCCCGGTGCAGCACCCCGCTCCGCACCGCTTTGCCCAGGAGATGGCAGCAGCGTGTGCGAGTCCAGCGTGGGGCTGCGGGATCCGGCCCCGCGGGATCCGGCCCCGCGGGGACCCCTCGCAGCCCAACAGCCCCCGGAAACCCCCACGCTGCGGCCTAGTGACGGGCAGGTAAGTAACCTGCACGGTAAATCCTTCAAAGAGGCTTTTTATCGCTTTAAGCGGGACAATTTGACTTCGCCCAGGGATCGCTTCTGTGTATTTCAGGCTTCTTGCTAATCACCCAACGTACTTCTTCCACCCTCCTTCTCACCCCCGTTGGGCTTTTATCATCACGGCCCTTCTTTTTAAGTGGGGCTCTGAGATAAAAACTTCGGTACAACTATACCGGTTGCTCGTTTATGCTCTGTCAGACATCCACTCTGAATTTTTACTCCTATCTGCGCTTTCACCCCGCATACAGAGTATTTCTCATTTCCACACCCCACATGCCGAGGGCTTGGGCTGGGTTTCCCCTTCACTCTGCACGGCAGTGCAGTCATCAGCCTCAAACACCCATTTTAGGATCCATCCCAAGGATTCCTCACTAACTAAACGCCTTTCATTACAAACCAGCCCTGGGAAATAATCCAAGGGCAGGGAGGCCTGGATAGGCAGCAAGAGCCTGGGGTGAAAGGAAACAACAGGAAAGGAATCAAAAGCACAATGAAGTTTCAGGGGGAAAAAAAAGACATACGGTACATTAGATGTGAACACAGGAACACACTATGCCGTGCGCAGGCTGTGCATCATCCTCAGACTTGCTGTTCAACCTTGGGTACAAGGTGGAAATCTTCATCAGTCAGGGACTCGCCTTCCCACTGCTTATTCTTCCTTTTTAGCACCTCCTTTTCCTCCCCCAGACAGCAATCCCTGCTCTTCAGCATCAGGATTGAGCGGTTCTGCCCACAGAGGGGCCTTTTAAAGCTGTAGGTAGTTTGCAGTTCACCTCCAGTCTGGTTATCAGCACGATTTCCTAATAGGCAGGGAATAGAGTTCTTGGTGCAAAACAGAAGCAACTCCCTTGCAATAAGAAAATAACAAAAAATGCAAGATCTGTGCTTTGACGAGAATTTACTCCTTGGTATTTAATGAGTTAGTTGGATTTGTATTAGAAATGAGAGGAAAATTTCCCTAACAAATCAGCAGTTGTGAAGTATAGGGCCCACTGTGCTTAGCAACGTTCCAAAAGCCACTTCTTTGCTGAGCTCAGCTCATGAAGGTGGTACCCTGAAATTGTACGGAGGAGAATTCACCTAAATGATTAGCACAGAAATAAAGCCGGATGAAGACAAGTGCTGAAATTGTGCATCAGGGAAAATTGCTCCTTATGGTCCACGACTGCAGTGATGAAGGGCCTTCCAGGTTTGACAGCGTAAGTTTAAAGGGTCTTTCTCTTTTCCTGCTGCTACCAATGAAAGAAAATTCCTGATCAGCTTTTCATGGGAGAATCTTTTAGGCTTCATTTACCAAAGGAGAGCTGAAAGACAGATATCCTGTTGGACATAACACCTTTTTCAGGGAGACCATTTCAGATGGGCTGGGCTGCCGTGCCCCGACTCCAGAGCAGGTGGGATTCAGCGCTCCGCAGGCAGCTCCCTTTGCCTTTCTATACCAAGCGATACGCGCTTCAAATGAACCCTGCTAAGGGGCTTGGGCTTGCTGGGTGCTTTTTAATTTTCAAGCACAATGAAGCAGACTTGGCCTTTCAATTGCATTATGAAAGATTTGTTTCTGAACAGCTGAAGAGGGGGAAAGAAGTACATTTCTTCTTCCCACCTAATCAGGCCGAAGTTTCCCCGTGCCAGCCTCAATCTGTGTTAAATTGATCATGCCATCCACTGGAGGGATTAGACTCGGGTACATAATAGAAGTTAATTCCGAAAATGATTACTCAGATAATTAAGTACAACAGCTGTAGTGGGCGATTCTGGCTCTTGGAGCCCCCTCTCAGGTGCTTTATGTCCCCCCGCTTCCCTCACCACCACTGTGGAGATGCCACCTCCGCTCCCGCTGGCCGGCGTTTGGCCTGGGGCAAGCCCCTTCTCCCCAGGCCCCTGCAGAGGCCCCACGTCCCCCCAGCACCTCGGGGGCTCAGGGGAAGCCTCCATGACACCAAGCACCAGAGCCGGCGAGCTCAGTGGAGAGACGGGCTCTTTATCAGCTTATGAACCCCACAGAGATTAAGGGCCAAATTTACTAAAGGCATCCAGGTGCCTCATCTTTCCTAGGGGGCAAAACTCCATGAAAAAGAACGGGTGGTTTAGAGGCGGCATTTGAATCGGCCAGCTTCAGAGTCCTTGCAACGTAGATGACATTCCCTCCCAGTCAGGCGTTGCAGGCTCCTTTGCAGTCAAAGAAAGGAAGGGAACCGCGCTCCGCAGGGCTGATTTCTCTGCACTGATACAAATGAAAAGCAGATGATTAGCCCGAAGGCACCTATCTGAGGTTCAGCAAAATGGACTCCTGGGTACCCAAAGACGAACAGAAGCAGTCCCCGTCTAACCTCAGAGAGGCAATGCAGGCAAGGCAGTGTGGTGGACCCAACGCAGCCTTTACCTAGGTCTAAAGCAATGCCAAAAGACGGGCTGTGGAAAACAAGCACTGGAGTGGGAGTCAGAATGTCTGCGCTCTATTGCCATCTCTAAATACTTCCCCTGGCCATGGTTTCTGCCACCTCCATCGAGGAGAGTCATGCTTAATATTGACAAGGGCACCACAAACCTTTACTCTGACAGATGAAAGACTTCAAGTAAACACGAACAGTTTAAAATGGCAGGGTGAGGGGAAAGATATCTTGTATTTCCACTCCTCCAGATCTCGTTAAGTGTTTGTGCTCTTCCTATTGCGATGCCTTGAGAACCCAACTTGCCCTCCCGTTCTTCACCCTAAAGACGTCAGTTCTGATCCTATGGAAACCGCACTGCTGAAGCTGTTCTGTCTCCAGCTGTCTCGCTCAGTTGTTTTCTTAAGTGCAACTGGTCACCACAGGTGCCATCAGCCATTTTAGGGTATGAATGCCATCCATAGACCCTGTAACAGCAGCTAAGGGACCTCAAGGTACTTCTTTCCACAAAGCTATGGCATGACACAACCCATCTGCATACGGCCACAGGAGCACAAGCAAAGCCCCCAGCAGACCAGTGCTTGCAAAGCCACATGACAAAATGTATTAGCTCAACGCAACCCAAAAAAGCATACAGAAGGAAGATCATCTTTTCCACTGGACATGCTACAAAAGCAGATCACATGCCCTCACTGTTTTCTTTCTGGAGCTGGAGTGCAATATCAAAGGATAATTCAAAACACATTCGGATATGCTTGAGGTAGGAGAGCACAGGGCAGTATCTCCATCAGGCCATAGAAACCCACCCCTTATTAACTCTCTGTTCTTTCTTACCTCCCCCACATTTGACAGCTCCTGGAGCAGGTCCAGCGTCATTGCATCAGCAGTACTGCCAGGACCCATTCCACATGCTGAGCAGTTTCTGAAGGAAAAAGCATTTCCTGACATCTGTTCCGAATTCACTGCTCTTCTCCTCCTCCCCCACTTCGTTTCACCCCGCGCTCCTCCCCAGCTCCCCCGCCATCGCCACCTGGCCCCGGCTGACCAGGGTTCACCAGTAAGAGCTGAGGATCTCTGTGGAGAATTGATGACCCACACCTGTTCCAGCCCGGTTCCTCCCTCTGCTAATTTTCTCTCTCTGCTGTTGACACAGGCTTTTGCTCTTAGCAATGGCACTGAGCAATCTGACCCTAACCCAGCAAATCATTTGCGTATGCACTTGCTTTTGCATGCCCAAGTTTTTCCTACGAGAACCACAGGCTTGAGCGTTGGCTAAATTAAAAGGACCTTTGCAGGACTGAACCCAGGACCAGGCTCATTACTCTTTCCTCACTCCCTTTTAAGATGGAGCTGTTGCAATGCTAACGATTCCAGGGTTGAATTTTACCTGGTGCACTTGGATGAAGTTAGCAGGATAGGGAATGAGTTCTACAATTGTTTGATTCCCATCATAAGTTTTCCCTCATGCTCTGCCTCACCTTGCGCTAGCTGAACAGCTACACAGTCCTAAAAATTTTCTGCGTCAAAAATATTCAAAAGATAGTAAGACTAAGAGACACAATGAGCTTTTTCTGCCAACTACTTTGTCAATAATTTTGCATATACAAACACAGATGCAGTTTAAAGGAACCAAAAGTCATCACAATCTTGATACTTCCCCCTGCACTGCAGAATTTGAAAGAACCTGGATATCTCAGCTCAGTCCCCGAGGTTTTGTTTTCAGCAGGACATGACAGACACCACCGCATACGCCAAGCATGTAGTAGATTTTATTAAGCATAACTTTGGTTCTAAGTATTCCACCCTCATTCTCGTAATACCTTTAGTTAAAAACAATTATACAAGAGCAAATACAAAAAATATTAAATTATGAAAACACATCCATTAAGGCTCCCTTTTTATATTTATATATATTTATATATGTACACTCAAACAAGTGCAGATATTAACAGAAGGTTAAAGCCACAAAAATGCTAAAAAATTTACTATTATACTATCAAAAGCAAGAGTTTTAAAAAAGTACAAAGTGGTAAGTGAGCCATTTTCAAATCACTGAAGTATTTGCCAGATTGCTTCAAAACCCATATAGCTAAAGGGCAGATCAGGAATTGCTTACACTCACTGGCAAGCAGTTTCTTACTTGAGTAGCCGCACAGGACACTTGCGGTGTGACTAGCTGACCACCCATTTAAGGGTTGCCCATTCTAGCCCAATCCTGACTTTAAAGACAAGCTTTTGCCTGTCAAATCGACGTGAAGGTGGCTGGGATTCCTAGACTAAAGGGTCAGCAGAATTCAAAGATGTTCTAACACACACATTGATGTTCTATTCACACAGAGAATTAATTCCAACTGAAAACAAAAACCTACTTCATGCTGTATGTACAAGGGAGTTTTCTGTCCTCCTGTGTTTCAGAAAGAGAAACTCTACCCTGAATCACAAGCTAACGTGGAGAGAAAGCAGAATGCCTTCAGCCTTGAAGGGCCCAATCCAACACACTCACTGAAGCCCGAGAGAAGTCCTCATCCCCCACCGATTCCGGTGCCATTTGGATTACACCAACTTCATTTCACTCTGCGTGCATGGTAGGATTGCCATGTTCACCAAGGGGAAATGGCTGAGAAGAAATGGTCTGCTCAAGCCAGAGGAGGGTTTCCTCACCAACTTCTAGACATTTCCATACTGAGCAGAAGGTTAATTGTGAAGTGGAAACCTAGAGGCATGAAGTTTGGTAGGCTGGGAGCAGGTAAGATAAAACATGAGCGTGGCGTGGAAGGCTCATATACAGTGCTGCCTCATCAACATGAAACAAACTCAGTCAGTGCAAGTGTTTGAATAATGTGCTGCCAGAAAGGAAGATCCTCTCCTTCCAGAAGAAGGGAAGGAGAGAGGGAAGAACCTGCAGCACTCAGGATGTTCCTTTGTTGAGAAAATACATGGAAGAGTCTTACGTTTGGCCTTTGTCTTTTGTATGTCCATAATCTGAACAGTCTGGTAGACCATCTTCACATTTAATCTTCTAGACATGAGTCACACTGCAAGTTTAAATCAATGGCAATACACTTATCACAATCCAATTTACTCTCAATCTCATTATGTCCTCATAAAAAATGCCTGGATCTTGACAAATTTAAGTCTGTATCTAGGAAACATTTCTAATTGTGAGCATTTTGTTCCAAGTGCTGTGCTGAAATTGTATTTAAAGCGACCAGTACTTACAGGAAAGGCAAAAGGAACTAAAAACCAAACCAACAAACCCTCCCCCACCACCTTTACAATACAAACACTCTACTGTTGATATTAATAAAAAGTGTTCTCAGTTACGTCCAATGTAATTACAAAGTAGAAATCATTCTGTTTAGCATCCTAAGGCAAAGACTAGGATTAGATCCTCAGCTGATACGGATGAACACAGCTTCAGTGAGAGCTAGGAGTGTGCCGACCAAGGAACATGAGGATTTCTCCCCAGAGTCTGAAGATAAGACATCTGCACCCATTCACACCAGGTAAGAATCCAATTCTATAATCCTACATGAGTAATCTGTTCCCCCCTCCTCATCCCAGGCTTTCCTGGATAACTAGTAGTCATAAACTGAGCAATATTTTATTTAATGGCAAGTCACAGGGGCAACTTGTGGAAAGGCAGAAGGTGACAGAATCGGACCCCAAGACTCAGTGGTAACACACTTCCCTTCTTTCTTGAGGCTACAGGAAGGATGGGATAAAATGAATTTCATTTTATGTCTTACTTTAGGGAAAAAATTTCCATTTCAGTAGATTCCAACGATCAGTTTGGTCTGGCTTAAATACTGCTCTGTTGCAGGAACTGCAACAAGTTCCTGCAAGCAAAGAGCAGGAACTGACGGCAGATCAGATTCCTGATTTCAGTTCCAGCAAATGAGTTTAAACACTACCAAGTAATGTGTTAACACTGTACTCAGATCAGCGTGTCCTTGGAGGAGAAAGGCCACAACAGCAAAGTAAGTAGGATTTCAAAACACAAAAAGTAGAAGACAAGTCATTTTGCATTGAGAGGTAAATTCACAGGTAGCACTGCACAGGCCTGTACACAACGGTGTAAGTTTAGAGACAGGTAAATCAGCTTCTGGATTCTCTCTGGTGAGAGGATCATCAGATTTCTGCTCTTTCATAGCCGAAATTCTACAGGCCAAACAGGGAGAAATGGGCTTCAAGGCTGCTTAATTTTTCACTGCTGGTGAATTTTAAGCACTCTCATCTTGCCCATGCCTGCCTATCCTAGTGGGGATGGGCAGCAGTGATCAACATACCTCATATCCTCCCAGATTTGATAAAAATTCCAACTAAACACAAATTATTGTGGGATATACACAGGCTGTAGGTCTAGATGGAGGAAATCTACCTGCACAGCAAAGCTTCATAAGATATCACAGGAGGATTTTTGTTCTGTTTTAAAGCAAAATATAATCTGTGTATCTCCACTAAACTAGGATCACAAGAGATAAAGCAGTGCAACACTGAAGGAGTTTCTCTAGTATCCCTGGTTAAAATCTCTGAGTAAGCACGTCAGACTGGTCCATGACACTGAACTGACAAACAGACTCCTTATCCATTGATCTCAGGACTGCATTTGGCAAGTCGATCTGTTTATGTCTTTTTAATCCACACGTCCCAGGAATTAAAAATCTCATCTTCAGTAAGTGTCAGCTGGATGCTGTTATTTTCCCTCTTGAGCGGCAAATCTGAGACAACTTGCAAAAGCCTCTCTCTGCAGGAAAGCTGGAAGTCTTAGCAGGCGCTGGCTCTAGGAGTCTGGTGCTTCTGTTGCTTCCTGGACCGTCCTCCTCAAGTTGCCCTTGACTTTGACAAATTCAGGTGCATTTTCCTGCTCTTCCTGTATCTTCTGTTGCTCCAGTTCCAGCTTAAAAGGGAATCACATGTGAAAAGGAGTATATAAAACAGATCATCAGAACAGAAGACAAAAAACTAAAGGTTTCAATAACTGGCCACGCAAAACTCTTTAAACTGCTTCCTTTCTTTCTCTCATGGAAAAGATAAAGTTGCATTTCTTTGGGAGTATCTGTTCTCATAAACGATAAATCTTTTCAAATCCTTGGCTCTAGCTCGTTCCAGATGTCCACCTTTGCCAGACGGACAAAAACTCTGCAAGCCCAGTACAAGAACAAGATGAAGCATTTTTGAAGAAATTCTTGGACATCTTCATTAAAGAAACAACAATAATTCCCTTCTCTGGCTTTTACAACAGGACAAGGACGAATGTGCCTTGTGGGAGAACACATGTGAACAGCTACTACTGAGCACACTTGCAGAATTTATTTCTGAGTGTCTAGGTATGAATTTCTGTATCTAACTTGAGCCTCTTTTGGTGTATCTGTTTTGTCTATCACAAAAAGCAATTAAAAAAATTAAAAATCCTCCTTGGCCCTTAGCTGTTCATTTTTGAGAGCCCATTCACTGACATTTTTAACCAAGGTGGAGCTCCTGCCCATGCAGACACTCAAAATTACCATGTGAAGTTAGACGCTCTGCTCTATGGGGCAAAGTTATACAGTGCCCATAGAGAACACGGCTTACACATCGCACAGAATACAGATTGCTTAGCAATCCTCAGTGAAGGCAGATACGTCGGCAGAAAGGAAGAAACAACCCTTTAGAAAACTAACAACAGCTCCTGAAAGGAGCTTTTTTTTTTTTTTTTTTTTTTTTTTTTTTTAACAGACCAGGGTCTCCCTGATTAATGGGGACCACGTACAGCTCACCTAAATAATCTCTCCTTTGTCTCTGGTTCACTGGCAAGGGACATGCCTTGTTACAGTAAATCATGACAATGTTCCTCCATGAGTCACGTTGTAAATTAATGCCATTCCTATGATGTTTACAAAGTCACAACATCGTTTGCAACGGGCAGGACTTTCCTCTCCTAACAGAATTTTCTATTCTACATATGTCCTCGGATGGCTCAGTTTCAAATCAAACCTTCCCACAAGCTGAACCATTTGAAGCTGGGCCCCTAAGAGCAGAAAGGAAAAGTGACAGGATGACACTATTAAAAATATAATAGTGTTCTCCCTCCAAAAATATTTCTAAGCCTAACTAAAAAAACCCACTATACTAAAACCCCCAAAACCTAAATAATGACTGGATTACACCTCATTTTCAATAGAGTAATTATTTGGCTTAATTGATTTCCATTGAGAAAAACAGGAGATACTGTTCTAAAACATTCATTTATTTAAAAAAAAATGCAACGCTTGATGCACAGTGACTTCTTTGATGAGGTGTTTCACCATAGAGATATTTCCTCGCAGGTACACAAAGTGCCTTAAGAGGCACAGAGTCGTTTGGCTGGCCCTGTGCCTAGCAGTACACTTCACCACAATGAATTCCAACTCCACATCATCTCCATACTCAGGGTTTGAGGATCTTTTCCTTCGTTTGATAATGCCAATGAGGTCACACGTTTTAAGGCTACAAAAGATCTTTTTAAAGTCATCTAGTTTCTTACGTAACACAGGAGAAAGAATCTATTGATTTTTTTATTCTTTAAGCATCCGCCAGTTTTGAGGTACTACAGCCTAACAGCCATTCTTAGTAGATCATCTCTTAATAGTTAAGACTACAAAAGTTGACTAATTCACCACAGTTTCAATGGTTAAATAAGGTCAGTGCTCCACACACATTCCTGTTGTCTGGTGCAGGATTCATTTGACCAAAGGCAGACACCATATGCAGTTCCTATACAGTAAGTGACAACAAATAGGTAATTGTAGTGTGTGATTTGACCCATCCTAAAAAAAAGATATCTGCATTTGATCAGAGGAAATGTGCCAAAAATCAGCTGCTGCTTCTTTCCTGTCTACAAAGGGAGCCTCGGGTGAGTAGCTCGGATATGGATGTGTAAAGGTAGTGTTATTCCCCATCTTACCTGCTCCAGTTTCTGCTGCCGTTTCAGTAGCTCTATTTCCAGGTCTGATTTCTTCTTTTGTGCTTCCTCTTCTTTTTGTTGTTTAATAACTTGATCTCGTTTCCTTTTCTCCATCACCTTCTGTAGCTCCGGTTTGTTCTGAGGTGCAAGACCCCTTCAAATTAAATGGGAGGAGTCGGGGGGGGGGGGGGGGGGGAACAGGGAAGAAAGAGAATTTAATTAGCAGAAATTCACACAGAATTGTAGGCAGGTTTTCTAAAGTCCTGTAGTTGCCTATTTAGATACATTGGAATACAAATAATTAATTAAAAGGAAAAAACATGCAGACATTTGCCTGGTTTCTAACCAAAATCCTAAACTAGAATTTAAGCCATATTATTACTACGGATATTTCCCCTTAATGTGCATGCTAGCATTTCTCCTGTATAATTCACTATTTTGACTTTCATCTTTAGTCTTCCCTCTGTTCTCTCAATTCCAGAAGAATGGATTTAAAAACCCATCACAAATCAAGACTCTAGCAGAGCTAGAAACAAATTTTGGACAAAAGGCTTCCCTTGCAGACTGATAACTCAGAGAGATTGTGTTCAGACAGTCTTATGCAGGGTACTGTACCCACAGAAGTTTCCATGGACAGAACTAAAAAGTGGTCTCCCTCTGGGTTTTGTCACACTGCTCCTGGAAATCGTGGATTCTATCCTTCCTTGAAAATGTGAGAGCTTTACCCATGCCTGGCTGCGAAGCTATTGCCTGTGAGAGCTCCCAGGCTACACTCAAAATCACAAAGAGGCTAAGACAACAAAAATCCAGAATTAAAAAAGTTGCAGTCACCTTGGAGACCAGACAAAGGCTGGAGGATTCTCCCTCTCACAAGACTTTAGGTACTACATCAACTGAATGTTTCCAGTCTGTTCAGCACAAATTGCTTTCCAAGCCAACTACTCTAAAAAGAGAAAGCTTACTCTTTGGGAAGATGCATGACTTTATACAGGCACACACACACAGATACACACTCACTCCTACTTATTTTTGTGACTTCAGCTATTTCTTTTATCTCTGTTATGCTATGATGTTTTCAAAATTTGTTATGGTAAGATTCAAAGCTCTCCCTGTTATTCAGATATTAGCATCACTTAAGTTAGAGCAGAAAGATCCAAAATTTGCCTTTGTTACTGTCGTCTTCGCTGTGAAGACTATTATGTGAAAACATCCAGCACCAAGTTTAACATCAACCATTTTTTATTTCAACTTTAAGAAATTCAATAATCTGAATAACCTTTCAGAAAGCGTATTTTTACCCTGCCCTACTTGCTATGTATCTGTGGTTGCCTAATTCTTCCATAATATGCATATCTGACAGCTTGTCCAATAATACATTAAAATGCCATTTTATGGTGACATCTATGAATGACTCCATATATTATGCAACACTCTATCCCTGTAGATACCCGGACAGCAAATCAAACATTTAGCAACACCAAATGCTGTTCCCTATTTGCTGTAATAGATCTCATGGCCTGAATGAAACAGAAGCTACAAGACTGTGTTCATATTTTATGTTTCATACTATTTTAATTACATTTTAACACATACGTCAGGCAGAGAAAAGCTGGAGTGATTTTTTTATTACTAATACTAATACTACTGGATCAGTGAGAGTGGAATCAACATTGAAACTTCCATGTTGGCAATTAGCAATCAAGACAGCCACGAACCAGAGGCAAGCTGCTAAGTAATGTTACTCGTTCCCGCTTTTTTTCAGTAAGGTTGCACCATAACAAAGCGGAGGCACAAGACTGATTTAGATACGCTGTAGCTGTAATAAAGGGGTCGTGCAGAAGATACAAGTAAATACAACCTCTCAGTCTTACCAAGTGGGGTGGGCAGTCAGATCTGTAACAGAACACCTGTAACGTCAATCCTATTTCCACTCTCAGGTAAAAAGGAAAAGCAACAAACAGGCGGCTACTGGATTAACTGGGAGTCTTGTATCACCTCCTAGTGATTGTTCTGGTTAAATGAAAAATCCTAAAGCTTTGATACAGAGTAAGCAAAGTGTGCTATAACACAAGTTAGAGCTGATAGGGTTAAAACCTCTGGAAGGGACAGGACCAATACTCTGCAGAGCTGAGGCTGACTCCTAATAAGTAAAAATAGTTTAAGATAAGTGACCAGTGCCTTGAGGTACCACTACCTGGATCTTTGTTTGCCCAAAACAACTACCATTTCTGCAACTAACTAACTACATCGGTTCAAGACCCACCAGACACTGCTCACAGTAGGCGTGGAGAATGATCAGACCAGCACTGGCTAGTATCTTCTAAGATCCAGAAATGGCTGTTCAGAGCTGACTGGTCAAAAAGTGAAGCTGCTGGTGCCTACACTGAGTCTTCACAATAAAATAAGGTGCATGTTAAGCAGACTTCTATAAGAGCACTAAAAGTCCTCCACACATATGACAGTTTACAGTAACAAAGCAGAACACAAGCCTAATATCTACATTACCGAAAAGCCTCATATCAGAGCTACAGTGGCAGGAAGCACAGAAGACTAACCCTCTTCTCAAAATACCAGTTTTTCTGCCAGTGAACCCCCCCGTCTGCACCAATAAATAAGAATCTAAAATTAACAGCTGCAGCTAATCAAAATCACAGTAAGAGAAGAGTGGGTATTGAGGGCTGCACAACTCCTCTGTGTAATAGGATATTCTCCTAGAAGAAAAGAACTCCATACTATTTGAAAGTGCTTTATGCATTCATAAACTTAAAAGAAAAAAAAATAGCCTTAATTTATTGCAGCCTCCACATCCTTTAGAATAAGATCATAAGTCGGGAAACTTCAACTATCTTTCTTTCAATGACTATAAACTTCTTGGTGCTAAGAACTGACTTTGATGTTTAATCCCATTAATGAAAAATAGGACAAACACCTATTTAGGCCAGTTTCTTCCAATTCAGTTGGCATTCAGTAAAACTTTTCTACTTCTTCATCACTAAAGAAATGCTGTATTGTGTTTGCAATTCATTTAGAATTAAGTATCTAAGCCTGGCATTTTTGAGGATTTTGCTATTACACATAGCAAAGACCCATTCTCCCCTCAAAATACTACCCTGCCGGGGGGGGGGGGGGGAAGAGAAACTTTCATAATGTGACTCTTCCTGCCAAATAGACAATAGCTTCCTCCTCTCCTTTATCAAGGTCCTGGGTCTCAAAAAGCCTGAATGGCTGCTACCAGCAGCTTTATTCTCAAATGTGCTCTGAAATACTGTTCTTCCACTTGTGTTTTGTAGATCCCCACGCCCTCACCTTTGGAAAGTCCATTTTGGGTGGCTTCAATGAACCAAATCACTAATTTATAACATAGTTAGTTTCTGTTTGTTTAAATGGAGGAGCATCAACAGGCTTGGTGACTTTTCCTTCACCGTGTGGTCTGGTGGCTGTTTTCTTAATATGTTTTCTAAATGAGTCCTCTGTTGCTGAAGAGATTTAATAACAGAACTTCAGCTATTTCTGGGCCAAGTGTCCTGTGTCTCTGAAGTTGATGAAATCAAGTTCCAGTTATTTACATCTTTAAAAGCAATACATAGAGCAACAGCTGTGCATCCCATCCCAGAATGGAGGAAGCAGCATTTGCATAACATACAAAGAAACACTTGTGCAGCAGCAGAGCAGGCAACAGACTATCACACTGCATTGCAAGAAAGATCAAGTAAGTAGAGCGCAGTTTCATGTGAAATAAAATATATGATTTCTTTGATTTAAAAGTGGCCCCATAAACTCAGCGCACTGGGAACGGTGAAAACCCACAGATTTTATCATCCTGCTGGTAATAGTAAAATTTTGTCAAATACTTGATAAAGTTAAGAGTTCAAGGCAAATTACAGTGCCCAGGTAACCAATATGAAATGTGATAGGGGAGAACTGAACTGCTTCCTCTTGAAACTGACCCTTTGTGAGTATTCACAAAAACAAAATGAGAAGTCTTTTACAGCAAGCTTTTGCAGAGCAACTGAAATTCAAACAGAAACAAATGCCACGGTTAAGAATCAGTCTTTTCATCTACAAGATCTGGAACAAAAGTGTCTGCTGGGTTTTGGGTAGAACATCATTTTGATGAAACTAAAACTCAAGCTGCGTGTTCGGGGTGGGAGGGTGGCACAAGTGATTTTTAGACTCTTACCTTTTCTGATTCATAAGCAGCTCTCTATGGAGATCTTGATGATTCCGGGATGACTTCACAGGATTAATTAATTTCTGAGGTCTAATTAATTCGGGATTGTCATCATCTATGTAGTCTGGTTCAGCCATAATCTTTCTTGGAATGGGATATGGATCTTTGGGTTCAGTGTCCTTGTTCACAGTATCTGTAAAACAGGGGGAAAACTGCAGTAAATCTACACTGAAAGGCTTTTTAAGGATGTGTTAAAACATAAAGGCAGCATATTACATTGGTAAGAGTTATGCTTTTCCTAAATTAATTTTGTCTGTAATAAGTAAAGGCTCTCAGAGCAAACATCAGTAGCATCTTTTTAAATAGTCGGCAATTTCACAACAATGTCATCTCTTACAGGCTTCATCCATCGACTTGGAGACACAGATTCCCCCCATTTTAAGAAGAACCAGACAAATAATTTATGTTAAGCACGTGAAGAGCCCTACTGATTTTAATAAGCCTACTTAGATGAAGCATTTTTAGATCAGCAATACTAAGAACCCAAAGACATTTTAAATACTGACTACATTAAATACTATACATGTGTACCAAAACAATATAGAGTCTCATTTTTCTGCCATCAGTATCATGTCAGCTATGGGGAAAACACCTTCTGTGGATAAGCCCTGAACTGCACTGTACCGAGCAAAAGCTTCCATGTGGAAATTGCCAGATCTGCAATTGTTGGGATGGGGTACAGATTTTTGAGTGGAAAGGTAGAGGAGAAAAAGTTGGGTGAGGTTGTTTCTTAAAGGCCATATTTCACCCAGTGAAAATCCACAGAAATCCACTGATCTGAAGGCAATGAAGTCTTGATGATTTATATCATCTGGAAATGTGGCATTTTCCTATCCTGCTATAGAAAACATATCTATACACCAAATCACAACACTTTTAATCAACAGCTGACAAACTATAGTTTTAAAATAATTGATACATGACCATTCATACCCCCTTCCATTAAAAAGCCTCAGTCACAAGAAGTTCAGCATCCAAACCAAAGCACATGCAGAGCAATTCTGCCTCTGTTCGCTGTCGTGGAAACCTGCACACAGAATCTGCAATTATCAGTTTGATGAAACATTGGCCCCTCAGACCCAAAAACCCCTAATCTCACAGCATGTGGGTTTACAGAGATGAATCAATGGGACATGAAAGAAAAGGCGAGAGACCTCCATTAGCCTGACTGGCAGAACAGCTGAATGCTGCATACTGTACGGTACGGGGCTATGAGACAAATCAGAGAATCACTGGGATTTGCCATGTATTTTCCAGTAAAAGCTGAATAAGCGCTTTAATTCAGATCCCACTGTTACCAGCCCTTCCCTCCCTCTCTCACTCCACAGGCTGTAAAACCTGTCTAAGTTCAGTCTCGGTTTAATCCCTAAACTATTTTCTTTCATTAGGAATCTCATATTGTTGCTCAGGTCTGATTCAAAATCCACGGGATATAGTGGAAAGACTTCCACTAATACTTCCGTACATTAATACTGAACAGTACCACCATCACCCTCCTCGGGCTGCATGTGCACTTACAGATGAAGAAGCAAAAGGATAGGACTAAGTTTTCAGCAGATGCAGGGAAGCCACTCTGGATCTGAACGTGTCCAATGGACCCGGCATAGCCCTTTCAGCTTCTTTGTTTGAATGGATGATGTGAATTGTGTTTTATTGGTGCTACATCTCACACACCAAGTTTCTACGGAGCAAATCCAATGAGAAACAGCCTACCAGTGTGAGCCGCCCTCAGGGTGGCCCCTGCATTAGTTTTTCAAGGCAAGTTTATATGTAGCGTTTTTGAACTCTGTGGGGGTGCCAGTTCTCACAGGGACCTCTGAAACTAATATAGAAGTTGCCCGCAGTTCAAAACTATGTAAGGATATTGCTGTACATGACATAAACCTCTTACTGACATTGATGATGCAATAAAAATACTTCTCCCATCATCCCTTCAGAGTCCTTCTTTCTTCAATCAAGCAACCAGCTATCACCACACGTGCCAAATATACAGGATCATCGGAAAATTGAGGTCAGATGAAACTTGGAAGATTTCTAATCCAACCTCCTGCTGAGAGCAGGAACAGCTGTGAGATCAGACTGGGTTGCTCAGGACTTTACCCAGTAAGGTCCTGAAGTCCTCCAAGGCTGCACAGTCTCTGTGGGCAACCCCGATCACCTACCTTCATGGTGAAGTTTTTCCTTACACCTATATGAACCTCTTGTTTCAACTCATGCCCATTGCCTCTCACCCTCCAGCCATGCACCACGGTGAAGGGCCTGGCTCCATCTTCTCGTTCCTCCCAGGCACGGGGGGCTGCTGTTAGGTCCCCCCAACCCTGCCTCTGCTCCAGGCTGAGCCAGCCCAGGTCCCTCAGCCTCTGCCACAGCACCTGCGCCCCGGCCTCCAGCCCATCTCAGTGCCCCTTCACTGAACTCGTATCTCAAATCCCTCACTGTTTAATTGCATGCCATATAAAAAAAACCCCAAACCCCCCAAAAACACGAACCACAGCACAGTTCTCAGCATATACCACATAGCACCATGCCATTAATAAAAAGTGCGTGGAAGTCTATTCTATTTACCATAGGCAATGAATGAACTAGCTACAGTTCTTTTCTTTTTTTAAATAAGGACACAACGATTCATACTTCTTCAGTGTTCACGTCAGGCTTACCACAACTAAAACAACTCAAATGTTAGATATCCAACCTTCACCCAAAATAACCTGCTCTGTAAATATTTGGTTTTCTGTACTCCTCTATCAGTTCTGTTGCATTGATGGGGCTGCAAGTCTTCTAGAAGGCATGTATCACTGACAGCTCTCCATTAAAGTACATCTGAAAATAACCTGCTGCTTCTTCAAGACAAGTCTTCCATTTGCTTATGCGAAGATGAAAAACGCAGAATTACCCTACAACTGTCTGTCATAAACAATGGACTATTTTTTTAACATGAGCCCCTGAAAAACAAATTGATTCAATCCTTTCTCAGAAAGTTTGATGTAATATTTTGCATCACGTAGATTTGCTTTTGGCAAGCCCTTAAAATGAAGTCTATTTATTCTTCTTTCTTCTGTCCCATCTCTATTTTTAAAAACATGTATTCAACTCCGAGGTCAGGAATCGTGGTTTGCTAATGTAACATGAACTCTACTAGCAGCAAACTTGAATGAATAAAACTCCCTTGGGAACGGAAGATGCTTTCCATGTGTGATTAAGCTGCAAATGATTTCAGCTAGGATTTCCAAACACAGCCAGCAAAATAGGGCACCTAGTTCCCACTCAGTGAATCCTCTCACACCCTTTGCAAACCTCAGTCTGGCTGGAGGCCACCAACCCAGTCCTGCAGAGTCACTGTGTAATATTATACGCAAACAATACAATTAAGATAGTGTGATTTCTACCCACACCCTTTCAAAGCAAACATTTACAAAAGCACAGGCGAGTTTCACATAAAAAGAAAACTGAGGCACAAAGGATTCACCACGCCAACGGCAGACAGGAACAGAGCTGGCAGTGTAGTCCCCGAGTTTCATTCTGAGATTCAGGCTCATACCAATAAACCAGTCAAGCTCAATGACAGAATCCCTTAAAGGTCCTTAAACAAAGTTAATCAATGCTCAAGCAATAACAATTAAAAAAATATTAATTCCACGAGTCTCTAGTGCTCATCACCACAAAAGTCACAACCCATAAAGCTGCTTTCAGATCCCCAGTAGGTGCAACAGTGGGACATGAATAATATAAATAATCACGTAGCAGGAATATGCTGCCTTAAGAGCATCTGAGAGGCTCCTTTTAACCATCTGCTGTTACATGATCAATTGAGAATGCACAATCCATTTCTGTGTTTCCCCGTTACCTTGCTCCAAAACAAAGAAAAGAGATTTGGATTCGGGGGATGTTTTAGCTGAGCTTGGCTCAAGTTTAATACACCCACTAATTTGGCAGGTGCTTCCCCAGTGCATTTGCTGAATTAGCTGTTGCTGCACAAGCAGCACAAAAGCATTTATCTACCCTATCTTGTCCTGCCTGAGTAACTCTCACAGATTTTGTCCATGACTTCTTATGTACACATGGATTTTCATCGAGAAAGAATAAATGAAGGATCCAGCATGGAAGAGGAATTTTAACTCCTCAAACAGCACTGCAACGCAATTTCAATATCCCACTAGACAAAGAAAATGCCTCTGTATAAAAATAACTTCAAGTGTCCTCCCAGACAGAAGTTTAATGTTTTCAGATACAAAGATGCTCTTAGAGCAATCAAGAAGTACCATACTGGTACCTCAGTCTTGGAGAGCCAAGAACAAGTGGTCACATACTTGCAATTCTCTCATTTATTTTCCTTGGAGCACAAGTAAATTCAGGGAGAACAAAAGAGACCCGTCAAGTTGATCATGCTGAATAGATACAACTGAAGGGGGCATGACAGAAGCACGCAAGTTACATTTGGGGGAACATGTCCAACAGACACATTTGCTTCCAATGTTATTTATTTTTTATTCTATCTATAGGGTTTTTTTTTCAGTAAAAGTCCCTTAATGGTAGTAACACTGGAAACACATGTACAAAGAGAGCTACAGACAGCCACTAGTGTTTTTAACAGATTCAAAGTAGATCTTAACAACACCGGGTTAAGGATTCAGCAGCTGCCAGAGCTTTTGCTACAACAGGGATCCCACGGCTTCCGCAAGAGAGGGAAGTGCCTGCCAAAAAAACCCTCGTGTTTATATGGCATTCAGGGAATTGCATTTATTTTCTATCTGGTATTCCTCATACCAGAAATCACCCTCTACAAATGGAATCTGAATATAAAAATTCCTGTGAGACACCATATATTTATATTATTATACATATATATGGCATTTTCACCCTTCAAATGATTCCCACAATTATTTCCAGCTGTGAAGCGGAGGTAGAGTTGAGGCCCCTTAAAAAGCAGATAAATAAATGCCTAAAAATATTGATGAACATCAAAATAATAGTCCAGGATCCAAAAGTTACATTAAAGCTAAATTCACATGATTTCCTTTTTGCCTTAATAAATTCTTGAATTAATATCTTCCACAGAAGCATTAGCTCAAACACTGAATACCTCCTGAAGAAGATTTTATTCTCGAAAAAGCTTCAACATCTGTTCTAAGCTGTCCTGTAAACCATCAAACGCTATTTTTTAAGACTTACATTTTTAGCTCTTTAAATTACCGCGTAGACTTGCGGTTTGTTACAAGTAACCCAAAGGCATTCTTTGAGAAGAAATATGGTTTTACTCTCCCCCTTCTGATTTTGAGCAGAATCGGAATAAGAATTCCTCAGCGTGTCTCTGCTCAGACGTTACACGACCAGCACCGCTTCACATCGGCCAGCTCAGGTGGAAAGCTAAAGAGCTCCTTAAATGCACAGTGTGCTTTCCAGGCACCATCTCAGCACTGTTTGCACATGAAAGCTCACCACCACTATCGTTTTTATCTATATGCTCTCAGTGCAGTAAGAGGCACTTGACTAGAGAGATTTACTTGATTAATCCTTGATTATAGATATCATTAATAACTTCCCACAGTTCACCCTTTAATTCAAAGTAAGACTTCCTGAAAACAGAATACAAAATACTCTTCCCAGCCAAGATGCTCAAGCCAGCCACTGTCCAAGGAGTTGGGCTCTTATTCACACCGTCCTTCACGGCTGAAAGGGATGACGGGGTTTGGATCACGGCAAAACACAGCCAGACTGCCTGCAGAGGGAGAGGGAAGGACCAGAGAGGTCCCAGTGGCTGCAATTCCTCCCAGCCTCTCATGCTTTATTCAAAAAGGCTGACACTTCCCAGCTACAAGAATTTTGCTTCTCGATCAGAAGAGTAGTGTGTCTTCATCTGCCTCAAAATCAAACATGTTTAGGGCAGCACGTACCTACTGTGCCATAGGGATCACTCATTGAGTATCATCCTGTTACCAGATTACTTACTACATTACTATTCTTCAAACAAAATGAAGACCATCAGACTTTAAACCCTTTGGCAGGCATCTGGCTTCTGTTTATGGCTCCAGCCTTGCCTTACTGATCTTAGGCAGGTTATTTCATCCCTGTGTGCCCCAGCCTCACACACATACAAGAGAAGAGCATCTTAGAAACCACCATGAGCTTCTGCAACACCAATCTCGCTGCTTCTTGTCATGCACTTCAAAATCTTCAGATCCCAGCAGACAAAATGAAGTAGCAAGACTGAAAAACTTCTGTCCATACTATGCCAGAACAGTTTAACTCACAGCACCTTCCTTACACTGGGTATCATTGGTTAACGGCTTCATTAGTTGCCTGGCTGCCAAAAGACTGACAGACCACATAGACTTCTCTCGGGAACCACTCACTTGATCAGGGCAGCCCAAAGCAATCTCAGTGATGTCAAGGATATGGAAAGATGCAGGGCTTGCTGGCTTCTACAAGCTTTCTACAGCTTTCCTGTTTTTATGTTCCTGTTGTCACTTTAGAGGATATTAAAATGAACTAAACCACTCAAAATCTCAAGGAAATCCAGTTAACACTCATTTTCTTCCCTTAAGTACTGCTGAGAGTGTAATGTCAACAAAGCACAGATAAAACATCTACTAGATGAGAAACCAGAAGAAAGAGGGTCATTTTAAAGATGTTTGCATTGGCACTGACACCTAAAGTGAGACAGAGTGCAAGATTTGGGGCAGTGCTCCACACTGTTACAGTTCTCTCAAATGCAAAGAGCTCCTTATGGCTCTCATTCAATTTAAACACCACCAGGCAGTCTCTGAACCTGTGCTTTGAAGTTCAGTCAAGTCTTGGGTGCTAAGGGAAGAGCCTAGATCCCCCCAGAGGCTGAGGGCTGAAGAGCAATGCTGGTGAGGACAGAATGGCTGGCTCCTCTTGGTCTCTAGTCTACTTGGAAAAGAGATGCAGAAAGACACAAACGGCTTTAAGAATAGCCTCACCTTCCACTAAAATCACCAGGACCAATGAACAGGAATTTGTATTAATCCAAAAGAATCTTCCCTCAGGCTGCAAGATCTGCGACGAAGCTCTCTGCCACTTGCTTTGACACCAGCTGAAAGTACCAGCTCTAAATAGCTGCATTTCTTTCTTCTCTTGCTCAGTTAAAATGCTGAAGAGGTATCAGTGCAGCTGTGTAATTAGAGGTGGAAGATGAGAGAAAGAAAGTGCCTCTCCCCTCCTGCTGCAACAGCAGGTCTCCATGCAAAGCAGGCTGTAAGAACACCGGGAGAGAAGGAGATGGAGGCCTTCGTTCACCACCATAGGCAGAGACTAGATCCCCTTTTTGTCAGATGCAGGCAAAATTCAGATATAGACTTTCCCTGCAACAAACTACTTACTTTTTAATACAGGCAGTGGAAAAGACAGAAAGACACAGGATGAAGACTAGCACACTGTGAACGGCACCCACCTTCCCTAAATCCTGGTCTATGCTCAACCCACTGTAACACCAGGGTTCCAATCTGAGACTAACGGCAGATAAAGCAGACTATGCATCTTACATCATTTCTCTTCCCAAAAAGTCCTGCATGTTTGTTAAGGACTTTATATTCTCCACACTAATTTTGCTCAGGTCCTTGTGATTACTGAAATCCCTAGACAGGGTTGGGGATGCGGAAAGCCATTCTGATAGCAAGGAGGGGACCCAGTGTTTCGGACACCTCTCACCAAAAAGGCCCTTAGTAACTAGATTGCTTCTTCCTGCAGAACAACAGTATGTATTGCACACAGCCCCTCCCCTCCATCTCATCTGATGTCATTCATTTGAAAGGAATAAATCATAACTAGCAAAGGCATGTGTCCTGGGTTTGGCTAGGATAGAGTCAATTTTCACAAGAAGCTGGGAGGGGACACAGCCAGGACAGCTGACCCGAACGGGCCAAGGGGATATTCCATACCATATGACTCATGCTCACCATATAAACTAAGGGAGCTGGCCAGGGGGGCAGGGAGGAGGGATCGCAGCTTGGGAATGGGCTGAGCATTGGGTTCCAGGTGGTGAGCAGTTGCATTGTGCATCACTCCCTTTATATATTCTTTTATTAGTATTACTGTTGTTGTTATTTCTTCTCTCCTTGTGTTGTCCTATTAAACTGTCCTTATCTTAACACACGAGTTTTTACCTTTTTCTTCTGATTCTCCTCCCCATCCTGCCAGGGGCAGGGAGAGAAGTGAGCGAGTGGCTGCGTGGTGCTTAGTTGCCAGCTGGGCCTAAATCACAACAGCATGCAACTGAATATATATCTGGCTTTCACCAATACACTACTACACAAGTAATTATTACACTGCAGTAAACATGACTTTCAGGAGAAGATCACTGAAATTATGCCTCCTAGGAAATGCACTCCACAGCACAGTTTGCAACTAGATTAATCCCAAAAGGTAACTAACAATTTATTTATACATGGGTCAATAGTGATCCATATGCGATTCTGAAATGACGCATTTTTTAAAGAGATTTTAAGATTAGAAAAGCAAATAAGATCAGTTTATACTCCCTACAGCTACCGTGCACCATCAGTGTTCTAGACCAGTCTGGTTGGACCACTAAATTAAATATCAGGGCAGGTTTGGTTGAATCAAATTTAACTACACTAAAATATGGGATTTTGTATGAAAACTGAGCCTGATGTTTTAATTCAAAATCAGAAGTCCAGAGAGTCAGAGGACAGTTTCTTCAGGGCTTCACTGTTGCAAATTTTAAGAACTATCAAACAGTGTCACCCAGTGGTAAAGGACTTCCTGTAGACAGGAACAGAGTAGAAAAAGTCAGGGAGGAGAAGGGGGAAGACTGACCCAAATCCATGTTTATATACAAAACTGCTAAACTTAAAGAGCAAACAGACTAAATCCCACACCTTTTTAGCAGAAAGTCTTACTTCGACATCATTCTATTTCTGAAAATATCAGCATTAGAGGACAGTGATTCTTAAAATATAAAAGGTTTAACACTAAAGAGGTATTTCTGAGGGAGAGGGGGAAATCCAGAGCAGCCAGCAGCCTCTTATTAATTGGGAGCATGGAAACATTTCAAACATCTGATGTGAGATGCTTAAAAGGAGACTGGTGAATCCTGAACGCTCTTAAAATCTAGTTCACAAGACTTCAGCAAGATTCTTCCACGGAAGAGAGAAACACATCGATGGAGGTTATTTCTGCACTAGTTCTGTATTTTCTTCACAAGATCTAGTGAGCAAGATGAGAGAGTAACATGTGTCCCAGCGAGGCCAAGCAAGGTCCAGGAACAAAAGAGTGTAAGTCATACTCCTGAAACAGAAATCCTCTCCTGGATGCTGTGATGATGACGACAATGACGATGATGGAGGGTCCTAGTAAATATTCAACTGGGCAGATGTCTATGCCAGATACAAGCCAAAAAGGATAAAATGACCTTTGATATATGTGACAAAATTTTGGAGCAAGAGAAGAGGCAGGTTACTTGGCACCCATGTGAACATGATTGGCACAGCAAACACGGTTTTCTTATTTATAAAGAAAATCAGAAGTTAAAAAGCAAATAGAAGAGAAACATCTATGAACTGGAGAACATGCCCTATATTGAGGCAGTTTTAAGAGCTCTGCTCATTTGATTTTTAAGAAGTGAAGATTAAGACCAGCCTCATTATCCTATAAGCAACAAGCCTGACAATGGTTTGAGAAATTTTGATGACTGAAGATTGGGGCTAGAAAACAAATTCCTAAAATAAGGTGCACACTTTTAAAGTGAGGGGAATAAAATGCTAGATTTAGTAAAAGATTTGTGTTCAATTGCACGGAGAGATCAAATTACAGCATCATAATTATCCCTTTATTTCTACAAATTTATAAATCTATGAATGCAATTGTCTTGGTTTCGGCTGGGATAGAGTTCATTTTCTTCTTAGTAGCTGGTACAGTGCTGTGTTTTGGATTTAGTGTGAGAATAATGTTGATAACACGCTGACGTTTTAGTTGTTGCTAAGTAGCATTTATCCGAAGCCAAGGACTTTTCAGTTTCCCATGCTCTGCCAGCAAGCAGGTGTGCAAGAAGCTGGGAGGGAGCACAGCCAGGACAGCTGACCCAAACTAGCCAAAGGGATATTCCATACCATAGAACGTCATGCTCAGTATATAAACGGAGGAAAGTTAGCTGGGAGGGGCGGATCGCTGCTCGGGCATCGGTCAGCAGGTGGTGAGCAACTGCATTGTGCATCGCTTGTCTTTTCTTGGGTTTTCTTTCTCTTTTTTTTGTTATATTCCTTTTCATTACAATTATTGTTATTATATTATTATTATTATTAGTTAGTACTATATTTTATTTTACTTTAGTTATTAAACTGTTCTTATCTCAACCCACGAGTTTTACCTTTTTTTCCAATCCTCCTCCCCATCCCACTGGGAGGGGGGAGAGGGGAGGGGGAAGCGGCTGCGTGGTGCTTAGCTGCTGGCTGGGGTTAAACCACGACAGTAATTAATAAGTGTTTGCAAGGGGGTCAGAAGATTAAAATCTCTGCATTAATCAGGTAGTTATGCATTCAGTAGCTACAGCAGCAAGAGACCAAGCAGCAAGACAGCAGCAAGAGACCAAGCGAGCTAAGTATTTCACATGTTGCCTAAGTTACACTAGCACTGTAAATCCCCAAGTCTTGCAAATCGGAGCATAGCGGGGCTGATGAACCTCCAGATTTTGCTTCGTGCCACATGCTGTTCCTTAGGGCACACCAGCATCCTGCCTGGAGTTATGGCGCAGCACGATCTGCTGAGCTGTCACGCCTCCCCTCCCCTCTGGGTGTTTCTGAATGACAACTTAAAAGGAATTCTACCACCCATAAAAGAAGCCCGTTTCCAACAAATTTAAAAACACCGACATAATGAAAAACACACAGTGCACTGCAACTTGCCAGCTTCCTAAATACATTCATAGGTAGTTATGTAAAAGTTAAGTACTTCTTCAGACCGGGCAGATATGTATCAATTACCCGCCAACTCAACAACTCAAGTTCCCTTCATTTTCTAGGAAGAAATCTCTTTCGGGGGGGGGGGGGGGGGGGGGGAGACAAAAAAATCTGCACTTTTTCTTCTCTCTTTGGTGGCAAACAGCTCAGAGCAAGCATCCAGGCTTTGTTTTGATTTCTTAACACAAGGAGTATCTTTTCTTAGAAACAGAGAGAAGGAAACAAAAAGAAATCACTTTCTTAAATCTCTTGCTACTCCAAGCTAACACACTCCGAGCTTACTCACAGGGAAAGAAATAAAACCTTCACCTCAAGGAGTTAGTCTTGGCTCAGGCAACTACATCCACATTCCAGCCTGCACTGTGTCCATAAAGAGACACCCTTCCTTGCCCAGACCTGTTTTATCCACTCTCAGCTGGCAGAGATGTATTTTAGGTATGTGGCTCCTCATTGCAACTCAGTCGAAAAGGACACTACTACAAAGGCACGGAAGAAAGACCTGAAGGAAAAGGCAAAAATAAGGAGACCAGTAAAACTGATGACCTGATCTTCCAAAAGTGAGGTGGAGCAAGAAATTCAAGAGAAGGCTGTTCCATACCCTACTCATGACCTTAACCAAAGGCATGATGCCCTAATGGGTTTAAAAGGAATGAGTGGGTGTAAGAATGTATGTCAGCCAGAACAAGCCTCCTGGAAACGTATTCTACAGGAGGCAGGGCATACACCATATGGGTTTAGGACAGCCAAGCCTGATATACATGAAGCTATAAAACTGCAACAGTGATCAACAGGAGCCCTGCAAAGAACACAACATGCCACAGGTCATTTAGTGGAACATCATGTTCTCACTGTTTGATGGAAGAAATCAGAGTTCTGAAAAACAAGAATTTATAGAAAACAAAAATTGAAAAAAATGTTGACACTGGGTCACATCTGTCAAAGCTGGTGACTTTTTACATGCTCTTTATGAGCAGCTACAATCAGCAGCTTCTACTGCAACCTCATAAATCAGGAAGCTCTGACACCGGGGCAGGGCTAATTATCAGTCAGTATGCTGCACATAAAAGGATAACACAGCCTGCCTCGCTTCTCAGACGGAAGGGCGTTGTTTTCTAAAGAAACATGCTTCCATCTGAACAGTATATTGATGTGTTGCTCACACAACTGAGTTGCCTTTGGCCTTTTAGCCTCCCCAGAATGAAGAACCCAGAATGCCAATGCTTAAAACAAAAGCAGTCATACAAGCTTAGCATGTACACAGGGGAAATTTTAGCTCATACTCTGGCAGAAGAAATTAAGTTGTGTATGGTGACACGGGACTGTTTCTAGGATGTTTTCTATGTCATCTTCTTTTTTTGGTTTTCTTAGAAAGGCTTGAAGAGGTACAGGAAGGGAGAAACAGACCACAACTCCCTAATCCCTCCAGAAAGGAACTGCTCAACAAATTCCAAGTAGTTAATGAAGGAAAATAAGAAACTAGAGGGATGACCCCAGTCTCTCCACAAAGGGATTGTTTGTTGAGCTTGTGAGCTAGTGGCAGGAAAGGAATTTCCTACAATTGTTACCTTTCTGCTTGACAGACCACCTGGAGGAAAGTCTCAGACTGTCCTTCCTCAGCAGCACTCATGAAGGGGGCCAGCCGTGCCACCGGAGTTAGTAGGACCGCTCAGCTCTGCTCCTCACATCCTTCTCCAGGGCTTTTGAGAGGACAGCTCACTTGCTTTATGTGCTACAGAAGTGGAATTGAACTGGACTTAAACTTGAACTGGAAGAACTCCTAAGTACGTTAGTTGAACAAGCAAAAAAAACCTCAGTAGTCCTAAGCGGCACTACAGGGATCTCCATCAAACTGTTCGAACAAACCACCTGCATCCCAAAAAGTCACACACTAGTTCACAATGGTCTCATAAAGGAAAATAAAATGTGCATGTTCTTGTCTCTTCATGCTCAAAAATAAAGAAAAACCTTAAAGAAGCCAAAAACCAAAGGGCTGCAAAACAAGACTCATGTAGAGCCAAGAAAGGGGCTGAAAGTCTTTGTCGTTAGATGCCTGCAGCTGAGGAACAAAAGCAGTATTAGGTCACAGCTTGGCTCTTGCTAGTCAAGGTTCACGAAAGCTGCGTACAGAGCTTCCAGAGAAGTGAATGCCGTTTGTCATTCACATATAGACAACAAGACGGACACATCTCTGACAGAGGGTGCTGTCAGCCTGAAGAGAAAAGGGTTTGAAAAAAGCTGCCTCGCAAGCCTTGGAGCCCTCTTATTAACACCATTTCACAGGTGACTCAGCTTACTTTACAACAGGCAGGCTGAAAAGCTGTCCCTTAGCTCTGGTTTTAACAGCAGCAGCTTAATTAATACGATGAATACCTATTGATAGGCAATCATAACCGCCAATTGCCAGCTGTACCTCTTCACGCCTGAAGCCAGCTCTGTTCTTTGTTCCTCTGCTGAACAGACAACTCGGGGGGCTCTTAGCACCTGCTGGGCCTGCAACCGAAAAGGGAAACTTTCAGGCCAACAAACTTTATATGCTGGGCAATAAACTGCATGTTAAGGACTCCTTAAAATGTCACCATGCGGTGTCCCCAGCAGGATATCATCTTACTGTCTCAGATGTTTGTAGAAGGAAGGAAGAAATGGCAGAAGGTGTTTCTGCGGTCCTCTTCCTGCTCTCCTTCAATAGCTAAATAGGCTATTTAAAAAAAAAAACCAAATATAGAAAAATTGTAATTAAAATTCCAACGAGCCTGTATGACCCCCATGTTTTTTAAAAAGCACACCTCTGTTTTGCAATCAGAAGACACTCCAACAAATGGCCATGGGTGAATACTCGGCACTCCAATGAACACATGACGCCGTGTCACATCGCAGCGAGCACCGACTTTCGTGCTTCCTATCACTAAATTAATTACTAGTTTTCTCCATGACTGCGTAACCTACAAAGACGTTATGGACTTATTAGAAGGAGAAGAACTGTCTTTGTGATCAAGGGTGAAAGGGGAATTGGTATTTGTGTAGGCATCTCATGCATTCTTGATTCCTCAGGTTGTGCCTCACTACAGGAAAGGTGGTCTGCGAATGTGAGCACTATTTCTAAAAAATAAAAGGAGGTGGAAGCCCTTTTCCTTTACGGTAAATTCTTGACCTGTTACTAGTCCCATAAATCTGAGGAAAACAAATCAACCTTCCACAACACTTTCAAACATTTTAACCCAAGTTGCTCAAGTTCCTACATACATCACAGCTTGTCCATCGTCTTACAACACAATCACTTTCTCAACCTGCTTGCTTAACAAGTAGTGGAGAATTCCAGATTGCCAAAGTAGAAAATTAACATCTGCTTTTGCCACGATTCACTGAGGAATTATGTTTTAAAACTGCAAAAAAATTACCGAGCAAGGGGAAATCATCAAAATATAAAGTGGGACCTGTTCACAACAGAGGCTCGCTCACTCAGCAGGAAAGCTGCCCCATAATTACAGCGAGGAACCAAGTCGCGACAGAAGAGAGAGGCTCTATTCTCAGCTCTACCAAAAATTGGATTTGTGACGCTAAGCAAGTCGCTGAGGCTTAAATTAATCTGGAACAGGCTGTGGTTGTCAGCACAGGACAACATGTCGGATACCAAATGCTGAGAGAGCAAGACAGGCTTTTTTGGATGAGCAGATCAGTAAGAAACATCATAAATTATGACAACGCTATGCTTTGTTCTATTATAGGCAGCATTTTGTAAAAAGTTTTGGAGCCATTTCACGTTAAGCACTCTTTTTTTAGGATTGAACAAATGCTTGTTTTAGAATCAGGCAAAATCCAAATAGGTAATTTGCTGAATGAAGTTTAGAAAATGAAATTGATGGTTTAAAATAAGCTAAAAAGTTATGGATTAACAGATACACAGAAGAAAATTTAGAAAAGATGTTAGAGTTAATAACACAGAGGCTGTGAACTTCTTGGTGCTGCAAAAGAAACGCCAGGGCTTTACGAGTCTTATGCCTGAAGGACCGACACCATATTCACCCCAAGCCTATTTTTATGAATTTCTTCCTTCCCAAGTTATTACCAAAGTCCCTAGTGTTTTCTTTTTTGTTATTTGTCTACGGATTTATCATCTCAACAACAAAAAAAAGACACATTAAACACATGCTTTTGTAAGCTGCACTAGTAAATATGTTCTCAGAAACGACTCCAAGATGAAGATCCACATTGAAAAGCCGGAATGAGAGCTGGGAGCCTGAGGGCTTTTCTATCCCACTGGTGAATACAGCACGTTCTTCTCAAGCATGTTAGTAATAAGACAGAGACCCATTTATCAAAATCTGTCCTCTTTAGAACAGCATGTACTCCTCAACAGTCTCAGTCCTCAGTAGGGTGTAAATACTGCATCTTCAGCCACTACATCAATGTGAGTTTACCATATACATTAATGTTTAAGATTACAGCAAATGTTTGCTACAGTTAAGTCCCATTTCATCAAGAGAATGTTAATAGTCATCCTTTAATGTGAATGTTAACAAGTCAGCCATAGCTTTTTTCATATCATCGAGATACATGATGTCATAAACATGGGATTCCTACCCACTACACTGAACCCAGCAGCCTGCCTGCACAGAAGATGTCCCACCTGCTTTAACATTGACCCCAAAAGAGCAATTGGAAAAGCTGCACAGAAACACAACAAAGGCAGCATTTTTACTGCCAGACAGCAACAGGATCCATTTCCAGTTTAGAAATGCATTTGGTTATGGAAGCAAACAGGCTATCAAAAGTAATCCAGGAGCCTTCCCCTGCACAGATTTGTCATTAATACTCCTTGTTCTCTCACCTACATCTTTCCAGCACCGCTGAGAGCAGCAACATCACAGGTACCAATGGCACCAAACTACAACTGGTAAATGTTTGAACATGGCGAACACGGTTTGAACATGGTGTTAGCTCAACCAGATGTGCATCTTAAGGATCTTTCCAGCAGACGACAGCTTGCTCCAGCCAGTCCCAAATCAGCCATATTTGGGAAACTATAGCAGTGATCAGCTCGTGCTGCACCAGCGTGAGCAAACAGGCCCTGCAAGGAAGCAAAACCCCCAGAAGAGACAGACGCAGTCAGCTGGGATCATGCAACTTCTGCCAGTGCAATGTATGTGAAAATCAGCACACGGGTCTATCTCTTATCAGTATCAAGCAAAGTTATTCCAGACTGGGAACAG
Source organism: Gymnogyps californianus (assembly GCF_018139145.2). Classification (NCBI taxonomy): domain Eukaryota; kingdom Metazoa; phylum Chordata; class Aves; order Accipitriformes; family Cathartidae; genus Gymnogyps; species Gymnogyps californianus. The sequence continues at coordinate 210,931,847 of NC_059471.1, read as the reverse complement.
CTGTGCCAGCATAAACACAATCAGCTAGTGCAGAGAACTGTACCACTTCAACCCTACAGACAAAGCAGTACAACTTGTAGGAAAAGGTTAGAATCCCAGTAACGTTTAAGATTAGACTAAAAAGTACAGGTGGAAAAGTGAAATATCTCTATTAAGGACATTGTCAGAAAAAAAATCCCAGCTCCTTCATCTTTCGTGATATATATGCACGCAATGAGGAAGGAGTTACAAAAGGCTGAAATTACAAGATTTCAGTTATTATTATTCGAGTTTCATTAAAGCTCATGTTATACATTTATTTTACAAACAGCAATTAGAACCAAAATTAGAGCAACCTCACTGTCCACACATACTTGAGCGTGTCATTATGCTCCACAAGCTTATACTCTATGCAGAGGGCTGAATCATTATCCCCATTTTATATCCTACATCTTCCTGGAAGCCTCAAAGGGCTTTCAAAATAGGAGAACTTTTGGAAATTTTACCTTTGACTGCCCTCAGTCAATGTTGCATCCCTCCAGAGAGACACGACCCTCAGCTCGTCTTTCACACAGAAGTAACATCCCGCTCACATTTTAGTGTTTAGTTTAGATTTTCCAGATAACGAAGATGTCAGTTGCCACCTTCATCCCCAAACCTCACCTTGCCAGCACTACTAACCTGTTTGCTGCAAAGTCAGGCTGCATGAGATGCAATATTATGTGTCTTTGAGCAGGGTGACAGTCACTTCCATGAGTCTACCAACATGGCATCATCTTGTACGTAGCTAAGCTAACAACTCCACAGTTTCGGGTTAAACACTGTCTTTCAAGAGCCATTTCCCTCTCACACTTAATTAAACATACACCTCAGGGCCTGATGGAACAAACAATACGTCTTTGTGGTTGTACAGGGGTGCGGATTTTGATTCAGGAAGTATATGTCTGCAAATTAATTTTGATCCGCATCCTACTGTGCTCGGTGTTTTCCTATGGCTTCTATTCAACATAAACATTTACTACCAGTGAAAACCTAGTGCTTCCAGGAAAACAATGTTTAGTTAAATTCACACAGTGATAAAAAAATGACAATAAGACCATTAAAAGTTTGAAGTCAATGGATGAACTTTGCGAGTCAGCAGCAATGGGTTTACTAGAGTGCATGTCAGCAGATGTGCCTGTCCACCATCAGAAGTACCAGTCTCACTAGCAGGGAGATTAACAAATTTGTTAGTTGTTTCCAGTAGAGTCAAAATGGAGAAGTTTGTAAAGGCTAGAGCACAGGCTGTTATCAGGGAAAAGAGATGTATGCACCATTTCAGAGTTCTTTAATCTCCTCCCGGGGGGGTATTTCCATTGCTAGAGGGTGCTGACATCCATTTTAGAGAAAACCTCTGAACATGTCTTTTAAACATCCGTTCCCCAAAAAATCCCATGGGACAGCTGCATTACTTCAACAAGTGACTTGAGAGGCAGGAGGAGACAGTATGTTAAATGAGTAAGACAGACACACGGAAGGCCAAGGCAACAAGAATTTCATCCAAATTCTCACGTCTTATTCTCCCCTTCTTTACACCAGATAAATCAACGCAGTTCAGCTGTAAACACCTTCTATTAATCTTACCCAAGACCTCAGCTAAAAACTGAAGACATCAACCACTTGTCTCTGTCTTGCTTAAGACCTTTTATATATCCCACTCTAACCCTTGTTTATACTATTATGATTATTATCTAATTATAAACAATGGCTTGATTAAAACATACATATTTATAGAAGCATCCATGTCACCTACCTTTAGGCCTTTAACTGCTGTAGCTAATGGTTATCCAGAGGGCAAATAAAGCAGCTATGCTGAGCACTAATGTCAAATATCATCGCTCTCAAGCAGCTTCCAGAGACACTTGCCTTCCTCCACTGGGGTTATGAGAAATCCAGGGAGCCTAGACTCCCAAACTGCTTTTTAATAGCAGTGGGAAAGGTCCCTTAAAAAATCAAAATAGTTAAAAATTCCAGCTCAAATTTCATAAACTACAGTAATACTGAACAAATTAAAGATGTCACTACTTTCTACAGTATCTCCAGTATACCAGCTACTTCCAGCTTCACATACTGTATAATGTAAAACCATGGAAAATACTCAGTTTAATCATTTCCTGTATTATTCACCGCATTGTGTGCAATACCTTGTGGATTAATTATCTAGATAACAAAATGACTGCAAGTGCCATTAATGTTGTCAGTGTGAGGTACTCATCTAAAGAACCAGAGCAATGTGCTCCTGCGATCTACAGCGTGAGGGAAGCTGAACTGAAGAAAAACCCCTCCTACCTGCTACATATGGGTGAAAAAAACCCCTTCCTCCCCATGCAGGAAGGTGACTAAACCATTAAGCAACTGTGGAAAGTCCCAATGATTGGGAAAATTGAAGAGAGGAAAGGGCTTTCATACCTGGAAGCCAAACTGTTCAAAAGAATGGAGAGAAGGGTCACCAAGTCTAACACATCTGAGTCTTCTTCATGTGAAAACCAATGAGGAGCCAGAACTTCTTATCAATCACTACATGAACTTACTATGTAGTAAATGCTATTCGGTGAAAACTATTTTTTAGTCCTGTATGTAGAATCCCAAAGAGTAGTGCAACACCATCAATGGCTGAACTCACTGCGGAGCCCAGTGGATCCCCAGTACTGACTGCTCAGAGGATGCACACGCCCCCCGTTCTCCCCAAGCACCCAAACTTGGCCAGAAATGCTCCTGGCATGGAAGTGGCTAGCTAAACATCAGGAGCAGGGCACGGGTGGAACAAAACCACAGTCACTAAGTGGGACGATACACTTCATCTAATAGTGACATCTAAAAGATATGTACCCAGGCTAAGGTGATCCTTTCGGCTGGTCTAAGTCAATCTAGACTTTTTCTGTAGAGAAAAAAAAACAGAACCTCTGGGAAATGGCCTGTTGGAGCAGGTCGAGAGGAGGACCATAAAAATGGCCAGAGGCTGGAGCCCCTCTCCTATGAAGAAGGGCTGAGAGAGTTGGGGTTGTTCAGCCTGGAGAAGAGAAGGCTCCAGGGAGACCTTATTGCAGCCTTCCAGTACCTAAAGGGGGCTTATAAGAAAGATGGAGAAAGACTTTTTAGCAGGGCCTGTAGTGACAGGACAAGGGGCAACCATTTCAAACTGAAAGAGGGTAGGTTTAGATTGGACATAAGGAAGACATTTTTTATGACGAGGGTGTTGAAACACTGGCACAGGTTACCCAGAGAAGCTGTGGATGCCCCGTCATTGGAAGTGTTCAAAGTCAGGCTGGATGGGGCTTTCAGCAACCTGGTCTAGTGAAAGATGTCCCTGTCCATGGCAGGGGGGTTGGACTAGATGACCTTCAAAGGTCCCTTCCAGCTCAAACCCTTCTGTGATTCTGTGACTGATCACATTTATATTAGGATGGGATAAATATGTTTTTGAGGGTGCTTGTACTGATCAACAAAAGCAGTCCAACGTTGAGAGAGAGAACTGCACCCAAGGTGACAGAGCCCTCCTGGGCCCAGGACACCCACACGAGTGAAGGAAGCCCTCGAGCAGGATTACCGCTCTCCCTAACCACAGATGTGGCCATGTACCACCACCAGGCTCAGCTTGCACAGCTGGAAACGTCTCATTTCTGCGCGTCCTGGTTAAGCAAGATGCATGGATTTCTGTTTGAAGGCAATATAAATTGCACCACTGGAAATACCAGTGGAAATATTCCTGTTATTTCCAGGCCACCAAACACAAGTAGCACTTACTAGTTTACTGCTCTGGTTTCCAATTTGAGAAATGCCTTTAATGGAAGCACTTTCTTGAACACATACCAAATGCCACTGAACATAGATGTGCCTAAACTGCGTCTCCAAGAAAGCTCTGTTTTTAAATTAACTTTGAGCATGTTCTAACCTAAAAAGGGAGGAGAGAAGGGAAGGGGGGGGAAAAAAAAAGGAAGAAAAGAGGAAGAAGGTCTCTTTTGTGGCATGTTTCTTTCTGTGAACACAGGAGGAAATAGGTGTTGGTACAAGCAGAAAGGAAGACATTTACATCTCAAAGTTTCAGAACAAAGTGCTATCAGCAAAAAGATTAGATTATTGATGCAGAGAGAGGAAGTTGCAAAGCTGCTTAACATTTCAAGAAGCTCTGAGGCTTTTCACTCGGTGCTGTAGCTGGGGAAAATAAAAATACTCTTTGAGTAGGATTTAGTAACTCAGTAACAAAAGTCAAATAGATTAAATGCTGCATCTGTTGTTATAATTAAATTAACAAAGTACTGATAGAATCGTGCATGTTTTCCCCTTGTGTACCATACCCTGGGCAAAGATGTGCTGTAGCTGTACATATTTCCTGTGTTATAAATTAAAACACAAGCCAAATTCACCCTTCCTGCAATGCTACTAAAAATCAAGGAAAATTACTCCAAGGATAAATCTGGCCCAGAGATGTTTTTCAACAAAGATGAGTTTCAGAATAAATTCTACCAAAATAGGTCTGTGTGGAAATACTTGAAACATTTTCACTGGTGTTCCCAGAGCACTTGTTTAAAAATATATTGGAACAGATAGTTCCCAGTATTAAATAGGTGGAAAATTTGAAGACAATGTTTTAGAGTACTCTGTTTCCACATGATCAACCTGATATTCTTACAGTCTGGATTTGTGGGGGACGGTTTTGTTGTTGCTGTTTCATTTTTTTTGTTTTCAGCGTTATTTTGGGGGTGGGGAGGGATTGGGGGGTTTTTTGGTCTTGTTTTGTTTTTTAAATACCTAAGTATCTGCAGTCTTAAATAAAGGTCACTTTATATGCAGCTCAACTTGGGTACCAAAACTTGAGGAGCTCAGAAATTACAGGTGTACTTGGAGAATCAGACCCATGCATTCAAGAGATTACAAATTTTTACATTGAGATTACACAATCAGATGAAATACTACTATAAATAGCATCAGGTTAGACTCTCAGCTGGCATGAGCTGGAGCCAGTCTACTAAAAATCAATTAATCTTCCTCAGCTTATCTGACTCACTCAGGGAATGTGCACAATATTAATATTACAGTTCTCCACAGAGTTGCATATGCAGAAGTGCTGGCAAGGGCAATGGTCTCCGTTAACCTTCATACGCAGTAGCATGATGCTAGAGACGTGCATGAATGCGCCCGTGACACTACTCCCACCAAAGAGTGCATCAACTAAAATGATTAAAACAGCCATAAAACACACACAAGTTGCTGAAAGCAATTTATCTACAGCAATTTGCACAGCTAGCAACCACTGTATTCATGTTTTTGCAGAATCATAGAAAATTGGGCTGGAAGGAACTTCAAGAGGTCATTCATTCCTTCCCTGCCCCAGGGCGAGCTGTAGCACACCTACGCACTCCTGACATCTCCTCCTTCCTCAGAAGTTTCTGAGCCAAAATCTTTCATTCTTGATCCCAGTCCAAAACAAGATGGTTTTTAAACCCAGTTGTTCATCTCATTTTAAGCTCCAGGTGTTGGCCTTTAATGCTAAAAAATATACAGAACATCAAACTGGCTGGCTAGTTCCTATGTGAATACAGAGCTGAGCCTTTGCTAACGCGGAGACAGCAGAAGATATAAACAGGTAGGATTAATGATTTTTTTAGAGCAAGAGTCAAACATAGCAGAAATAAAAAATCTGTTCAACAGATCTCCATTGCAGGAGATATTTTTAGCACATCTGGAGGAGACCACAGAGGTCATGAGAAAATCTGCAATGCTCTCATCGAGGCCATCCTCTCTATGACAGGCACTGAGAGGCAGCGGGTGTACATACCCTCCCGCTGCCATAAAGAAGAGGCCTCTCTGTTCCCAGAGAGCACTATTCTCTCCAGTGTTGCTCTGACCAAGCCCGTTTTCCATCCCCCAGCTTTTACAAGCTTATGACAAAGTCCCCTTGCAATGGCACAGGAGCATGTACTTTTCCTCCCCTCTGTTTTCCCACCAGAAAGTCACAGGCTTAGAAGAGAGTCCCATGGAGCAGACAGCTCCCAGCTCCCCTGCCTCCCAAACCTCCAGGGGCACAAATCCGGAGATGAAGTCTGTGGAGGGAGGAAAGGGGAGGCTGGCAGGGAAAGCCATTAAATATGCCATTTTGCAAAAATAATACTTGGATGGTTCTCACCAGCACAGAATGATTCAGGACTACCAGTGCTAGTGATGGTATTCTGCAGTAAGGTAAAGGGAGAAGGGTCTGGCCATCAGATCCTAGTCTTAGAAAAGTTTTAAATTATTAAAGCAAGGCATCAATTCTTGTAACAAGGCGCTGCAGCTTATTTGAAGAAAATAACGCACTAATAAGAACATTTTTTTTCTTCCACATCTTCCAGGCATGGCATCACTAGGATCTGTTTGGAAATGTTTCCACTGCTTCTGCCACAGTCTTGAAAACAATCTTGTGCTTGTAAAGAGATGCAACCCAGTCTCCTCATTGATATTCTAAACCAGAATATATATTTCTTCTTTTTTTCCCCCATATATTTCTTTGCCTGCAATTATTCAGACAAATCATACTCCTCAATCTCCTGGGACTCAGTTTATTCCAATAATTGAGAAGGCTTTTTTCTTCTCTGATGTTCTGTTTTTCAGGGCAAGGTTATTTTTCGTGTGTATGATCCTTTTTCAATTATGCAAAACCTAAGGCAAAAGTGTAATAAAAAATGCAACAACTCTATTGCTTATTTTTGTGGTCTGACATTTTCATTTCATGTCATAATGAGTCTAATCAATCTATCCTGCGTTACACACATATCACATTCCTAACCAGTAGCAATTAGAAATAGATATCCAATTTCTTTCTTCCAGAATTGTATGAAAATTAATGTCACTTGTCACAAAAAGAGTTCAGACCACAAAGAGCAACACACAAAACACTAAGTATTTTAATTTGACACTATTCTTCATGCAGTTCTCAAATCAAAAGCAACAATGTTAAATTCTATTATTAGTCCTCCTGCTTGGATCATCACTCTGAAGAAAGGCATTAATGAGATGGAGACCTGCAAAGCGTTGTCTTAGAAGCCATAAAACATGAAATTAAAACTGAAATTGAACAATTTGGTCCTTGGGATTAAAAATCCTCAGTAAATCACATAATCACCAAGAAAAGGCTAAAGTACTGAACAAGGAGCATCTGTAGTGGCTCTGTTCCTTTCTGTAAAAGTGACAGGCAGGGTATCTCTCGGGTGACAAACACGCGAGTCTTCCCATGACCCACATTAGAGATGTTGTACCCTTCGTGGTCAGGGAGTTGCGCTGGCAGTTTTCCATCCCAGGGCTCGAATTCTCACAGCTGCCTACGCACAGGACTTTCCTGCTCTCCTCCGACACACTTGCTCTTATTTTCTGAGAGGCAACAAGCACAGTTGTCCCAGTTAAGCAGGAGGCATCCTGCACCAGTTCAAGCTCTCCTGAAGACCCAACCGGTCTCACGTTGGCAGCTGCAATAAAAACAACTGCTCTACTTCGGCAAGGAGCGGCCAGTTGCTGCAACAGCCAGCTCTGCCCCAGCTGATGGAAGTGGGAAATGGCCACGTTTCTTCATATTGGTTACAGAAGTCTTGCCTTTAATTTCACTTGGAAGCTCGTCCTGCCTATCTGGTTTGTTCACTTGGTACGTCAGCCACTTGTTCCTTAAACAGTTCAAATGGGGGGAAAAAAGGATGTAGAAGCTGGAGTAACACTGAGCTCTTCTGTAACTATGGCTTCTGTATTTGTATCTCCAGAGTGGCTGTATCACATCCAGAGTATGCTGGCTTACCAACTCAGAAGTCACAGGGCTGCCCCAGTTTCAATTCCCAGTGCTGTCCGTCATTCAGTCGCATGCTAACTGTGAAATACAGACTGCGATTACATCAAAGACGAACAGACTACCAAAAATTCAGTGATTCAGCCTCAGCTCTCAACCGTCTACTCAGGTGTCACATCCATTTCATAAAAACATCCACCTGTTCCGCATCTGTGTTAATAGGGAGAAAAAAAGCCAAATCTTGCGGATATGCAAAGCTCAGACAACAATAAAACAGGTCACTGATCAGATAACTCTCAGGGCATATTCACTGCGAAAGAAGGCATGAATTTTGTTTCCTCTCAAGGTAACAAGACAGACGGACAGTAATGTCTATTGCAAAATTGTCTCACGAAAAGCAAATGACACAATGAGGGATCCAGGACATTTGTATACAAACCTGTTTAAGCTGAATCCCATAGAGCGTACACAGGAGTGGGGGTGCAAGAATTGCACAACTGTTAGCTTGCACGTTCCCTGAACCTTGGACAAAATGCCCATGGCCAGCCGTCCCAGGGATTTCCAGGGCAGACTTAGGAAAGTCTAACAGCTTACCAGCTGCTACTGAAACCTATGTCCAACAAGAGGCAAAAAAAATACCAGGTGATCTCTTATTAGGTCCCAACCTGCCATTGAACAAAGTAACAAGCTAGACAGGATCCAAGGAGTCTCCTTTATTCAAGCAATCCCCTGAGGTCCAGTCCCTCCAAGAGGGACAGCAATTATAAAGCTTTCAGCAGCGAACCATTAACCTCGCAGTCACCAAAAACCTGAAGTTTCATTTAGCACATGAAATTTGTTCATTCCCTTATAAATCCTTTATACAATCTGCGTATCAGCAAGTGCAGATTACTGTTTTTATTTTCATATAGCAAACTAAATATTACCCTGATAGTTAAGAGTGAAATAAAAAAACAATTGCAGATTTTGAATACTGATGGTTATTTCCCCCTCCCCCCAATATTTGTATGTAAGTTCCAAATTCTGAGTAAATCAAAACCCAGAGAGAAATACACACTGTGGGCCAGATCTTTCAGCAGGTATAAGTCAGCACGGTCTGAATGACTCTTCATACATAATTACGCTGCCAAATACTTGATGAAAAGAATTGAGTGGATGTCAGCATATGCTTCATGTAAAACAGACAAGAGGACCTTTGTCAGACAAGAATTAAATTAAGACTCACTATAGGAACTGTATTATACAGTTTAAAAGAAAACCACACTACAAACACATGTGCAGGCCTGAAAACAGGGGTAAAAAGCATGAGAAATGTCAGCTGAGGTCTGCTCCTTACAAGGAAGGAGATTCAACAGCAAGGGATACTATTATCCATTGCATCCAGAGAACTGGTTTTATAGGAACTGGCAGGCTTGCTGCTCCAAAGTAGCTGCTTGAATATTTAGCTTGAAAGGCGGACTATTCCTTGCATTTTCTTTGGTGTGTCTTTTAGCTGTACTGCTAAACCGCTCTGCTGACACAGCAGTGCCAAACAGCAACGTGTTTCATATGGGACCAGAGTGCCTTTAGGCTGAATGAGTGCCTGGTAAAAACAGCACATGGTTTATATGGCACACTGAAGCAGAGACCACAGCGCTGTACCGATGCCAAAGGCGCCTGGAAGCTGTCGCATGATTTTTGAGGACACGGCTCAGTACGTTCACATCAGCAGGGTGGTTGTACAGGAGCCATTTTCAGTGCTGGCTATTTTGTCGTAAAGAAAGACAAAGAAGGAAGCAGTCAGTAAGAGACAGAAATCTGTGCAGTCGGGAGAGCAGCAAATAACTCTCATACTGTAGAGACGCATGCAAGACTAGTCCATGCTAGTCGGAGCTGGGTATTACAGATAACAACTCCCAACAGCCTGCATTATATAGATACCAGGTTTGCAGTCTACACATCTGCCAGTTTTCTTGCTAGATACTGAAAAACAGCATACATCTAATCACTCACCAGCAATAATTCGCTTTCCTGCTTCAATCTTCTGTTACACAGTTTCATCTGGTCCAAGAGACTTAAAATACATAAATTAACAATATCTGATTTTTTGTTGGAACAGTGGAATAAAATAACTGACAAATTGAAACTTTAAAAAAGAGAATGCAAAAAAATTGAAGTTCACCAACTGAAAATAATTTCCAAAGCAATGATTCAGCTTAGTCTGTGATTTTACACACACACAGAGACACAGGTTTTCCACATATCAAACTAATGCTACCTAGAACAAAAGATGTGCTCAGCTTTCCTTTGAAAAGCCCATCGTGCAAGTAGGTATCTAATAAAGAGACAACTGTAGTCTGACACAATATGGCAATTTCAATCTAACACAAAATCTTGCTGGCACTGAGGCTGAAGCCACACATTTTAAAGGAAAGCTACCAGACCCTTCTTGGTGTGAATATTTAATGTTTTGAGAGAAGTGAGAGAATTCTGTGTTTAGAAGTTACTCCATCAGAAGCACACACAGTTCTCTTAAACACTTTGTTTTAAATTAGGGATAACCAACTTGTAAGACTGCTCACGAAATCTCCAACCCCTCAAGCAAAGCAAGAAGAACTTAATCAGAAAAGCTGTGGACAAATGGGATTACCAGTCTGGCTTGCAAGTGAGAATAGCCTGTTAAAAAAGGCACAATCCCATTTCCATGTGGAAAATTTTAAAATTATTATTACTAAATATAACATCTCAGATTCCCCCCCCCCCCAGTTTCATTTACAATAATACACATCTCCGCTTGTTCCATTAGATAACAACAGGTAAAAGAGCCAAAGTCACATTCTTGCTCAAAATTGCTTGGGATTTGAGCACTCCCTCCCAGGTTCCCCCGGAGGGAAGCAGCAACGCTGAGACCATGGGGACACAGGCAGGCATGTGCCGGGGGGAGAGGAATAGGAAATACCTGCGTGTGGCTCTCAGACCCACCTTCTTCATAGGCCTCAAAATATCCACAAGGTAGCCAAAGTTCCCATACAAATCCGAACTGGGGAGGGAAAGACTCAAGTATTAGGATGTTCCAATTTGAAACTGTCATTAAGAATTATAATTGGGGGGGAAAAAAAAATCAAGCAAAGAGGATCCGTTTGATATGGCACCTAGATGGCAAGAGAGAGAAGCATTTATTCTATCACACTGAAATATTTTATATTCAGAGTCATCGCCACAGTATTGAATAAAGTGAAGGAAAGTGTTGCTGCTTCTTCCTTGTATGATTCTCTGCTATGGCACCCTCTGCCATCCAAATTCCCACTCCTTCTCACACCTTTACAAAATGTCAGTGCAGTGACTTTCTAGGAATTTGGGCCAAGTTCAAGAATCCCCATCTGCTCCCGTTGGAGAGGAATGAGATCAGACTGTAAATGCATGGCAGACTCCTAGCAAAGAGACAAGCAAGCACAATTTGGACACATATGAAAGTCGGTCCCAGCTTTCTTCATTCAAATTAAAAACTTTAGACTTGCCTATGTCTCGCTGTAATGAAGCATTCATATATTCAGTTCATCATCCATTTAGGTTAAGTGCATGTATAGGCAAGCACTCTCAAGACACTTCATTAATCTACATTTATCTTAAAGATGTTTAGAATTGTAGACGTGCATGCACAAGATGAGTTTTTCAAGACTTCAAAGCAAACAGGTCTTGAGAAAAGTGGCTTTGGTAGCACATGTTCTCACAGTTATTTAAATAAATTCAAATCAAATATATGTTTAAATCAGCACAAGACTTCTCATTAGACACAGGCATTTTTTCCTGTTTTAAGAGCTTTTTTTGAATTGCTTTGCACTCGGTACTTACGAGCATGCACTTATGCAGGTGGTCAGCTTGCAGGATGGTGCCCCTTGACAAACCTACACACACACCCCCCACAGGTTTGAAAATGGAATTTATAATACTTTGTTATCATAGTTGGTAGCACTATGGAAATATATATACAAAAGATGTGCTTCATATCAAAACTTCAGTCTTTCAAGTGACTTGCAGGAACAAACAGCAGAAACAGAGCCAACAACCAAAGAGCAGAGCAGCACACCCACTCGGATCAAGTGCTGGAGCAAACCTGTGTCAGCGACTCCCTGACTGCTTGGACGGAAGCACACAGACTAGGGAAAGGCCACAACAGTACAGAAGAAAGCCAGAATATGCCACCGCTCCTGGGCAACTCACATTCACTTGCTCAGTTATGTTCTGAAGTGCATAAATCTGGAGTCACCTTCTGGAGATGTTTCTCCCCACCTGACTGGTTATCACGGTAGCCCAGGGCTAAAGTTAGGAGCAGAAGCCTGCAGTTGTCCACTGAACACTTCAAACTTCCTTATTTGGTAAGATGGTGAACATTAAAAAAAAAAAAAAAAAAAAACACCAAACAAAAAAAAACCCCAGAAATTAAGCTATTGCCCAAAGCTATATGAGAACTTAGGTAGAACTGGAAACTAAAGGTGGATCATCCAAGTCCCAGTTCAGCCCTGTAAGATTCGCCCTTCTGCATCTGATCATCTACTACACTTCTAGATGCGCAGTAATTTCAAATCCTGCCTATTTAAACTTTAACGGAAGACTCTTGAATTTTCCATCATTGCAAAAAAAGACGACCCTAACTCTGGTGGAGAATATTAGACTTCCCCATAATCCCAAGTGTCGCTCTTGCTTCCATCTATTTATTCTCCTTTTAAGTCCATGTGTGGACTTAAAAGGAGAATAAATAGTCCATTTCTTGGCCAAGTCCATTTTGGCCACATTTGTGGCCAAGAAAAAACAACGTGATTACATTCTGCATGTCGTTAAAGCCTGAAGCCTGCTGTTTTAAAACATACACATAAACATACAGATACATATGTACATATATATACTCACACATATATACAGCCTTTGTTAATAATCAGAACAGATCTTGATGAATCACCTCTATTTGATTTTTTTACAGTGATTCTTGTAAAAAGCAATCCCCAAATGTGCAAACTATTAAGAAAATATGTGAAAAAACAAAGTCTGATTGGCAGACTAAAGTTGTAGGCTGAATAAGACATGAGCCTGTTTAGCATTAATGCCAGAAGATCCCCTCTCACTCTAAAAATCTGACATACCGTTTGCTTTATTAGCTCTAAGTCAACTATTCATTTAATTTACATTAAAAATAGGAAATTAGAAATTAATACAGACTATTTAGAGCTGAAGTCATGGAAACAGCACTTCTTTAATAGACTTTCAGTTTGGAAGTGAGTATTACTGCACGCTGCTGAATTGCTACAACAGTCCACAAAGGGCAGCAGCAGAAGTCTGTCGATATAACCATTAAGATTTCATTTACTAATTATAACAGAGTTGATTAACTCAAGGCTTCCTTTTCTACTAAGCGAATACCACAAACTGCCTCCAACTATTATGAGTTTAGATCCGAGTATATGAGCAAGGAACAACTATCTCATGCACCATCTAGAATTAGAGTTTCACAGATCAAGGAAAGGAAACTTTTTAAAATGGGGAACGAAAAATAAAGGCAAGATAATGCTTCACCCTAGTCAAAAAGTCACTCCAACTTGGATTAACTTAGAATTCATGAAACTTTAGTCAAGAAAGTAAAAATGAAAGTCTGACCCTTAAAAAGTAAGGTCAGCTGTTCCATTAATTTCCTCTTACATTTTTGTGAAGCACGTGGTCCAAGGTCACAGAAAAGTCTACTACAAGTCACAAATATGCCACCAGTAGCGACCAAGAGCTTCCCTTCCAAGCTAGAGACAATTACCAACAAAACAGAAGACACCACTCCAGCACCAAGCCAGAGTGAGCCAGAGCTCTTCATCGGCAATCACATTTAATAGAAATGACAACACAGGGAAACAGCTCTGCAGCCAGAGCCTGCAGTTGGCACAGCTCCCGCTGCATTGGGGCAATTAACTCTAGCAGAACGACATTACAGTCGCTCACACCCCCTACTCGCTGCAGGAGCCTTGCTAACATTTGTGTTTACTACTCTAGGTCAATGCCAGTAACTTTACAGTCCTTACCTACTGAAAAGTGCCACCCCGCTCCACCTTTAATCTTCCCCACGTTCCCACAGTGAGAAGGACATGCCTCTTATTCCAAGCACCTTAAACTCCATCAAAGCCCATTTTAATCACACACATGAAGGCTTTCTTCCCTTCCAATATTTTTAGTGAACATAACATTAGAAGAGGCTGAAAATTTTTCCTTTCTAAATCTCGACAAAACCTTTTTCCGCTAAGTACTTTGTAACAGGGCTGCCGCACAGCACCATTCCTGGAAAAAAGGGTTTTATAATGGAAATGGTGATGTAACCTTAAACACAGCACCAAGCTGCATGAAAACCCTGCCATGCTTCTGGAAAGAAAATGCATTTACAACCTAACAGGCTCTGTCATCATCATAAAACGCACACATGACTGCTGCATGCTCTCAGAAAGCTTCATTAAATGGAGCTGGGCACAGAGGCAATGAACTGCAGCCTCCTCTGACTTTCTACAGTACATGGGCTCATTACTACCACCAGCTGTGACCATCTCCATGCTAACAATGGGAAGATAAAAATCTGCACTAAATTAGAATCTAGTTTTGTGATCACGAAAAGAATAAGGGAACAAAATTGGTGTGAACAGAAGTCAGTGCTGGAGGGTTACTCTCACCACCTGTCCATTATATGCTTAGTTGTTCTTTGCCTAGCATTAACACCTACTCATTTCCCCAAACCAGTGACTCTTATCATCCTCGTTCCTTTGTTCTTATCAAACTAGCCTTCCTCTGGGGAAGGTTTATCAGCTTCAATGAACACTGGCCACTGTACTTCACATAAAATTTGGAAATTTTGAAATTAAGACAGTACACCACCACCTTCTGCACATAAGAGACAAGTCCAGATGTGACAAAGATATAACAATGCTATTTCATTAAATCAGTAAAAGAATACTGAAGAGAAGTGAACAAGACTTGGACTTAGTGAACATCTGAAAGTTAATAACCCTCTGAAAGTTAATAACCCTAAGTTAATAACCCTGTTGAGGACTGCCGTTACAAAGACAAAGATCTCTAGGAATTTAACAGAGGGTAAATTTTATTATTAAAACTATACTTACACCTAAAGTGTTCTGGATTATTTAAGATTTATATAAGTGAGAGCCAGGAGACCTCATCTAATCAGGAATATGCTGTAATAGCCTCTAGTTCAGAGGTCATCAATTTACTTTGTGTTCACAGACTATATACAACATACCATAAAACAAAATATTAAAAAGAGGTAAAAGGAAAGAGCTGATACGGCAAAAGACCCAAGCAGTAGCAAGGGGAAAAAAGCAAAACAAAACAAGGATGTTTTAAAGACAAACTATCTTCATGCGCAGTTCTGAAATTATAACTCCCAACTTCCCTATCACATTACTGTGTGCACTGCAGATGAAATAAAGCAACGGAGAATAACAGGGCCATGTTGCCTTTTTTGAAAGGAAAACTCCACCATCATGGAAAGCTAATAAAGAGAATAAAAGCAACAGGCAAGAATAAGAAAGCAGAGAATGAAAAGTAATAGTATCGATTCAAGTAGTTCATTTTTTATTCATGGATATTCTTTCCAATGGATATCATAGAAGCATTTTATGCTTAATAGGTGCCATCACTGTGCAAATGTTTTCTAAAATAAAGACTGATTTATTCTTAAGGACGAAAAAAAAAAACAAACCACCTTTACCAAGGCATTAAATGGTTTCATTCCCCCATCCAAAGCCTGCACAGAAGGACTTAACATGAGAAACAGCAGGAATATGCACAAGTCCTTTACAAAAATATCATAGGAGACAGCCATATGCAGAATTCAAGAACCAAAATGAAGCATGGACCATGTAAAACAAAAGAAAACTTATCCTCAGTGAAAGCCCTTTGATGTTGAAACAATTTAATAGAAGGTGAGTGCTGCAGATGCTGAAGTATTCTGTTGTAAATTGCAAAGCAAATTAAAATATGTTTTCATTTGGTAAACCTGGTTAGTTTGTCTGTCAGTGATCCTTGACTTCTCAGAGGAGAAGGCATGTGTATTACTAGCCACTTTTCAAAGGGCTTCAAAAGAAGGGGGAAAAAAAAAAATGCATTCTGTGTTCTCAAAGGGCAATTGAGAGCTTTATCCAAAGCCATTCTGGGAACTTCACTGAACAGCAGATGGTATACGCATGAATTCTTCCCACCTGGTCTAGACCAGTCACCCCAGTTCACTGCAGTTGCTGAAGAGCTATCACCCTCTGGAGGTGCAACTCTGGCTCAGCTTCGCTCTAAAAACATCTTTCTCGACGACTATAAAGGAAGGTAGAGACAGTTCAGTTGGATGGGTATTGCTAGACGGGATGAACACAGGTCTCTTAAAGAAACTATCAGGTGCTTATAGTACTGACACGACATAATACTGAAAATAGCACATTAAAACTTTGACAGTTAAAAGATGATGCTTTTTGCATAAATGTGCAATGTACCCTCTCCCACCCTCTATTTGCTTTTTTATCCAGTCACTATGAAGTTTATACAAGGACTATTCAACAGCAGGGTGGCCAACTGAGCTGCACTGGTATCCTCACAGCAGCCCTCTGTGTCTTTGAGGTTCTAGTACACAATAAGGCCTCTTCTCCCATGCCTTAAAGTAGTATTTTATTTTTTTATTGGTTTTTTTCAGTCTACAGTTTTCTATTTTGCGTACAGCTCTAATATAGTAAACATATCTCTCGTTTATTTGATCACCTAAAATGCCAGACAAATCACAGGGATTCACTGCAGTTACCCTAAGACACATGGCTTTGAAACACTTTATACTGTTATATTTAATTTTCAACTTGACCGCTGTGATCAACTGTATTAAATATACATCAGATTTTGATCAGAAGTTTCTGCTTATTTTTTCAACTTCTGTTTGCATTTACAATAGCACTTTTCCACACATGAGACATGGGAAGCAGGATGATAACCTAAACTATGTACAGAAATAATATGTTGCTGTTTTCTGTTATTCCCAGAAAAACATGCATATCTTGCATAGGTTTTTTTCTTCCTTAAAAGAAAATCAATAATCAATAGTCCACGACTGAAAAAAAAACACCAACAAAACAAAACCTCAGTTGGATACGCAAGTCCTAGTCTCAGAGCCTTACAGAAAGAGACCAATTGCTTCCTACTTCTCTCCCTTCCTCTTTCTGCTTCTGATTTAAATGCTTGCAATATCTATGTTTTGAATATTTATGCCCAATTCAGTCTATTCCACATACTTTAACTATGAAACCCTAATTCATCTAACAGATTAAATCCCATTGTTTAAACTACAAATTTTAATCCATAATTATATAGGCAAAGGACTCTCTCTATTCCTTTTGCATAAATTGCTCTCCTCCTTACCCAGTCTCCACGATAATGTCGTTTGTCGATATTTTATTTTGTAATCTCAATAGCAGTCTCTTCCCTCTCCCATCGGTTAGGTTTTGTATTTAGATAGAAATGTCTTCAGATACTGCCTGGCAACAATTACAGCAATCACATCCAGTTGGAATTGAAAATGCTGTTTAATCTACCGTCATTTTGTCGATATCAAATATTCAGATTAATAGCAAAGATGGGGGTGGGGGGAATTGTTACAGCTTTGGAAGGATGTAACATACTTGATACCCATTTCCTTTATTTACTGAGCAAACAGGCAAAGAAGCATGTGTTTTCCTCCAGCGAGCCAAAAAGGCATGTGAGAGGGTCATAGTGACTGAAAGAGGAGACTGTGCAGAAGTAGGTCCCTTTCCTGCCCACGCGTCTTGTGCGCATCTGTGCGTGTGCTGCAGGACGCTGGCTGGAGATGACACGGGGAAGCACAGACTCAAGGAAATGTCCCTTCTGCTGCCCTTAGAGGTGCCATCCTTTATGCTAACTTTTGCAATGGCTGCCCTTGGGCAAATGAGTATCATATGACTAATAGTCGTCTGTGCCAAAGGGAGCCAGGAAGCAGACTGTTAATGAAGCCTTCCAAATGGCACTCCAAAAGCCCAAAGGGTACTGGAAAGAGGCACTGGGATAGGATCGGCAATCTCCTTTCAGAAACCAGAGCCTCACTGGTGCAGCTGACCTACATTCTCCAACTCAGTGTTGAAGGACTAGCCAAAACATGCATAAATAATGGGTCCATATCAGCTGAATCTACAAGCAATCCCATGCTGGTGAGAACAAGTCATCTCCTCTCGTGTACTACTCCGTCACCAGCCACAGATGCTAAATATGAGCCCAAACCACATCTGTTTTAACTTGAATAAGGCCCTTTACAGACCAGACTGTATCTTGCCAGAACCTCATGTCAGATTGCCAGATAACTGACTCTGGTGGCGGTGAGAAATCCAAGGTTTTAAATGACCAACATAACCCTCACCTTTGAAATCTAATTCAAACCAGTTTTAAGACTTCCTTCTTATGACTAATTCCCTTTACCCAGGCATCTATTAGATTCAAGAAAGAAATCATAGCAAGCTTCAATTTTTAAACTTGTTTTTAACCAAGGTAGTCCTTCCTTGAAAGGCCACAAAGGTTCTTCGTGATCTGCACATCTAAGTATCTTCTTGCCCAGCCAGGGGCAACTTCTGCATATTCAAAGCTTGCAGTCTGTGGGTTTCAATGTTTTACATCAAGAACAAAGTACACGCAGGTTCAAAATAATCCCATGCCTCCATTTTTCACTTCAGCTAAAAAGGATTCAACAAGAGACATCAGAGGAGAAAACACTGGTGTTGATTTGTATTCTAGAAATGAACAGATGCTAAAAATGAAAATTATTTAAGCAGAAATCTTGATTGTTAAATAATTGTAGCACTTTCTACGTTTCAGTTATTCTGTGCAGAAGGGTTGCTGTAACATGAGCCTTTTGTTTGCTGAAGAGGCAGATAAATTACACCACTAATTGGCTGCATATAACACACACTTATTCAAGTTCTTTATTACACATGGAAAATAACTCAGTTCTAATGTTCTAAGTGAACACATTTTCGGCTGTTATTCCTATCAAGGTCGCATTAAGAGACGTAAGTGAAGGCAGAGTAAGTTCACAAAACCATCAAAGTGAAACTGATTTTATTTACTTAGATAAAATCACCTGAAGCAAGCTGGGCACAAAGTGGAACAGACATTTTGTTTATAGATCAAATTTCTAAAACAAATTATTATCTAAAGTTAGCAATTCGATTATTTTTGATCCTGATTCCAGATTTTAGAACTAGTAGAGTTCTCCTTTTCTATCTCAATCATATTTCTGACTCTTCAGCACTTTCTCATCTTTGGAATAACTACTTATTGAATTGAAATAACTAGTTACTGAATTCATTGAATGAAATAAATTTAAAAAAAAAATCAAGAAAATATCTCTGACAGAAAAACTACTGTCAAATTTTGCTTGTTTCTCAAAAAAACTGGTTCCAACCTCTTAACCAGTAAATTTCAACAGGTCACAAGTGTTCAGGGCAGGGGGGGAAGCCTTAAGGTGCTTAAACCAGGGAGGCAGGGGAGGTTAAGTTAGAGTGAATATTTCATTATGGCTAAACTACACATTTATTTTAAACTTGCTTGCAAATAGGATTTTTTTCCCCATTACTTTTATGTATTTCTAATCCAGTTTAAATTAATGTTTCGATCTACATAATCCTAAAGACCTACCATATACACATTCAAGAAAATACTCGAAGAAGATCTCAAAGTGGACAAACCGAAATCCTGGGGCATTCCATCCTCAAACAGGTCTTTGCTAATCTAGAATTTACAGTTAGTGTTTAAGTCTTACATCCCCAACAGAGAACCTAAAGCACACTCCTCTACCTCACCTTGGACAAGACTCACTCCTGTATCGCAACACTGGCAGCATGCTTGTACAATAAGACAAAGGCACAAACGTAGTGGATGCTTCCATACCTCATTGAGCTACCAGTTAAATAGCAGAGCAGTGAAGACCACAGCAGGGCTGCTTCACCACACACCAGGCACCCAGAGCAGGGTTAGATTCATGTCAGATTTATGTCCAGCAGAAAGTCTTTACGCTCTGCTCACCTCCGTTATTCTTCCTTGGAGCAGCAGAAAATGATTGTTCGAGAGGCACGCTGCCCCAAGAGCTAAAGTCTTCCTTTTCTTCCTGCTACAGCCCAGCTACCTGCATTTGGGCAATGGCTGCTGCAGGTATAGGATGGCCCCTCTTTCCTGCCTACCTTCTATCCTCACTTTTACTGGCAACAACAGCAACCACCTGGCTCACTAGATCAGATAGCAGAAGCTGTCCTAATCGCCCTGCAGCAGCTGCCACCCGCTTCCCCCCTCCCCTCTCTTTTCCCACCTCCCTACATCAGCCCTGCTCTGCAGGGCTGGCAGAGGAGTCGGTAATTGCACAGGGGATGCGAGGGGCAGGCAGCTCCAGCTTGGGAGGCTTCAGTGTCTAGAGCAGTCCTGCACAGAGAGGTGGAACCACCTTGTAATCTCGCCCTGTGTTGGCTAAAAAATACAAAGCAAACATCGGATTGCGTGCTTTTGTGTACACATCAGAATAAAAGGAGGCAAAGATGGCCAAAAAGATATGGCTGCATAAGTGACTGTAGGAGCTTTCGGCGCAAATGCAGAAGTGCCAGGGGGACACGCCAGAGGCTTGCGAAGCACGGCAGACGGACAGCCAAGACAGGCATGTTACGATGAGAGCAAGGATAACAGCACCGTAACAGAGAAACCTGAACTGGTTTAATTGGGTCCTTCTCCTTATAAAATAGTTACAAAAAGAAATGTGAGATTACAGGACCAGCTGCAACTGCCGTGCTAATAAAACACAGGAAACCATTGATCTCAATAAGAGTCATTTACTGAATGCGTACAGAGAACTGAGTCTGTAGGGCTAAAATATCTTATTATTTCTCATTAAATTTTTTTAAACATGTACAGTTCCTTGTAAAAGTCAAAACACAGCAACTGGAGAGAACCCATACCCAAATGATTCTGACATGATTGTGGGTTCACTGAAATTCTGAAGGCAGAAGATACCAAAGCTTTTCCTGCATAAAGGCAAGGCTGACCATTTTAAAAAGCTTTTCACAACCTGCCAAAATAACTTAGACAATATCACGCCATCTCAATAAACAGGGGTAACAAGGAGTTCAGAGAAAAAAAACTCAGAAGCATATACAACTTACTTTTTTTTCTTCACATGAATGACTGTGCAACTGAGGTCCCTTTAAACTTAAGCATCACTAACAGATTAGCCAGCAGCACAGAAAGCCAAAAAGCAAAACAAGAATACAAAAGGAGAGATGGAATTTACTTAACAAGGTCTACAATAGATCCTGGCACATCTCTGCCTCAGGAAAAAAAGTTAAAAAATTGAAAAGACACTTACCGTAGGATTTTGTAAATACGGGTTGATGCTCGCATACTGCTCAGCGTTACATGCGGTTGCAAAAATTCACTCTGTCTCATGAGATCATACGCATACACCCTAAGTTATAAATTTATGCAAGCTTTTGCCAGAACCAGTCAGACGTTTTCCTTTATTTCCACAGCTGCTGAAAAGTATTATCGCATCCATACTCTATCATGTCCAAATTTTCCTGGCTTTTGAAATGATCCACGCTTCCTATTTAAAGCTTGAGCTGGAATGGATGTTTAACTCATTTCACAAAGAGTTTGGTTATACATCTCCCTTTATGAAAAATTTAAATTGTTTGGCTAAGAAGCAGTGTCTTTTTACCCCAAGACGCTACTCCAGCAGCAGTCAAGTAAATAATACGAAACAAAAACAGGGAAAGGAACCAAAGTGTTTTGTAACTAACACAGAAGAGGGTTTCGGTTTGTTTTCGTAAAGTTCAAACAGAGTAAGTTTTATGACTTAAGTAAAATGAGTGCAAAAGGGTTTGGAGAAGGAAGGTTTCCATTAAAGAGATCCGAACTGGTTCAACAGTAATTTGAGCTCCACATGAGCTCACTTTTTGTCGTGCCACAGTCAGCAGCGAAGCAAAAACTTCGCAAAACACAGGAGGGAGCTGATGACAGATTAGAGGGCAAGAGGCAATGCATGGGCCATCTCTGAAATAATTACTAGCACTATATTACAGCCTGCCATGAGAGAGCCTTTCCCACATTTTTAAAGCTACAAACGTAAACAGCACTTAAAAGGAAATTTAACTCGAGTGGTGAACCAGGAAATGAAAAAAAAAAAAACGAGCTGGAAGATGATGATGGATTTTCCTGTGCCTCAAGGAGCAGCCCTGGGAAGTCCCAGCTCTCAACAGAGAATCCCACTTCATGGTCACCAGGGCTCTCCATCTATAGGGAGTGGGATTTCAGGATGACGTTTCCTTTCCCCCCACTTTGCTGGCTGTCACGAGAGGCTGCAATCAGCTGTGGCAAACCTCCCTCTGGGACATGCAGAAGCCCTAAGACAGCTCAGGACAGCTAACATGCAGTAAGCCTCAACTGCTTTAGGGGTCTGGCAGAGACACCCTGGCTTAGGGGGTCACCCTCCACCTGCATTTAAGTCAGCTCTGATTCATAGCAAATAATCATTTTGATGGTAAAAAGCAGCTACCAAAAATGCTTTCTTGCAACAACAGCGCCGGCAAAAAGCCGAGCCGGGAGACTCTCTGACAGCATCTGCAATTTATGGGAAATGGGCAACCAAGGAGCAGGCTCGGGCCAGGCTCAGCAGTGGGTAATGCTGCCTGGAGTTCATCCCTGGCTGCCAGCACCCACATTGCGCAAGGGCAACCTAAGCACAGTCCCACCAGTTCCCGCAGCAGGTGATGTGGGTGACCCTTTGGAGAGAGGACCCCACAATCCCACAGCATCAGCCCACAGGAGGATGATGGGAGAGAGTCACGCCAAACCTGCAGCTGACAGGAGGCCCAGCTCACAGCCGGTGTCAGGGCTGTACTTAAAGCACAGTGCAGATGCTGCCCCTGCGCTCTCCCCCCGTGCGGTACAGCATGGCACCCAGGGACCGCTGGGCTCTGGAAGGACACAGTAACATGCTGTTTGCCTGATGGGGATCTAACAAGACACCGCTTCATCTCAGGCAGCATGGCAAGTCTCCCTTCTGACGGCTTAACGTTTCAGCCGCAGATCTGTGCGTAATCAGCTCAGTGTTAGGAGCTGCAGTTAAACCTCATTGGCTGAGCCTGAAGATTAGAGATAAAAAACGGGAGATCTGATAACAAAAAGTAAAGCAAGGCAGTCGGAGTTGTTGCTTCCCTCCTCATTACTCATCACTGTAACTGCACCCAAAGGACAACCACTTGCAGGCAGCACTGATACCGGTTCAATCCCTTCTGGAAAGGTGGGCAGGCCGTTACCAGTCTCCAGCAGAAAAAGCTGAGAATTACCAAAAACCTCACACAGGTTTGGGCCAGGGGAGGTTCACTCCTCCTGAGGGAGGTGAGACAAGCCGCCACCTGTGTTGGCAGCCCAGCTGCCCAATACCCGCTCAGACGGTTTAAATCCTGACTTACTGGGTTGAGTAGTACTTGCGGAAAGACCTTGCATCAACAGGAACCAGGTTCATGGTATAGGAGGAGGCAAGGCACAGGCTTTGCTGAACAGGAATTTTCCTCTCCAAGGAATTCTGCAAGTGGCATCCTGCGTATCGCAGTAAATCAAGACAACCCTGGACAGACCTTACAAGCAAAGTCAACAGGAGTCCTGCTTCGGGATCCACACTTTTTGTATATACAAAGGTGATTTTAAATATGGATTGGCTTGATAAAGGCGACTCTTTAGGACACCAGTGCAAACACACAAATGTAGGGAACCGTGTAACCTGAATAACCAAGATTTCTTTGCATATAGAGACTTGCTAGCCAATTTTTCTTCAGCTTCACTGTGGGACGGAAATGTAAATCGAAATGTAAGTATTTTTGATAACAGGTAATAATGACTAAGGAGAGTCTCTCTGATTTTATTTATTACATGGGCAAGAGGCCAGACAGAGCACTTAGTTAATTAAAGTTTTATTGATAGTAGTAAGTGGTACATTTCTGATATCTTTCTTTTTTTTTTTCCCCCTGTAGAATGCGGTCCTTAGCCTCCCTTTTACGGACAACAACAAAAAATTAAGAAAAAATAACTAATGTAACTTCCTGTAAGATTCAAATAAAAAAGCTACTGCTAAAATAAATAAATAAAATAAAACCCGAATTCATCATTCAACGTAGCCTTCCCCATAGAAAGACTAACATGCAGACCAAACGGGAAAGAACCTTGCCCAGGCTGTTAAGGGGAAATGCTGTATTAAAAAGGTAAGTTTCAAATAAAAAACCAAAGGCAGGAAGTAGGAAAAAAATAATGAGATCCTTATACTCTGCAAGTTGGCCAAATGTATCAACCCTTGTTATATTTGTTTTTCATGTATTACTCACTAGGCATGTTCGTGCACTGGGAAGAATACCAGATAAAACATATGGTTATTGGCCAGCAGAGATAATACAGTTAGAATGCAAGCTCAGGTCTGCAGCAGCTTTCCTTAATAAGTATTTTCTATTTAAGCAAAGATTGATCCTACATGATGTGACAGGCCACTGATACAAAGAAATTGCTTTACGATATGATCCTTGACTGTATTAAAAAAAAAAAAGCCCACAAAAAAACGCCAGCCAACATATATTCGCTGTGGGCTTACGGAGTTTCATACTAGTGTGTCTAAGTTTCCACTTCATGTAAAACCGACTTTTATCTTTCTGTGATACAGCCCAGCAGTACGTTGAATTCAATGGTTAGTCTTTCAACTCAAACGCCTCAAGACAGTTTACAAATAGGTAACAACTTGAAATAACAAGAGTTTCCTATCCGTTCTAATTTTCAAGACTTTGTGATGCACATGTCATTGAATTACAGGAATAGCTCATTCAGTTACAAAAAGCTTCTAGAAGGAAGTGATAAATGAACATTATGGCTTTATAGTTGTAACCAAATGAGCGGACTGAAATACATAGGGTTTCTTCCCCTGTCTTCAGCTCTACAAAATTTTCATGCGGTTCACTGGTCAGAAAGTTAGCAAGAATGAAAGCATATCTACTATTCCCCATCTCGGCTACCCACCAAATGACAGTTAAATAGAGCTGAAGGAAATCGGTGTGGTTTGCTTGCACAACAAGTTTTCTAAAAAGGTAGCAACCATGTTGTAAAGCATTTAGACACGAAGTAGGAAGAAACTAGGACGCTATTCTGATGCCCACATCTTAGTTAAATCAGCATGGCTCTAGCAAAACCAGACTGCAAGAGCTGGGCTACAAGAACCACCACAGGGAGTTCCCTTGGTGCAAAGCTAAGCTGCAAAAACATATCCAGAGAGACTGTTTCATGACCAAGAAGCAAATATAGGACCAGGTCAGGTATTTAAGTTAAATGACCTTCTTAGATTTCTTATATGATAATTTAAGTGTGCACTCGCACCTCTCCTTATAAGTTTTGGCTGGTTTCAGCCAAATTTTTAAAGGGTTTGAAGCCTTCAAGATACAAATCTCCCCTAAGTTTCATATAAACTGGTGGCTGAGTAATGAAAGACTCCAGCCAGGAGTCCAGGCTCTGACAGGGCTCATTCCAGTGCTGCTAGACAACAGTTGCAAGTAACAGCCCTTGGAAGCACATTAAAAAAAAAAAACAAACCAAAAAAACAAAAAACAAAAACCTCTAAGAATTTGGATCAACAGGAAATGAATTGTCAGGAAAACAAACCCAAGGTTTATGGAAGGCAAAACTGGAGGATCCCCACGTTGACTACATGTGAACTGGATGACAACAGGGATTTAGTTATGCAGCACAGAAGAGTTCAAGCTTGTGATGCTGGTGTGAAAGATTCATGCAAGCTCATCTTGTGCAGATCAGCTAGAAAGTTTACAGCTTCGGTTTGTAGCAAAAATACATACGGTACAAACAGATATACCACAATTTTTTTTTTTTCCTAGTTATCTCACATTTCATTTTCTTTCCAGTCTAGTATTACAGTCTGACCCATTTTCTTCCCCAATCCAGAGATCAGGTCAAAATTTATCAAACATGATGATGATGAAAAGGTCAACTCTAATGTACTTACCTGCCTGCATTCTCTCTGAAAGTAAGTGTCTTGTAGCATACGTCTGGCTTCTGTGGCACATTTAAGAAAAAGTAAAAAACCAAAAACAAACAAAAAAGCCCCAAAAGCCAAAACTATTCCAGCTTTAAGTACAAAGATCTCTTCTATTAGGAAAAACACACCATCATTGTGATGAACATGATTAAAATTTCAGATTCTTGCAAGAACCACTTTCAGTCATTTTACAAACTTCCTGTAGTTTGTCAGTTACATAATTGACACCCATAATCTAAAGCATCTTTCACTTTAGGAAAAAAAAAAACCAAACTATTAACCTTTAACAAATTGTCTTATATGGGATAATGCAACAAGGTCTAACGCTGCTGCAATGAGAATAAACCCAGTTTAATCCCAGGCCAGTCATTCAATTGAGGACAAGTCATATCACTAAAAGTCTTTCCAGTTACCGTCTACTTCGCTTTTACTTCTCTTCCTTATTTTGTTCATTCCTAGAGCAGAATCAGGCACAGACCCGGCTGCAGTCCAACATCATCATTTGGCTCTGGAAGATACACACATGCTTGTACCGCACCACACAGCTTCGCTCTGTGCTTTACACCCTGCCTATGAAAACCAACACATGGAGTCCAGAATGGGGCTGGGAGGAGAGCGAGCCGGGTGCCACCACGAGTAACAGCTGCAAGGCAGCTTGCTTTTATTTAGTGCACGCATAATGTGCACACCTTAGCCGGATTTCAGCCTTCTGAAGTTAGGTTTTCAAAACAGCTGGCTCTGGATAAAAAGTTTCATATTCTTAACAAACACTGTTCAGGCAAAGGGGAGAGGAATTGCACTGTAAATTCAAGCCTCCCACAAAAGAGACGTAGAAGACAGGCACATCAAAAAAAAAAACAATTCACAGTAGAGACTAAATTAGAGAGTTGAGATGAAGACAACAGAAAAATCTGATCATTTACGCTGACCATCCTACATTTGAATAGCATGTCGATACTCCTGCTCCAATGCCAAACCGACCCTATAAACTTCCAGTCCTAGATTCAATTATAAACCCTAGGCAAAGATAAAGAAAGCCCTTTTAAAACTGCTTTTCTACTCCCCTTCCATTAAGGACTTCCAAGTAGTAACACTTAAATCTAGTCTAGGCTTTAAATGTCCCAAACTTTAATGTTTCCAGCTTTTAAACTTCCATTCATCCACCCTTCATTCAACAATTGGTTTACAGAAGGATTTTTAAATTGTTTTAAAGAGCACCATGGCTTACTGTATGACCTTTTGATTCTCTAGCATGCACTATCACTTATTTACGTTAGGTTTTCCATTAGTCAAGTGCTGGCTAGTTCACGTTCAAATCAATCACAAGGACCAGAGCAAACAAGACTGTTAAGGCAAAGGAATCCAATTCAAATAACGTCCAGTACAGAAGACATTTAGAAGTCCAGAAAACTAAGAGAAGTTTGCTTTGCTTTTTAACTTACCACATTTCGAAACAAAAAATTGTCATTAAGAAAGTCTGAAATTGCTTAAACTTATACAGAAACACCACTAAAAACTCCCTCTCTCTTAATTTTCATCACGGACACAAAGGCATTGACTGAAAACACTAGGTACTGCAATTAAATTCTTTTCAAATGCATCTCCAGAAAAGAGGGAGGGGGGGTGTGGGGGGAATCCCAAACCCTGTTATGGGACCACACTGTTCTCCCAAAAGACACAAATACTAAAGCGGTGCAGTAACCATATGAGTGCTACCACCTCTCCAGCACGCAGTTTAGAGAAGCAAGCGAGTATTGTGCTTTAAGATGCATCGTCCTTTACATTAAAAAAATAACGGTCACGGCCCTTGTGATCCAGAGAACTTACCAAAAGCAAAAAAAGAAATGTTTATTCTATGCTTAGCCCAAATTGTAATGAAAATTAACATTTGACCAGGACAGAGGGAAAACTGCAATTTAATGAAACCGCAGTTAGTGACATCCCATAAAATGATGTCAATCACTTGTCTTTGAGTCAGCTACATTTCCACATCTAGTACAACTGCTTTGGGTGACTCACACCAATAATCTATCTGGGAGATAAGTAAAGGAAATCTCTAGCATGATTTTGTTGCAGCTTTTCAAGTTGAAGTGTAATTTGCCTGGTGCTCCTCATTTAACTTCAATTATTTGAAAATTTAATTTGAATTCCAATTTGTCTTTAGGAATTTTCTCAGAAGCAACAACCTTAATGGGGGTAATGTAAGACACACAAAATTGGCAAGTAAGGTAATGATCATGGTCTAACCAGATCCTGTTTTCAGTAAGAAGCAGCTTTTTAGGCTGCCTACTTGCCTAAAGGCCTTTATGAGAAGATGATTTCTGTATTGGGGTAGCAAGTTTATGCTTGAAATATAAAGTTTATATTATCTTTTCATTATGTTTTCATTTGCAATGTTTCATTCTGTTTGTTTTTCTCTTGGTTCAAAGTCCCAAGTTCAAATTCTATCCTTGCACTAATTAGTTATAGCTGTAGGCAAGTCAATTCAGCCTTTGTTTCTCAATCTGTAAAAGAAGGACAATAATAAATATTTATCTACTTTAAATAGATATTGGAAGGATTTGTTTACCCTGACACAGTTTGTTTTTCACATACACAATGACTCTATAAAATTCTAAGCAGAAATTACCTAGTTTAACCACATTAACTGGAATGATTGTAATTTTTGTAAACGGTTTGTTGAGCTTTCATATCCTTTCCTTCCTGAGGGATATCGTGTCCTACAGTACGCTTCTAAGCCTTCCATTTAGCAAACCATGATACCCTAAGCTGAGTTCATGACATCTTAATTATGGCAGTTTAAAACAAACAAACAAACAAACAACAACAGTACATTGATTACAGAGACATTTAATCTTAAGAATCTGAATGGTTGTATTTTAGAGTATAGAATTTTTTTCCAGTCCCCTTCCTAGGGGAAAATACCCAGTAGGAATGGGAGCTCCTTATTTCATTGCTTTTACAGTAATGAGTTATCTTTGATACTCAATGTTTTGTTGACTAGTATGTGTAATCTAGTGCTTTCTAAATCCAATCTTTGCCTGACTTCATAGCACTCTAAACATCTGCACTTAGAAAGTAAATTAACTACATCTGTGGCTGTTTTAGCAGTTAATCAGCTTCCTATTAGAAAGAAAAAATACCCTGAACCAAAGTGTGATTCTGGAGATAAAATAAAGATGAATCTCAAATCCTGTGAAGCATCAAACCTGAACAGGAAATCAGCTGAGGCTGCTCCATCATTAAAGATTTAAAAAAAGGAATAAATGAACTCACGACTGGCTCAAACTTTAATTCTACTAGTCCTGATGTTCCTTGTAATAAAGAGATTAAGATTCAATACTAAAATGGGAGGACAGGGACGAAATGAGCCCTTAGAGCAGTCATTTAACGAAATACCATTTTATCAATGCATGCTATGCCCAATTTGATGGGACTCTTCATTAATTCAATTTCAGTCAATGTTGGAAGGAATAAGCTCTTTGAAAGCACACACTGCTCTACCTTAAAGTTCATTCTAAACTCTTGCCTTTCAGTGCACAGAACAGGCATTACAAATGCAGCCCTCCCCCTGTATGCTACCAGATTATGGCAGTCAAAAGAATTAAGCATTAAAACAAAGCCTTCCATCAATACAGAAAAAACACGGGAAAGTAAAACAGGTGACAGCATTGTGCTTCAGCAGCTAGAGAGCCTTTTTTCTTGCAGAATTCTGAGGGGGGCAGGGCGGGGGGAAAGGCTCCAAAAAACAGTTTTACTGAAAGCTGATACGGGGATGCTTCAGCAATTAAGAATTTTGTACAGCAGACACCAAGACCTTAATTAGCATAGCCTTATAAAACCTGGGCAACCTTCTGGGTGCAAAGCTGAGTACATCACAGATTGAGCCGACCACAACCTCAGCACCACAGAAATGAGAGCCTTTCCCTGGCAGATGCTGTCTGTAGTCATCCCGTGCTAGCAACACCGTGACAGCTTTGAGGAAAGAAAGAACTACTTAGCCATAGGAAATCACGGGAGTGGATTGGGAAGAGACCAACCAGACACCTCAATTACAATTTGAGCAGAAAATTTAGCTACTTAGGTACCCATATGGCCCACTGCTACAGCATCCAAGAAGTCCACCAGGATTTAAATACTTTCCCCTCTTCTGAAGTTCTTCACCCAGTTCCTTTAAAAAAGTTATACCAGCATCACTGACCAGACGGATCTCTGACTCTGCATTTCAAACTGGCCCCCATTTTTAGAGTTGTCTGCTATAAAGTTTCACAATAAAAGTGACATCAGTTGCAGAAGTTTTCTAGCAAAAAGTACTGGTCTAACTTTTTTTAAGTCTTGTTTTCTTTGAAAATAAGATTTACTATATAGACCTGTGCTTCTCCTCTCTGCGATATTTTTGTCTGAGGCTGGCAAATGGATTACACTTAGCTAAAGGAACATGTTGTCTTGGATCTGTTAATCCTATTAGTTACCTGGAAACAGGTAACAAGGTTGAGGAGATGCCTTTTTAGTGCTTCTACAGAGAAAAAGTAGGCCTTAACTAGCTGGAAAGTATACAGATCCCTATAGGGGAGCTTACAGTGTTAAAACTTGTTCCTGTAATGTAATAGACATGAGTGACAAAGCACCTTTATATAGATACATAAATCTACATCTACACTGGAAGTTTCAGTAAAAATCTGGCTCTCCAGCAAAGCAGCTGCATTCAGTGCAAAACTGATCTCTGATGCAAGAAAAATTTTTCTACTTCAAGTTTGCACCACTGAGCTGGTGTCGCACACACACACACACACACACACAAAAAAGTGTTTCACCTTTTTGTGTCTCTAATGTCCATTCACTCACTCTCTCTTCCCTATTTAAACTGTAAATTCCTCAGGGCAGAGACTGTCTCTTTAGGACAGTGCTATGCAGGAAGGGCCCGCAGGCCACTGGAAAACAAAGCAATAGTTGGCACACTCATTTTCTAACTTGATGTACTAACTTGCTGTCACATCCTCAAGCAAGGAAATTTATTTTATTCTGCTTACATACTACATTGCAAAAAAAAAAAAAAATCAAAGTCATTGTACATTCAGTAAATTCTTGGGTTTACAGAGGAAACTTTGAAGGTACAGCACTTTTGCACAATTAGGAAAAGGATGTAGCATATAACATGGCTAGTTGATGCCTCCAACCTCTCCCGCTTTTTGCTCAGTTTAATCAGTCACTAACTACAGAGAAAGTAAGACGGGCCCAAGAACTCAGACTTGAGCTTCCCCAAAACAGTAAGTGTTTTGATACAATGGCATCTGTAACATGTGCTTCAGCCTTGTTAAACTAAATCCTCCACCTGAGACTGACTGGCATGGACATTCACAAACTACAGTCTTCGTAACAAGCTTCAAGGCTGGCTTTCTAGTTGCTGGAACTTCAGAAAAATGTTTTTGTAAATCTTTTCAATGGGATATGGCTTCACCCCAAGAGATACATGTTTTCTGCTTTTCAGAGACATTAAATTTCTTGAATTCTAAAGCTAGCTTTTAAGGTATTTTCTGAAAAAGGAAGAATACGTTCGCTCATGTTTTGCATAAGAAGTTTATGACTTGTTCAGCCTTCTTGTACTTGAAAGAAGAAACTGGTAAATGAAGAGCAATAGGCATGCTAAGACTGTCTTTGGAGAGCCACTCTGCTCCCCACAGTTGCTATCTGTGGTAACAAATAGCACAAACAGGACAACCCCATGCACAGCCAGGGCTTCCTTCCAGAATACACAAGACTGCCTACGCACGAGCATTTCTGATCAGTTAGCGTGTCGTTGCACTGGTCACTATGACGAAGGACACAGGAAAAAGGTGGGAGAGCAGCAAGGCAAGCCATGCTTACTGATCGCCCTTGCAGCCACCTACGAAAGGTCATCTCTTCACCTTGCAAAACCTACCGCCAGCACAACTGGGAAGTCGGTTACAATCCACAGCACTCCAGTTTGCTTCTGCACGTTACATACATGGTTGGCCTCAAAGGTACTTCTAAGGCTTGGAAGAAAAAGTTGGTTTACTTTTAGAAATACCAAAAAAACCACCTCCCACCCAAAGAAAATCCCAAAACCACCAGGACTCTTTCCCCATCCTTTGCTTCATTCTCTTAAGACACCCAAACCTGGCTATAAATTTCTGCCAGACTGTTTTCAGGGGGCATGCAGTGATGTGCCAGGTATTATGAGAGTTAACCACGTGTATTACAGCTTGCATTGTATGACATAGCTGGTCTTCAAGGACAAGTTACCTCAAAAAGCTCTAGGATGGGAAAAAAAAAAATCATAATATAATGCAAAGACTATCATAACACAATCAAACTCCTCCCTGTTCTCTCCAAAAATACCCCCCCCCCCCAAATCCCAGTGGCTTCAGATGAAAATTGGCTTTCTTCCTCTACCAACAGCCCCAAACTGCACCTCAGGGCGAGCCCAGGCATCCACTCTTCCTTGAAGGGCACCAAGGAGCTCAACTACTGCAGCAAGTCTGAAGGACATAGCAGCAACACAGTGGGATACTCAGCAAGTCATCTTTTTTCCCAATGACAGTGAAGATGAAACTGAGGTAGCAGAGACGTATTTCAGCTGAAAAAGCAGAGCAGTGCACATATTTGAAGGGCTGCTCAGCAACTCATCCTGCTAGGAAGAAGAAAATTTCCTTTGGCTCAAACTAAACTCCTTGCTCTTCAGAGGTACTGAACAGCAAAGCTTTTCCTCTATGGTCATATTAACATGCAAAGCGACTCAAGACCATCCATTCTGATCCCCATCTAGCTGTGCTCTGCTCAGCTAGAGGTGCACTTCACCCATCTGACAGCATAAACTCCTGCTCCCCTGAAACCTTTTCAGCTTGTTTAGAAGCATCCAGCACAGGCACTGGCCTAGATTAGGAGTGCAGTTATGCACACACGAATGGTCTTGACCCACTTCTCATCACATCGTCTTGACTACTCAGAGCTGTGAACTCTGTTTTATTATTAGCACCAGAACAAAAGCCTGTGTATATACATGAGGTCTTATGAATGCCCATTCACAGCACAGGCAAGGAATGAAAAGAATTGTTCTATTATTTCCCATCATCATCCTCCTCTCGCCACCCACCGAAAGACTCACTGAATGCCATCGCTATTGAAATACCTTTGACTGGCAGTGTTTGGCTCCCATTCAGAGCAGACGCCACCAGACGTGGTGAGTTAGCTAGCACCAGTGGGCACAAGCATGGTGAACTGAACATCCTTTCAAGACGGACAGGAGAACTCTCAATATTCAATTAAGCAAAAGCAGCTTAATGTGGGTTTCCCTCTACACAGTAATGGTTTCAAGACTCACTTCCCCCTCCTTAAAATATACTATACTGCAAAGCAGAGGGACTGCTTCAACCGAAGTCAAACACAAGGGTAGTTTCTCCTTCAGAAGCATTTGTGGGTTTTAGCTCTCCATCTTACAGGAAAGGTGAATAATTCCTGGGTACAAGGTAAAAAATAAGACCCATCTTGCCACAACAAGCAGCAAGGTTGCTATCCAGGACATTAAAGCACCCCTTATAGCAAGAGCACGTTTCATGCTTCATCATCGTAAAGAGAGTCCTCTAAAGGACTCTAATGCAGCTCATACAGAGAGGCAGTAAATGTAAGAGGCTGAGATTTGTTGAAGGACAGAACAGAGGTTTTACAGTTCATCCTGCAGGCACATACACTGCCTGAAATTGCAGTATAAATGTAAAAATAAAGAAATGGATCTCATCTAAAAGAAAGGAATTTGTCCCACTGTTCCTAAATGACTGTGCTATTCCTCTCTTTGAAGAAGAGCATGTACTTGCACAAAAGGCAACCTTCTGGCTTCATGTTGCCAGAGAAATTTAAAAAATGTAAGCAAATCAAGGAGTTTTGCTTGTAGGATAAATAAAGCTAAATAAGGCAAAGGTTATTGCATTTGTGCTCCCTGCTGTCATCATGAAATTAGGATCCTTGTCCCGTCTAAGCAAACTGATGACCTGCTGAAGACTCAATTAACTCCAAGCCAGACTAGATCTATACTAGAAAGCAAACTGTACCAAGCTACCACAAACCCTGCCCTTTCAGCTACAGACCCAGGCTAAAAAATTAGAGTAACTTCTCATTTCAAACATTATTTTAAAATGTGATACAGACCAGTGGACAGAGCACTGCACACAACTGCTCCAAAATCCTTGTGGCTTATTCTTTTATAGACACAACTTGGAAACGTTGCTCTCCCACCTGTGAGTTTCCTACCCTTGACTGCACAAAACTTACAGCATTGGCTGAAACACAAGAAGTAGGCTGCCAGCTCGAAACACGTTTTGAAACTGAAGTTGAAACTATGACAAACTTTGCTATTGTAACAGTCAACCACCAAACACAGTGCTGTAAGGAAAAGCGTTTCTTCAAACTTCAGTTTTCACAGCGGGACAAAACACGGAGGTAGCAGGTATCCTCTGGTGTTTTCGGGTTATATAGAAAGGGGAAGAAAAGACCACATCCTTCCTTTTCTTGCAGATGCCAGTGCTCCCTGCTCATATAATCCCCGTAAGATTTCTGCCACGAGAGAATTACCACACACAGCTCCCCGCTGTCGTGAAACACACACAGCCCTTTGCACCAACGCCCTGAAGCGGAAGAGCAGCCGGGCGAGAACAGCAGCTACGTGAGTCTCTGTGCGTAGCAGAAGAGCGAGCAGCCACCCCTTTAGAAACCACCTTCAAAAAGAAGAACGAGCCTGGTCTCTCAGGGTGGGGATCTGCACTCACATCACCTCACCCAGCTGCTGGGGTCACAGAAAGGCAGTCCTGGTCTTGCCACGACCCTCCTGGCAATGCAAAGCCTTCTCTTCCCTTCTGCTGGCACCTCCTCACATGCAACCGTACAATGGGCCAGATGAAGGACCTCCCCAAAGACCCAGCCAGAGACGCATCTGTAAAACCAGCACCCGCTATTTAAAGGCAGGTGTAGAAAGAAGAAGAAAAATGTCCCTTACTGTTTTTTCTCTCTCCTGTGTATGCTGAATGCCTTTGTTTAAGCACTTGCCATTACAAAACCCTCCTGTTTTGCATGTTGTTGGTGGAAGAGCAGTCGACCACTAATTGCATCACAGCCAGGTAACCAAACTGATTTTCATACCATGCCTTTTGGACCGTGCCTCTTCTCTTCTACTCCTTCATGCAGGGGGAAGTTCTTTCATTTCAACACTAGCCAATAGTTCAGGAGACATGAGTTCAAGTTCTTGCATCACTACGCAGTTCCTGTGTAGTCACGGACGACCCATTTACTGTCCTGTGCTTTTACTCCCCATCTGCAAAGGGAAGGTGTCTACCCCACAGTGGGAAGACACAGCACCTTTCCACTTCAGCACGGTTTTGAGAGGATTAATATAAATGACGCACAGGCAGAGATAATCCTGACAAGAACATGCAAAATGTGGAAAGAGGAAGTATCACTGAGAAATGTAGTTCTAGCCAGATAATCTATCCTTCTCCTAAAAAATGTTTTTCCTATCAAATTTGCAGCTCTATGTTCAGGTTAGCATGTGACCAATTCCCTTTCCACAGCTCAATCCTTCCATTGTCTTATGTCAAAATTAAACATCAAAACCCCAACTTACATGCTCTTTAAGTAAATACAGAAGAGTTGCAGGCTCTTTGCAACATCACATTAAGCTGCAAACCATACTTCCACTGATACTCAAGAACACGCCATGTCTGGCCAAACCAGAATAAACTTCAGACTAATCACTGAATTGAAGAAGCATTAAGCACATTTTTTCCCCTCCAAAGTTAGACAGTGCATGTATCTTGCTCTTTGATGCTTGCTTTTTCCAAAAGTGTCAGAAGGGTATCAGCTGTGAGTTGTGTCTGAAATGCTCTTTTTGAGTACTTATGAGATGCAAATAGATCCAAAGTTGTACAGTGCAAAGATGTCAGATACAAAAACAGCTCAGCAGATACTCTGCAAAGCTGAGCATTGAAACTTGCTCTGTTTAAAACCACCACAGTGCCAGAACAGCCTTAGAGTTGGCCATGTGTATTTAATACTGTTAACTGCATACAAAGATAACATAGTTTTAGTCAATAAAATCTTTTTTTTTTTTTTGAAACTTTGATGGAGCCAAAGTTCTCTTAAAGCCAATTACTGGTTAAACAGTTCCACTCTTCTTCCCACAGCTAGTAAAGAAGAATACTTCCTTCTATCTTTCCCCAGTTTTCTTTCTGCTCCATTTTTTAGATGATTTTCCTGTCCTTACCGATGTTATGAAGGGGTGTTCTCAGAAACAGTTGTTTCTCAACGTCCTGAGTATGGCACTATGTAAAAACTGAGTGACTTCCCAACCCCGGTCTACTCGGTCTCTCTCAAGCCTGGCTGTTCCACTGCGTGACTGTCAAACAATCTGCCACTTCAGCAAATGCACTGACCATAGCCACCACACAAGTCAGCTTGTAAAGAAGAGGCATGTGCATGTGCGAGAAAGGTCTCCCAACTGCAGCTGCCACACAGCTCCTCACTTACCTCGTTGTGCAGGGGTGGTGTAGGGTTCAATACAGTTAGCCTCAAAACCTTTAAATGCTCAAGGGTGAGCTGGAGTTCAGAGAAACTTCCTAATTTTGAAGAGAGAAAAAAGATGCTAAGACTGAAAAAGCAGGAAGAGAGTAAATTAAGGGATATAAGATCTGAAGTAGAAAGGAGAAAGCAAGTGGGAAAGTATTTAGAGGACCTGATGAGATGACTCTCCCACCTCTACCTCTTACTTTCAGGAAGCATCAGCATACCATTTTAATTAATAATACTTAAGTGCTGGAGGCAGAATAGCAACATTACTCTTGAGCATTTTGGACTCTGAAAAACAGAAGTGACACTTCACCTGCCAAAATCATCCCTGGCAAAACTCCACTGACATCAGTGGAACTACACCAAGCATGAAATTGGCCCACAATTGCTTTACGACAATAAAGGCTTTGTTTTAGGAGATATGGGGTGTTTGTGGTTCTTTTTAATAAACCCCAGCAAACAATTGTTTATTGTCCCTGAGCAAATATCACTGACAATATGACAATAATCAAGCAGCTATCACATTCATAGTACACACTGTCTGTCCATATATTGCTAGGAAAACAACCATCAATAAAGCAAGAGATTCTCAGCGTCCTGCTCATATCACAGGGAGATTAAAGACAGTTTAAATGCCTCTCAAATTGCCTACAAGATCCACAAGCAGTTATTCCCATTTTTAACAACCTTCTTCCACGCTCCTACTTCTCTGCCAAGTCAATGAAAGTTAAATATCCTCATTGGCGCTACAGGATTTAGCGCACACACATACGTACCACAACGCAGAACAGCACCGCTGCCAGAGAGTTATTCAACAATACTCCCACCACAAACCATACGCAGAGACCACATTATGCTCACACAGAAGCAACTTTTCCTCGTTTTGTTGCATTTTTGTTTGACTACACGAATTCTCAACGAGACCCAAAAAGTTCACATGTTCCTGCCTCTCTCTCAAGTTTGGTACAACCATGCCGTGAACTTACAGGACCAGACTCTGCTCCAATGCCAGCCATGGCCATACACCGCGTTCACACAGTATAGATATACGCCAGAACTCATTAAGCTATGAAAAAAATCCAACGGAAGAAGCAAAGTAGTTAAGTTACACAGAGCTCCTGCATCGCACCCCTTCCCCTTGTGAACCCCCAAAATAAATTTATCCATGCAGTTACCCTGGCTGGCTGCATTGCCTTTCTACCCAATGCGTAGCAAAATCTGGACATTTGGACTCTTGGGGCCCTTGAGGGAAACTTTGACAGAACTGCACTGGCAGGGATGGAAGCACAGGGAGACAGTGCAAGTCCTCGGGACTTGCTGCGCTCCCAGCTTTTACTTTTTTTAAAGATTTGCAAGGAAACATCCACTGTCCACATCAGAAGTTCAGCTGCTCTGAATTCTCATTTTACAGGGCAGGATATATAGGAAATAAAATATGCATATTTTTTATTTGCTCTTCCTTTTCTACCTCTTCTTCCTATCCAACACCACACGCCCCCGGCCCCACCAGGCTGCAGCCCACGGACCCCGCCGGGCCGTGAGGGTGCCCCGACCCCAGCACAAGTCACCAGAGAATAAAAGTTGCCCCACCGGCTCCACAGCCCCGGCGAGCCAGGGGGAAACCCGCGAAGCAGCTAACGGCTCGGCCGCGGGGGTCGGCGGGCGCCCGGCCAGCGGGACCGGCAGCTCCCTCGCTGCTCCGCACAGCCCCCCCCGGGCACCCTTCTACTTCGCTTCCCCCCCCCCTTTTTATTTTTTTTTGCAGAGCCACGATTAACTCCCCGGGTTTCCCTTCACGAATGAAGGAGCAGAGACGGGGCTCTCCCGCCGGAGCCCCACGGCCCGGGGGTGCCCGCCGCCTCCCGCCCCGCACAGCCCTCCCAACTAGCGGCACCCCGACAGCTTGGGGAAGGGGTGCGCTGATGGGACACTCCCCCCCCACACCCCCCCCACGCCGCGGACACTCACAGGGAGCCGCCTTCCCTCAGCCACCCCCCGGCTGCCCCGTCCCACCCCGCCAGCGCCGCGCCTTTGTGTGAGGAGACACAAAACCTACCTCGCCGGGGCGGCTCTCCCCGCCCGGCAGCGCGGGGGACGAGGGCAGGGAGACCCCGAGGCGCCCGGCGGGATGAGGGAGGGAAGGAGGGAGGCCGGCAGCAGCCTCCCGCCCGCCCGCTCACTAACTGCTTGCCTGACTGACTGACGGACGGACTGCCCGCCGGCGCGGCCCCGCCACACGCGCGGAGCCGGCCCGGCGTCGCCTGAGGGGAGCGGCGGGGCGGGCCGGGGGCGGGCCCGCCGCTGAGTCACCGCCGAGGCCGCCCGGCCGCCTCCTTTGTTGTCAGGCGTGGAAAAATCCGGGGTGGGGGGCGGGGGGCCTGGCTGGGTGGAAATCCCGAGGGAAACGGGGGAAAAAAGGGGGGGGGGGGGGGGGGAGGTGAGCGGCGTGGAGCCCTGCCTCCTCGGGGCGCGGGGAGGGCGGCGGGGGGCTGCAGGGCCCAGCCCCCCCGGGAAGGACATCACGCGTGGGGTCCCCACGGGCGGTTTTCAAACGCCTGCCGAGGCCGTTGGTCCTCTTGAGTGGCCCCACTCACCTGCAAGAGCCAGCCCTCTCTTCGTGGAAGAGGAATCTCCCCGCTGTGCCTTCGTTTAACTTTCCCTGAGTGTTTTTTTCTCCCTTTCCGTGGCCCGGAGCCCTGTTCCCTCTGGATATTTCCACCGGTCAGTCTGTAGGAATTAAGGTCCCCGCTCTGCGAGCAGACCCATCCAAGTAAGCAGCCAAGAAATCGCAGCCAGCCAGCCAGAACTTGCCTCAGCGTGCCCCAAAATCTGTTTCATAGTGAGTACTACATGATGGAGACATGACAGAGAGCCTGGGACACAACATAGCGTGCACAGACTTTGGGAATGAACCCAAAAAAAGAAAAAGACCTTTGGGGATGAAATGTGTGTTTATACATCGGTGTACGTACTTGGATTGAATCGATTTCTTTTGTATATTTATCCCTAGGATTATTTCGCGTTTCCTCAGAGCAGATGACTTGAATCACAGCAGAGTGACAGAAGCAACTTGAGTCATCCCAGGGATGGAAAGCTTCAGACTGATTTGAGGAGCTCAGTAACTTGAGGAGCTGAGCATTCAACGAACGTCGCTTGGGCTGCGGAGACAGACCCATCCCCTCCAAAAACCCGCAACCCCAAGAAGTCCCTGCAGGAAGGATATTGGGTGCGCAGTAGATGGTGCTGTTGCCACCGAATCTGTCCTAAATAACCCACTGCCCCAGCATGGTAAGGGGAGCAAGTGGGTAAGGAGAAGCATGTTTTCTGTGGGGCAAGGCTGAAATCTGGAGTGCCGGTACGTACTAAAAGACTGCTCAGGTCTTTGTGTGCGGCTGTTCTTTCACTAGGAGAAAAAGGCAGCCTGGGTGAAACCTAGCAAATGGATGAAATCCAGAGCACGCGTGGCCACTGTCAGTTCTGGTTCAATTCGAGTCTGTTGCCGAGCACCAACATATGCAATCAGAGCTATGCTGTGAACCAATGAAGTGTTACAAAATACTACATGCTCCTCGAAAAGTCACTTTTGGCATGACAAGTTGGACACCCGTTTGCGTGGTCCATGTTCAGAGTGTCAGCCCTGGTTATGGGCAGCCTCATTCCCCAGGTGCCCTTTCCTTCATAGGAGTATTGTGAGATATAGTTGTTCTGTGTGTGGAGCCCATGGATACTGTATGGAGAAAAACCTCATAAAATTTGATTTTTTTTTTAATTAAATGCAGTACAATGATGTGCCTAGATGAATGAGGGAGTATAAATATTGAATAGTTCCCTGTTCTGTGAGCAACCCTCCACCTGAAGCATGGGAGGGGGAAATGATGTATGACCAGGGAATTGCAAACAGCAAGGAAATAACATGAACTGCAAGGCCAGCTGGAATGCTGGATTTCCCTATCTTTTGCATTCTTGACCTTACGGACCTCTCCATATCATTCCTGTATGTAAGCATTAACCATTTGTATTCTAAAGACACTTTGCAGTCCTGATCAAGTTTTTATATCCCTTGCCTTAGACACTGCACAGGCAGTTGACCCTGCTCTGAAATCTGACACTTTACATCAGTGTTTCCCAACCCCTTCTCAGCTCAGACAGCTAATTTGCTGCGGTATGAACCGTCTCCCCAGCAGATCCTGCACATCCACACCTTTAAATGGAATGTAACACTTTGCTGAAGCTACCAAAAATTTCTGGGTATCTTGCCACGGCTTGTCAGAGGAGCATAGGCATTTTTCATGGTGATAGCGACTTTGTTCCAGTGTTACATTCAGTTTAAGTGTGCGGTTATGTGGTATCGTTGGCCATACCAGGTGCAGATTTAGCAAAGTCCCTCCCCACACGTACTATCAGCTTGTGCTCCCTTAAATGACTGTAATGCCATGCAACCCCTAAGCTACCATGGCTGTACCTGGACTTGAAAACTATTGCTGGACATAAGCGAGAAAGAGGAAGATTTGGGAGAGGCAGAAAGTTGAAAGGACTCACCAAGAACACATCTGAGGACCAGTGATGGCTGAGATCAACCTGTTACCCTAGTGTCTTGATTCCTCACTCAGTGCGTCATGCAAGACAGTGGTCAAATGATAGCTCTGAGTCAAACAGCTCACAAGTAATTTAAGGCATAGCTTGTGTCATCAGGTTGCCTGTTTTTGGTGCAAGAGCTGCTAGGTACCCCAAACCCCTGGTTGGGGAGAGAGTGAGTCAGTCCAGGTCAGCTCCAGCCTGTAAGTGAGGAACAGGGGGACATGAGGAGTCAGTATTGTCTCCCATCTGTGAGCCACTCAAGTTCCTGACATTCCCCTTCCTTCTTTAAGGCACATCATATGTGGCGCATCGTATATAGTGGTTCATGCGATAAAGAAATTTGGCCACAATTGCATTTTAGTCATGACAAGCCTTCTTCCTCCAGCACTGCGGGTACTGAAACTCCAGAACGTGCTTGAGAAAGCCTCAGGGATCTTTCTAGATGAAAAGCACTGTATAAATGTAAGACGTTACCATTTTATTTTAAATGAAAAGCAGTGTACTGGAATCCAAAAAATGAATAAACTGGCTGCACTTCAGAACAACTCTCAGACAGAATGATGCAGTGGAAATACTTAACAAGATAAATCCCTTTTTTATTAACATTATAGCCAAAAGTATATAGTCATTCTATTGTATAAGTGTCATGGGATGTATGTAGTATGTAGTTTGGCATTTTGGTATCTTATGAATCAAGTGTTATGTATTTTAATTGCCTGCTGGTGTTTGTATTTCTTTTCAGTCAAACTGCAGAATTAAAAGCAAAATCATCCCTTAATTACTTGAGTTGTCCTCTTTGTGGGGTAGGGAATTGCATTTTACTCCATGCCTGCACCATACCTGGCCTTTGAGTGTTACCATAATATAACCTTAATAATAATAATAACAATTTTACTGTGGCAGAAGCAAAGAAGTGGAGAGTCAGCTGCTGCGGGATTCCCCTTGCTTAATTTTAGTTGTCTGAAAGCAGACGTCTCGTCTAAGCAGGTCGTGTAGGCTGGGGGAGAGGTAGGTACCTCCAGAGGGAGATTCGTGACTCCTACCTTAGGTGTCTGTATTAGAATTGGATTAATTGCTTCTGGAAGTGCTTCTGCTGGTTATACAAGGCAGCGGCCTGACAAGCTTCAGCTAGATGCCTTCCTCAGAAATTCTTTAGCTGTGTGTAATTCCTTTACCCAAAGTGGCAAAATGCCTCCCCATTGCCTGCTCCCATTTCTAAACAAGAGATGAGCTCTGCCTGTATACCGGTGGTTTTATTCCACATAACATGGAGAAGCACTGACTTACATCACAGGAGAATGTGGTTTTCTTTATTCCAGTGTAGCCACTTTAAATGTTTTTTTTCTAGATTTCTAATTTAATCAAAGTAAATCAACTGGAATGCAGGTTGCTATGAAGGTTTTTCCATGCCATAATTCTGCAGAAACATCAGTTAAGTATCTGAAGAAACATCTGCTATGCACATAGATGTATAAATATATATAGGAGCCGAACAATATGACTTTTGAGTTTGCAGGGTTTTCTTTACACAAAGCCAGGGGCATAAAAGGGATTTCCTCCAAGTTTTCCTGTGTATTAATAATGAAGATCAGGATGCCACCTTTGTTTCCTCCCCTTCTGAGCATACAGTGAAAGGAAATGGTTCTGGATCGAATCACAAAGAGCAGTGGAAAAAAACAGACTGCACTTCACGCTGGCACTCAGAAGTTTAATTATCCAGCATGCTGCATCTTTATGGAAGAAGGAGACAGATAAATCCCATATGTTAATAGTTGGCCCCCTGTGGCTGACCTTTGGCTCAAATATTCCGTATTGTGATTAATGTTGCACAGTTGGATCCAAAACATGCTCATTCCCCAGGCTGCAGAAAAAAAGGGGATTTAATTTACCTTCCAACAGCAGAATTTCATTTGATCACTCTTTTGGAGAGTGATTTTATCCCTGCCTGTAGGCTGGCCTCTGAAGAGCTGTTCTGCACTTCCTCAGCTAGGACTCTTTTAAGACCCAGCTTCTCGTATTGCCTCCACTGCTGGCTCGCTGGGCAACCTGAAATAAGTCATTTTGCGTCAGTTTCTGGTCTAGTAGAACAGCGAAAATAACTGTGACTTCCTTGCTGACACAGTTTGAAATTTGCAGATAGAAGACACTAAACAAGGTCCATCTTCAGACAAAATTAGATATGGACCTCTAGAATCTAGAGGTCTCACAAGATTAGGTCAGAAAATCATAGCTGCGCTTGGATCATGGTTTTCTGGCCACCTTCTCCCCTAATCTTGCAGTTCTTATATGCCATAGATTGTGTTTGCCTTCTCATGTCATTGTAGTAATCTTACATCATTCTAATAACATAAACTGTACCACTGGCCCTGGTATAGATAAGCAGGCATCAAGATTTCTGAGCCTATATGTCCGTTTGATCCTGAAGGACACAGGATCTGTGGACACAATACGCATCCCATATATCACAAATATAAAGTGCGTAGCACTCCATGGCACTTTTCTGGGGAAATCAGAGCCTCAAACATATGGTAGTAGGTGGGCTCAGAGTTGTAATGCAGAACATTTTAAGAGACTCAAACAACATGTCACTGGCATCTGCTATAGGGTTAAAGCCTTGTGGTGCTGCGGTTAATAACACCAGAATTCCTCCCCATTTGACTTCTCTAGAGTTAGGTCTGACACAGAAAGCCTCATCCATAGCTAATTAAAGCCATTGCTAAAATTGCCACAGCCCTCAAGTGAGTTTAGACTGAGCCCTCATTTCTGCCTTCCCCCTAGATGAGATGAAGCAGCAAAGCCTGATGGAGGTTTGGAAACTGCTCCTGCTCCTGTGGAGATCACAAGGAATTTTGCTTGGACTGGGCCTATAAGGACATGCCCAGCTGTCTTCTCAGGGATGACACAGAAAAGTCTATAAAAATACAGCTGTAATAGCTGGAGACACAGAAAAACGTGAGACAAGGCCTCTGAGGAGGTCTGTTCCTACCTCCAGCCAGGACACATCTGGACTATTGCGCAGGCTGGGCAAATTTTTCCATTTCCAAGCTGTTTTATTTACCAAAGATGAGAGGCTGTTAGCGGACTGTACTCAGGGTGGCCTTACGGCAATTGGAGCAGACAATCTCGTATCGTTTCCCACTAAAGCAAATAATCAAGTGCTGTTTCCCCCATGAAAGGAAAGACAGACAGATACTCTCTGTGCTCTGAACCATAACGTACATGCAAATTGCAAGTGGCAAGTAGCTTCTTTCTGGCTTTCATGTAGTAAGATTACACTCCAGAGACTTTCCATGGGCCATATACATGCTTGCAGATGAACATACACGTGGATTGAGACTCTACAGCATCTTCCATC
Organism: Gymnogyps californianus; assembly: GCF_018139145.2. Classification (NCBI taxonomy): domain Eukaryota; kingdom Metazoa; phylum Chordata; class Aves; order Accipitriformes; family Cathartidae; genus Gymnogyps; species Gymnogyps californianus. Next base: position 210,887,453 of record NC_059471.1, on the reverse strand, counting down.
ACAGGATCTCAAAGTGCTGGTTAAACCTAACAACTGTAAGAAATCAATAACCATGCCATTTCCAGCATGTCTATCACCAGAATATATAAGCATGTCTAATTTACAGATGAAAAACTACAGACTTCCATTTTCCGACAACTGTCAACCCTAGCTGAAGTTAATGGGAGCCTTAGAGATCACCACAACTGAAAATAAAGTGGAAAAAGAAAAAAAAAACCACATCATACCTGCTGTTTGACATCTAAAAGCAGAAAGTTTAACCTCTAGGTGCTGAGTTCCCTATATTTCTATGTGGGATTTCCTATGCAGAAATCCATGGACATGGGTCATGCTGTGCAGAGCAGCGAGTATTGTGCAAGCTCAAAATCTCAGACCTTCTGTGTAAGCTCTGCAAAACCAGTGGGTACATGCACAGCATGCCCAAATAGTTTTGAGTGTGTCCAAGTCCCCTTGCGTGGGCAGATTAGCCCTGCTTATCACACTACAACAGTTGCTGAGCACCTAGAAATCCTTAATATTAGCCAAACTTCTCTGGTTTTCCATAAATTCCTAGAAAAATGGAAAAAGCCACAGGATGGCAGATGACTTAGAGAAGTGGTAGAGTTGACAGAGACACCCAAGTCAACACACTGGGCTAGCAGCAAGTCTGGGAACAGGATTCAGAGCTCCTGGTTCTTAATATCCCAGTAACAGGTAGGTTGCACACTGGAGTGGGTCTCCACCCCAGAACTGGTTCAGGTCTGTGATCTGCGTGCGACATCTCTGGCTGGCTCAGGCGTGTCTTAGGCAGTCGCACCGTGAAATTCTGCCTGCATTATCTCCCGCCCTGCATGCTACTAGGACTTCTGGGGTCATTCTTCCTGGGGAAGTTGTGCTAAAATAAGTTCAAAGTCTCTCTGATTCTTTCTCAGTGAGTCATTCATCACGGGAGTGCTTGTCTTGGTCTTCTAGACACATGGAGAAAACTGTGGGAAGGAACTGAAGAGACAAAGTAAATGAGTTAGCATCCCAGGAGAAAGCAGAGCCATAGCCTCCACTTCCAACCATGGCTTCAAAGCCGGGTGACAGTGTATTGTGTAGGATCACGAAAGAAAATACGGGGAACGCTGTATCAGAGCCTTCAACAGTGGGTAGTGAAGGCACAGTGTGAGCACAATAGATCCATTTCAGCTTAATCAGCTTATGATCTCAGCTAAGTCTCTAGTCACCAATTCTAATACAAATAATAACAAAGAGTAATGACAGCAACATGAGCAATTAACAGAAATGGGTTTTCAACTTTTTTCCTGGTTTCCCACTTGAAATAAATCATTATTCTGTCCCTAACTCTTCATTTTTATTGTCTACCCCCTGTGGTTTAGTAACCAGCTGGCATTCCTTATAAAGAAATCAGCAGGTTGATTGAGGCTGTGGCTACCCTGAAGTCCTCCGAGGCTTTCTTATTGACTGACCATATCTTAGATAAGGTTGCCAGTAAATTATAGCTCTGCTTAAGAGCATCTGCCTCAGGGCTGCTCTCCCCTCATTATAAAACCTGATCTAATCCTGCATGTCTCTTCAATTATTGGAGAGTACAATTCAAGAATTGGCTTCCCCAGTGAATGTGAAATGAGATAAACTATTCCTAAGTAGGGTAAACATGAATACTCAAGAGTGAAGCTAAGCATTTCCAGGCCAGTCTCCTTCTGATTTCCATGTGGTTTCCAACGGAATAACATATCACCACTCCTGTTAATGTTGACTGTTATTTCACCACAAAAATTAGTTAAAAATTGGATGTCCATACACCTGTCAGTAGAACTACTTGTAAGTATTTCTGTCTGCAAGAACCACGTGTGTGACAATTCAGGTGACAACCCTAGGAAATGTACTGGATAAGTCACTTGCTTTAGACTCCACAGTCTGCCACAGAAAGCCTTGGGAGATGCTTCATCTCCACACCAAGATACAGGAAAGTCATTTCGTTTATGAGATCAATGAATGTTAGAGAGCAAATGGAAAAGGAACAAGCTTATCTGAACATTTTTGCGTGTTAGGGAGGTAAATTATGTCCTGGATTGCAGCATGAGTTCAACACATCAGTGCTGATGGAGATGAGTTAGTCCAGCTTATAGCTCCATGAACAAAAATATCTCACGTTGTGAAAGCATCCTACCGTACTGAATAAAAGGTGAATAAAGGAGCCTGTTAGTGGTTCTGTTGGGTCAGTACCTGCTCCAAGTTCCAGTAACTGAGACAACTGCCATCACTTTCTGTGGCCTTCCGCACACATCACAGCACCAATGCCCGGCTTTGCAGGCCCTGCCTGAGCTCTGGCCTTTCTTGAACCTCGCCTTTCGTGAGCACCCTTTCACTGGAGAAAGCGTTAAGTTGCATGTTGTCTTTATACAAATCTAAAAAGTACATTTGAACACTGGTAGATGGATGACTTTTATTTACAGCTTATTTTCATCTGGATAAATAGGAAGAAACAGAAGGTTTTATTTCATTCAGGGGCAAATGTGCATCTAGCAACTAAATTAATGGAATCTGTGAACCTACGCCAAGGTTATATGGCAGTTTGACTCAATGTAATGTTAATGACTTATTCTAATTGTGCATCAAAACCCCAGATTATGTTTATTCCACAGCATTTCTTTCTGTCTAAGGGAAGTTTATTACTCACCCAGCTCCAAATACAGAGTGAATTTTGCCATCTCTGGTGGGAAATGAACAAGCTGTCTCATTGCTGCTATTATCTATGTGTGCTGTTCATTAGATCATTAATTTGTGCCAAGGAGGGCAAGCTAGAGTGGGATGTCAGATGATAGAAGGAGGAGCACTCATCTGAGGACATGGTGCGACTACACGCAGATCATCCTTCCCCAACCTCAACCTATGTTGCCAGCCCAAGGAAGCGTTGTCTGTCCTGTGGACAGGCCTCACAGGATCCTCTTGGAAACCTCTTTTCTTGCACTCCCTTATGAATGGTCATAGTATAAAGACATAAAAAGACTGTAAGAGTGGCTGCAGTGTTCAGATCACAAACCTGTCTAGACCCATCTCTGGCAGTGAGCAGAAGTGGATGCCCAGGGAATACTACGAGAAAAGGCCAAACGTACATGATATACCCCAATCACAGCCTCCAGCCACCCGCAGCTTCCTGAGTTGGGTGTAGATTTCTACGGATTTCTACAAATAGATGTAGATTTCTATAAATAACTCTCAGTAGAGCTTTTTCCCTTGAAACTGTCCAGCCTCCCCTTAAATTCATGTAAGATTTTGGCAGCATCTTTTGGCAAGAAATTGCAAAGCTCAGTAGTCTTCTCATGGGCGAGGGTACCGTGCTACCACTGGTTAGAAATATGTTTTGTAAATGTTAATCACTATCACTTAGTACAATTTTTCTTATAGGAAACATGATCCTACAATCAATGGAGGCAAACTTCTAGAGGCTTCTCTGGTGTTGGATCTCAGCAATGTGGTCTAACCCAAGCCCCCTCAAAATCAGCAAGAGATTCTTAGTTGTAGTTAGGTCCGCAATTCCTGGCTGCCAGAAAAAAAAATTCCAAATTACGACTTAGTCAAAGTGAGGTTTAACCTCTCCTAAGTAGCCAGTATCCTTTAATGCAATTCTGGCTTTGTAATACTAATTTGGATTTTAGCATGATTCATCAAAACATTGATTTCACTTCAAAAAAAGCTACAGACTGTTTCTTAAAGAAAGATGAAAGGATGAACGGTGAGTGGGGCTGCCCCACCACAAACAATTACGGAAACAAATAGGTCCAATAAAAAGCTCTGCTCTCATTTACATGGGTACAGCGCTCATCTAGCTAAATTGTGGCCCCTTTTATCAAAGGATTTAAATCCGGATGATCTCCTTGTAATTCCCTCAAATTTATACCATTTGTATTCTGGTTTTGATCAGCTATTTTCTACTGTGCAATTAACTAAGGCAGAGGTACCCTGTAAATACAGTATGCTTCAGTGGACTCCCTTATTTATGTGCTTATAGATAACTTCAATATTTCCCCGAACTGGACGTGCCACCATGACCCATATAGTCAATATGTATTGCATTTGCATTCTTTTATAATGCAAGTCAGTTGTAGAGTTACGTACAAATAGACCTCAGGGGGCCCTGGCCTCCCAGCTGTATTAAATAAACCCCCTTAGCACAAAAGAGGAAGAAAAGGAAACAAAAAGCTTCCTGCTGGTTTTTCCTGGAAGCATAGAAGTGCAATAATTCACTTCAGTGTCCTGTGGAAATAAAGGGTAGTTAGAAAACACCAGAAATGAACCTTTACAAAAATACAGTCCTAGAAGTGAAATAGTAAACATCTTGCCTGTAGAGAGGAATGGAGTTTACCCAGTGCATTCGCTCACCGTCTCAGCCCTGCAGAAAGCCCTGAATCTTTACTCAGACTAAATGTCTTTGTACTGTGGAAATGATAAGGGGAAAGTGCACCACTTGGATGGACGTATTTACAGGGTGGGTTTTGGGGAGTAGTTTATGTAAACTCCTCTGCCTTGTTCTACTAAGTTGCAAATTTATGTCTTTATTGATGCACATACAATACTCGAGCTGACTCTGATCTGATAAAAGGAGCTATTTAGGCATAATTTCTGGTTTTCTTCCAAAATATTTAAATGAAAACTTGAACACAGTTTTGTTTCAGCTTAAAATCAAACATTTTTTCAGGGTTTGTTCATGTGTTAACCAAAAACCACGTGCCTTCCTAAAACTTTTGACAAATATTTCCATTTAGTCTAAAAACCCATTTCTGGAAAAAACTTCTATCGGAGAATTCTTCTAGAAAAACTGATGTTAGACTTCTGGTTATCCTGGGAGACCCTGTAACATGGGTGATTCTCAGTTTGTTCTTCCTTGTGGGCATCTTATGGGGCCCTCCAATGCATTAAGCCCTGGACAAGTGGCATATCCATTGCCTTTAACACCAAGTCCTCCCCTGTGTGTATCTCATTGTCTGTATTCCCTGGATTTAATGGCAGTGGAGGGATATGTCATTCATCTCCTATGATGAGCGGTGTTTTTCCATACGTCCCTTCCCAGAAGGAGACAGAATGGAAAATCGATGGGGTTTTTTTGTTTGTGTATGTGTTACAGGATGGATTTTGGAGAGGGAAGCTCAGTAGTGTTTAGTCATGGCCCTTTGGTTTGGTCCACTGATTTCATTGTTCTGGTCTCACAGCATCCAGAGTCAAGACACACATTTTGTTAGTAATTAAGTGAATGGAAAAAGGCTGGCAAAAGTTTGGCCCATGGCACATTTCATTTCACAGACTGTTGAGATCAAGGGATCAGAGAGAGCAAGCTGAAGCTTACCATGTGTAACCAGCTCTCCTAGGACCTGCCATGTCTTGCATACAAACATGATTTTACCAGTCCGAGCACCGAATCTGAAGCCCTGTTTGCATGTGACAGCGTACGCCAGATCAGTTTTGTTTTGCAAAATCCGAAGTGGGAATGACTGGGACATAATCAAAAGTCCCTGGACTGGGAAGCATTAGATAAATGGTTCTGGCTTCAATCCATCTCCTTGGTTAATCTTATTATTCAGTGACTGCTTAGAGCCATCCCATGCTCACTTAAACTAAATACGTAACCCAATTAAAACAATCCTGAGCTATTTAGATCTACAGAAGCAGACTAAATTTCAGTGCTTCTGACATTTTAGATCGTTCAGATCTCCAGAGCTAGAATATCTGTATTGTCAGTTTATCTTCCCTCATCTCAACTGTCATTAATAAATTGTACGTAGGGGTTAGGAGGTTGCCATATTTCATATATGATGCAATAGTTCCAGCCAATTTCCTTAACTGGATACTGAAATCCCACGGTACGGCTCTATGTCTGACTACAGGATACAGGACTTGGGTCTGCTAATCCACTTGGGTCCCTGGGATCATGGGAATGTGCTGAAGTGATGGAGAGAAAGGACAGAGGAAAAAGGTGGAGTTGGAAGTATTCGGTCTATCAGCACAATGGCTTTCCTAGCAGAGCTGGAGCCTTACCAAAGGCCTGATGGCTCCCTTCTGCTGTAGGAAATAATCTGCTAACTAGAGAGTTCACAGTGGAAGGAAACAAGGAGAAGGGGGTAGTTAGACTGAAACGAGGAAATGCTTTTCTCATCAACTGTACTTAAACCCAGCTGCAAGTTGATCTGTTTGCTAGGAACAGGCAAGCAAGGTCTTTCCAGGGGATTTTCACAAGGTTGCAATTAAAACCAAGGAATGCTCAAGAAATTAAAGTGAGAACTTAACTAAAACAAGAGCAAGAAACTCATGGCAAACATAGAGCTCAGCAAATAACTCCAAGTATATAATTTCTTCCATGGATTTTGTACCATTTAAGTTCACAAACTGTTCATGAACAGATTGCAAAATTAAAACAGCAAAACAAATGAGAAAACATTTATTCATTGTTGGAATAATTGATATACAATATGTTAAGAGTTAGAGATAATTCTTGGTCTCCAAATTGTATCAGCCAGGATTGTGTGACTGTCATAATTCGCACAGCGTAACTTTGTCACATGAGTTAGATGGCTCCGCAGGACTTAAAAGCAGCACAATTCATCTCAGTGGTGAACGGAAAGCTTTGATGTATCAAAGACAGCAGAGGACCTCGTGGAGCTGGAGAAGGTACAGAGAAAGGCAACTGAAGTCAAAGGGATGGAGCAGCTGCCTTACAAGGAGAGATGGGAAAGGCTGGGACTCTTCAGTTTGGAGAAAAGGCAGCTGAGAAGGGATATGACTGAGGTCTACCAGCTCACAAAGGTGGTGGGTAAGGTCAAAGGACAAAGTTATCCACTCACCCCTCAATACTATAACCAGTACAGCACCCCAAGAGCACCAACTGCTTCTTGGGGGGATCCACTGGGCTGATGCATTGCTGCCAAGGGTGCTCTGCCCGGGGACACAACAGCACCGGGGAAGGCAAGCAGGCCTCCCAGATAAAAGAATGGTCATGGATAGAAGGCGGTGGAGAAAGACTTGCAACTGGACGACTGATTCAGGCATTTCTTATGTCCTTAATCCATTTGGCGTGGGGTTGAGCTTCACACAGGATAACTAACCTGTAAAAAGAATGAGTCCCAGTTGTATAAATTCCCACAGGTGTGGAAGAATATGCAAGTGACACCATCACAGATTTGCCCACCTTGATTTTGGTTGGAACAGTTCAGGTCAGATCCCACATCCCTGCTTACGTGCTTGGACTAGTACATGGATTCCTTGTTAGTCATGTAGGAGCTGGGCTTCCCAACATCAGAAATGCTATGAATTAAAAGTGGTAGAATGAATAGAATTCTACTACTTTCATTAGCAGAATGAAAGAAACTCAAAAAGAGTAAATCTGATTTAATTGCTATATGCACAAAGGCTCAGCTATAGGACATTCTTGTGCCCATCTCTTTGGTCAGTAGCAGGCATCAAGGGCAAGGAGTTCATTAATCAGCATGCAGCTCTCCACGCTGTGTTTTCTCTTCTCAGTTTGTTTTCCTGCTTTCCTGCTTTCCTGACACAGCTTTAAATTCCTCACGGTACTGATGAAGGTACTTCTCTTTCTCACCCACGCTTTCTCTTTTCGCTCCCCCGTGCCCTTTCACACTCTGAATATGCCTTTGAACCTGGCAGACACGGATCCCTGCTCTGCGACAGGGCCTTGACTTTTTTTCTTCCTTTTTTTTTTTCTTTTCTTCTTTTGCACCTGCAAATGACTGTGGGCGTGATTTTCTGTCATCAGTTATACAGGAGTATAATTTGTGCCTCTCAGAGGGCTTAGCAAAACTGCAGGCACTCTTTCATTTGTGCCCAGTTCTGGAAAACAAAACGCACCTGCAATATGTATCCGTGGGTGCAAATTACAAGGATAATGCTTAGACGAGATTGGGAATTTTCCAGTGAGGCGGCTTTTTGCTGGGAAACAAAGAAAACAAAACTGATCTACCTGAGCTGAGGGGTTTTTGTGGGAATGTTCACACCAGTTTCAACAACGATGGCATTTCTGGGAAAACGCATACAACATGATAATCAGCTTGTCCCACCTCAGCATGGCAAGAAATCAGAATTTAGAGCACTTACTTAAGATGAGGGTGCCAACGTCAAACCTTGCTTTGCCTAATTCAGAACAAGTAATTGATTCTGAGGTCTCACATCTGCAGTGCATGCCCTGCCTGCGAAGCTACCAATGATTCCTTCTCAATGTCTTTGATTGAAGTTGTCTCACCTAAAATATTGAGTCAGCTCTAGGAAGTCTGGCTAACTGCCTCAGCACTCACAGGACTTATGAAGTTTAAGACTGAGGGTCACAGCTGGGTCCTTCTTCATTTAAACAGGGCAAAGCCCTGGACGGTGCACACCCCAACCTTTCTGACAAGCCATAAATGACTGAGTTGAGGTTCCAGGTGATCACCTCCCTCCAAGTGTTGGCTTAGGGCTTTGGAGGGGTTCACACTGAGCAAAGAAGCTCCCAATAATCTCTACAACTTGGGCAATTGCCTAAAACCATATTATCTTCAGGCAAAGCCCAGAGACCTGACTTCAGAACAAACCCTTTAGACTGAAAATGCTATAAAATTTTTCAAACTTTAAACACATTATGCATCACCCCATGTATCCCATCTTCCTGAGGTAGAGCAAAAGAAAGCTTTGCTAGTGTTGGTTTCTTAAAATCTCTGTTAATAACTATAAATAACTTTGAAATTCAGGCAGGGTTAGTCCAGATGGGTCTAGGTACTCCACGAGTATGCTGTGGGCCATATCTGCCTCCTTTTTTCCAGTAAGAGGATACACACATGCATTTTTCTCCATGTGAGAAAACGGTGCACATATTTTACAACCCATTTTCCTCTTCTTAGAAGACTGTAATCACATGAGAAGAAACCAGCTGGTCTAGCCTCTAACAAATAGCCCTGGGCAGCTGTAGTTGAAGGAAACCTGGTAGCAAAGCCATACGAAGATGTGTCTGCGGCTGTACGCTGGGCTCCTGCTTCCCCTTCCATGCTGCAGCACAGCTGAGGTGTGGAGATGAGGCCAAGGCAGGGGGTGAGACACGTCTCTCACAAAGTTTTGCTGATGCAGGCCCTTCATCATGGATGTCCTCTCTTAGATTCAAGAGTGCTACTCCACAGCCAGGACCAGGTACCAGAGCACTTTCCCCCACTGAAACTGCAGACTAGTCCTGACCTATTTGTAAATATAGTCGTGAAAAGCTTTGGTGAAAAGAATGAGGAGTTTGGAAGGACTTCTTTTGTGGTAAGAGCCTCTTACTTCTAAAGAACTAATCTGAACAGGATGAATCTTAACTCGGCCACTGCTGAGTCCTCTGATCTTCATTGCTGAGTGACAGATGATATTTCTCTTCCAGCCTTGACGAAAAAGAACAGCACCAAATTGAAGCTCTGTCTCACCCTGCTTCACTAGAACATAACAAGGCAAAATTACAGGGTTTGCTGGCACCGCTCAGCAATTCAACACCGTGATCGTCCTCAAAGCCAGCAAAGAAAGAGAGCTACTAGCCCCTCCTGCAGCACCTGGCACTGGCTCGGGGTCGGTGCAGAAGATCCACTAAGGCTTTTCGAAGTGGTCTGCCATCACGATAGCATCTGGCATGCTAACAAAATCAGAAGTAGCCCCAAAGGGACCAGGGGCAAACAGGGCAGATGTAGCAGCTGAAAGACACCGGAGCGGAGCTGCTCCGGCATTGCCATTCCTAAGGGCTGCAAGGGGCATTAATGGGCCCCATGTGCTACAGGAATGCAAAGCTCTGCGTGGGCCGGGAGATTTATGCTTTTGACATTGGGGGAACTTCCTGACAAAGAGCTAATTGCTTTGGACTGTGAGTGTCTCTGCTCTGAATTACTGTAACTTTATTGAACAGTAAACCTAAGGGAGCAGCAAAGCCAAAGACGGACGGTCGCCCTGCCACTGGTTTAGCCTCACATTTCTGAGGATGTGGAGCATGCAGTATTTTTGTTTAATGAAGTTCATATTTAGTTGTCGTTTAAATGTCATAAAAAGATGAGACTGGTCTCATTATGCTTGTTTTCTAGTTTATGTCTTCAACAAGGGCTAACAGTGAAGGTATGTGGAAGAATGTAGGAGCAGAGCAAAGCTATAGTGCTTTCCCAGTCCTCAACAAGCTATGGCACATGCCGAGCCACAGATGGTGTCTTTGTATTTTAGTAACCTTCAGTCATTTCAGTGATTTTTATGAATTTGTCCATTAATGAACTCATGTAAACTGCTGGCAGCCCAAACATCCCACAGCTCAACCAAATGTTGTGTGAAAAACTATCTCCTTTCTTTTGTTTTGTACTTGCTGTTTGCCAATCACTACAGTTCCTAGTGTACATGGTATTTAGGTGGTTGTGCGGGTTGTAGTGTAGTTGAATTGACAGAATGATATACTTGAGACCAACAGAATAATATACCTGAGACCAGACTCAGAGATCCAACTGTCCCATTTTTTGTTCATCTCTGACTGCTGACCATCAAACCTGAAGCTGAGCTCCCCATGGGGAAAGAATCGATGTGTTTGAAGGATCTGCTTGAGGTGAGAACTCCTGAAGACACGGACATTCAGTCATAAGCTCAACGGTCCAAGAACTTTGCTTTTATATGTGTAACCCGTTGAGGCACTCAACAAAGGTTTGGATGCTCAAACAGTGAGAGGAAACATGAAAGCAGGTAGAGGGACGTACTGCAAAAGGAGAGGAAAACAGCTCTGCGAGAGGGAAAACGAGTGGCTCTAAAAAGATCTGGAGAAGGCACATGCACAGAGGAACAGTAATAGATGGAGATGTCAATGGGATGGAGGGAGAAAAAAGAAACATAACATTCAGTGATTTAGGTTGGTCTGTGCTCAGTTTGCAACAGTTTGATTTGAATGCGTACACAGAATTAAGAAAATCACAGACCATAAAAATGACAAAAACTGAGGAAAACAAGGTCCCTTTTGAAGGGACCCCCCCCTCACCACCACATGGTTAACAGAACCTTTATTCCCCAGCCCCTTATTAACGCAGAATTGTCAGGCTCCACTGCGAATCTTGAATACTTCTAATTCATTCCTGTGGTTCCCTGAGCATTCAAACGAGACAGAAATTTAGTCAGTTAACTTATTTAGGAAGGCCTTCTCCTCTTTCCTGTACTGCTCACATTGCAGTATGTTGCTGGCATTTTTTAAAGTATTACTGGCAAATAATATTGCTTTGTGCATTATAAATAGAAATCAGGCAGCAAATGAAATTAAATGTGGACTGAAAGGCACAAATTCCTGAGCAGAACAGTCTGTGTGTCTGACAGGAAATAGAAAAACTTTGTTAAGTTTGCCCATGACCAGCCTAATTTGATCTTGGATTTTTATTTTTTTTAAAATGTGGTATTACATGTCTACAAAATGCAACAGCTTCTTGAAACCGAAAACAAAACCACCAATATAAGATCTCTCCAGAGCATCCCAAATTATTTAAAACTGAATTCGTTTGAATTCTGCTTTTCCAGTGTTCCCGTGCAACAGATAACAGTAAACAGCAGGTTAAAAATATACAACATAAGGGTTATGCGGGCAAAAAATAACAACAGACATCTGTGAAGGACAGGTTAGCAACAAATCCCCACTTTGGTTATAAATGCCTTTCATCCATAAGAAAGATTGCGGTGACAGGACATTCTTTGATGACTGTAGCCTGTTAGGGAGGGATGGGATCCACCTGTCTAGAAGAGGCAAGGAAATGTTTGCCAGCAGGCTGGCCAGCTTGGTGAGGCTGAAGGACTTGGGGGGCAGGGTCCAAAGTGGCAACGCTCACGCCATTGCAATCAACTGGGGAAGAAGCCAGGCCAACCAGAGCAGCGACAAATGTTCCTTAGCTGCCTCCCAAGATGAGAACCAGAAGACCAACCACCTCAAGTGTATATATGCCAATGCACACAGCCTGGGGAACAAACAGGAGGAACTGGAGCTCCGCGCCCAGTCAGAAAGTTATGATATCATAGGAGTAACTGAAACATGGTGGGACAACTCATGACTGGAGGATCATGATGGACGGCTATAGGCTATTTCATAAAGACAGGCAGGGAAGAAGAGGAGGAGGAGTTGTGGTCTATGTTAAGGAGAACCTTGAATGTATAGAAGTCAACTCTAGCGATTGTGGAAGCCCTATTGAATGCCTCTGGGTCAAGATCAGAGAGGTCATCTCCAAGGGGGATCTTACAGTAGGCATCTGCTACCGACCTCCAGACCAAGATGATAAGGCCAACAAAGCAATATTTGGGTCACTTAAGCAAGCTTCGGATCAACAGAACCTGGTTCTTACAGATGACTTCAACTACCCAGACATTTGTTGGAAGAACAATACAGCAGTTCACATGTCATCCATCAAGTTTCTGGAATGCACAGAGGACTGCTTCCTCATACAAATGTTAGATGTGCCAAGCAGGAATGAGGAACTGCTGGACTTGCTACTCACAAACCAAGAAAACCTGCTTTGTAATATCTTGGTTAGTGATAGCCTTGGCTGCAGTGATCACAATATTGTGGAGTTTGGGATCCTGCTGAGCACGCTGAAGGTTAGTACTAAGACCAAGGTTTTATACTTTAGAAGAACAAATTTCAGCTCGCTCAGAGCGCAATCGGGAGGGATTTTGTGGGAAGCTTCCATGGAGGATAAAGGAGCTAGCAAGTGCTGGGAGTTTTTCAAGAACACTCTCCTGGAAGCACAAAAACAGTTCATCCCCTTTAAAGGTAAGGGAAGTGGGCAGAGCAAGAGACCCCCTTGGCTTAACTGCGAGCTTCCGAGTCTGCTCAAAACCAAAAGAGAAGCATACCAGAGATGGAAAAACAGATGAATATCTGTTGAAAACTACAAGGGCATTGCCAGGGCATGCAGAGATGCAGTTAGAAAAGCAAAAGCTGAGCTCAAATTTAAATTGGCCAGAGATGTCAAAAACTACAAGAAAGTGTTCTTCAGGTACGTAAACAACAAGCGGAAACAGATGGAAAATATTGGCCCACTGTTAAACAGGAGAGGTGAATTAGTCACCAACAATGCTGAAAAGGCAGAGGTTCTCAACACTTTCTTCACCTCTGTCTACACCCGCACTGTTGAGCCCCAGGCCTTGGGAACAAAAATCCAGGTTGATGCAAACACAGACCCACTGTCTGTGAAAGAAGAGTTGGTATGTGAACTATTACAGGAGCTTGACCCCCACAAATCAATGGGCCCTGACAATATCCACCTGAGGGTGTTAAGAGAGCTGGCTGATGTCATTGTGAGGCCACCTTCCATAATCTTTGAGAAGTCGTGGAGATCAGGGCACATCCCAGAAAACTGAAAGAAGGCTAATGTCACCCCCATCTACAAGAAAGGCTTAAAGGAGGATCCAGGAAATTACAGGCCCATCAGTCTTACTTCAGTCTCTGGGAAAGTTATGGAATGAATCCTCCTGGGGGCTATCACAAGTCAAATGAAGCACATGATTGGGAACAGCCAGCGCAGATTCACCAAGGGTAAATCATGCTTGACAAATCTGATCGCCTTCTATGACAAAGTAACCTGCTCGGTTGATGTGAGGCAGCGGTGGACATTTTCTACCTGGATTTCTCCAAGGCTTTTGATACAGTTTCCCACAGCCTCCTCCTAGAGAAACTGCTGTGTTTTGGTCTAGACGAGTGGTCTGTGCGATGGGTGGGGAACTGGCTGACAGGCCGCACCCAGAGCATGGTGGTAAATAGCTCCTTTTCAAACTGGCAACCTGTCACAAGGGATCGATATTGGGCCCAACATTGTTTAATATCTTCATAAGTGATCTGGATGATGGGATCAAGTGTACCGTGATGAAATTTGCCGATGATACCAAACGGAGTGGGGAAGTGGACACTTTGGAAGGGAGAGCCACCCTGCAGGAAGACCTGAATAGGCTGGAAGAGTGGGCTAACAAGAACCTTATGAAGTTCAACAAAGACAAATGTAAGGTCTTGCACCTGGGAAAACATAATCCAGGAGTGCAGCACAGGCTGGGATCCACCCGGCTGGGGAGCAGCTCTGTGGAGGGGGACCTGGGGGACCTGGTGGACAACAAGCTCAATATGAGTGAATAGTGTGCTGCTGCGGCAAAGAAAGTCAACAAGATGCTGGGTTGCATCAACAAGGGCTTCACCAGCAGCGATAAAGAATTCATTATCCCACTCTACTCAGCACTTGTCAGGCCACACCTGGAATACTGTGTTCAGTTTTGATCCTCGCTATGCAAAAAAGATGTGGACAGGCTGGAGAGGGTCCAGAGAAGGGCCATAAAGATGATCAAAGGACTGGGAAGCCTGCCATATGAAGAAAGGTCGAGAGAACTGGGTTTGTTCAGCCTTGAGAAAAGAAGGTGTAGGGGAGACTTTATCACCATGTTCCAGTATTTAAAGGGTGGCTACAAAGAAGATGGAGACTCCCTTTTTACAAGGAGTCACATGGAAAAGATGAGGGGTAACGGGTACAAGTTACTCCTGGGGAGATTCCAATTGGACACAAGAGGAAAATTTTTCACCATGAGAACAATCAGTCATTGGAATAATCTCCCCAGGGAAGTGGTGGATTCCCCAACACTGGACACTTTTAAGATTCAGCTGGACAGGGTGCTGGGCCATCTTGTCTAGATCATGGTTTTGCTGAGAAAGGTTGGACCGGATGATCCTTGAGGTCCCTTCCAACCTAGTATTCTATGACATTTCAATTCCTTAAACTACGTAAAACATCAACTATGCTGCAATCCAAAATGCCCTGCAGTGAGCTGGTGGGGAATCATACCCATCTTTCAGGATTTTCGCTTGCCATCAGGTTCTGTACTACTCGGGCATCTTCCACATAAAATATGAAACAGATGTAAAAGTCCTCACTGAACATCTCAGAGTCTTCAGCTTATTTTTGTATATGTTGATTAATTTTATGGATTTTTTTTAGTTTTGCTTCCAGTTGTAACAAGAACATTGTGGACGTTTTTGGTGGCAATTAGAGTGAAGAACATTGAGTTTCCAACAGCGTCTATCGTTTTCTACTGGGGTAGCGAGGCCTTTTGGAAGATTAAGATTAATCTTCCCTGCTTCCTGGCTCCTAAAGATAGCATCCAGGCTCTCCCCTAACTGCACTGCAAGTTCATTTCACAGCTAAAAGCTCTCCGTTATCAATGATCTGTTCGTACCCCTCCCTCGGTTCTTCCTCAGCTTGCTTCCTCTTTGGCATTTTAGAGAAAGATTTAGCCACCCCGACAGTTTCCATATCAATACTCAACATGAGTTGCAAGAATCCAGACTGGTAACTGCTAACTGTGTTTCCTCTCCAGGCATCTTTGGGGCTTTTTGTAAACCCAAAGAATCAAAAAATGTTGGGTTAGAATCAGATCATTTTCAGTTTTGTGTTGCAAACCTTGAAACATTTTCCTTTTTTCCATGAGATTTACATCAGAAGTTTCTTGGAAAATATATTTCAAACAAAACACATTTTGTTTTTGGAGAAGCCCAGCTTTTCTCCCCAGTTCTGCTGGAAAAGCAGGAGGAACCGATGTCAGCTTTGCTTTGCTGGAAAAAGCTATTGCAAACTCTGCTAGGGGATGAAGGGCTGCACGTATCCCCAAAGCACAAGGAGAGGTACATAGAGGTCTGTCCTCTTCTTTAACTTGGCTGGACATGAACCTACCCTGACCTGAAAGCCAAGTGGTTGAGTATTCCCAAACTCCTTGTCTTTGCAAGCTGAGTGCTCCTATTTTCCCACTTTGTGTAGCAAAGGAAGAGGCGTTGAGTGCAGACACCCAGCACAGATGCAGCATTGAGGCACAGAAATTACAAAACAAGGACTGAATGATGCTTAGGGCTGTGCTGAAGTCAAAGAGGATCCTGTGCAGACCCAGAGACCTGGAGCTTATTTCATGATCACGGCCCGGATCAGTGTACGTGATCCTACACATATGGCAAAGCTCCCATTGATCTTCATTATGTAGGATGAGGACATTAATGAGCTGGGACTGAGGAAACACTTAACGCACAAGAGAGCTTTGTAAGTATTTTAATTACAACCCCTTGCTTTAAAAATGTAACCATGATCTACAGTGGTAATTTATACTGCAGATTTGTAGTAGAAGTATTGCACAGTCAGTGTGATATTGCAAATGGGGGTTTAATAATTGCTGATTACTTTAGAAATGTTGTCTTGTAAAAAAGACAGAGAAATGAGTGATAATCAAGGGTGAAGGGATTACTGCTGTTGATTTAAAAGCTTGCTGAGGCAGATTCGAAATCCCAAAGCTAGAGCATTTGTTTTAGCAAATAAAAATGCAAAGAAGAACAGACTGGTGGAGTCCTTGTTCGAACAACTGGCAGGCAAGTAGCAATAAATCATGAAAAAAACATTTCCTAAATTTTCCCTTTTAATAAATTAGGTGTTGTTTGTAAAATAGCTTGGGAGAACATGTTAATACAGAACTGCTAGCTAGGTAACGAGCCAAATCCATCTCTGCATTTCGGCCGAGTTGCACCAGGGATGAATTTGGCTCCGTCTCTCTATAAACATGAATCAAGCTGTTTGCATTTTGTCATTACACTATCCCTGACCCAAGAGGATACATTTCCTTGGCAACAACAATTAAGAGCTTGACAAAAACTCTACACATTATGTGCATAATTTTTTTCTTCCTTAACAAAAGTTGTATTTTCCCACCGCTACCCCTCCCTAAGTAAGGAAGATTAAGGGGCCCATCCAGTTTCCTGTGAAATCAAAGATAAAATTTCCACTGGTTTTGATAGCTACAGAAGAGCTTTCTTCATTTTCTAATTATTTATCATCAGATTGATAGGCTGAGCCAGGCAGCAGTCCCAGCTCCGTTGGCTCTGGTGCTTGCATTTTGGCTAATAAAACTTCTCTTGTCCACAGCGAATGCAAAGAGAAGAGGAAGGTGGCTGCACCAATGATGCACTGGGAGCCTTCTGGGTTTCCAGGTGTTTTGGGGAGATGACAGCAACTAACGGGGATTTCTTTGGGAAATGCACCAAAAGTCAGAGCTACACAGGTATTTTGGGATCACGCACATATATTTAAGCAAGAGACTCACAGTATGCATCAAGGCTTTCCTGCAATCAAAGTTTTGGCCAAATGGATCCTGTCTATGTAAAAGTGACTCCTCTGGCTGTGCAGAACAGCTGGCCCGGGTTTTGGGTCCTGCTCCCATAGATACTCCCTTGAATACAGGATACTTGTGTATCTCGTAGGCATTGCATGAAGGAATGTTACATTTTGTGGATGTCTCTGTCTGACTGAATTTGCCATCGGGAAAATGGGGTGACTGCTCTTTCCTTTTACTAGACAGTGGGATCTTTAGGATCGTCTCCCAGTTTGTATCTGTACCGCAGATCCTGGATCCTGGCTAGCCCTTTGGGAGCAGCTGTAATCTTCACCACCATCCTTCTAACATGACAAACACGGAAAATCAGTATATATTCCCTCATGTTTTTATTCTCTATAAAATATTTTGATGAATATAAGCCCTCTCCCAAACCCTTATCAGACTTCTCTTCCTGATCCAATACAAACCAAGACTAAATGTAAGTAAGTGTATAGCTAATAATTGCAGGAATTTCCATCATGGCTTTTGCCAGCTAGATATTACACATGAGGATGAGAGGAACAGCATGTGCATCAGTTATAACATATAAGATACTTCTTATTGAGCATCAGCAAACCTCTGCTCAGAGCTGTGCAGAATGCAGTCCCTGTCTTCAAGGAATTTTGTATGCAAAAAAGCTTAGTCCCGTCAAACTTCATTTTCAGAGGAAACCTCGATGAGTGTTTCAGGGTTTATGCGCCCAGGCTTTAGGCAATTGCCGCATCTGTAAGCAGTGTATTTATTCCCTTGTGGTGAGCTGAGCTCTTGACAATGCAAACTGACTGTAATGAATGCTCACCTCTGTTGGAGATAAAACCTGCTTCTGCTCACTTCAGACGGCTGAACCTAACTCGTAGCCTTTTAACTGTCACTGCAAGGAGCCAGGAGGCAGGTAACAGCCATCACATCCAGCCACTGCAGTCCATGGTACAAGAGAACAGTATGTCCGTTGACTGCATCTGAGAAACCCAGCCCTGTGAAGTTCTTACCTGACTGATGGTAAGTCAGAAAAATAGCAAGAGAACAAAACAAAATCTGTCTTCCTCCTCTCTTGCTTGTTTGTGTGGCAACATGATAACCCCACTATCAGCATCAGCAGCCCTTTTCCGTTAGCAAAAATAAGGAGTCGTTGCCACCACACTGAAAAAGAGCCTGAATCTGCTTTTTGCTGCTTTTGAGCGATAGGCTGAGAGGGATTTTCCACATCTGTTTCCTCCATTCACCTCTCGTTTGCTGCCGCGGGGCAGGAAACGCATTGCTCCGTGCACCAGCCGCTGACCCCTCCGGGAGTCAGCCTGCAAGCAAGGCTGGAAGTCCTTCACACTTCATCTCGTGGAGCTTTGAAAACATGGATTGCTATTAAACCCAGCCCAACTTGCTGCGTCAGGGCAGGAGACTGAACAGAGAGTGTGTTTACTTTGGGTACAGTAAAGAAAAAAGGAAAAGAAAAAAAAAAGAAGTCAGGGAAGGGAAGCAAAAAAAATGAAACCTGGCCTCACCAGGAATATTTCAATAGCTGTGCATGTCAGTGTGAGGAATTGGCTTTTTCGTGGGTATGCTCTGGCTGTCCTTTCACACTCCGCTACAGATCAGTGCTACCAGGAGTTCCCTTATTGCCTGCCTCTGTCTGCTTCATAAATGTCCTCTAGGATGTCCTCTCTGCAGGAGGACCCGTGTTTGAGTCATTCCTGATACAGACAAGTCCCTAAAGGTCTGTCACCTGGATGGAATGACTCCAACACCTTCCCTGTCGCACCCCAAAGAGCCTAGCCCCAAGGCAAGGTCGGCCCCTCTCCGCCCTCTCCCCCTGACTCCCATGAAGTTCCCCTTCAACCTTTACGTGCTTTGGGGTGCCACCAGCCAGTGTTACCCCCCAACATGATCTGCCAAGAAACTCTCCCACTTGCTCCAGTGCTTCCTCGCTGCATGTGGCTGTCGTATCTTGCAAGTGTGTTTGCCGTAGCAGGGATGTCTCTCTTTTTCTAAGGCTTCAAAGCATAGAAAAACATGTTGTTCTTCCCCACCCATCCCCTCCTGACAAAGAATGCTTATAAGCAATGAAAGATAAAGACTTGTCATTCAAAACCTCTTTTCCCAGTAACCTCTAGGCATCTGGCCCCTGTCTCTTACTGCAAAGCCAGATAAGTTCCCTTCCTGATTTCATCCAGCCCGTTTTCACACTTTCCAAAACTTGAAACTTGCACGCTGACGAGCCCTTGAGACTGATTAAAAATAGCCTGTGTTAAGCAAAAACACCAGCCAGGTCTTCACAGTGCAACAGCCTGTCCCAGAATCTCACACAGCACCTTGTCTAACACTAATTCGGTGGAGGCTGGGGTGTCACTTCAGAGATCAGCTCTTCAGCTCGGGTCTCCCAGTGTGACTTACGGGGGGCCCTACTGAAGGCTGACTCCCCTCATTAGCAAGGGATAGGAGACAAAAGGGGAAAGAGGTTGTAACTGTAAGAGATTTCTGGCTCCTACAGCAGAAAATGAGAAGGCAACACTGAATTGCATCCATGAAGAACCCAATGGCTTCCTCTGCAAGGCAGGCAAAGCGTGCAGAGAGACCATTGAGGTCTTTCTGGCAGTGTTGTGCCCTTGTGATGGCGGAGTGTGCATAGACGCCCACTTCTGGGTAGCAGAGGAGAGCGTGCAAGGTGAGCAGGAGAGCAAGAGATGCAAAGAGTCATAGCAGAGCAAGGACACAAGGTGCTCTGAGATAACATCGTGACTCTCTTCAACATTTGTTGCTTCATAAGCAAAAATCAGTACGAGGCAGTGTTGTTTATCACACAGTGTGAAGGATGTGCTTTCATCTTCACCTCATCCCGACCTTTTAATCCTCGACATTCTCCTTAACGAGACGTGCTCTGAATGCTCAGCAAAGACGAGTGCAAATGAATCCCGGCGTGCACAGAACTGCTGGGCTTAGTGCGGGGTGTTCACTATAGCTCTAGGATTATATACAATTAGACTGTCTAGACCACATTCAGAGGGGATGTGGATGGGGTGAGGATTACCAGCTGGGAAATCAGATATTCAGTGAGCGGGTGGGGAGCTGGGTTGGGGCGGGAGAGGAAGCCAAGTGGAAACGTAAGAAAGCACCAGATAAATTGCCACTGGGCCGGATTTATTGTACGCCCTCAGCTTCCTTGCATTAGCTATGTCCTGTGCTCCTACTGCAACATCTGAACCCTTTGCAGTGTTGCATGTCTTTCTCCTTCCATATCCCTGTTAGCAAGGAAAATGGCATTGCCTTCCATTAACACTGGGCCAGTGAGACACAAATTGGGTGGGAATGTTCAGATATGCTGAGCTTCACCTCCTGTCTCCCTTCTGTATGTGTCCTGGTGCTTCGGAGACACCAAGCTTGGACATCTCTTGGACACAAAAGCACGTGGTCCTCTATGTGTGCCCATTTTGTCCTCTTGGTTCATACAGAGGGCCTGTGGCAGGCCAAAATCTGAACCCAGGTCCCTAGGCTGTTCTTCTAATCCTTGGACTATGCTCCCCCCCATGGCCCTTCCCTTCCAATGGCCTGGGATGTTCACCTTGTTGCCAGGTGTAGGACTATTCCTAAAGAAATCAGTACAGAGTCACGATCTATTTGACATGCCACAGTGAGTACTTCTCACATTGAAAACAGAAAAATGTCCTATTTTGTTCCTCTTGATGTTCCCTGCAGGCAACTGGGCCTAAATCTATCCCTGCACCAGTGCTGAGTATGGGAGAGATGCACAGGGGAGATGACTTGTCCCTCCTCAGCCTGAGGGTCATGGCATAAAGATTGGTTTCCCTAGGGCAAATCACAACAGCACTGAGTTTTTAGCATCCTGAGCTTTAATACCCCAGGGTTACCCAGGATGACATGACCTCTCCTTCTCTCCTGCCTTTCTGGAGTATTCTCCAGGGAACGAGGTGTAAATGTGCTTTGTGAACGCCTTGCATGGGCTCTGCTGGAACATGGTGGCCAGAGACCACCCTTGGTGGATCGCTCCTGTTGTTGCTCCTTTGCGTTGGACTGTGCTTTGCCTGGCGCCGGTGTTTCGGAGCCAGATGGTCCTGCAACTTGTTGCTTCTTGCAGTTGGGCTCTGCCAGCCTGAGCAGACGGATTGGAGGGGCCTCGGCAAGAGCAGGAAACCGTTTTTGCTGAAGTGTAGGAGCTATTTTAAACACATCAGCAAAGTCTAGCGTGGAGAAGACCCTGCTGCCTCAGAAGCATATTTAGCCAATCTGATACTGAAACCTGACCATATTTTACAGAGCATATCATTTACCCTGCTCCAGGCAGGGCCTGGGGTCGGCAGGCTTCATGCAGTTCCAGCCATTAGCAAGGGGAGCCCTTTCTCCAGCAACCAGTTGAAGAAAAACACATTTTTCACTGCATGAGCTGGAAAACCAAACAGCCAAGTTCACCTGCTTCTTTATTTACTCCCCCATCAGTGCTGTTGGATGACCTGCAGGTACCTCTTGGCATCACTCTTGTCCTCTCCCACTCTCCTCACTGAAATAGGACAGAAGGTTGGGGGAAAAAATGAAAATTTTTTGCAGACCTGTTTAACCTGTCCATGCTAACCCCTGCGGGCAGCAGCCCTGCATGCAGACGTCCTGCCTGCTCTGACCCCAGAGCACCAGGAACCTTCATCCCTGCCTGGGCTAACTAACTGGTCCTATATTCAGGGCATGCCTTGGTGCTGGGGAGCATGGGTGCTTTTATACTGTCTATAGCAGAAAGTATAGAAACTCATCTCTCTCTGCTCTCCTCAGTCCTTACATTGCTGATATTACACAGTCTCCAGCTCTTCGTAGTTTCCAGCATTACTCCTGGGCTCTGTGTAACTTCTCAGTGGTTTTCCCTGTCTCCTCTTGGCCTTAAGAGGAGATGTGCTGCCGCTCTCCGACATCTCGCTTTCTGCCGGGTGGATGCAGGAAATACTCTACTAATCTTTTTGGCACTGAGGAGACACTTTCCAGTCTGAACAAACCCGGAGAGACTTTGGGTTTTATTCTCACTGCATGACAAGCAGCAGGCGCCATAGGTGTGGGGTGTTTGGGATGTATCCCACCGCACCGCAGCTGGCAAAACAAGTCTTTCCACAAAGTTTTCACCACCTGCCCGGCTTCCTCCCTGCAGGAAATCCAGCCTCCCCCGCTCCCGGAGACGATAGCCAGAGCTTTGTTTGCAGCTCCCCTTTCACAAATAAAAGCAGTGCTAACTAGTAAACACAGTGCCACCATGCAAAGCAATACTAAAAGCCTGGAAGATAATGATGTTCTTTTCTACTGAGTTGGGTAAGAGCATCTGCCAAATCCTTGAACTGCTTGCAAATAGCTCCTTGTTACCGTAATTTGCTTTCCAGCAGCACCCTAAAGCCCCAGCTGGGACTGAAGCTTTGCTGTGGGAGCAATGGCTTTGCCTTTGAAAGCTAACCAAAGAGACATGGCAAAGCTACAGAGCCAAGGGATGGTCCCCACTGACCACTGGCAGACCTTGAGTCCAGCTCCCTTCTCCCCATATCAGCAGCTTTACCTGATGACCTATATGGGTCATGCTCCATACCCGTTCCGCAGACCGTACACATGCTCTGCTTCTTATGCTGTTATTGTAAGACCAGAGAGGCAGGGCCAGATCCAACGTAGGTACAAACCTCACTCATCAGGAAGAGTTTAGCTGCAGAGAGTGTGGCATGCAGATGGAAAAAAGGAACGTGAGGACCACTGCACTTGATCTGATCTGAAGTCCAGTTAGCTCAGTATCCAGTCTCCAAGTAAGGCTGAAACCAGTGGCTTCAAGAGCAGATAAGCATATCCTTTCAGCCATGAGGATTATATTTCTCTTCCAGAAGATGTGGTAACTTCCAGTGATAACTTAAAAATCCTTAGATTTGGTCTTTTTATAGCTTTCCTGTCCTAACTGGCCCCATACAAGCCCCGTATCTCCCAATTAAAAAAACAGAGACTCAAGACTGAAGAATTTGAGAATTATTAACATTATATGAACCTCAATTTACTTCCTCAATATATAGTACTTATCATCTTGAGTTAAAAGAACGGAGACTGTAAGAGGAAGAAATAAAAGACTGATATCAGCTATTGGTAGGGCTGTAAAGGAACAAGCAAAGAGTGTTTGCTGGGACGTGGCCATCACTGGGTGCAGCCTCTTGCAGACAGACACAAGGAATATGCCCAAAGTCCCACTCTCCAGGAGGACAGGAGCGGGAACGTCCCTTCTTACACAAGCAGACTCAGAGAAGGAAAGTTCACCTGGATCCTTGCACACAGACTTACCTCAAGTATGTCATGGCATGCAACATTTTTAATACAAAATTTCCTTTTTTTTTTTTTTAAATTTAAAGTCTTTTTCTAAGACCTCTTGTTAGCTTGGAGCTGCTGGAGAATCCAAAGTGAGAGACAGGTACCTAGATCAAGTCCGTAGTGGCAAAGTGTCTGATCTCCCCACTGAGCACAGGGAAGGACCTAGTTCTGGAGAGGAAAAATCTGTGGGGTACAAAAGGCTGGAGAAAACTCCTTGGAGGAGCTTCCAGAAGAGGATTTCTATCTAGCAGGTCTGTCAAAGGTTCAATGCTACCTAAAGGCCATGCCAACAACAGATTGCTCCCCTGGAATTTGCCTGGGGTAACAACTTTTTTAATTAAAAGCAGAAGTTTTAAATGGTCAGAAGTTTTGCTGACTGTTTCATGGATACTGGTATTTTAACTGAGAGCATTAGATTCTCCAGTAAGACGTTTTTGATGGCTAGGGATCTGTGGTGGTCCAAAAGGAATTTAAAAAGAAGTGATTTACATTTTCTATAAAAAAAGCAGGAGGTGAGGAAAGCTTCACTGAGCACAATGAAAGAGCTCTGGATTTATATGGAATAAAATAATAACCAGGCTGAACTGCCAAACCCCTTAATGACCACGTTCCCTTTCCAGAGATGGAAAAAAGAAGGACCAGCACCTTTTTTTTTAACCTCACATTTCCAGGAATCTCTTTGCTTTGTTTTTCACATCAGGATTAGAAGAGGTAGGGTTAAGATATCGAGACAAAGGTCATCCTTGAGTATATTTAGCCTGACTGGAAGTAGGAAATACCAGAAATCCCTCCAGATTCCCAGCTCCACTTGGCCATTTCAAGAAACACAGATAAATCCCCCAACATCTGCTTGCTTATCAGCCACACCAAAGGGAAACTGCAAACCAGCTGCTTTTTGAAAAGCGATACCCAGTGCAGTTTGCTCCTGCGTTGGCCAGCGCTTCATGCCCTGCACCTTCTCCGTGCCAGCCGCCGAGGGCAGGGGAAGGAACCCTGCAAAGGGACATCCTCGGCTCCTCGGCAGCGCTTACATCTGGTGGAGCTGCCAAGGAAACCCCTGCCTCTGTCTGTTCGCCTTCAGATGAGCTGTGATAAAGGCTCCTGTTCTCAGGATGGCCAGGTCAGGGGATAGCTCACCTGCAAATAACATGAAGGGATCTGCTTTCTGAGCCCTGACGTGTTACGTGGCATTTGTATTTTGGATCACGGGTTGTTATTTTAAATTACATTCAAGGTGTGTGATGTATATTTGCATCCTGCGCTGCAGGAAGGGATTTTTTTAAAGTTGTTATTTTTACCTCAATGTAAATAATTGTCCCATAGTTTGGAAGGGTATCTGTGATGCTGCTGATGCTTTGAGGAAAAAAAATACTCAATTTTTGTTCCTGGAGGGTATGCCACATTGAGGGAGTTCCTTGTAATAAACCCCCACACACACCCTGCGCCCTTTCTCCTCCTTTATTTCCAGCATTCCCTGTGATTTTTCAGCTTTCCATTGGTACATGGCATTGCAGAGAGAAATGCACACCGACCCTAAGATGTGGGTGCTATGTAAAAAGGATGGAAACAGAATCCAAATCTTCCTGCCCACAGCCTCACGCTTTTGTTGCAAGGTCACGACTGGCTCTACCATCGGTTGCACACACAAAGAAAACTGCACACATGCTTGGGGGAAGTGGAAGGGAGGTAAATCTGAAACATGGGTTATTTTCTGGTTTGCAAGACACAAATCCACCTCTGGTTGCATTCCGCTTGGCACCAGTGGGTTACTTCAGCAAAATACTTTTTTAGACCCTGCTCCATTTGTCATTTTTTAACCTGCTGCTCCACTTCTGCTCAAGCACCTTTTTTGCCAAGGATATAAACATCTTGGCCAGTTTAGGCTTTTCTCGTGTTAGTTGCTATCTTAGAAAAGGACAAAGTTCCAGATGACAAAATATTTCATTCTCCGGTAGCTGAAGAAGGAAGTTGTGGCTTAATGGAGAAGTCCTGCGAGCAGCAGAAAGCCGTGAGCAGAGGACAGACCTGCTGAACCAGGCAAACCATGTCTGTTTTGCAGCTGAGCAACAACGCAGTTGCTTCAGCGCTGCTTAAAAATACCTATGGCCTGATCCTGCCGCAATCGAAGGAAGTCTGGCCTGGGTTAAGAAAGGCATTTAAAAAAAAATCATTTTGCAACGGTGCAGCTGTTTGCTTTAGTGTCACCGGCAGCACAGGCTGGCCTGAAAGGCAGCAGCAATGAACACACGCCCATGTCTTACTGGGCAGCTCACCATACAGCGCTGGCATTTCCATCTTCTTTATCACTATAAGCTGATTTAAGTATCTTCATTCTCCAACCCTGATGCAGAAGCAGATAAGCAGCACGTCCAGTTGGAGTCCTTAATATCTTAAATTACTGCAGCTACATCCACTTGCCAGTTACCTGCAAACTCTCTGATTTCTGCTCAGAAATGTGCTTTCTGCTTTGCTTGGACTGCGGCCAGTTCGCTTGTGGTGCAGCGTGTAACCACGCTATGGCAGCAAGAAGAGAGGAGCCACCCTGTGGATTTTCTTTAGCAAGAAGCCAGAACGTTGTTTTTCCTTCGTTTCCCTTGGTTTCCTACTTTGGCTTTGCTTTCAAGGTTTGCAGAGGAGGGATGGGTGGTTTTCGGCTGGTCTGTGCAATTTACCTTTCCCCCGACACCGCGTCCCTGTGGCATTGACAGCCGGTGGCGGCATTGCTCCTGGCGTCTGTGCCAGGAGAAGTGCCGAACGATGGGGCTTGTGAAGATGCAGTTGCAAAGCGGTGGTGAGAAGGCTGCTGAAACTTGCTCTTTGTATTGCACGGGGCTTATGCTAAAGCCGTTAGCACAGATCCCTAGGCCACAGATGTTTAAGCTATGGCCCAGAGCTAAGGAGGGACCTGTCACCAGAGAGCAAGAGGAGGAACAGTGTGACAGCCTGCTCTAGCCCAGCAAGTGAAGATGGAGCAGGCCTCCTGCAGCAAGGTTAGAAGACACTAAGATGAGGAATTGGCAGAGCTTCCCCTCCCCTTTCGCTCCCCAGGCAGCGAAACGCCCTCTCCTCTTCCTCCTGGCTCTGCCTGGGGATGCAATGGACCCCAGCTGCTCCTTCTTCCACTCCTCCCTTCCCTCTTTGCAGCTTGCTGGGACCTGCACGTCGACCAGGAGGGTCCACAGCAATATATGGGTACTGCCTGGAGGCAGAGTTAACCCCTTTTTTGCCAGTAACAGGTCATGGGCAATCACAGCAGTGGAAGATATTAATCTAGTCCTTACCTAGAGGTAAGTCTAAGTAAGTGCCAAGGGGGAAAATCCCTCTGCCTCAGCATGGAAAACCCAGAAAGCAGCTTCACAGCCACCCAGGACATCTCCTGCCAGCTTCACACCAGCATCATGTCCAACCTCGCAGAGGTCTGGATGGGGAAAGGCTGTTCTGTGCTGCAGAGTCATCTGCAGACAGATGCAGATGGCAGCTGGACATCAAAGTGGTTCCCGGAGCTTCGGTCTCTCCTCCCAGTTCCTCTTGGCATCTTGCTGGTCCTGAACTGGGTTTTGTTCAGATATTTATGAAAACAACCCTTTTGTTGTTTTTTTTAAAGAGTGTTTTCTTCACAAACTTGCATTTCTTTTGGCGCCATCCTGTTTTTAAGCCAGGAAAATATGTGGTTTTTCATTTTTAAAAATGACACATTCCTGTGAGCAATGCTAAAAAACAGTAACAAATTTATGTCTGAACTTTTCAGACTTTACATGGAAAATATTTGCTATTCTTCTGCTCAGAAAATTAAATAAGTCTTGCTCAGGTTCTTTCTTTAGTGGAATTTAGATAAATCATAATTCAGAGGGCAACTCTTCAGCTCAGTATTGATCTCCAGTTGACCCTTCATACACCAGTCCCAGAGCTGTGTGCTGCTCAGAGCATCTCTGCTCACTAATTTGTCTGTTGGATCACAAATGCAAGAGCCGGGAGGTTCGCTTTCATTTCTCTGCCACAAAAAATACAAGCAACCTTGCGACTGATTCTAACTGACAAAGGGTAAAAGCTACATCGGTAAAAATGTTTCATTTCATTGGTGCTTCCTTACAACGCTGCCTCCGGGACATGGCACAGACATTGCACATGAATCCCCCGTGTCGATGCCAGGCAGATTCAGCGCTGACATGAGTGGGGAAGATAGGAGAGTTATTTTTTATGCTTTTTTTTCCCTACACTTTTTCCACAGCTGCATCAGCTCAAATGCCGTCCCTCAGCAGCTTTGTCCTGCTGCACTGCTCCGACCAGCATGGGCAGCCCCGCTGCAGCCGCAGCTCAGTTGATGCTGTGGCATTTTCCCCCCCTCTCCAGTCCCAGCATCCTAAATCTCAGCATCTGCGACTGGTAACAGCCATTTACACAAGGGCTTGTATTATCATAAATAAACTGGGGGTTCAGGCTAGAGCTCACATATGTTCCAGCACTGGATATTACCAAGCAATTAATTCACTTGCCCAGAAAATTTTAAACACTCTAAATAGATGCCCAGGCAGCTTTTTCCAGGGTCCTTTTCCAGCTCTAATCTCTCGCTTGCCGTCTGGGTGGGCCCACATTAAATGCTGGCCCCACTTCAATCTATAGCCGCAGATTTGCTGAGAACATTTTATTTTATTGCTCGGCTCATAGCAAACCAGGCAGGGAGGGAAAGGTGGAAGAGACCCTACACAGCTGAAACCTGTGCTGGCCTCTTATTCGGTTTGCCTTATCTAGAAAGCCACAGGCGTAAGAGATAATACCTCCAGGTCCAACCTCACACGCGGAGCTCCTGTGGCATCGACGTGTGCTCAGCACTTGTAAAGATTACGGGAATCCGTGATAATAAGCATCTGTGCAAGAAAGATGGATGTTCACAGCTGTACCCATCTGGGATCACACTTATCTAGGATCTCATCCCTCTCGCTGCTGGCAGGTAGAGTCCGTGTATCAGAAGATGAGGGCATTTGACTGAGATGTCCTTCCACCCAGCCAGCTGCTGCATCAAGTGTGACTAACGGAATTCATACGGTTTTACCAAATCACCCCAGATTTAAATACAGTCTGGTCACAGGACCAGATTAACCACGCCTCTGAGTTTTGAGTCTACAAAGCAGATGCAGCAGCCAGACCTTATGAGTGACAGTAATATTGATGATGGATGCTCTCTTTTTAGGGAGTACCTGTTGTCCACCCCCACCAACACATGTCTGGGAGCAGGAGATGCACGAGACTCCCGAAAACAAGTCTGGGCATACAAGGGTAGGAAAAGGAGGAGATTCCCACCAAAACAGGCTCGGAGTGGCAGGGAACAGACACTGCTGGATACCTTTTTAACAGACATTTTGGAAACTGCCAGTGATTTTAACAGCCAGCTCTACCAAACCAGAGTGAACAACCTTCAGCCTGACTGTGATTCATATCCAGAACTTTACAGAGAGATTTCATGGCCCATCGTTTCTTGTTAGTGAGAAGAGAATGGAGTTCTTTCAAGGGGGAGATAGACAGACAAATTCATGAACTCATGACGTTCAACAAGGCCAAGTGCCAGGTCCTGCACCTGGGTCGGGGCAATCCCAAACACAGATACAGGCTGGGCAATGAGTGGGTTGAGAGCAGCCCTGCGGAGAAGGACTTGGGGGTATTGGTGGATAAAAACGGAATATGAGCTGGCAATGTGCGCTCGCAGCCCACAAAGCCAATTGCATCCTGGGCTCCATGACAAGAAGCATGGCCAGCAGGCCAAAGGAGGTGATTCTCCCCCTCTACTCTGCTCTCTTCAGACCCAGCCTGGAGTACTGCATTCAGCTCTGGGGTCCTCAGCACAAGAAAGACATGGACCTGTTGGAGTGGGTCCAGAGGAGGGCCATGAAGATGAGGAGGAGCTGGAACACCTCCCCTGTGAGAACAGGCTGAGAGAGTTGGGGGTGTTTAGCCTAGAGAAGAGAAGGCTCTGGGGAGACCTTAGAGCAGCCTTCCACTACTTAAAGGGGGCCTAGAGGAAAGATGGGGAGGGACTCTTCATTAGGGAGTGTAGTGATAGAACAAGAGCTAACAGTTTTAACCTGAAAGAGGGTAGATTTAGATTAGATATTAGGAAGAAATTCTTTACTGTGAGAGTGGTGAGACACTGGCACAGGTTGCCCAGAGAAGTTGTGGATGCCCCATCCCTGGAAGTGTTCAAGGCCAGGTTAGACAGGGCTTTGAGCAACCTGGTCTAGTGGAAGGTGTCCCTGCCCATGGCAGGGGGGTTGGACTAGATGATCTTTAAGGTCCCTTCCAACCCAAACCATTCTGCGATTCTATGATTGTAAATTCCTCTTCATTCCCGCTGCAAGGAATGCCTTTGTGGTGTATGGATTGCAGGACAGAACAAATACTGCACGTACCCTTAGTCACTGTCTTTTGCAAGGGATGAGGTCACAGACATTTTTAATTGCATTAGCTGCTAGTGCCTGTCCCGTTGTTATACAGGCACAGAACCACTGTGTTAACAAACTGAAATACGACAGACAGGCTATAATAGACATGCAACAAGTCCCAGGCCTGTTATCACAGATCTCTCTCTTTTTCATTTGCCATGTTCTGAATGTCATCACATTATCATCCCGGCTCAGGCCAATTTAGAAAAGACAGGTTTTAATTTGCACCACAGAGAAGAAGCAAGTTCCACACATCACTTATACCTGGTAAGGGCTCATTCTCCAAGACCGGCAAATCCAGCTCCTTCTGTGACTCCTCTTCTTCTTCATCTTCTTCCTTTTATATTGCATTTCCCAAGAGAAAGCAGAAAAAAAGAAAGAAAATGCGAATCATTAAACCATTTGTCAAAAAGAGACAGAAAATGTTGAATGGTACTAGTAACAAATAGAAACATGAATTACATCAAAACCATCTTTCATCAAACAGTCTTGTAATTCATGCCTAGCATGAAAGCAAGCCTCCTAACAGCCCTGTGTCAGACATCACTTCCCCATAATGCCGCTAATACAGATGGAGAACGTGAAGCTCGGAAATCATGTGAAACCTCACAAAACCCACCCAGCATTTGAATGGTAGAGCTGGCTGGAGATGAACATGCAAGATGATTGAATCTTGACACTAAAACCCAGTGTTGCCTGTCTCATACTCCAGCTGAAGACACTAAGCTTCTTTGTCCATTTCAGAAGACAAATAAAGTTTTACTAGAATTATTGAACTTTTCCTTATTAAAATACTAACTCCATTCATTTGAAAATCCCATTGATGCCAAACGGAGAACAAAGCAAAAGGCAGAATTGTTTTTTCTTCTGAGACTTTGCCCCTTGAGAAGTGAATGTCTTCAGCATTCAGAGGAAAAATCTGGTCACAGCTAAACTTCTGACTTGCCATCTCCTGAAGTTTAGTTAAGAGAAGCAACCCAGTATTTTCTGTAAATGGGTTTATGTAAGTAACAGTGTAACCTGATGGCCTCTGATGCTGTCTGTGCAGTACACATATGGCTGCATTCGATGGGGTGGAACTAGCTTTGTTATTGCATTTTGCAGAACGAGGGGAAGGTGGGCCTGGGAATGGAGGTTCACCCTATACTGTGGAGGTGACAATGCAAGTCCCTAGCTCCACATCAGCCTTCTTACATGTCTTGGGCAAGTTCGCCCAAGAGGGATCCCTTTCTCCTCAGTTTTATCTGCCTCAAGTCTACTCTAAGTTTGCCCTGTAGGATCTAGAGACAGGCACCTCCACCTGGTGACTTGTCCCATCTAAGAGAGACACCCAAGATAAGTGAGGTGAGTCTGGAGACAGTTTAGGATGAACACCAGAGACTATCCTGGGACAGACACACAGCTGTCAGATGTCTTGAGCAAGATCAGATGGGCCCTGTCATTTATTGTATCAGAAATAGTGTGGCCAGCAGGACTAGGGAAGTGATCGTCCCCCTGTACTCGGCACCGGTGAGGCCGCACCTCAAATACTGTGTGCAGTTTTGGGCCCCTCACTACAAGAAAGACCTTGAGGTGCTGGAGCTTGTCCAAAGAAGAGCAACGAAGCTGGTGAAGGATCTAGAGAACAAGTCCTATGAGGAGCGGCTGAGGGAACTGGGGTTGTTTAGCCTGGAGAAAACGAAGCTGAGGGGAGACCTTATGGCTCTCTACAGCTACCTGAAAGATGGTTGTAGCGAGGTGGGTGTCAGCCTCTTTTCCCAAGTAACAAGCGATAGGACAAGAGGAAACAGCCTCAAGTTGCACCAGGAGAGGTTTAGATTGGATATTAGGAAAAATTTCTTCACTGAAAGGGTTGTCAGGCACTGGAACAGGCAGCCCAGGGAAGTGGTTGAGTCACCATCCCTGGAGGTATTTAAAAGCTGTGTAGATGTGGTGCTCAGGGACATGGTTTAGTGGTGGACTTGGCAGTGCTAGGTTAATGGTTGGACCTGATGATCTTAAAGGTCTTTTCCAACCTAAATGATTCTATAAGTCTATCATTCTATACTGTGACATAAATCAGTGCTGGGCACTGAACAGATGCTACATGGATGGAGCTTTGCAACTCTTCAAGACTGCGGCCAGATACAGTGAAAACTGGTCTGCAATTACCACAGTGAGGTGTAATTGAAGATGAGCAGAAATTAAGATTTTTCTTTCAGCACTTTCAAGCCTCTTGGGGTAATGCCGTGTCAGAAGTGTCTGTGTGATTTAAAAGGGGAAAAGGAGGGACACGTTCAAGAGATCTGGACAGAGGTTTGAGTGTGTGATGGAAGCAGATTTCATGGTGCCAGGCTGGAAGATGAACGTTGTTCTGGGGAACTCAGAGCAACTATGGCAACACAGCCCGTAACCCTTCCTTGGTGTAAATAGTTTTCTTGTATTTAAATACCAAGTCCCTTTTTTGCTTTATTTTGCTTCATTACAGCCAACAGCACAAACATCTTGGCCTCGTGCAGCAAATAATACAGCCAAGCAGATATTCATCAAGAAACCCAAAAAGGTGTGATTTCATCTGACCTATCAAGATGGACAAAAATACTGTCAGCAGAGCTTTCTCAGCAGCAACAGCAGAAGGATATAGCATGGATCATGCATCACGTCAATCTGTTTTGCTCACCGCGGCACGGGCCAGCGGTCAGCCTGCGGACCGGGTTTCATCCCCTCCTGCTCACACGCTTCCATCTTTCCATGCCTCAGTTTTCCACCCACAAGCAAAAAACCACCAGCCCTCCTGCAGGCTCTACACTGTGCATACACCTCTGCTGGGATATTCAGTGGTGAGCTGGCCATGGACATGAGTGTGAGTGATGCAGCCCGGAGGACTCGGTGCTGGCAATGGCAAGATGCCACGCAGCTGCGGGCAAGGGAGGGAGGAGCTGCTGGTGCATAAAGCAGGCAGGAGATCATATTCGGCTTTCAGAGTAGTATTTCCAGATTAAATATAAGAGGGAAGCTCAGAGAGGTCAGAGGCTGAGACTGGCTTTCAGAACGATGCCTTTGATGTCCAAAGAGGAAGGACAGGCTTATTAAAAATGCAGTGTGGATTGCAAATCTGTCACACACCCAAGCCACCACGTGGAGCGGGAGGATGGATGAGGCGGTTATGGAGAACCTGCTGACAACAACAGCCTCTTGCGTGACAGGTCAGTGAATAGTTTGCTGCTATTCAGCATTGTTTTGACAGAAAATACACAAAGCAACTGGGGGGCGGGGGGGGGACGACAAGGAGCGAGCGTTCACATCCACTTGGAGGTTTGTTTATAATCTTGCAGTAGGGAAATATGACCATGAATGAGAGAATTAAACCCTGCATTGGCTTAGGAAAACCAGGTTAGTGAGGCGGAACGGGGAAGGGAGAGAAG
The DNA here is from genome assembly GCF_018139145.2 of Gymnogyps californianus. NCBI lineage: Eukaryota > Metazoa > Chordata > Aves > Accipitriformes > Cathartidae > Gymnogyps > Gymnogyps californianus. The sequence goes on along the minus strand of NC_059471.1, from coordinate 210,854,149 downwards.
CAAGGAGGGGAATCATGGGGGTGGAGGGGAGGAGATGGCAATGGCAATGATGGAGAGGAAGAGCAGGCAACGCCATGCTGAGTGACGGCTCCACCAGCTTCTGCTATCTCCCTGGCTTTCCACTGCTGTCTCTGCTCTGGAGCACACCGGGTTTCACCTGCTGTACCATTTCTTGGCCACAATGACTTTAATAGGCTAAAGCTGACGGTGTCCGGCACAAGGGTAAATGACAGGCAGGCAAAGGTCTTGCATGCCCCCCACCATTTCATTCCCCCTCATCTTTCATCCCCAAGCAGCTGCCTGATAGCTGCCTTGCCACCTTATTGACAACACCATTAACTTGCTGCAATTTCAACCTTCCCCATAGAAAGATTGGCAATGGAAAATTCTTCATGTTTGGTGAAAATGAAAAAACCAACAGTACTCATCAGACATTGAAGGCAGCAGCTCTGGAAATGTTGCCAAGATGCCTCATGGGCGTTTAGTTTGGGTTTGAGCTTCTAGATGAGTGGGTTATGCTATAAGTGCTCTGTTCTCATAAGCGACGCTCTGTCTCCAAAACCATCTCCCTTTTTCAGGAAGTGGAAATTTCAGGCAGTGAAGCTCCCCCCAGGGAGGTAGAGGCCAGATATCCTGGAAGATACAGATCAGGATGCAGTGGGGACCTGAGATAAGAGAATTATATTCCATGAGTCTTTACTGCAGCATATCAAAATTTTTGGTAAGGAAGGGAGGCATTTATTGTAGTTGCAAGATGTAACATCAAAGTTGCAAGGAGATGTAACATCAAGGCATCCAAACAAATGTGGCTTACTACTAAATAGGGCCACCACCTTCTCCTGGCAAAGTTTAATCAGACTTAAGTATCTCAGACTGATGGACTGTTTCCTTTTTATGAGGGAACTGAAGAACATTTCCATTTTATATACTTATAACAGGACTGGAAAAGGTTCAGAGAAGTGCGATAGGAAGGATACAAAGGATGGGTGGCTTCACACAGGGCAGCCGCACAACTACACAGGAGAGAAGCTGGATGGGGGTTCCTGAATACGCAGAAACCACCTCTAGCTCAGACTGTCCCGGAGCTGACTGCAGCATGTGGGGATGCACCATATGCACCTGCCTGTTCTCACTGTAAGTATAAATTTCAACTTACACTGCACCAAAGAAATAATATCTGCTTAGAGCCAGACGCAGTGTCCAGCAACAAAGTGTTTAAAACAGAGCAGTAACAAGGGAAGTCAATATTATTTACCATCTCTGTTATTTATCCATTAAAATTAGCACTTTGTACCTGCCGTGCACTAGTACTGATGCTGCACCAGATACCAGCCTCTGCAAATACCCCAGCTGGATACACCAGGCCATCCCAGGGAAAGAAAATCCTCTCTCTAGATTGTGTCTAGGATCATTAAGAGCATGCCATCATGGTAGCTTGCAGCAAAAAATTAATTGCAAGAAATGCCTTTGTGCTTCCTACTCCTGCTGATATATAAATATATCTATATATATAAAGGCAGTTGGAGGTGCAGTTTTAACAACATCTAAAAGAATGAGTCACTCCTGGTAAAGCTGCTCACATGCAAGCGCACATCCATGCATATGAAACCAAAAAGCTATTGTGAAATCTTTTTAGGACTCAGCAGCCCAGTCTTGCATGACTTTCTCCATGCACCTCCTGGGATCATAGGGCAAAGTGACCCAGTCCCAGTGTGTTGTTCAGCTGCGAAAACTTTTCCCCCTCCTTATTTTCTATGGCTGCTTCACATATCATTTGTCTTCCACCGCCAGTGGGATCACGGTGCTGGTGGGAGTTAAGAGCAATGTTGGACTTATTAGTCAGGAGCTGCTGGGCAGATCCAAGGGGAGACTATCACTTTTCTGATTTTTGCAGAATAAATGCATTTTTTTATCTATAAATCAGAAAAGCAGCCGCCTCAGGCAGTCAAGGGAAGCTAGGAGAGAAACCACATGGAGTAACATACTCCCTGTCCAGTAAGTGCTGTGAATGTCTTCTCAATGCCAGCTACCAAGGACCCTTCTGAAAGAAAGGAGGATGCTCACGTCCCCCATGCTTACACCAAGTAAAGGTTTAGCCTGGCTGGGGTCCCAGATAAACTTTTCCTGTGGAGCGAGGACTCTGGAGGCTGCAAGCACTAAGCCCTGTGTCTCGCCTCGCAGAGAGGGTCACACGCTCAACCCAAAACTGGGGTCATGCGCCCAACCCAAATGGATCGGAAAACGAAGGGGGACAAGCAGTACACAAGCGCTCCTCCCTGTTAGGAGTGGGCTGATAAGGAAGGGACAGCATGGTTAATGACATGCCAAGGGGATGAAATAATGTCTTGAATGAAAGCACAGTGATAGGCAAGAGCCATATTTATGGGTGTACAGGGCAAGTAACATTTCATACATATTTCAGCACTTCCAAGATAAAAAGAAAAGGTTTTCTTACGGGCCTTCTGGGATAGATAAGAGGATTTATAACAGCTACATTTCTGGCCCATAATCCTTAGAAATGCGTGTATTTGCTTCGCGTGCCAACTATGACATAGAGATGAACTACATGATCAGCTTATTCCATTGTGTAATTTGGGCTGTAATAATTACGGCTGATCTTTCTGTGTTTCTCCTCGACCCAGCAGAGCGTGCAGCTGTACCACCCTGCAGAGAAGGCATCATACGCCTGAGAGCGGACCATGGTTCTGGCAGTGGGGTGCACGTGTCTCACGCCAGGACTCGGCCATTTAGCTGTCCCCTCTCCGCTCCTGACCCACCTCCTCTTGTAAGTCCCCTCTGGTTTCCCACCGCCACAACTGGTTTAAATTCAGTGGCACCCTTCTCCTGTGAGAGTTATTTGGGAATCTATCCAACGGGCACTCATCATCTCCATCACTCATCATCTCCATCATCATCTCCTGCAGCACAGCTGCAACTCATTGAAAATCTGGGCAGAGGTTTGACACAAGGGGAGAGCCCCGGGGAGCAGAGCCCTCTGCCCCCCACGAGCTGGCCCCACAGAGAGACAGAGGCTGGAAGTGCTCTGCTTGGGGAAGAAGCATCTTCAGCTGCCTCTTATAACCGTGGGTTAAATCCAAACCTGAGGTTGAGGGAGACCTTCTAGCAACAGACCCAGGATCACTCCTGGACAGAGGGCTTCCTTCACCTTGGCTATCAACAGTTTATTTGAGCCTGAGACGTTAGCTAGATGATCTCTTCCCTGTGCATTAGTGTGAGTGTATTGTATTGGTATGCAGCACGGAGCTATAAGAGGCTATAGGGTAAATAATCCTTCCCTCAGCTTTCCTGCTTCAGACCTGCTGGAGCCCGTGCGATGGTACCTGTGCACACAGCAGGACGGCTGCAAGGTTGCACACTGAAACGTGTAGATGAACGTGCTCTGGTTTTTCAGAAGCAAAAGAAAATCTTGCCTTAGCATCTCTGGGAAAAGCAGCCTGGCAAAAATGTCTTGCCTGACAAGACTGGAGCCTCTGAAACAGCAGCTGGGGGTCAGCTCAGCGGCATTGGCAAAGCCCGCCTTGGAGACTTCAGCCAAGCAATGCTGAGAAAAACGGGCACCTCATCCTGAGCTGCACACACAGTGCAGGGGCTGGTGGGGTCTGTAGATTTACAGGACCAGGCAATAGAGAAAGGAAAGTGATGCTGCCCCTGTGCACCGTATTTCTAAGATGACCCTGAGGGTCATCCTGTCTTAGATCTTTCTGTTCCTACCTGTCAAGAACAACGTGAAAAAGAGGGTTAAAAAGGTGTTCTGGAAACAAGATTTGGGGTATAAAACTTACGCTGTTCAGTTCAGCCCAATTAAAAGATGGAGAGGAGACTGGTCGGAGAGGCAAATGCCTTGGGAAAATATGGCTTGCACAGGGTTTACTGGGTAGGGAGCATTAGAGTGGTTTATTTCCCTTCTCAAGTCATTCTCTTGCTCCATTGGGGTTGCTCCTTGGCCCTGTGGGATGCGGTAACAGCATCCACTCTTCCCCCCATGGGATGAGGGCTGTGCCCCTCTTCCCAGATCAGATTTGGGGGTGTTTCATGGACAGAGACCTGGTAAGATTCAGAGGCTGGCAGCTGGGGCTGGATAAATTCAGTCTTGCAGTCACACCTCATGTGTGGCCCCTGGTGGCCCTGGACATCTCCCTAGGACACAGGACTCCATTTTGTATGCCAGGACGTGCATGTCCAGTGGATTCCTGAGATGTCGCCCAACGCTGGAAGGGACACCCAAGTCACACACATTGAAAAGGGAGCCCAAGGATGTGGTAAGTGGTAGATGAGTCACCATCCATGAAGCTTGAACAAAGGATCACTAAACCTTCCTAATTCACCTCTCCAAGTCCATGTCAAGGGGAAGCAGACGGATGATAGGAGGGCTATGGCTCTGTCCGGACTTCCAGCTTCGATCACCACCTCCTTCTGAGGTGCTACTGCTGCTCACAGACAGGCCACAGCATTTTCCCCTTGGCAGAAAATCGGCCTTCGTGTCTCTCTGACATGGACTGTGTCTCTTTGGTCCCTGACACAGAGCAAAACCCACCAAGTCTCCAGGGATAAAAGTAAAGCTTGGAGAAAGCTGTGGGATCCTGAAAAAGCCGTTGATAACGGGATGCACAGGAAGGCTGGAGGATGGGTGTTCACATACGTGCTGTCTGCTGTATCTTTTAACTGCCCACCAGGCCAGCAGTGAGCACTTGATCTGACAGATGGTTTTCTTCAGCCCGGACAAGCCACGGGGGACATCACACCCACCCACACTTCCCAGCTTCCGCTCCCAGGCTCTCCTAAATCCCAGCAAAGAACCCCACTGCCCTTTCACACAAACGCCTGGAGATTAGTAGCTGCCCTCCAAATGTCCGCATCCTCCTCTGAGAACTGCCAGAATTACTCCTCCTGAGGAGAAAGGACTTTCTGGCTTGTCCTGGCCAAAGCCCTGACACCTGACACAGACACAAGCTCCAAGTGTCCCCTTCATGGACACTCTCCTCGAAGTGGCAGGAAGGTGCCACTGTGAAGGTCACTTTGGATCCCATGTTTACAGCATGATCGTCACCACACTGAGCTCCAAATAATTTAGAATGGTCTGTGAATTGCTCGTGCAAACTTGAAATTGCCCACAAGGACCACAGGAGGTGACAAAAGCCAAACCAGTCTCCCTAATCCAGGACCCAGTAGGTGAGGCACAGCATCAGCCATTTACATTGGCTCCACACCTTCTGAATAGTTCTCCACAAAGAATGGAAGGATGAAGAGATGGGTAGGAAACCTACCTAACCAGATCTGTTTGTCTGGATTTTCTGCATCATTCAGGTAAAGTCTGGAGAACACTACAAGTGTTCAGGAGTGTCTCTGGAGCTGGGGTTTGTAACAGCCAACTGAACTGCTGCAACCACTGGATCACCGAAATGCAGATGCCCCATTGGAGTTTACTGTTAGCTGGTGGCACTGTAGCTGAGCTTCAGGCCCTTAAGGGCCAGCACCAAAAAGGGCTTAACCTACCAATTGAATAGGAAATGCCTATGAACCCTTGGGAATGTGCTGCTCAGGGTGCCACAGACTAACAAAAGGTGTAGGAACAGTCTCGTTCTGGGTGTCACATGTAATCTCTGCCTTCAAAGTGGTGGAGAATGGAGTATCTCTAATCCATCCAGACTGGCACTGCTTGTATGATTGGCCTTGACAAACTCATACATAAGAATTTTGTTTGGTCAGGGCTACAACTGGCTTTAGTGGGATCCTCAAAAATGTTTATTTCTACGCATATAAAACTTGATATAAACTAAAAAATTTCCCATCTTATTCCCTCAACAAAAAAGTCTTGAAAATTTTTAGGAAATACTCTCCACTTTGAGCTCGTATCAGGAAACCTAATGAGCCTTGACAAGTGAGTTTGACAAAACCCTAAAACATGCAGAAATCAGGGGGGCAAACATGTTAAGAGCAGAGACACCATGACTGTTGCCTTGCTCACTAGCTTGTAAGAAGTTAACAGCATCAGTACACTTATACATTAGCCACTGTTGCAGCGTTTTGTACCCCTTCATAGTAACTGAGGACTAGGCTGAAGACTAACCAAAAATGATGGTCTTCACAAGGCAGAGGCAGGCTCCTAAATGAACCTGGCTTTAGGAGTGCTGAGCCATTGACTTTGTCTCCCAGCCATGTCAGCTGGCTCCTTACCTTCTTTTGGCAAAACACTTAAGGACTACATCCAGACTTGTCATGATACCCACCAGAGACCACCAATACCACCAGCTGCCTCAAACAAGAATGAGCACTGGTCTACCTGGTCACCCACCTCCTCCTCTTGCAGGTCTCCAGTCCATTTTGGAGTAGTAGAAGTCCCACGGTATTGCTTGACCTTGCCTTTTCTGCAGAAGCAGTTCATGCCAGCAGCAACACCTCCTTACACCTCTGGTTTTAAGGGACACTTTGTCCCATCATCTGGGACATCCCATCATCCTTACATTCAGCCTTTGTACGCGGCCGACCATGCAGTCTTGTGGTGGGACAAATGGCTCTGAAGGCACTACGTATGCGGTCTGCCACCAACGCTGACTCCCATGTGTTGTCCTCTCCAAAGGCTCCAGCCTCACCTCAAGATCAGAAAACAGCTACTGGGCCACATGGCCATCCATCCCTCACCCAGGTCAGAGGTCCCTGAGAAGCAGAGATTCCCCTGGTCTTTAATTTAGGGTGCAGGTCTAAGGCAGGCACATTTTTCTTTAAGCAACGCAAGTCACACAGCCCAAAAGCATGTGGGAGCCAGAGGCTGTTCTTGGCTCGGGGTTTTCAGCTCTAGAAGAAGCTTCCAGATGTGTTACAGGTTGCGTGTATGCTGCCCATTGCTGTGGGATCTGAGCTCCTTCTGCATAAAATCGATAGCAAGTCACTGGGGAATTTCCTGCACTCATGTTTGCTTCTCTCTCCTTTTTTTAATATAGAAATGTGTGTACAGAAATAAATAGTATTTCTCAAAAATATACTTGGAGAAAGTTTTTTGATTTTGAGAGGATTCACACCTCACCTCATTTATTTTTTGGCTTGTAGAGTTAGTAGGTTAGTGGCAAAGCCAGCATTGCAAAGGGTCATCTTTATGGTAGAAAGGCTTTTTACAAAGAGAGGAGGCGTTTCAGGGGGGTTTAAAGCTGGTCAAACTGGTCTCGCCTGATCTCTTCCTGTAGTTCGCTCCCTCTTGCTGGTTTTCCTCAAGCAAGAATGCTCTGTCACTAGCTCTCTCCAGCCTTGCCCTGGGCTTTGTGATCAAATGCTGAAGCCCATATAAAGAGCTTTTGTACTTTCTGCCTGGAAAACCTCTTTGTCTCCTTACAGAAACATTTTCTCACAATTTCTTTGGGCAGAAACCACTTTCCAGCTGAAATAAAAGCCTCACTTTGGCTGTCGCTAAGCCTCTTGATTGTATTAAAATGCACTGGATGCATCAACAAATTTTAATTCCACCTCAAGATAAAAAAGGCCTCTCAAACACTTAACTCTAATGTCTCAGCTTGGGATCATATTCCAGTCTCCATCCTTTTTGTCAGAAACAGAAAGTAAGTCCTGGTCTGCCACCCTGTAGGTCTCAAAGGTGGCCCTGAGAGTAGGCTGGGTCTGCAATTTTTGTGTACTTCTAAACTGAGAAAGAGATCGCAGATACAAACTGAATGAAGGGGAGGAGGGAAGATGTCTGGTCTTTTAATAAATACAGAAAAAAAAAGCAAAACCTTGCTGGGGACCGGGCATTTTATAGGCTTCTTGCAGGATGCAGGATGTTTATGGAAAATTTTGAAAGCTCTTGCTTTTGGACCAGTTTCGAGCAAAATCAAATTTTGCTTCTTTTTGCTTTCCCAGGAAAAAATACCCACCAGAAAGATTTTCAGACAGCTTATCTACAACCAACTCACTGCTACGACACAGCACATTCCCTGGCTCAACTTGTTGATTTCTGTTTTTTACTATCCTGGTTTTTGCCTTTCCTGCAATGTTTGCTTCTGTGCTTGCAAACAGACACACACAAACTCCTGGCTACGGGCTGATCCTGCTCCCCAAAGACAGAATTTGCTGACAATCGCGTGGAATAGCCACATTTTTAATAATGATAGAGTGGCTAAAGCCATGAAGAGAGTAGAAGGAGTTGGAGAGATTAAAGCTATGTGTCATTACTTTGGGAAGTTAAGGAGACAGGAGGCTACAGTGGAAAGTATTGCTTAATATTTGTGCAAAAGAGAAGTCCCTTTATATCCCTTTTCTAAGACATTTACAGCACTGTGATGATTTTTCCCCAAATCAGAAAGGGAGGATAAAGCTCACAAAAATCGAGTGAGTCAGTCCAGTGCCAAAGAGGAGACGGTAACCCACTGTGTTACACGTGGCAAACCAGCTCAAGCAAAATGGGGCCACGAGATACGGCCAGATATTTGTCACTGAGGAGCCCGGTAGAAGCTTTCTCTGCATAAAGGAGTGGGCCAGAGGCAGAGCAGAGGAGATCCATCCAAAAACTGGCAGCAAAATGTCAATGCAGCGGTTACACAGGAGCTTCTGGCCAGCAGGAAGAGGAAATATAAGATGGGAGCTGGACACAGGCAGAGGGATGAGCTAGGTCTCCCTACCTGCACATAGCAGACACACGTATACTTTTCTATACAGAGGACACAAAAATAGATCATGTTTATCACAATACCAAATTTTTCACAAAGAACAAGTCATGCAGGCTTCCCTCCACATCCCCAGGCACTGATTCCCACTTCACAGTAAGTCTACAGATAGCCATTATAAGCTGATTTATCTTCTTAGAAACATGTTTTCTATCCCCAAATGGTTACATTTCTCTGCTTGGAGAGAAGATAAATTAATCTTTTTAGGGAACGCACTGGGGGTCACTGGGAAGCATTTGAACATACATCACCAATTCAAACACATTATCTTTTCCCACCCATGCTAAAGGAGCACCCCAGGGTTGATCGAGTCTTGTCCTTCTGAATAGACCTTTATTGGGCTTGGTGAGGCTCCACAGCCTACATCAGCCACTCGCCCAAATTAGGGGAGAAAAGGTGTCACCTACCAAGGGAAGCGATCGTCATCAAGACATTTTAGAAATGTCTACAATAAACTTTTCAGCGATAACAGCCTGATCTGGTTTAACCATGGCTTGACCGTGAGGTAGCAAAGCTGGCGCAGCTGCTTGCCACATGTGCATTCATGGAGCTCTGCCCCAGGAAGCAGACCGCTAGAGAAGGTGGTGCTCTCTCTTTCTCTAAGGCTGAACTACTGCACAAGCTGAGCTTCCCACCAACAGCTGTGTGAACGCCTTTAGTCTCTGAAGAACGATAAGGTTCATCACTAATGGGCTGGCTACCCGCTAGTGATTCTTTGACTCTCAGAATGCAAAATTTAAAATATTATGTTTTTTTTCTTTAGGTATATGTGTGTCATGCAATATTTGCATGGCATTTTTCTTTACTTTCACTGAAATTTGCTTGAAGTCTTATCCTTGGGACGTTTAGTTTCTGGGGACAGTTTCCTTCAACTTCCATTGCACCCACATCACTTCTGGTGATCCTGCCAGCGCGTGGCTATATTTGAGAGACTGGATATTTAATGAGCACAGCCTAGAACATCATTTCCTTAAATAAATATATTCCCCCATCTCCTCACCCTTGCTGCGTGTTAGTGGCCTCAGCTTTGGTGCTCAGGAAAGATGCTGCTGGATGCTATTACCCAGCCCTGCTTGGCACAGCCATCCCACCAGCTGACACCACCCTTTGCTGCCTCCCCATGTTTATATCCTTCGTATATTTGCAGTTGAGGTAATCATCTCCACTGGAAGGGCCAAGGCACAAGAAATTGTTCCCGTGCCGGCATCCCGCACGTGCCAAGATTTATATCACCTGTGGAACTGGATTCGCTGGATGCACTCGGACACTGACCGCATTGGGAGAGCTCACAGACTTCAGGGGTGAAGCAGCTTACAAAAAGCCTTTAATTAGGCACCAACATAAAATGAAGTTCAGCCTCATTCACAGCAAACGATCATGCTAGCCTAAGGAGAACAGGTTGTCGTCGTATCTGCTACAGTTAAAGGGCACCACTATGTCCCATAGCTAGCAAAGACAGGCAAGAAAATTTACCTAAAGCAAGCAACAGAGTTGAAAGCAAAGGGGGAAGAGGAAGAGGGAAAGAAAGGAAACCCTTATCAAATCCTCATTTATATATTTGCACTTCATGCAGCAATACTGCCAGATGACTGAAACGTGAGGCCAAGTTGTGCAATCCTGCAAAGGGCTTTGCAATAAAAATTGAGAAAGCAGAAGCTGCTAGTTTCTGTGGTTAAAGCCAGCTGCCAAACACCCAGGACTGGAAAAGGTCCCACATCAGGGCCGTATCTGCCTAATCTCAGGCCTCTGACATCCCAGCATATATTGCAGGTGATTCTCCAAACTCGCAGGAGACCTACAGTGAGGAGCCTTCGGGGAGCCTCCCTCTTCCCTGGGAGTGGGTTGTGCTCCGGGACACCCCCAGACCCACTCACACCTCTCGTTCCTCTCCCTTCTCTAAAAGCTCCCTTTGCCCACGCTGCTGCCACTGGGCTTTTGCAGGGGTCAGAGTCCCCGTATCAGCTGCAAACTGGAGATCCCAGAACATTAACCACACCGGAGAAGCGGAGGAACATGAAAGATGTGGGAACAGAGGGATACAGGCTCTGTGTCACACCACGATGCTCCTGTGCTTGATGCAGGAAGCACCAGGGATGTGTGGCACAGCTTCCAAGCAGGGACACCACCACGATCCACTAACTGATGTTGTGCAAGTGAATTTACTGGATTAGCAGAGCTTGGGTATTTGGGTAAGAGGGGTCCCTTCCAGCAGAGCTGGTGGGGCAGGGGAAGGGGGGGTGGCAAATCGGCAGTCCTCTCTCTTGTTTCTTAATTGAAGTTTATTTTAGAAGCAAACAAATGTTTGCTCATACATTTTCCCTTCTCCTTCCAGCCCTTCATGTCACTATTAAAAGGGAAGAAATGGGTGGGAGGGAGCAATGTTTCACTTGTCAGTTTGATGGAGAACTCAGAAGCTTCAGAGAATTACAGGTGACTGTAGGGGAAACACTTTCCAAAAATGTGGGGTTTTTTTGTTAGAAAAGTCAAACCAGTCATTTTCCCATTGCCAGGAATTAAGGTCTTCTTAGAGGATCCCCTGACGTACAGGCCACCCACAGACAAGTGTCCATCCCAAGGCCAGGTGTGTGTTGGTGGCTGACGCAGCACAGGTACTGTGCTTGTGTTGCCTTTGCTAGAGAAATCATGCAGACAATCAGATTATAAAAGCAAAGCTTGAAGTCTGCAGCACTGTCCTTCCCCCTAACTGCCTCATGATGGCTTTTAAAGTGCTGGGGAATGTTTATTATTTCCCAGTAAGTCCTTTTCCAGAAGGTAGGAGCTAAGCCCGCTCGCAGCTGTTCCTGTGCTCCTGCACAGCAGGGGAACAGCTGAGAGATTTTTTTCTTCTCGTTTTTCCCTTTGTAACACTCAGCTGATCTCCCTCAGGCTACAGCAGTGGAAGGAAATAATGCCGCTCCGGGATGGCAGAGGATGCTACGTGCACGTCTCCTGCGATCGGAGCTGCAAAGGGGCAGGGAGGCTCGGTGCCTTTGGGCCCCCACACGCTGTCATCCAGCCTCATGTGCCCTTTGCCGGGGAAGCCTCCATGCCAGGACGGGCCAGCTGGGATGTGGGATGAGCGACCTGCTGAGCGCACTGTCCCCTCGTGCCCTGTCACTCTCTGCCCCACGGGGTGGGAAGGATGCTGACAGCATCGCCCAGGACTTGCGAGGAATCACTGCAGCTCCCAAGGGAAATCAGAGCAGCCCAAAGGCTGGTCCAAATCAACCTTAATCACACATTTGGATGTGATTGTGGGTACGCATTGCCTGGCAGGCTGCAAAGAGAGGGAGAAGTCCGTCCTGTGAATATATGAGCACTACACGGCAACATAAGGGCAAAAGCAGATGCCGTAGCCAACTTCATTGGAGAATGCTTCCAGTCTGAATCTTCATTATTTTCTGGACTTTTCACCGAGACACATGGCACACTAGAGGCCTCAAGTGACACAGCAATCCAGATGTCACTTGGGTCAAACAGCATTGCAGTGGCATCAGCAGAATGGCCTCTATGGACCGTACATGAACTTCCTGATATTCCTTGCTTTGCACTACATGTGTGTAGATACCACTAGCATTCACCAAGCAGATCCTCCTGTTTAGAAATGCGTTCTCCAGCACCTTCAGTGACTTCTGGGCTTTCCTGAGTAAACTTGGATGGAGTAGAAGGTGGGGAGTGGACATCCCTGCCCAGCCCTGCCGTGTGGGTTACAACTCCCAGTCCTGCTTCATGTTTCCCATGTGATATTCAAATGTACCACGTGTACAAGCCCATCAGCCTCCTGCACAGCCATTGCCTCTGTTCCCTTTTTCTAGATTTCTGTCCTGGTTTCGGCTGGGACAGAGTTAATTTTCTTCTTAGTAGCTGGTACAGTGCTGTGTTTTGGATTTAGTGTGAGAATGATGTTGATAACACTCCGATGTTTTAGTTGTTGCTAAGTAGCGCTTATCTTCAGCCAAGGACTTTTCAGTTTCCCATGCTCTGCCAGCAAGCAGGTGTGCAAGAAGCTGGGAGGGAGCAGAGCCGGGGCAGCTGACCTGAACTAGCCAAAGGGGTATTCCATACCATGGAACGTCATGCCCAGTATATAAACAGGGGGAGTTGGCCGGGCGGCGCGGATCGTGGCTCGGGAACTAACTGGGCATCGGTCAGCGGGTGGTGAGCAATTGCATTGTGCATCACTGGTGGGTTTTTTTGTTTGTTTGTTTGTTTTTTTCCCTCCCCCCCTTCCTTTTTTTGTTATATTCCTTTTCATTACTATTATTATTATTATATTTCATTATTATTATTGTTAGTATTATATTTTACTTTAGTTATTAAACTGTTCTTATCTCAACCCACGAGTTTTACTTTTTTTTCCCCCTCTTTCCTCCTCCTCACCCCACTGGGAGGGGGAAGGGGGAAGTGGCTGCGTGGTGCTGAGTTGCTGGCTGGGGTTAAACCACGACAATTTCCCAACGGTTTCGCTCACGCAGTCACACGACACCCCTCCCGTGTAAGCATCTGGGGTCTTGGCTGTAAAACTCAAAGCAAAAACATCTTTGCCTCCCGCTCCTCACACCTTTAGAGCACCCCATCTCCCTCCTCTCCAACGCAAACCTTCCCCATTGGGGTCCCCCAGCAGACCCCTCCTCTTTGGCCCTGGGGAGATGCTGGGTCTCTTTTACATGTTCCTCAATGGGTTTCTCGACCCCCATACCGTAGTTTAAAGCGTACCCCTTCACCACTGCAGACTCCTGGACAGCCTCTGCCATCCATCTGTCCCAGCCCTATGCATCCAGTGATGTTCTATTCTTAGAATAATTTTAAAAAAACAGAGCAAGAGACATAGCCACCAGAATCAACCTTTAAAAGTCTCTGGTTACTTTTGTCTCAGAGTCCAGTGATTCAGATCCTTCTGCATCTCGCAAAACTATCTGTGAGCTAAAAATATGTGACCTCTACAAGGGGAAATACATAAATCTGTCTGGCCTCCACAAGTCACCAAACTTTCAGGGTAAAGAGCATTCTGCAGTCTCTGGTTTATTTTTCAGCTTCACTTCTGCAATCATAAATGTCTATTAGTGCTGAAAAACTGGAATTGAACTGCACTTCAGAAAAAGTGCAGCATGCTATAAACTAGGCTCAGATTAATGTACAACTTGCTCTGCTCAAAAGTGCAAATTAGTCATGCAACATTAAAACGTTCAGATAAAGATCTCAGAAAAGCAAGTATCTTTCTTTCATGACTAGTACTTGGCTATTAATAAATTAATTAGTGTACTAACTGCGGTTCTTGGCTATCAATTAGTCACTCAGATAGGGGTCACTGTACTCTTGTCCCAAAAGTGACTTGCTTTAAATCTGTTATAATCTTATGGATAAAGACTTCTCCAATCTGCTCTGTTCTTGTTGTGAAAGTTTGACCAAACTGAAGCCACTTTATTAAGCATCCCCATTTCCCGCAGAGCACACTCTCCACTGTGAGCTCTGGCTGCTGACCAAGCGCAGAAGATGATACACTAAGGTCCGTGGGTACCCAAACCTGCAGAGCCTGACAAAGCCCAGCTCAGCCTCCGTCATGGAAAGCGCAGTGAGACGTCATCCCTGCAGAAAACCCAATTATTTCCCACAAGTTGGAAGGAACAGGCTGGCGATCTTGTGTAGTCAGAGGTGGGCTGGAGAGCGACCTGCCAGACCAAGTCCCTGCATGCGGCAGTGGCACATGGGTATGTCAGGCTGGAAAGACCCTCCTGAGTCGTGAAGCAATCACCCCCAAGCCCCCCCTGCAACCCTACACTAAGGGATGGGTCAGCCAGCAGCGAAATGGCAGCAGTCTCTACGCTCTTATTTCTGCTGAAGCTTGGTAGAGCTTTCGGGAGGAGGAGGGATGAGATCTTTATCAGCAAAGTAGTTTTAACAATTCTAACAATAAAAGTGTTTTCTAGCAGAATAGTCCTATTGGAAGCATGCAGTAGAGCCTTTTGAACAGGACAGGAGAAAACCGATGGGGAATCCAATCTGAATGAGTTTTGGGTTGGATTCAGAACAATAATAAAAAGTGCAAGGAAGGGGCCTGAACCTGCTCACTGGGAACTTGGACTGCCATAATTTTACCGCAGAAAAGTAGAGTCTTCTAAGCAGTGTTCAACATAAAAGCATTGAAATCGCCTGCCATGGTATGTCTTACTGTTTAGACTAGTGCTCATCCTCTCCCTGCGAGCAACCAGAGCTGCACAGTAAATGTGGTCAGGCCACTCAGCAGGAGAGCTGCGGACAGCCAAGAGCAATGCCGGCGCCTGCGACGCAGCACAGCGCGAGGCAAGGACAACATCTGGGTCCTGCGTGGTCTCGTGGTCCACAAAACAGCGATCCTCACAATCTGGGGGAAGAAGGAGAGCTCCAGAGAGGGACAGCTTAAGTGCAGGATGGATGCTGTCTTTCCCCCTAGATCAGCACCAGCACTGAAAGCCATGAGGTGAGCTTCAGAGGAGCAAACCGGGTTCGGGTGAAGCTCTTCTCTGCTGCAGTCGCAGTGTCAGCATTGCAACCCTCTAACAGTTCCCCATCCCCAGTCACTGTGTAAATGCACCAGACTTCATGCTGGCACAAGGACAGCAACGTGGGGAAGCCCTTTTTGGTGTCATGCTGGTCTGTAACAATAAATTTCATCTTGAATTTATGCTGTGGGAGCCTTGAAGGATGGTTTCTCGGCCTCAACCACTCTGCTTGTTCCCTTGCCCTGTTGTAGCCCTGTCCCTACAGCTGTGGCCTGCCCAGGATTAGGGCTCCCATATTTCTAGCTGGGATTTGTCAAGTGGAAAACTCCTCGTTATGGTTTGGGAACAACCTGATGGCACATACAGTGCAAGGAGGATGGGCAGCTGCAGCAGTGGTGGCTTGGACTCCCTTGACACCCAGCACCCAGATCAGAGAGGCTGCACTTCTCTGCTGGCATTAGACAGGAAAATGAGGCAAAGAGCTTTGAAAAACTCTTTCATCTTTAATCATCAGCGGTGTTGGTAGAAATGTGATCTAAAAATGTTCTGCTTTCACAAGATGCAAACAACATGCACAGCGCTACGATGTCTTAGTGCAGGGGTTTGTCACATTCCCCCTTAATGGGCACGTTTCCTTCTCAGTGATTTATCCCCAACTTTACTCCAACCCCCTTCTGTGCAGGTGGCACGTGGGGGGCTGAGCTATATGTCAGCCGCAGAGCTGGAGGCCGAGTACGGCATGCATCACAGTATGAAGCATGCAAAAATGCAGACCACAGAAACGATATCTGGAGAAAGACATCCCCACGCTGAGGTTATATGAAAGCCTGTGAGCCAGGAACAGCCCATATAATGTGCATGTTGGGGGAGGACACAGCTGCAGTGGGAACAGAACTGTTAACATTGCATGACGTTAAATGCGTGTTACACTGGGTAGTAGCAATGGGAAGAGGGTTACCCCCTCCTTTACTGCCCCAGGAAATCCATCTTTTCACCCATGTGCAGGAATACAGGGAGTTCATGACAAGAAAAGGTCTGGGGACTCCCTGTGTCCCTTCCTGCAAATACATCACTACCTGTCCATGGGAGAGAGACACCACCACCACCTCTCACATGAACTATCATGTGCATTTACAACTTTATAGCGGCATGAGTGCAAAGGGTTAGGGTTTCATAAACCAGCTCCTGACCATGACAAGCCTTGGCAGTGTAAAGCTGGTGATGTGCTCCCACACTCGGGTGCTGGCCGGGCTGCTGGGTTTGGGTCCCATCACACTCAGCCCACATTCTTCATGCTCTGGTTGCAGTCAACACCAGCCTTTCTCTTGACCTTGGTCAAGAGACTTTCTGGTCTCTGCTTACAAAACCCTCTGAGGGAAGCAGGACCTCACTGTCCTGGACCAGGACCAACACTGGTATGTCCCTTCAGCTATGCCTGTGGTTCAAAATCAGTTTAAGCCAATCTAAGACCATGTTGTCACCCAAAGGTGTGGTCCTGCCTACTCCCTGCCCTGGCCGCACGTTCCTGCTTGCTCCCTTGTGTCAGCACAACTCTTCGTGAAGCTATCAGCAAGTTGGATCAGTTTGGTGGGTCATTTTTCAGCCAGATTAACAGGCTGACCTGCCTCACCGTGTGGTTTCACAACTGCTAGCCTGGCACAGTGGTGGCGGCAGGAATGCACGGCTGGGGATGGGGTGGGGTGGGACGGGACGGGGAAGCAGGACTGTCCGTTTTGGCAGCCAGGCAGAGCTGGATTGGCTTGAACCTCTCGTGAAAACCTGCTTTTAATTTTCCCTTTGGTAAATAGGAATAATTCTCTTTTAATGGGGAAGTTGTGAGACTCCGTTGTGTTTCGGAGGTACTCTAACCACAGCATCTTTCTGCAGATCATAACCAAGTGTGTTGAGCAAATAATATTTCAGCTGCTGACAGTTGAGCCAACAGCAGGGTGATCATGATTTAATCTTCTATTTCACAGGGGGAGACCACGCTGCTATTTTACAAAGCCTTTTTCATCACAATAGGATTCCCTGAATCAAAGGCTCACAGGTGTGATTTTTGGCTGGGAACAAACAGTTGCATTCCTATCAAATGTATTCTGCTTTCCAAGCACAAATAGCCTTCAACTCCTCGTCGTTCAAGAGAATTGCTTTCCAGAAAAGGAAGGTGTTGCCTTCCCATGTGTTCAAAGGCCCATCAGGAATGTGGTGGTTAGGATGCTGCTAACAAAGCATCCTTCATTACCAAGAAACAATTCCTAGTAGTTAACCAAGCAAAAATGCCTACAGGAAGCTAAAACCAGCAGAATTTGAAGAAGGAAGAAAAGTAAATTCAGCCATCAGCGGAGAGAAGAAGGCTGCCTCTCCTTTTTTTTGCAGTAGCTGAATCAAAAAACCACACTTCTTAGCTCTAAGCAATGCCCCTTTCAAAACTGATGGAATAAAAAGGACATCTCTTTAAAAGACAAGCTGAAATGCTGCTGAATTTTCTTGTTGAACTTTGTAGGGATATTACTATATAACAGTCAATGGCTATGCTCTTTCAGAGGTTAGATTAGATGTGCATAAAGATTCCTTCTGCCCTTTCAGGCTATTCATTTTGTCATATGGATTTCTTTCAGAGTGCCTTCTTTTTATTACATCAAAATTCTGAAGAGAGGCAGTGATTTCTAATTCTCTAGAGGACTTTACATGGTCATACCAGCAGAAATGAGCAATTTTATCCTGCAGGGATGCGGGAGTGCCGTAAATGAGAGGCTCTCGATATGCAACATGTAAAGGAAGGCAGTTCCTTTCCCAGGAACATGAAGTGGGCAAACCTTTAACAATCAACTACGGTCTGATTTCAAATATCTCATGAGAGAGCAAAGGAATTTGCTACAAATTCATTTCTTGGGTGTTTTAGTATTGACGGACTTCCTTGCAGAATTTATGTGAGCAGTGGATTGAGGCCAACAGATCATCTGAGCCTGCAGACCGGCTGTCAGGGAATATCCTGGATTAAGGCAGGAAGGTGGAAATAAAAGGATGGAGCAGTCCTCCCGTGTGGGTGGGATTTGTCCATATCTCACCAGTGATGCAATGTTGCTCTGTAGGGAAGGGAGAGGGCAGGAGTTCAGATAGGGGCAAGGTTGAGCCATGTGTCAACCTGCAGGCCAAAGCTGGGAGGAGAAACCAGTCCTCCCCCTGCAGCAGAGGGCTCTGGAGGGGAGGAAGGCTCTGCTGGGGAGGAGAGGAGGTGAGGAGCTGCTACACGAATCTGAAGCATGTGCTGTTTGCATATGCTGTTCTGCGGAATCTGGGTTAAAAAAGGAGCCTGTCCAAAACTGGAAGAAAGTATCTCCTTGTAATAAACGTGCAGTCCAGATCTAATATCCCAGAAGGAATGGTCATCCTCATCTTAGGCAGTACCTGGCAAGCTTGGGGTACTGAAGTTGCAGAGTCTTCTCTGTAGAAGACTTTTTTGCAAATACAAGGCAGGAGATTTTGTTTGTAATAATCTCCCTGAAGCAAGAAGAAGGAGAGTCTGCTTAGGAGGCGCTCAGTAAGTTGAATACATACCACAGTGCTCTGTACTACATGTTTTTTGCTTAGAGAGCAGAAGAAAGTGAAGAGAAACCACTAGCAGAGCTGTAGCAATTTGGGGGTGCAGCTAGCAGAGCCGCTATATAAAGTGCCTTGATATAGCAGGAAGGGGGACAAAAGAGGGGAAAGGGAAATGAGCTGCCAGGAGGGGGAATCCGCCACAATTTGCTTCTCTCAGCAAGGCAGGGCTTAATGCCTTCTGCAGGCAAGGAAACAGCCTTCCACCGCTGCCCTTTCCCAGCCCACGCTCACGGCAGATAGCAGGGTAATAAATCTGTCAGTCCCTCAGCAGAGAGACGCCTCCCCTCCACATTCCTGTGCAAACCTGCAAAGGATTATTAGCTAAATATCTCCCTTTGAAATCAAAGCTAAACTTCCAGAGCTCCTAATCTGACCCTGGCAGTGTATCAGGTTGCAGAGCCGCACAAGTCTCCCGATAATAGATATGATATGATATCATTTGCAGTAAAGAAAGATCTGCATCAGATCCCTGCATCCCAGTTACCTGGGAGATGCCTTCCCGAACATCCCCACCCTTGTTTTCAAGCCAGCCAAAGGACAAGGATAAAAAAGAGGTTAAAAACTAAAGTGGAGTAGCTCACCTCTAATTTATTCCTGAAAAAAAAGTTTACCTTGCCATATTAGATTACCCGTGTCCCCTGAAAGACCCAGAACATTAATCGCACATGTTCACCACACTCCCCTTAGGTAAGAAGAAAGCCGATGTGGTGCCAAATTCCTGTATCAGTTCAGTAACTCTGCTAAACTGCTCCTTATCATTCCGCTTACAGACCTGAGACGTGCAATGTAACTGTTTTGGGTTCTTGCCCTCCACAGAGCAGGCTGGCAGGATGAGTGAACCACAGCATCGGAAAATATATACCCATTATCTTATTACCCTTTGCCATTGCCAGAAATCCATAATGACTGAGGTCCAAAATACATTAAAAGCCTTTGAACCGATCATTTACAGAAAATCATTGGCATCATTGGGTAGTTGGGTATTTCTAGAGGTTAGCAGGTGTCACGCTGTGTGATGCATTTTATGATACAACCAGGAAAGACAGAAGAGCAGAGCCAAAATATCCACACTGGTATCAAACATCAATACTTTAAGAAGCCATATTATGAAACTAGAGTTTTCTGAGGTACAGCCATGGTGAATATTAATAAACTTATTAGAGCTGATCCAAGGTTTCCATCTTGGCTTTTTGCTTTGTTTTGTTTGCCAAACAACAACAACAACAACAATTTCTTTAGAAGAAACAGAAATAATTTCAGGCATGAGGTATACTTGTGCTTTGGGAGAATGAGTAAAAAACTGAAATTACAAAATACATATTCAGGTCTCCGTGCTGCTCTTGTTCAAACCACATTGACTTTGGAGGAACAGGAGAGGAAGGATCGGGATGGGTTTCGGTCACCTCCCAAAACGTGCCTCACTTCCAGTTTTTCGGCATTAAGGGAGTTTCTCTTTCCCTCCCACCTCTGCCTTCCCGCTGGCTGTGCTCTCGGGCTGTGATTTCTCAGGTGACAGCCTGGGTTCGGGACTTGCATCCCTCTGCATTTACCTCTCAGCCCTTCCCTTCCTACAGGAGTCCACGACCCCTGCGGTTGAGCTTGAGCCAACCACACTGGATCTAAAGCCATGAGCAAAAACAGCTCATGGAGATCATCAGCCCAAAAACCTACATTATTTGGTTTGTTTTGGAGGGGGCAGGAAGGAAGGGGGGGAGCAGCACCCTCCAGATCCCATGTCTAGCATTTCTTGTTATACATTGCACAGGTTTGCTAAGGCATTTTGAAGGCCAGGTTAGGGTTTACAGCAGCAAATATGCTTTAGGCAGAAACATTAAGAAATCAAAGATGAAAGGCAGGCTCAGAGGAGAGGAAGGCAAGGTGTGTGGGAAAGGACCGAGGGGCCAGACCCACATACTGCGACTGCTATCAGAGCAGAGGTTAAAATCACAGTGACACTATATTTTAGAAAAGAAACCCATCATGAGAAACCCATCAGATTAGATTAGACTTCTTTCCTCTAACACCTTGGTGCATCTTGGAGAGCAGCATGGTTTCTTTAAATAACCTACATGATTTACATGATCCTGCAGGTTAGGGAGAGCGTTCAGGATATGCAAAAACTCAGCCTGGGCTCAAATATTCCCCCTCCTGTGCTGGAGCATGGGTGTGCATGCACCAAGGGCAGGTACAACCAGTGGCTGCTCTTGCTGCGCCCACCTCCAGGACAGGGAGATGATGGGGGAGCCCACGCAAGTCCTCCAGCATTTCCCCCTGTAAAACGGAGGAGTGGCAGCACATCTTCTCTGGTTACATGCCCATATGGGCTGAGCGAGACACCACCTTGGCATCTCAGCGTAAACTACTAAAATGATCATAGTTTTGTCTAGCACCCAAAGTAAGTCTCCTAGGAACAGCGTTAAAGCAAGCTGGGCTCCAGATGCTTCTGCATATCTGAATATATGCATTCCTCCCTCTTGGGGTTTAAGACCTAACTAAGCTTTGCAGTCAGCTTCACGAGAGCTACCCCTTCTCGCTGTCCTTGTAACAAATGATGAACCTCTGAAATGAAATAGCACAGCATTTGCACATTGGAGGGCAATATAATAACAAACACACTCAATCCACACTTTCTTATTTATCTGCCTGTTCTTCAGAGCTGAGCAAAGTGCGAGCTCATACCCTGCCAGGCCTGAGCAGCTAATCCTAGGATATTCCACTTGAGGTGGTGTTTATTTTATTACTTCAGATGACAATCAATCAGGGCTGCTAAAGAACTGACGTGGATGAGAAGAGAGGGAGAGCTGCTGACTGGGGGGCAGAGGAGGGCTGCCCCCACCTCCCCGCATCCCTGCTCTCCCTTCCTCCAGACCCGTGCCACTGCGATGCCACTGATTTCCAAGTCTCCCATCTCAGTCCCCTACAGACAGTACCAGTTTTTTGTTATTTTTTAATTTTTGTTGACAAATAATGCCTCTAACCAGGCAGATCTTAGTGAGATATTATGCCTGTTCTCTGCATGTGCAATTCTGCTGATTTTTTGGAAAATCAAGCTCCTTCCTGTTGCTGGTTACATTTGTTCTTAGGCTGAGAAATGATGGCTGAAGGGAATTGAAACAATAGGATTCAACGAATGTTTGCATCCAGGGGGTTTCTCTCCAATGCAATTCCACAAGCAAAACTAATGATGATGAAAAATGACGTAAGTGTTAATATTATCTCTGAGAAGAAGTTAAATTGCACGAGCCTGGGGAGCTGAAAGAATGGTTTAATTAAAATCTGCTTGTGTCAGCCTTCTTCCCTATGTGTACAAGCAAAGCCTGCCGGGAAAATCCTCCTACAGAAAAGACAAATCCCTCTGAAAACTGGAGAATCCCCCAAAAATTAAAGCCAGAAAAATAAGAGCAAGCAGTTGCTTAAGGCCACCGGCTTCATCCAGAGCCCTGATAACTGGGTCCAGCCCCCGCTGTCCCTGGAGCCGCACTGGGGCAGTTACTGTGACTTTCAGAGAGGATCTTGTAGACACAGAAATTCTCTTCTTCTCCTGCTCTCCTACCTCACCTATACATCTACCTTCATGTATCATCTCATGGCCATTTTTGGACCTTAAATACTTCTCTTTTTCACTATTCTGAGTTACACGCGAAAAGTCCCGATCCTTTTCCTGGTGAGAATTCTCACTAGAATCCTAGTGAGATTCTGCTGCCAATGGATGATGACCCAGTGGAAATAATTTTCATTTACTGCTTCAGTTTATTGTTTGAAGTTCCTGAGAGATGGGACTGCCACTCTTCCCTTTCAGAAGCTGTGCATGATTTCGGACCAGAGGATCTCAAGATCTGGGACTTGATTTCACACACTTTTCTGTTAAACGAAGTTATAATACCAGATGATCTACTACTGAATTGTTGTGCAATGAAAATAAACTTGTCTTGAAATTATGAGATTGCAACATTTGAAATGGTTTACATTATTATATTTGGCTGAAACAAGAAAAATCTGTTCTGGTGGGGTTTTTTAATTATTCATTTGCAAATGTCACAATTAAGAAAAGCTGCAAAGGGTGGAGGTTGTGTATAATGGGAATTGTATGGTAACAGCATAATGAATATTAGATGCTTCTGTCAAAGGATCATATCTGATTGAATAATAGCAGAGAAATTAGAAGAGAAATTCTTATGTAAGTCCTCCAGAGAGTGGAGAAAAACGCAACATGAAGGACTGAAGTTCACTCAGGTTTCGAAGCTGAGTAGAGAGAAGCAGAACTGAAACTGATTTTTGCATTATAAGACATATTTGCTTTTAACCTCTAGAAGGCCACATATCTTCTCAGCAGGGAGACAGCTAGCACCAAGAAGTTTTGGCATATAAAAGGAGTGGTCTGTCAAGGTCTGGCAGGTCCGCAGAAGCAGCTGGCAGCAGACAGAAGAGCTTTTACACAGGTTTGTGGAAGCAGAGGAAGAGTTGGGCTTAATATTAGAAAAGGACCTGCCCACGGAGACATCCAGAGAAGTTGAACACGCGTTACTGTGGTCCTCGTAGGGAAGAGGGCAAAATCTTGCTCACACAAATAAATTTAAGTCTGAAAAATACCCCACTCTGGTGGGAGACAGGCCTCATCCCATGCAGTTATCGATGCTCATCTGGATCACTTGAGCGCTTGCTCTTCCTAGTGAAGACACCAGTCAGTCAGCAAGAAATTGTATCAGCCATTTGAAATCTCATTGAGCTGAAACCTGGACAGCAGAGTCACGCTGCATTTAATTACCTTTTCTTTGTTCCCCAGAAGGGTCTAGATCCCACAGCTGGGCTGTGGACGATTTAGGTCTACCACTGAAACAAGGTCCTCTACTATTACTACTTTTTGATGCCCAATTTTGGTTAGCTGGGGTTGGTTCCTACAGATGCCGAGTGAAGGGCTCATGTTCTTTGGCAGCAAGAAATATCTATCTGGCCAAATTTCACTTTAGGTACCTAAAAATGAATTTAATCTTTTGGCACCCAGCTACTCTTCTTCATAATACGCCAAAGGACAGACACAAATTGTATTACCAAACACATCAGTTTTAGATCTTTTTACCCATCCCCACCATTACGATCTGAAATTGCAGAGCAAGGAATACATGTTTTACGGCATGTGGGTCTAAATATTATTCAACAACTTCTACCCACTGAATTATTTGTTGGCTCTGTTATATGCCTTTGCTTAGCTTCTCTTCTCGGAGCCAGTAAAACAGCAGGACTGGAGACAGCTATGTATGTGTATAGGTGAAAAGACTATCCTGTCCCCAGAGAAGGCATCGTCTTGTTAGCCACAGCATGTGTCTGCTTTGTGTCAGGGCAGGAAAGCTAAGGGTCCCTTCTGCTATTGCTGTGGCATTCTCCTGCTTAATTAAAGAGTTACAAAAAAGCACTAATTCAAACAGAGCAGCTGGAGAGCCGTGACCACTGGTGTATGGAAAAGAAGGTGACAGAATAGGGCTACATTCAAAATGTATAGCTGGTCCCAAATTACAGGAACCTGCCATTATTCTTGGAGGCATGTTTTTAGTCTCCGTGTAGAGTCCTTACCCAAAATAAAGCTCCGTGTGCATGTTCTGAAGCCTGCAAAGCTCAAACAACAGGATTTTGCATCTGATGCTCAGGCACTGAAATCAATGACAATCTCTCCTGGGATGGACCTGCCACATCAAACACTTAGGTCTGGCTGTGCCCAGTTGTTTCATTAGGGGAACTAATGGCCCAGATGATTTGGTTTTTTGCCACTGTTGGCACACTTATTTGTGGTCTAAATGCTTCCATTAAAAATAATCAAGAAATAAGACCTTTCTTCTTAAGGTTTAGATATGACTTTTCTAAAGGTCAGTATTTAGGCATGTTGGTTGGGAAGAGGCTGAATGCTCGTATCATTGTATAGCTGGACTACTGCCAAGCCATTGCCTTTCAGATATATATTTTGTGTTACCACCTAGCCCCACTGTATTAGGTATCATAATATCTCTAGGTACAATAGTCCTCAACCTATGGCTATCGGACAAATAAGAAAAGCAGAAGCAAAGATAAACACTATCACGCCAGAAGCATGCGATGCCACAGGGAATGGACTCTGAAGGTCCCAAAATAGCTATATTACAATCTATTATAACTGAATATAATTATATATCTATAATTATATACATAGTATGTGCATATATTTTTATATATATAGAGAAATACGATCTATACGGTTTGGGATTTCTTGCGCTCTATGTCTCTGGGCCAATATACAGTCGTGTTCATGTAAGACTTGGTCTTGATTTACAGGCAGAATCCCCAAGGTCCTACAGCCTGGAAAGTGACTTCCTGCGGGGCTGATGAGCAGTTTGGTGCTGGATCAGGCTCCTTAGGTACAGCACCCTTCTTTGGCTAGTAAAACTAACCCCAAACCAATACAGCACAGAGGATTCTCCATGAAAACATTGGTCTGAAGAGGCAATCAAAACTGAGCCAGGATTTTGATAACCTTCTCATGCTCATCTGTTATAAAAACCTGAAGCAGGCGGCTGCCACAGCTGAGAGGGGAAAAACAGCCTCATGGTTGGAGCTAGACTCCCCAGGCTGTGCAAGCCGAGCATGTCACTAGTCTCTCTGGCTGGGTTTATCCTGCCTGAGCTGTCTGGTTGGGAGAGCAGTCAAGACTTGCATGGTCCCAAGCCCTTGTGTGGTCCCTGGGAAGCCATGTGTCCTTTTTGGTACCCTGAGCTCAGCCCTTCTTCTTTATTAAGGAGAGATGTCATAGAATCACGGACTGGTTTGGGTTGGAAAGGACCTTTGAAGATCGTCTAGTCCAGCCCCCTGCCATGGACAGGGACAGCTTTCACTAGATCAGGTTGCTCAAAGCCCCATCCAACCTGACCTTGAACACTTCCAATGATGGGGCATCCACAGCTTCCCTGGACAACCTGTTCCAGTGTCCCACCACCCTCATCATAAAAAATGTCTTCCTTATGTCCAATCTACTCTCTTTCAGTTTAAAACTATTGCCCCTTGTCCTGTCACTACAGGCCCTGGTAAAAAGTAAGCAAGCCCCCTTTAATTATTGAAAGGCCACAATAAGGTCTCCCTGGAGCCTTCTCTTCTCCAGGCTGAACAACCCCAACTCTCTCAGCCTTTCTTCATAGGAGAGGTGTTCCAGCCCTCTGATCATTTTTGTGGCCTTCTTCTGGACCCGCTCCAACAGGTCCATGTCTTTCTTGTACTGAGGACTCTAGAGCTGGATGCAGTACTCCAGATGGTGTCTCATGAGAATGGAGTAGAGGTGGAGAATCACCTCCTTTGACCTGCTGGTCACGCTTCTTGTGATGCAGCCCAGGATACGGTTGGCTTTCTGGGTTGCAAGTGGACATTGCTGGCTCATGTCCCATTTTTCATCCACCAGTATCCCCAAGTCCTTCTCCGCTGGGCTGCTGTTAATCCATTCATCCCCTGGTCTGCATTGATACGGGGGATTGCCCCAACCCAGGTGCAGGACCTTGCACTTGGCCTTGTTGAGCTCCATGAGATTCACATGGGCCCACTTCTCAAGCCTGTCAGGGTCCCTCTGGACAGCATCCCTTCCCTCTAGTGAATCAACCGCAACACCCAGCTTGGTGTCATCTGCAAACTGAGGGTACACTCAATCCCACTATGTAATTAATGAAGATATTAAATAGTATTGGTCCCAGTACAGACCCTTGAGGGACACCACTCATTGCTGGTTTCCACTTGGACACTGAGACATTGACTGTAACTCTTTGGACGTGGCCATGCAGCCAATTACTTATACATCTAAAAGTCCATCCATCAAATCTGTAACTCTCCAATTTAGAGGCAAGAATGTTGTGGGGGACCATATCAAAGGCCTTCCAGAAGTCCAGGTAGATGACATCAGTAGCTCTTCTCTTGTCCACTGATACAGTCACTCCATCATAGAAGGCCACTTGTATGGCCACTTAGGCACCATTTGCCCTTGATGAAGCCGTATCAACCTTTCTCTTCTGCTTTTGCTGCTGGAGAGGGAGTGGCCATGGATGTATCAGATGGGAAGACTGCTCGGCAGCCAGACCTGGATCGGTAAGAATGCACAATATTGACAGAGTTTGCTTTATCAATGACATGAACGCTGCCAAGCCACAAAACAGCAGAGCCACGATGTGTCAAGTCATAAATAACTCATCATGAGGAAAGTGTGCACTGTCTGGGCATGGAGCCATTGCATTCATCCTTAGATACGCATTCAAATCAGCTCCATTAGTATCATATTCTTCTGTAATTACTCCATTGATTCAAACTGCATCTTATCTCCCCCTGAGAGCTGCAAACACCCTTTAATTTACTGAAAGGCAGAAGGAAGGAGAATGCTAACATGACATCCATGCGGTGTTCAGAGCAAGGCTATGGAGAACATGCAAATGGGGCATGAAAGCCTATGAGGGCTGAACAGTACCAGTTCTGCAGGTGCTAAAGTCAGCAAAAGCAAAAAACTGAATGCTAATGGGATGCCAGTGTTTACTCACGTAGCAGCATCCCAGGACCTTTGTGCTCACCCTAAGAGTAGAAGGGGTATGAACTCTTCAGTGACCCTGGGCTGTTCTATGTTGTTGATGAAACCCAAAACCTGTCAAGTTTCATGCAGGCTCCAATTTCCTCGCGGAGGTTTCAAAGTGCTCTTGTTACAATATCTTGCTTTCAGAAGTACCTTTCATGAAACTTTACAAATTCTCCTCCTTAATCCCCTTTAAATGAGGGTCTCATGACTTCCAAGAACTCCCTGAAAGCTTTACTATTTCTATTATTATTGTTGGCACACAGGAGGTTCATTACTACCAAGAGCTGTTGGAATAGGTTTCAGGGTGAGAGAGGGCATGAAGGAAGTTCTTAGGCTGTCCCTCGTCACTCTGCTATGCAGGAGCTGTTGCAGAACAGCAGCTGAAAGCTGCATGACCCCTCTGCAAAAAATAACCCAGCTGATGCAAGCTGAAAAATGAAGGGGTAGGAGCTAGATTTAGAAAAAGAAAAAACAAGAGCTTCTTGTCAAATAGAGGAAACCGCACCATTTTGGTTGGGGTCACATCTGGAGTAGTTATGTATCAACTAAAGCAATGCCATGTGAAAGATGAAAGGGAGGGTTGCTGGATGGGGAATCCTGCAGGCAGGAGAGGGGTGGTGGTGCTCGTTGGTCTGTGCAGAGACGTGCCAGCCTAGCACTAGTAACACTGCTGTGCACCAGCCCGGGACGGGACACAAGGTCTCTTTGATCAGAGCTTGCTACTTCTACTACTAGGATGGATTTTATTTTGCATATGGGTGGAAGTAAATGAGTTGTGCCTTGGCCAGGATGAAAGGCTCTGCGCTGCACAGTGCCATTACCTCTGTGTTTATGTGGGAGTGGAAAGCAAAGCAAAAATGTAATGAGAAAGTCTGGTTACACTTAGGTGCTGTTTATATTGAGAGTCAAGAACTCCTGGCCCACACACACTCTCCCCAGACAGCTGCCAGCTAGAGAGTCAAGATTAAGAGGAAGAGATGAAGGGAAAACATTACAGTAGCATACGCTACTAAAAGAGGTTTTGGTGGTAAAGCACAAGGAAGCAGAGTCAAAAAAAAATGAATCCTGTCCAAGGACTCTCTCAAGCTTCTTGGAGGGCTCTGGCCAAGTCACCAAGGCCATAATCTCCCAGCTGAATTTGCCAAAGTGTTAAAATGTAAATGTAATTTAAATAAATCACAACATTTTATTTGAGGTGCTAAGCTCCTGCAAATGCTGGAGGAGCCAAGGGTGTTAATGTTTCTCTGGCAACCACAGTGCATAGTTGAGTGCCCAGCTTGAGTACTTTGAAGGGATGGGTTTTACCCTCTGGATTTAATTTGCTTATATTAAAGCAAATTTGCACCAGAGTAAGTTTGGAGGAAATAAAGGTAGCTTTTGCTTTTGCTTGTTGTGCTGGAGAAAAGACTGTCCCCGTGCAATTTCCACAGTCACACTGATAAAATGACTGCAATCCTCTTCTGCTGAGGGCTGGAGTGAAACTTTGCAAAGGAAACAGTTCAGTATCAACTAGCTGCCCTTCACCAAGTAATATGTTACTTGAAATAATAATACTTGAAATGCTTCCTTCAGCAGTCAGACACTCAGGCCCGCGGGGTCATCCAGCACCTGGGGAGAGGTGAACACAACCACTCTTGGCCGTTCTCCCAGGAGAGCACGAGGTGTGCCAGGAATCCTCCTGAGGATTGTGTCCCTAGGAGCCGGTACTACAAACCCATCAGTACGTGTGAGTTTCACTGTGAGACGTACTGTTATTTTCAATGGACTGTTCATATTTTCCATGTATTTATGGAGTTTACCTATGGGGTATAACTTCAGTGTAGGGCTTCACCTAGGCAGCTACTGGTATGTTTCCTCCATCTAAACTGTCCTCATCTCTTGCAGTCCTGCATCTCCATTCAATGAGCACTTTCCCTTCCTGTAAATGCGTGACAAGTCATGATCAGGCTCTGTTTTACAGTTGGTCCGCATGGATATAAACAATTGTGCAAAGTGTCAAGCAGGGAGCAATCAAGCTCTCAAGTCCTTGATGCAATGCATTACTTGAACCCCTTAGATATAAACCATACCTACAAACTGGCCAGAGAAAGATCCAAAGAACAAAATGAGGATGATAACAGAAATCTATCTTCTGTGTGGGGAGGGGTATTCATGAGGTTTCTTTTCAATTTCCCAGACAGCTGCAATTACACCTTTGAATTTGGGAGTCTGTCATCATTATCTTGCCACTCAGATCAGTTCTGGTCCAAAGACTGGTAAGGTCAATATGGTACCAACAGCTTGTCTGTTGATGTCCAGAGACTTGAAAATGAGCTTCTCTAGCCAAACAACTAACCTAGGTATTGAAAAGGTGCAGGTGAAAAAGAGACAAAGTTATGCATTCAAGGTTTGAAAGTAGCTATGAGGTCCTCTAAAGAGGTCTATGTACCCTGAAGGTATGACTGACACTTTATATAGGAAATCACAGGTGAGACTGATTTCAGTGAGGCTCCCCACGTGCAATGGGAAGCACAGCTTACTTCATCAGACATCTCATTCCCAAGATCTCTCATTTAAGGTCTCAGTTCCTGATTTTCTGGTGTCTCAAACAGCTTGAAAGGGAAGAAATGATTCCATGATGCATTGGATGATGTTTGAGTTTCTTTGTTTCGGAAAAAAACCCAAGCTGAACTCTGAAGGTCAACAGAGTTTAAGTCAGGTGAATGATATTGCTAGTAGAAGGGGTCACTAATATGCTTTTGTCAACATGAAACATTTATTGGAGTCATAGCACAGTTGTTGGTTCAGAACAATAAGGCTTTCTCCTAAGTTTCCACCCCAGAGTTTATCAGTGGCTAAAAGTGGACTTGGAAATAAAAGATGGGAAAATTTTTGATGTTGTAGCTGAAGTTGAAAGACTAAGCAAGCAAGTTTCAGTGTGTAGTTCTGGCAGCTTTGATTTATAGCCTTGTAAAGTCTGATAAAGACCCTCCAGGCAGCATACAAAACACAAAAGAATTAATTCTTTACATGTTAGAATCAGGACAAAGATGCTAGACATGGAGAACTTCATTGACATTTAATCATGCTTTATTACTGAGGCAATCTCTAAACATTAAAATGACGGTCAGTTATTTACAAGCACATTGCTGCCACAGTAATTTGTGACCAAACAAGTCTAACTCAATCTCTTTGGTAATTATATTCAAATCTAATTTTTGTTGGGATCACGTTTATATCAGATTTAAGGTTGGCTCCATCTGGAGCAGATGCAGTCTTCTCACAAAAGGAATAATTGATCAAATTCTGGATTTGGTTACATGCGTGCAACTCCATTGTAATCCAAAATATGTGACTACATGTCCCAGTGGGGAGGGTCAGCTGGAAGATCTCATTAATTAGTATGTATGTGCTCAAATTAGAATTTTATGCTGCTATTAGTGAAAAATGGACTGATCCTCTGCTTGAAAAGGATTATGCTGACACGTAGACAGCAGGTCTCTTGGTGCTGGAAGTTCTCAGCTTATTTGTCATTAGCCCCTTGCTGATGTCATTTTGAAAATGAAAGAGACAAAAGAGTATGAGCATTTTTCCTGACATTACTTCAGCTTTTGTTGAAGAATTTGATGCAAGAACATGAATTAAAAGTCTCCTGAATAGGACTGTGAGATTCCTGTGTTGACAGAGCACGTTTGCCTTTTGCCACTTAGGAGCTATATGTTATTTTAATTTATAGATTTCAGCATGACTGCATAGGAAAGAGGACAAATTTTGTCTGTTTTATAGCTGGAGAAACTGAGATACAAAGGGAAGTTCAGATATGCCAAGAAGGATGGAAATTTGTGTCTTCTCCATTGGGCCTCACTGGCTCCTTGAGCGATGTCTGGATATTATTATTTTGGGACAGGTGTGAGCTCTGCTTCGGGGACTGAAATGCCTCCAGCCCCTGCTCTCAGGCAGCCCTCTGATTTCTCCTCTCCTTTCCTCTCCGCCCTCCCACCAAGGCCACCCACGCCCTGCTCACGGAGACCCTGTGCTCCTCTTTCTCTCCTCGTGGCCCATATGTTCCCTCAGGCCTGTGTTCCAGTCCTTTCCCTTAGATGTATACCAGATGTCCTGTGTGCCTCCCACCACCTTTTCTCTCCATCTTCTTCCTCCCTCTCACGCCAGGAGCTGTGTGTGTGGTCCCCAGCCCATCACACGCCATGACCATAACCTCCCTCTGTCTTCATTACAGGGCTCTTCCCCACTCTCTGCTGCAGTCCCATTGCTGGGACCCTCTTCTTCCTCTCCATATTTATCATGTTTCTTCCCCTACTGTGGCAGAGAGTCCAAATCCCCCAGTACCTCCATGTGCCACGCTTTCATTCTCATCCCATCAGAGTCGCTACACATTCTGCATGCCTTCTTCCACCCACTGCACTTCTACTTCCAACCAGTGCACCACAGAGCCTCTGTGAAAAGCCCTATCTTATTTTGCTTCAATTATTTATTTTCTTTTTGCCTGGGAAGGCAATCATTGAGGGTACTAATATTTTAAAATGGGTTGTGCTGATGGGCAGAGCTGAGAGGGAGGACACTGTTATGCAGTAAGGCACTGAGAGCGACCGCTAAGCAAGTCTCTGCTGCACAGACCCTCATGGAAAAGCTGGATGTGGATACTCGGACACCAAGACCTCTGTGGGTCTCCTGTTTCTCTCTGACATGCCACCAAAATCGGCTCAGCTCAGCTCAGCCCACTGGTAGCAGAGTGCCTTGACAGCCTGGGACTGATCAGATGCAACATCTGGGCTGTGTGTGTCATGGAGAGAGAAGTGGTCCTCGTGTGTGTGGGAATTCATGAGTGTCACCAACAAGACCCCACAGACCTTGGCAGGAAGGTCTCGATGCTGAAGGGCAGCAGAAAGCTCAATTCCTAGCTGTGACAAGGAGCTTCCTCGCAGGCCTCCCCAGCGACAGGAAAACATCAAGGCACTTTTAGAAGAAGATGTTCAGCAGGAACTTCAGGGCAGGACCACACATCATCCTGATGGATGTTTTTGTAGCTTGTTCTTAAAAAAAAAACCAAAACAGTGATGGATGATTTGATGTGGTGAATTCGATGATTGAATAATTTGAATCACCCAGATTGTCCACAGCGGTGGGGCCCATTCCTGACTACTCCTCTGACTGGAGATTGCTATAAATTTGTACTCTTAAATATGACCATATGTACTCCCAGAGAAACCCCTGGCGCAGGTCAGTCAGCAGAATCCCTGATCCATCACCGCAAAGGCATGGGAGCATCTTTGGATCAGTACGGTGTCAGCCCTTCAGCACTGCCTGCTCTACCACTGACCTGTGGAGGTTAGAGATGTCTGTGCCCAACGTAAGGAACCTCTTCTGCTACAATGGACACTTGTGGCATGAGATAGGTATTGGCAGTGGCTTTGATAGCACAGAGAAGAGCAGCAGATGAACAAAGGCAGGGTGAAGTGGTTGGAAGGGGGCAAGTAGGAGCAGAAGGAGGGAAGAAATTGTCACAAAAGTATTGTAAAGCCAAGAGCACCACTGGCTGCATTGCTGTCTCAGTGACAGCAAGGAGATGCCTCAGTCTGATCCCACTTCTTCATGCTTATAAGGAGCATACATGCATCAAAATCCATACGTCACACAACCCCAGAAATGTTGACTGGAAGGAGCCTCTTGAGGTCTCTTGTCCAACCTTCTGCTCAAAGCCAGACTGCTGCCAACACTACGTCAGGTCAGCCATGGCTTTGTCCAGCCAGGTCTTGAAATCCTCCAAGCACAGCACCCCCATCACTTCTGGGTGACCTCTTCCCATGCTGCACTGCCCTCCAGGTGAGGAAGCCTTTCCTGACATCCAACCTGAACCTCCCAAGCAAAAAAAAAATGCAAGTGAAACCGCAGAAATGTGTTGGTGAGGGAGACCTTGATAGCATCTGATTTGGCTCCTTGAATGACAGCCAGACTAAATATACTTACTCCATCCCCAGATAATGGTCAGCTAGCTCTTCTTCAAAATCTCACGTGAAAGAGAGATCCCAGCACCTCCATAGCCAGCCCTCCCTTTTACACTGAAGCAAATTATTGCTTTCAGGCAGCTCCAGTTGTTTCTTACATTGTACATAGGGGCTGTGGTTGATGGCAACAGGACTGAAACAGTGGTCTACAGAGTCCCCAGCTCTGGTAATAGCAGCATAACCCACCTGGAAACCCTGATTCTGATAATTTTCTTAATTTCAGCAGATATATCTCATATTAAACCCTTTCCTAACACTTCTCCTACAAGAAGGACAGATATCTTTGCCAAACACAATATTACCTGACTGTGAAGGGGAAGCGAGGAGAGGCACTCTGAATATATGGGATTTGGCAGGGAAATTGGTAGAGGAATGGACTACTAAATAAAAGCTGTGGTATGAAAAAGTTGAGTCACACATGTGGCTTCTATTCCTCAGTGTTTATCAGGTGAAAAAAAGCATGTGATCTCCAGTTACTTCACCAAGAGAAAATGAGAACAGCGCTATTTGCCCATTACTATTCATTATTTTAGTAGTACCAACAGCAAAATACCAACTTTGTGATCTTCTTATTCAGGCAAGAACAAATTGAATTCACCAAAACTGTACTCAAAGCCTTACTGTTGCCTCCAAGCACACACAAGCTAAAAATATGATGGAAAAAGGATTCTGCGGTCACTGGTGCCACAGCCTCTAGGCACCTGGCTGAGGTGGCAAAAATGCAGCATTCACTCAAGTCAGTGGAAAAAAAAATGCCTGTTCATTTCACGGGGTTTTGGATCAGGTCCAAAATAAGTGAGGATCACCAAAAGACAGGAAGACGACTGAACGGAATGTATTGTAAAAGTGCCCGGTATTATTACAAACATCCCCTAAGGCTTCTGATAATAGCGCAGGAAAGCTATAGCTGTCATATTGTATTATTTTAGTAAGAACAGCCATTAGTCCTTTCTTCACTGCATGCCAATCAATACAAGATAAATGCTCCTATAGATTTTTTCCTCCCTTTTTATACTTTGTTAAAGTGAGCCAATTCTCTTACCTTGTTGCACAGCGACTTCTAGAGCACTCACCTTTGGCACGTGGATGATGGATGGTCTGGGGATGTGAGTGCAGAGTGCAATAACATCATGGCTTAGCTCGTTAGCAGCAAACACTGATGACTCCGTGGTAGCAGACACTGACTGAGCAGCAATATAATTGCTAGAATTGCTGCTTGTGTGGCTGTGTTTTTCAGAGCATCTGCTGGCTTTGAACATCTCCTCACTATGCTTCTCTCCTCCGTGCTTGATGCTGCTGGCTGCTATTGCAGATGGCTGCAGACACACCACTGAGGTCACCTCGGTCTTCTCCTCCTCCATGGCTAGAGGGCTTGCATTGGACTGGTCAAACGGAGTGTTTTCGTGTGTGTTTCCAAAGCAGGTGAGCAGGGCTGAGCAAGGGAAAGGATGCATCTTGGATGACAGGTTATCGGATCCGCTTAGCCTGCTTTCCACATCCGCATAATCAACAGGCTGCATTCACATCCAGAAGAGTACCCAAAATGAAAGCCCAGGCATAATGTCATTCCAGCCTTCCTAAGAGAGAGCACCCTGTTTTCTGCTGTCAGGAGCATTCAAAAGTGGGGTACTACACCTCCTGCTCTGTCCTCCACCGAAGTCAGCCCACTATCTCCTCGCTGCCGCCCACTCCTATTGTCTGCAAGGCAAAGGAGCGCAGACACAATAAAAACGTTTGCAAGCCTTGCATGCTGTTCCTCGGAGCTGTCAGCAGCTAAACAAAGCCCTCACAATAGCCCCATAACCCCGGCGGGCTACGGTTACAGGAGCGGACGCTACAGCACCAGGCGGTCCTCAATCAATAGTGCCGCAGCCTCAAGTTACCTGGCGAAAGGCAAAAAGATAATGTAGCCAGAGGTCTCCAGCCATAACAGCATCAACATGTGTATCGGTATCATCATAACAATAGTATAACTGGCTCCGATTACGCTGCTCAGATATTTATTAGCGATAAAACCCCAAATCGTTCATCTATCACTGACTTAGATCAAAAATGTACTTTCAGGCTCTGGCTGGGCTGTTCATCGTTAGGAAGGGAAAATGAGTGGCTGCTTTGGTCAGGGAGGAGAAGATGGGGTGCTGTGTGGGCACCCCACGTCCTGTGCAGCACACACTGCTCTGGCACAGGCAGGATCCGTCCCCGCAGCTCCTCCACCGGCCACGCAGCTCGCCCCCTGCCACGCAGCATCACCTCTCCCAGCTCCTCTCAAAGGCACCCACTGCTCCCCCTGGCCCCCTTCGTTCCGTGGGGAAAACCGGGGAAACATCCTACTAAAATTTGTCTGCCGTCGGGCGGATGTAAGGGGAGACATTTCCTTTTTCAGTGTGCAGTGGCTCAACGCTGGCTGTTAAAACAAAAACATGTGGGAAGTGAGGGAAGGAGGGAGACTTTGTGGTTAGAGCATCTGCCTCCAGAAAATCCCAGTTCCTTCTTTTTTGCGCTGCCATAGGCTTCCTGTGTGATAGCGGAGATGTTATTTGATCTCTACCTCCATCTGTAAAAAGGAGGAGAGTAATCACTTCTTTTTTTCCACTCACTATACATATCCTCCTTCTTTATAAAAGGTTATAAACTCTTGAGGGCACCGGCTTGCTCTTATTTGCTTTTAAGCTGCTGGTACAAAAGATCTCCAAATACAAACATGGCATCTACCTGCTAATAGCATCTAAAGAGAAATTTTGGGTTTCAATCTTTCCCAACAAACCCATACTCCTCCATTTACTTTTCTAGCCTGGTTTGTTGTTAGATGTTGTTAGATGCTTGTCATACCCTCCCTGTAACTATGCCTTCCATCTTACTGTAAGGCTTGACATTCAGCAAAATATTAAGAGAAACTCGTGTTTCC
Organism: Gymnogyps californianus; assembly: GCF_018139145.2. Classification (NCBI taxonomy): domain Eukaryota; kingdom Metazoa; phylum Chordata; class Aves; order Accipitriformes; family Cathartidae; genus Gymnogyps; species Gymnogyps californianus. The sequence goes on along the minus strand of NC_059471.1, from coordinate 210,817,925 downwards.
AGTAGCTCACCAGGAAAGTGCTGAAGGTTGAGGGTTAAACTCCCCTTGTGTCAATTGTCAGTGCCTGAAGCAAAACAATCTCAGGTCCCTCATCCCCCATTAACCTCACAGTTCTCTTTGTACCCCTTCCTAACGGACATGTCTTGTACGTCGGCTTGTCTCAATGGCTGGTGTTGGTTTTAGGAAGGTCCAAAGTGGTCTCCAGCTTGAGTAGCAATGCATTTTGAGCTGCAGGGGCTCTTGCTGTCCTGTATCACTCCCTGGTTTGTAAATACTGCCAGGGTGGGGTGAAGACCATACAGCTCCTGGAGTGAGAAAGATGTACCTCGTGACCCAAAAAAGCTTGAAAAATGTTAGGACAGGATCTGATAGTGGGGAAAGCAAACTCAGAGGGGGAGAATGTGCTGAAAAACTGGAAATTCTTTAAGTGTATTATCTGTATTATAGTCATGGAAGAGGATGATTTTGGTTCGGAGTCCATCTTGCTTCACTAGTGAGGTGAAAGCATCAGCACCGATCTCAGTATTCCCCTTCAGCAAGTGCCAGGAGACAAAAGACTGGCTGTACTGATATGCAGCAACTTCCTCTTGCTTTGCATCCATCGGGGTGGACATGGATCCCTCTGGAAGTGGATCCATCACAGATGGATCCGTTTTGCACCCACCTGGATGCCCCGCTCTTCTGCACAGCACTGTGGGTGCCTGTCTGAAAGTTTTGGGCTCTGCTTTCGGCAGCAAGTAGATAAAAATTCAGTTTTTGTTTTTCTCTTAACTTTTAAATCACTTCAGTTCTTTATTGGGTCTGACCTTGGATGCTTCTTTCCCTCAGTTTCTAATTTATCAAAGGTAGATAATAGTACTTTTCTGTCTCATGGGTGTTAAACATTGTGAGTTGTTCCAGTATCACAGCACTGGAAGCCTGACAGGATCAATCTCTCAGATCAGGGAACTTCAGAAGCAGAGGAAATACCCACAAGCCTGGGTATCTATTTGAGTTTTACAGACCCGTTGAGGATGTGAGGCTGGACCTGTATCATGGAACAAGCCTTCCCACAGGATTTCTGGTGCCTCCATTCAGTCCTGGGCCCCGGCAGAACAACAGGCACAGGCAAAATGTTTTCAAGAAACTACTGAAATATTCAGATCCTCGGAAGAAGATCAGTTTGAGTCCAGACATAAACAAAAGTTTAGAGACTGTCTTATTTCTTGCAGAGCAAGTCCCCTCTAAGTACTTTTCCCTTTACTAATCCTTAGGCTTCATAAAAATGCCTGAGAGAAACTAGTAAAATCCTCTACAAGGTTTTTCTGTGTTATCCTCTAAACTTAGCTCTACATTTTTGAGTGTTTATCTATTATCCCATGATTGGGCTCAATATGGTACCACTTGGGTACTTGATGTCTAAGCATATGAGAATATTGATAAAGTCATTTCATGATGACTGTAGTAAACAAGCGAGCTCAGGTGCTCTCAGCATGTCCAGAAAATCCTGGATATTGGTTGCAAAAAGGCTTTGTAGACCACGGTGGCTTAGACTTCGGTTGTGGATAGACACCAGGCTAGGTACAGACCCATGCATAGGGGCCATCCGAGCGGTATAGATGGCACTGGGCACACACCAGACAGGTTTCATGGCTGTGAGAGGTCAGACCGAGAGGCAGGACTAGCCAACCAAAGAAATAACTGCTTTTGTGTGGGAACAGTATTTGGTGTTTAGATGGGAACAGTAGTTTCAAAGTGATGCACAACTAAAACTTCGGGCTATCTAACACATCTTTAATTACACAGTAAGGTGTCCTTGGAATTAAAATAATTATTTCAGCAAGTCAGTCAGCCAACAACCTACATTCAATTCTTTCCAGGCCTTCAGTTGGCCATGCCGGCCTTTCTTCAGCTCTTTCTGAGATCCTTGTGAGTTTATAGGGACACTAGTCTATGTGAAGACTAGCTGCATGCGTGAGTCATGATCACTTAAAGTCACCATGCAGCATAGATGCATGCCTGTGTGAAGAGGGGTTGTTCTAAAAATCAGGTCTCTGCTTGTATTACCTCTGAGGAGGGAGGACTTTCAGTGCCTGCTTGCTGTGAGAGCTACAGAGATGCTTTTTCAGTCAACAAAAAGGGCTAAATGCTCCGTTGTAACCGTAAGAGAAGTGATCAGGACAAGGAAAATTAACCCGTGAGTCTTGTCCTGAGTTTAAAGACAACATGAGAAACCTTCACAAGCTGAGAATGTCCAAAATGAACTGGTGGTGACATCTAAGAGGTGACAGCCATGAGCCCCAGCTGTCAGACCTGGGCCCAATCTCCTCACAGCTTGGGGCTCTTTGGTTTTGGATTAAGCCCGTCACTCTAGCTAATGCTGAAGACATGATTCAAGTTTTATTTCATTCAAGCAGATCTCCTTGCACCAATCAACCAGGTGTGCTAACCACATTTTTATGTGCGATGAGATATTATTAGGACAAGGGACAAGACTCGCTTTGTTCTTCCTGAATTTGCTCATAAATTAATGATGAGCTGAAATGTACTGGCTTAACGCCTCAGCAAGCTGGACATGTCAAGTAAATGGAGAAGGTGAATTTCAGCCAACTCTTGACCTGTCTTCAGTATTATTCCTTCAAGGGAAATTTTTCCTTCACGTGGTTGATATTATACTCTCTTCTCAGCAGGAGACATGGGGTCAGATTTAGCTCAGGCGCCCCACGCTTACAGCAGGGACTAAGCCTAGCTGGTTTTCTTACTTTGCAGGAGCCAGTTTTACAGCATGTCATCCTGCTTTTGTACTTCTATGTTGTCCCTTCTTTCCTCATCATTGTGCCCCTACAGTAACACTGATTCTCTAAACATCTCCCAAACCCACGTCTGTCTGGTGGGGGCTGGCCACAGCTCGGCATTCCCCAGCATCTCCTCTTCCTCATCCTGACATAAGCCCCAGCCTGCGTCTGCTGCTTCTGTGCTGCCTGCAGAAGGAATATGTTCATTGCACCAAAGTAAATTTTAGGTTAAACCTGAGCTGGCAATGATCAGTAGAGCTCCACTGCCTTCAAATTATGGGGGTCTGAAAGGGTGATCAGAGGAATTAAATCCAGTCTCCTGCTATCATCTCCTCTACCTCCTTTCAGACTGCCCAAAATTCAGCTGAAAACCAGCTGAGCTTCTGGCTTCCCCTACTTCATACTTTCTATATACACACAATATATATGTTCTATAGAAAAAGATGAGTAGGATGTGAAGAGAGTGTACCTAAACCATGAAATACAGCTAGAAGCAACTTAGCACTACTTACATGGAGCTTAATAGAAGAGAGTTCAGAGAAGAGCAATGCAGATGGCAGAGGGACCAGCTCACAAGGGAAGGTTTAAAGAGCTCAGCTGGACATGCAACAAGAAAACAATAAGATAAGCAATAAGATAAGATGCTCTGTGTTTATCTGAGAAGCATAGGGATTGAGGTTAAAAAAGAAGCTGATTATGGTAGTCAAAACACTAACTAATAACTTCAGACTTTCTTTCATCTTCTGTTGTACCTGCTATTAGGCATCACTGAGGAGAGGTGATGGGGTTAGAGGAACCATTAGTCTCATCCAGTTATGGCAGAGCCTGTGTTTCTCGACAGGAAAAATCTAGACTGATTAGCAAAAGAATTTACTTAATAGTAAACCAGTTTTAAAAAATGCACAGGAAACTTTTTGAGGTTTTTTTTTAACTCATTTTCTGAAATTTCTAAATGTTTTGACACTCTTAAGAATTGATCACAATGCCTGATGCTCGAAGAATTCCAGCTAACTCTACAGCTCAAGCATTCAACAAAAAATGCCCCTTTTTGTCCAAAAAACCCCCCCGCCATTCCATTCGTAATGTGAATTCTGAAGGTCCTGAGCGGGCCTGTTCAGTGAGCTCCAAATTCTTGCTCCTGGAGGCTGCGAAAACCTCCTGCCTTGGAACACCTAAAACCCAATAGCACTAAATGATAGGCTGGAGGCAGACACTGAGTATGCCCCTCTCGGTCTTCCCAGGAAGGGTTATCATTTTGTGGGGCTGTGAAAATGCTTATCCCCTTAAGGGATTCATGCTGGCCACTGAGTAGCTGGGAAAAAACACAGGTAAAAAGTAAACCCAGCTGGTGAGATTACAGAAGGCTGGAAATGAAGGGTTAAGCTAAAGTCCTTTTCAACAAATTGTGCTGTCCTATTGCAGAATTAAAATCAGGATGATTCCCAAAGTTGGATGGATGCACGCACGCACTCTTAATGTTAAAGAAAGTCATTGTTCAGGTTTTCTGTTTTTGGCAATGCAAATAATATTCATACCAAACCAAAGTCCTGGGCCTAGGAGCCAGAAGCTTTTGTAAACCAAGTCTTGATTCTGCTGCTGAAATGGGTACAACAGCGATGATGACGTTTACTTAGCTATCTTCCAGCTGGGCAGGTTGCTTCCATCAGTGAAAGCTGGGAAAATCTGAAGGCTGCTTAATAAATTAGTTCTTTTATAACAAGTGCTACTAGTTTCTGAGGTGGATTTAGAGCCTTGCTTTTATAGCTGGTTTAACAGCAATTGAAATAAAACTTCTGTCTGCGCACAAGTTGTCCTTGAGACAGGAGCCGAATCTCTTCTGTTTGTAGTTTAAAGGAGTCAAGATTAAAAACCATATTATTGTTCTAAAATGTCCTTTCATGGACTAACGACACTTGAAGCCTCTGAGCCAGAAGAACATTTTAATATAATTGACACTTTGTAACTGATCAGCTTCATTTACTTTCTGCTCTTTTCTCAGTTACACAACCAACCTTCACAACTTTATACATTTATAGCAATTTTCCATTTTTTACTCTCACCCACTGATATTAACATGGCGTGACTGCGAGCATCATGTAAAACAAAAGAGCAATGACAAAGCACTTCCTTAGCTTCAATGATTTTACTTCATAGAACGATTTCTTTTGAATTTACAAATAAGCACTCTAGCCTCCGTGCAGCCCTTTTAAAATAACATAGACCTGCCCGATGGACGATTTTTAGCAATTACTCCAAAAGCAGGTCACCTTCAAGGAATAAAAGAAAGGGGATTATCTTGTTTGTAACTTAGAATCATGGAATGGTTTGGGTTGGAAGGGACCTTTAAAGGTCATCTAGTCCAACCCCCCTGCCATGGGCAGGGACATCTTGCACTAGATCAGGTTGCTCAAAGCCCTGTCCAACCTGACCTTGAATGTTTCCAGGGACGGGGCATCTGCCACCTCTGTGGGCAGCCTGTTCCAGTGGTTCACCACTCTCATTGTAAAAAAATTTCTTCCTTATATCTAGTCTGAATCTACCCTCTTTTAGTTTAAAACCACTACCCCTTGTGCTATTGCAACAGGCCCTGCTAAAAAGTCTGTTCCCATCTGGAACAGGCTGCCCAGGGAAGTGGCTGAGTCACCATCCCTGGAGGTATTTAAAAGCTGTGTAGATGTGGTGCTTAGGGACATGGTTTAGCGGTGGACTTGGCAGTGCTAGGTTAATGGTTGAACTCGATGATCTTAAAGGTCTTTTCCAACCTAAACGATTCTATGTTTCTATGATCTTTCTTATATATTTATATATTGAAAGGCCACAATAAGGTCTCCCCGGAGCCTTCTCTTCTCCAGGCTGAACAACCCCAACTCTCTCAGCCTTTCTTCACAGGAGAGATGTTCCAGCCCTCTGATCATTTTCATGGCCCTCCTCTGGACCTGCTCCAACAGGTCCATGTCTGTCTTGTACTGGGGGCCCCCGAGCTGGACGCAGCACTCCAGGTGGGGTCTCATGAGAGCAGAGTAGAGGGGCAGAATCACCTCCCTCGACCTGCTGGCCATGCTTCTTCACACTGGAAACATATCTTAGATGCAGCACGCATATCTCTGGACCCTCATGGCCTGATCCAGTGCCCCAGAGGCATCCTCCATCCTCCCGGCCGGTTGCAGGATGACTGCTCTGCTTGCACACATTGGCAAACGGATGCAGCAGATTGCCAGATGCCCTTTTGGAAATGGATGAGCCAAAGGCCACTTTCCCAGTGGGGATTTTCTCAAACAACTCTGATTCTTCCAGCTTCTGCATAACTGGCGTGGGAAAGGGGGGTGTCTCAGCCTTCCCTTCACTGGTCTGCAGCTGTGTTACTGTTCCCCGCAGCAACGGGCAGGCTCCGCTCCAGTGTAAACAGAAATGCCGACCAAGCCTAGATTGGGGGGATCGTTCTCTGGCTGCCCCTTTCCTGTTCCGCTGGCTGAGCCAAGCCCCCTTCCAGTTGCACGCTACAGATGGCTAATTAGGATCATGGGGAGAGGAAATCTGCTCTGTGGCCTTCTGTGCTGGGAATGGGCTCTTCGTTATGCAGATGAGATCCATCGCTGCGTAATTCTGCCTTTATAGCATGCAAATACAGGCAAACGGAGGGAGCCCACACGTTGCAGCTGGAGGACGGCACAGCATCTGAGGCTACGGCACAGTCCTGCCCTCAGGGACCGGGAATCTGGTTTTGGGCATGGATAAAGTGGAGAAATGGGGCATGCAAAAGAAGGGAGCGATGTCTGGGAGCAGGAAACGTGGGCTTCCAGTTTCTTTTCATTCCCACTGATCTCTTCTTTGAACCCTCCTCATATCCACCTAAAAAATATCGTTAGTGCTATTTAACTTCAAGGGACTGTCATTACCGCTCACCCTTAAAATTGCCTTTTGCTGCTTGACTATGCTAATTACAATGCGACAATTACCTCTCAGTATAAATTCACCCAATTCCTTTGACTCTGCGAGTCCTTAACCGACCAAGTCTCCATGGCTAATAGAAGGATCCACGGATCTGAGAGCCACGAGCAACCGTGCCAGGTACCCTGCGTCACACATGGGCCACAAAATCTCACTCTGAAATTTCTGATGCAGGGAGAAGTACTTTTATTTCCTTCTTCCCTCACAGAGGCTTGAAAATACATCATCATATAGGATTTCAGCCATATATTGTTCTTTGCGTTCTGTATGCTTCCTGAACAAAACCTGGTCTTCATCTCAGCGCAGCAGTGATTTATAAGTAATAAAACCAGAATCAATTTAAAAGGGCAACATAGTGAGATATTTTAAAAATTTATAATTGCATTTTGGTTTGTATTTCCCTGTAAACCTTCAGGTGTTTTGTAGAAACACTTCAAAAATGTTAACATTTCATTTACTTGAAGAAAAACTCCTCTTTTTTCTCTGTATAAAGAAGTCATCTTTCTTGCTAAGAACATTTTTATGGAAAAAAAGAACCTACTCAAGCAATTATCATCTCACGAAATGATTACTTTGGTAAATGATCTTTCTTTTTTGGGAGCCTATTTATTTTTAAAAACTCTAAATAAAACCTGCACTTGCGATGGCCTTGACCAGAGCTAGGTGATTAATCCAAACAGGGTCCTCAATCATTTTGCTACTTTCAATTTAATTTTGGCTATGTCTGCACACTACTTGGCTATGTTTACTTTGCAACATTCTTGCTTGATGCTTGGGAAAATGGATAGTCGTGCCTGTGGCCAAGATCCTGTATTTAATCAAGAAACAAGACCACAGAATCGCAGAACGGCTGAGGTTGGAAGGGACCTCTGGAGGTCATCTGGTCCAACCCCCTGCTCAAGCAGGGCCACCTAGAGCCAGTTGCCCAGGACTGTGTCCAGATGGCTTTTGAGTTTCTCCAAGGATGGAGACTCCACAACCTCCCTGGGTGACCTGTGCCAGCGCTCAGTCATCCTCACAGTGAAAAAGTGTTTCCTGATGTTCAGAGGGAACCTCCTGGGTTTCAGTTTGTGCCCATTGCCTCTGGTCCTGTCACTGGGCACCACTGAACAGAGCCTGGCTCCATCCTCTTTGCACTCTCCCTTTAGGTATTTATATACATGGATAAGATCCCCCCTGAGCCTTCTCTTCTCCAGGCTGAACAGTCCCAGCTCTCTCAGCCTTTCCTCATAGGAGAGATACTCCAGACCCCTAATCATCTTCATGGTCTTTCACTGGACTCTCTCCAGTATGTCCATGTCTCTCTCGTGCTGGAGAGCCCGGAACTGGACAAAGTACTCCAGGTGGGGTCTCACGAGAGCGGAGTAGAGGGGAAGGATCACCTCCCTCAACCTGCTGGTAATAACTTTGTCTAATGCAGCCCAGGATACCATTTGCCTTCTTTGCTGCAAGGGCACTGTGCTGGCTCAAGTTCAACTTGGTGGCCACCAAGGTCCTTTTCTGCCAAGCTGCTTTCCAGCTGAGTGGCCCCCAGCATATACCGGTGCCTGGGGTTGTTGCTCCCCAGGTGCAGGACTTTGCACTTCTCCTTGTCGAACTTCATGAGGTTCCTGTTGGCCCATTTCTGCAGCCTGTTAAGCTCTGGATGGCAGTATGATCCCTCAGCATATCAGCCACTCCTCCCAGTTTGGTGTCATCCAGTTTATGACTGCATAAAATCCATCTCAAGTTAACAAACTTCATTCATCTAGTCCAGGAACCACAGCAATCAACTGTCAGATCGACAGGCTGAGGTCCGGCAGCAAAAGTTGGGTACCAACTGCGTGACCTGAATCAGTGCGGGCAGCTGGTGGAGGGGGCTGCCCTTCAACGTCATGCTGCCTGCCTGCCTGCATATGCAATACAGGCAGTTTCCGACCGACAGGCTGAAATACATGTGCGTATTGATGCAATGCACTTGTTTAATGTTTGCTTACAGTGCCTGAGCTAAACACAGATGGCAGGGTTTGCTACTGCCTCTGCACTGGGGCTCTGCAGGCATTTCACTGCCTCAGCTTCTTGCTGAACCCTCACAGGCGACGATCCAAAGGCATCACTGTAATATCCTTAAAGCTAATTATCCAGAACTTCAGGCAGTGGGAATGGTAACCCAGCTACAGAAGTTTTAACAGAGGGTTGTCGTTTTTACAGACATTTGGAAATTTTCCTAAGCACAGATGGCCCCTCACCACGATGCGCTGAGTCCTCTCTCAGCTGAGCCTGCAAGATAGTCTGTGATGGAGCTGTTGCCATTTAACCTCTGTACAGCTTCCACACTTCAGGTTTCATTTGTTTGATCGAGCCTTTAAACTTCTTTTACTTTTCCTTCCCAACCCCACAACAGGCGCATACACAGCTCGCAGGTGCAGCTTTACACCGCTTGACTTGCCGGGGTTGGTTTTCCCGGCTGCAGCTGGCTGCCTGATTAAACAGGCAGGAATTCCCATCTCGGTGCCCACAATGCATCTAACAGCTGTCTTCCTCTCATAGACTGCTCTGATTTCGATGAAAATGGTTTTAAATAGCTGCTTCCCCCTCACACCCACCCTTCGACTTCACGGCGATATAATCAGGTCATGATAAACCACAGCACGGGTGTGTTTGACTACCTTCAAGAACAAATATTTGGCAAGAACAAAAGTCACGGGCGCATTCAAGGTGCTTCAGGCTTGGAAAATCTGGCCATTTAATTCACATGCTTCAAATGTGAAATTAACAGCCAAATTTAAGGAGCAACTTTGGAAATCTTATTGCAGCAAAATGTCTTCTGAAGATGGGAGGCAACGGCAATCCAGAGTGTGATTTAGGTGTGAAAGAGCTGAGTCAAGTACTTGTAGGGTTGTTTAAGGCTGGATGAAGGAGTCAGTACTGCTGTGGTTAAAACTCCAGGTTCCCAGAGGCACGTGAAAATGCCAGAATTGCAGATTCCACTTTAAAAATACGTCTCTGAGCCCTTGGGTTTGTAAAAGAGAGTCTGAAGACGTACCCTGGGAGTAATCAGTAATGGACTGACACGTGCCTATGGTCCTGCGCAGCTTCTAGCGGGGAGGAGACAGCGAACGCCCTTTAGCAGGGAAGGAACAGATCCTTCATCACCGCACAGCACTGTGCTATCAGGCCAGTGTCCCACGCTGCACCCCTCTTCTGCTCTGCACCCCTCATAGCAGACGCAGAGGATCACCCCGTCGGTGTCCTGCCGGACCTAGCTGCATCATGCGTGGGTGACTGCAGGGGAGAGGAGCAGCGGAGGCTGCTGGGCTCCGGAGGGGACCGATGCATCACGCCTCCTATGCCCAAAGGCACCTCATCCTGCTGCTCTGACACTCTGGAGCCGATGTTGCACAAAGAAAGAGGGCAGGCACAGGCAAGGACTATTAAGAAGGCAGATTTTAGCAAATAAAAAAGATGCCAAATTTGGCCAGCCTGAAAGCTGCTCAGTGCCACCCTCCTGCTCTTGCCCCCCTCCTCCAGGGTATTATTTAATTTGGGATAGCTACCAATTTTATAGCTGCATTTTGAGATCCATGGCAATTGCCCAAGTGGCAAAAATCCCTCAGTGGAAAGACTGAGGGGAAGCATTGTCCGTGTTTCCGACACGGACCCGGATCCCTGCCGCAGCACTAACACCGCTGTTAACTTCCAAGGAGTTCTTGGCTCGGCTCAGCACGCAGCCCGCCTCCAGTGCTCTCTACAAGAGATGGCTTCACCTATACACACTAGCTATGAGCACAGAAAGGGAGGTCAGATCCCAGCCTGTGTCCTTTTGGCAGAACCCTCTTTTATGGCTCACTTGCCAGCAACAGTAACTAGTGTTTCACAACTTTCTTCTCTGCCACTGGCTCTATTGTAGGCGGACAAAAGGCTTTCTCTTGGCATGTGATGTTGGGAGACAGAAGGCACCTCTTTTGCCAGAGTCTATGAAATGGTGGTCTCAGCAGTAGGGAAAAAATAGCTTTTCAGGCTGCTGAGTTTGCTGGCATCAGCAAATGTCGACTTACAGAACGAGAGAGCTCCAGAACGCTGTGGGCTGATGGCAGCTATTTCTGCATCAGTTAATCGGGTGCGGGAGTCCCACCTGGTACACAAAACGTTTCCACTCCCATGTTTTGTCCAGAGTGAGTATTTTCCTTCCTAATTTTAAAACTGCTACTTAAGCATGCATGTGACTTGAGTGCCTTTCCCTCTAAATAATTTTGCATAGGAACCCCCACCAAGCCATGGGACAATGGAAATTGTTTGGGCTCTGCTGAGCTCATTTGACTCATGGCAACTGCAAGTCTATCCTTACGTGCACACTTGGCTCCATGGTCACTCCACAGGCAAATAAGTCATAGCTGAGCAGACAAGAGGTCTTGAACCAGGATCTAAATATCTCTCTCTATATTTATATATATATATATATATATATAAAAAAACATATATATTCTTGGCCACAAGGAAAACTCCGGTACTTTGCAAACTTCAGGCAACACAATTTAATCCATTTATTGAAATGCTTTGGCAATGAAATACAAATTTGTGTATTTTGTACATAGTTTTATACCTCACTGCAAAATGATAGGGTAGTTTTGGACAGGAAATGCAGACTGTCTTATCCAGATGTACCTGGGGGGAAAATGGAGGTAGATAGGAAGGTTTCAAGTAAGGTGTGTTTGGCCACATCCCCAGAGTTAATACTCTGCTCTTTTATGAAGTGCTAGAAAATCTTAACAAGGTGGAAGGGATGAGGAACAGGGACTTAACTTCTGTGACAGAGCACATCCGAAAGACAAGTAACATTAACACTAAAGCAGGTCCTTGGTTCATTACTGATGCAGAAGGAACAATTCCTCTCCTAAGTTATCTTTAGCAGCATGAAGACTGAATTACATGGTTTGGCTGATAATGAATTTCTATCCTACCCCCTCCAAAACGTGGCTATTAGAAGTAATGTCACGGGGTTGGGCTGCCATTTTCATGGAGGAGGTGAGCAGCAGGGCGCTCACGTGGTAGCTGGTTGAGCAGCATCTCGGGGCCTTCTTTGGCATAACACCTCCAGAGCTGGCCTGGCCACCAGCATATGGCCTGCTGTGAAATGGAGATCTCAGCTCTGAGATCCAGCCACCTCATCTGAAGGTGGAGGAAGATCTTGTCAGGAAGATGGCTGAATTAATAACTGATAATTAGTGAATAAAGAGAAGAAACCTGGTGCCTCTTGGTGGTTCTAGCTCTCACTTTGTTTTTCTTGAGACCACCTAGAAATGACAGTTTTGTGTTACATGAAAGATCGCTTCCATAGTCCCTTTCTCAGAGAGGAGAAAACTCAATTTTTAAGTTCTTTTCAGTTCAATACAGTTATGATCTTTTCTAGGCCCAGGTCAACTTGGGAGATCTGAAAAGACTAGAAGACAGCAGAAGACCCCTAACTGGAAGAACAATCTTAAGGAGATTTCAATTGCTGGGCTACAAGTGAATTCAATGAAACCAACAGACAAATGAGTTGCTGCTGAAGTCAACAGAATTCCATCAACAGAGACTATAGTTTCAAGGGTCTGGACTTTCTGATGGCCTATGATAATGTAACTCCCGACGTCCGTGAACTTCCTCTCCCATCTGCGAGACCAGAGTGTTGTCCCTAAGAATGCAACACTTCTCTCCCTCATACAAGAACTGCACCGGTGGGCACATGGATTCAAGCCCTCCAATTAGCTAAGGATAAGCCAACTGGTTTGTAGTAAAAATATAGTTCATTAGTGTAAAATCTATTGAGAGTCTTTACCTGCTCATCAGAGCATTTCAACCACATTTGACAGATTAATTTTCATGTAGTTCTCCACTTCCTTTTTTAAAGCAGATGTACCCAAATAACTTACAAATATATATATATATAGTTATCCATCTATCTGTCTACCTATGTTTGTGACAGTAAATACTGAAAATTCACTGCAAAACCAAACAAGACAGGCTTGATTCAGTGACATCAACACATGTATCTAGAGCCATTTCAAACTTTCTCGACTGAGACACTGTCATGGTTTAACCCCAGCCAGCAACTAAGCACCACACAGCCGCTCACTCACTCCCCCCTGATGGGATGGGGGAGAGAATCAGAAGAGTAAAAGTGAGAAAACTCGTGGTTTGAGATGAAGACAGTTTAATAGGTAAAGCAAAAGCCATGCACGCAAGCAAAGCAAAACAAGGAATTCATTCACTGCTTCCCATCAGCAGGCAGGTGTTCAGCAGGGCTCCATCATGCCTAACGGTTACTTGAGAAGAAAAACACCATCACCCCGAATGTCCCCCCCTTCCTCCTTCTTCCCCCAGCTTTATATGCTGAACATGACGTCATATGGTATGGAATATCCCTGTGGTCAGTTGGGGTCAGCTGTCCCAGCTGTGTCCCCTCCCAACTTCTTGTGCACCCCCAGCCTGCTCGCTGGTGGGGTGGGGTGAGAAGCAGAAAAGGCCTTGACTCTGGGCAAGGATTGCTCAGCAATAACTAAAACATCCCTGTGTTATCAACACTGTTTCCAGCACAAATTCAAAACATAGCCCTATACTAGCTACTCTGAAGAAAAATAACTCTACCCCAGCCAAAACCAGCACAGACACTCAGTGTGGGCAGATGTGACACAGGACCTCCAGGAGATGCACATCCTTCCAGCCCAGCTGGAAGTCACACAGGGCATCCTAGGGCATCCCAAATGGCACCAGAGATGTATGCTCCATCAAGTGTTTCAACTCCAGGTTTTTCAGACAGGACAAGGCTGCCAAGGTTCAGATGTGAAGTCTTAGGCATTTGTTTATTTGTAACATATTAGAAGTTTGCTTTTTACCATTTTTACCATTGCATTTAACCAACTGTGATCCGAGTCCTTTTTCTACTGGCGTTTGATGTGGCACGGAGCTACAGAAATAACAGCATATTTCACAGGCTTCCAATGCACGAACTAGCTTCTTTCCCAAGTACTGCATCTTGTTTTATTTTGCTCCTCCAGCTAGTAGAAAGTAGGTCTCACTTTTTCCAGGATGGGTCAAGTTATCAGAGGAGGTTTCTTCCTGCCATTAAGGGATCTGCTGCCAGTCTTTGGCTTTGGGACCAGCTCAGATCCTCCCCATCAAGGCTGAAGCTGTTTGCTCAGGACTTAGTATGCCATAACCTGTCCTACTGCCACCCACACCTTTCATGGTATGAGGGTGCCCGGGCAGTGCAACCCAGGATGGGAGACAGCATGTTCCTTTCTGGTGGGCATGGAAGGGATTCTGCTCACTCCCACAGGGAGACAGGGCCTTTTTGAGGTAGAAACACAATGAACAAGCCTTCTGCTTTCCTTTCATGAGCTGTACCATGGCCTTCTGCTGATCTTCCTGCGCCTTCATTTTCTGTACTTAAAATTAAGCCCACAGGCTCTACCTGTATACATGTCAAATAATTCCTTTAAATGAGCAGAATGTCCTGGAGTAGTGGCATTTTCTGGTTGTGTTGCCATCCATTGTATAAATCCCCGATTGCAAGGGATTTGAAGAACGCCAAAACAAGAGTAGGACAGTTGAGAGCTCAAATTCTGTTGAAATCCTCTGAAAACTCCAGTTTAGCAGAGTAAAATGAGGTGGCGAAGCCCTTGGATATCTATAGATTTTTGCACAGTATAATACACCAAGGTGGGAAGAGATGTATTTAGAATAGGTCTAAAGAGCTTAAGTTTTTGTTTATAATAGTTTCCAGTGCACTAGACTGCATATTCATGGCAAACTGCTACAAAGACAACAAGCAAAGGAAAATGCAGGCTTGTTCAAGAATTATTCCCAAACAGCAAAGATCTATGGATTATGGAATAATCCCCACAAGGGATTTATGCCATACTGACTCTCCCATCCATTATAAGATTACAGGTGCAAGGTGAAACACTTTAATTTTGTCCTTTGTGCCCTACATTCAGATTTTTGAAGAACACTCTCTCAGACTGTTTTTTCCAGGATTCTGCCTTATTCAGTAATATGTAATGGACGGGGTTACCCGCAGGGACCCTGCCTCCTTCCTTCACTGCTATGATGAAAGGCAAGAGCCTTCCAGGAAAGCCAAGATGGATTTGTGGCCAAGGAGCTGCCTGTGGAAGTTGCAGCCGGTGCCAAATACCTCTGTATGAGATTATAAGGTGATGTGATTTCTGGCTGCTGCTGATCAGTGTTAGCAGCTAGGGCTTAGACTGCGACTTCTGATGGTCGGTGCTCTCCGTGCCCTGCCTGGGCCAAGATTATGGCACTCCCATACTGCTGATGGCACTGCAGGCAGAGCCCCTTCCTAACCCTGATAGCATAATGACATGCTTCAAATAAACTCACCTGAAAACACATCAAAAAAAGAGCAAAAACCATGATTTTTGCTAAACTTCAATTTTCTGATAGAACCGCATTGCGAAGCAGTCACACGTCATGTTTCGTCAGGTGACCTCACATATCAGCAACCATCAGCAGACTGGGAATGCATCACTGGAAACCCCCCTCCAACTCCCAGCCTAAATCTTAGCAGAGCTCAGATGCAGCCCGTGCAATGTGGCCAGAGAGATTTAAAGCTGCCTCACATCAATATATCTTGTGCTTTTAAATTACAAACTCTACCGGTGTCAGGCACACTTAAAATCAACAGGGAACCTAATCTCCGCTCCGGTTGGGTATCGATTTAACTACATTGACTTAAATTCAAACATAGTAAATCAATAGAGATCCCTAGCATTGACATAAAAACGCAGGTTAAAGGTACTTCTATCAGTGTAGCTTGTCCTAAGAAAAATAATTTTAGCAGGATTAATTTTTTTTTGCCTGCGTTTCCCTCTGGATATGGTTGGACAGTCACAAGCAGGCAGGTTAGTTCCTTAAGACATGTAAGACACAACAGCATTGCTGAAAGGAAGAAACCTCCAGGAGAGGCTGAAAAACCAGAAGGCAGTACATGCCGCTGTGTCCTGCAAAGCTCAGCTGTCCCTGTTTGCATATGCCCATGGGCATTCACATGGGCATGTGAATTCTGCCAGTTTTTTGCCAGACTAAAATGAAGTAACTGAAGCCACTTGCACCAACAGTCTGAGGTCAAATTAAACCATCGTGGGACCTGGAGAGGACTGGATTCTGTGCCAGCTTGTAGTGGGAATTTCTTACTGGGTCTGAGGCAAAGAATATTAATAAGAAAATCAGAAGAGTGGATGCATACAAATGGTAGCAATGGATAGTAAGAGGCAGATTGTTTCCTAGCAACACAGGCTTTAGGCTTGCTAGTTTTGGTTAGCATTTTCTGACTAATAGCTGCAATTTTTATCTGTACTGCTGCTCACTTGCCTACCTGTGCTGAAAGAGAGAGAAAAAGCAACAGAGAACGTAGGATAGGATCCATCTGTGCTAGACTACATGTTTGAAGGCGAGATCTCTGCCTGTGAGGGATTTGCCAGCGCTCTGAAAACCGACAGGCTGAAAGCGCCTCTTGAGATGCCCATTTCTGCCATGTGTGAACTAGCTCAGACCTGGACCTTGTGCTTCAGGCAGCTAAACCAGGGCACATGAGTTTCACCTCCACTGTGTTTTGGCACTTCCCTCCTTCCCTATCTCCATTCCACAGTACCATGTGCTCCAGGAATACCCCATGGCTAATTCTGCTCTCAGTATCATCAGTGAGAGACCCTTGACTTCACTGGTAATAGGGCAGAGCCCTTTTATTTATTTATGGATTTTGTCTGTGGCTTTATTTACACCATGTCCTCAGAGAATAATGTAGGAAACCAGCTTCTCTGTGTGTGTGTGTGTGTGTGCGCGCGCGTGTGCGTATGTATAGGTCTTGGCATATTGGGACTTCTGCTCACCTACTGCAAGGTAAATAATTAATGATTGTATGTCTGTTAGTAACCTTTTCTGAAGGTGTTTGAAAAATGCCTTCCACTGCTAGGGTGCTACAAAAGCAATTCCTAATAAAACCCCCAACCATTCCTTTAGACACTATCTGTGACCAATAAGGGCTTGATATCGCTGTCAACTAAAGGTCTGATCTGGGGTTTCCGCACGTACACTTCAGGACCAGCTCCTTACTCAGGCTCACGAGCTCTGCTTTCTCCATACAGACCTTGCTCACTTCTCCCCAGCCTGTCAGTACTTCCAGCGCTCAGCCTCTCTCATCCTCCTGGAGACCTCCGTGTATTTTAAGTCCAGTTTCCTTTCTGCAAGAGGAAAGAATGTGAGAGATGCTTTAGAGCGCACGTAAGTTTTCACGTTGTCCTTAACTCCTCTGTGCTGCCGCAGAGGAAAAAAATCACCCAGTTCAAGCAAATGCTGCGGAGCAATTACTGTAACACAGGGGGTGGTGGAGTCAGGGAGAGCAGCTGCTGCACCCCAAATGACATGGGCTTGCAGTCCCATGCCCTCCAGTGATCTGTCTGCAGCTCCACGTATTTAAAGCCAAGGACCAGGGCTTTGCCAGTCCATGACATCTCTAGAGGCGATGCCACCAGCTCCTCTGTCTCACTTCTTTCCCCATAGTTTGGGATCTCCACAGCCTTCCCCTCCCCAAGAGAAGGGCTGTAGAATAAATCTTACTAGACACCAGAGAAGTCACACAGGAGAATGAATCACGAGAATACCCAGCCATGAGAAAAGCTTATGCCAACCCTTGTGCTTTACTAGGACAAAAGCAGCAGATCCACAAGACATGAAACCACTGGAAATGAGGCTTCATTCAGTCCATGGGACTGGCTGTTTATGTCCTACATTCAGTTTTTATCTGCTGTGAAAAACTGTCTGGGTAAGAGGAAAGCAAGCAGGTTTTTGACGTACAAAGAAAGCAAGGCCTGATTAACTGAAGAGGGAGAAGAGATTTCATTTATTCGGGTTATTTAAAACTCTGCAGTCTTTGTTAACAGCTGCTCAACTTGAACAAGCAACCTCTCTCTGAAGGAGTCAGCCCTGCTCCTCCTTCACTGCAGAGCTGGGAAAGTGCCCATCCGCATGAGTGAGTCATCTGGACAGGCTTCCAACAAAGACTGCTCTGGCTAGGAGGAAAGCATAAGCCCCAAACTCTTTACTTTTCCTGGCCTAAGCTGTAAGTAGATGAGAAGAGGGAGGGAGGGAGTACAGAACTATTTATTTCCCTTTCTGCTTAGGTTTAGAAAGGCTAAAGAATGGAAAGAGTCTGTGGGCAGGGACCCAGAGGGATAAATGAATGTGACTAGATAATGAGACCTCAAAGCCCAGCAATTTGCTTTAAAACCTCAGCCTACCTTATCTGAGCTCACCAAGATGATTATCTGCCACCTTAAACTTTTCACAGATCTTTGGCAGGGGCATGTGGGCACCCACCGTGCAACTGACTTCAGCAATGATTTTTGTGGGTGTGTTACTGGTGGCTCCACAGTAACAGAACTGAAAAACACCGGACAGGGAGTTAATGCCAAGACAAAAGAGAGGGGATGCTGCAAAGTGGGGAATGCTTTCACACTCCTAGAAGCCCGTGGGAGTAGAAGGCACCCAAAAGTCAGGGATGTTGACTGCCGCAAGCCACTTGCTAAGATCATGGGACTCCCTCTTCCATGGGGTAAAACACATGGCAAAGCGGAGGGCACAGCAGTGCCAGACCTGCTCGTAAAGGATGTTGCTAATGTGCAAATAATGGATTTTCAAGGTGATATTGAATGATGTTATTACTATTTGGCAACATTTTGTTTAATTTTGTGCTTATAATAAATCCTGAAGGTAAGCCTTGGATTGTGTTGGCCTGTCACATGAGTAAACATAATGAATGTACAATTAAATGAATTAATGAGTAAGGTGATACACCAGTGAAACACTCCTCTTCATGGCAGAATGCATCCCATCGAAAGCAATGGGGTTTTCCTACCAGCTTTTACAGCGTAGAGAAGGCAAACAGACCGCCTGTGGTTCTAAATCAAGGATGAGAGTCTTCCACCTCTACCCATCTCATCTGTCCCACCAGGACCCATGGTAGATAAGCACTCTTCAGCACAGGGGGAGGAGGCTGATCCGCTGAAACCTCTGCATATCTTCTGGCCAGACTGATTCACTGTTTCTCTGCACCCCAGGGAATTCCTGTTGGTTTGGCTCATTTCTTCACTTTTCACTTTTATTATGACTGTAAGTTCTTCGAGCAGATCTTGTCTTTTTGTTCTGTGGTTGAACAGCACTCAGAGGAATGTCTTCTGGGCATGAGAACAGGCCAGGAAAATCCCCAAATAATAACCTGGGAAAATCCAGAGCTGAAAATCCAGCGTATGCCCTTCTTCAAAGGATAGGCCCACAAAAGCGATCAGTGCTGCAAATGTGTCTGCTGAAGTTGACCTAAAACTGCTACTCGGTGGAGTGAGATTGTCCTTTGTGAGCTACCAGAAAGCAGTGTGTCTTCTGCAGCAGCTCTTCTGTGAAGACCTCAGGGATTCCCCTCCCGCTTCCAAAGACATGAGGAGTCCCTGCAGCACGACCGATTAACATCAGAGCGTGGTGAGATTTTACAATACAAATGGCCTGACTGCACAAAGCTCCTGTGGTAGGATCAGTCAATACAATGCGTCCCAACTGCTTGGACCCCAAGTCTGCCCTGAACGAGAAGTCTTTCAGTGTCCATAAACACATGTAGCATTCCACAAAAGCGACAGCTATTCTTTTAGAGGCAGCTATCTGGACCCAGGTCATTAAAACCAGAACATCACACAGTAAAAAATATTGGGTGCCTGAAATACCTCCGAAGCCCCGAAGCTGTCACTAAGGGAGAACAGTGCGGCTGTCCATCAGCAGCGCAGCCTCCCTCCTCTGCACCCCTGGCCTTTCCCGGTTTCAGTCTGGAAAGGTGGAAGGGGATTTCAGTGTATCTATTCAGTCATCAGCTGATGAGCTGCCAACAACTATGTTAATTTTCCCCTGTTGTAATAGGCCGTTTAGGGCCCCAGCCAATGACCAGGGAAGCTGCTGGAAAGAGTCCCACTGATTTCAATGGCTGTCCAACAACATGCAGCCATATACGCCGAAAATTAAACACAGACCCGCCAAATTCGCTTCACACAGGCCACAGGACTGTCCTCTGTTACTCGTAATTATCATTATTATTGTCATTACTGGATTTGAATTAATCCCCGTGAGTGCAGATGGACAGAGATTTTTATCGAACACAAATTCTGTCATTTAACTCAGACTTCCTCAGAACTTAAAACAAAGGAGAATGGTTCCAGATGCTGCTCTTTTCCTTTTGCATCCCCACAGCTGCTGACCAGCTATGGTGTCCACAGCAAAATCTGAATTTCTTTTAAGTGAATTGTAAAATCTGTCCAAAAATTCTTTACATACTGCAACAAGAAAATAAAAACCTTAAGCTGAACAGCAGAAACTGGTAAAGCTGCCAAAGGAATGTTAACAAGTTAGCTAAAGACAGGGATCATTAACATTTAAAAAAAAATATGACTGCTCTGTAGTTTAAAAAAAGAACTCTAATTTCATCTTTTAGCTTTATAGATAATGGTGGGTTTGTGGGAAAGGAAATCGTTCTGTCAGCTCTGCATGTATCCCATTAACACTTTTTTAATAAAAGGAGCTCAGAATCTATCACCACTTTGATCTCAGTTCAATAAAACTAATCCTAGCGTTGGTTTTAACATGGACATTTAATTGTGTTTAATCACCTTCTGCAAAAATCAATTTAGTTGACATGATACTGACCAGGACTGGTCAGCAGAGATAAGGAAGAGCTATGTTCTAGCTACTCCATCCTATTACACTCACCTCTAAGCAGGAAACTAATTAAAGTGGTTATCCTCACAACACCCTTGGGAGGAAGGGAAAATGCTACTCTTGGTTAGGTTTTTTTTCAGATTAAGAACTCAAGAAACAGTAAAATTAAATGACTTCCTCAAGGTCATATAGTAAATCTCTGACAGTGCACAGAAAGAACTTCTTGTTTCAAGCTGGCACCCTCACGCCTAAATCAGTTCTTTGCCTAAAATTAAGACATCTGTCACTAACTAACCTGATGCTGATCATGACCTATTTTGGTAGTCGGCTCTTCTTAAACTGCTGGTTTAAACACCGCTCAGTTTTGTATTGAACTTGCCCTGCAGAGCATAAACTTCATGCCAGTGCTCAATGAACACAAGGTTTTCCACCCAGAGCACAAAAGTGAATTTCAGGCATATTTTACCATGAAGCTTGCTTGGAAAGCTCTGGAATTGCCTCATGGCACTCTTTGTAATTCATGTCATAACTTAGATCTGCATTATTAACCACAACATTTTATATTTACAGAGCATCCTCCAGCCAAGGATCTCAGTACACTTCCTATCTATTATTAAAACCTTTCAACATTCCTGTAAAGTGAATTTGACATCATTTAGGAGATGGAAAAACTGGAACATGGAGAGGAAAAAGGCCAAAAATTTAAAAAGAAGTTATTTGAAGATTTTTCTGTTATTTTCCTTGGAAAAAAAAAGTCATTTGTATGTATGTTTAAAAGTTCTCAGACTTGACAAGAGTAATAAAGTTGTTCAGACAACCATGACCATCATAGATGTGCCTAGAGATGATCGTGCCTGATACAGTCTACAGCAATTCTCAAAACAGCAATGAGAATATTACATATTCCTTGTTTTATTAACATAGACTGTATGTGCAATTATCTGTGGCACATGCTTATCCTTACTCTAAAGAAAATAATACATATTCAATTTTCATAATAGCCAACAAAGCCTTGTGAAAGGTGACTTGCGCTAGTTCTCTGTTCTAGCTATGAAGTATGTTTGCTGTGTCTAATTAGCCTTTAGTGCCTCCTTACTCCTGTCAAGAATAATCCGCAACTGGCTGAATGGCAGCAGAGAAGAACTGTGCTGGAGGAACTTGGAAGAGGTTCGTATCTTCAGGACAACGTTGCTTTCAGACAAAGCGCGTCAGCTGGAGTCATTGGCCGATTCCCTCGGGATACTTCAGCGTGGGTCAGCAGCTCATTCAGTAAACACTGATCAATGCCCCAGGTACAGGCTGGGGGTTTGGTTGTTCCGGGTTGTAAGAAAATCGGATTTTTCCTACTTTGTGACTCAAGTTTGTGATGTGGAGTGCAATAAAGGATGGTTTATTTTCCAGGCACTCAAAGCTTCTTCAAGAAAAGAGAGAAAGAAAACTAACATTCTTGACTTAGAAGCAAAATCAAATAGACGTTTAATATGCTTTATGTCATCTGAAATATAAAAAAATCTTGGGATATTCTCTAATAAGCACTCTGGTGTAAGTATAAAAAAATAAATCTGGCTTCAACTTTACTGCAAACCTACTGAGCTGCCAAACAGACTAAATCTTGCAGATGAGTTGTAGCACTGCAATTACATGCTGCGTTTATGCCACCTACAGGCATTAATACCAGCTTTTCAACAGGTTTGCCTGCCAAAATTTCTATGTACTTCTTTTTTGGACTGCTGTGAGAAGACTCCATAGTAGTCAGCCCTGACCTTCGACCCATAAAAACATTCTGTTCAGCTTATTAAAAATTAACACAAGTATTTGATTAATCTGATTCACTAACTGAACATGCCTCTTCCCTATCACTTAGGTACTGTAACTATGAAGCAATGAGGATACTGAAATCAACTTTATCAAGTGCCTTTTGTAATGGGTGGCAAGTGTTACAGCAAACCCAGAAATAGCCTACAGCCTCCACTGAAACCCAGCAACTCTGGGGGTGATATACAGACAGACCTCCCAACAGCATGTATTCCTGTGCCCAAAATAAGCCATGCAATGAACAATGATGGTGTAATTACTTTGAGGGATTTAGGCAATGAGTTTGAAGAGCCTCTTTTTATGCAAAAAAACCCCAAACCCTCATGGATGCTTTTATGAAGGCAAGCGATGGGGACGGAAGTTTTCCAACAGAGACATCAGCATCTCCAGTAGGGCTGTACAGCCTCACGCCGCTGTCTTGGGGAAGAGGCTATTTTAAAAGCCAGTGGGGAAGTGCCACCTGGAGGACCACTGTCCAGGTCCCCCTGCAGCCGGCCTCTCCCGCAGCTCTCCTGAGAATCGACTCCACTGGCTCTGTTCACATCCCCAGGCCGGAGATGATCACAGGCCATGGTCTTGCAGCTGCCATCTCTAGCCTCCTTGGAGCTTAATTTCCTGAGAATTAAGTCAGAACACGCACAAGATAATTAAAAGAAGTTCTCTCATCCTTCTTTCCTCACCCCAAGGGACATTTTAGAGTATATACTATTTACCAGCCGCAAAACAGTCTGTTGTTCAATAGAGACACTTGCTTCCACTTTAAATAACTCAGCAGATGTTACTGCCTTTTTGTTGTAATCTCTGTGATTTTCCTACAGTCAGACAGCTACGGACAGTGCCGGGGGATCAATTTTTGCATTCAAGCCTCTCAGGCTGCCTGCAAGCTCTCGGTACAGAAGGAATTTAGGCGAGCTCATGTCGTACTGTGCTAACAGCTGCTCTGATGGTAGCTGGTCTGGTTTTTGGATGGCTGAGAGATGTGCCACAGACTGGGAGAGAAGGGGCAGCTCTGATGCTGTGAAGGTTTGCGCCACTGCTTTGTCAGCCGGGAAATAATACCAAGAGGTTTCAGCAGAGTACCTGGCTAAATCAGAGGTGAGTTTGTTGCAGGGGGAGCATGGTAGGCTTGTTTGTTTGATGTAGGTACCTGGAGATGTGCAGGACTCCTGTCAGACTAGGGCTGGATTTCTCTCCTCCTTCTGACTAAGAGGGATAACTCTCCTGGAGATGTGAAAGATTAAATTCTCTTGCATCCTGAAACCAGACTGCTGCTCGGGCCAGTGTTCGCCTCCTCAACTCCACCTTTAATGAACAACAAGGCTTTCACTTACTTACAGAACTGCCATAGCAAGTAGGGCGGCCTCTTCCATTTTTATTTAGAAGTGGGTTGTTCACCCCATCTCTCAGCTCACTCAAGCTCACTGCAGCCTCTGAGCTTCCCATTAGCTAAGGATGCCACCCGAAAAGATACGAGGGACACAGACAGACAGATCTTTTCACTCCTCAACAAACGCTACTGGCCACCACAAACCCCTGCCAAGGCATTTCTTGCCTGCTTCCGCGCAGATTTGCTTACCCCTGGAAGGAACATTAACTGCTTTAGTTAAGATAAGCAGAACTTCTGTGTGTCCATCCTGACGTGTCCATGGCATAACAACAACTGGAAAATAACCGTGGATGTGCTTAGTTGCGCAGGAGATGTTAGCAGTGTGGCCACAAGCACTTTTTGAGGCACAGATTACACATACTGGTCTATTGTCATAAGTGGTGCAACTGGTATTAGGATTTGGGGGAAAGCACAGGAAAATCATTCCTGGATGATTTTTGTACTAGGGGCTTCTGTTCTCCTTTACTCTCCTATCTTCAGTGTCTCTTCCCAGACTCTCTCCATCTTTACCTTTGACAAAAGCATCACTTCTATCATCGCTTTCTTCTACAATACCTTTCTCCAGTCCCCGCAGGTCTCTCCTGCTCACCTCTACCCTTCTCTTTTCATTCCTCCATTTACAAAAGGAGGCGGAAAGGAGCTACAATTTGGACACACTTCAAAGGTATTGGTTTCAGTTGCACAAGTTTCGCCTTTATCAACACTGTGATTATCTCCCGAGCATGGACTGCTGGCAAACTGAGCTCCAGCCCTTGGTCAGACTTCAGCAAGCTTGGTTACTGAAAGGAAGATTGCCCCGTGACTTAGGAAGCCCAGGATCAGTTTTCGGACACAAAATCCCTTTGCGACTCCGGATAGCTCCTTTAACCTCTATGTGATCTCGATTCATTCCTTTAACCCTTCAGCATATCATATATAAAGCAAGGGTAAGGAAAATCGTTGCTTCTGAATGATGCAGTGAGATGGTACTGTGGGGCACTTAGACTCCCTATGGAAATGAGAGGGAAATGAGCACCCAAACCTACAGAAGCGCTGTCATCTTTACAGTGAGAGGACCCAAAGCCGCATATATGAGGTGACCTGCTCCCCATTAAGGTACATAGAGAACTTTGCTGTGCCCGTGATGGGGCCATATGAAATCGGAAGAGCCCTCAGCACGGCGATGGCTCTAGCCAGGAAGAACTGAGTTGTGTGTGAATGATGTTAAATTCCCCCAGGATTGATTAGAAATAATTTCTTTTTTTTTTTTCCTGTGGTAATGCCAAGATGGATTTCTCCAACAGAAGTGCAACATAATAAGACCCTGAGCTTTGCCTTCAGACATTGGTCACGCCTGGTTAGATTATGCAAAATCAGCGCTTCAGCTTGACTGCTTCGCTAATAACTACAGCACTTGGATAAAAAAATATTTACACCGACTCCATGTGCTTCATTGCCTGCAATTAAACCACGAGAGATGCCACTGTCATAAAACACACGCGCCCCAGCCCACGCACGAAAGAGCTTCGACCGCCTTTCCCCATTTTAATCCCTATTTTCTCACTGGCTGGGTCTGCTGGGGTTAAACGCGCTCCAGCCCGAGCAGGCCCCGGCCGCCGCCTGACGAACTCCCCTCAGCGGCCGCTCCGCGCCAAACGCGCCAAACCCGCACGGCCTCTGCCCCGTTGCCATGCGTGATGACGTCTCTCTCTCGATTTTTCTCATTGGCTGCTCCGCCGATGACGGCACTTCCAAGTGCGCCTCTCCGCGATTGGTTTGTGAGAGAGCGCGGCGCGGGCTTTGATTGGCGGCCAGGGAGAAGAGGGGAGCGGGATTGGTTGGGAGCCGGGGGGGGCGCGGTGCATTGTGGGGCAGCGGGCGCGCGTGGAGCGGGGAGGGGGGGGTTCATGGCGGCCATCGGTGTTCACCTGGGTGCTACCTGTTCCTGCGCTGCCGTCTATAAGGTGAGGGGCTGAGGGGCCGCTCCCTGCGCCGTGTGCCGTCGTGGTCGCTCGGGGGTCCTTGCTAGGAGGAGGGGGTGGGCCGGGCCGGGCCGGGCCGGGCCGGGCCGGGCCGCGGTCATCTCTGTTCCCTCACGGCGCTGCCGGGTCATGCAGCGAGTAAAGCCCTGACGGGGCGCGGGGTGCCCTGAGGGGCGGCTCACCGGTGGTGCCTCTGTCCGCAGGATGGCCGCGCCGACGTGGTCGCCAACGACGCCGGGGACAGGGTCACTCCTGCGGTGGTTGCGTTCTCGGAAAGCGAGGAGGTGAGGCTTTGCTTCTGTGGTGGTGGTTTGGAGAGGAGAGGAGCTCTGCCTGCTGCTCACTTCTTGTTTTGTTTTTTTTTTTTTTATTTATTTTTCATTCAGGTTGTTGGCTTAGCTGCAAAGCAAAGTAGAATAAGAAATATTTCAAACACTGTAGTGAAAGTAAAGCAGATCCTTGGGCGAAGGTAAGAGAACAGGTGTGAAAGGGAAGGTGAGAAGTTTTCCTCGTTAAAGCTGGTCAGTGAAATGTAGTCTCAGCACTGATACTGAAGGCATTTTAATCTAGTGTGATAGTACTTAAGTTAACCTGGCATTGACAGGAGGGTATGTCATATCTTAAAATTACGTTATGAACTTCTTGTTCGACATTTCATTCCAGGGGTAAAGAGATGCGTAGTATTTTATGTCTGAATTTGTCTGCAAAAATCAAATTGTGACATTTAGTAACAAGTTGCATATGTGCTTTTGATACATACTTAAGTTTCTTAACTTTCCTGTGGCTAAAATCCACTGTGGTTTTATTTGCATGAAACTTTGTATTGCTTTTATTATGATTGTGAAACACATTGATGTAATGCCTGTTATGATTCTTCAGTTAGTGGAGCTGTGATGATTTGCACTGGCAGTTACAGCGATACTAGAACTAAACTTGTTGGTTTAGGTCAAACATCAGAGATGCGACAAAACTTTTCAGTGATGACCTAGCTGTGTGTTACAGCTCTTTCATTGAAAGGAGTTGACAAGATGATGTCTATTCTGATGTATTTCTCAGCACTTTTCAGAGGCATAACTTTACATAGTTAGTAGAGGGTTAAGGATAGTCAGCTTATTGCTGTCATGTTATTTCAATCATTGCAGCAAAAGTGCCACTGAAGTCTTTTATAATGATCATTGGAGGTAGCAGGTTAAAACAATGTGTTGGTGTTTGTTTTCCCTTTTCACTAACTAGTAGGTATTTTTTCAATCATTGGTTTGGGGAAGGGAGATTGAAAGGTACCAGCAGTCAGAACTGTTGGTTTTTCTTCTCCTGTACAGTGGAAACAGGAATTTTGGGTGAAGTATAGCTTCATATGCTGTAGATGTTATAAGGAATATCAGCAAGATGAATTTGTGCAATTACCCTTGAGCATGTGATTTATTTTGTTACTTTGAATTTGTCTGGACAGCTCTGGTGACCCACAGGCAGAGAAATATATTGCAGAAAGCAAATGTTCAGTGAGTATGATCTGGGTTTTTTTTTTTTTTTGTTCCCAGAATAACTTGTATCATTTTATACTTTTCTTCTTGGCATTGTTTGTGCCACAGCATGTTTGTGTTCTGTAGTGATCAGCTCTCATTATATAAGGTCCATTTGCTGCCATATAGAATGTTTCTGTTTTTATAAAGGAGAGAACTTAACCGTGTTCTGAGATCTGCCATCATAATATAGTCCAACAGAAAAATTATATATATCTCTTGGCCATTCTCAAAAGGGATGATTCTTAATATATTTGGGTAATAGCGTTGTGGCGTTTCTTAGCTCCAGTAGAAGATGCTCATTACAACATCTTGTGATAAAAACGCTTAACCACTTGATTTAATCTCAGTATTTAATTTGGATAATACTGTGCTTGTTACTAGAAATCTTTTTGCAAAATAAGAGAAAAATTATCCTGGAAGATACATTCCTGAAGAAGGAACGAGTGTTTCTCTGGTTTTTGACTGTTCATATTGACATGCCTATATAAATAGTTGTCATTTTTTCTTACGGAATATAAACAGGCAAGAACTTTTGTTCTAAATGTTGCTTTTGTACTAACGAAAACTTCTTCATAGAAAAAGAAAGTCTGTAGTCTTTAAGTCCATGTGAATGTCACTGTCATGTCTGTTGGATAATACAAGTTTTTTGTGGTCTTCGATAAGCATCTTGGAAGCATTTGTTCTCTTGTAGTAGAGTACTAACACAGAAAGTATTTACACAGTCCAGTGCTTTTTACTTTGAACAGAAACTAAATGAAACATTACTTTTTGTTAATAATCAAATTGCGTATCTAACAAAGATATGTTGGTTTTGCTTACAGATAACTGAGAAGAATGGAAAACTTCAATATGAAATAGATAATAAACTTATTAACCCAGAAGATGTGGCAAAACTAATTTTCAGTAAAATGAAAGGTATATAATAAGGAAAATCATAACATGTTTTAGTTTTTTAAGCTGTCCTC
Organism: Gymnogyps californianus; assembly: GCF_018139145.2. NCBI lineage: Eukaryota > Metazoa > Chordata > Aves > Accipitriformes > Cathartidae > Gymnogyps > Gymnogyps californianus. Next base: position 210,789,821 of record NC_059471.1, on the reverse strand, counting down.
ATATTTTTAAGATGTGGTGTATTGGTTTTTTTGCTTTTAATCAACATGTTCTGCCTATGTTTATAAACAGAAACTGCTCAGTCTGCATTGGGTTCAGATGTAAATGACGTTGTTATCACTGTACCATTTGATTTTGGAGAGAATCAGAAAAATGCCCTTGGGTAAGAGGATTAAGATTTTTCTGTTATTTAACATGCCTAAAGCAGACCGGCTGGCAGATCAGCAATGGGAATTCTCCTGCTGGACTTCAGCTTGCGACTATCAGTCAAGACATTGGGATGTTATCTGAATTGGGAAAATACGAAAGCAGGAGATTAAATCCTGACTTTAGAAACTTTTAATGGAATTCACTGTTGTAGCCAAAATGAAATTCTGAATCAGTTAAAATGAGAGGGAATTTTGGTATCATCAAGGATAGAATGTCATTTCAGATGTGGATCTTCAGTGTCCCCTTTGAAATGCAAATAGTTTCTCAACCCTCCTCCATAATTTCCCATCCCTTCATACAGCAGTGCGCACCAAACCAAGTGGTGTTACATGACTTTATTGAGGACTGTTTTGTCGGAGAGCAGATACGGAATACACACCAGTATTGAACTTGGAAGTTCTGTTTGAAAAAAATTCTGCCGTAAAAGTTCCTTCATAGGAAAACTTAAGTAGACTTAAAGCTGTGCATAATTGGCAGCATCTATTTCTACTTTCTGATATGTAGAAGCCGTAATGTTTAACTGTCATGAAATACTTAAAGCACACTTAAAGTTGGTCATAAAACATTAGTGAGCTGGGTATTTGCAGTATGTATAATGAAACATTCTATTGCTTTGGTATATGAGTTTCAAAATAACTTCAAAGTGGAAGAAACAACTTGCAGGGCAGTCCCAGGGTTACTGAACTTTCAAGAAAACATGTAAAGAAAATGTTAGAAGTGAGGTGCGGTAGCTTGATTTGGAAGTAAAATAAATTTTCCTAGCATGATATCTGTTGAAATAACGTACCAAAAACTTTTAATGCCACACTTGAAGATAAGTTACCAAGTTTGAGGGTGGGGTTTTTCATCTTGTAGTTGAGGGGGGTTTTGCTGGTTTTTATGAGGTCTGTAGACTGATACATCAGTGTTTTCTTTGACAATGAGCACACAGCAGATCCAACTACCTGAAGAACACAATAGCAACTGAACTTCTTGATACCTTTCTTTTCCAGTCACTTCGCTTTGTTTATACCATGCTGTAACCAAGTTCTGAGTTGGTGGTGTATGTAGTTCAGATGCAATCTTAATAGCGTGCGTGACTATAGTGAAATCATTAAAGTAAAATGAAATGCTGTTATGCCTTATCACAGGGAAGCAGCTGCAGCTGCTGGATTTAATGTTATGAGATTAATTCATGAACCGTCTGCCGCTCTCCTGGCTTATGGAATTGGCCAAGATTCACCCACTGGGAAAAGGTAAAATCCTAATATTTTACTTCTTAAATGTAAGCTGCTGTACTTAAATCCTGAGAAATCTTGAATCAGGGAATGCTGTGTAGCCTTAGCAGTCAATACAGAATTAATGATTTGAGGCTTGTTTTTCTTTTTTCTCTCAATAAAGCCAATAACAATTTAGAAGTTGTAAATCCGTAGTGTTTTAAATCCCTTTGTTCTGGTTTTTATTTTTTTAGAATTGTTTTTAAAGATTTGTCCCCAGATTCTGTCTTGCTCTTTAATGAGCTGACTGGCTTTAAGAAAAATGCATCCCTTCTTAAACAGATTTTGGCATAGCTGTTTTTTAATTGCGGGAGATGGGGTCATTTTACATATGGTAGAACAACTAAAGCCGAGTTCCTGGGTTCAGTAGGTGCATTGGATTTCCCTTAAGAATATTCAGATAATTTGCAAGATTTTCAAAATAGCAGACTGCTGTCACTGCAAACAGATGTCTTGTCTTTTTTTTCTTCTTGGTTGGTATTTATTTACTCTTCTCATAATTCTGGCCTATAATCTTGAATGTAATGTTCACTTCTCAATTGTGTCATAGGAAAAGTGTTGGCTACTCTCACTGTATGAAATAGACTAATTTTGTCCTTTAGGGAACATTGTCAAGCAGTCGGTGGTACTAAGATGCATTAAATACAAACACCCCAAATCAAATTCTCTTGACAAAACTGATGAAAACCTGCAACATGTTGTATGGTGGTCATCTTTTTAGAAAGTGTGTCGAAGTAAACATAATTTTAGATGACTTGTATTAATACTACTTTCTTTTTTTTTTTTACCATGGCAGCAATGTGTTGGTTTATAAACTTGGTGGAACATCGCTTTCTATCACAGTCATAGAAGTAAACAGTGGAATATATCGTGTGCTTGCTACAAACACAGATGATAGCATTGGTGGAGTTTGCTTCACAGAAGCTCTAGCACAGCACTTGGCGTCTGAATTTCAGAGGTAGGTTTTGAATTCCAAGCATGTTGCTGTTAGGACAGGAACTTCGTTATCTGGTGCTTGCTTTCAAAAAAAAACCTCATACTAGTTTGTCAGATCTAGCAGACTGTCTGCATGTGAAATGGCTTAAGTAAAGTTATTAAAGGAACAGTCAGCTGTTGGGGGCCGAGGAGGAAGGCTGGGAAATACTTGCTTTTGGGTAGATGTCGCCTGAAGTTCGGTGTTGAGCTATAAGGGCTCAGCTATGAACTGTTCTGTGTTTTGAGTGATGTACGTGACTACAGGCTGCTTACGTTCTTTCAGCCACAAGCTTTTGGGGTGGCAGGGAATTCACCTGTGTGGGTTTTGTTTGTTTTTCTTGTTGGCTTGAAGGACCGTGGAGGGGCTTGGGTCATCAGACTGAAGTCTGTATGGCAGGTCATCCTATGCTGAACAAAAATGGAACAAATGGCATTACCGTTAGCTCTAGTTGTCTTGAGGTGGTCAGTTGTGTACTATCACAGAAGGAGACTTTTTGGATGAAATATACTATTTTGTTGACGTGTCTAATGTTTGGTGTTCTAGTTCTTAATCTGTCATTAAAATTAGTTAACTTGCAGGCCTTTTCTTGCTGTCACTTACAGGATTTGTTCAGCTGAGAAACTGTTCAGAAAGACTTAAATCTGAATGATAAACACTAATGCCCGAGATCAGGGTGCCTCTACACAGTGTTCTTTAGTTGAAATTGGAAGTAGACACTTTCATTCTTTGCGAGCTTTCAGTAGTGGCATTGTAGATAATACTAAAATGTCTACAGAAGAAAAAGTTCAATAGCTTTAACCTGTTCTTCCTTTCGGAAGGTTAGTGTTATCACTTTAATGCCTGCCTTTCTAAACTGGTACCTCTTTTTTTTTTTTTTTTTTTTTAAATGTAGGTCTTGTAAACATGATATTAGAGGAAATCCCAGAGCCATGATGAAGTTAATGAACAGCGCTGATATTGCAAAGCACTCTTTGTCAACCCTCGGAAGTGCAAACTGTTTTGTAGATTCATTGTATGAAGGATTGGATTTTGATTGTAATGTGTCCAGGTAAAGCAAATCTTGAAGCTACTGCTTTTATATAAAACTATGCTTGAAGTCTTTCTAGGTGGCATTTAGAATGTTCAATAAGCTTTGATTTTTGGTGGCATTAATTTTAGAAATGGAAGTAAGATAGAAGACCAACTTGCTTGCTTTCAGCTTTGTTTCATATTGATCTTTCTGTTATGATGCGATCTGTAGTAGTTGGGGTAGTAACACTAACAATGTTGCCGTAATGGTTAGAAAATAAAGTGCAAAAAGGCACAAAGAGACCCCATCTTTGGAGTCTGGTTGTTGATGAAAGGGGAATAGATACTGTAATTACTTAAGGTGGTTCCCCCCACCGCATTATTGTTTTTGTTGTTGGATTTTCCTTAAAGAAAAGATGACTTTTGGACTCTTTCATCTAAATGAGCTCCAGAACAATAGGAGTCATGGAAGTCTTGATGTTGCCTCTTTTTGACAGCTGGAGTAGAAAGATGTTTTCTGTCTTTTTTGTTCATGCTGCTGTGTCCTACTCTAAGTCTTTTCTCTCTTGGGATGATCCCTTATTGAGGTGTTTAGGTAATTTTGATTGCTCTTCCAGTCAGCAGCAGCTTTAGCAAAATGAAATAGACTTTTCAATTCCAGAACTGTGCATCCACTGCTGCAGCAGTTGGATCTGGTAAAATAAGGCACGGTATGTTTGCAAGTGTGAGAAGCAATACTGTATAACTTGTTTTGGTTCAGTTTTGGGTAATGATGCTAGTCCTGTGGACTCGTGTTGCAGGATTTGACTTGCTGTATTCATACAGAGTAAAACTTCCTCTTCAGGCTTGAAAGAGCCCAAAGCAAGCACAAGTTTGTTTTTCAGTTTGCTTAACCTACTCCCTGTGTTGCAAATCAGGACACAGCTTGATTTGCCTCTGAAAATTCAAGAGGCACATTTGTGTCTTTGTGTCTCCATTTTAAAGATGATGAAGCAGTTCCAGGATTTTTGCTTCTTTTTTTCTTGTGTGAGTCAAGACAACAATACTGGTTTTTCTCTAGAGTACACTGAAGAAGAATGAATGTGCATTCCATGTAGGTATTAATGATGGAATCAATAGCACAGATATTTTCACAACAGCAGCAGAAAAAATCGCTTCTTCAAGATTAATAATTGGGAAATAAGATTTTTTAAAAAAATCCCTTAGTACCAGGTATAGCTAGAGAACCAAAGTATATTCTAAAAATGATTTTTCTTCCATTTCAGTTATTTGTCTCTAATGTATGAGATGACACTTCTTGAATTTTTTTTTTTTCTTCTAGGGCCAGGTTTGAACTTATCTGTTCTTCACTTTTTAGTAAATGTGTAGAAGCAATTAAAAAGCTCTTGCAGCAAGTTGGATTTACAGCAGATGATATAAATAAGGTAATAATAGAAATTACTTGTCTGTAGTATGCTTTATAACTCCACAAGAAGAATATTTGAGGCCTGTTTTCCTTGCAGACTGAGATTATTTCATTATGTGTTTAAGCATTTTTGGCTCAGATCCAACAAAGTATGTAGACTCAAGATCTTTAGAACTCCTATCTTTGATTTCGGTTACTTGAAGTTAAGTATAAGGTAGAGTCAGAGTCAACCATGTGTTTTTACTGTTGCATATTGAGTAAATGGTAGAGGATTTGTCTCCATTTGGTGTGTTTGCGTAGCTCTTGGTAGAGCTGAGGAGTACCTTCTTTTAAATTTAGTATATAGACTTTCTTCTACCTTCACTGAGCTTTGGATGGGATTTGCTGACACTTCTGAAGAAAGCCCGAGCTTAGACTTTTGTCTTACGAGTTGAACAAATCGCTTAGTGTCTACTTGGTGCCTATGCTCCTCCTTGTTAGCTTAAAAAGCTTAGGAACACATTAGATGCCAAACCATAGAGTGCTTTAATACCAAAGATGGTGAGTAAAGTAGCAAACATTACTAGTTTCATTCAAATGTCTTTTTTTGCTTTGGTTTAAGAGAGTAACTTCATCTCAATGCGTGTGCACCTGTGTGTGGCAAAAAGTGCTGCATTTATTGCTGGTGGAATTGGCACATAAATTCTGCAGCAAAAGTTAACTGGCGCTTTTAATGATACTTGATGCTATTTCAGACTCTTAATTAGTGTTTGTCACATCTGAGTTTCACTGGTAGGATAATGAAGTATCCCAGGCCATTGTTCAGAGAATGTCTTTTGTTTTCTGGTGGCAGTATTTTTTAGGTGGCTCAATGTGATGTTCTCTCAGGCCTTAATGCTTTTTTTGGAGGGGTGGGGGGTGGGGCACCTTAAATATAAAAATAAACTTAATTTACAAGTCTTAAGTTATATTTTACATGAAGAAAAGTGGGAATTAGCTTTCTCTCCAGATCTGGTGGGGCTAATAACTTTCCAGATAGTGGGGCTAATACCATTTAATGTCTCTAATAACACGGATGATGGGGTAGCATGTGCTCTCAGCAGGTTTGCAGACAGTACCAAAATGAGGGGAGCAATCACTACCACTGTAGGTCAAGGCTGCTATTCAGAGGGGTTGAAAAAGGCAAGAGAGATGTATATAATAGAATAGAATATTTCAGTTGGAAGGGACCTACAATGATCATCTACTCCAATGGAGAAGAATATAACGAAGATAAACAAAGGCAAGTGCAGAGTCTGGGATGGAGTAATCCTGTGCAGCAGGACAGGCTCGTGGTTGCTAGAAAGCAGCTTTGCAGGAAAAGATGTGGGGGTTCTAATAGGCAGTAAGTGTGATAGCAGTCAGCAGTGTGCCTCTGCAGCAAAGAAGGCCACTTGCATGCTGGGCTGTAATAGCAAGGGTGTAGCCGTGGGTGTAGGAAAGCGTTTGTTTCCCTCTTTGGCACTTGGACAGAGTGTCCAAATACAGTCTCATCATTTTTGGGCTTCACAGGAGACGAAAGGTACTGACCTACTGGTGCCAGTCTGGTTGGAGGGCTACCGAGATGGTTTGGGCCAAGAGAGCTGGGTTTGCTCACCTGTAAGAAGAGGCTCAGGGGAGACTAGTGCTGCCTACAGTTACCTAATCGAGACAAAACCTGACTTACTCCTTCCAGTAGGTGTATGATGGAAGGGTGAGTGGCAAGCAGCACAAGTTACAACATGGGGAAATTTTAGATACCAAGAAAAGAATTTGTAGTGTGAGGGTAATCAAACACTGAAACAAGGGCCCTCAGTCTGTGGAATTTATATCCATGGAGATAAGGTCCTGAGCAGCCTGTTGTGACTGGACCTGTTCTTGGCAGGAGGTTGGACTAGATGACTTGTGGAGGTCCCTTTCAGCCTGGCATTATTTTATGATTAATTCCTCAATTTTTAAAATGTTACTTCATCTAGCTGACGCTTACTATAAGAAACACTTTTTCAAGACACCGTTCCAAACTTGCAGGCTATTTCCTTTAATTTCAAATACAAAAGTAACAGAAGTCAAGCAAAGATGGCATCAGTTTTTCTTTTAACAACTACAGATGATAAAATATCCCAGAGCAGTTTGCATTTCTGTGTTGCAGGTTGTGATCTGTCTGTTTTATCTGTCAGAAGAAAGATTTGAAATCATTAAGGCATGTTTTCCAGGTAGTTCTGTGTGGTGGGTCTGCTCGAATCCCAAAGCTACAGCAGCTGATCAAAGACATTTTCCCAACTGTGGAATTACTGAATTCAATTCCTCCAGATGAAGTTATTCCCATTGGTGCAGCCATAGAGGCAGGAATTCTGCTAGGGAAAGAGAATCCTTTGTTAGAAGAAGCAGCACTTATTGAGTGTTCCGCCAAAGATATTCTTCTTAAGGTAAGGCTTAGAAACTTAGAAAATTTTACTGCTGCAATGAATATACAGTGCTACTTATGAATGACTGATGATTGAGAAACAGTGTTGTTTTATTATTAGTTCTACAGATTGGCTGTAGGTCAGCAGTAAGTGGTAACAGGTTTATTGACAAGAAAATTGACAGGAAAAACTGCTTGATTTTAAGGGGAGATAGATTGTGTCTTTCCTGTGTTGTAATAGCTGGACTTTTTCATTTTTTTTTTTATAGGAACGTCAAATTTTTTTTTTTTTTTTACTTGCTGTGATAGTAAATGTGGCAGAGAGCATGAATCTTGGATTTCTTTTCTCATGGAGCACTCTTGTAACGCTTCTAGCTCAGTAAAGTACTTAGAGAAAGGCATGAACTTTTTTTTTCTTTTTAAAGGGAGTAGACGAGTCAGGGGCTGACAAATTCACAGTGCTATTTCCATCAGGGACACCATTACCAGCTCGAAGGCAGCACACCCTGCATGCTCCTGGAAACACTTCTTCTGTATGCCTTGAGCTATACGAGTCATTGGGGAAAAGTCCCATGAATGAAGAAGGTAAATTTGCACAGGTGAGTATATACACATTCATAGGCATTTTTAATATCAACCACTTGGAAATCAAATGAATCTGGGGGGGGGAAAAAAAATTAAAACCGAAACCAATCCCACCCCTACCAAAACTTCTTGTTACAAAATTAGAATGACGTGCATCTCTTTGGAAATGGTCTTTAAGCGTTCTTCTATAAATGTGTTACAAAGTATTGTGCACTTTTTTAAAGTTTAAATCGAAGTTTCCCTTTTGAATTTCTAAATGGCTGACTGGGTTTGATGTTTGGCGCTACTGTAGTAAGCTCACCTGGGATAAGAGATCATAACCAGTCATTCCAGTAGTGTGCATCTCCAACATTTTAGAAATAAAACTGCTGGAGGTAATGACGTAGCTAGTGTCTGTACTATTGCTTACTTTTTGATCTTCCTAGATTGGACAGGATCTTGGTATTAAATACCAGATTTGATTTTTCACAGTGGTAAGATGGTGTGATTAAATCTTCACCCGATACAAAGATATTACTCGGGAGTCAACCCATTGAGAGAACACAGCTTGTTTGAAACAGTGATGATGTGCTTACCTTGGCTTCAGTGCACTTAAAGCATCACAGAGGGGGCAGATGTGGCTGAAATGGATGAAACACTTGAGAAAATTGTTATTCCACCTTGGTCCTGCCCAAAGATCTTGAAGGGGATAGGCAAAGGATGTTCCCTCATAATTACAGAACTGATCCTAAGTAAAGGAATATGCTCAGCTCTTACTGTAGTTTGTGGGAGTTGCAGGTATTCCAGCTATCTTACTGATAGACCCGGAAACAAAACCACTGAAACAGTAGTGCAAATAGCTAAAAATGGATAGATTTGCACTACAGATGAATGAAGTCCACTAGGGCATGCTTTGATGTTGAATCATTAGTATGAGATGCTGAACAGAATGAATTGCACACCTTAGCTATTGTGTCACTTCCATTAAACTGCTGTGCAAGGATTTAGAGAACTTGATTATAATTGAACTTCTCTTTTTTTTTTTTCTTTAATTAGATTGTACTCCAGGATTTAGATAAAAAGGAGGATGGCCTACATGATATATTAACTGTTCTCACTATGAAAAGGTACCCAAAACATTTATTGTTCTGCTGTTTAACTTGCTATGTCACACTTCTGACAAGCAGTCTTTTCTCCAGTTACAGAATGTTTAATTTTGTGTTGAGAAATTTCAGCATCTCATTGCTTACAGGGCTGTGTCCTAGCAGGGGTAAATTCTCTAGGAATATGGGTTTTATGCAGTACCTTCTGTGCTTTCATTGTTTGATTCCTAACGACATAAATCTTAACACAGTTGTATAGATGATTTTTAGCAACTTCTGAACCGTTGATCAGTTTAACCATGCCTGAGAGCAGTCCGGATCTCAAATTTCCTGTGGAAGGGGGTCAGGTAGTTCTGTTCAATGCCCACACTCTTAGGGAAAACTGAAGTAGAACCTGTCTTTATTGGTTGCTAAGGAATCCATGAAGGTCTTCTCATATGCAGCATTTGTGATGAAAGCCTGTGGCTCTATCCTTTCAAGAGGCAGGGTTGTTAAGCATGAGAAATAAAGCCACAGGAAATCAGGCTTCATAAATCTACTTTTTACAGAATTACCTGTTTATTATGGGAAAATATGAAGTATCTTATGGCAGGGTGGGGACTGGGGAGGACATGATATTGAAGAAATTTCTCAGTTTTAGGCCTTAATAGGCCTTGGGCTCATTTGAAATACTCTAAATAGTTTATAAAGATATCAGAAGGTGGAATTCTAAGTAGTCAAAGCATGTTTGTCTCCTGAGGACTGTCCTGAAGTTCATGTTGCTTTTCTAAATAATACGAAAGCTGTCTAGATGTTGCTGAAAAACTAAATGCCTGCTTGCTACTTGAGTTCAAAATACTTCATTTTCTTACATTAACTATCAGGTGTATTAATGCTCTATTAATAGACTTCACCTAAAATACCTTGTTAGTCATACAGAGATTTGCACTTAGCATTGATAAGAAAAACGTCTTAGGTATTATATATGCAACTGTGTAGCGCAGAAAAGCTGCATTATTTTAAAGGAGTTTTTAGTAATATTTAGGTGAAAAAGATGGGGAAAGTTCACTAGAACACACCTATTTCTATCTAAACATTGCATGTGACTGTTGTATGTCTAGGTGAAGTAGGAGTCAATATTGTCTCTAATTCTTGGATTTTGAAAATTAAGGTTTTCCTCGTTGAAGGAGATCCTTGGTATTTAAAGACTACTACTTTTAAAAAGTCAAGGTCTCATGCTTTGAGAAGACATGCTTATCTGTTGGTTGCTGTTACTCAGAGTTCTCAAGATGAATATTTTGAATATTACTACATATTCTAGTTACAAACCTGTACTAAATAAACTTAGTTACAATATTTAAACATATTCCTGAATCTGTTCCAACACATGTAGAGAAGATACGTGCTTTAATGGAGGGCAAGAAGTGCCCTCTAAATACTCAATAAACTAAACCTAATTTCATAAATCAATTTCATCTGTGTTGAAGCATGTTCTTCCCTGGATATTTTGATGCTAATCTTTCTTCCTTTGGTCTGCATGACCATTGTTTATCCTCTCTGGAACAGGCAGTAACATACCAAGTGTTGTGTTGAGATAGTCCTAAACATACCTTTTTCTTTTATCTAGGGATGGGTCCTTGCATGTTACCTGCACAGATCAAGATACTGGAAAGTGTGAAATCATCACTGTTGAAGTGGCATCATAGTCTCTTTTGAAAGGCAACGTTTTTCTAAGTTGATTTTTGTCTCTTGTTGGCTTTTCTGCCAAAGTGGTGACTCTCTCTGAGATGTCTTTAATGATTCTTAGGGGACTGTAATAAACTGAAGTAAAACATTAATTTGCCACCAAGTCTGTTTGGAGTGGAAAGCACGGTGCAAAATGTTAATCAAGACATGCAGACAGCAGAGCATTGAATTATCAGCACCTCCTTTAAAAAAAATGCAAAGGGCAAATCCTCGTGCCTGTGGTTCAGCGACCAGCGTATTACATAGTCTAAAGATTTTTCCTTGGACTAATCAGGTCGTGTGCCCATTCAGCCAGTATATCTGTGGCTTCAACAGCATAGCATTGAACTGTCGAGAGCTAGACTGGTGCAAATCCACTCTCTGATAACTGTACCAAATTGTACTGAAGTCCTGTGTGGTCCTGATGTTGCCTGAAACCGGGGAGGTGATGCCCATCTGTGCTGGCCTCTTGAGCGGGATTTTTTTTTTCCCGGAGTTACTGTAAGATGGTTTTGTGGTATTACCTGAAAAATGTGTGTAAGGGTTATATGTGCTTATTTATGTGTTCTTAATAAAATACACTTTTTTTAATGCAGATCCTGGCATCCTCTGTTCTGTGTGGCACTGTTCTAATCTGTATGTCGTCATATATTTGGATATAAGCTGGCAGCTTTTTTCCTTTTAGGTAGGGGAGTAACAAGAAGGAGATGGAGCAGGCAAGTGTAGTTACAGGATTTGCAGTTAGGGGGCAACAGTTCAGCCCTGAGAGGACCAGATGTTACCTTGTAAAATATTCCAAGTGACACAGTAGAGCCTCAAAACCAGACGGAAACTAGAGCAAGGGATGCCCGTCTGGATTTGAAGAGACCTGTGTTCAATTACCTGTTTTACTACAGGCTTCCCAAATTCTCTTGTGTTTGCAGAACATGCATTTCTATATTGCTTTTGTGAGGTAGGAAGAGTAGATACTGCATAGCATAGCTATAAATCGTACTGTGTTCCAAACAGGTGTCTGTATTGTGTGGCTTGCCAGCCTAGACATGGCGTTTGAACTTGTGAGGCTTCCTTGAGTGGACGAAGTGCTGGGAAAGTTCTGCCCCCCCCCCCCCCCTTATCCCTGGGTCTAAATAAGTAAAGAGTTTGCCAGTTCCTCTGTGAAAACTTCTAAAAGGGGTCCTGGAAAAACCAAAGTCTGGTTCTGTTGGGGCGGTGGAGTCCCACAGCCGTTATAAATACAAGTGAAGGGGCACTGAAGCGCTAACTAGCGGCCAGGCATGTTTAAGGGACGTTTTGTTGTTACAGTGCCAGTTGGTGAGGTTTATGGGGCTTGGGGTTAACTTGAAAGCTGTATTGATAGGGAACACCTCTTCTGAGACGTGTGTTGTGATGAGAGCGTGACTTTTTTAAAAAGGTGTCTGAAACCTTTCTTCGTGGTTCTTTCTTTCAGCTCTCTAGCTAGCAGCGTGCTGAAGGGCCCGGTGGAAGTCTGCCCGGTGCCTTGCGCTTCCCCCGCCCCGGGCACTGCCACCTTCGCAGTGCTATAAAAGAACAAAGAGAAATCGCTTTAAACTTTGCCTCGCTTCTTTTTCATCTTTCTGACGGCTGTGACTTCCACAGCTCCGTTCCTGCCGGGGAGCCCCCCACCCTCCCCTCACGCAGGAGCGCAGCCGCGGCGCTGAGGCGGCTCCCCGCTGAGGCCGCCCTTGCCGCCAAACCCCTTCGCCTGCGCGCCGGGGCGGGGCCGCCGTGCGCGCGCCGGCGCCGCGCTCTCCCCTCCGCCCCCTTCCGGAGGGGGGCGGAGCCGCGCGGGCCTCGACCCGCGGCTGGCGCCTCCGGCCCCGAGCGCGGCCCCCTCTCCCCTCCCACCCCCCCCCCCCCCCCCAAGATGGAGGGCTGGCGAGGAGGTGAGGTAGCGGCGGCGGCTCGGGCTGGGGACGGGGCCGCCCGGAGCGCCTCGCTCGGGCTTTCCCTCCCTTCTCCTTGCGCTGGGTGGGCCGAGAGGGAGGGTGCGGGGAGGCCTCCCCTTCGCTCTCGGCGGTGGGCAGCCGCTGCCGGTCCCTCTCACCCGACTCCGTTCGGACCGTTGCCGCCACCCCCCCCCCCCGCACCGCTCTCAGCCACCCGGCCGCAGCGGGGCCCGGCGGGCTGGCGACCCTGCCGCTTCCTTGCGGGGGGTTCTGCCTGCTGCCCGGGAGAGGCTGTGGGGGGGAGGGCGGGGAGGCGCCTGAGGTAAATATGGGCGGGGGAGGGAGAGGCGCTGGGGGGGCCCAGGGCGGCCGCGGGAGAGGCGCCCGCCGCCCCTTCCCCGCCTTCCCGAACTTCTGGCGGTGCGCCCCGAAGGTGAACTCCTCCGGGGGCGGCCCTTTCCCGGCAGGAGCTGGGAGCCGGGGCCGGGGGGGGTCCCGGCGCGCTGCCGTCGGGTGCTGAGGCGGGAGAGCCCCGCGGTGCCCCGGCCGGCGGCGAGGGGAGGGAGGCAGGCACGGCCCTCGCCGCATCGCAACGCGCGGCTCCTGCTCTGAACTTCATCCCACCCGCGCTTCCCCACCGCAGCGGTGTTTCCCGGGCTCTGGCGGGGAGCTGGCACTCTTGCCACGCCGCTCTGCGGCGTGTCGCGTCCCTTTAAATCCGCCTAGCCGACAAGGCGCCCGGGATCCTTCTGGAAGAGCGCTGTGGATCTTTCTTTCCTCGTCCAGTCACCATGGTTGCATCGCAAGTGCTCGATTCCACTTGACTAACTGCAGATATTTGGCGGTCTTACTAAAGAATGGAGGTTTCCTTGTCGCCGTAGTTCAGTTATGGGATGCTGTAATTGTAGGAAAATTATTCGGTTCTTAGTGCAGCTTTCACTTGTGGAAGTCTCTGCCCTCCAAAATGTTTTTTGTTGTTTATAAATGTACGTACTGTACAGAATAAAGGTGCAGGGAGGGAATCACTGATGTGTTTCACTTTACCCATTAGAGAAGGGTTGAGTTTGACTCTGTGAGACACTGTAGTTGTACAAGAGACTCGTGGACTGCTATCACAAATGATAATGTGGGGACTCTGGGATAAGGCGTAATGATTTCAATTTAGCCGAGACATTAAATAGGATTCTTTACCAATTTTCTTATTGTAGCTTGGTATGTGCCATGTCTAGCTTCACTTGAGACCCTCCAAGAATTATGTAGGAAGGAAAATCTCAGATGTAAATCCATTGGAATCACCAACAGGAATCTAAAGAGTTATGAGGTGGAATATTTGTGTGACTACAAGGTAGAAGAGGTAAGAGAAACACAGACCAATTTGATCACTCTTTCAGCTGAAATTTGGAAGCGAGCCAAAGGTAGTTTTGCTCATAATATAAAGTAGCAGGCTGTGAGGACAAAGCTGTTGCTGACGTCGAATGAAATATCTTTTAAACTTTGAACTGTAAACAGAAAGCAGTATAACTACTGGTTTCAGTATGTTGAAGGAAGGTCTTTTTCTGAAATTACAGAGATGTTAGAATATGAAATGTTTTGCCTTTGCGTATCTAGAAGTTAAGCAAAACGCTGATGTGTTTAGGTTGTAGCTTGGTATGTATTACGATGCTTCTCCTTTATTTGCAGGTAACAGTCTATATTTCTCTCTTGACTGTTGTAGTCTGTTTGATGAAGAGTTAGGGCCATGTGCTGCAACTGGATTCCTATGGCTTGATCGTGCCAATGAAATTCAGTCTCAGGATTTGGCCTTGTTACAGTTATTTGGCCTTTTTAAAATAAGTACCAAAATGTATGCTTCTTGATTATTGATACAATATTACCTGTTTTGAATGGCTTAGTTTTTTGGGAGGATGGTTGATATGACAAATAGTGTTTTTTAGAGATTTTTTTGCTAAGTTTAGAATTACTTTTTTTGTTCTGTATCTGATATTACTACATTCTGCTTGTGCGTACGAGTCATACAACTAGTTAGCATAACTTAGTAATTGCCTTAACAAACTAGCCTCCTCCAGGTATACCGTTAGCGATCAGAGTTCATCCCAGCTGTTATATTTCTTTGCTCCTAGAGATGGTATGTAGAGTATCCAAAGTTGTGCTGTAAGTTAATTTGCAAACAGAAAACTTGATTTTTCTCTTTCTCCCCAATTCTAATTGTTATGGGGACATCAAGACCTGTATGCCGTTTCTTAACTCCAGAGCTCTTGTTTTTCTGTGTACTCTGTGATGCTAGATTTCAGCAAAATGAAATGTGGCTAAATCTGTATCTGTTTCTGTATTTCAAGGGCACAGAATACTATCTTGTGAAATGGAAAGGATGGCCAGAATCTTCAAATACTTGGGAACCTCAGAAAAATCTGAAATGCCCATTGCTTCTTCAAAACTTTCTTAGTGACAAGAATGAATACTTGTCTCGGGTGAGAGAAGGCAAAGCACTGAAAGTGAGAAACCATGTTAAAGCTTTGAAACCTGCGGTTGCAGATTACATTGTAAAGAAGGCTAAGCAAAGAATAGCTCTGCAGAGATGGAAAGAAGAACTCAACAGGAAAAAGAATCATAAGGCAATGATTCTGGTAGAAAACACTGTGGATCTTGAAGGCCCTCCTTTAGACTTCTACTACATTAATGAGTATAAACCTGCTCCGGGAATAAATGTAATAAATGGAATAACGACTGGCTGTGAATGCGCTGACTGCCCCGCTGAGAAGTGCTGTCCAAAGGAGGCTGGATTTATTTTGGCTTACAATAAACGAAAGAAGTTGAAAATCCAGCCCGGCTTGCCCATCTATGAATGCAATTCGTTTTGTAGGTGTGGGCCTGACTGCCCTAATAGGATAGTACAGAAAGGTACACCGTATTCTCTTTGCATCTTCAGAACTAACAATGGCCGTGGTTGGGGAGTAAAAACCCTCCAGAAAATTAAAACCAACAGTTTTGTGATGGAGTATGTTGGAGAGGTATGTATTTATCTCATATAGATGAATTATTTACAATAAAGGCAATGTTGGAGAAAATCTTGATGAGCTTTCAGTTTTAACACTTCTTGACTTCTACTATATATTAGATAAGTCTGCTTTTGAGTAGAAAAATACAGTAAATAGACATTCAGGATGACAGCAAAATTATATTGTCCAGAGCGTTCCTCCATTCCAGAGCAATTGTAAAAGGTTGAATGTAAAGAGAATACTTATCCCATATGTTGCTAAAGAATTATTTTAGATACTGGCCCTGATAGTATTTCTAAAAGGAAGTCCTTCTTTCATGGCAGTCGTATTCTTCGTTCTTCCCTGATCATCTTTATTATTGTAGTTTTTTGCTGTTCCCCAGGCACAGTTGTTACCAAACTCCCCACCCAGTCTGTCAGTCCCTTTTCTGTTTTGTCTGAACTTTTAAGGTAGAATTTCCAAACTTATTTATTACTTTTGATTAACAGCAAGAAGATGACTTGCAGTATGGACATTATCTGTTTACTCAATCTCATACTATTTCAAACAGAACTTTCATGTTATGAAATACAGACCTTGAGTTACTCCTGAGATTTTGTATTGCCCTGTGTTTATTTGGTTCAACCGCTGCTCTGCTTCAGCGCTTTTTACATCAGTAGCTCCTGGCAGCCTCTCTGATCCAGTCTGTCGTATTTCTGTCACAAATCTGCCTTGCTACTAAGTTGACTCAAAATAATTCCTTCTGTCCCTTCCTACAAATATTTATGGTCTTAATTGTATTTCTTCCTTGTTTCCTGCCCCAAATCTTCTGAATTCTCATGTTCATACCTTTCTTGTAAACATACAAGAGGTCAGTCATTCAAAGTATCTCTGTTGAGGGGTTAATGCAGAATGATGATGATGTAATTTTGTTGCTTAAAGGAAAGAGTGTGTATTTACCCTTTCACCTGAATCTACTTATTCCCTACTGCTGAATAAGTTCTCGAATCTGATCTGTCAGAAAGATTTTAGAGGGTTTTTTTGTCCAGTTCCACCACATTTCGTATCTGTCTTGCTGCCAATTTGTGATTTCTTTGCTGAGTCTGCACAACAGAATACATTTAACGTAACAGGCTGCACATGAAGTTGTTTAAGCTGTTGCTTCTGTCAAAAGTGATTGTAGTTCTTCTCTTCCTCTGGGGAGTTTCTGGATTTCTACCTTGTGCTAGTACATGCTAGCCTAAATTGCATAGATTCAGCTTTGTGAAGTGATGTATCTGTCTAAGTTGTCATGAATAAGATCTTTCATTGCAGTCAAAAATAGCAGGAAGAGATGCTTCTAGGGAGGGAGGAGATGAATGCTGGACTGTAACTGTGACTGGGTTGTAAAGACTGATACCTGTTGATCTTCGCCTGTGCAAAGGGAGAAAGTTGAAACTTTATGTTAGGGGAAGTAAACAAAACTTTCTGGGTCTAATGAAAAAATTGTGTGTGTAGAAACAGTTGATTGTATCTGTCATCATCAAAACTCTAATAGAAGGTGCTGATATTTTTTTTTTTTTCCTGAGACAAGGTAGTGCTGTGCATCAGCTGTAGACAAATTAGATCCAGAGAAGCCTCAGTCACTAATTAGTTTAGCTGTACGTATGTATTCTTTATTCATTAGAGATGGAATGCTATTTCAACATCAAAAAGAAAATGTGGTATTTTTTACTAAGTAAAGTTTTTCTAACTTGATTGTGATTTTTGTTTTAATTTAGTAATAGTTAATAATATGATGCAGGTTTCTTTTTTCTCTTTTTGTAGGTGATTACAAGTGAGGAAGCAGAGAGACGAGGCCAGCTCTATGACAACCAGGGAAATACATACTTGTTTGATTTGGACTATGACTCAGATGAATTTACAGTAGATGCAGCTCGATATGGAAATGTGTCCCACTTTGTGAATCACAGCGTAAGACCTTGTTTTGTATACTAAGAATTTGGAGAATTGTCCTAATTGTGCCAGAAATATCTTCTCCTACTGTAAACATTTTCTTACCATATTCACAGTTTTTCTGGAGTAGTTTGTTTCATGCCAGCACAGTCCAGTCAGTTAGATGACATAATAAGTGGAATGGAATACTTAGCCTTACTCTGAGTAAGACTACGTACCAAAATCTGGGAATGAGATGTTGCCTGAAGTGGGCATCTGGTAGGACTGGGGTTGTCACTGAAACTGCTGGTTCTAGGCGACCAAAATAGGGTTGATTTGGGTGTGTTTTTTTCCAAGTAACTAAAAGACCTAACACTTGAGAAGTACTTAATAAAATTAGTGAAGAGTCAAAGACGATAGGAATTGATGCATTATTTTTTAGCCGGGCACGATAGGGGGTTGTGCCGAATTTCATCCTTCAAACATTGGTAGAGGAAAAAATAAAAATTCCTATGCTTTCTTGTGTATTTCTCACCTGTAGGTACCTTTTTCTCTCCTAAATCTAAACTTGCCAGAGAACTCAAAAGTAAATTTTAAACAGGAAATTTTTGTAGTGTTTTGTTTCCTGTTCAACTGAAGTACCTGAAGCAAGAAGGCTGAACTGCATTTGTAAAGATTTCTGAACTAAAAATTATGATTTCTTACTGATGTAATGTTTGTGAGGTATGCAGTCAGTGTTCTACAAATACGGTAAATTCATGTCTTCATATATGTGAGCTGATGATGTTTGTATTTCGTGCGGGCTTGCCAGGGAGAAGGATGAAGAAGAGTTTTAGATACAACCAGTTGCTCTTCACTTTCAGAAATAGGAGTGAAGCATTCTCACTCTTTCGTGTAAAGTTAAATGTCTACCTTCACTTCTGATTCTTTAACGTGGGCTATATTTTACTGTTAAAGAGCAAAAAAGCACACAGAGTTTAATACACTGTTTCAGTGACTACTGACTTCTGACACTTAATCCAGAAAAAAGGTAAAGTGGTTTCTAATTCCTGCTTAGTGTCCTTGACCCTTCTCCTGCCACCCAGCCCACAGCAGATAATTCAGAAGCCAAGCAGGTTAGCAATTGAAAATAGAAATTTATGCATAGTATGAAAATATTATTTCTGGCCTGGAAGCAATACTTAAACCTAAATACAGAATAGTGAGTATGTGTGGCTTGAAACACTATGTTGTTTTTTCTTTTCCTTCAACTTCAATTCTTTTTGTGGGTTTTGTAGGTAAATACTAACCTCTGAATGTAGCTTTAATTGCTTTGTCATCTTTTTTGTTGTCATCTTTTGAAGGTACCATATTTTTTTTTAATAGGCTGTTGCATATTAGTGTAGTCTACCTACTGTGTAAAGGTTGCCTTCGTGAAAGGACTCGACTCTAACCTGTGAATGTTCTCCTTTAACACTATTTCAAGAACGTAATTTGTTGATTTCAGAAGATAACTTAATTTCAGACTTCTGTCACTGAGAGAAGAACGAGTTCTTCCTTTCCTGTGACCTTGGTTTACTTAAACACTTCGGTGAAACTTAGTGTGCATTTTTCTTTCTTAACAGAAATTACATTAATTTTTGCCTTACAGTGTGATCCAAATCTTCAAGTCTTCAATGTGTTTATTGATAACCTCGACTTGCGTCTTCCTCGAATAGCGCTGTTTTCTACACGAACCATTAAGGCTGGAGAAGAGCTAACCTTTGACTATCAGATGAAAGGTCTGCAGATTTTAAAACTGTGCTTGCAGGAGGTTTGGGGCACTGGTGGGTTTTGTTGCAGCCTGACTGATGGTAGCATTTTAGGTCAGGCACTGCATCTCCTTAACACGGCTCTGTGGATTCTAGAACAGTCACCGCTCATTGACGTGTAGTGCAGACAGAGCGCACCCAGAAGCTTTTGTGTGCACCTCTAGCGCATTACCTCCTTCAGCGCTCCTAGCTCACAGCAAGGGGTTGTGGTTGGAATGTCTGACGAGGCAAATTACTTCGAAGATTTGTCACAGGAATGCTCAAAGGAATGGTCAGGCTACCATTTAAAAAAAAAAAAAAAAAAGCTTTCCTTTATTCAAATTGGCATTTCGGGTAAACTACTTTCTAAGTAATCTGCTAGTGATAGTTACAAAGACAGTTGTAACAGCTGAGTGGTCTAAGGCACCATAGGTTTGTCTCTGGATTCTGGTGTCTGTAGGCCTCAGTTGTGGATGTAGGTCCTATGGTACAGATGTTTAGGATGGAGGAAGGACAGTCCAAAGTTTACTATTGTTTTGCTGGGTTGGATACATTGATCATTATGCAGAGGCTTGAGGAAACAAAGTTCTTGGTGAAATACTATCGGCTCTTTGATAATTAAGAAGGAAATTTTTTACGGTGAGAACCATCATTCACTGGAACAACCTCTCCAGGGATGTGGTGGAGTCCCCATCACTGGAGTTTTTCAAGATGCAATTGGACAGGGTGCTAGATAATCTTATCTAGGCTGCCTTTCCCGTGAAAGGCTGGACCAGATGATCCTTTGAGGTCCCTTCCAACTTGGGCTGTTCGATGAATCTTTGATACTTGATCTTCCATTCAGTGTTCAAGGTCAGGTTGGAGAGGGCTTTGAACAACCTGAGCTAGTGAAAGATGTCCCTGCCCACTGCAGGGGGTTGGACGAGATGGGCGTTAAAGGTCCCTTCCAACCCAAACCATTCTATGACTTATTTTTTTTTTTCCAGTACAATAAAAAATTCTTGAGGTTTGCTGGCAGGGGTGTTGTGTGTGTCAAACTTTGCGTTCAAACCATTTATCCACAACAGCGATGTATTGTTTGCCCTGCTATTTTGTTTTCAGAGAAGCAGCTCTACACTCCAGAGCCATACCTCATTCTCGTAGAAGCTCTCTTTTAAGTACTGACAAATTCATCTTATTTGAATCCTTAAAACTCCTCTTTTTTTTATGGTGTCTGTGACACTGACGTTCAAGGCAGGCTGTACTCTCAGCTGATCAGTATGGATACAGACCTGAGGGTACAAGGCTCGAGTTTGTTGAGCTTTGTTTGGATTCTGACTTGTATGCTAGGTGTTGTGTAAGTAGTTTTAACGTGGGTGTCAGTAGAATTTGAGTATAGCTTCACACACAATTGTTTTAAGAACTGGGGTGGTAGAAGGCTTTTTGAAGCCATTTGAATACCTGGCACGGTTTCAGTCTGTCTTTTAAAACTTCCTTATTTGTGTTTATCTGTGTCGCAGGTTCAATAGATCTGACTTCAGACTCTGCTGATGGCCTTAGCCCATCCAGAAAGAGGATCAGAACTGTCTGTAAATGTGGAGCTGTGTGTTGCAGAGGTTATCTCAACTGAGTTCGGGTATCCAAAGTCACAAATACTTTGTTCTCTTTTAAATGTGTTTTAAGAAGACTCTTCTTTCACACACATATTAAAGTATTCTTACATCTAATGTAAATAAGTACAGTGAAAACAAGGCATTACATTTGTAATTGAAATGGCATTGGCCAAAGAAAGAGATGTAGTGTTTCAGGCAAATACAGAATTGATAACGGGGATTAAAAATTGATTTTTCTAGAACTGTTATTTAGGAAGCAGTAAAACGTATGCTAAGAAAACTCTTTACCTTGATTTGAATATTCGAGTGTGAGCTTACAGCCATAGGCCTT
The DNA here is from genome assembly GCF_018139145.2 of Gymnogyps californianus. Taxonomy (NCBI): domain Eukaryota; kingdom Metazoa; phylum Chordata; class Aves; order Accipitriformes; family Cathartidae; genus Gymnogyps; species Gymnogyps californianus. The sequence continues at coordinate 210,768,708 of NC_059471.1, read as the reverse complement.
TTAGGAGCTGATTTCAGTGGGATGAAGTGATGTTATGTATTTTCTATACCTTGAAAAGTCTGGAGGCATTTGATTTGAATCCTAAGTCGTAGCTGACAGTTCTTTTGCTTTTTTTGTGGTATAAAGAAAAGCTTCAAGAGATTAGCAATAACATTTATGGCACCAGGGTGAAGGATTAAGGACAGCCATCAGACTGTGTCTAAATGAAGGCTCACAGGAACGCAAATTGTAAAATGTCCATTGAACTCCACGCAAGTAAAGTAATTGGTTTTAGCAGATTCCAGATGCAAGATCAAGGTCTCGAACGTTTTTAGCCGATGTTACGTTATTTAGAAGTTTTACATATAGAAGTTTTGTCAATTGTTATGTTCTGATTTTTAGTTAGGATGCTATAGGAGGTCTGCAGTTCTACAGAGATTTTGTAAATACCGGATTACCGGTAGTAACGTACACTGTTTTCATTGCAGAAATTTGGCAGTCATTGCTGAAACAAATTACTGGCTACAGTTTGGAAATAGATAACAAAAGAATAGGGAGAGCAGCCCATTGTCTAACAAAGCTGATGCGTTATGGAGATATGCTCAGTTATCTGTTAGGTGCAGAAATACCCTGGGAATTGATTTGTATTCACAACTGTTTTTGATTAAGTTTTTACATACTGTGACTTTTTTTATCTAGTGACAGACTTTTAAGATACTAGGCCTGTTTTTTCTTGTTGCAAAAATGTTAACTTCAGTGAAGTTAGACTAGGGGTGAGTTTACCCGTTTGCTGTAGACATTTGTAAGATGTTCTTGAATGTAAAAGCTGAGAAATGTACTGTTCTTCAGCTGCTCGAGTCGTCTTTTTTTTTTTTTTTTTCCCTGATCGTCTTAAAGTTGTCTTGATCTATTCATAACGTATGCTAAGTTTTGCTTGGCTTCAGAAACACTGAAGAGCAGTTGAGGTAGGTTATGAGTGGAGTTACAGCCAAGGTCCATGCCCCAGGGATGATCTAAGTGCTTTATTCTCATGGATTAAAAGCTTGTAAAACTTGCATATTGCTTACAAATCATGTAAATGTTGATAGGGTCAGGCAGAATAATGTTGCTCCGTAAATGGATGCTAGCTATGTATCATAGGTCAGCTAGTTACCTTTATAAGGTGCACAGCTGTCGGCTCAGGTGAATGAAGTCAAGTACCCAGCATGTAACTGTTTACTTAATTTGTTAGAAAATGCCTTAAATTCCATATTAATTACTAGCACTCCGAGAAGAGTGTTTCAAAGGATAACACAGGTTCTTTGTTCATTAAGAAGCACAGTTGCATTTGCACTGAAGATCCGGCTCTTTGGCAGAAAGTGAAATTTTATATGCTACTAGCCAAAATCAGTTTCACGGTTGGGGTGAAGAGTGTGGGCCACTGAAAGTGCTGTGTAAGTTTTGTAATCTACAATACAAAGAGATAACACGTTGAAATAGATACTTTATGTTGTTTAATGAATAGGAGCAAGTTTGCTTAGGTTAAAAGTATCTGACATTACCAGGCTCACCTGTATCCACACACTTGGATAAATGCTGAATCTAGTCAATTTTTATCATGCCACGTCTCTAATGATTTTTTTTTTATATATATATATAAAGTTGGAATGGAATGTGGAGCTTTAATGTTGGCAAACTCTAGATGATCTTACATCATTTGGAGTCATTAGTGCTTTCTCTTGCATGTAGCCCGATTCAGCGATGCATTCCACGTGGATGGAATCTGCAATCTCCAGCTCCTTAATCCGCTGCAGTCTGCAGCCTTCCCTGTCGGTACAGGATGGCGAGAGTGGCTGCGGCAAGAAATGGATTCCTTACCAAATCGGTTTCTCTGCCCTCTCCTGTGCGAGACAACACAGGGCTGGTTCGACACTCTTTTTGTCTGTCTACGTCCATGCCCAGTTTGATTTAAATATTGCAAGTAAATTCATTTTAAAAGATAAAAGTCTTAGTAGTTGTACTTGAGTTCAGTGTCTGCCTTTTTCCCAAGGCAGTATATGTTACCACCAGCATTGGAATAACACTGCTGTTCTTTAAGGGTATGTGTGTTACCTCTTGTGCGATAAATAAAGGACTGTTAATTTATGTTCTGGGAGGTAACAGTATTTTGTATTTATTTGAAGTAAACCCATGTATCGAGTTTCCGATTGAGAGCCTTGAACAGTATTTTATATTTACATATTCACAGTGCATTTGGATTGCAGTCAGTGAATTAGCTTAATGGGACACTGTGTCACTTTTAAAACTCCTTTTGCTGTTTTTATGAGTTTGGGGGAAAATTGCCAAATTGGAAAAGGAGAAAAAGCTGTTTTCAATTTCCTAAGGAGCCTAAATGAACCTAGCTTCTGCCTTTGTTTTGCTTTGTGGTCTGTTAGCATCATCATGGCCACCAGTTCAGTTGTGTATATGCACTTCTTAGAGACTGGTAACCTGTGATCGATCCTCTAGCTGTTCTTTTTTGTTGGATTTAATTTTTTTTTTTTTTTGGTAGCAAAACTAAAGCTGCAAGATCACCTGTAAGAAAAGCTATTGTCTATTTATTTAATCTCAAAGTTAAGTCAATCTTTTGGTTATTTCTAATGTATGTTTTAGGACTGTGTACATTAGAATATGCAGTTTGTAAGCTCAGGAACATTTTCTTTTCATAATGTGTGATCTCTAGTATTGCTATCTTCCTATAGTTTTTGATAAAATAAATTAAATTTAGTTTTTCTCTTGTTGTTGTCATTCTTAACAAAAAAAAAAATCGTAGCCTGTCAAAATTAGCTGTAGCTGAGCAGTAGAATTTGCTTAGAACTGCAGCCTCTTAATTCCTGTTTTTTCTAGCACTATAAGGACTGTAGTAAAGCGATCATGAGGAAGTCATGTGTTTCCTATTCAGTTTATGGCTGATAAGAACTGGTATAAATTTACACTGTTGACTTGTCTAAAGCAGACTGGGTTCCTGTATATTTAAGCACACTGTAAACACAGCCCTGAACTTACATGTGTAGTACAGTTAAGGAAACAAGCCAACAGAAGAAATTCTGCTCTGAATTACTTTATTCACAGAGGTAGTTACAACAGCAGTTTCTCTCACTCAACCTTGCTTTAAAAAAAAAAAGTTGATAGACCATGTTTTGACATTATGTTAACAAATCCCAGCAACGGCATGGGCAAGGTGACAGTGGAGAAATACATGGACTTGAATATCCTTAAAACTATACATAGATAATTGATAGCAATTTTTCTTCTCCCCCCCCCCCACTGTTTGCAATAGCAGAATGCTGGCTGGCTTAACATTCACGTATCGCTAAAGATGGCAGAAAGACTGAAGACATACTCGGAGGGGAGAGCTGTCATTCTAAAGGTCTGTTTAATTCTTTGGGACTTAAGACCACATGGATGGGAAACCTCATGGATTCTTAGATGACTTCTGCTGTTAAGGCATTTTTGTAGGCACTGCAGTTTGACAAAAACCTGACTTACATTTCCATTTTAGAAGCTAAGAATTTTGGCAAAGTGAGTTATGATGGCACACATTCATGGAGAATCTATTGTCTTGATTTAAAGAAATCTAAACACATCTGAATTCAGTGAAGTCAACAGAATGTTGCAGAGGAGGTGAAATTTGATAATACAAGAGCCTTGAGTAACATAACAGCCTGTCCAGGGTAACAGGTTAGCATCTGTTGCTGTGAGTTAGCCTCCAGAGCAGGCTACTGCTGGGGGCTGTGGAACCACATGCCACAGGATTTTATTTTTAAGTTGTTCTGAAAAGCAATTCAGAACAAACCAAAACACAGAGGAACTGATGACAAGTTGTTCGCAAGGAGTTAGATTTAAACCATAGACAATGATGTATATATAGTACCTCATTCAGGAGCTGAAATTGGATGACAACACTTGCTCAGTGTAAAGAGAGACTGCTTGAAAAGAACAATTTGATTTTAAAAAAAAAAACCCTTCTCAGTAATTCTCCAATCTGTTCTGCAGTTGTTTTTTAAAAACAACTGCAGTGAAAACTCAGGATTAAAGTCAAAGTGCAACTATTGCATTGTTTGCATGGTCATTCCTGAAAGATGTTGTGTTCCTTCCCACAGTTAAAAATGTGGTATTTTATTAAAACCTGAGATCACATACATATCAAAGGCAAACTCTTAGAGCTCATGATAAAGAGAAACACTAAATTTCATTTAGTGTTCTACCCTTAGTTTTGTCTGGTCCATTTTTTGTCTACTTACAGACTTGGAGAACTGAACCTCGGGAGGTAGAAGGCTTTTACAGTCCCTCCTAGGAATACTTCCTTTTCAGTATTTCATGGAAGGAACAATGAAGTTACACAGGCTGCAAATTCCTAGTTCTGACCGTAAGATATTTCTGAAAAAATGGCATGAATTAGCATAGCTGCAGGTAGTAATCAACACTAAAGAGAAAAATAATTCAGGGCTTAATAAACAAATTTCAGTATTTGTTATCATGATGTGATCAGTTATACCTGTCATCAGGAGACTTTTTTCTCGAGTATGTTTTCACCTGCTGCTAGCTTCTTATATAAACAGTGCAGTTTATCTGGCTGAGGCACTTCAGCATCAGGAGTCAAGGGAATTTCAAAGTCGGAGGAGCTCTGAGAGTCCCTCCTCAGTTCTAGATCAGGAGTCCTGGAGCTGTCACTGATTTCCACCAGCACATCTTGAACGTGAGCAGTGCCGGCTTCTGCAACTTTCTCGCAGCCTCTGCTTTTCAAGTCACAGGCAGCATCGTAGGCACAAGATCTATTTTGACCCGGTGGCTTCTGCCTGCTGCTGTCAGGTTGGCTGTCTTTGGCAGTCTCCTGCAATACAGAAACAACCGTTCTGCTCCCACCTTTGCTGAAGCAGCTGAAGTCCAAGGCGTTCCTCTCTTGGGAGGTAATGAGTACTGTGTCCATTTGGCTATCCCAGCCCTGGCTCCCTGCTCCGAGATGTGCGTTGACTGAGAAGAATTTTGGGAGGAGATGTGTGTTGAGTCGCTCACTCCATCCGAATCACTGAAGAGTGACTGGGACCCACCAGCATCTGCTGAAGATGGGAAGTTGTCCTCATTTTCACAGCCTTCTTCTAGTTTGTTACACTTAAAAAATGCATCCCAGCGAGGGACATCGGCATTAGACTCCTGTTGGTCACTAGTTAATCCATTGAAATTTGATGTGGAAGTGGCATCTGGCTCATGGGAAAGAACTTGAACTGTATTTTTTTCAGATTCTTCTTCGTCATCTTCATCATCATCATCATCATTTGATTCCTCACAGTCCACGAAGTCTACCTTGAGGGAGGTGTAAGCTGTGGTCGCTTTGTAACTTTCTGTGCTCTCATTAATGTTTCCTTCAGCATTTTCAGATTGTCCTGTGCCGGAGGGCCTGCTCTCTTCTCTCTGCTGTTTTGGAATCTTAGGCCTTGCAGAAGTTAATTCTGAATCAAATAGATCATCTTCGTCTGTCAAGAAAAGAACAGGGAAAAAAAAAAACAACTAAGAAAAGTTCACATCTCTGCTAAAATTTTGTTGAGAGCAAAGTTTTAATAAAAATTCATTTAGTATAAAGAGAGGAAAAAGTTCTTTAACCCAGATGGAGACTTAGCAGGACGTTACTGACAGTGTTTGCCTTGCCTTGTCTAGCACCGTGCCCTAAAAGGAAAGCTGCTAGTTGCCATCCGCCAGATAAGCTACAGCAGATCAGGTGTAGCCCTGGTAGACTCGTTTATTCAGGCCTCTGACCTGTTCTGCCAGGACTACATCACCCTTGCATACTTGGCACTTCAGAAATGGCCACAGAGAATGCGGCAGGCCCGAAGCTGTCTTCTAGTTCCCAGGTGGCTTTCCAGAGGCTATGTACAGCATCCATTTACCATCATAAGTTAAAAAAGCTACTAGGTGCTAAAAAGCCAGCAGTGTGAGATAATGAAGGGGAGCAATTCCACTAATAACACTACTCAGTCCTCCACAACACAGGAGGCCATGCAAGTAAAGTTAGAAAAAGCTTTACTAGGGATGGTCTAGGACTGTGGGATGGAACTCTTCCAGAAACTTAACGGGCTGTTGAGCATTAAGTACATTTTAAGATTGCAAACAAGTGCAGTTTTACACAATTAGTGCGCTCTCACCCTCCTAAAACCTAAGTTCATGTAATTTAAATTTCTCCTTTCTAACTGTTGCTTTGAACACAGACAGACTATGGTGAACACTGTGGCTTTTGGCACCTCTGCTTAGTCCCCGACTTTGATTTAAGGCACACTAGCACCAGCAGAACCTTTACCTGTATCAGATAAGTCTCTCTTGTGGACTCTCTTCAGTGTTCCTAAGGGCTTGTACCTGGGTTCCATGTTTCTCCTGTACGACCTGCATAATGGCTTTAATCTGAGGTGAATGAGAAAAGCGATTAATACTTAGAACTCAGCAGATGATACTTTCAGGAGCAAAAGTAAATATTTTAACTTGGTCTAAGTACACTGCTTCATGCCTTTCACAGGCACTGCAGCAAAAGTGTTAAAGGCAGCAATAGCTAGGGAAAAGCTCTTAATTCATTGGTGAGCTTAGGCAGCTTACAGGTAGAAATCTGTCATTTCTATATATTTACCTTAAAACATGTACACCATTTGGAAACTTATCTTTTAGTCCCTTGCTTAGAGGAGACAAGATGACAGGGTTCAAAATCTGACTGCAGTTTTATTCAATAATTGTAAAGTATCTCTTTTCTTATTAAGGAGGAAAAGAAGAAGGAACAAAGAAATGACTCCTCGTTTTGTTCAGTGACACCACTCCTCTTCTGCTCCATAAGAGCGCTCTCTAAGCTGCCAACATCTGTAGCAGCGCAAGAGAACAGGCCTCTGATGCTGTACAGGGGGTAGGAGTTCAAGTCCCCAGAGAAACCCTCTTTAAAAGAAACTTCTGAGAAGTAGCAGTGACAAACAGAAATAGGTCACAGAATCAAGTGAGATGAATGTGTATTCAGATTCCACCCAAATAGAGTTTAACAGCAGAAAAGCCTCTATACATAGATATAAGTAGGGTGTGGAATGCAAACTCTCAGACTTAGCACGACATACAAGTGTTCTTCAGAAAGCTGAAGTTTGCAGGACTGAATATAGGAAAAAAAATTTGAATTGTCAGACAAGTAAAGCAAAAGGCAGTGGCCTGCTTGAGAGGCTGGGATTCCGGAGGGGAGTTGTCCTTACAAGAACAGAGATTAGATCACCTCCATTCAGCAGCCACTCGTCACTTACATTTCCATAACTTTGTCTTCCGTCCCACCCACTGGCAGTACATTGGGATACACATTCACAGGACGGATATAGCTCAGGAAATCCTTAATCTAAATTGAAGAAAAGAAGAAGCAGTTTAACAAGTTACAGCAACAGGTAATAATTTCACTTAATGGCAGCACTGATCAAAGCACACCCACAACAAGTACTCCCAGTTGTCTCATGTAAAGACCAATATGACCCATGAGCCAAACTCTATCAAAGGGGATAGCTTCCTAACAAGAAAACAGGTCTGCAAGGATGCTGAGAACTCAGCCTCACCTAACCATCTCACAGCAATTATCAACTACACTGCAGACCATGCTATCTCTGAAAGAAAAGGCTAGACAGACCTGTTCCTAGGGAATGTGATCCAGTGCTTCACTGTCCTTACTGCTGCGGATCTTTTCAGACCTGCATTTTTCTTGCTGGACTTCAAGTCCCTAGTTGTGCAGATCAGGTATTCCCTTCCTCAAAGACTTTTCCTGAAGTCTGCCTTCAGTCCACTATAAAAGCCCATTATGACAAAACATGTCACTTTTTCCAAGCCTTGTCTTCTAGATGCTCTCCAGATAGTAAATTTCTTGAAGAATTGTGTCTGGTTTGGGGCACTCCCCTCCAGCTGAGGCTTTATCAGTGCTGAGCACTGAAAACACTTGCAAGTTTGCAGATTACACTCCTTTCTATACAGACCAGTAGGACCCATCTATTTTTGCATGTGGAGGTATGAGTCTGTTACAATACACTACCCTCCATATTCTGCCAGCAAAGCTGCCATGTTGTATGTGCTACGCTAGTACCTCCATTTAAAATTCTGCATGGCAGAGCAAATTAAAACTTAATCAGGATCTTAAAAACAGGACTGTCTTCCTAGGGCCCTGAATAATCTCCATTTTGTATGTGCAAGGCTTTGTGACAGGTTAATTGTTAGCACTGATCCAGTTTCAGTTCAGTTTCTTAGGAGAGAGAAGTATTTTAAGAACTGGATCGAGTCATAGTAAATGAAAGTGTGTGATTCTGGAGAGGATGCTGCCATGACCGATTGCCTTTTAGCTTTTATCACAGAAAGAGGAGTAACAGCAGCAGCTACGATGTGAGAAAATTCTGTTTAAATGTGTGGGCAGGGAAAAGAAGGCAAGCCCACCCAAAACTGAGTCACAGCAGATAAACAATGTACTGAAAACCAAAAATCCAAGCTTTAAGCATTGCATAGTCACACAATAATCTAAAATAGAAAGGCAGTCAAAACAATTGTAGCAGTGACCTACACTTTGAGGAGAACAAAAAAATAGGCTTGTAATCCTGCCCTACCTTAACATGCTCTTCTGCAGCTATATTAAAACAAACTTCTCTGTCTTCAGCATCCAGAACTTCCTATCCCCTTATGTCTTAAAGATTTTTTTTATTGTTACAAGTCATGTCATCCGCTCCAAAATAATCAAAACTCCTTTAATTTTTTTTAATCAATATATACTCAGTACTATAAGTATACAAACCTCGCTGTATGAAGAGTGGAAAGAGAAACAAGCTCTGTATGTACTCTCCCCAGTCCTAAAAAAAAGAGGAGGCACAAAAATTAGGTAACTGCTCTTCATCCTCAGTCAACAGGCAAGCATAACCTACTCTTAAAAAGTCCATTTCGAGATTCAGTTATACAAGCGTCAGGCAAGACACGCACCTGAAACAACAGGTTTCTGCATGGCCCAAACGCTCACCTCACTATTACATCGGTTTTCTTGATCCTTTCTCCAAACCACATAGTGGAGGGTTTGATGCTGATTACGTGCAAGGGAGTTCCATTTTGGCAAGTCATCCCACAGGGCAGTCTGTTCCCTCGGAAGTAGTCATCATCCTGTCAAGTGCAATATAAAATTAAGCGTAATCCTGACCTTTTTTCCCCCCAGAAATTGAGCAACATAGTATCTAGCCAGACCAAGTTTTCATCTCACTTCCAACTCCTTTGAAACACTCGTCGTTGTTGCATCTTGCTTCCATAGTGCAGCTGACAAAGCAAATCAATCATAGAGACCAATGCCCCAACGTGCCATCTCCAGTTCTGCCTGCACTCCTCCACGTTGGAGCCTTCAGCTTGACAGACTTCCCGGAAAGGGAAGGCCATACACTACAAGCACACAGTGTGTGGCTGCAGGAGGCATCATCTGAGCTGCTTTTGATGTATTTAAATGGATAATACCTGACTGATCTAATCTGCTCCTTGTCTTACTTCATTTAAAAATACAGTTTTCAAGTTTCAAATACAATTAAACTATTTCTAGCATCAGCTAATATATTTTTTCCCTTTTTTTCTTTTAAAAAAAACTTCAACCCACTAGCTAAAGTTCTCACTCTTCTTTACATTAAGCCACCATTTGGCCAAAGTCTTCCTTAGCACAATAGGACCAAAACATTAGCACCTATAACCAGTCTTTCACAGCAAAGTTAGCAGAGGCTTTGCAAGATGATACACACCCGAGGATGTCGACAGGCATGAATCTGAGTGTGTCGATCTGTAGTAACATGGTAGAGGATTTCTGGCATGTTTCTGAACATATCAAGTTTGTTCACATGCACCTAGAGAAAGGCAGAGTTTACTCTTAATTAGCTCAATGTGTTTGCCAGACTGCAGCTGGAGCAACTACACAGATGTGGTTCTGCTCTCAATAAATGCTGGTAGGCATTTAAGCAATTACTACCCACTAATAACGTCCAAGCAGAGAAGTGTTAGCCAAAAGTAACTTGGACACCTAGAACAAGAACATACCTCCAATGCTGAAGAGGGATGAATATTCATCAAAGAAAGTCAGAGTATATCTGCTGTGAATGTCATATGTAAATGAGAAGGCTTTTATCATTCACAAGATAAAAGGGAGAGGGGTAAACACTGAGCTTGAAAACTGGGGATTGACTTCTCCCTGGAGAGCCCAGATGTTCCAGACTGAAATCAACTAGTTAATTCATTTTGAGCACAACTGTAGCTTTTTAAGTGAAGTTAATGAAAGCAGGCACATCTTTCACATACAGCAGTCCTCTGAACAGCCACTTCCAGCTCGGTGACTGGCCACAATCATTACTGAGGACCTGTTCTAAAGCAACAATTTAGAAATGTTACCTTGATTCCAAGTTCCTCACTGAGGTTTATGAATAAATATTCATATCCGTAAGCAGCTTTGCAGTTCAGCCACACAACGTGATAGCGAGTCAGTGAGGTCCAGCTTCGCACTAACTCTAAGATCCCGCTTAAACATTCCTCCTGAAAAGTTTAGAAAATGTTGTGAACCATCTTTGAAGATACTTCCAAAGTGCTGTGATTTGGTAATGCAAAATGGCATTGCCTTGCAAGACTTACCTAACAAAGGGGTGGTTAATTAATTAGCAGCTTAAAGGACCTTTCTCTCACAGCTTATTTAGACTTACCCGGCTTGGTATATGATAAAATCTGGGATCACAAAAAGTAGTGTCCAAATACACACTCTGGATGTCTTTTACTCTGAAAAAGAGAAATGTGGTATCAGAGTGAGCACTGCATCACAGTACTAAGACATACCACTTCCTCTCTCTTCAAAAGGAGGCAATTCTTCCTCTTTATTACAGAGAGCAAGTCAAAAGAGGCTTGTAACTGCAGTATTGCCTGACTGCAAATATATTTAATCCAGAATAAAAAATGAGGAAAAAGAGTACATTATTCCCGAATTGTCCATGCCTGTGTGATCTTTTATTCTTTCTAAATCCCATGAATAGCTGAAGTCTTACCTGGTCCCTGAATGCAAAAGCTCCATTCTGGCTGCTTCTCCTTTTGCAAGCCTGAAATCTCCTGTATACAGCACAGTGCCATTCTCACCTTCGAACAAAAACCTACAAACAGAAACACTTTGGTCAAACTCAACAGTATAAAGCATTAAATGCCAGGTGTCGATTTGTTACCTTGCTTAGGGCAGTCTACGTGACTAATGTATGATGTAATAGAAATACTGGGCTCAATTCAGTCGTAGAGTAATTTCAGATAAACCAAATAATTCAGACTCAGTATGTCTGGAAATAACCTGTGCCTAGGCTGGTCAGAGTCGAAGACAAAAGCCTCACAGATTCTAGCTGGTAGCCCAGCTGTCTGTTGCAGCCAAAGGAATCTATTAGGCATCTGTACCAGGAAGCTGGGCACCTTCTTTTGAATGTCATACTTAAGAAATAGAGAATTTATTTTTAATCACGGTTCTGTATGTCATCTTTAAGTACAGTTGAAATCAAGAAAGTTGTTATTCATAGGCATGGGGAAAAGTAATCTGGCCCGCCAAGGTAACAACTTCTGTCTGGAGAGATCCCAGATAGTACAGTGGTTTTCCAACCTCGACCAAAGCTGGTGGGCCCTGCCACAACAGGATTATCTCCAAGTAAGAATTTTAAATTCACTAGCTTTTTCTAGTTAGAAAAAACCCAGTACTTAGTGAGAACTCTATAGGACAAATTTCTCAGCAGAAACATGTAGAGTATTGAAAGGACGTACATGACTGATCCTGGACAGTGACCAGCTGGTAGAAGTGTCACCTCTAGATCTTCTTTCTGGAAGAGATGGGTTAGCATTATTTTCACACTGTAATAAGTACTACCAGTACTTTCACTGACACAGTGAAAGCAATGCATTACTCCCCACAGCCTCTTGCAGCATTTAGCATTGCTTCTGAATGAAGAGAGAGTTTCTTCACATTCCAACAAGCCCTGAAGAGCAACGACCATCCTGTCATGCCAGAAGAGATGACTGAATATTATATGGTGCTCATAAAAGCCAGTCAGCCAGAAGACAGTCCTACTTCCTTGGTTCCTGGTGAACAAGCACAAAATCATAGAATCACAGAATAGTTTGGGTTGGAAGGGACCTTTAAAGGTCATCTAGTCCAACCCCTCTGCAATGAGCAGGGACATCTTCAACTAGATCAGGTTGCTCAGAGCCCTGTCCAAGCTGACCTTGAATGTTTCCAGGGACAGAGCATCTACCACCTCTCTGGGCAACCTGTGCCAGTGTTTCACCACCCTCATCATAAAAAATTTCTTCCTTATATCTAGTCTGAATCTACCCTCTTTTAGTTTAAAACCATTACCCCTTGTCCCATTGCAACAGGCCCTGCAAAAAAGTTTGTCCCCATCTTTCTTGTAAGCCCCCTTTAAGTATTGAAATGCCACAATAAGGTCTTCCCGGAGCCTTCTCTTCTCCAGGCTGAACAACCCCAGCTCTCTCAGCCTTTCCTCATAGGAGAGGTGTTCCAGCCCTCTGACCGTTTTTGTGGCCCTCCTCTGGACTCACTCCAACAGGTCCATGGCTCTTTCTTACACTGGGGGCCCCAGAGCTGGACGCAGTACTCCAGGTGGGGTCTCACCAGAGTGGAGTAGAGGGGGAGAATCACCTCCCTCGTCCTGCTGGCCACGATTCTTGTTGTGCAGCCCAGGATATGGTTGGCTTTCTGGGCTGCGAGCGCACATTGCCAGCTCATGTCCAGCTTTTCATCCACCAAGCATCCACCAGCATCATGGAAATATCTTGGGATACGCTTTGCCTGGAGATGCTCTACCGGACTTTAAGTCCTGCACTTTAAGCTTGTTAAAATAAGCTAGGAAAAACAAAGTGAAAAAATCACAAAAACAATAGGTAAGTTGGAGATCACTAACACCCCGGAAAGACATTACCAAAAAAATGCTATGATAGTAAGAACAAAGCAGGTAAGAAGAAGAAATCATATGGCTGCACATCTTGGAGAGAAGGGGAACATACATTTTAAAAATAGCTTGTCCACTTGGGATGTTACAGGTAAGATCTGTTTCCCGTGATCATTTAAACAGTATTGCTGCCCATTACAAATATATGAATCTTTTTTTTCTGTAACTTACCTCACCAGATGTTTCATCCACTAAAGAAATCTGAGTTGGAGTTTCAACTTCCAATGCAACCTGTAACAAAATGAGTAAATGCGTTACAGGATTTACTGAACGTTCTGCTTCATGCTTATGGCTAAGTGTTCATTATGCAGACATCTTTAGCACCCACTGCAGCTAATGCTAAGCCTGTAAAATTAAGCTCATTTTCCCACAATAAGTAACGAATTTCCATTTCCGGTGGAAAAAGAAGTTTCCTAAAAGTTGTCTAAAAATGAAATGGAGATACCTCAATCAAGGTGTGCATGCCTAAAAAAGTTAGAACATGTTGGACTTCTAACAGCAACACCTCTAGTTTCTCTGGCTGGACCATATGCCTTATTTTTGGATGACTGCGAAGCCCAAGATATCCCAGTCCCAGAGCACACCAGTGGATCTTACTAGGACTCTGTGCTGCAGCACTTCTCCTCGCTGTTCCCTATTACCAGAAGCAGAGCCCACAAATCACATGCAGCACATATTTCTGTGTTTGTGTACAGCTGATTAATCTATAGACCGCAATTAATCCCGTTTTGCCATATCCTCTACTAAGAGTCCTGCAACATACATGCTCTGTGGCCGTCTGCAAGGTTAGCGCTGCTATGCAGGCTCCTCTCCCATCCTCCTGGGGTTTTTTCCTTTGTTTCAGACAATTTTTGTATATAATTCTCCTGCCCAAAAAAGCCAAAGTGAAGTGAAAGTCTCCCATCATTACCCTCCTTAGGTATAACCTCCAGCTTCTCAGATGAGCGGTCTCCTCAGCACCTTGGGTTTCACTGCACTAGATGGGTTCACAAGACACCACATCACAAATTTCTGGCCAGCATCATGAGATCCATTCAGCTGGCACTCACACGAAGGTGGTAACGTTTGGCTTCTCCAGCAGAAACCACACCACCAATCAAACTCAGAGCTTGCTCCAAAACACAGATATGTGTGTTAAAAAGTATTTTATCCTAAGAATTCAAGCCACTAGCAGGAGTTGATTTTTTAAACATCAATACTAATTTTATCATCTACAATTTCTGAAGCTGAATAAACTCAAGAGGCCGAACGAAATTCTGCATGCTCAATATTTCTCAGTAATTCTCAAATTTTCTACTGCAGTGCAACAACTGTCAAGTTTTAGATCTCAACTGCCTGAAGAATTCTTCACTGACAGCCACAGTTTAGCTTCATAACCGTAAATGATAATATCTACAGCAGAGTTCTCCTCTCATCTTTGATAGGTTAAATGTTGAAGCCAGCAGCAGATTCAAAGAGCCTCTTACGCCGTACGTACAAATAAAGGTCAGACTGGAAATATAAAAACATTTGTCTGGAAGCTGACATCGTGATTGCTTCTTTCAGTCTGGTGAATATCAAATCAGCTGTTAATTCATTTCCCAGTCACGCTACAAGTAGAAAGCTTATTTGTTGTAAGACAAAGCTTGTGAACAAGACATCCAACAGCTACTATCTGATTAAGGGCCTGTGCAGCTCATGCCATTACCAGCAGTCACTCCTGGGAGCAGCAGCTGCAAACATCTATGTATTTTTTTAATTGTGTTGATTTGTGTTAATTGTGCTTCATCTTAGACTGTACCACAGGTACCTCTGGCATCTCTTCCCAGATTAAAATTTTCTCAAACAGGGATGTCAGGACCAGCACTGTCTACTTTCTTTTTACTGCTCATACAAACTCCTAATAGCTTACAGATATCTCCCCTCAAGGGACCCCTTCTTCTAGGTTAAACTCAAGGGATACTAGAAGCAAACGGACACAAGCTTAAAAACAAAAAAACCCCAACCAACATCAACAGAAAAGCCACCACAAACCCACCTTGCTTTATTTTTGCTAGCCCAAGAAGATTACAGGCTTAGAAAAATTGTCACCTACGCACACTGTGCTCCTTCACACATCAAACATGCCTACGGGATGCTCAGAGTCCTTTTTACAGAGCCCTGAATCACGTTCACTCCCCAAATCATTAAATCTTTCAGTTTCTCAAGGCTTCGTATAAAGCTAGTTATCTTCTCCCTCAGCTTCACAATTAAACTAGGACTTTGAACAGAAAAGTCCCCTACTTCTCTTTTTTTCTCTTACCCAGACCTACCTCTTAGGTCCTACTCGTATGAGTTTCTTTGGATATGGAGCTTAAGACCCACACTTACAACCTATTTAAGGAAACTCCGTGCCATAACTCCCCCAAGAAAACAAGTTTCAGCTTGCCTGAAGTCCTTCTTGACCTTCCACTTGACTAGAAAACTCTCCTGTCCTTGCTTGGGGGATACAGCAAAATCCTTACACTAGGTGATGATGTACGTACATACAGTAAGATGTGAAAAGAAACATGTTCAATTTCAAAGCCTGCATCTGCAAAGGGAAGGAAATAAACAACTACAAGTCACACCCATACACGACCACTGATCACTTGAAGTTTGGCTCCAAACGGTGGAAATCAAGTAAAGTAATTAAGTTCTTCAGTGGTTTTACATCACTAAAACATTTTCATGTTAGAGATAGTCCATTTTCCAAAAAGCAGAAGGAAAATATTATATATACTCCAAGCAACACGAGATTTTAAATGAAGCAAAAGAGAAAGGAAATAAGGACAGGAGCAAAGAGACATGAGCAAGGTAAGGAAATGAAGAAGTGATACAAATGATCAATGTACAGATGGAGGACATTTAAAGCTGAAGTTGAGAGAAAACGATAAATTTTGTAGAGGCAAAAATAAGATTAAACAGTAAACAACAATAAACCAATCCCACATAGCAAGCAGCAAGGAAAGGCATACTGATGTACGTACTTAAGCCCTGAAACACTGTATCAACACCAATACCAATATTTAGACATTTCTGAGGCAGGGAAGCGTCTTCTTCTTCCCTAGAATCACCGCTTGGAAAGTGTTAATTTAAAATTAAACAAAAACTCACAATGTGATTCTGCCAAAACTTGTATTTCCAGCTAGTCAACAGCAATTCCTTAGTTACCGGTGAGCAGTATAATTTAACTTTCAAGCTGTGAGGAGACAAAACACAGATGAGTGTTTTTTAAAGTAGAGGCAGGGAACAACCTAACGATGCATCAGCACTCGGCACCTAGTACATCAAAACATGTGCTCAGACCCCCCTCTCATCTGAAGAGACCTGCAGAGCAGTAAGCCTGCAGGAGCTGTTTTGCCCCAACCTGAAGCAGGATCAAGGCGAGTTACTCCACCTTGTTGAGTAGGCTTTTCTTCAATACAGCAAACCCAAAGACCTACCTGTGTGTGCCCATGCCTGCGTGTTTTTGTGCAGACATTTATTTATAAGTGTGGTACATGGTCACATGTACACGTATCTTTGCTTGTTTCTATACCCACCAAGGTCTGTTTCAGACGTGCATGCTTTCCCTGGAACAGGCATTTGGGACAGTTAGCATTCACCAGAACACAGAATACTTTCTATAAAGCTCTAGCTTTTGCACAGTGCACAGAGACCTGACGAGCAAGGAGAGATTCTCTGCTTGCATTTGAAGAGACGCAACATCTACTCTAATAAATTAAACAGTGCCTAGGAACTGGCCCACAACCTCTCTGGGCCCATTCCCATGTTTGACCATCCTCACGGTGAAAAATAAAAGGTGTCCCTCGCCCTTTCGTTATGCACCTCCAAGAAGAGTCTGGCTCCATCTTCTCTACCCCTACCTGCAAACAGCGATACACAGTTGTCTCCTACTCTAAAGGCTGAAGACATCCAGCTCTCCGCCTCTCCTCACGCACCATGTGCTCCAGCCCCAGACCAGCTTGGTGGTCCTGCTTCAAAACACCATTGTTGTTTTTTGTCCAGGGGAGCCCATGACTGGACTCGGTACTCCAGACAAAGTCTCACAAGCGCTGACCAGAGGGGAATAACTGTCTCCCTCACACTGCTGGCTACCTGCTTGCTCATACACCTCAGAGTGCAGCTGGCCTCCTTCACGGCACAGGCACAGCGCTGTCTCTATGCGCTGACACGCTCCCAGGGAATAATAGCAGCGATCCTCATGAAGTTCATGAACCTCATGAGGTTCAACAAGGCCAAGTGCAAGGCCCTGCACCTGGGTCGGGGCAACACCCTGGTATCAATACAGGCTGGGGGTTGAAGGGATTGAGAGCAGCTCTGTGGAGAAGGACTTGGGGGTACTGATGGATGAAAAGCTGGACATGATCCAGCAACGTGTGTTTGCAGCCCAGAAAGCCAACCATATCCTGGGCTGCATCAAAAGAAGCATGACCAGCAGGTCGAGGGAGGTGATTCTGCCCCTCTACTCCGCTCTGGTGAGACCCCACCTGGAGTACTGCATCCAGCTCAGGGGTCCCCAGTACAAGAAAGAGATGGACCTGTTGGAGTGGGTCCAGAGGAAGGCCATGAAGATGATCAGAGGGCTGGAACACCTCTCCTATGAGGAAAGGCTGAGAGAGCTGGGATTGTTCAGCCTGGAGAAGAGGAGGCTCCGGGGAAACCTTATTGTGGCCTTCTAGTACTTAAAGGGGGCCTACAGGAAAGACAGGGACAGACTTTTTAGTAGGGCTTGTAGCAACAGGACAAGGGGTAATGGTTTTAAACTAAAAGAGGGTAGATTCAGACTAAATATAAGGAAGAAATTTTTTACGATGAGGGTGGTGAGGCACTGGCACAGGTTGCCCAGAGAGGTTGTGGCTGCCCCCTCCCTGGCAGTGTTCAAGGCCAGGCTGGATGGGGCTTTGAGCAACCTGGTGTAGTGGAAGGTGTCCCTGCCCATGGCAGGGGGTTGGAACTAGATGATCTTTGAAGGTCCCTTCCAACCCAAACCATTCTGGCTCTGTGACTCTATGATCCGTAACAGTTTCCTTACCCTATTTTGCTCACGCTTTGCTTTGAACCAGCCGCCTCCTCCTCGGGCCTCCCAGCCCCGCACGCCGCGGCGCAGGCCGGGCCGGGGAGGCGGCCGCCGAGGCCGGGCCTCCCCGGAGCAGCCCGCAGCGGGGCAGGGCAGCCCCGCCCGCCCCCTCTCCCCCTCAGGCCCCCCGCCGCCAGCCCGTACCTGCCCTCCAGCCTCCTCTTCAGGGCGGGCGCCCGCAGCCCCTTCATGTGATCTGGGGAGACAGGGCACGGCCGTCACCGGGGAAGAGGGGGGGACGCGGGGGGGGGGGGGGGGGGGGGGGGGGGGGGGGGGGGGGGGGGGGGAAGAATATGTCGGTTGCCATGGGGACGGGCGGGGGGCGGGGCTCACCCTTGTGGCAGTGCGAGAGGAAGTAGGCGCGCGCGCGCAGGTTGTCGCGGTCGAAGCGGTCGATGGACACGGCGGGGTACTCGCGCACGCGACCCCCGAACCGGCTCATGGCGGCGAATGGCGCGCCGCTTCCGCCACGCTCCCCCCTGCCCCGCCCCCCCGGCCCCGCCTCCCCGGCCCTCAGCCAATCGTGAGGTGGCTCCGCCTCCTGCCGGCCTATCAGACGCGCGGCGGGAGAGGCGGGAACGGCTTCTTAAAAAGGCAATGGCGGGCGGTTGCCTAGCAACGCTGGTCGGCGGCGACCGTTGGCGCTGAGAGGAGCGCTGTCAGGAACGCCGCCATCGCGCTTCGGCGGCCGCTCCGCGCCGTGCCGCCCGACCTGGGAAAAGTCCCCGTTTTGCGGCCCTCGCAGCGAGGTGGGTCGTCTTAAGGGCTGGGTGGCCGGGTCGTGGCTATGGTGGTGGGAGCAGGGTGGGGTTACGGTCCCAGCGGTGACTCAGGCCAGGGCCTAGACATCTGCCTGAACACCTTGGCAAATACAAGAAGCTCTCACGTAAAGTCTGTGGAAGTCATTGGAAATCTCTTACTGACTCTTCTAGGACCCCAAATAGGTCCTGCATATGCTGACTCATGTTAAGTGACCTAAGAAGCATGGCCGTCTCCTCCAGCCGCTCTGGCCCAGGACCTCTCCTGCCCCGGGGACCTGAGGCCTCTGCCTGGGCTGAGGGATGCAGGTTTCCCGTTTGCAGGTTCAACCAGTAACAAAGCTGAGCATGTATTACAGACACGGCTGGTCACACAGGCTGCCACAGATGAGGTGTTACCTTCAACAGTACCTACATACAGGACTTGCATAAAACATGAACACAGACAAGTCCCTTTCCTCCTCTTCAGCTGGTAGCAATAAAACTTCACTAGTGCAGGTGCACACCCTGCACTCTCTAGGTTCACAAGCACGCACACATTTGTGGATCCCTCGAGCACCAGCACAGCCCCTCTGTCTGCCCAGCCCCCCTGCACAGATCCCAGGCCCCCTTACCTGGTTCACAGATCCACTACTTGCCCGTGAGTCCAGCTTGATGCTCACTAGCAAACATGCACTCACACACTTGTCCCTCATGCACTTCATGTTCGCTAATCCTCTTGGGTGTACCAGCATGGTCCCCCTGCCCACTTGATACCCTGGCCTGTACCCAAGGTCCCCCTACTCACCGGCTAGTCCAGCTTAAATTTTGCTAGTGAATATGGATACACACCCCACGTATACCTGGATTGGGGAAGATACGGACACCCCGCCTCCCCAGCAGCCGGCACAAGGCACACAGGCTGTGACCCACAGTCCCCTCACTCATGCCAGCCCTCCCCCAGTAGCTGATTTCTCAGGACACGTACCATTCCTGCTCCAGTGGCTGGAAGTTAAAGACCCCAGCTTGCTCCAGCAGCTGGCATCACAGGCCAGGGGCGCCCATACCCCTGGTCTGACTCCAGGAGCTGGCACCAGTTTTCACTCACACACACAGGTCTCACCAGTAGCTGGCACTTAGTCCTTGCAGCACACACACACAGGGGATAGAGAGCATGATTACGCAGAGAGATAGTTAAGATTTAATAAGAAGATACAAGAAGGTAGGACAGACTGTGATGATCAGGCGCAGGGCTCAGCCAGGCAAGAGTACTGACTGGCCCTGTTTTACACGACTGGCCTCTTTTATACTCCTTTCTGTCTATTCTCATCTTTGTTCCTCCGTGCTCCCCTTCCCTGCACATCCCTCACAGGTTTGTACAGCTCTATCGATTCCCACACCCCTCTGAGTCCGGGGTCCCCCTGGTTTACAGTCTTATCAGTTGCAAAGTCCAGGTTGTCTTCCTGGAAGTGGTGCCTGTAGTTTCTTGATAGCCCATCAGTTAGTGTGAGTGGTGAGGTTTGTTTCTTGTCATGTTCTCTATGTTTGTTTTGTCAGGTCTGTGTCTCTGTATATTTTGTTTCTGGTTTCCCCTTTTTCCCTTAGTTTCCCAATTGACAAGGTCCCTGATCAGATAACCTTGCTGGAATAAACATTCTCACACTCCCACATGCCCCCGTCAATTAGTGTGACTGACCAGGTTTGGTTCTCATCACCACCTCCCTCATAATTTACTGGTCAGGTTTGTGTCCCCATATGTTCTTGTTTTATGGCTTCCTCCCTTTCTTATTATCCCTTGTTGCATTGAAAAAAGTCCTTGACCAGATGCCCTTAAAGGAGCAGACACTCTCCTCCCACATACCCTTACAACTTGTATAAGCATTAAGGAAACTACCATATGCAGGCCCAGGCTAGTTAGGATTCCATAGAAATTGTGCTATAATTGACATTAAAAAACTGTTTTCCCAAAGCCAAAACAGAGGTATATAAAATCTCACTATTTCCCCTAAATTAAGAGTAGGCAAACATTGTCATCTTAGCAAAGTCCACTTCACTGTTTAACAATTCCCTTTAAATGAAAAGTGTTAGTATTATGCTGAATATTTTCTTACCATTCTCTTGCATTCTTTCATTTGCCTATATCTGTCTGCTGTCTTTTGTCTCTTCCCTGAACTGCAGGCTGTGTGAGCACAGCTCATCTCGTGCTCTTGTACAATGAAACCAGCTCTATGCCTGGAACTCAGAGGCACTACAATAGACAAAGAGTACAATTTTTAAAGGGCTTAAATAGCAGCCTAAAAATATCAGGATGGTGCTTTTATTATTTGAAGTCACCAAGCTGGCACTTTAAATACATGACCTTTACATGTATTTTTTGAGCAGGAACGCCTGTGGACAGGCCATCTGAATTAATGGTGACTCAGGAAGTGCCGCACATATCTAGATGTCTTGAAGAAGCACGTTCATTAGATGAATTCAGTACATCCTATAAAGAAGTACTTAACACTAGTAACATGTAAGTTATCATAACACACTTAAATTCATTATGGTTTAGCATTTATTAAGATCTAATGTTATTGCTAATAATATTGACTGTCTAAAGTCCCAGATTGACAACACGTCCATCGAACATCGATGAGCATATACAGGGCATGAAAAATTCTGTAATGGCTACAAAAGAGCCCTTTGCAGCAAGGGAGAAAAATAATGATGTTGAGATAGATATCTCAAAGACTACACTAAAGATTTGGAATAAGGATATATGCTTATCATGTTAATTTGTATGTGACACCTCATAACTGGGTGGGAAAGTTACTTTTACTTTTTTTTTTTTTAATAAATTGTTGCCTTCAATTACAAAATGATGCAGAGCCTGGTAAAAGAATGTTTGGAGTGCTGAACTGCAAGAAATAGTTTAGTGTTGCCAGAAAAGAGCCCTTGTGCGTATTTTTATTGATCTTTAATAAAGTGTATGCAGTAAGAGACGAAAGGCCCTTTCTTTGTGTGCTAATGGCTCTCATAGAGTTAGATGACAGACATGCAGACTTCTGCTATTTCCACATTATGATAACAATAATTCTTGATATCATTTTTCCAAAGATTTGTATGCTGTGGTGCAGTATTTTTTTTCTCCTTTTCTGCCTTTCGAAGAGACTAAGGGCATTTGTGCATTTGATAAGATATCAGCATTCAACTTTTCAAGCTCTCGGTTGATAGAGGAACTTGCCAAGTAAGGAAATTTCACTCTGTGCGCAGGATTTGGAGGCAGCATACTACCCCCAGGGAGTGAGACTGTGTTCATCCTCTCACTACAAAATCCAGAAGCTTTTTCTCCTTCTTTGAAGATACCTTCCTAATTATGAAGCTGAAGCTTGGTGACATTACAAAACTTGGAAAGAACTAATTTCTGATCATATCTGCTAGGCATGATAGTGTTCTGTGTGTTTTGCTTACAGAAGAAACATAAAGTTCTGTTTTAGTAGCAGAATAAGATACACTCAAGAAAGCAAATGTAGTGAAATTCAGATATAAGGTAGAAGTCAAGTGATTCATATTTGTTTGAAATATAGTTCAAATCCATCCCTGGTGAGTTTCCACTGACTTCACAACTTTTTTTTTTTTGATTGCTTATTTTATTCTTTTTTTTTTTTTTACAGTTTGAGTTTCATCTTGTCCCACTTCTGCTCTCTTTGGGTTTAGCAGTTGATTAGCCTATTTACTATTTCTCAGCAGATTGAACAAATGGGTTTTGTGCGAGGAGGAGGTCAGTGGCAGTCAGTGCACATTTTGATTGGGCAAGGGTAGAATGGGATGAATTTTGGTAGGCTGTGTGCCTTGCCTCCTTACCCAATTTATTTCTTAAGACCTCTTCTTTGTCATCTCCACTGTGGCCGTGTGACTGGCAGTGCATTTCTCCTTTCTCCTCCTCTCCTATCCTGAGTGTTCGCTGTTCTTCAGGAACAGCCCAGCTCTTCATTTTGTGGTTCCCCGTTTGGTGTCCCTTCAATAGGAAGAAAGAAAAACTTGAAAAACTGCCTGCCCCAAAGGGACAGCAACTGCGAAGATGTGAAATTAAAAACATTACTGTATTTTATATATTTTTTTAATGCATCAATATACACAAATAAATTTTATGTAGGTTAAGTCAAGGTGTAGAGGTGTATATAGAAGTATAGATGAGTTGTGTTTGTTTGAGGTCAAGTAGTGCATTTAATTTGATTCCAACTGCTTATAATGTTTTTCATTTTTTAACCTCAGACTTTGAGGGGAAGATAATACTGCACTGTCTGTAATTCCTTTAATTTTAAATTTTGTTTTACCCATTTCTATATGTCCCTAACAAAATCACTTGCTTCCGTCTTCTCTATTTAATTTTTTAAAATCTAATTTCAGGAAAAAGTCTGAAGTCTCTGGAGTCATGGCTAAAGCTGACATCAAACCAAAATCTATACATCATGCCAAAAAATGGTCAGATGATGTAGAGAACTTATACAGATTTCAGCAAGCTGGATACAGAGATGAGGTTGAATATAAACAAGTAAAACAAGTTGATATGGTAAGATTTAGAACTCTGCAAGGGTTATTACTTTAAACTTCTGTCTCATGTTAAACGGTTAAATAAAAATGGAGGTGCCACTTGTTTCCTTTCGTTTAGGCTAGCTTCTGATACAGTTTTTTTCTCCCAGGTCTGACTTGAATTCTTGAGCTATTATTAACTGTGCAGAATAACTTGTTTCACAGAAGCGAAACAGAAACACTTCCCAGCCTGTGGTTTTGTTCCCCCTCTCTTATGCATTTAGAAGCATTCTAGATTTCTTTGAATAGATGTAACTGCTATCTAAAAGAATAATTCAGTTTTGAGGAAAGGAATCTATCGAAGTGAGTTCTCTGTGAAGTTTCCCCGTTACTCAGCCAACAAACCTGATAGGAAACTCATTCGTTGTCCAGGGAGTCAGTCCTGTGTCATTCCTACCGACTTCAGTTTTGCATGGTAGCATAATCAGACTTCGTGCACACTCAAAACTTGGCTTCTGTTGAAACTGTCCACAATAGAAATATTTGATGCCAACTGTGGTAAAGGGAGTTGTGACACAGGCTTTTAACAACTGAGAACACCAAGGACGTGGTCCTCTGCTCACTACACTTGATGGCAATGCTCCCTAGTACATCAAATGAGCTAATCAATAGTGGCCAGATATGCAGTGGCTACCTGAGATTCAAAATAGCAACCAAGAGGTTAATACAGCAAACAACATATTATCTTTATTAAAGCTCTGTAATTTATCTTCCAAAGCAGCACATATAGTATGAAAAATCCACTTTTAAAAGATCATAACCTCCTGTGCACATAAGAAAGAGCAGAATGTTCCTAAGAAAGTCACTCCTCATCCAGTTAACTCAAAACATAGCAAAACGTTGATGTGCGTAATAAGATGCAGTTTATTATTTTGACGTGGGTTCGGATACCACTGTAAAGGCTGCGGTGTAAATTCCTTTAACTGTGCAAAAGGAAATCCTGTAATTAGTGCGGTAGGATCAGTCTGTTTAAGATTTATGGCAGGGCATAACCATAAACAACTAAACCCTGATAAAAGTTAAAGAACACCGCTTACTCAATGTAAAATGAGTGCACATTCTGTTCAAACTTGCCAGGATCTGGCAGCGATTCTCTTTCAACTTACACATGTTGAAATGTCTTGTTTACTCCATATTATGTTTCCATAATGCAGTTGTTATTAATGATGCAATTATAATGTAGGTGGAATGAATATTAAGGCTGTCATGTTTAGACAGAGAATGCAAATAACTCAGCTGTATGCCTAAAGTAATAAGGTAAGTGATGAAACTACCACTTCTGGGACTCTCCAATTAAGAGAATGCTTTGACATCCTATTGTCAGCCCTGCCTGGAAGAGAAATAAGATCCTTATTACCTGATTTTTAAGGTTCAATTTGATCAGAAGTAGTCACAGGTGTTCAAGCTGCAGGTAGCTACTACAGCCATAAAGCTGTTGAATGTACAAGTGCTCAAGCCTTTAGTTCAAAGCTTCATGTTGTGCAACACTGAAGAGCACCAGGACGGTGCTCATTTCCTGCAGGACTGATCCTGCTGTCTTTGAGACTACCATACATATAGCTCACTTTATTTTTATGAAATTGCTGATGAAAAGCACATTTTTCATGGTCAGAAGGATCCTGAAGAAACCTTTAAGTGTGTGTCACTTACAGAAGTGGAATCTTTCAGCCTCTCAGATTACTGAATAACTGAATAGCATCAATGTTTTATTCCTAAACGAGGTATTTTAAAAGCTTTGACTAGTCCACTTTTTAAATTACTCTAGTCTATCAAATATTCTTAGATCCTTATTTCTAGACTTTTCTGATCACATAATTCTTTATACTAGACCAGAAAACTGGTTTCTGACATCTTGTTCTTAGTGTTTTTTTAAAAGTTAAGCAAATTAATAGCAAAGTAGTGTTTAGATGCAAATGAGGTTTTCCCATGGAAGTATACTCTATATTCTTTGCAATATAATGCACAAACATAATTTAATGTGAGCGTGTTCAGTGATTGTATATCCTTTTTATTCTATTTGTAGGTAGAGTGTTGGCCAGAAACTGGATTTGTTAAGAAACTTCAGAGAAGGGACAATACGTTCTATTATTACAATAAGCAAAGAGAATGCGAAGACAAAGAAGTCCATAAAGTGAAAGTTTATGTGTATTAGTTTTGTTATTGTTCTAATTTGTTTGTATTTTTTTATAAATCTGTTTGTTAGAATCTGTAAGTAAATGAGATTATGTAATCTGATTTACCTTAAGTATCGATGTCATTCTTGGATAGAAGGGGGAATACTGGAAATGTGGAGAAGCCTGGAACTATAGACATAGGAATTTCATTTTTTTCCTGCTATAACTGAAAGTCTTATTATCCTTCATTTTCCTAGTTACAAATGTTTTGACATAAAAATAAAAAGCTGGTGAATGGGCATCATGTATTTGGTTTAACAGTGTGTGTGAAGTCCATTGTAAGTACAGGCATCAATCTTTATTCAAAACAATATAATCTTGTTGACACTGGCTAATGTCAGCCACAGTCTCTTGGTATAGCTAAGGGTTATGAGACTACAAAGGGCCGGAGGAAGGCCCAACTGCTCACTGAAGTTGCCTTGGAGAACAGCAAGAACAACAAGCAAAGAATTTAGTGAAGGACACCGAACAATCAAGCAGCAAGGACCAGTGCTGAGCTGCAGATTTAAAAAAGGGTTATTGTGATAGAAACGGTCACAACGAAAATGTCTTTCTGAGCAATAGGTAAGGTATCCCCAAAGTATTTTTGCCAGATGCAAGAATTAATTACTTGAGGAGGAAGTATTAATTGACTTGGTAGCATATGCCTTTTTATGGAGGGGGGAAAAAAAAGATGGTGGATTTACATATGATGGGATCAGGGAGTATAAAACTGCAGGGAGAACATGGAATCCATACTAGGTAATATTTAAGGTTAGGTAACTTACACAGATGATATGTGGGATTTCTGGGCAGAATTCATCTCATCTAACTTCAAATGTCACGTTGTCAACATCTACACCTGATCTTGTCATTTGGACACCCTTTGTTCTGAATGGAGAGAAGTTGGCTCTTCTGGGCACAACTCATCTCTTCTCAGTGTAGATCTGTAACGTTTGCTTTGAGCACGTTGCTGTGACATCGGCTCTGCAGAAGCTGTCCATACGTCTGCTGCTCTGAGACACCTGCTAAACGCGAGGTACCATACTTACCTTCACTCACTAGGCAATCTAAGTAAAATACTTTAAGATGCCAGAACTCTCGCTATTTGACCAGCAGAACAGATTAGTGTTATGTAAACCAGTAGGTGTGTTCATGGTAGTTACAGAAAAAATGTTGAGCATCTCCTGTCTCTAGAGTGTAAACCAAGGGGTACCTAAGTTTCAGGCACGGGTTAGCAGTGTACATTTGGCCATCTGTCTTATGGATATTCTTCCTTCATTTGAACCTAAGATGGTGGCCAACTCAAGATGTGAAATAGAGGACTTACAGCTCCAAGGCAAAATAAGTAGTATGGGTGCAATAGTCAAAAGATCGCATTGACGATAGATGACGATGATCTAGTCACCTTATTTAGACTGCTTGGAAATTTTTAGCTTAAACTTGTATGAGCTCTGTTAGAGAAATGACTGCAAGGTACTCGGAAGCAACTGTGAAGCTTTTTTATTCCTGGAAGGTTTTAATGGCATATAAACAGTGAGTTACTGCAATGACAGAAATAAAGCATTGCTACCGTAAATTTCACTTCAGATTTTCATTATGATTTCTTTTTTATTCGGATTGCTCTGGATGTAGTTTTTAAGAGAAGACTTTTTGCATACTTTGCAATCAAAGAGTGGGAACAGAACAATTATCAGGATAACCCGTCCATTTTGTCACTTTAAGATAGTGGATCTCACTTTAACTTCATAGATGCCTAAAAAAGAAATCTTCCAGTGGACATGAAAAGAGCCTTTAAAGAAATTCACAAAAATAGATGTGTTGTATAGCCAACTGAAATTTATTGACAGAAATTGCTATCAGCACACACAGAATAAGTGAGAATGTTTGGTACAGCCATTTTCTCAGTCTATAAATAGTTGGGCATTCAAGAACAGGAATTAAAACTGCAGGTAACTTTTTAGAGCTTAGCTTGTTTTAAAGAAAGACTTTTAAAAATTGAAACAAATGTAAAAGATTGTTCTGGGCTTCCCTCATTTTGCCTGACTACACCTCAATGTTTTTGCAATACTGCTGGGTGCTTTCTCTCTTGTATTATGTTTTAAAACAATGAGTGTGCATTTCATACAGCCCATGGAGATTTCTTTTCACTTCAAACAAGTAGCACAGGAATTCACATTCCACTTCTGAAATGCTGATTTTGTATGAGTTGGCAGATTCTTTTCACTTTGAGCGAGTGAATTACCTAGATTTTATTACTTACATTTTTCAGCATTGTCAGTGTGCTAAAAGGTTGAATCTCACTGTAATATTTAAAAGATTAATGGGATGAAAAGGAAAGATAAGCCTTGTAGTTAGTGCTGGAGACCAGTTTACAGACATAGCCTTCTGAGTCCACTTCATTAGGAAAACGGCACATTTTGTATTGGTGGTGACGGTTTTGGTTACAATTGTCCTTTGACATCCAGTTCGTATCCGTATTTCACTCCAGTTCATGCTAAACTTAAGGTTAACTAAAAGCACTCTCTTTTTTAAAAGACCGTAGCTGTGTAATGGCCTTAGCTATGAAGCCGAAGGGCTTCCTCTCTTTAAAAAGAAATAGGTACAGCGGTTCTTGTCTGAGTTCAAGTTTGCCCGTGATCACAAGATAACACTAATCTAGTATAAGGACGTTTGCTTGAGTTAATTCTTAGCATCACAGAATGGTTTGAGCTGGAAGGGACCTTTGAAGGTCATCTAGTCCAACCCCCTGCCATGGGCAGGGACATCTTGCACTAGACCAGGTTGCTGAAAGCCCCATCCAGCCTGACTTTGAACACTTCCAATGACGGGGCATCCACAGCTTCTCTGGGTAACCTGTGCCAGTGTTTCAACACCCTCGTCATAAAAAATGTCTTCCTTATGTCCAATCTAAACCTACCCTCTTTCAGTTTGAAATGGTTGCCCCTTGTCCTGTCACTACAGGCCCTGCTAAAAAGTCTGTCCCCATCTTTCTTATAAGCCCCCTTTATATATTGAAAGGCTGCAATAAGGTCTCCCCGGAGCCTTCTCTTCTCCAGGCTGAACAACCCCAACTCTCTCAGCCCTTCCTCATAGGAGAGGGGTTCCACCCCTCTGACCATTTTTGTGGCCCTCCTCTGGACCCGCTCCAACAGGTCCGTGTCTGTCTTGTACTGGGGACCCCAGAGCTGGACGCAGTACTCCAGGTGGGGTCTCACCAGAGCAGGGCAGAGGGGCAGAATCACCTCCCTCGACCTGCTGGCCACACTTCTTGTTGTGCAGCCCAGGATACAGTTGGCTTCCTGGGCTGCAAGCGCATAACTGCCAGCTCATGTCCACTTTTTCATCCACTAATACCCCCAAGTCCTTCTCCACTGGGCTGCCCTCAATCCCTTCATCTGCATTGGTACTGGGGATTGCCCCGACCGAGGTGCAGGGCCTTGCACTTGGCCTTGTTGAACTTCATGAGGCTCATACAGAGCCACCCCTCCAGCCTGTCCAAGTTCTTCCTGAAGTGGCTTTGGTATTCAGCTGTGCTTGTTGAGCATGAAGCTGATACTTGAGTACTAACAAATTTTCCTCTGCTACCGTTATGCTGGAGGTACTTCTTTCAGTCAAAAAAGCTGTCAAAAGAATTTAATGTGTCAGTATTTTCCCTTATTTGATAAATCTGTAACTGAAATGTCTTGTCTGTCACCTCAGTTTTAAGCATGTTGAGAACTGTTAGCTTACTTGTGTCTTAATTTAAGGTTGCTAAAAGTTGTGAAAAAAGTATCAGAAGTAAGCAATCTGGGGAAGCTGTGCTTCATTTTAGGGATGACACAACATATCAAGATAAATAACTTATTTCTGAATGGCATTACAAAAACTTTTTTTACTGAACTTTAGTAACTTTAAAGAGACAAAATCACATCTCTCCATTTTATTGCCTAGAGATGAAAAGATATGCTATTTTGCTGATTTAAGTCTTAATAAAAAGTAATTCTGTGAAAATACTTCCCAAGGCACTTTTCTTTTCTGTTGGTATTCCTCTTATCAGGCAATACCGTAATGCTTTCAATGCCCATTTGCAGCAACTCAACAAATGGATGATAGCAAGGCTCCCTGTTAGCAAGTGCTTACAAGCTGCCCAAGTCTGATGTACTTAGTCTAATTCCAATTCACTTCATGGCTTTGTACAAGACAAGAATAAATGCTTTCAGTGCCTGCTGCAGCTCACAAAAGGAGGTAAAACAAACTTTTCCAAGACCTACTTTTCAGGCTTTGTGTTTGACAGCTACAAATGAAATGGCAAGGGTGCAACCTCTCTGAATTCATCCAGTTACACTGGGGAAATAAGGCTGCATTTGTGTGTTCTAGGCTGGTTTTCTATGATGTTTTCAGCCTTTACTTGAATTCATTATGGAACGGTATTGTCTGAAAGTGATACTGTGGTTATTTGATTGCTTTGCAGTCACAGCAGCTCAAAGCACCACACAGAAAGATGATATAAGCGTTTTAATTTTCACTTTGGTACCCGCGTGGACAGTTGTCTTTCCAGCTCTGAAGACAGCTGAACCTCAACCTTTTGGTTTTCAAACATGGTTCCCTTGTTTCAAGGTGTTGAAAGTGATTGACTGGCTTCAAACTCATTAAAGACAACTTTCTAACTCAACAGCTGTTGATGCCGCTGTTCCTCACATTGTCTGATACAAGTGAAGTCTGTCTGAAAGCAGCTTGAATGGAGTTGCCTTACGGTCTTCGCAGGTTCTCTCCTATTACCCCAGTTCCACTGGTCTTCTATTTATTTGTAGGAGCTGCTTTCTTAGTAGCCTGCCTGTGCGGAGCACCTCTTGGCAAGTTGTAATTGCTTAATAAAACACGTTTTGTTTCTTGCTGCAGTTGAGACTTTGCATTTACTTCAAGTCTGAAGCCCGGCACACTCGCAAACAGCATTTGGGAGGGTGGCTGGTGAATGTCTACTGTCAGGAGAGTTCCAGGTTGGCACCAAAAAAACCTCTGCAATGTAACTTTGAACAAACATCACCGTTTTTATGGATACTCTGTTCAGCCAGTGTATTTACACGTCTCAGTGTTGGGATAGAGTATCTTTGCTGGTTGGTGCTTTTGTGGCTCTTTTTTTCCTCAATACTCTTCCCTATTCTCTGCCTTCACAGGCACCCCGCGCTCACGGATCCCTTGAAAATCCTGCCCAATGTCCTGGACCCCGGCTCCCTTACCCAGCCCTGGCTCGGACCTCGTGTCTTTTCTTCTACTCACCGGCTAGTGCAGCTTGACGTTTGCTAGCAAATTACATGCACAAGGGACTAAATTCACTAAGGAAATACAAACACAGGCGGGTTGCTGCGGGTGCTGGCACTTACACCCCTCAGATAAGCATGTACACCCCTGTCCCCCTGGTGCTGACACCCAGCCTGTGGTCCCCATCACCCATGGCCCCTTCTCCAGGGGCTGGCACACAGGATAGACAGTGAGATGACACAGAAAAGGTAATTAACCATGGGATTTAACAAGAAGACAGGCCAGACTGCAGGGATCAGAGGCAGGTGAACGTCCTGCCCAACAGCCTGCTCACATGGGTCTCCCTCCTTGCCATCTTCCCATACTCGTTCCACCCTGATCCTTCCTTTCCTGTGTCTTCGGTCCTTCCCCTAAACATCCCATAGTAAGTTTCGTGCAGTACCCCAAGCTCCCTCAAATATCCCTTATATCCACACTGTTTCCTCCTCCTCATCAGGTACAAAATCGAGGCTGACCCTCTCCAAGGCTGGAGTAGTTCTTCTAACGGCCCTTCAGTCAGTGCCTGACGAGCTCTGGCTTCCATAATTATCTCTCTCATCACCTGCTCATCAATGCTTGTGGGTCTGTGTGTTTAATTTAGTGTTTTCCTCGTAATTTGTTATTTCTGTGATACGGAATAGTCCTTAACCAAATCATAACTTACTGAACCAGATGCTCTCATATTTCACAAGTCCTCATGCCAACCTCCCTGAGGCAGGCGGCTTGGATGCAGAGCGAAGGATGACGCTGTGTAGAGGCACCCACGCAGCAGGACCTCTGCGGTGCTGCTTCTGCAGATGTCCACGCAGGTGGCAGCTCTAAGGACGTGGAGACAAAGGGAAGGGAATGCGTAAAAACAGGAGGAGGAGGAGGAGGAGGATGGGGGAGGAAGGGAAAAAGGGCACGAGTTCAGGGAAGGACGAGTGTGCGTAAGGAATCAGCCACACAGATGCATCAGCATTTTGCCAGTGATCTTCTACCCACAGAAACCTCCTCCCTTGCTGGCAGCAGCTCAGCTCTGGCTGGCTGGGGAAGCAGGACGCGGTCCCAGCTCCTCGCTGCAGATGTTCGTCCTGCCCTGGCAGGAGCGCCCGAATGCCTCAGCCAAGGGGAAGGTGTCCTGCTTGGGTGGATAAGCTGCTGGCAGCTCCTTGGTTTTGCGAGGGGGATGGAGCAAAAAGCAGGCGGACTGGACATGTGGCAGGTTCTTCATTTTTGCCCAGGGTGTCTCGAGGTCGTCAGCTGCGCTGCGCTGTCCTGGGGAGCGTCCTTGTGCCAACTACACGATGTTTTTGAGGAACAGCCAATGCTGGGATGTGAGCGGGGAAGAGCCAGCAGGCGGGCTGGGGGTGCTAGGAGATGGGTGCTAGGAGATGGGTGCTAGGATGCTGTGCATGGAGAGATGGGCTGGAGCCAGGCACGCTCAATGCAGGGATGTGGTGGGCAGTGTTTCTGGATGAAAGAGCATGGTGGCCCTGCAGATCTGCCTCCTTCCACGGCTCTGGTCTCCTGAAGCTACAGACAGCGGAGCTCTTGTTCTGTAGCCCTGTTCTGTGGCTGCGGTGGGTAGAGCCTGCCAACTCCTATCCTAACCTCCCTGGCGGATCCGTCTTCATTCTGTTCAGAAGGAATTGAGTCGCAGCCCAGAGGGACCCTGCTTCTCTCCATTGACTCTTCAAAAAGGAGGAGGTTTATGTACCAAGGGCTGAAAGATCACTGTTTTGAGGAGACGCTCATTAAAAGCATGAAATATCTCTTTGATAGCCTATCACTTACAACTTTGGTCTCAACAAGTGAGAAAGACCACTACACTTGCAACTACAGACAGAGATTTATTTAAAATGTCATTGGATTAATATTTTGTCAGACCAGAGCAATATTTCATCAGAGAAGAAAGATTTATGTATCTGAAGGATGAATTCAGAAGAGCTGTTTAGAAGAGATATTCATTGGTAGTATGTATATTGCAAGCAGATTATTGAGAATGCAAGGCAAAGGAAACAGAGGAAATATAAAAGCTTAAGTATGCTACAGACAGTAAGAAGACATTAAAATATTGTTGAGGATCTTAGTTTAGGAATAGCTTCTCTGTTATTTACAATTTTACCATTTGTATCCGTCAGATAGGAGAAAAAACACACCAAATGTTCATAATTCCTGCTTTACTATATCAGAGCAAAGTAGTAGGATCCATTTACACCAGATGAAATCATTTACCATCAGGAACCGAGGAGGATGTGAAGCATCACCTGCTAAATATAAACACTTCCAGTTCAGAAGTCTGGGGTCTTAAGACCAGTAGCTCAGGACTCTCTAATTCACTCATTTTAGATCTTAACAAACTTTGGAAAACTGGAGAGGTGCCAGAGGACTGATGGAGGGTCAACATGATCTGGTACTTCAAAGGGAATGATACTGGATAAGCAGACTCTAATCAGGGATAAATCAATGAAGTGGTTACACTGGGACTCTGTCAATAAAGAAAAAGAGGTTGGAAAGTATTTTCCTCTGCGCTCAGCCGATCAGATGCATCTTGGCTGATCTGAAGTATCAGCGACGAGCCAGAGGGAAGATGAAGAAATAGGCGCTTCAGAGGTTTTGTTTCTGGAACATCTTATTTTACTGCCTGAGGACTGCCACAGTTTCTAACCACTATCATCAGTCTCAGCCCAGAGTTACCTAAATATAAGCAGTGACTGGTGCTGTGCGAGACCCCGAGACGAGAGGTTCACACCTCTCACATGGGACGGAGCCCTCCGCCCTCAGACTCCGTGAAATCCATCAACTTTTAGTAAGATAACAGCTCCCCTGTGCAAATAGGATTTAAACTACTTGCTTTTCAATTCAGAGGCTGTAGCTGCTGCAGGGTTTGAATTGCATGGAGAGGAAAAAGCCCGTGGTCGCTGGCAGTGCCAGCTGGAAACATTTCAGCACAGGAGGCAGCAGTCTGGATTTCAGGCAGGTGT
This sequence comes from Gymnogyps californianus, assembly GCF_018139145.2. NCBI lineage: Eukaryota > Metazoa > Chordata > Aves > Accipitriformes > Cathartidae > Gymnogyps > Gymnogyps californianus. The sequence goes on along the minus strand of NC_059471.1, from coordinate 210,734,940 downwards.
TTTAGTCGCCCCGCGGCTAACCACCGTTTAATGGAGCATGTGCCTCAGGGACGCTGAGTTTTGGGAAGAAAACCTCCTTCTCCTGGATGAGCTTGGCTGCCAGGTAGCCTTGAGGTGACTTGGGAAGATGCAGGAGTCACGCAGACCCTCGCTGCTGGTGGGATGACCTCTCCTGGCACGGCGAAGCATGCTGGCTGCGGGCGAGGAATGTCTTTCACCTCACCTCTTGGCAGAAAGCATCACAAACCCCCGTATTTCAAGGCTGTGGCGGTGCCAAGGGGACCATATGCGCATAATGAGGAAGGACAAGGAGAGGGAGGTTTTTCTTTTCTGTTCATTCCGCTGTGGAAAGCTTAAATGACAAGATAGAAAACCTGCAAAACTGGGAGGTGGTACTGTTGCTCTCTGTCCTTTTGTGATTAAAAGTGGCATTTTTTTCCTCTTGAAAATACAGTAGCAATCCAGATTTCCCTCTGATGTTACTGCCACCCTCCCTGGGCTGACAAGGGATGTTGTCTAATGGGCAAACGCAGGAGATGAGAGGGCTGGCTTCGCCGTTCAGCTGGTGCAAAGGCTCCAAACACGGAAACGACCGGTGTGAGCTCGAACGACTTTCCTCCGCTCTTCAAAGGGATGTTTTGAAGCCGGCCCACAGGTGCTGCCCCACTTAAAGTCTGCCACCAACCTGAAAGAAGAGCTGGATGTTGGTAAACTGCTTATACAAGTATCAGAGGCTCAGAAGGGAAATTTTCGTGATACATGCATACGTATAGATTTTTTTAATGAAACATTTCTCTTTTTGAAGATATTTTTTCTCAAAAATAAAAAAGCTTGAAGATATTTTTTCTCTAAATCTTCTTCTATCAAATGCTGTGACTCTTTCAGCTGAGGTTTTGGGCATGAAGGAGCAGATGGGAAAGCTTCTATGAGACATTAAATAAGATAACGTAAAAGAGGGAGAACCCATAATCCTCATGAAACTCAAACTGCTGGAAAACCCGAAGGAGAGTGAAGATTTAATGAATAATTTGGACAACACATCCCCGACTCTGAATGTTTCAGCTTCTTCATTTGTTCAATCTCTCATCCGATCTCCAAGAGCTAAACATAAATGTGGAAAAAGGAAAATGAAATCGTTTTGCGGTACCATTTAAAGCCTGCTGCCTGTATTTCCCAGCTTGGAGGGATGCCATGGGCTGAGACTCGCGCTGAATCTGTGAGCTCATGCCTCCCTCTGCTGACTGCCTCCCCCAAGCCTCTCCTTGATTGCAAACGATTAAAGGCCATGATTTTTTTCCCCTCCTGTTGGGCTGATGTTCCTCCCCGTGTCCCAAGCAATGACCATAACGTCCAGGGAGCTGGTGGATACGAGCTGCTCACGTCAGCCCCAGCCCCGCGGTGCCGGTGCTGGTCACTCCAGCAGTGCCGTGTTCCCCTGTGTGGCATCTGCCCCTTGGGTCCCACTGCCACTGGAGTTCTCTATTAATGCTAAAATAATGCGTGAGTCCTTGTTTAAGGGAAAATCTCCGAAAGCTGTAAGGCAGAGACTCGAAGGAAGTTGCTGTAAGCCGAGAGAAGCAAGCAAGGACCTTTGGCTAGATCACTAGATCTCAGCTGGAGTATGCTAGAAATATTTTTGCTGAATTTTGGGTTTTTTTTTCAGTTTGAGTATGTCTGTAACACCACTTGGTATCAGTCTAGAAATCCCTCGGTCCTCACAGGCAGCTACTAAATAAAACTGACCACGGGCACTGCAAAACATAAAGGTTTTGGTTTCTCTTCTCTTTTCACATGCAGTCTTCAGAAACCCCATGTCCTCGCAGCAGAGCATGCGCCCCTGGCACGTGCAAAGGCAAGAAATGTACAATCTCAGCATTGCAGGATTAATTGGAAAAAATCATGCCCCTTCCTCTAGGGCGGAGGAGCAATGCTGGCAGTCCTTGAGCTGGTTTTCCCCTTGATGATCTGCCAGGGTCGGGAGACCCTTTCTGCAGAAGGAGACAAACACAACTCTTCTGGGACGACAGAGAGGGATCTCAGTGTCAGAAACATCGTGTCCATTTTTTCCTCTTCCAGAGCATTTCCTCGGGTTGGGGGCTGACAGAGATGAGTTTAAGGTCCATTGTAACAAAGCAAGTTTGTTAATCAGGTTCCCTTTGGGCTTAAAAACACAGGTGAAAAATGCTCCTGGGTCCTCCAGGAATTTTGGGTTGTGGAAGCTTTGTTGGAAAGCTCCAAAGAAAACTGTATCCTTTCAAAATAAAGCATGCCAAATAGAACAGCCAAAGGGCCATCACGCTGGGAGCTGAAGGCTGATTTAATGGTGCAAAAACCAATTACCAGGCTGTAATCACTAACGGCTGTGTCGGGAAGCTGAAATCGCTACGGGGAAGGAGACAGGAGAGCAGTGGCTGCTGTTGCTGGAGCTGTGACTAAGATAAATTGCAGCAGAAAGCCAGTGCTAACAAAGAGTTACGGAATAAATTGATGCATTAGAAAACCCAGCGCATTAGATCACTTGAAAGGACACGTAGAGCATCAGAGAGCTGGGCTGGTGAAGAGCTAAAGACAGCATTGCCTGCAGAGATGAGTTACTGACCTCCACCTGGGGATTCAAACAGCAAGCTGATGAGTTACGGAGGCAGCAGCATCAATGACAATGATATATAATTAGCCTTGGGATATATTAAAATTTTCATATATGTGCTGAGTTAAATCTTCACCCAGAGTACAGGTAAAACCACATGATAGCCTTTAGAATAAATAAAATATTAGACAGGAGAGAGCATATATTTTTTTACGAGTCTACGATGCTGATGTTCTGAAGAGACTCCAAAGCTCTCTGCAATTTATGAGCCAAATCTATTTCTTGGAAGCAATGCCAGGACTATTTTTGAGAAAGGAGAGCTAAAGCTCGGCACGTAAACTTTGGAACTGCTCTAACACTTAGACGCAGCCAGCTGTGATAAATGTAAAGCGCACTAAACAAGAACAAGGGAAGGCAAATTTTGTCCAACCTGAGCAGAACAAACCTTTGCAATGTTAAACCATCTGAGATTTCCTTTTATATTATTTCCTCCATTAAAAAGCAGGTTATTTTTTATTTCAGCCCTGAAAAGTGTACATACTTTTCATTGAAGATTGATATACTTACTTTAAATTGTAGAAAGAAGTGCGTCAGTGTTACGGAGCATCAAAATTGTGGCAGTCATGGATGCACTTGTTTTGAAGTTGATATTAGCAGCTTGTCTTTATTCTCAGACAATACAGCTTGATTCAGTTTTTGCAAAAAAACCCGGTCTGTATGAGAAAGAGAACAAATTGCCAAGCAAATGGGGCAAATCATTTTATCATTTGTTCAATTCCACTGGGTTGTAGAGAGGGAACAGAGGATCCCCTAAGCTTTGAAACGTGGCAGAAAACCAACACCTCTGTTGTGCGATCTGTCCTGTGAGTGAGCATCAGCAGACACAGAGTGTGGACACCCTGCACACCCACGTTGCATCACTGCCCAACCAAGTCCGATACGGAATATCCATGAAGAAGATCGATAGCATTTTCACTGAGGATGAGACATGTATTTTGAGTACTAACATAAACGTTAAGGTAGAGAGGTCTTTAACCACGTGTGCCAGGACTAGAGGCATGGTCTCATTTTCCAAGGGAGATTGCAGAAGTTTGATGAGCTCTGACATAGGAGCTCAGTGGATCCTGCATCCCGAGTCAGGTGCATCAGCCTCTTGATGGCAGCAGGGTTTGCTCCTGGAGCTCTGGCTGCAGGAGAGGAACCACACCAAATGCATCCTATTCCATGGATGGAGGAGGATCTGCTGCCAAATTAATTGTTTTCTTGAGTTTGTGCTTGTATAAAGAGGACTTCAGGTTGAAAAGGATGTCTAGTTCCCAATGCCAACCCCCTTTCCCCACTTTATACTATTTTTCACAAGTCAGTGAAACTCCATCTTTAAAGCAATGTGATTTTCTGCTCCCCACGACTCTGCCTGAAGGGTTGTCCTGGAGCTGCTCTCCTTCGATTGACTGAAATCCCCCAGTCTGAACACGATACTACAGGTGCATCCTTCATAGCCATTCGCTCTTGTGCCAACATAACCCATTAGCTTAAACATTTTATCTCACTCTCTAGCATCCTCCCCATGCTGTGTATAAAAACTGCAGTATCCCTTCTTGGCCTCCCTTTCGCAGGGCTAACCAAGCCAAGCTCTTCAGCCTTCCCTTGGAAGACAAGCCCTTGTGCCGATCATCCCACCGTTGAGCTCCTCCCGACGCCTGTTTCAGAACAAAACGGTCTCTCCTGAGCTTGAGTGGCCCAAACGATGAACAGACTCCAGATGGGATCTCACTGGCACTTGGTACCATGGCAGAAATCACTCCTTTTTCCTGTAGGAACTCCTCGCCCGGGATCACATCGGCCTCTGCTGCTGCTCTACCACATTGGTTCATGGATATCATACGACCGATACCAAAAGCCTTCTCCTCCTTTTCCATTTCTGACGGAGGAAATGCCAGCTTAGGGCAGAAATTCCTGTTTGTCCCTAAGCGACCCAAGAGTCTTGATACATCCGCACCCCTCCTCCTGCTGTTATTCCTGCATAGCCTCCAATAAATGATCTCTCAGAGAAACTTTTCAATCTTAGCTTGTTTCTTCCCTTCCCTGAGGACTACTGCTACAAAGAGTTATTTATTCCCAGCCTCCGAAGGCATTCAGCTGCATCGTGCACTGACAGGGAGAACGAAACTTGTGGACGGGACCACATGCACAAGCAGCGGTCTCGCTGAGATACTTGCCGCGGGGGAGCATCATCTCTCGGATGAAGCAGCCCGGCTCCCACGGGACATTTCTCAGCTAATGATCCAAGCGTGTCTCCTATTGAGAAAGAGGACCCAGCTCCACGAGACACACCGTGTGCTGAACAAGCCTTGTCATCCACTGGAAGGGACACAATTTATCAAACCATTTGTATCGTGAAAACAGACGCTTGGCCGAGTCAGCTGCTAAATCCGCTACGTTGGATTAGTATTAAATTTAAATTAAAATTAAATCCCAATTTCCTGTTGGGTCTGTTACGTTAATGGCTCAATCAGCTTCTCAATCATCAAATTAGAGTTGCTGCCTACTAACTGAATGTGTCACCCAGAGAAGCATTTTGATGCACAAGCCAGTGGTCCAGGCAGGAGATGCAGGTTGGTTAAGTCGAGAAGACATGTAGCATTTAAAAAATGAGATACTACAGCAAAGCATGGGCTGAGTAACTCCCCTGTTCTGACCTCAGCATGGACACCTGGGCACTTTGTCCCCTTCAAGGTGTGTTTGGCTCGTCCCAGGGCCACAGGACAGCCCACAGGAGCCACGGCTGTCCCACACCACCACCAAGGCCCAGGCGTGATTTCAGTGCTGCCGTGGCACCAGCTCACTGGGGCTGCGACCCGTCTCTGAAGACCACAGGCTGCTCCATCCTGGAGGTCAAACTAATGGCTATTATCTAGTGACATTCGATAACAGAAAATATTGTTCTAGATATCTAAGGATGAAGTCTGGTCTTCTCACTCGTGACCAGTCTAAGAGATACCTTTCATACCAAAATCTTAGAGCTTCAAGTGTTGGAGGTGCTGATGATGAGGAAGGAAGGAAGCAACAGAAAGGGAGTTTTTGTCAGTTTATGTCAAAAAAGGTTGAGACAAGCACCAACTACCCTGCTTGGCCAGAAACGTGAAAGGAGCCTTGAAATGAGTTACACAAGTGAAACCCCTGGTGAAACAGGTAGTTTTATTTGTCTTATGAAATCCAGCTACTGTAGACTGTATTTCTGAGTGCCATTGGTTGACAACTTCATCTCATCTATTAACTATTTATTGATGCTATTTATGTTCAAGTAATGGTGTTTTTCATCAAATTTCACCTGTGTTTTGCATTTGTTCTTAATTATTGGTAATTAGTCAATAGATGTTGGAAGAAGGTTATGTCCGTTTATCCCACTGAGCCGTAACTCCAAGCACAAACACAGTACGCAACACGGGGGGCTCCCACAGTCGCTCCCCTCCAACAACCCAGCGCTTCCTTGGCCCCAACCAGACCCTACGCAACCCTCCGTACTTCATCTGGGCAGAGCCAGAGACTGCTCGGGAAAATAATATGTAAGTGCCGAAAAACGAGCGTAAAACCAACCGTAAGGTTTCTGTAGGTCAAGAGCACATGTGTGTCAGGAAGCCACACCCTTCACCCCATGGGATTTTTTTTTCCAAGTGGCTCAAGATGACATGAAGAGTCTCTCCACTGAGTCCTGGAGACCCTTCTTCACCAAACAGTGAGTGTGGGAACAAATGCTGGCGGGTTCCAGGAGGTCTTTATGACTTTCCACAGAGTACTTCAGCTCAGGACGAAGTCAAACTCATCGAAAGCTTGATAATTTTCCGGCCTTGCTTGAATTTAATACCTTTCATCTTTGAAGTTGCAGTGCTTTGGTCTTCAAGCGTGTTGACCGCAGCAGGCTGAGTGGAGATCAAGTGCACCCGGAGCCCTGGGTACACAGCACGTGCCCCGAGGTCACCCAGCCTCGGCATCGCTTTTCACCTAAAACGACTGAAATGTTTCGCAAGAAAAGTGACTGGTTTCACGGGACTCTTGTTCAGGAGGCGGGGAGCTCCTACGAGCCGTGACCAGTGGCCTAAAGGGGGATCTTGGATGACGGGGGGTGGCAGGAATTGGACCCTCCCGACTGAACAACCGCACAGACAATTAATATTTGCAGCTGGTTTTCTTCTTTCTGGTCTTTTTACCTATAGATCTGGCCTCTAAATCTTTCCTATCCAGCAAGAAGGAAGTGCCCACGTTATTTCTATAAAATTCCGCTGATAGTCAGTGGAATTTGTCTTTCAGGGCAGGCAGCCCTCTGGAGGTCCTGTGGTGTGTGGCAGGGGAGAACAGGGTCAGGGGGGAACAACAGGGCCAGTTTGAACAAAAAATGTAAAATCTGTCCTGGGAGCCGTGACACTTAATGCCTCTTAATTGGTTTATTTTCATCCTAAAATGCACTTGGAGAAATGTTGTAGCCGTGATGGTCTGGGGATATCCAAGAGGAAAGGTATTTTGTGAGACCAAGTGATGTAGTTAGAAAAAATAATTTAAAAAATGAAATTAATAAAAAATAAATAAAAATTTAAATAAATAAAAAATAAAATTACCCCCCCCGGCTTTCTCGCATGCAAATCCGTTTTCAGCTCTGAAAAAGCAGCAGCAAGCTTTAGGCGAAGCAGAGGCAGTGCATGGGATTTCACCTGGCGAATCTGAGCGAAAACTTTGGCTAACGTATAGAGCAAAAATATTTCACCGCCACCAATCCCAGCTCCAGGATCAATTGCTCCCTTTTATCTAGTTTATGTAGGTAACACATGTAGGTGACCGGGAAGACTGTGCAAGTTCATTTTCCAGCTCTGCCAGCGTCACATGTTTAAAAACAAAAAGTAAATAAATAAATAGAACTTTAAAAAAAAAAAAAGCTGAATTTCTCCAAATCCCAATATCACCGCCAATAATGAGATTTGCTTAAATAACGCCGCGTTGTCGAACAACAAATAAATTCCGTAAATAACAGACCGGTGACCTTAACTCCTCTGCGCCCCAGGGGCCGGGGCCGGGGCCGGGGACTCCGCATGCTGCGGAGGCCCCGCGGAGCGGCGCCGCGCCCGCGTAAAGCTCGCTACAACCACACGCACGCGCGCCTATAGGCAGCCGTATGCGCGCGCCCGCCCCCGCCCGCAGGTGTACCGCCCCGAGCGCGCCCCGCCGCAGCGCACCTCCCCCCCCTCCGCGGGGGCGTGGCGGGGGCGTGGCCGGGCGCGGCGTGGCGGGGGGGAGCGCAGCGGGGCGCGGAGCGGCGCGGAGGGACGCGGAGCCGGGGGCGCAGCATGAGGGCGCGCCCCCCGCCGGCCGCCCCAGCGCCCCCGCGCCATGGAGGGCTTCGCCGCCCGCAGCTACGGTACCGGCGGGCCGGACAACCGGCCGCTCTTCGGGGAGACCTCGGCCAGGGTAAGGGGGGGGCGGCTCCGCTTCGCGGGGGGAGGGAAGGACACTGCTCAGAACCCAAAGGGGGACACCCCCCCCTCCCCCCCCCTAAAACAAGCCCCCCAACAAAATAAACCCCAGCGAAGAAAATGCAGCAGCGAGCTCCCCTCAACGTAAGTGCCCCCCAGTAATGAAGAACCTCCCTCCCCAGCCCCCCCGGAATAACGGCGGCCCTCCCCCGCGCTCAGCAAACGCAGAGAGCACCGCAGGCAGCCGGACAAGGCAGCCCCCTGACAGAGAGGAACCTGCCCAAATCCTGCAAACAAATACAAAAAAGCCCGTGAAATAAGAAAGAATATCCTCAGCTCCCCCCCCCCCCCCCCAAACCAGCATCCAAAAAATCAGTAAAGCGACAACAAAGCTGCACCCCAGTGGAAAAATATAAAAGGAGCCCCCCAAATTCCAAAAAAAAGAAACCCTTCAAATTTGGCAGAATTATTAAAAAAAAAAACCGAAATAAAACAAAAACAAACCCCTCCTGATCAGTGCCCCAAAACAAAAATAATCCATCAAAACAGCCCAAAACAAACACCACCCCCCCCAAATTTAAAAATAAACCACATCCCCAGAACAATCCCCCAAAGCAAGAGCCCCTCCCCAAATAAAAAAGAAACTCCCAACCCCCCCCACCCCAAAATAAACTTCCAAATCCCCCCCCCAAACCAGCCCCTGCCTCCCCAAGCCCCCGGCGGGGAGCAGGGGTTTGGGGTGCAGAGAGCCCTGGGGTCGGGGGGACCCCCTGAGCGGGGCTGGGAAGGGGCTTGGGTGCAGGCAGGGGGTCACCCCAGCCAGGGTGCCCTGTCCAGGTATGTGTGGCCCCGCAGCCCCCCAAAACGGGGCCCAGGGCTGCAGCATCCCGAGCTGCATCTCACCCAGTTTTGGGGCTCTTCGCTGGGGACGAGGGGCTGCTTTTGGTGCCCTCCTGGTAATTAAATTTGTTTTTTTCCTCGGCCGGGTGCGCGGCGGGGGCTGACATGCGGCAGCGCCGGCTCTTCAGGTGACAATCCCCCGTAAGCCGCTCAGCCGGGCAGCTTTCGGCGCTGCTGCGGGTCAGTGCTTGCTTCGGGGGGCTGAGCTGGGGAGGGGGCTCCCCGGGGCGCTGCCCGGCGTCGAGATCCCTCGGGAATCGCGATACCCGGCGGCGCGCACCCGTTTCCAGCGGGGTGATGGCGGTTCGTGGCTCGGGGTTTGTCCCCTGGTAGGAGAGGTTACCCATCAACGTGTGCGTGGGTTTGGAGGGGTGCAGGCTGTAAGTGCGCTAAGTTATTCACAAAAGTGTATAAAATGCATCATCCCTCCCCCCAAATACATGGAAATGCTGCTAAAATGATAATGTTTAAATAAAGTGATACTAGCCAAATTTGGGGGGACAAAGAGAATTATGTGGGATAGGAGGAGGACAGGCGGGACCTCCGAGATGAATTGAGGGGGGACAGGTCTTCCCCGCCAGCGGGTGCCGACCCCGACGGGGAGCGCTGGAGATGAGGGGAACCTTCGCCAGAGCGGTGCCCTGCGCTGGAGTCATGTTGGCTGGTCCTCGGTCGGGGATTTTGGGAAGCTTCCAGGGATGGGCACTTCTGGGGACTGGGATGTGCCGTCAGAGCCAGGCAGCAATCCTGGCAGGCAAACCCCAAACTTTCCAGCCCAGGTCAAGCCTTCGATCCCTGACCCCCCCGTCTCTTTCTGGCTGTGGCTCTGCTCGCAAAAGAGAGCAGTAAATAATAAACATGGGATGCTAATTCCAGTTCCTGGGCTCGAACGGGGATCCAGTGCCCTGCACATCAGCCCCTGCCCATCTCCTGTGGCTGTTTTTGGAACCCGTTGTATGGGACCAGCAGCGGCCGATGGTCTCTCCCTGCCATGCCCATGTCCGACGGACAAGGGATCGCTGTGCTGGCCTGGGGTGGTTTCCTCCGTGATTCACTGGGGTTGCTTGGAGACGGATGCTCGTGAGGTCCGGAGCTGGAAACGTTCCATCTCAGAAATGGCGAAGCTAAACTTTGCCTTAAAATGGAAGCAGGTCTGCCGGGAGAAGAGTGTCTGCCTGTGCCCCGGCGCCGCTTTTGGGTCTTTGCAAGCAATGGCTGGTGCCGGCAGACCGGGACCCTCTGCTTGGGCTGGGCACGAGGCCATGGGGAGGAGCAGGGGCAGTGCTCGTGCCCCAGGAAGCCCTGCACCCAAATCAAGGGTCTTGCACCCTTGCCAGCGGTTGGAGATGGATGTAGAGATGGGGATGCACTCTTCTTGCCACCTTACGCTCTCCTGGTCTCCAAGCTGGTGGCTTTGCGGCTAAAGCCACCCCGTGGGGACGAGAGAGCTGGGCAGCAGCATCCGCCTCTTTCCCATGCTGTGGTCCAGCTGCCTCTGCCAAGTTCGCCCTCCCGTGCCGGCTGCCGAGCGGAGACTGGGGGCAAGCTGGTACCAAAGAAGTCTCTGGTGAGAAGAGGGGGTGTAGCAACACGATGCTGATGAATGCCAAGCGCTGTGGATTCAGCTGTGGTTACTAGGGATGCAGCACTGGCAGCGAGTGGGTATGAGATGATACAAAGCAAAAGCACGAGCGGTAAGGTGGCAATGAGGAGACGGAGCGTCACAGATGCAGGACTTCTTGGGAAAGAAGTTGAAAGTAGAAGCTGCTTGGGTTTCTCCGTGATGGGAGCATTTAAATATAAGTGGGTGGGTGTTAATTGCTGTGGGCTGGAAGCAGAAGGCAATAGAAGGAGACTGAGCAGCTCAAGGTGGGAATAAGGAGCCTTGGAGGGCACAACAGCATGTCCCCGTGTCTTGCAGCACGAGGGTAGCCAGTGTGGTCCCGAGCACAGCTCTTCTCATGTATAGCGTATATTGTCTGCTATTCCACGTAGTTTAATCTGGCACTAGATTAAGGTATCCCCTATGGCTGCATTGGGCTGCGATGGCTGCTGACCATCTGGACTTGCTGATGTAAGGCATAAAAAAGGCTTTTCTGTCATGCCTGCAGAGATGCCGCCAGGTACCCACGCTCCGGGGAACCAGCCCGTTCCCCTGTCCTGGCCAAGCCTCTGCCGGGAGCTTGTTCCCTGCGGGCTCAGCCTGCAAGCCACTAACTTGGAGGATGCAAGGTGCCGAGCTGGAATGGGGCGAAGAGCAAAGCTGTCGCTCTGTCAAAGCCCGTGCTGCGGGCGCCGTGGTGTGGATACACCCTCAGTCCTGCCTCAGTTTCCCTGTTGCTCAGAGTAACCCTGACCTAGATCCCGAAGGATCCTGGATTGTGCCCTCCCACTTTGCGAGGACTTGATGCTTCCTGACCTCATCTCCCTTTCCCAGAGGCAGCTGGAGGGAGACCTCTGCACCACAGCAGCTCCCTGGGACAAGCCTGGTGCCTCCAGCCCCTGCAACACCCTCCCCGGAGTAGGAGGAGAGGGCAGAAGCCCTCCTGTTTCGAAATGCAGCTTGTGCAACGCTGAAACACGGAATTCATCACCTGTCTTGCGAACAGCTCGCTACGTCTCGGCTGCTGGCTGGCTGAATGGGGATCCCCATCAGCACGTTGCGTGCTGCTGGGCTGTATCAGAAGTTAGTGTCCGTGTGTGAGCGCCCTGGGCTGGTGCAGGTGATCTCCAGCAGCCTGCACGCTCACTGTTTTGGTGTGCACGCTGCTTTTTTTTGGTCTTTTTACTCTAGCAGCTATCATAATACATAGTGATGCTGGAGAAAAATCCTCCCTGAATCAGCTGTAGTGGTTGCAAGAGCTGGCTGTGCTGGCTGGGTGACATGGCTTGTAGGGCACACGACTCGTCACAGCCTGTTTCTGCGTGCCTGGTATCCACGAGTGTCTGCCTGGGCTGGGCTGCGCGCTCGGACATGGCGCGGAGGTGAAAGGCTCCATCATCCCCAATCCCTTTAGCCGTCTTGGCCTCTGCTTGTGTATTTTTAACCTTTTTGCTGTGCTAAGCTGCCTGGGGCTGAAGTGTCAGCGGGCACCAGGGAATACAGCCTCTCGCTGCTTTGCCAAGCCTGGGATTTCAGGATCAGTGGCTCTAATCCCTGGATCCTGAAATACCACCTTCTGCCGGCAGCGCATTTGGAAAATTTTAGCGACCGCGGGTTTAACCGTGGGGAAGGGGATGCCCTGACCTGCAGGGACTGGCTGCCACGTGGCAAAGCCGCTCTGCTGCCGGCATCCGTACCCGATCCGGCTGTCGCCACAATGTCCATCACTCGGTGGCATGAGATGAGAAGTCCCTGTGCCGGGGGGACGCTCTCTCCTGCACCCCGTAAAACAAGCAGAGAGAAATGCTCCGCCGTCACCGCTGAGTCGGACCCCCTCGTTTTCTCCTGGTAGACCAATCTCTGTCCTGGCAAAACAGGTGAATTCTCCCCATCTTAAAATTGTCACCCTCCAAGTCTCTAGTTAATTAGGAGAAACCTAATCATGGTGAGTTTCTGGATGGTGTGTCCTGTCTGTAGGTATGCGACTGTGTGTCCATCCCTCCGAGCCTCTCTGCGGAGAGCTGGCTGGGACTGTGCGCTCACCGGCTTAGCTGTGGGATGGCGACCCACCGCTGCTCTGCAGCCGGCTCCTCGGCTTTCCCTCCCCTTCCTCTGCTGTTCAAACCCCATCTCCCCATGGCACAAAGGGAGAAGGGATCCAGCTGCTCACCTCCTGCCACTCCTTTTGTCCCTGGGGAGCCGAGCCTGAATGCAAACTCTGGTCCTCCTCTGTAAAATCGCCTTGGTGGGCTCAGCCGGGTCTGCAGGGCAAGGGCAGAGCAAAACTGCTGTCCTCTCCTGATGTCGGAGTTGCTTTTGGGGGTAGGAGCCCCTCCGCGTACCATCTAGATTAAAATTAGCTTTGAGTTCTTAATTTATTTTAGCTTAGGTGGAGGAGCCCAGCTGAGCTGTTGTGATGGGCTGTCGTGGAGGTAGCATGCTTGCGTTTCGCCCTGTTGCTTCTGTTATTTGCCTGGAGTTATTTCTGTTAGCTCATTTTTTAGGGTCGGTGGTGGGTACCTCATAGATGGCTCCCAGAGGCTGCTGTTGTATCGCTGACACCGCGTGCAGAAACATGGGTGAGGAGAAGGGGTTTGTGCCTGGCTGGCGAGGACCTTGCGCAGGGGGTGTTGGTGACGATTTCCGATGGAGGTGGGTCACTTCCCACTGCTGCAGCCACCGCCATGGCTTGGGGCCTCTGAGCTGTGGGAGCGTAAATGGTCTGGTGTTACATAGAGGAGCTGGGGACTAATAGAAGAGGTTTTAAAGAGTCTGCTTGCTGTGGTCCTTTCCCTTGGGGACGAACACGACCAGAGCACAGCATTCGCCTGTTACTGAACCGCAAGCTCGGGCACCCGAGCTCCACCAAGCCTTAGGTCAGGGCTGGTGCTCTCCTGCAAGAGCATGCTTTGCTCTCTGCTTTCTCCTCCTGCCCCGCTGCTGCCATGCGTTACTTCTTCATGACCTGGGGCTTCTCCCTCTACAAATCGTTTTCCAAAATGTAATGCTAGGAGGGAAGAAGGGTGCAAGACCAGGTGGAGGGCAACCTGGGTTGCCCTGCCTGCTGGCTGGGATGTCTTGGGCAAGACACTTTCACTGCTCAAACTCTTTTCTCACTTTCCTTTAACTGTACCTATCTAACGACTCGCAGTATAATTAATTGAAGTTCTGCATTTTTTCTCTCTGCACGTCTGTTCAGCTGTAGCTGTTCTTCTACCATTTTATTTGGGGAGCCAGCCGTCTGGGGTGTTACACCTGACTGCGTGCAACCCAGTCTGACTTTGGCGATAGATGTTTATACTCAGGGCAGCACCATGAAGAAAGGGAGGAGGCAGGTATCCCGGCAGGGATGGGAATGTTCTCGTTTTGCATCAAGTCATTTCTTACTCCAGCGAGTGCATCAGTACGGGGTCCTGCCCTGGGCGCTCCTCTGAGCCTGCAGTCACGCAGCCCGGTGTCACTGCCGGTCCCTGTCCCCATGCCATCTGGGGTGGGATCGCGATGCTGGCACCGAGGGATACCTCTTCCCAGGTGCAAAAAGGTTGTCTCCTCCCAGCCAAGTGTTTTATACTGATGGGGAGCAGCAGCAAGAAGTGTCTGTCCAAGCAGGGCCACTCTGAGGACTGTTCAGGTCTGCTGGTGTTAGGGGGGAACATTTGGGGTGCGGGGAACACTTCATCTCCTTGCCAGCAGCCCAGAAATTCCCACCTAAGACACTATCAAGCTATTCATTCTCAGGCACTGAGGCTAAAATAAGCTTTTTTTGACCACCTCTGTCTGTGCACTCCCACTTTTTAAAAATTTTTAAAAAGGATTTGCACAACTGTAATCGATTCGGACATAGCGAAGAAGCCAATTGCAAATGAGCAAACCTGCTGCACAAGGACTTGGCCAGGACAACCTCCCTGAGGTCGATGGAGTTGGAGGAAGGGAAACCTCCCTGCATGGCAGAGCTGACTAGGGAGCCTCGATGGTGCTGCTGGGTGTGCTGGGGATAACGTGGGTCCTGGCTGATGCGGTGCTCTCGGTGTTGTTGGTTACCTGTCTGTTTTATGGGGTTTTTTTTGGCAAAGCGTGTGTGTAACTGTCCTCTCTTTTCTTCAGGACAGAGTCATCAATCTAGTTGTTGGCGGCTTAACGTCCTTGCTGCTTGTAGTAAGTATCCCCCCATCCCGTCCCGCGTTTTGTGCCTCCCTTAGGTGATGGGGTGAAAACCAGAGTTCCTCCCCAAAATGGGTGGCGAAACTTCACTGACTGAACAGGCTGTAGTTTGGGGCCCAGGTAGTCACTTTGGGGCACACCTGTCTTTTGAAACTCTTTAACAACAGGAGAAGAATACCTTTCTTCAAGCCTTGTAAGATCTGGCGGTGCAATAAAAAGCCCCAAGTCCATGGGCAGATTGTCCATCCTGGCTGAACGTGAGGCTGGGTGAGATGACAAAGTGCTTATGACCGAGGAGAACGTGTTTGCTTCTCTCTATTTCCTTCTATTTATGATTTATTTCCCTCTATTTATGGCTTATAGGAGTTTTTCCAAAGTTTGTCACTTTGTCTGGAGTTATGTTTTCCCCAAGCTTTAAAAGGCAAACCCAATGCCATCGTGACTGGAGAGCGTCAGTTCTGCGGTCCGTGGCGGCAGCAGCGTTTGTGAGTCGAGGTGCAGGGAGGCAGCAAGGAGAGCCAAGGTGCCAGCTGGTGGAAAGCTTGGCTGAAGGGATGCTCCTACACGGGCAGCGTGCACCCCCGTGCTGGCTGGCTTTATGGGTACTTGGAGGATGGTTTCCAGCAGCAAGCCAGAGTAGCAAAGCTTTCATCATTTTTTTTTTTCACCCCTCTAAGTCTGCAGTTGCATCAAAGCGATTTTCCTCCAGAATTTTCCATTTCCCTCCAGCTCGTCACGGGGTGGGAGTTAAAGAGCAGGGAGGGGCGTGCAGAGCTGGAAGCGAGCACTGTGGTACGCACCTCTTCTCACTGCAGCTCTGACGGCAGGCGAGAGCAAAGTCTTCATCTTTGTTTTCCTCCATACAGGTCACTCTAATCAGCGCTTTTGTCTTCCCGCAACTACCTCCAAAACCTGTGAATATATTTTTTGCTTTCTGCATCTCCTTGTGTTGCATTTCTGCTGGCATACTTGTAAGTACCGCCATGTTTGCCATGCAAGCTTTTGAGTCTATGACTGAGGATGAAATTTGAATAAAATCTGCTTTATGCCGTGCCGCCTTCTTTTTTTACGCTCTCCTAGAAAAGCTTTCCTGCCTCCATAAAACAAGTTGACAATGAAAGAGCAGTAATCAGTTCTGTATTTGCTGCAGAGTAAGTGTGTGAACTAAGCCAACTTCTGCAGACCAGCTGTGATGCACAACTTGTCACCTCTGTGACAATGCCACCTGTAGCTGCCAGTGGAGACATAAAGTAGGAAACCGGGGAGCAGAGCAGTGAGATGGGAATGCAGAGATGGACCGTGCTGCAGAAGACTAGGGGTGGAGCAGAACGCGTGAACGCAAAGTGGTGGGGCCAGCCAGGCACTTGCAGAAGTCGGTGACCTTTCAGGCACAGGGGCTGAGTTACAGTGGCAGGAAGCTACAGCAGCAGGTGGCATTTCATCGGGGTAGTAGCCGATGTTCCTCTACTCAGCAGTTGCAGCATCCCAAGAGAGATGGTCCCAAGCGTTGGCAAAGGGAACCGATAGGTCAGAGTTCATAGAATCATAGAATGGTTTGGGTTGGAAGGGACCTTCAGAGGTCTTCTGGTTTATCCCCCCTGCCATGGGCAGGGACATCAGTAGCTCCTTCCTCTGCTGTAGCTTTTCACACTTGGAGCATTCTCCTTTGTCCGGCTGTGACCCAGAATGGTCGTGGTGCTGAGCCCCTGCCCCTCACTGCTGGGAAGTTGCTCTGCGTTGCCTGGTCAGTACCAGTTTCTGGTTCTACGGCTGGTAGCCGTGACTCTGCCCAAGACAGGCTGTGAAGTGCAAAACCTGACGTTTGTCCTCATCAACCAGGGTGTAGCCAGGTTTGAGTGTTAAAAAAAAAAAAACAAACCACCCAACGTCAACAAAGCTGACAAGACAACCCATGTCTTCATAGCTAACCTGGCACCCTAGTTTCACAAACAAACAAACAGCCTTTTTTTGGGGAGAAACACCTTGCCAAATTCTTGTTTGTGTATTTCATAAGCACGCTAAGAAAACAAGTGGTATTTCTTAATTGTTAAGAAAATTAGCTGGACTCTATACCTAGTCTTCTCGAGTCAGATGAAGCTGGGTGGTTTTACAGGAAAAAAAAAAAAAGGTCTAGAAGTTGCCAGTTCAGTTACCATAGAAAGCTTCCTCAGAAGTACCTGGCATTGTAAAGTAATACAAACTCCTTCTCTCTTCTAGATATACTGGTATCGACAAGGAGACCTGGAACCTAAATTTAGGAACCTAATTTACTATATATTATTTTCTATTGTCATGTTATGTATATGTGCCAACCTGTACTTCCATGAAGTGGGTAA
This sequence comes from Gymnogyps californianus, assembly GCF_018139145.2. Lineage (NCBI taxonomy): Eukaryota > Metazoa > Chordata > Aves > Accipitriformes > Cathartidae > Gymnogyps > Gymnogyps californianus. The sequence goes on along the minus strand of NC_059471.1, from coordinate 210,717,891 downwards.
ATGATGGACATTGGGAATACTCGGCGATGATGCTACTGTGTCAGACTGCTTTCAGCTCAGCTCTCAGCTCTATTCGAGACATTTAAGTGAGGACAATCAGCCTGAGAGGAAAGAAGTGGGTTGTGCAAGGATAAATCAGTACATGATTTTCATGTAAATGTATATGTAATGTCCCTCTTGTTGGGGAGAATTATTGCCATAAGACGTGACATTCTGCTTTTTTTTTGAAGAGCTACTGTTGCACTTAATGTACATTCCAGTTGTACTGATGTTTCAGAATGGCACAAGCTTTTTCATTTTGGAAAAAACTGCAATTTTTTATTACTGTACAAATAAACTGCAGCATTGCAAGGATCTGTAGCAGTATAAATAAATGGCATCTTACAGTTACGTAAGACAAATACTCTTTATTTCGTTTAAACTGAATATACAATTATTTCTGTTCCCTAGGCAACCATTTGAAACTACAACTTATTTTTCACATTAACAAAACCACAGACTGAAAAAGACCAACTCTTGATTATGAACAGCTAATTACAGAAATAAATAAAATAATTTATACATGAGTCTTTAGTTTCTATAGCTTTTTCTCTCGATCCCTAGCTAACAGGCTGCTGCTCAGCCTAGTGTCTGTTTCAAACCCTTGAATGTAGGAATTAATTGGCTTCCTTTGCCTCGGGGCCCTATGCCCAAATTCTCACAGAGCTATTTCTCCAAGACTTCGCCACCTCCACACCACTCCCCACCTACTAACTTGCTGCATAAATCACCTCTGGAGAGGTGGCTGGTAGTGTCATGTAAACAGCGAGAGAGACAAATGTTCCAGCCTACTCACAACAATCTTCAAAGAAGTTACAAGCTTGTGGGGGGAGGCTGGTGGGTCCCAGTAGCTTCCCTTTCTCATAGCCCTTCCCTTTTTATTCAGCTTGCTGTAGTGATGAAGGAAAAGAAAGAAAGAAAAAAAGATTTTCCACAAGTGATCTTTCCGAGCTCTGTCCGTTGCCAGCAACGGACTCCTCAGGAACGAGCAGACCAGGCAAGTCCCGTAAGCATCTGTGTCTTCTTCCTATGCCGTAGACGTACTAACAAGCCAGATGAGATGGGAATACAGACCATTTCTTCGTGACGCTGGCCATGCTCCCTGAAGTCTTTGATGGAATAAATTTCTTCCTGAAATGTAACAGTCTCTTACTCCATGTATTACAAGAGTCAGTAAGTGCAGAAATCCTCACCCATTCTTCATGAAACATGTGCAAACTAATTCTTGCTGCGGCACTAAGAGGCTACAGTCCACAATCCGTGACTTCTGTCCGGTTTTCCAGATGTGCAGTTCAGCACACCAGTAACAACTCAGATCAGAATTGACCACGTGGATCCTAGCAGTGAGCACTGCAACAGAGGTTCTTTAGAACACTGAAACACCCCGGCTGAGACGTAGTACATCAGGCTTCGCTTGGCTGCTCTGTAACCCTTTACAAATGAGGTAAATAGCCTGAGCAGAGAAAGTGCACTGTAGTCATTTCAAACTGGAAGCTTCTGTTTAAAGATACAGACTGACTGCTTTCTTTGGAAATGTGGCACAGGGTTGTAACTAATTTCACAATGCAAACATGGTCAATAGAAAATGGACACGATTACTGCTTCTCAGTGACAGCTCACTAAATCTTCAACATCCTTTGAATCTTCTGAGTCAGGACTGCCCAACGATGAGCCAATAATGTGTGACCCATCTCCATGATGCTGTAGGATAGGATCTGTCAAGAGACACAGTACATTACAACTATTACTTACTGTGCCATTGTAACAAGATACAAAGTACACACTTATGAGACAGAAAATGCAGACTGGCATTTTAACCATTTTAAGCAATGTCACTCAACTGAAACTAGTCAGTTCTCCATTTCTAGTTTCAAGGTAAGCTATGACTAATATGGATGCAACCGGTGTGACTCACATTTGGATTCATCAGGTATTACTGTATCAGGCCTAGTGCTGACCCTCTGATGGCTCTGCAAGGAGATCCTTCCTCTGGAAAGGAGTATTTGTTAGGTGCAGCAGCGGGAGAATGTATCTGTGCTGCTTCGAAGTCTGAGATGACTTTTGGCATTGGGAAGCGTGGCACAAGCTAGCAAGCCCTTCCAGGTGAGTGCTGTGCAAACACACCCCCAAATAGCCCAGCCCCTCACCATGAGAGGCATCACGTGCATTTCTGATGCCTCTGGTCTTCTCTCAAATAAGAAACAGATTTCATTCAAGCACCAGGCATTGGGAAACGCACACTAAAGAGAGAGTTACTTATTAGCCTATGTGTACTAATTCAAGGCTCAATGGAAACAGCTCAGCACATGATGATGCAGCTGCTGTTCTAATGCTTTTCCCACAAGGTTAAGTGGGACTTTCTTCCACTGATACAAGTGGGGTAACCAACTTGCTTGAAGTTTCACGGCAATGACATGGAGAATTATTTAAGAGAAAGCAAGGATCTGTAAAGTGTTTACAGGAACTCAGAAGTGCCATACTGCTTGAATGAATCCTAGCTCCAACATCAACAATATGAAGGGACTGTTGTACCTGTTAGAGTTGTCAGGGGCAAGACTGATTCGCTGTCTATATCATCCGTTGTCTGGATAAAACTATGGGAAGAAGGAACAATAAGCACAGTCTCATCATCTATTGTAGGCTGATGAACTTGTTCTTCTATCGTTGGAGAACCCAGGTCCTGCACAACACAGAAGAACAGGACATGAGAGTGTACTCTTGGTAGCATAAACAGAAAAACCTGCTTTGCTCAACCATACTCCATAGTAAGCAACAGACTCCCTGGATGAATTTTATCTCATTAAATTGAAATGTCAGCATCTGAGCTAGCTTACTTCAGCTTTTATAGGGCATGTTTCATCCTAGTGCAGGCATCTAAAAACAAGATGAGAAGAATTCTACCCTGTGAGCAGTATGAGGGCAGGGGGAGAGGAAAGCAGAGACTGCAAGGTGGTGATAAAATGTTCTCTTGTAAGTCAAATGTTTTGTCTATAAAGAAGAATAATTAAGCTTTTCCACTACTTGCCGTCTAGATGTTCTGAGATACTGAAGCAATACCTTTATAGTACTTACCAGCTCCACAAACACAGCAGCTTTACCTGAACTTAATACTGGGTTTCACAACTTCTACTTCTGTGTCAAGTTTTACCTACTGAACACAGAGCTCAAAAGACCCATTTTAATTGCTGTGCCTTGCTTGCCCTGTCACTTGCTGACTGTAGGTTGGCTCCAAACTTTTTGAGCTGAACCTCATTATATCAAAAAATTGGCAACACACTGATTCCTTCCAAGTACAAGTTGTCAATATCCAGGCTCTCTTCCAGTCCCGTAATAGCTGCTGCTGCTGCCTCTTCCCTGGCTCTTGTAGTACTGGAATGGCAGTAATACATCTGGCTTACTCAGTGTCACAGCACACTCCGGCGGACTCCTGGTTCTGCAAACGCAGTGAAAAGACATCCTAGATAGTACTGCCAGAATAAGCAGAGATATTTGGATTCCAGTGTTTGTGTGTAGCACGCGTAAGGTTTGTTCAAGCTTCAGGAATCACTGATGCAGAATGCTAGTAAATACTGCTGGCAGAATGGAAGGTACCTGGATTTATCACTGTTTTCAGAGGGAGCAGGAAACGTCTGGGAGAGGTTACAGCCCTCTCTGTTAAAGAAAATCCTGAAGTTCCTCCACCTAGTTATAGCAAAACTTGTTTTCCTACATAGTTTCACAATGTTTTTGCAAAGGCAGCTGCCTCAAAACCCTCTCCCTGGTGCTGCTGAAGGAGTTGACTACCTTTGCTGCAGCTCAGTGATTTAAACTCGGTCCAAATGTGTACCCATTCATGCAAGGCACAGTATGCCCAACCTGCAAAAGCAGCTTCCTGCAGAGAGCACAGCTGAACCTGCCCATGATAAGCACTATGTCACAAGGCTTGAAACTGGGAAAAGAAGGCGTGAAAAACTAAAGAAGCCATTGTGGCAAATGGGCACCTTTCCCAGCCAGAAATAATAAAACCCTGCAGCACGACTGCCTGCTTCCCACTACCCTCACCCACAGTGACAATACAATACTGGCAAGTGCATAAAAATAACACTGACTTAAAGCAAAATTTAGGCATGTCTTTCTAGAGTAAGTGTTCATTTAGAATCACACACAGACAGTTCACTATTTCCTAGAATTTAAATACACATGTCAAACTTGAATCTGACTAGAAGTGTAATGCAAATTAGAATTACAAACTCAGTTTGGTTTTCTGTACAGAAAAAAAATTTAGTACCTCTTTGTATCCTGCTAGCCATAAGCGATTTCTACAAAGTTTAATTAGGAACTAAGTTTATAGCAAAAGTTTACTAATTCTATCTTGAGAAGCTGAAATTTTAAACTGAGAGTAGAAAGGTGCCTCAACTGTTGAGAATCTTATCACAACTATGTCAACCATGAGACAAGAAAGAGGAAAATGGAAGAATAATCCCCAGCTTCGGATGTATTCAGGATTCAAACGCTTCTGTAGTAGCAGACTGTTGAGATGTACAAAGATCCTCCTCTTTGTAAGAGCATAATGGATATGCAATGTCTGTTAGAAACTTTTTCAAAGACAAAGCCTAACAAAGTCAAAGCATATCAACAATGGATTTTCAAGACTGATAAAAGCAGAATTACAGCAACTGTAACGTAACAGTGTTTTAGAGAACAGGATGGGGTATTTGAATCTAACTCATCTCTTCCCACAGTCTAACCTACTCAAGTTTCTAAGGAAAGAGGTATTTTCTAGCCACTAGAGAGAGCTACCTTCTTTTTAGCATCTCTATTTTCCTTGATTTACTCATTATCATAGTTCCAGCAACTGAAAGATGGAGGAGTTTAGTATAAACAATCCAAATGCCTGAAATCATTTGGATAAACTCATTTCTGCATCTCAGGTGTTGGAGCTGAATAAAACTGAGGCCAGAGAGAGAAACAGCTTAAATGCTTCAAATTCCAATTTAACAGATACTTAACTGGAGTAGTATGTTTAACAGAAGTCCTCAAAAATGGAAACTGTGGTGCACCTCAAAATATGTTATTAGAGTCATAGAGCAAAAACTCAATACTCTACCTCACCTCCCTTGCTCAGCAGTCTATCTACCTGTAAATACGTGTGTTGGACAATTAACAGCCTAGTTTAAAGCAACAGCATCAAATAGTAATCAGATGAAGGCAACCGTTCGGTGCCATCAATATTCCTGCTTTCCACAGTCATCATGCAAAAGCACCCTGAGTAGTGAAGCAACTCCACAGCTAGTGAGGTATTCAATGCTCCAGAGGAAGTCAAATATAAGCCTTAGTACCAAATTAAATGCTATCACTTTCACACCCATAATATATTAATGAAGCTCAAGGATAGAGGACCTGAACAAAATACTTGTAGAACTACGATATACATGAAATCACTGACATACTTCATACGAATAGCTTAACATAAAGGTCAAAGATGCAACGAAATCATTCTCCGTGCAGAAATGGGGAAAATATCAAGTATCATCCACTCCCTTACCTCAGTAACATAAGTGCTGGGTAAATCAGAGTGAGAATCCTCTTCCTGTTTCAGGCTGGCATCTGAAATCTCCTCCTCTGTTCTTACCATAACTCCATCCATCAGTTCACTACTATTCCTGCTGCTGAATTTGGAGGCATCATCTTCATGGTAGGCTGACTGCTCTTCGTCACTCAGCTTGGACTGATGGATACCATCTGGGAAAGTATTTGTTTCTAGGGTATCGTGAGGATCTGTCAGGTCAGCCGACTGAATGTCTGAATCAACAGTAAGTTCTGCCTGAGTGACAGAGGAGGAGATATCTTCAGCAGCAACAGTGCGGATTATGACACTCGGCGTGTGGCACTGCACTGTGACATTGTCACTTGTATTTAACAAATGCTCTGGCTGTAAGCAGTATTTGCAAAAAGAAACACAAACAAAAAACAAAAAATGTCAGAGACTTTCCTCCAAGTTTCTTCAAATCTTTCAGCAAACAAAAGCAAAAGTATTCAAAGAACTCATTACTAAGTGTAATTTAGAGTTTTACATATATAGTATGTCAGCCCAGATTATCTGTTGACCTTTCCTGGCCTTAAATGATGACTTCATAGACTGAATTTGGTGTCAACTGTTCTTTAAGTCACAAATAAAGTAAATACGTACTATGAAAGAGGCAACTGTTCAGGTGAGGATCACTGTAGATTCAAAAAGATCATTTTTTCCCCCTAAATTTTGCATCACTTTTGTTATTCAATTTCCAGTTTGCTTCCCCTTCCCTCCCTCTAATAAAAAGTAATACTGTCACTACTATACGAGTTTTGTGAACACCAATATTCATTTGTGAGAGTAACTGGAAACGTCAGGAAACCGTAGTATTTTGTTTTGCTGGGGCAAGCCACTAGATGGAGACATCACGTTCAGCCACAGTAAGGACTAAGTTGCTTACTAAGCTAAGCTTTGAACCAACTTGAAGTTGCTTTTTAAAAACAATACAAAAAAAGAAATTCTCACTCTTCAGTACTTTAAGCAAAGTAACACTGTTATGACTTAAGAACTGCTTTACAAATTTAACATGCACATATAGGGGCCTGCATTATTATGTTCCCTTCCCCCCGCTGCCCAAACTCCAGTCTTTTCACTGCTCAAAATACATACCGATAAGGCATGAACTATGATCTGTTCTGGCGAGGCTGGAGCAGCAGCAGCAGCTGTTAGGGTCATGGTAGGACTAGTCGTCAGTGTTAAAGGAAGGCCTTGGCTTGAGCTTGTCTGTAGTAAGTATGTACCTGGTGTTCCAGTTGGCTGGAGATGGAAAGACTACAAAACACAACACAAATTTAATACCCAAACACACTGCCTTCCTGGGCCACGCTGGGCACTCAGAGCATGCTTATTTACATGAATTAGCCTAACTGTAACTCCCCTGGAAAACAAACAAACAAATCCAATCCCTACTGCATTGATTACTGTTCTGCACTCGAGAAGTAGAAAGAAACCCATCTATAGCCTTAAGCTACCAAAACAAGTATTAAGGCTAAGAGTCACGCAGGACTCTATTATGCTGTACAACAGCAGGTAAGAAAGGAACAAATTCAACTTAACATTGAGATGAAAGAGAAACTGTGCTATAAATTACAGTACAATGGAACTGAGAGAATCTTTACCTGCTGGGAGCTTCCTCTGGCTCCGTTATGTCAGATTCCAACAACAAAAAAAAAAAAAACCAAGCACAAAGGAAAACTTCATAGCACTACGGCATTAAGACAGATTTAAAGCATTTAACTGTAATTCACATTTTACTCCACAGCTCTAATGAATTACACTTTTAGAAATACATTTCGCTTTGAACTTTTAAGTTTTAGATCTCTTAACTTCCTCTTTCCACTTGATAACAGTTTTTTGGGGAAATGCACAGTTCCATAGTCTAAGTAGCTGTGCTTAAAAGAAAAAATACAGTAACAAATATCAGTTCTCTGTTACTTACTGGAAGAATCTCAAAGGTCTGTAGTGTTCCGCTGTTTAGTGTTATTGTCTCAGAGTCAACAGTAGCAGCAGGGGAATCGGTTGAGGCTGCAAAAGGAAGAAAAAAAAGAAAAAGAAAGTATGTAAACCAAAACGTTTCAGCCCTGCAGAGAGCATAACATACTGTAATTACTACATAGCAGGGTACTGTTAATTCCAGTAAGAGGAAAAAGAAAACTGGCTGCAATCCTAAGGACAAGGTTCTCCAATTGGTACCCAAGATACAATACTATTTAAAGAGGGCATTCCACAATCCAAAAGAGCAAAAGAAAGAAAGTATGGTTTTAGCGCACAGGGATAAAAGCGGACAAATAAAGTTATCTGACGTTATCTAATTACTTTTTGTAATGAGATTTGTAAGAGGTTCTGGTGTAACAATATCCTTTGGATCATGTATTACTTGTTTTAAACTGGTGTCAGGTTTAATATTGCTATGTTTCCCACTGACCTCTTTTTTTTTTTATTATTTTTAACCTTTTCTGCCCTCCACACTGATGAAACATCAGATGCTCCCCAAGATATGTGCCTACCCTGTGTGTTACGATTGCAGTGTATAAAAGCTGTTAAGTATTCTTACTACAAGCGTGTAATTATTTATGCAATTATCTCCATTAATTCTAAAAGTAACGAAGAGAAGCATTGAAAACATCTTACATATCAGACATTTCAAGATCACCAGGTCCAAACAGCTCGTACCCAAAGCTTTGTAAGATATCTGTCCTGGTTTTGGCTGGGACAGAGTTAAACCACGACAATATCAAAATACCTATTCAGAACCATAATTACAATTTTTACTTACTCTTAAAAAACTTGCAAGTTCCAGGAAGCTGGAGGCAAATTAATACTTTGCCTGGGATTATCCAGCAATTCCATAAATACTGAAAGGGCAAAAGACCTACACGACGACATCAGTGCTTCAAGCACTGGAAACTTGGCCATCTCAGATTCTGTGGCTTCAAAGTAGAATTAATTTTGGTCTCTTACGGAGATACAAGCTCCGATTTTGAAGCTTTTATTATTGTAGTGGCATGTTCAAGGTTTCCTGCCACAGATTTCCTGGCACCTAGTAGCAGACAGCTGTAAAGTGTGGCCTGTCTGTTATCTAGCCAGTTATGGTCATAAAGCTTAGAGGAATTACTCCTTTGAAACCTTGAGCCTTCTATCAAATGCAGCTGAAAGTGGCTAATAGGTTCAATTCTCACGGGATTGGGAAAGACACAATACAAAATTCACTTTGATTACACAAACAAATTCTTCAGGAAAGCAGACTAAAATGGGGAAAAAGGCTTGTTAGGCAGACAGGGGCAAGTGACATCACAAAATAACCATTACAGGATTCAGTTCAGGAAGAACTAAAGGTTACAGAATACCAGCACATCTTGCCTGCTCATCAAAACCCAATAGCTTTGACCAAGCTTGGTTGAAAGTCTGAGACCACTGATGTATTACGACAGATAAAAAGTTCTTGGCTTGGTGTTGCGTATCATTCTAATTAAAAAATAAACCAGATAAAATGAAGATGGCACTTAGTAAGTAGATTAAGATAGGCTAATCTAATGAAATTATAAACAGAAAATTTACCAAATGCCTATCTAGTCATAGTCTGAAGAAACAGTTCTTAGCCTGATTAGTTTTATAATCAGCAAGACTGAAGCACTAAGTTTTCCTAATAAAACTCACAAATGACCAACAGTGCAAAATAGTATACAGTGGAGACGACAGGCTGCATGTGGGGTGACTGGATTGGAGTGACTGGAGTTACTTAGTACGATTAGTTACAAAAACAAGCAATAAGCACTACAACCAAAGTAGACCTGGTAATAAATGTTTGATAATGAGCAAAGTTCATCCTTAAGAGCATGGGAAGCACCAACTTAAAAAAAAAATACAGTGGTTAGCACAGATCATCAGCTGAATGTCAGTGTGACTCTGCAGCTAACACTTTCCAGAATGTCTGAGCCTAGAAATAACTGCATAATAAAGAGCAGGACTAGAAAAAACATTGTATACCTTCCCTTCAGTGTCCTTCATCAGAACTTAGGGACAGCAGTGTATATATTTTACAAAAGGAGATCTTGTACATGATATTCATTGTTCTGGACAAGAGCTACGGGAAGAAACTTAAGGAATAAACATATATACTGCATCTTCATTAAAAGGCTTGTGTACTGAAGCCTTTTCAAAGGACACGTTATATGGCAAACTCTTGCGTGCACGCACACAGACACCTACAACCCCTATGTCCAGGTGCTCCAATTGCAGCTTCTTGGTACTATTGTCACAATCTTACACAAATCACAAATAACGTCACCTACATTTGCCTAACAAAGTTAGAAATGGGCAAATGGAATCCAGAAATCCTTAATCTGAAGTTATGGCAAGACCAAAGCAGAATAAAATTCTTTAAGACATGCCCACTCCTTCACCATCTAAACGTAAGAAAGCTTTAGGTTTCATTAGAGGACAGAGAGTCGTTAGTTTCAGCTACTTACAGACATGCGTAATCTGGACTGGAATCTGCAAAGCTGCCACAGGGCTTGGTGCGTTGCCTGCATTCTCCTCTAAGCGAGCCACTCGAATCTGCACGTGCTGAACACCCGAACTGGAATTAGTGTTTGGTAATCCACTTCCAGATTTGTTCTCCGAAAGCTGGTGCCCTGGATTGTTTTTTTGGTTCTCATGGAGTTGTTTAAGACCCTTTATCAGCACTGAGAGAAAGAATACTCATGCTAAAGCATGCTGAAGAAGCACATTTGAAATGCTGCATGTGAGATTTATCCAAGATGAAAAAAGTAACCAAAATCCTTCTGAATTTGGAACCTAAACAATTTATAGAGATATATCAACTAGAAATTTAGCACATACATAAAACATATTTATAGTCAACTACTGGAGTGAACTTGATTTTCTCAAGGAACCTAGACATTTTAGGATGGGGGGGGGGGGGGGGGGGGGGGGGGGGGGGGGGAAGAAAAGCTCATAAAATTTTGGACCTCTCTAAAAACATGTATGGTATATCCCCAAGCTACAACCAAGTGCCAGTATGATGAGTTGTGTAATGCTGCTATCAGAAATAAACCCTCCCATCTTACAAAACATGGAAGTGGATTTGTTCAAAAGGTTGACAGAAGTCTCATTGGAAACAGGAAGCAAGAGAGAATTAATCTTGCAGTGGCTATACTACAATTCTTCGTCCGTGCACAAAGTGGCCCATTGCTCCAGTAAAACCGCCCACCTTTCTTCCCTATGATCACTTTGGTCCCCCTGAGGGAGCAGCTGACATATATGAAGTTACAAAAGCTGAGGCCTCTGCTTTTCTAGCATTCAATACAGCAAACTGCTTAAATATCTCCTACTCTTGACAGCATGACATTTTGTCTGGGAAAGAGAGTGGAGCCTGTTGATTCAGTCATGTATTTATATTATGAATTATTTGATGCAACAACTGCCTAGTAACGTATGGTAAGCATAACAGGGCTACCCTCTCAATTGCAGCCTCCAGGCATGACTAATATACAACCACACTGACGACCACAGCAAAAGCGTCCATTAAATTACACCTTTCATTATGACATGACTAATCTCTGATTTTTTTTCCTCTCCCCCAGTCAGAGAAAAGGAGGACTGAAGGTCATGGAGACTGAAATACCCTTTGGCTCAGGCACTAGTTTCTCCAACCAAGAAAGAGAAAATGTTATGAGAGACGTATCTGGGGACCTTTATACTCCCGGATCCTCCCCTCCTCGTCACTGTGCAGCTAGTAGTAGATCTACCTTCTATCTACAGCTATGGTTCAGCACCTCGCGCAGATTACATTTTACCATTTTAAAGGTAACAGATCTAACCTGAGGTGATACTGTTAGGCTGCAGATACATATCCTCTTCCACCTGAAGAGGTCACTGCCCTCCATATCAAAGATCATCATCATCTGAGATCTGCCAGCTGAGCTGCTTATATACATACTCCCCCTTTAGCCAAAGTGAGGGGACTTGGCAAAATCTACTGTTTAGCTGTATACATCAGTTTGGCTTGTTTCAACTGAAACACTTAAGGATTGCTTGTAGGAGCAATTCAGCCAGTAGATCCAAGGGGCCAGTAACTTCCAGCAAAGGACCAATGTGCTCTTTGGTCAGCAATGCTGTAAGTAGACAACAAAGTGCAGCCTTATTCCTTTGACATTTGTGAAAGGAGCTTTCAGAAGAGAAGTGTGCAAGTAGTACATTACCAGGGAATGAAACATCTTTGTGGTTTGCAATCTGTCTTTTAATGGTCCACCATTTACTCCGAAGCCACTGTGGTGAGCGGACACTACTCCATCCTTCAGCTAGTAAATCCCAATTGATGTCATTTTCATCAGAAACTTCAAGTTCCGCTATCCTGGCAGGATACAGAAAATATTTACCTGTTAGAAACTACCCTCCAGACTGGAAGGGGTGTTGCACATCTCCGGTCTTGTCACACGTAACAGCGGCAAAATGGCATGCTAGTGAATAGTCCACCAGAGTTCATGAATCGACACAGGCTTCCAAGGCTCCACGCTGCCAGAGGTCAAGCAGAATCATAAACAACAGAAGATGGACTAGACCTGTTAGATGATCCAGTCCATCTCCTTGCCATGCAGGATTATTCTCCTTATTTACATATACATTAGGACTTTGATCAGATTATTGTGAAGCATTCCAAATGATGGTACTTGCATCTTTTCTCTTTGGAAAACCATTCCCCAAACACATCTCCAAGGCAGGAAATACTTCCTGAGATTCACTCTCAACTTTCACTTAATTAATTTCATGTTACGATATTTACTTCTGTTTTCTCCTAAATAACACTCATCCGTCCTTAACATAGATTTTTGCCTCCTCTCAGATGCTTCTTAGCCAAAGTAGATGAAGTTAACTACAGTATTAACCAGTTCCTCATAAATCAATCCCATCAGGCTCTCCAGATAAGGGACAGTCTTCACATAATTTTGGCAGATGTTATGCACACACTGGATTCTACCAGAATCTGTTTGAATACTATAAATATCTCTGAACCGCCTCCAGGTCATCTGTACCTGGAGCATATGAAAGAGAGGTGAACAGTGAGAGGGGAAAAGATTTTTGTGGAAGTTAAGAAAAGTTCCCTTTACAAACCAAGCAATAGCACTGAACACTCTTGCTAGCTAAAAAAAAAAAAAAAAAAAAAAAAAAAAAGGAAAAAAGAAAAAAGCTACCAAAATCAACCCTGCAGGATGAGTTAAGGATATCTGGACAGACCAAAACAGATACCATTTGTACAGAAATATTAAGAATTATAACCAGCACATTCTGAAATGTGGAATCAGGTTCCTCATTTTGAGTTCATGTCAAACAGCTTCAGTAAATTAGTGAATATCGCTTTGTAAATAGTGCTTAGATTCCCTGAATGTCTTGGCTTTTTATTCCCACCCAAAATTATCAACCCATAAAAATCCACTGGCTAAAAAGCCTGAGTTAAAGGCATTCAAAACAGGAGGAGGACTGGAGAGAGCAAAAGATTTCCAAAGTTACTACCAGGTTGCCAGTTCAAATATAGTCAAAGATGCTGATATCCAATCAGTGTTTGGTGGCCTACATGAAATTAATTTGCAGTCTCGGTTTAGTTCTTTGTAGACAAGACGTCCACATCACAGAAACCACCACCACACTTGACCCTTGTTGGTCATCTCAGCAGAGAGGCCAAGGACTGAACGGGCAGGGAGACTGAACTACCCTCCAGTTAAGGGTTAAAGCGCATTGGTGGGGCAACGTGTGGGAAGCTTGCACGGTCGCTGCCTGTGCTGTACCTTTTCTGTGGAATAAAGAAGACTTCAGTCTCCAGGGTTTTCAATCTGACACCTTTCACGAACACTAACATTCACTAAAAAAACAAAAAACAAAAAATATGTTCAATAATAAATCTCTGGGAACTGTAAACACAGCAGTGATTTTTGGAGGGTTCTAGAGTTTTTAGTGTCTAAGAAACCAGCAAAATGGACCCCAATGGAATCCTGCTAGCGTCATGTATTACGAACCTTTAAAAGTAACTAAAATAACAAACCTCAAGATCAAATTTATTTCATCTTCCTTGGTCCACTCAGTGCCCCCACTTTGTTTCCAGTTGAGATAGTTGAGCCATTTAGAGCGGCATTGCTTTTCAGAGCGCGTCCCGACCCGTTCTGCCACGGCAGCCCACGATACACCTTGTGTGACAATGTCACCTGGTTCTGTGCTAGTCAGCTCATGCACTACTTCTGCTAGTCTTTTTTCTTCTTTCTCTGTCCACTTTCCTGAAAGAGAGAAAAGCCCTCCAACTTAACTAACAGCAGATGCCCTCTGTTCTGATTAGTAACGTGTCAACAGACATTTATCTTCAGTGCTTAACACCTTATTCCAGATGCAAATATTGACTTGTGAAGAAGATATAACTGTTCTTACTAACAATGTATATTATATTCATTCTTAACAAATGCGTAATTCCATTGTTTTGCTGCCAAGTTTCTTTCGCTTCTCTTCCTCTTGCAGATGAATGTAGCCACACAGAACCTACCAAAATACTGACCAAAGCAAACTGGTCCAAGCTACCTGAATTGTATTAGTTGAAGTAAATTAACCATGCAACAATTTAGTATACAGTAATTACATGAGGTCTGACTAAATTTTCCTTCCATTTGAATATATACACTATAAAATAAACAATACTTTACTCCTAAAGTGCATCTGGCTCTTAATTGACACCAAATATACAGTGTACGTTTATAAACATTAAACACAAGGGAAAGTACTTTTTAATCCACCTCAATAAAATATGCTCCAGTGGCTTAAACGTATGATGGATAATGGACTGCAAAAATACTCAGTGTTCTGATCTTTAAGAAGTGAAACTGGAGAAACCTATACCAAACACGTTCTAAAAATGTCCCCAGATTTCACACAAAGTTCCTCAGTTCAGAGTTACACATCTCTGAAAACACCATTGACAAAGGCAAAGATGACAGAGTTTTAACTAGAATATCCATAACTGACACCAGCATTTACCCTACCTGTGTTGCAGGTATCCTTCATCAATCTACATCGATCTTTTACAGATGAAGCACTTCTCCCCAGTGCAGCTCCTATTGTGGCCCAATCGTTACCATGCTTTATTCTCAGCCTAAACAGAAACATGCTCATTAGTACCATATCCAGTTATGAGATTACCAAAATATCAAATACGATCTAATAAAAACAGGATAAATGTGCAGTTTACAGGCTTAAAGACAGAATGGGGAGTCATTTTGATACTATAGTATTAATATTTTCTATCATCACTACTAATTTTTCTGTGTGTTTCTAGAAGCCTTTTGGGCCAGCTAAGCCACAGGATACTCACTTATAAAATGCTTAATATCTAACTGTCTTGCAGGAACATTGTGAGGCTCAATTACTGTGTTAAAATACAATATGAATGTTTAGATAAACAGCCAACATCTATTCTATACAAGTTCCTTAAGGATTTTCAGGTGGTATAGAGATCACTTGAGAAATCTAAATAATGCCCAATGAAAACCCAGGCATCCTACAATTTAAATGAAGCAAAACACTGCATAATCATGTTCATAGTTTTAACTATTATTTTCCTCCCACAGATGACAACAGGTTGCTTAACATGTTGAGCCATGACTACTTTTGACACATCTGGAACCACAGGCACCTTGCAAATGACACAAACCAGCTAAATTGATCCAAACATATCCATCAACGCAATGAAATATACTCCCTTCCTTCCTTCAGTTCAACCTGGTTTCTTCAAACGGCTCAACCCTGCAAAGCTGCAAGAGGAGATAAAGTCTGCAGCCCCTCCTCCTTGATCTATCAGGTTCATAATCAAAATCAAAGAGCCTTACTGACAATTTATGTATCTCTCTAATACTTCATAGGGGAGATTCTACCCTTGACCTGCCACTTTCTTTAGAAACTACCTTTGCTCAGGTGTCCTAAAGAAAGGGAATTTCTGTTTTTCACAAACATAACTGCAAATGTTGACTGTGCTTGTAAAAATCTGAAACATTACTAGTTTCAACAGAAGGCTTGCTTTAGAACTTTGTTGCATATTGCTTATGTCCTGAATACACGTTAGAAAATATAAAAAAAAAAAATCCAAATGCAGTTTCATTTCTCTTCAGATTAATTTAGTGACCCCTATTTTCTGATAGAGTTGGAGCAGTCAAATTTACTTGTAACTTTTCAGTGATTTCATATAACAAAACCTGTAAAATCTACTCAAGCTACTAAGTATAAACAAGGTAGTGTGACCTTGTTAATAAAAAGACTTACTCTTTAAGCTTTTCAATTTCCTCAGGAGTATACCTAAGCAACCAGTAAATAAAAAGACATTATTTTAAACAGAAAGCATACAGCATAAATATTTTTTTTTTACTAACCACACAGTACACATTTAGTTACAAGACTAAGGAATTTTAGCTGTAACAAACAATCTGACTGAATGCTTCAAAAGAACATGAAGAAAAAATGCCATTTTCCACATTAGTGCATTTCTACGGTTATCTGATCTACCATTCCTCTCATTTGCCAGCAAAATTCCTCATTCTCGGTGATCTTACTACTAAGAACAGAATTAGAATTTTGTGTATTACTCTCTCAAATAAACAGCTATTTTTTCCTTCCTGTCTCAGTTCACAATCACCATAAGGCCAACTTTCCATTAAAAAAAAACAAACCCAAACCATATCAGCATTGAGATGGTATTTTTAATTTTCAACTGCCTTTAAAAACTAAAATCTAACATCCTTTTCAGCACTTCTGGATGGCGCCATACCCACTGCTTTACAGATGGGCAAACTAAGGGCACAGGGATGAAGATCAATTAGCTCAAGGTCAGAGTTCTAGAAAGAAACTACATCTCAGCAGATCTGTGCTTGTGTCAAAGTCTTCTCATCATATCAGAATCCTCTATGCACCTTTGTTTTGTTTTTTTTTTTAAGTTGTGGACACCATCAATTTAACATAACTATTGTCAAGGTTGATCTACCAGAATTCAGCAGAGGTCACTTATGCTGAGGACGAGCTAGGTCTGTTTGGCTAGAATCTTCTGTCTCACATATAACATGTCAAACATTAAATACATGACCCTACTCATACCAATCAAACCATGCAGCATTAGAGGTTTTCATACTTTCCAACATGGTTTCTGTCATCATACATGCGAAGAACTCTTCTATAGACAGCAAAGAGAGGCCGATTCAGACCCCAAGCTATTGTCCTGTAGAAATCTTTTCTTTCATCTTTTGACATTTCAAATATAATTTCAGTGGCATCTTTTATTCCACGGGCCTAGAAGAAAGCATTTAAAAAAAAGCAACAACAAACCACAAACAAAACACCTTAAAGTCTCCTAGAAATCAAGAAGCAGAACACTTAAGAATTGAAGCCTAGCATACTATTATGCAACTTTCTGTGTATCTCAAATACTACAGTCCAAAAGTTAAACTGAGTATTTATGAATTAGCTACCTCAAATACAAACCCTTGAACACTAGGTTTTGGGTTTTTAACACTGGAGCCCAGCTAGACACAGAAGCTCTAACTTTCATCCACATTCAAAAAAAATCTGTCCAATGTATATTTTAAGATCAAAAATTGAACTGTCATTTAGAACATCAGAGAAAATATACTGTGGTGGAATTAGCCTGGGGTCATACAAGGGAAGGCTGTCAAACAGTGCTCTATCAATATATTACATAATTCTAGATATTCCTTATCTGAAAACAATTTTTTAAAATTAAACTACTTTTCTTGTTCTGATGGAAACTCAAAGTAAATTTGATATAAAAACACTGGAGTTAAGTATAAAAGGAAAGCTTTAGTTTAACTTCAGCTTAAACTAAAAATCACTATATTTCAATTATTCGAAGCAGTCCAAGAAACCAGATAAATGGGAAAATAATGAATCAAATGCGTTATCAGTAACTGAAAAAAGTTATTTATCTAGCTTAAAATCTCTAGATTTAAAAAAATAATATTACCTATGAATGATTTTGTGGCAGAAATTCTAATACACGTGTGGGCAGGCACACTTTCTACAACTAATACTGAGGATTTTTATACGAATGAAGACTAAATTCAGGGCTTTTTTTGATCCACAAATGAAGGATGGTGAACCTGTAATATCCAGGCTATACATTCTCAGCTGTAAGGGCTTAGCTCAAATATTCTCAGCTGTAAGCCTACCACAAATATGACTTATGGGCAATTATCACTGTCAGCATGTTAACTGCAGGCCTGTTTTTACACTGAACTCTGACACTGACATATTAAGGGGAAGAAAGCAGATACAGGCATCCCATTAGCGTAGTAAACAAACACAGATATGGCATCAAAGAAGTCTGGAAGTTGTATTCAATACTTTGTAAGGAAAATTATCTCTACTCCTAGTGCAATTTTTTTCCTCCGTCTTCACCATAGGTTTCATGAGTGATGTATATTCAGAGAAAGAGATTAAGCCACTTGAGCATCCTGACATGAAATTTTAAAATGGGTTATATTCAGTACACTAATTAAAAGCAATGTTATATTCAGTACTCTTAAATTCTGTGTATGGATACAATTTTCTTACGTATTTCAAATGGGTAATGACCATTTCTACTACGAACCGATCAGAATCACTTATTGCCGATTCTGGGAAGTACTAAAGAAAGCTGGTCTCTAGCAGGAGCTGCAGCACCACACCAACGAGCAGATAACATACTCCAACACATACCTTTAAATAACGCTCAATGTTACTCATCAAAATGTCAATTTCTTCCTTTGACCACATCCCTTGCTTCCACTTATGGCCTGAAAACAAAAATGACAAACTAATTACTGAAGTGAAAGTCAGCAAAACAACAGGAACAGAAATATTGGAAAATGTGACCCTCGTTACTGCAATGAACAAAGAAAAGAGCAATTTTAGCTACTTAGGCTAACTAGAATTAATTTTAAACAGATATTATTTCAGAACTGATAAACAATCTCTAGTAACTGTCAACTAATGTTTAAATAACGTGAGTCAGACCCCTCTTCAAAAACACCCATTTTTTAAAAACAGAACATGAATTCCTCTATGTGCTGTCAAGTCACATTTTCAGGCTTTTTCTTCAGCCACAACTAGAAAATTTCTGTCTTTAAACTGACAGCTAAAATTTTCATGCACTCAAATGATTCCAGAAGGTGGGACTTAAAATGTGACTCTCAATGTTACTTGAGGAATTGGCAACAACGTGGGGTTCTCTTATACGCCTTATCACTTCCCAACACCTGAGTAGTGCTACCTACTGTGTGTGCTTTTCATAGAGGTAAATGCTCTACCTAGTCTATTTTGACAAGCTGGTCCCTATCTCCCTCCTTTTTTTGCATTAGGAATAATGACCAGTGGTCACAGTCAAGATAAAGACTGATGGCGAGTGTTTTATTTCCCAAATAAAAGTGGCAAACCAATAGAAACCAACATTATGTTTCCTCTCTGTCTATGCCCTTAGTAACTACAATGACAGCTAAGCTTTAAAAGCAAAACCAATCAACTTTATTCAGACAGAAAATTTCAAACCTGAGGTCTATCAATAAAACATTAAAACATTCCTACCCTCAGTTTATATATAGATTTCTCTTTTTTCCCCGTCATGCTCATACCATACTTAATATTAACGATCACTTATAATTAAGATTAGGCTGGTGACCCAGTTTACATACTGGTGTGTGCTGGCTGCCTGCCCATCTCTGCTCAGAAAAATCAGGGTACTTCCTTCTCAGCCTGCTAATTACCAGAGCTGAGAGGCAGAACACACCAAAGAGACTGTTTACTCAAATCCAATTATAATGAAAAGTACAGGCGTTATTACTAATTCCATTGCAACTGAGGAGAGAAAACTCTTCCCTTGTGCCTGATGGCTTCAATCTCTTCTTCCAAAGCTACAGAGACATAACAATAATCTACTACTGTAGCTGTGATTCACACCTCTATCCAAGCATCTGAACTGACTTAAAGGGACACTGCTACTCTTTACATGGAATAACCTTTAATACCCAACTATTTTAGGAAAGGAAGTATATTTTGCACTTCATGTGTTTGCGTATTCAGTGCCAAGATTATTATAACCTGCCCACAGGTCCTGAAAGAAAGCATTATCAGGTGGAGGCTGCTATAAAATGATGAGCTCAAGCAACACACGTCAAAGTCCTAGCTACTGTAAAAGGAGACGTATACTGGGATTCCTCCACAGCTGATCTCTGTGACAAAACATGGAGACCCCAAGAAAAGTTCAGCTAGTATGGATTCTCAAATATTTTTCTTGGCATATTTTATCGAAAATGTCTCCCTCAAATTATTAATCTCTTAATTAGAATCACCAGATTTAGTGCCCTCATTCATTCACAACTATAAATGCCACTTGTGATATATAGTCAGTTGATATGCCTATGAGACAGCTACAAATGCAGTAAGTTTCTAATACATTTACAAGACACAGATCAAACATGAGGCCACGAAGTCACATGAACACAGTCATTTATTTCTCTGCCAAATCACCAGTACATACTCGTCCAGTCACAGCTGAGAATGTGCTGCTCCCAACCAAAGTCCTTTACCACTGGCTACTGAAAAGATCATAATCTCTGTGCTTCCTCTCACCCTAGAGCACAGGAACTGTAGCAACAGGATTTCTCACTACTTCTACCCAGCTGCCTCAGTGCTGTGATGCAAAGGGATCTTTTTGCTATGCCATCTCTGCCCCAGTCCTTGGACTGAACACTGAATAGCTCTGAAGCCCTATAAATAAGGACAGAGAAAATGGGGAGAAATTATTTATTGGCTGTTAGAAGCAACTGTTAGTGCACACTTGGGATCAGTGAGCGGTCACTGACAGAGTTGCTCAGCTCCCTTTCTCTGAATTTTCCATATCCAACACCCAGGTTCTGCGTGCCTCACCCACAGTTTTTCACTGACTCAGCAGTACACTCAGCTCTCTGGAGCAGAACTCACTGGGTAAGAGATCATTTGCTTCTGGAGAGACAACCATTACTTTCTTCCCTAAAGTTTTCTAATAAAAAAGGGAGTTGTTTTGGACTGACTGAATAAGATTCGCACACACCTCCCCCCCCCCCCCCCCCCCCCCAAAGAGGTAAAGTAAGGGTAAGAAAAATAGTAGAGAGACTGAGGAAACTGGAGAGACAACGTGTCTTCATTTGACACTAAGTTGTTTCTCTAGGTTTAGAAAGGCACTTCCCTTGGGGGTAAAAAAAAAAAGCTCTAAAGTTTAGCAGCTACTACATGATTGCGCGGATACATTTTGAAATGGAGGAATGCCAATGAGGTGGCAGTTTTAGGAGTAGCAGTGATTATTTCAGCAGATCCTGGTCTGCATGATCCCTCTACTTATGAAGCAATTCCATTCCAGAAACTGTTTAATATGAATCACAACACAGTAGCCAGACTAATAAGCCCTACTTGGAGGAAGATGTATTAACCTGAGCACAGATGAACTTTTTTCCTGAGGTACTCCCCTCTGACTGCAGCTTCCCATCTCCTAACCAGCTCGAAATGCAAACGGAGCAAACGCAACTGTCTGCCCCATCTGTGCTGACACACATTGTCTACAGCAGTTCTCTACCATGGCCGCTAGAATCACTGTCACCACTGCAAGCATGTCCCCTCTTCCTCTCCAAGTGTATCTGGAGTTCCAACATACACTTTTTTCTTGCATACAAAGTGTAAGAGGGATGGTGAAGTCTTGATGCATTAGACATTTCAGCATTTTTAGAATCAGTCTTCTCAAATATCTTCACTAAAAAAGCCAGACCAGAGATTACTTTATCCAACCTGCAAAATGTTCTGAGACATTTGGAATAGCTTACCTTTTTACAGCATGGGAGAATTGCATTTGAAATATCCTACCTTTATTTGTTAGAGAATCCTTATCCTCTTTGGTTGTGAACCAGGCTTGACTAACAGCTGACACTTCTTCATTGCCCATTGGGGAGATTTCATCCAGCTGTTCATTCTGAAGAATCTTCAAAAGACCAATATGAAATCATCCAGTAAGATCTTCAGTTCTTTCTATCACCTTGCATTTAACATGGAGGCATAACTTGATGGAAAATGAAACCAGCACACCTAGTTACCTTGCTGGCTGCTCAGAAAGTGCCACTTTTTCGATATGGCATTAAAAGTGCATTCACCTTTCTTAAAACACCTGAGTAAAATTTAGCATCTTAACATATAGATGCTGTGAGAATTAATTAGATAACATTCTTCATCCTGTTTAATGTACAGTGAATAGGAAGAGTCTCACTGGCTTTGGTGGAAAGAGGACTATGTCCAGTATCTCCAATCTAGAACTTTTAAACATGGTACACCTACAACGAGAACTGTATGTAACTGTTAGGACTGGTGACAAGACAAAGCATATGTAGGCCTGTTATAAAGCTTAATTTATAATCAAAGAATGACAGAAATAACAGATAAACTTGTCTTCTACACAGATCACCACAGAGGAAGTAATTATCAGTGGAGGGTTACATCTATTACAGTTTACTGTACTGCTCTTTGGGCAGTAAGTTACACTACAAGTAACCTCCTTCATCTATAAAATGATTCAATTGCACTTTTATAGAACATTTTACAAACAAGATCCATGCTCAAATACATTAGTTTCATACTAAAAATAATCTTACTCATTTAATAAGCCCTTTCTGCTATTTGTTTCCCTTTTCATTTCAATTTAAATAAAAATGTACATCAAATAGGTCAATTTTGAAGTTTTACTGTACCTGAATCTGAGTAACAGTTCCTTCGTTAATCTCATCTTCAGCTACCTCAGTGGTAGCAGTCATGGTCACCTCAAAGCTCTGATCATTTTCTGAAACTTCAGAATGGATAAGTTAGTTGTACACCTTACTCCTGTAACATTTTTTATGCATGCTACGGGTTTTATAAATTGCTACCTTTGCACTGAAAATTTTAAAGAGGCCTTATTCGATATTTATTTGTTGACACAGTAAAATCATTAAAATGATTATCAACTGTTCCTCTTCATAGAATTTAAATATGGCTTTTGAAACCTTCAGTTTTACACTTGACTACAACTAAGACCTAGTGTGGAACATATAAATAAAAGGTGTTTGATTTGGTGCAAACGTTTGGAAGTGTATTAATGCTTCCTTCCCAGCCCTATCTTCAGCATTTTCCAATTACTAAAGGACAACGTTCAAATCTTTTGGCTGCATTCTTTTTCCCCAGTTTTCCTTCAACTTCAACATGATAATGCCTTTACTTCTAAGGAGTTTCTACTAAGTTCCACCAAATAAGCAGCCACTCTAGGTATTGTAAATTGGTATTTTAACTTGCTAGATCTGGTTATGCCCCCCTTTGGGAGATTATATTGAATCACCTAATATTCAATCAGCTTCCTTACAACTAATTCAGTACTCAGTCTACCTTTTGTACAACAATCCCTACCTTAGAAAGGCTACACATCTCAATACTACAAAAAACGGAAGTACTAACTATACTGCTTGATCATTAAAAAAACCTAATCGCTCTTTGCAGGAGAGCATCTAGTTTGTTGTTCATTCGCTTATCCTTCAACTTCCTCAATGCACCTGTGCCTGCAGGCCTCTGTCTGTAAGGCAGGCTTATTTTGCCAGTACTGTATAGATAACAATTGATGCAAAACCATCCAAGGCTCTGAGAGGTAAAGATGATACCTAAGTATATTAATAAAATCTGAAAATAAAACATGCAAAATATTCTAATGTGATCCAAAGAGTCCACTTTTAACCTTTACCAACAGAAACATTTGCTACAAGAGTACATAAACTTAAAAGAACTTACTTGGAACTGCAACAACAGAAATGCATGGAGTGGAATCATCAAGACTTTGATCATCCTCTGATAAGCAAAGCCTCTTGTGTGGAGGTTCAGTGCTGTCTTCAGAGTCTACTTCATCAGTTTCTAAAACAAAAACATGCGCAGGTTACTTTCTGTTAACAAAGTGGAGCTTTGGACATAGTTCTGGTAACAAAGTGGACCAAAACAAAAGGTAGAAGCAAATGTGATAGGTTGGTTTGGTGCTTTACTACTGCCCAGGAACTTGGTCTAAGTTATGGGCAACAACAGTTCACATGCTTTCTTCAATTTTCTTTGTAAATTCCATCCACAGTCCATCACACACAAACCAGTCCCTTAAGTCTACAGAAATTTGGGCACATGTTTGGTTCTAAGAACCCATTTCCACTGAAATAAATCAGAACAGCTATATCCTTGTTGGGCACATACATACATGATTTTGTGATTTACACCTAATTTGACACTTTATCCTTCTTTAAACTGAAACAGAACAAACTGCAGCACAGTAAGCTGAATCCAAGTAGCTCACAGAATTTGGGGGCAGGGAAGTATGATGGTTGGATCAATGAAAAAAGAAGAAAAAATACTATGCAATACAATTCTATACCATTTTGAGGGCAATGAAGTATAAGGTTCCCTTCAGTGTCCTGAGTCAAAGTCACAGAGTTCACGGTTTCTACTGTCACTGTGTCAGACTCTTCTTCAACTGTGCTCATACTCAAACCTGAAAGAGCAACACACAGATTACTTTTCTGCAGACTGCGACTTTGACCATAATGCTGCTTCCTTTATCTCAAACAACCAGCATAAACTCCCGCAGACACTGAGGAATGTCTGTCTCTTCTTTCACATGAACAATTCCATGGTTTAAGACATTCACCCGTCTTTACTTTTCCTGCATACTTATACCTCGCACAGGGTAACATCAGATAGTTTCAAAGATACTTTTCCAACTAAAAATAGTACCTAAACTCCCTATTCAGGAGCATTTGCAATCTTCTACTATTCTTTTTTTTTTTTAAACACAAACCTAGGCTATTAGTTTTCCACATCTGATATTTTTTGTCTCTTTGTTCCACTGCTCATTTAATAATTTTACTATTATACAACCTAAAGCTAGTCAAGACTGAGAAATATTTTTGTAGTGTCATACTACTCATAGCTGCACTATATATAGATTGCTAAGTTGCAAAGTTTTATTCTCCTTCCATGCATATAACTAAACGTGAAGCTAGTATTTTTTCTTTAGCATTGAAACAACATAAGCAACAGAAAAATTGGGTGCAAGCAATCACCAGTGTAAAAAATTACTCAGAAAATAAGTTATCCAGGATAAGCAGTATACACTGAAGTCAGTGAATGAGAGCAAAACAAAGTGCTTCTGATGATCTCATTTCCACTATGAAAGTACTATGAAGAAACCCAAAGCTTTTAAGAATTTCAATGTAAACTAGCACTATTACTAATTTTGAAATAAAACAAAACCCCACAAAATAAGCTCTAATCCATCAAATACAAAGAAATGTAACCTTTTCTCCTGCACAAGCTAAATGCACATCAAAAATATGCAGGAGCTTTGCAATGACCTCATCAGTTTTGAGCACCTCGGTTCGGTGACTGTCTTTGGCAGAGCTTTGCAAAAAGCAAATATCATCTATTTCTCCTTGTAGTGCTCAGTCCTTTTTACGTGTTCTCTCACGTCAACAACAGAAAAAAAAATACTTGTAACTTTTATTTTAAAGCCAAAATACTGTTATCAACAATTTTAACTTATGTTGTTAAAAAATCATTGACTATAGCTTTAAAAAAAAAAAAATCACAACTACATTACAAAGCTTCCATGTACCAGGCAGGGATACCCATATACCCATACGTAAGTAGAATTTACAACCCGGATTTTAAATCCTCTGCATAATGTTAATAATATTGCTTCAGCAAGAAATGATTTAATTTTTAATCAGAAAACATGTTCTTTGGTATTGATGATTCCCAAGAGCAGTGTTTTCTTGGAAGGATAAAACTGCTGCCAGTCTTTCAATAAAATTACTATCACCTCTCAAGCTTGATGAAGATTTGGCACATGTTTAAGCACATGCAGTGACTGATTCCTAAAATGAAGTGATATTACACTTCTGAACATGTCAAAAATTTCAGATACCATTGACATTTTAAATCAGAGGGTTCTCAAATTTACTTTCATATCTACCATCAGCAACACCTCCTTGCCACATGCAAGTGTAGGCGGCAATAACTTCCTTGGGATTCACCTGCTTCTGAGTTTTACAGTCTCTGCCCTATCCTTTACTAGAAGTGATGTTTGCTGCACAGCTATAGTACTGATTTTTAAGAACCAAAAGAGGCATCCTTAACTCTAAAACATGAAAAAAGAAATCCAAAGTGTTATAGCTAAATTAGCAGACTGTAACTTCTTCATCTCAGTTTTGAGTCATTCATTTAACTTTTTGGGATTGAACAATTGGGCAATTCTGGAAGGCCAAAAGAAATAGACAGATTCTCTTTTTCATGTTTGTATGTACTTTCTGAATAACTTTTACTAAAAGGAATGCTGTAGCAAAAATTCCCAAAGTTACCTGAAACGCCATGGAGGATTCTTCTTTAATTATACCCTAACAGATAGTGATAACATTTATTTTTCTATAATCAGCTGAAAGCACCTATTTTTCTTCTCACCACTATAAAGGCTTGAAAGACATGACATTTATTTTTATAAAACACATTATGTCAATCATGTACTTCACCTAAAGCTGATCTAGAAGCAGCGGAAACTATAGCACCATCCACAGCAGAAGACCATTCCCTCTTTTTATTGAAAGAATACTGAAAACTGAATACAGAGATAGCAAAGCTGGCCCATTCTTTCATCAGTTACTCAGGATTTGCTGAGAATCAAAAAACATGTTTATAGGATTAGGCTCCCAAATCAAAAACACAGAGTAATTAGGTTTGTCCATTTGCATTCTCTCCCTCGCTGGTTTGCCATGTTAGAAAAGGATACAGCATGGAAGGGGTCCATGCATTCAAACCTGGCATTTCCATCAAAGCTGGGGAGGAAGATACACCACGATCCATAGCTGCTACCCTGCACTTCCATACAGAGCTGTAACAGGACTAAATATACAACAGCTGGGGCACCACATCTAACAGCAGCACCAAGTCTTCTGATCAAGTTAGATGTCTACACTTGTCTGCTTGAGCTCCCAAGTCCTCCTTACAAAGCACCAAAAACTGTGCACAGCACATTGTTCAAGGAACTGCGATTTCCTAAGCAGCACTCCTCAATGTAATTCCTGGCGTGTGCAGGGTTTTGTAACTTTTTGCCAATCTCCCAAGAATGGTTTATCCCAACAGTACGTGCAGGCTCTCCAGGAAAAACAATAATGTTCTGTGTCAGATACTTGAGATTTAGCGTATCTCAAGTCTTCTGAGTAAAGGTAATAATCACAACCAAGCCTTGAGAAATACTTAGGAAGAGCCAAATCCTTGATTTGACTGGAAAAATTCCCATCACATGTAATGGATACGGCCTTGGACCTCAACCGAAAACTGATTGCAAAGAACATGAAGAGTCAAGTCAAAGTCAAATGCATATTTTGGACATTACTTTTTATTCATTAGACTACACAAATACAAGAAAACTGAAGGAAACAAACAAACTTGTTCTTTCAAGATACATTTACACCAGGACAGGAGCGCTAACCCATGAAGACGTGAATTAGTGACCGAAAGGAGAGAAAAAAAATCTCGAGTAACTGCGGTGGTTCTTCTGTGTGAACAGGAAACAATCTCCAGATCTTATAAAAACCACTGCTTTACACTTAAATAACGACGGAACTACCACATATGCTGAAGATACATCAAATATGACACATGATGGGACCACTTGGAGTTTACGGTGAGCTCAGTGGAGAAAGCACAGTGCTGCTGCAGGAGACAACGCCCTCTGATGCAGGCTTCTTTGATACTGGCTGCAGGGACACTGTACTCGCCTGATGTCCTTGATTTATCACGGGATGACAGCCGAAGCCAGGCTAAACAATGCCGTACCACCGCAGAGGACTTTTAGGATGTGCCATGTGAATTCTATTTAATACAGACACCTGCACACCCACTACACGTCTGCTCTTGAAAAAGTTAAATACAAAGTTAATGACAGCCAATGTTTCTTAATTAGTGAGAATTACGACACGAGTAGTCTCGTCACCTCCAAAATTTGACCTTCTTTTCATAACTTCACTAATTATGCTTTTGAAAATGCATTGCTTTCTATTTAAAACAAAAAGCTTGCTTGAATTTTAAATGCATGACCCGAGACTTTTCTTTAATCCTTGATTCAAGCACATTCTTCATAGAGATACCGATCTACCACTAATATTTTATGTTCTGAAGGAGACTGTTAGCTTGTGGGGGAAGGGAACACTGTCGGATGCACATACACTAACAGTGTGGACATGTACTACGAAATGCACTGAAGATAGCATAATCTTAAATTTCTAAGATAGCAGCTTAGAAATCAGTGTAAATTTAATAAGCACTTTTTGGCTTGTTAGAATTTTGGGTGCATTTACCAAATCCAACATTTTTAAGAGTTGCATTACAATTTTAGACAGGTTTCAACATGCAACCAAACAGACAGGAAAATACTTTGCCTACAAGAATCATTTTATGTAGAATTCCAACATAAATTTTCCACTAAAGCCACATAATACAGCAGTTCTTATTTATCTGGGAAACATGCAGCAGATTTAAGCAGAAAAAAACCCAGAAAGCTGATTTTATACCGAGTTACAAAAAAAATTGAACATTTTTATCCAAAATTCCTGTAATTCTAAATCACCTTCATCCGGCAGATGGGCTCAATTATTCTGTGGGCTGTAAGAATTAAGCACTTCTAAGAAACAGTATTTTTACCCTTGCAGACAGAATTCTGTCATTATGCCTAGTTATTAACTGAATGTTATGGCTAGTCTTCTGTGGACTGTTGTAAATCTTTTAAAATTTCTAAATGAAACTGTATTAAAGGCTGTGTTTTCTGCACTGGGCAAAAAGTATATTTCACTAAACCCTTTAAGAAGCAAAAATTCAAGTTTATTAAGGGAGGCTTCCGACTATTGAGGCATGTAACTGGAACAATCACATGGGATGCACTGGGATTTCAAGGCATTCATTCAAGTGTAACACAAAGAAAACAAAGTCATTACAGGACCTCATATACCTCATATTTAAGGAAGCCTGAATGTTTAGTGTATTCCATACCAAGTCAATACTTCCAACACACAATCAGGAGTTTTTACTATTCAACTAGTGCCAATTCTCTTATGCTATTATTCAACAAAAAACCTTTTCTCCACACCAAATGGGTTCCGCTCAAATTTAAAATTCCACCACACAGAAATTGTCTTTAACAGCTGCGACAACAGACGTAAGAGGGGACCAAACTGGACAGATATCAAACAGAAGGACCCAAAGACCTGAGTTCGAGGCATACAAAGAGTTATTAAACTGTATTAGCATGAGATTACAGTCCTTTATGAACAGTTACATTCTACTCATCCGTGATATTTAGAGAAGTGGGCCATCACAGAAATGGAATATATGGGAGACACAATTGGACAAACTGTTCTCATTTGCATCGATCCAAATTTGGCAGAACTCCATGAGTTCTAGCCTATCCATTGATATTTTAATAAAAAGCACTGAGCATGCTTTAAATGTCACACGGGGGGGGAAGCTAAGTCCTAGCTCTTTCAAAAGAAAAAAACACAGAAAGTTGCAAGTTTTCTTTTTCAGTAATAGAAAGTGGCTCTCAGGCACAAGGTTATGACTATGGATGAAAAACTTTTAAGTATGATAAGTACTAAAATAAATTTTCTTTTTCCTTCATGTAAATCCAGTTTCATTCTAAGCATTCCAGCAACTTCTTCACCTTTATAAACTACAGGCAGAAATTTAGCATGCAATAAAATATGAAAAGTTGATTGTTATCCTAACTGTACAAGGCGTAAGATTGACAAGCAAAGCCACAGCTCTGTTGCTTTCTGATAGACAGACGAACACAGAATTAATGCTTATAAATATGGGACTATTAGAATATGTAAAATACAGTACAGACACATGGAGGTCTTTGTCTCTGATATACCCACATTTTATAATTTTGAATGGTTAAGACAAAAATCAGTATTTTTAGGCATTCTATTTAAGCAGTTTTAATTAATGTTCAATCTTTTCAGTAAGTCATAAAACATCACGTAGAAAGTTTCAGTAACTGCCCGGAAAACCAGCATGAAGTTGTTGCCATTATTATATTCATGTGGATTGATGGAAATGAGAATTTGAACGAGATGTGCCCATCTCATTGCAAAGCCTACATCTCCTGGTTTTGCTAAGGGATTTTAACTACGCTGTCAAGAAGCCAACTTACATCTATGGCCAGAGCAACGCTGGCAAACAAAAAGCATTTTCTAGATTACTTCAACACATAACTTACAATGGCCAGGTGGGGCTGAACAATGGTAACTCTTTGTGAATAAATACATCCAAACACTATCTGTCAGCTAAAGAGGTAGCTAGTAGAAGTGTAATACGCTTCACTGTGCCCAAGTGCACAACCAAGAATAAAGAGACCTCAAAAAGAAAAAAAAAAAGGAAGGCAAAAAAGGCTTGTCCGACCGGAATCCTTTATTTTGGCAAAACAGAGAGCGTAACTCTAGTGCAGAAAAGCCTGGTACCGCTTTTAGATGAAACCCCTGATCTTGGCAGAGTTACACATTTCAGACTCCACTTAAAAATAAAGCCCCAAGCAACCTCAAATCACAACTCTCGCTGGGAAAAAAAAAAAAAGATTATGAAACAAAACAAATAAAAGCCACAAGCTTAGGATACCCCAACCGTAGACCCAGCAAGGGGAAATCGGGAGATTTAAACACGTTCGTGCAGGTGGCCTTTTATTACAGACATCAAGGGGAAGGCAGTTTAAAACAGAAATAGCAAACGAAAAATAAAAACCCGCACGTCCCCTTCCCCTTCCCCTGTCCTCCTAAGGGAGCCGAGGTTTGGTAATTTCCAAGTTTCCCCCTATTTTGCCGCGCCCCCCTCCCCTTCCAAATTTCTCTCTGCGCAGCGCTCCCGACGCCCGGCAGCACCCCGGGAAGGCGGGGAACAACGGACCACGGCCCAGGGGAGCGAGCCGGCGGGAGGCAGCGGCCCTGCCGGCCCTGCCCCGGCCCCCGGCACTGCCCCCAGGGCGGGGGCAGCGCCCCGCAGGCGGCGGCTCCGCGCCTCAGGGCCCGCCTCAGCCCCCCGCTGCCCCCCGGCCGCCAGCGCCATTTGGTCCCGGGCCGCCGCCGCCGCCGCCATTTTCCCGTCCTCTCGGCGGGCGGCGGCGGCGGCGCTGCCCGAGACCGCTGCCAGCTCCGCTTGCCAGCCCAACTCGGCCCGGCCCAGCCCAGTCCGACCGCGGCTGAGGCGTGGGGCCGGAGATGGCCGCCTCCCCCTCCCGGTCCCCTCCGTCCGCCGCGCTCCGCCGCCGCTGCCCGGCCGCTCCCGGCCCTGTCAGCCCGCAGGCCCCCGCGCACTTACTTCCTGTTTTGGGTCCGGGCACTTGAGAAACCAGGATGGAGACTCCCAAGTACCAGGATGGAGGCGCCGAGCGGCAGCGAGCGGCGAGTGGGGGAGGCGGAGGCAGCGGCGGGGCAAGGCGCAAGGCAGCCCGCGTAGCCCGCCGGAAGGGCCCGCCGCCCGCCCGCCCGTCGCTTCCGCCCTGCCGCGGCGCCACAAAGCGCACGGCGCGGGGTCCGCCGCGGCGGTGGTGCCACAAAGGGCACGGCGCCTTGGCTTTCCTCGCTGCCGAGGAGGCGGGAAGGGCCCCCCAGCGCCCGGCGCTGAGGAAAAGCCCCTCTTGCTATCCATGCTTCCTTCATGGCTCACTCTTCGTTCTCCTCCTGCCTAATGACCTGAAAAAAAAAAAAAAAGGCGTATTATCCTTAAAAACGACGATAAACAAGCGTGAAGCGGTGTGCGGCTTGTGGTGCTCATCGCCTCATGGAGCGGGTGCCTGCAGGCGCCCTGACCCTTGGTAAGAACAAGTCACCCGCTGAGTCCCTTCACAGACAAACCAGGTAGATCAGGGCAAGAGGGCGAGTGGAATCCCCTGCCCGCGATTTTATGTGTAAAAACCTCATTACGCTTCTACCACAAAGCCCCTTTTTGGCCGCTTCCCTCATGCGGTGGACCTCCAGCCGCGTCCTCCCCCAAACCTTCTCAGGAGCTTTATAATGTGCCCTTGTCCCCTGTAAACTGCTTTTCCGCAAACCTTCCTCACAGGCTGCAGGGATCCTGAAGCCTTGGGAGAGGCTTGCAGAATCTGTTTGCCAGGCAGGATTCAGTTGTCCTAAACATCTGGTGCCTTTTCATACCTTAAAACCCCAAAAGTGTTGAAGATGCCTGCAGGGGACTGGTCAGCGTGACGGGGAGAGCCCAGTGCACTTCTGAAGCAGCAACTGGAGGGAGGCAAGGCAGGACAGATGCCCCATCTAGTCTAGGATAGCTCAGATGGGGCTAGATGACTATGGTTAGGCAACTGTGTCTTACCCATAAGGTTTTGGGTCGCTCTTGTTTGCCCTGAGCATGCTACAGCTTTGAGATACTGGGTCGAACAGGGTCCTCCCTGCATGGCTCTTCCCAGGGAGTTTCTGTGGAAGGGAGCGTAGCAAAGCTCGGTTTCGCTGTCTCTTATTCTAGATTAAAACATAGTCATGAAGAAGAACTGGGCGTTTGCACCTGTAAAACAAAGACTTGTACTTGGGACATGGAAGCAGAGGGGCTAAGACTCAGAATTGTAATGGGGAGACAAGGCAGGGTAGGGAGGAGACCTTGTGCATAAAATTATGTTGGGGAAAGAATGGAGATGAAATGCATGACTGGGACAACGAGAAGGTAGCTGGGATAAGGAGCTGGAAGCAGGATTTATAGCATCCATTTTGTTCGAAGCACACTTAAATTAACGCTGGTGTCTGTGTACTTGGTCTTTCTGGACATCAAACCTCAGGGATCTCAAATTCCACATCCAGTATTTGGCTTCCAGGGAAAAGTTTGTTTTAAGTGCCCAGTGCCCTTAGGCACTCCTTGGCCAAAGTAGAGGTACAATTCGCTTTTCTAGAGTTGCATACAGCTGTTTGATTCACCAGCCCATGATCTCTTGCAGCTCCCTGGGTTTTTTTCCCCAATTTTTGCAGCAAATGAAGCGGGGACCCTACATTTGCCTTTTTTGAAGTACATCTCTGTTTTGCTTTTTTTTTTTCAAGGCGGCTGTGGTCTTGCTTTAAAAATAACAGGATATCACTTAGTTGAGCTGTACCAAAACACATAATCAGGAGGCTGAGTTCAGACTGTACAAGAAGCAATAATTTTGACATTTCATACATGTCTTCATCACATGAAAATTTCTAGAAAGGCCTCATGTAGTAAGCAGCAAACACGAAGAGGACTCCTTCCATACCATGCTTATTTTCTCCATATGTTATCCCCTCAGTTACGAGCTTTTTTCATGCTGGATATAAAGTCTTTCTCCTTATTCTCTTTTTATCTTATTTATCTGGATATACCTTGTAGAAAACCGTATTTTAACTGCAAAATTGTTACCTGCTTTTGTGTAGTGATGTTGTTCTAGGATGTGTCGTAGTGAGATATGAAGATGATAAGCCACCGCTGTGAGATCACGCGGCAGCACTTTGTGGACTGGGGCACCGGGAATTGTATGGCACCGTCCAGTGTCTTAGTCACAGATCTGCAAGACTTTTTGCACAGTTTTGGGATTATGACCTCCATTTGTGCCCCATTCCCCATTTGTACAATGGGAATAATATCACTTTTCTGACAGATACATGATATAACCACACTCAGGAACATTTACTTTATATCAAGTTCAAGGTATATGTAGAAAAAGCGATGACTGGAGTTCTCTGGTGTTTCATGAGCAGGATAAAATCTTACTCTGTAACAGACTCTTGTTCTGTGGAGCAAATGAGATTCATGCATCCTGACTTGTCTCGTGTTAAGGGAACAATTACATGTGTATATACCTACTTAAGCTGATGAAAGAATCAAACACAGAGTTTGCTACGGACCTAACAATCCCTTTTTTAAAGTAGCAGTTAGTTTTTTACCCATCCATCCAGTTTTCTTCCAGAGGACCTATGTTCCTGGTAGCCACCAGGTGTCCCTACTGCAATGCGCTCTGGGCCCACCAGTTGCATCTCAGAGAATTTTTCTCCCTTTGCTGCCACGAAGTTAAAGCTAAATTAGCATTGCTCTGTAGGTACAGTACGCTCACTCCTCATCAGGCATTAGGGGAAAAGTGAGACAGTGGCACTGCTTGATAAGAAGAAGACGTGAGATGGAGGATCATCAACATGCTGGTGACTCACCATGGTGCTCAGTAAATCCTGAAGGCAAAGCATGAACTCTTAATAATCCTAAATCTGATTACGTGGAAGGTGACAGGAAGTATAGAAGATTGAAATCTTGGTGTAGATCCTTTTTCTTAATAGAAAAAAAAAAGTTTTAATCTGCAAGATTCAAGAGAAGAAAAGCAAAAAGTAGAAGTTAGAGAAGGCCTTGAATTATATGTATTAAATACTGGGAGGTGGGCAGGGTGGATGATGTACAAGATGACAAGCAGTGTGGCTGGCCTTAGTAGCTTGCTTTTGAACTGACCTGTAAGAGTGTGTATGGTGTAAATATGAAGTAGATGACAGAGAGGAGTAGTAATCAATATAGGGAGCCCTGGAGCAGATTTTGATGTAGCTGGAAGAGAAAATCTTAGGTCTTGGTTATATTATCAAATCCATGGACTGGGGTATGAACACATCGCATACTGCCTTCTGCCTCTCGGCTTAGGGAGACTGGCATCCCAGGTGATGTGCAGCTAAGGGCCCGGGGGCAGTAAAGGCTGGTGGAGCAGTTGCAGGGGTGGGCAGGTAGCACGCACGAACTGACACGGGCATCTCCCTGATGTCAAGTCAGAGCAATTAGCAGAGGTGCAGGAGATATTTTGCACAACTCTTTTATTTCTGTCTTTCTCTCTCATGTTAACTGGCTGGGATCAGCATACCTAAAACCTATGTAAATTGCTTTAAACATTGAAGTCCTGCAGATCCCAGCAGGCAGTCCAAAATGCTAATGCTTCAATCAACTTAACCTCTTAGGACACCCCAGTCTGGGAAGTTCTTTAGGCTCCTAACTTTAGTTTCCCAGGGATACATGAAGTATTTTTGTTCTGAGGCGAACAGCCACCTCCATCGCAGGCAGTCCAAAATGCTAATGCTCAATCAACTTAACCTCTTAGGACACCCCAGTCTGGGAAGTTCTTTAGGCTCCTAACTTTAGTTTCCCAGGGATACATGAAGTATTTTTGTTCTGAGGCAACAGCCACCTCCCATCGTCATCTTCACCGAGATGCACCTTCAGACAAACATTTGTGGTGAAGCTGCTCCTTTCCTTTGGTGTAGAGAGCACAAACATCCCAATAGGTAAGCCCTCTCCTCCAGCGTACAGATACAGGACCATCCCCTGGAACTTCAGAGGACCTAGTTGTGGGAGAGAGTCTTGAATTTGGGCGAGTTTTTACTTTAATTTATTACCAGTTAGCACCAACTTCTGATCACTGATTCAGGTATCAAAAAAGAACATAAACAATCAAACAGACACTTAAGTAAACATATTTTCTCCCCCTTCTGCAGGCTCAACTTCCCTTAGGTGCCCTATGGGTTATGCTCAGGCCATCCCAGTGCCTTTGGTAAAATGACAACGCAGCAGGTTCTGACTGCATGCGTAACAGTTTCTTTCTGCCACTTTTTGCTTCTTAATGATTCTCTTCTGCTCTAGCCCGGGTCGCTGACGGACTGCAGTCCTTCAGGGCTGTCCCTGCCCCAGTGTGGCTTGCCCATGACCATAGTCCTTTGGGAGTGCACTCCTTTGGCATGGAGCATCT
Organism: Gymnogyps californianus; assembly: GCF_018139145.2. NCBI lineage: Eukaryota > Metazoa > Chordata > Aves > Accipitriformes > Cathartidae > Gymnogyps > Gymnogyps californianus. The sequence goes on along the minus strand of NC_059471.1, from coordinate 210,682,435 downwards.
CCTTCCAAGAGCACATTTCCAGCCACACATCTTCTCAGCTGTCTCACCCTTTGCCTGTCTCTTTACCTGTATCTCCTCCTTTTGTGGCTGCCTCTCTGCCTTAAATTTGCCTGAGCAGGGGCTCCACACGCTCCCCTGGTCAGCTGGTGTTTTGGCACACAATGGCTCATTTACAGCAGTTTCAGAGCCGGCTGGAGCACCTGCGAGTGGCCCAGTGCAGGCCATAGCCTCCTCCCATGCAGGGCACCTGCAGACCCCGGCTGCTCACACCCTGCCCTATTGTGCCTCCTGCTTCTGAAGCAAGATGGCTTTCCACTCTCTATGCTGCAGAAAGGATGGGGAGCTCAAGGGTTTTGACTTCTGTAAGTTCACGTTATACATGAAATGATGAAATGCAGAAGGAACTACTGATTTCAGTGGACTGGATCTCACCAGGGAGGTCTTTGGTTGTATGTCTCTGCACTGGCATCAGAAGGAGCTTTGGTGCTTACAGGCTAATGGTCCTTCTGCTCTGCCTTGGTACGTAAGATGTGCCTTGCTTAATGCAGTCTGGTGCACTGGTCCCAGTTCAGACCCTGGACTAGTTTACTATTCTTGTCTGCAGTTTCACAGAAAGATGCTGTCACAAATTGTGCCTTTTTCCCCAGCTCATTGCAGTCCACAGCTCCAGAGGTTCTCCTCGTTTGGCTGCATGTATTTATCTGTTGTGCCCACTTAGCGTGAGACGCTCCCTCTGTCGCTTTGGGCTGGTAGAGCTGAACCACTGATTTGACCCGCCAAATGTCTGCTGCTGTAACTCCATCCAACCCAGTCTCACTGACAGGTGTTGGGGTGCTAAGCAGCAGTTTGGGATTCACATTCCAAAAATGCGTCTTCAAGTCAGTCATAAAAATTTTGCTCCAAGCAAAAGGCAAGTCCACAGAGAAGAGGTGGACTATCTCTTGTGGATTATACCCTGATTAAGCCTTTGTACGTGGGTTTTTCCATCCTTTCCTGAAGAACTGTATCTTGCTGTCGCAGACACAGAGATGTTACTCTCTAGGGCAGGGAATGTCTGAGTGGAGGCAGTAGTTGGCACAAGCTGGAGGGAACAAACCCAGAGGGAAAGACACCTCTCCTCACTGCACTCTCCTGCAAACAGTCTGATTCCTGTTTGTTTATGAGATTATTCATATTTACATAGATTTCTGTCTGTATAGATATGTATCTAATTACATATGGGTATAGCAAATATATTCATTACTTATTTATAGAAAAAAATATATTTTTATATATAAACAGCCTAGTATTAATATAACACTTGTTCATTTATACGCTCACAGTTTGGTAGGTGCTGGCTATGGAGGATTGCTCAGGCTCTGAAGAGCTGCCATGAAAGAGAGAGATGCCAGAGAAAGAGTAACGGAGCATGGTGTGAGCTTGTGTGGCTTCTGCGCTGCAGAGTGAATCTCCTGTAAGAAAACTTATTACCTTGGGGCCTGGCCTAGGAAGAATCCTGTAGAGAGCGATCACTCATTTTGAGACCTGGTCTTTGGTGACAATCTCTTATATTTCCTCACTTGCACCTGAGTGATGCTGTAATGGACTGACCCACCTTGAAAGCCTCTGGCAATATGTTTTGAATGCTTGCTGTGTCACTTTACCCTCTGTCAGAGTCCTGGAAAATATTAGAGAATGCCAGTGTATTCAGGAGCCTCGATACACAGTCTGTGGAGCTGGGAAGGAGGGCATTTTCCTTTCTTTTTTTCCTGAAACCTCTACTGAGATGACTAATTTACGATCACAGTCAGCCTGGGCTGCATGGGCAAGCACACTTACCACCTGGGTTGCCATCTAGAGGTGCCCAGCTCTCCCCACATACTGGGGCCATAGCAGTAGCGATCCCACTGAACCTAACCCAAGATTAGCAATGTTTGTGTTGATATAGCTAAATATGAAGAAGAAAAAGGAACAGAGTCCCAGAGACACTGAGAAGAGGGCAAGCTGCCATCAAGGTCTACATGGATCTGAGCTGCCAACAGCATCGGGATAATGCATTCTTCCTACTATTGAGTATAGCAGGAAGGGAGCTGTGCAATTCACAGTATCCATAAAGGATTTGGTGGCTGGAGGGGATATACAGGAGAACAGGAAGAAGGAATTGGTTTCTGTAAGATGGACAGTAGAAGAGGAGAAGGAACGAGGCTTCACAGAATCACTGGCGGAAGAGAAGGGAGAGAAAAGGACAGAGCAGATGGGAGGAGCAGATGGATCCCGGTTGGGAAGCAACTTACTGTGTGCCACCGAAATCAAAGGTGCTGATGGCAGGGGGAGGCATGAGGAGAGGGTGACAAAATTTAGTTCTTGCTGTAGGAGGGGCACACAAAAGTGGACGGGTGCTTTCTGCGTGGCATCGTACACGGATTGTGTGCAGGGGCTATGGGTGGGCAGGGGAGCAGCAGCTGTGTAGGGGAGGGAGGGACAACATGAGGGACAAGAGCTGGTTCCTTGGCCTACGTCACCCATAAAATTCCAGTAATTGGAGCTGTACGGTCATGGTCTTGAACTCTCCGAGGAGCTGCGGGAGGAGAGCGATGTATTCCACGCTGGAAAAACGTGTCCTGTTTTGGAGCTGCAGGTTGATTTAGCTTTCATGTAGGTTCAGCTTTTTGGCAGTGTTTGCCAAATGCTGGTTATCATGAAAGCAATGACAAAGCTCCCGTGCATTTGAAGGGGACAAAGTGTTTTCTTCAGCCAAAATGTATCATTTATCATGTAATTCTACTCTCTGCTGGCAGATGGTGCTGCGATATATCCAGGAGCTGGGAACCGGCTTCTTCAACTCAGAGGGGATGTGAGCAAGCAGCATCTACTTTGTATCTTCGTTCTGGTTTGTTCCTAAATTTGTTTTACTACAAAATGAAATTCTTCTCCTCTTTGTTGCTCTGCTTCCAACTTCGACTGTCTAAGCAAGTCGGCCAGTTTTATTTTTGTGTCTTTGGATTAGCACAGAGCTGGCAGGCAGAACTCAACTCCAAACCCAAATCTTTCCATTGGAAGAAAAGCTACTCATGGCATTATTCCCCTCAATGTAGGATTTTCTTGTGTTTACAAAACCTGCCTTTTGGGCCCATGCTGGTCTTGCAGCCTCCCTTTAGTAGTAGTCTGGAGTTTCTGTCAGTAGATACACCAGAGACACAACCTAAACAACCTCTGAGGGTCACTTCTGCCCCAGTTTTTTATGTTTCTTTTTATCTCGCTTGCTTGATACTGTGGTCCATTGCTGATTGTTTTTCTTGCAATGTACAGTGTGATTAAAGGTTTCTCTCAGTGGTTTCTTTCTGGGAAACAGACAAAAAAACCCAAGCCAAACCCTTTTCTTTTGAAAAAAAGAATATTTGCAGGAATTAGTGAAGGGTGCGATCAGCCTATTTAATCTCTAAGGTCTAAAAAGCTGCTGAAAAATCAGTGATAGACCTTGTCTGCTTTCTAGAACTGCTGTCCAAGAGGTGCTTACACTCTTCAGATGTCTCCCTGCTTTGCTTGAGAGGTCCCTGGAGCCCTGCACCCATATTCTTGGAGAGCAGCTGAAAATGCTAGAGCTGAAGACCAGAAGCACCAAGAAAAAGAAAGACCCTATTCCGGCAGCCAGCACACTTGGAGCCAAACAAGGATTTCTGTCACTAGCCTCAAATTTTTCCAGTGAGGCTGTAATGTAAAAGTCCTACGTGCTCCAGGGAGCTGGGTGTGAGACCCTTGTTTTGTCCTGCCCAGTTGAGCATCCGGCTTCCTACCCTAGGCTCGTCATCAGGCTCTGTGTAAGAAGAGAGGGAGCAGACCCCCCTGCCTTCACCATCCCTGCCAGAGTGCAATGTGACTGAAATGAGCTGGTTTAAGAAAAATGTTCAAAATAGGTATTTTTTGTTGTTTTTCTGCTTTGCCCTGGATCTTTTCAGTGACCCAGTTTTCAGCACAAACCCACAAAGCTGTTACAAAGCCACAGAAGAGGGCTGCAGGACATGCGAGCGGAAGTGGTTGCAGGGGGAGTACCTTAGAAACCTCTTTAGATGGCTTCACCACTGAGGAGAACATGCCCATGGACCCATGTGCCACGCTGAGGAGGAGCCTGGACAGAGGCCTGCCAACTCCCGGGGAAGGGATTGTGCCAGAAGTTCTCATGCAAAAAGAAGTGAGCACCAGTGCTCCTCTCACGTTCTTTCCTTTTAATAAGAAAAGAGTCCATTAGAGACCTGTTCTGAGATGATGGCCAGGTGGATGGGTCCTCTTAGAATGTAGGTGCCTAATATTTCCTGTGGATGCCTCAGACTCAAGAAGAGACAGAGGCTAACTTAGGCAGAGAAGATCATCCTCCAGAAATCGCCAGAGGCACTTTTCTCTCTCCTCCAACATCTCGAGAAACATTTGCATTTACATCAGAAGGACCAAGGAGGGGCCTCTGATGTTTAAGCATATCTGCGCCTCAGGTACTAGTTTTCAAACTCAGCACTCCATAAATAGCATGAATAACGTCAATTCAGTCCTGCATGACCAAGTTCTTCAGGTACATTTATCTTGCTGATTGCAGCTCCACCTGAAGTCACAAAGAATGGAGGAGTCTCAGTGCCAGATTGTACCCAGTGCCAGTGCCCAGTTTCAGTGGTGATTTGAAGTGCCTGTGTCCCTCCTCTTGGGCTCTCTCATGTGTTCAGAGCAAGGCTCAGACGTGCCAAGTGCTCTATAGAGCGGACTTCTGTGCCCATGTGCCGATGCACTGATGTCGGAGAGATTGGGTACGAGTGCAAGAAGTTCGTCTCTTGGAAAATTCATTGCAGGGTAGGACTTCAAACCCGAGCCATAAATGATCTATTTTTTCCTGTCACAGATGTGGAAAAACTGGTGAGAATAATCTTCAGAAGCAATCAAAGCAGTAAATCAAATTTGGCAATTTACAGGGCAGCGGCCCGGATAACACTATCCATTTCCAAAAGTGACAGAGTGATATGTTTCTGGACCTCAAACAGGCCTGTATTTCCATGCGATTTAGCAGAAATATGTTTCACATTCTAATCTGATTTCCTAGGCTAGAGAAAAAGTGACTAAATGAGCTGATAATACTACCTGGCAGCTGTCAAACGACTTTTTGCCGTCTAGAGAGAAAACGGAAGAACATATGTTCTGAACTCCTGCTACTTAAGTTAGAGGATGAAAGAAATAGAAGGGGTTTAAGTTGGAAATGAGATCATGCATTATGCTCTTTGGACAGCATGTAATCTGGCTAATGGCATCAAGGAGCTATATAAATAACTTCATTAAAATGAACTTGTTTCAAATGAGCTAAATAAATCAGACTCATTTGTCAAAGAGCTGGGATGAAATGATCAGGTTAATTTAAAGCTGCGCGCTGGGGGGACGATTCCTGAATTTGTTCTACCGGTGAAACTGCCATCAGTAGCTTCAGTCACCAATGGGAGTCCTGAGCCCAACATGAAAATGCAGACTGGGCTTCCACATCTGCATTTTCAGGAGCACCTCTCTTGTGTCTGTAGCACTGTCCCACTGCTGAAGGTATGCGTCCCAGGGCATTTAAAGGATGGTTCAAGACCCACCAGATCTAAATCCTTTGTTGGCGGTTGTGAGCTTTTCAGCTCCTTAGTCTGCACTCTGCTGTCCGCTCTCTGCCTCTGAATGAAAGGTGAAATGAATTTTCTGGAAAACTAATTGCTTTTGGTACCTATCCCTGCCTTGGTAGGAGGACTACCTGATGCAACAGGTCTTTTCCCCACACTTAATTCAATGCTTTGTGCCTAAATTTTCCCTTTCCCATTAAGCCCTGTCGTGGTTTAACCCCAGGCAGCAGCTAAGCACCACGCAGCTGCTCCCTCACTCCCCCCCGCTAGCTCCCAGTGGGATGGGGAGGAGGGTTGGGAGAGAAGGTAAAACTTGTGGGTTGAGATAAGAATAGTTTAATTACTAAAATAAAATATAATACTAACAATAATAATAATGAAATATAATAATAATAATAGTAATGAAAAGGAATGAAATATATATATAATAATAGTAATGAAAAAAAGAAGAAGGAAAAACAAAAGGAAAAAAACCAGTGATGCACAATGCAATTGCTCACCACCCGCTGACCGATGCCTGAGCAGTGACCTGCCCCTCCCGGCCAACTCCCCCCCGTTTATATACTGGGCATGACGTTCCATGGTATGGAATCCCCCTTTGGCTAGTTCGGGTCAGCTGCCCCGGCTGTGCTCCCTCCCAGCTTCTTGCACACCTGCTTGCTGGCAGAGCATGAGAAACTGAAAAAGCCTTAAGATAAGCGCTACTTAGCAACAACTAAAACATCAGTGTGTTATCAACATCATTCTCACACTAAATCCAAAACACAGCACTGTACCAGCTACTAAGAAGAGAATTAACTCTGTCCCAGCTGAAACCAGGACAAGCCCTTTGCTTTTGCAGTTTCTGCAGAAGTCAGAAGGATAAATCCAACTCTTCAGGCTACAGAAGGACTTGCTGCTCCATGGTCCCAACAACCCTTACCTTTCTAGTGATGAATAATTACCTGCTGTAACCCGCTCCACTGCAGTGGAGTCAGTTGAGCTGTGCAGGTTTAGACCAACTAAGGATGTGACTCTGCACAGAGTGAATGAGTAGGAAGATTGTCCTGTCCAGATGCAGGCTGTCTGTCTTTTCTGCTTTACTGCAAACCTCAGATTTTAGATTGTGCTCCGATGTAACAAGAACTGCCCATATACCATCATCATGCATTGTACCATGCCACCTCTACTGTATGACCAGTTTTGCTCTTTGTTGCATTTTGGATACTTTTCTTCCACGTAGTGGAGGGAAAGGATGAGGACATGGATCTCACAGAAAATGAGTTTAAAATCAGCATTTACAGACATTTCAAACAAAGGAGCGAGAAACTGATTCTTTGTGATTATATCTTCCAAGATCAGAGTTGGGGGTACAGCACATTGTGCTCTTATGCAACGAATCTGCCCCGAAGTGTCTGTAGCTGACAACTATGGATTCATCAAATGAGAAACTGAACTGTGAATTCAGCTTTCAGCAATAAAAAGCCTTTCAGCTCTTTCATACATCTTGGTCCTGCCCTTTGGTTGTGCTCCAGCAATGATCCCCCAGCTCAGGTAAAGGGTTGTGCAAATGACTTCAGGCTGCAAGAGAAATTCCTTGTTTCCGGAGCACTGATTTATCCAGCTTGGTTGCTGATAGCAACCTCTGGGCTACTCTAGCCCTGTGAGATGAAAACAACTTTAGGGATCTGTTCACCAAGGACATGGTAGATACTCCAACCTCGCTCCCTCTTTCTATCTCAATCAGCTGGTTGACATACTGCCCAAGGACTGTCCTAATCACAGCTTATCCTCTGGTTCGCAGCCTGGTCTGTACCTGTAGACAGGTACATAGCTGTACTTCCCTGTGGAGCACTCTGACCCCATAGGGTTTGGATTGCTGTTTTTTGAGCTCAATGATGTATGTTTTTAGAGATTTGGGAACTCATGTGGTTACAGTGAAAGGCGTGCAGTCACCACCCACCTCTCAGTGGGGTCAGCTCAGAAGCAAGTGCTGGGCAGAAGCTAAAATGCCTTCCCGGAGGCTGGGGTACAGGGAGGCATGGCAAAGAGATCCCCGGCTAAGAGCTGCAGGACTCAGCTCACAACCAGCTGAAAGAGGGATCGAACTAATAAATCCTAGACTTTATTATCAGGATTTTTCCATTGGCTGAGATTCCCTCCGCCCCCCCAAGTCTGAGTTACAGGGCAGCTTTCTCCTCTGGTAGGCATTAACAAACATATCAGCTCACCTAGGGCTGACACAGCTGCAGTGTTCATGCAAGTCACATTGGTATCAAATAGGAACCGTATGTGTGGGGCCAGAGGTTATACTGCTGCGGTATATTTGATGTGATGCAGAATGATGTGCTAATCCATTAGTAAATGTCAGCATGCTGTCTGCAGTGGAAATCGAATCACATCCAAGCAGAAAACTTTGCTTCAAGTATGAAAATGATTTGTGTTATTACGAGTTTCTTCATTATGATAATTTTGATAGCGGCAGTTTCTCTCTGTAGGACTGAAACACATTATTCTCACTTTCATGAGCGGAAAGGAGTGATCCTCTTAGGGATTTGAATGCATCTGGAAGATCTTTTCATTATGTGCTTTTTTCTTTTCATGCCAGGTGGGTCATATCTTCCTGATTTATACTGCAGTAAATCTGGATTTCTCCCACCTGGCTGACCTTCATCAGAATCTGGCCAGTGTTTCCTAACAGATTTTTAGTTTAAACTGATGGAGTTAGCCAGTAGGACCACTCTTACTAGTGAAATGAGCAGGATTTACGTTTCAGATATCAGACTCATTCCTTCAACTCATTTTTAAAAGCTTTCTAACCATCTTGAGCCAACCAGAATTAAAATAAAGCACAAAATATTACACTCGCGAACATATGGCTGGTTTACTGTATTGTAGCAGTGACTGCTATGCTGCAACCTGCATCCTGGTTCCCGTTAGAATTTCTCTTTTCATCTGCTCACTTGTTTTTGAGATGAATTTGTTCTCAAATTAAATTAGCACAAATCTTTAACTACGGTGTGTGGTTGCTGGCAGGGCACCTTTCAGTGCAACTCGTTATCTAGAAGGAGCAGGACACAGGAGAAGGAGATGCTGATGATGGCAGAGGTCACTCGGTGACAATATGAAATTTGGAAGGGACATTTCAGCTAGAAGCAGAATCTGTATTTCCATCTCCTTCTTTCACTAAATCCAAAATGTTTCTGAAACTCAGAAACACAGCCTTTTCAAACATTGATAACGAGGCAAAGCTACCGGCAGACAATGAGGCATTATGTCATTAAAAAAACAGTTTTAGCCGTCAATCTAGCGAACAGTGAAAGGACACCTGGCCTGCCTCTAATAGGTGATTCTGAGTTATCTGTGTAGGAAATTCTTTTTTATCTCTGCAGCTGATGAGGCATGTCACTGGTGATCAGAAAAATCTATGTTCAGGGGCAAAAAGGCATCTCTGCTTACAGGACTGACAAGAAGAAAAAAGAATTACAAAATCACTTTTTTTTCCCTCAAACAATATGCCAATTAAAATATTCTGTCATCAGTCAGCTAGTTTGGAAAGAAAGTCTAAAGTCATCAGTGTTAAGATCGTAGTCTTGAGATCCACTTCTTGCATGTTCTTCCTTTTAAGACCATGTGAGTATCCATATGAGCAGGAGGAAACGTGCATTCAGTGTCTGCAGGATCTTCACCTTTTTCAGCACAGTCCTGCTGAGAAATTAAAAATATCAGCCCTCAGGATTCCCAGCGTGTAAATACTTAAATATATTCTTAACTTCAATCATGACTGGTTCTATGAATGTACATCAGGAACACACGTGTTGGGAGCCAATGCTATACAATTTTTGTAATTGATATTTGGGTATTTAGGGCCTTTTTCAGAATGGCTGAAATCCAGGGAGTCACAGAATTTAAAGAGCCTGAATTTGAGGTCCTTGCGTAAGTATTGCAAATCCCTTTTAGACTTTTCTTTGCAAATCCCCTGCTGAGAAATAGTCAGCTATGGCAAATAGAAATATTTGCCATATATAATATCGGAAATATTGACAGCTATGGCAAACAGCCCTATGATTAGAAAGCCTAGCAACTCCTAATTCTTTTGGAAAAAAATCAATTCTGGTTACATATATGAAAAAAAATCTCGATAAATACCCAAACCGAATTCATGGTTGAAAGAATGTCAATTGTAACATCAGCCCTTTCAGGTATTTCAGAGCACCTCAGCCCTCTCAAAAAGATAGCTTTTAATAATTCACGTATCCCTGTAGTGTGTATTAGACGTCATACACAGTTGTGAGGAGTAAATGGGAAAATATGGAAACAAAGCCAAGAGAAGTACATTTCAGTTGACAGTAAATATTGAAGTTTTTCATTCAATAAAAGAACAAATAAATACTGTTGATATATATGCAGTGATGTGGCTGAAATCAGTGATTTAATTGTTGTTTGGGGTTTTCTATTTTGTGGGGTTTTTTTTCTTTTTTGCTTTTCTGTACTGTGCCTTTAATGTCAGAGCTGTTTGCTGCCCGCTGCGGCAGCAGCTGTGAGTCAGGCCAGTTAGTCTTTCAGGTCTGATGCAGGATGCTGCACACTGAGTCCTGGCTTTTTCCTCTGTCTTTCCCTTTCTAATGATGACTTGACCATAGAAGCCCTTCTAATTGACATTAAAGAGGATCTAACCTTTTATATTGTGCTCTTTCAGGCTGATGGAATTGCCTTAGCTCTAAGGCACTGTTCATTGGTAGCAAGAAAGTCAGACTCCAGCATTAGAAAGTAGGTTTCAGGTACAGATTTCCAATGTGCTTCAAACTTGGCTCTGAGTATTTCCTACATTTGAAGCTGCTCGTATCTGAAGTCAAGTCTGAGAGGCAGCAAAGGCCACTTGTAGAGATTATATCTACATCCAGCCTTCTCCCAGTTTTGGTAGCATGCAGATGAAGGGATTTGGATGTGGACCTCTGTCAAAATTCAGTAGGATAAGGTGTTTGCCCTGTGTACTGTGCAAAATTGTGTGAAGTCCCTCTCGCTCTCTGACCATGGAGTCTGCCAGTCAAGTTCAGTTTTTTCTATGCAGCTATTTTTTAACCTCACAGTGTGTAATAGCTCCATTATGTGCACGAAGAGCTGAGAGATGTGAATATTGCACTGAAGAAGTGACAAAAGCATGGTGTATTTTCCCAGAAATTATTTCTATGCAACTTCATTACATTGGTTAGTCTCAAAAAATTGCAGAGAGAATTAACTTCTTAGTACCTTAACAAAAATATCTGTTTTGTGCTTTGGCAATAGGAAAAAGTTGATTCAAGTTTATCACAAGGAGAAAAAAACCCTGAAAAAGCATTTCACCAACAGCCTAGCAGCATATAGGAGAGACAGACAGATTTCTTCAAAAATGTCTCTGTTTTCTATTTGCTCATTGCAGGTAATCATTACCTTTTGATTTGAACAGCTCTGTGCAAATTCATTTCATCCTGCATCTGTATACAGGAAATCCCTGACTACTGTAAATATATGGAAAGAAGCGTGGTATGGTGGTAGGGTCACACACACAGCAGGGAGCCAGGAGTTCTGTCTCCTCACTTAGTTTCTGCGTTGCTGCTTAACTTTGCATGAAGTACTTATGCCTTTTCCTGGTCGAAAATTAGAACTACTCAATTTTCAGTTGACCCTTTTTCCAAAAATGAGGCTTTTCTCTAAAAATGTTGTTGATAAAACCATTATTGGTAACAATATTTGTATTTGATCACCAAAAAAAAAAAGTTTTAAGCTTTATTTTCAGTAAGAAAACCCTAAACAAAAATATCCTTTTTAAAAAAATGTATTATTATTTTCCTTTCTCTAAGAAGGAAAAGTCTGAGCTGTCCTTTTGAAATACATTAGCCTCTGGGGCATCATCTGTAACACAGCTGTTCTCATGGTGTGACATATCCCAGTTTGGGCTCCTATACAGGTTTTCAGAGTTTTGTAACATGGTTACGGCACAGTTTAGTTCCACTCAAAGGTGCAAGACCAATTTTAAATGCCAGTCCGAGCACTGTCATACTCTAGTGTGTTTTAGCACCTCTTTCCCTCTCTCTCACCCCCGTGAGTCTGGCAGGTTTTCCATTTTTGAGATAAGGAGAACATTATTTACTGTCTCACAATGCCATGAAGTTTGATTAACATTGATATAATATCCCCAAACTACATAATTAGCAAACATTTGTATTAATTTCTTTCTTGAATTTGAAATTGCCTCTTTAATTTTACCTTCTAACATGGCCACTTAGATAGCCATTGCCCGTTTGAGATGATTTTCAGCGCTGAATGACACGTGGGTTACTGTGCGGAGGTTGTGTGTCTGTTCAACCATTTGCCCACCACTATGTGGGAACCACAATCCTCATTAGAGCACGGGAAGCTGGAGAAGAGCTTCTTTACCTCCGGCTTTGCCTCTGAGTTTTGAAAGTAAAATTTCCCTGTGGCAGAGACAGGACAAAAACGACAGATGAAGGAGTAGGTGTGTGACAGCACCAGGCTTGAATCCTGACCCAGGACGGTGACCCGGACCTCAGCCTACCTCCTGAATACCCCAGGCACCACGGCTGTTGGCTCCCTGGCGTGATTCTTCGTTTCTCCTGTGAGATCTTTTACACTTTGTCTAATCAATTACATAATCCTTGGGTCAGTCAGAGATTTCTCTGCCTTACAAGTAGCTGGTTTCAAGATGGTTTGGACTCAGAGGTACGTTCCTCCAGCCCAAGTGAATACATTTAATACAAAGTTCTTGGCTATTCCAATTTTTTTTTTCCTCTACCTTTACACAAATGAGCTTGCTCCACAGTGCAGAAAGCAAGCTGACAATAGACCCCAAATGCCACATGATTGAAAAAATATTTCCTGGCCATCTGTGTTCAGGTTACTGCACTGGCAAACAAAGAAATAAGTAATGGGAAAAATTGTTTATAGAGTTATTAGGACAATTACGAGATTTTCCTTGTGATAAGCATGAAATCTGATTATTATTACTTACAGCTATCTGAGGGCTAATGCTTCTCAGGAGCTGAGAGTCTGGATCAGTATCACATCCGTATGGCTCAGCATCGACATCCGTATGGCTCAGCATCCTGCCCCCGGCATGTCTGCACAGCTGCATCCGAAATCTCACACAAGCAGATAGGGAAGAAACGGACTCCAGCAATGACCTCACCACGACTGACCCTCTCTGGGTTTTGACCTGCTATGAATGAATATCCTCGGTATCTGTGTAACTGCTGAATCTCTTCCCTAAACATCAATGCTTGGATACCAGTGTGAGTTCTGTTTATTTCCAGGGGCTCTGCACACGTTAGTGATTACGAATGAAATATTATCTCTTACTGTTACAACTGCTTCCATAGATCCAAAGTGTCAAAGCCCCCTTGTGTGACCCACCACACAAAGAAAGAATAAAAACATGGTTTTGCTCCAAACAGTTTACAGTCTGTTTATCAGAGAAGAGATGGCAGGCAGATGCGAATCAACAGATTGAGGAATGCTATGAAACAGGGAGTTTGGTCAGCAGGATCGGCAGCAATTTCAGTCTCCCAGGTGCCTTTTTGTTGACGGTTTGTTTGGAGGCACCACTCCCCTGCATGCTAGGAAGGGAGGGACTGCTGGGGTGGGGAAGAGCTGTCTGCATTACTCACAGAATCAAATGAGGGTTTTTTATGGACCAAGCTTTCATTTTATTTGTCGTTTTGAACGAAACCATGTTGTTAAAAAGCAAAATTTGACCTTTGCTCTCACTTTATTAGCATCCACAGTTCCAGCCTGTTGTTTATGACCATTACCTGAAATTCATATTTGTTTAGCCAGCTGCTGTTTGCTCTGGCTCTTGTTTGATCTTTTTCTGTTATAGTTGCAACGGAGGTTTTATCAACTTCCCCTTTCCACGGTGCTTGGAGAGAGGGGCAGAGAGAAAGAATTTCTCCACTTATAAAGTGGATGTAGGCAAACAGTCACCATAACATACAGTATCCAGTGTGCTGAAAACAACCTTTGCTGGCAGGTTTCTTGTTCTCCTCATCAAGCCTTTTGCTCTGGAGGGGTGAATACTGTGCTGAATATCATCTTCTGCTCAATGAGAGTTTATGAATTAGATTTTGAGGCCTCATGTGCCTGTTGTTACCGGTATCATTTTGCGTTCACACCTACTTTCAGCAGTGTCACAAAATCAGGTTTTAGCTACAAGGGTCCGTTGTTGTCTCTAACTCACTCACCTCTTGCATAGCACAAACCTCCAAATCCCACTTAGTAATTTCTGCATCGAGTGGGAAATTCTGTTTCAGCTGTAGCAGACCTTTCAGAATAATATCTAGCCACGATTTAAAGATTTCTGGTAACATACAACCCACACAACCCTACACATGTTGTTCCATGAGTCACCTTTCCTGTCACCTTTCTATGCCTTATCTTATTTTTAATGTGAAATTATTTAGCATCAGCTTCCAGCTGAAGCTGATTCTCATTATGTCTTTTTGGGGGGAAGGAACCACCTAGAATCCAAAATCCGTTTCTCATACAGGCTGTGAACAAGGCACCTGTGAACAAAGCACCTGTTAATCTTCTCTGAATAAATGGAGAAAAAGTGGTATCTTTTCCCTCTTGCTGTGGGCCATGCTTTCCAGACTTATTTAGATTAATTACGTGTCTAATTTTTTTCAATTGCAGATAGGATTGGGGATCTTAGGTGCCTGCATTTTGGTTCCACCATTTCACAACCTCAGAAAATATCTGTCTACGGCTGAGCTGACAGTCTCACCCTATAAATTTTCTGTGGAAAGGTACAAACCATTACACATACATCTTTTATAGCCGTGAAGAATCGGGGACACCCGATGCAGCTCCCATGCATTGAACAAAATGGTTATCATCTTGATTAAGGAAGTAATCTCCATGCTGAATCAGAATTAACTTGAAGAGCTGTGATTTCAGGAGCTGCAGAAAGCCACTCCTTTTTTATTAGAGTTCTGTTAATTGTATATGGAGATGCCAATCTCATCAGGAATATCCTTGCTAGAATGTAATTGCACATTTCCATTTTCTTCGACAGATCTGAAGAGACCTGCAGGATCTCTTTTTGCTCCAAGCAGCCCATGGTTTGACTTAGGACGTGTTAAGTCAATACATTTGTCAAGCGAACAAATAGTTAACAGCTGAATAGTTCAATGTGCTGTCAATGTAGGCTTTCAGAAAAGTATTAAATAGTCAAGAAAACGAAATGGGAAACAAGCAGTCGCAAAGCCTCTTTATTGCTTTGTCTATACCCTGCTAATTTCTGCCCTGACAATCTTTCATGCACAGTTGCCTCTGTTTCCTTTACCAGTCACAGGCAATCCTGACCCAACCCAGTCCTACCTGCTGGCTGAAGGACAACAATTGGGTTTCCATTTCCAGGGCACATATCCAGCAAGGGATTTCTATCCAAAATACTAAGTCTTTTCTCGTGAATCTGGAGCAAAGATGGTCACGAGCTCCTGCAAGCCGCCTTTGTGGTAACGCATCATCTTCCTTCAACTTTCAAACTTTTAGGCACTAAAAAACGCTTTGCTAGCCAACAATACCTCTGCATGCAGATGAGAGTTAATGACATGATGCCCTGCTCCTCTCCTCTCCTCTCCTCTCCTCTCCTCTCCTCTCCTCTCCTCTCCTCTCCTCTCCTCTCCTCTCCTCTCCTCTCCTCTCCTCTCCTCTCCTCTCCTCTCCTCTCCTCTCCTCATCGATATGTGTTTTGGTAGCTACTATTCTGCCTGACACTGCAGATCATCCCGGTACAGACAGCAGCGCTCTACTGGCACTACTATAGAAACAGCTAATTTCTCTTTTAGAGACGTAATTACATATTTACTCCATCTTCAGCCTCTGGGACTGGTACTTACACAAACCAGCTCCGCAAAGACAGTAAGAGGCATCGTAACAGCATGGAGTTTGGGGAAACTGCCCTGCTGAATCAATGCGACATGGCCTGGGCTTAATTTGTCTGAGCTGCACTGTGGCTGCAGGCTGGGTCGGGCAGGTCTGTGAGAGCAGCAGAGCTGGGTTCAGAGGGAGGGAGACGGGGTCAGTCCACAGCAGAGGTACAAATTTTTGCAAAAATGGCTGGATTGTCCCTCTATTGCTAGGAGACAAAATAGCTTAATTCTCTGGCAAACCCTGAAGTGAACGCTCACTTCTAGTCCAGGCGTTTATATCCTATTTAGAGTATTAGCGATTTGGAAGGAAATAAAGGGAGGAAGGAGGGGGAGGGAAAGAAGGGGAAAGAAAAAGGCAGGTTTGTGTTTGAACCTGATCTTTGAGTATGAGCCATCTGGATCCTGCAAGAGCCCTGACATACCTGAAGGGACAATACTGGATAAATGGAAGAAAGCTCACTCACTACTTGCGTTTAAGTTTCATGAGTGTTTTAATGCCACTGAGATGTTTTATGGGGTCAAAATATTAATAGAATCTCAGTATCTAGCCTTCAGAAAATCGCTGACATGAAAAGCCCTGTGATACTTCAGCTCTGTAAAAGGAGATCTGATATTTAAAAATCAGCCCTGAATAAAAGCACATGTGCTTGTTTCACCATTGCATTATTTTAATTTTTAATGAGGAAGTTTCCAACATAATAAATGTAATTACACTTAAATAAGACTACATAGGGACAAGATGGGAACAGGTGAGATTTTTCAGGATGCTTGCACTAGAGGGTCATTTTCAGTGTTGTGCATCTCCACTAACTTCAATAGGACTGCAGCAGAGCTGGCCTTGAGGAAGCTGTAGGTTATCTATAGAGCCAGCACCCCACTGGCGGCCTCATCTGCAAAGGACTGAATCACCCAACTCACATCGTCAATACTCCAATGAGTAGAGATGGGCAGAATCGCTTTTTGAACAGATGCTCCCTCTACACAAATTAGCTTTCATACCAAAGAGAAATTTCATGCCTGGTGTGCAGCTATTTCAAGCCTGGTGTTCAGCTTTGTGCTTTATTCCCAGAGGAGAAAACGGCTCAGGCTTTATTTTGCCAAATGGGGGAAAGCTTGCACAGCCGGGAGCGCTGGAATGACACACGAAAAGGCCAGAGATGACAATTCAGCTCTGCCTGCTGCCAAACTTCGCTTGCATAGATTTTTGTGGATGTCCGAAAGGAAAGATAAAAAGAAACGAGGAACTGAAGAGGGAGTTCCCCTCTAACCTTTTCTCTCTCTCCTATCAAAGCTTTCACCTGTGTCTTTATTAGCAATATGCTCTGCATACTTTGAGTTTCACTGCTTGATGGTACTCTTCTGAATTCCTATAGGTAGTTTCAACAAGTGCCTTAAAGATGTGTAATCAGTAAAATTAAAAAGGAACTGGTTATTTCTGTGCAAACTTTGCCAGAAATTTAGCTTCCTACAAATTATAATTTCAAACCATCACCATGAATATTCATCTATAAAAAAAAAAGGCGATGTGAATGATTTATTAGATTCTAGGCAGATTCTGAAGCCATTCTGCAGCCGGCACAAATGAAAAGAGTGAGGTTGTCTTCATGAGGCTACAGTCATTTACAGACTGAAATAACCTCAGCATTTTCTGTTTGTTCCCTGAGGCTTTTCTAGGAAGGCATTCAGTGTATTGGGAAACCCAAAGGTGTATTTCACAGGAATTAAAGATGACATTCTTAAAAATTTCCTGATGATTACATCTGATCAGCTTATTTGTCTTGGCAAGGGTACAGGCTTTTTCAGTCCAGGTGCCTCGGTTCACTGATACGCACACCTCGTGTAATTTTTCCTGTACAAACTAGCTGCAAAGTGGGCAATACTGAGAGTGCACCAAATGTACAAATTAAATGGGAAAGACAGAAAGAATTGGAGTAAACCTAGGCTGGTCTGATCTGCAATATTTTGATGTCTGAGCGTTAAATGCCGTAGCAGCTGGATGGTTCAGGGAGTGGGTTTTTTTGGCTTTTGCTAGCTTATGAGCATCACATTAATGACTGTGACTGAAAATGCCTGTATTTGGGGTGGAAATGGTACTGGAGATGAGATTTGAAGGTAGGAGCTGGACATCTCATTTCCATTGTAATCTAAAGGAGTGGCCCTTTCATCCTCATCATGCACGTCATGCATAGGTGAAAGGGCAGGGTTGCTAATATCTTCCAAGATTTAAAACGTACTCGTATCCACATGCTTTTAAAATAACATAGCTTGAATAATCTAAAAGTCACCTGATTTCAATTATCACTTAATATAGGTTAAAAAATCCTAAGGAAAACCATATGGCATTTGTTTTTCACTGTAACTAATCTATAAAATGAATTTAATTTAGCTTTTTCTTAACCGGGTAAAGAGAATAAATTGTATTAACTGCTCTTTTCCTTTAAAAGGTTTATTTGTCCTAGAGTTGGGTAGGGCACAAATGTTTGACTTTAACTCCTTATTTTCCAGACAAAACCAGAAAAATATATGAAATCTGAATATTAAAGTTTTGGGAACCTGGGATTTTAGTAATTTAGAATATGTTTTCTGAAGCCCCTTTGAATTTCAGATAATAAAGACTGACATAGCCAGAATTTACATAATTGACTGAAGAAAAAACCTGTTTTCAACAATAATAGAAAGGAATTGTTTTTACAGAAAGGGACAGAGACTTTGCCAGCTTCTACATTACACTACAGTTTTTGATATGTTTTGATGTATACTGGAAAACACATGAACACATACAAATCTTGCAGGTTTTAGTGAGTATTTTTAACAGGGCACAAATGTATCTTGCGGTAGATTTGAGATAAACAAGATTACAAGGAATGTGTGCCATGGCTTGCTCTGGGATACTTTTTGGTATTTGGCAATTTTGTTAGCTTTTTGGTCCATTGGTCTTTTCTTTTTGGGGTACAAATAATGAATTTTATCACTGTTTTATCTCTCATTTCCTTAGGACTCCTAGGGAACAGCACACATTTTTGCCATAATGCAGACCCCAAGTCAAATCCATCCATACTACCAGGAAAAAGCTAGAGCAGGCAACAGTCCCAAATGCAGTGGCCCCTCCAGGAATCCCCCACACTCTCAGAGTTTCTGATGCTCTCTCCTGGATCCCTCACCGTCCCTGCCCAGGTAAGAACAGCCGTTGACCGCTCTCATCTACCCAACCCAGCCTATGTTTCACAAGCTTTGGAAAGCTTGCTGTGACCTCTGTGACCACCAGAGATGGCCATGAAGAAGTGGCCATGGAATATTTAAATACAAGAAAATCTGTGTGTTTCCTATGAAAGGACTATTCCTCCCCATCGGAGAGTTCAAGGAAATCTGCTTCTTTCAGAAAACTGGAATATATCCCTGCCGACACTGTATAGAGACTTCCCATCTTGAAGAGCTGGAGGAGTTTGGACACCCCAAATTAGAGTGCAGTCCCTTTACAGAAGGGCAGTGTTGGCCACAACACCAGTCCAAGGACAACAGCATGTGCTGTTGATGCTCAGGAAGGAGGGCTTCACCCAAAACAAGGTCCTGCTGAGTCCTTCCCTAAGGACGATGACTTCTTAAGGTGGTTCCTCTTCCCTACCTTTGCCAAAAGCCGGTGTCAGCCCTGCCAGTGTGACCCTGCCTTGGCTCCTTGTTGCAGCTCTCTCAGCCCTTTGGTCTCTGGAGCTGCTTCACTCGTAATTCAGCTTCTTCATGGTGGTTTGCCTCACCCTCCTGCGTCTGATCGAGTCCTGTTTCAGCTGAGTTAATCCTGAGCATGTCTAGTGTCCTGACCCAGCCTAAAGCAACACCAGATTTTGTTCTCCATCCCTCTGTCCTTGTCCTACCACGGTTGAAGAAATCCCTGCAAGGTCACAGCAGTGCCTCTGCAGTTGGGCATAGGCATTTATTTTGAAATGCATGAAATTGTATCTGAGGTTTCCGATCTTTTTTTGGGTTAGAGAGGCATCTTTCTGCCATTTTAACTTTCTACTCAGTCTTCATTTTGTGGGGTATTCATTTTGCAGTCTTACTATGTTTGGATATTAAATTCCCATTTACAGTCTATAGGAAGAGACTCTTAAATGCTCCTTAAATAGATGATTCAGAGTAAGAGCCATTTCATTCGGTCTGACCCAAATCTGATGTTTATAACTGCATACAGTCTGAGTACATGTCAGGGTTTTCTTCTGTGCTTGTAACAAACTCATCAAATTTGTGGGGAAGTCTTTTTTTATTGTTCTCAGAGAATGAAATATTGTTTTTTCTTTCTCGGTCGCCATGGGAAGGAGCTGAGAAGCAATTTTGGAGCTGACAACTTTTTGCTAGGCTGATCTGGAATACTAATTCAAAACTCTTAAAGTCACATTAAACATCTGATCAAAGTGTTTTGGGTTCCATTATCGTGGATTTCTTAAATAGAAGCAGATGGTATTTTACTGTGTGAAAGCCTTGAGATTTCCTTCCTTTCAGTTTTATCTAGGGGGAAGACTATTGATATGAATTCTTCTGTAATTCCTAAAAAAACCCCAAAGAAATAAAAAACTAGCTTGATTCACAGAACTCCTCCTAATGAGGTAACTTGTCCATCTCTGTATCACTCTTTATTGCACCTTCCAAAACAGAACTTGGAGGCCCCTGATTCCCTGTGATTAAAGCACTAGCACGTAAACAGGTTTCATGTGATTTATATCTTTTGGTTCATCAATGTTCCCCCGACAATAAAATTTGAGCAGGAAATCATGACTGTCCTTAAGCGTCACTATAGACAGGGCTTAGCTAGGAAGCAGATCCCAGTTAGCAGGGTCACACTGAAGTCCTTTCTCTTACAATTTTAATAATAACCTGAAATTATGTATAAGATGAATTCTCCCATGAAAATGATGGTGGGGCTCCACCCAAATCTAAAGCTCTGCCCATGTAATCAGCTGGCTGGGAAGGGCCCTAAGATCAATGTTTCTGTATTTTTCTCCTGAAAAACACTGTCTTTTATCAAACAAACACAAGTGGGACATTGCTCCCTCCCCATCAGCTTTGCTTCTGCTTTATTTATTCTTTGCCCCAGAATTACAACTCAGTAACTTTGTAAGCCTGCAGGTTTGCCTCTACTTCACGTTATGAAGAAATGTTGCTATTATGCTCCAGGGTTACAGTGAAGACTAAGAGAGTAGTTTATGCTGTTTTCTGTCCAAAGCTGCTCTCTGAGGCAATCCCGGGCAGTTCTGCATTACAGCAGATCGGAGAGGTGATTCTCCTAGTGACGTGATTAAAGGCAGAACTTCTTTGGGTGACAAAAGCGGATTCTCAGGAGACGATTTTATTTATTAAGCAAGCAAGACTGGTTCTGTAAGCCAGGATTTGTCCTGTCTGGTCTAAATCAAAATGAAAACTGAATATATATATTTTTCTTTGCTGTATGGAATAATAAGGACTTCAGGAGTGTCAGACTATTACCGTGACTGATGTAAAGTGAATCCTGGCTCTCAGCGCTCTCCATTTCTATGAATTTTGCATAGAGGTTAAGAAAGATAATGATCTTCATAAAAGCAGCTCCCAGAATCGCTGCACGAGGCCGGGAGTTTCAGTGCCTGGAATGTGGATGAGGTCTCCACTGCCCTGGAGATTGCTTCCAGACCTGCGTTTCTAAGATTAGCAAGGGCTCTGCTTTCGGTTATCCTGCATAATGGTATCACGTCAATGGGGCATGTTAGTTTAACATAAATTGTACATGATTGATAGATTTGCATTTCTGCTCAAAAAAATGGACCCTTTTTCCTGGCCAAAAATCAAAGCACTGTTAAAACTTGTAAAGCATTTAAAATTCAGTTTTATTGTGGGGAAAGCTGCGGGTTTTTACAGTTTTGGAGAATGAGGAATTCCACCCAGAGCTGGACCCGGGGCAATTCAGCTTTTCCAACGTTACCCTGCTGTGACTTGCGGACCCTGGCTTGGAGAAATAACCTCATGTTTGGACACAATCTTGGTGAAACAAGAGTCTTGATATGGGCTCAATCATTTAAATACCTTGTAGGAGCTTTGTAGGGTCACATTTAATCCTCATTGTAACAAGTGGCAATATTCTTAGCAATATGTCAGTGATTTTTAATTATCCTCTGAAACTAGCACTAGTTTGGGATGCCCCTGAGCAAGTGTATATCTACAGCACAGACACCTGCATTTCAACGAGCTGCCTAGACCACTCTAGCCAGTGGAGAGAAACAAGTTGGACGTCATTCATCCTATTTTAGTGCAGATGTCTGAAATAAACCATGTGAATCCAAATATGCAGCAGATGGCTCTGAAATGTTTGATATTCTGGCTGCTCCACCTTAAAAATCAGAGAGCGCTTTAGTCTATTTTTAGCAAATCAGTGTAATGGGACAAAATCCTTTGCTAAGTCAGTACATAACAATCATCCCGCAATCTTTTTCAATCATCAAAACTGCGGTTGGTACAGAACACTCATATTCTTAGCTCACTTACTAAATATGTGTTATAAACTCATTGCTACAATTGCATGGAGACCCCACAATCTCTCCCCTCACAGCCTTGTTGAACATTACAGCAGCTCCGCAGTAATGGTGAGAGTCCCTTCTCCATAAACTCAGTTGCTAACTTTGCAGCAGCTCCGCAGTTGCCAGCTTTGGGGACTCCTGACACCGCTTTGGGATGTTTGGCATGGCAAGCTGACTTTGTTTTAATATTGCTCATCCTTGGGCGACACTCTGCCAAGAATTTTTCAGATCTCTGAAATGACTAAGGAAGCTTTAAGGTAAGAGTAAAATGAGCATCACTTAATAAAATGCAAAATAAGAAATCAGTTACTAGATTTAGAGTGACATATCAAAGGATAAATGATAATATACCTTATAGTTTCCTCTGTGCTGGTGATGAGATGTCTGAAAACTAGGTAGTGAATGTATTACAGATGGAGAAGGTCCTGGTCAGCTGGCCTGATCCAGGCTTACAGCCCATTAGCGCAAAAACCCAAGCGTGTTGGGTGGCAAAAAGTGGAATCAGACTTCACAGCGGCTGTGCTACTTTTAAACCTTCAGGAAGTGGGGGATTTTTGACCCCGTTGTACTTCCACTGCCTCCAGATGACTCACTTTTGGTTGACACTTTATTTGTGAAATCCCATTCACCTGTGTTGCTGGAGACACGCAAAGGGGTACCCACGGAGAGTAGCCTTTTGGGAAGCTGGATCTTCATGTAGGTGCCCATGTAGAGAGGACAACTGCAGCTGGAGCAGGACGAAGCACCCAATTCATCTTACACAAGCGCCAACAAAATGTCTGTATTTTGCCTCACTATTAGGGATACAAGCACGTGGTTGGTTCTCCTTGTTTTCTTCCAAATGGGGTTTGAATGTTTTCCTGTGATTTCATGCGGAGAGGAAAAGGAAAGTACTTGGCAGTATAAGCCAGCTGCATTGACTAGACAGGGAAGTGTTGTATTTGGAAAGAAACTATAGTTTACTCATTTGATATTTCTGACATAGGACTTCTTTGCTGTTTGGCCTCACGAGTTTTTGCCTTCTGGGTTTGTATTGTGCTCAGCAAATTAAAGATCTATTGTCATCGGCCTCAGGCATTAATGGATTACCTATACAACAGCAGCCTGCACATTCAGCCGGCCAGCTCATTGCCTGTGCCCGTGCCTGCGGAGGTGACGTCTGTCTCTGTTCAGCTGCTTGTGACACAGCGGGAAGAGGGCTGAGGGCTGAGTCACCTCTGTTATCCCTGCTGCTTAAAGCATCTTTGCCTGCCGGGTCATCTGGAGCATTTGGAGGTCAACTGGGTTACCTCTGTTTGGCCACTTCAGTCACCAGAAATAGCATATAGGTATATGTTATATATTACACATATATATGTTAATTAAATATAAATATAAACATAAAATAAATATATGTATATTTAACACTGAAGTTTAGCAGAAATATGCTGGGAAATAAGAATAATCAGTCTGCAGGATTTGTCTCTGCATGTGGGAAAGTGACAGAGAAGCGAGTTGTCCAGCTACGGCAAAACCACCTAGTTATTACGATGGGTGAGCTGAGTACAACCTCTCACCAGCTTTTGAAAAGGCCTGTAGTATTTTCATTACCTTGATAAATATCAAGGGTCACTTTGAGGCTTAAAACAGAGATTGCTTCAACAAAGCTTTTAACTTCAGGCTGACATTTTACCTTACCTCCATGGTAAAGCACGTTTTTAGAGATTCATTCAAACACAGTATTCACTTTGCAAGGTTAATTTCAGATTCACGTGGTCTGATCTCTTGCAGGTCTGTAGGTTTCTAATGACGTTAATGTTTGTATTTTTTAAAGCCGGAGGTACTAAAGATTCACCTTGCCCTCACCTTCACTATTTCTCAGTAGTATCTAGGGATGAGTTAATACATCGCCTCACAAGGGGTTTAAAAAAATCTTTCTAGCCCTCAGCGAGTAATGAAATGCAGATAAAACAGAGACATAGCTCTGCCATCTTTTTGGTCTGGGATGGCGATTTGGTCCCATCCTGAGATGCCTGGTCCTCCTCATGGCCCTGGAGGCCTGGCTGACCCCTGTGGAGCTTGTGCCAGGACCAGGCTCCTCATGGGTCATTCTGTATCTCTCCTTGGGCAGGTCTAGGCTGGAATGAGCATCCATGTACCAAGGACAAGCAGACAAGTGCTCCAGCATGAGCATCTGTGGTCCTGTAGAAGCTTGGATCGAGGAGAGTGGCACTCCAACTTCACTTGCGAGACACTGCACTTTTTTGGCCATAATAGCTGGCAGACAAACCCCTCCTGTCCTGCTGTAAGTCCTTCTCATCCAAGGATCTCAAAGGCTGAGTGAATACTGATTTACAGAGAAAGAAATTGAAATAAAGAAATATAAAGTGACTTCCCTGAGAAGGCAGAAGCCACAGTTCAGTCTGGGGAGGAAGACCCATAAAAGCATCATTCATCTCTCGAGTCTATTGAAATCCCACCTGAGCCTTTAACTAAGGTGTAAGTTTTGGGTGATGTTCTGCAAAAGAATAAATTTTACCCGGAATGAGTCAGTGGCAGTGATGTGAGTGGAAAACACGTCCCTGGAGTGCTCGTTTTACCCACCAGACACAGCTCTCTTGCAGGGACTTGTCCTCACCGCGCTGCTCTACATCTTCAGAACCAGTGGGGCTGGCACATGAGCTGAATCTCTATTCAGAAAGTGGGGTTTAAAATGAACCGGAGTGCCTCACGGACTTTTAATTCAAAATATTTTCTTTCAAATGAGTTCGTAGGGAAAGCGGGCATTGGGAAAGACATGGGGGAAAATACATCTTTGGGTAAGGTAATAAGTTAAGCAGCAGTTTAAAGAGGGGGAAAAATCAGACACCAAGAAAAGTGGTAAAGAGGAAAGCAAATCCATGAGGGAACAATTAATAAAGCATCAAAATTACATTTACAAGTATTCTACTTAGCTTGGTGCCACTTGAGCACTAGCATGTTAATGCAGTAGGCTATTTATAGTGCAATAAATCACTTCACCCCTTAAATAGCAAATTTACATTTGTGTATTTTGAAGGCTGTGGTGTGTTACCAAATATAAAGGTGCTGAGAGAGCAATCGGTATTTTGTGGAGTAAATCAAACTGAGACTTTGTGTCAAAACAACATCGTCCTGAGTGAGCTGGAGAAGTAAACATGTGCAGCCAAAGGTATATTTCCCATTCAAGCACTGCCATATTCCCTGTGAGTGAAACAGCTTATACTACTAAAGACGCCGTAATACTCTTTAATCTATAGGACTCAGAGCATCTGCTTAAGAGACAATTCACCCTGAAACCACGTGTGGAGCAACCAAGGCTGACTCTGAGGCATCTCCTGAAGGCGGGGACAGTGCTGCTGTGGTACGTACACATCTGCTCCCTCCTCCTGCAGAAAACCACACAAAGCCCAGCCATCCTCCAGATCTGTGCGTCCTTTCCTCCAGATGAGTGGTCCTCCCTCTTGGAAAGGGGTGAAAGCCCCCAAGCTGGGGGGCTGCTCCTCTGCTGGGTTTGGCCCCAAACCTCCCTCTTTCCCTGAAGATCAATAGAGCGAGCTGGGTTTAATGAATGAAAAAGTGTGGGAGTTTCAGGAGAGGAAGGCTGGAAACTCAGGAAGACAGGCAAAGAGTTTACGCAATCTTTATTTTTGAGTATGCAGGCATTTGCCTGCGGCACCTGAACGGCTGCAGAAATTGTTTTCAGAAATTAAACATAACCGAGCCCAATGCACTGGGTAAATACTCTGTGACTCATACAGAGCTGAACTACAGAAAGCCTGAATGGTGACTGTCACAGTGTTAGGACAAAATAACTTCTCAAATACATGATGCATGTGACAGTTAGATGTGCTCATCTAATTGCAATAACCAACAGAGAGAAGAAGAGGTCATTACGAAGGTTTTGCATTAGCGCACACATTTGACGGTATTTATTGCTTCTGGGACTGGCGATGATGGAGGCGAAAGCCTCCCAGATGCTGAGAGCGCTACTAACAGCACTGTGCATTTTAAGCTTTCCCTGTCATAGCTGCAAAACCATCTAACACCACATGCTCTGCTTTAACTTACGTAGATCCTTACCCACAGGAGCACACTTTTGCAGCATTAGGAGTCAGGTGCAACGTGCATGGCTATAGCCTCTTTACAGCTGAAGCCCCACAAATATAGACGGGACTTTACATTGACTTGTAGGTCAGCCTGTCAGGGTAGATTAGGCTGCTTGGTCACAGCATCACCTTGGAGTCACCTTGAAAAGACCTATTTCAGCCGTGTGCTCGCATAGGGTCAGTGCAATTTCACACCCACGTACGTGAGATCAGAATCAGTCTTCTCACATGATAAATTACATGTCTGCCTTCTACTAAAATGACTTTGTTACAATCTCTGACGTTTAGTTGGGCGTTTTTTATTTGGAAAAACTGGGTTTTGAAAGTTTACAAAGGCTCTCCCAGGAGCAGAAAATCAATACTGTTAATAGTGAGTTACAGTCATTTGCTGCCATTGCATGTGTCAACGCTATCGGCAGTGTCAGCTCAATTAATTTTGCTGCCAACCATAGCAACAATATGGTAACAAAATACGTCATATCTACAAAAGTTTCTGTTCATCAAACAGGTGGGACTTTCAAAGCATTTTAATGTTGGCTCAATATGGCTCCCACCGATTTCCCTGGGAGAGCCTGGCATTGCTTTCTTTGAAGCTTTTGAAGAGTGAGGAGATGTTGTCATTGATTCAGGGGAAGCAGAAAGACCTTTGAGAAGACCCTTGAAATGCAGCCTTTTAATCACAAAAACCTTCATCAAGATCAAGCTGGTCAATAGAAAATATGAGCCCCTTTTCCTTCCAGGGGACACTATCATAGAATCATAGAATGGTTTGGGTTGGAAGGGACCTTTAAAGGTCATTTAGTCCAACTATGTGAAAGCCTTGTGACATTTTGATTTTTATTTTTCTGGAGAAGCAAGATGCTTCTGGTGGGGTGGATGGGAGAAGGAGTTCTCTCCACCACACCGTGGGATAGTGGCCCCTGACATTTTGGTGATGGTGCGAGGGACGAATGGTGGCTGGAGAAGTTGGGTAACGTAGGGACCCTTTGGGCAGGGATACAGCACTGTGTGGAGGCCGCTCGGCCTTCTGCTCTATGCCAGAGCCAAGGATGTGCATCTGCAGAGCCCTTGCTAACCTACAGTGAAGATGATCAGCCTCAATATGCCCGGCATCACTATAGAAATGAATACAGGATTAGCCCAAATAACCTTTCTTTACTGCAGAAAGCTATTTATTCAGTGTCATTCATCCTAACTGAGTTCACACACCAAATCAACACAGCCAGAGCGTATAGATTTTAGCTTTCTAATAGTTTGCACTTAGTGCTCTATAAATAGAGCTACGTTACTTTTCAGATTGCTCACCCACCCCCCCGAGATGGTGTGTCCTCTTTGGACATAACCATGTCACGATGGGTCCCTGAGAGTCATCTAACGAGGCTCGGTTTTGCACGCAAAGTCAAGAGAATCATCATTACTCAACACACTCTTGCTACCCGATAGCAGATAAATAGGTCTGCTGGGAAAAGGCGTCTGTGGATGAACGGCTAAGAAACTCTAATAGCAACAGTAAAAGGCTTCGGATGCTGATTCTGCTGTCTATCATCAGTTATGTTGGAAATATTTCCCACTGCTGTTCCTCCTTACTCAAAACAAACATGCTTACTGATTTTAATGCAGTGATCACCGCTTTTTATTCTATATGCACTGGGGGGAAAAATCAGCTGGTCTATACATTTTAAAACTGAAAATTAATATTTTCCCCTTAGTCTAGAAAGCAAAGAAGGAGCTGCCAAATCATGTGGCTGTCTCAAAAGCAGAGAAATTCTTCTCTTATGGCTGAATTTCTTGTGATTCAGATGCAAGCAAGGCAGCTTACCTCTCTAACCTCTCTTCTCCAGGTCTGTAGATTAAAATGGTGCAGGAGTGCTTTGGGTCTTTTATGTCTAACCTTTGCACAGCTAATATTAAATTGTATGTATTCAAGAAGCTCTTCTAGTGCCAAGCCATGAGCAAGATTTACAGGAAAATTCAACTAAAGTCACAATGAGAGAAAGGATGAACAAAGAGATCACAACTGGAAGGCTCCCAGAGGTTTAAAGAGGATCCAAAAGATGAAGTTTGCTAGAAAAGCAAAATACAGGCACTCTAAACATTTCCAGGGAGAAGAGGCAAAAATACAGCATTCAGGAACAAGGGTATTAAGAAAGGAGGGAAAGGGATAAATGCTGAGTGTTACCCATAGGAGTGAGAATTATGGAAAGGCAGTACAAGCTGATCCTGGCTTTTCTCTAGCCAGAAAGCCTTTTTTTCCAGGGGTTTGCAGGTGTGGGTTTACATAAGGAGGCTACGGCTACGTGATGGAGCCTGCACAATCACATCACGTAGCCCAGCAACCACTGTCCCAGGTCCGTTTCACTGTGCTGTACTCTGGTTTGGATGCAAATGGGACTGTAGAGTGCAGTGTATAGGCCAGTCAGACATATACCACTTAATACCCACCTAAAGCTGGAGGACATGAACCTCATCTAAAGAGGATGCTAGGCAGCAGAAAATTATTTACGGTGGGCTTCATTTGACCCTGTGTAGGTGTCCATATCTGAGCTACCTATGCAGTTAATGGAGAGAAAAGACATTTAGCTCCCCCTAAAATAGGTGATTAAAACCTATCTGATGAGTGCTACCATCACTTTCACCTCTGGACACTTTCGGGTACCCTTTAAAAAAGGTATCATCTGACGTGTTTATAACTTCTTTTTTAGGAGAGGGTG
Source organism: Gymnogyps californianus (assembly GCF_018139145.2). Lineage (NCBI taxonomy): Eukaryota > Metazoa > Chordata > Aves > Accipitriformes > Cathartidae > Gymnogyps > Gymnogyps californianus. Next base: position 210,653,568 of record NC_059471.1, on the reverse strand, counting down.
AATGGTACTCCCAAAGTACCCCAAGCTGTGGGTGACAAAGTTAAATGAGATGAATCCCAGCATCGGCTCTTCCATGGGATACAGGAGAACCTTGGAGAGATCCCACTGCAAATGTTACCCATTTTTTGTAGTGATTGCTTAGCCTCTGTCCTGACATGTCAGCTTTCTCAACATGGTTCTCCAGACTATCCTAGGACGGACTCATGATGGTCCTTGAATGACTTGAAAGTAAAAGTGATGTCTAAGCAGGTCAGAGCTGAACCAGAGGCGCAGGTATAGAACATTCTTTTACTATTGCTGTGTATCCTGAATTTCCAAAGATCTTGAAGAGTTTGGGAATCCAAAAGTAAGAACGTGTGCATGAGCAAGAGCATATTAAAGATATCTTGGACCGCACTTAGCAAAGCACCAGGATGACACGATGTCTTGAAAGAGTGTTAATTTTTATCTCAGATAAAGTATACCCTCATGGAGGGTGCACAGATCACCAGGTTATATGGGAAAATATATGGTCCGTAAGAAAAAGGAGATGTCTGAGCAAAACACACTGTGGTAGAGCCCACAGATGGATGTGTTAGCAAATTAAAAGAACATGTTACCTTCTGTGGGAAAACCGGTTACCCTTGTAGAGGGATCATGTAATTTAACCACGTGGAGAGTCACCAACGTTGGAAAATGAGTTCCAGTGAAGAAACTCCATGAAATTGCTTTATATTGATTACCTTTTCCAAAAGCCGCAGTGAAATGTGAGTGCAGGCAAGGTCTTTAAGGAGTTTTCATCAGAAGCAGGCAAAGCGAAAAAGGGTTAATAGTTTCATTTACCCTATGATGTATTCCCACACAAGCCAATGTCAGCCTACAGGCCTGACTAATCCCAAGTGTAGTTACTAATTGCTGTCATGCAAACAGTAGCTGGCAGCCATTTAATTTTCCCTTTCACTTGGTGTCATTAACATTAGTGACATATGGCTGCTTCCCTGCTGCAGCTAAATGGCTACTGGAGAAACCTATGGCTTGAGCTCTGCAAACATGAAAGTCCATGATTAACTTTAAGCATCTCACTGATGTCAGGAAGAACCGTTTACAGACCTGGATCCTAAATGCTGGAAAGCTGTTGGGTTTTTCTGGGCACAGCTTACAACAACAGTACGGAGGTACACTTTTTAACAGCATCTTTAACTTACACCAGACTAATGGAGAGGCACAATAAAACACAGGCAATTCTGGAGATGTAGCTTGAAACACGTATCACCGTTGTTGCAGTATAAATGATGACTTACTGCTTAGCTTTCTTCCTTTCTTTTTCTTTTGTACTTTAATGTAGTAGAGCAGGGCAATTGTTTTTAACTCAGATTGCATGATTCTTCTGAATTACTTTTGCATCCTCTCACTTGACTCAAAATATTAGGTCAAGATTTCAGATACAGGTCTCAAAACTCCCAGTTCCACTGCCTGCTATCTGCTTTTACTAGATTTAAAAATCCTTTAACTCTGCTGCCTTATATATAGGTGTTACTTTTTTTTTGGTGTTAGAGTTACATGTTGCTTCTCAAATCCAGTACTGCTTTCCTCTACCTCATTTGTTCATGTCTGTCTAAGCTGATTAATTTTTTAAATAGTATACTTTTTTTCCTGCTGGCCTTGTGCTTACTGTGCACTGCAGAATTTTTGCCATGCTCCTTCAGGTAAGATTTGCTGGATTTAATATCACAGGCTTTTCAGATCCTGTTCAAATAGCACAGCAACCGAAGTGACAACATTGCGTTTAAAGCTCAAGAAATTTCTGGACCTTCTGTCATTTGGAAACATAAAGCAAAACAAAAAAAATCTCAGACCTTAGTGATTTTTCTTGCTAGGAAGACAGCAAGTCCCACAGAGGACAGTAAGTAATTTTTGGTAACATAGAGTGAGCACTGAAGATGAGTATCTAGCCTTTTATTTGTAAATTGAGTTCTTCCCATTCTGAGTTTTAAAATTAAATAATTTAGTGAAACAAAAGGGTGACAGAGCAGCTGACAACGCACACTCTGGTGCTCCCTTTCCTTACCCATCCCTATGCCATATGGGAAGCCTGCTCACTTGAACTGACTCCTGCCGTTGCTCTATTAGTGGCCCCGTTGCCTTCTTGAGAGTCCCCGGGAATCAGTAGCACACGGGGGGCAGTAACCCTCATATTGCAGAAAGCAATTCTGCAAGCAGCCCCCGCCAGCTCTGCTTCCCACCCTGAATTTTTATTCCAGGCCAACAACTGCAGCAAGAAGCGCGCTTTTCTGGAAGTTGACCTTCTACCCATTTTCCTTGTATGAAAGACATGCTGAATCCAACCAATATAATTTTTTTCCATGTCTTTTCAGGGTGAGTCCCTTGCTGCATGTCTAGGAGCGCCTGCAGCTTTGTGCGTTTTGTTTTAGCAAATGTAAAGAGAACTGCTGCTCCAGCTGAAATCAGTGTTCCTCAAACATTGGATTTTATCCCACAGCTAAGGTGAGCAATGGATCCTTGGGACCGACTTTGGGGTCTACCTGGTCCAGGAGCACAAAACATAAAGCAGCATCACAGTTTCTATCCTGTTCTCCGCTTTTTCTGGAAAGATAATTTGACTTTCTCATGTAACAGTTTACACAAGCTGCTTCATTTGGCACCCTGGTGAGGGATGGGGACTGTCGGTGGAAAAACCGATAACCCATTTTCCTTCCTCCAGCTGGAGCTAAAAGCAGAGCAAGGCTTGGTATGAGAACAAAGGGAAATTTCAAACTTGTCTCCGTTAGCAGAGCGTCACAGAGCTCCCTCCAGACTGCTCCAGCAAGGTCCTCAAATGACATAAAATGAGCTAATTAAACCATTTTTGTGTTAGCGTACAGTCACAACGATGACACCAGCCAGGGATGGCGAGAGGTATTACATGACGCAGGCAAAGATCTGACTCTACCCTGAGACTCCTCATCTCTTTTCAAGAGATGAATAAAGACTGAGTCAAACCTGGATCACGGTGAGCAGGAATTGCAGGAAAATTGCCAAAAAAAAAAAAGTCACTCAACAAATTAGAAGTAAAAAAAAAAAAAGGGCTATGTATTGGAGTTCGAAAAGGTAGATCAATAGGGACAGGAACATACTGTGCTAGCGATGAGGAGCGCTGTGTCTGTGCTGGGTTTTGCTGGTTAGGTAAGAGGAGGCAGAAAGGAGGGAAGAGACAGGAGGGAGCAGGAAAGTGAGGAGGTTTGGCGGAGATGCCAGGGAGGCAGAGGACCGTCAGTGCCTGAGGCAGTAACACACTTCATTAGGAATGAGTAGCTGGACGTTGCTGGGGAAGGGGAGACAAAATCTGGTCTGAAAGGCAGCCACTGAGGGAGAAGTCTGCATACTTCTGGGGATAATAATAATTTGGGTCAGGCCACGAATAAGCTGCCCTCCCATCCCACGGAGGAGGGTCTCTGTCGTGCTCTGGCGAGGAGGCACTGCCGGGATCCCACCTTAATGGGAGACACGGACATCCTTAGCACCGGAGGAGCAGGGAGATGGGTGCAAGCACCCCGCATCGCCTGGCACTGCCACGCACAAGGATGGGGAGCAGAGGTGCGAGCAGCCAAGCCGGGGGTGATGGGGGCTGCAGGCCAGCATCCCGCAGCAGGGCCAGGGCAGGGGGATTTCACCCCCCTGGGCCTCTCCCACCCCAGAGCCTTTTGGGGCCGGGGAGATCCAACCGGGGGGTGCTGTCGTGCTCCCCCAGCAGTGCCGGGGCTGCCGGGCGGTGCCTGCGGGGTTTCACCCCCCGGTGCCGCTCCCACCCCAGGACCTTTGGGACTGCAACCGGGAGGCTGCTGCCGCGCTCCCGCTTGCCACGCCGGGGCTGGACGAGCCTCGGCAGCATGCGCCTGCGCTGCCTGCCTGCCTGACTGCCTGCCTTCCTCCTCCTCCTCCTCCTCCTCCTCCTCCTCCTCCTCCTCCTCCCCCTCCCGGCCCCTCCTCCTGGCTTTGGCGGTGCCGGCTGCCGGGAGCGGGCGGCCGGCGGGGCCGCTGCCGTCCGTGCCAGCCCCCGGGGTTATGCCCGGCTGCAGGCGGGGAGCAGGGCCAGGGGCAGCCCGACCCGCCGGCCGCGGCCGGGGCACGGAGGTCTCCGGCAGGAGCAGGGGGCGGTGATCCAACCCCCCCCCCCCCCCCTCCCGCCCCCGGGTGCGGCGCGGGGCGGGGGCGGAGGATGAGGATGAGGATGAAGATGAGGATGCGGCGGGCCGGAGCGGAGCGGGGGTACCCGGGCAGCGCCTGGGTGTGCTGCTGGTTGCTGGGCTGGCAGGCGGCCGCCCTGCAGCTGCCGCCCTGCGAAGAGGTGAGCTTTTCCTCCTCCTCCTCTGGGCTTTTCCCCATCCGTAGGGGTGGGAGGGAGGGGAGGGGAGGGGGATGCACCGGCTCGGGTGGAGGGTGGCAGCCCGGGAGGGAGGTGTTGCTGGTTGTTGCTGCACCCCCAAGGGCTGTCCGTGGGACGATAGAGGTGTCGGATCCACGGAAAAGGACCCGACGCTGCGGTGCTGCCGGGGGCTCTGCGGGGCGGCCGAGCCCCCGCCGCATCACGCGTGGAGCGGCCCCCTTAGCCGTCGGTCGCGAAGCCTCCTACCCCCCTCCCCCCCCCCGGTTGTTACTGCTCCCTCCGGTGCGTGGAAATAGCAGAGCCCCCCTCCGAACGAGGGAGACTCGGGTGGCCTCGCTGCTTTTCTAAATACCGTGTTAAATCAGTGCAAAAGGAAGAGAGTAAGGGGGGGTGGGGGGGGTAGAGCTGTCCCGACCTCCGTGTGTCAGCCCGGGGTGTCCTAGGCTGAGCCGAGTGTGTGACACGGGGAGAGAAACTTTCTGCCTTTCTCCTACTGTAAAAACCCGAAACAGGAGGGGCTCGGTGTCTTCGGAGCAGGGACCGCTCTGCAGGGCTGTGCGGGATGCGGGAGCTGAGGCTGCTGGACAGGGATGCCCAGCCCTGGGTGGCCCAAAAGGAGCCCTGATGGAGGGGACCAAGTCTGAGCCTCTGCTCCAGGGTTTCCATCCTCACTCCTAGATGCAGGGAAATCCTCTCCGCTACTCTTAAAGAGCAAGTGGATCTTTCCTGTGTTTTAAATCTAGGTGTAGGGGTGAGGAGGCTAGGTACCACCTTCCCAAACAGGTCTCGGTGGCCAGGGCACTGCTCTAGCAAGCAGAAACCTGTAAGTGGGTTGGCAGCAATCAGTCCCCTTTCTCCTACCCCTCCGAGGATGCTCTGGGAACAGACCTTCCTCACCCCTCCTATTGCAGTTGCACTGTTTAGCCAGAAATAATTTGTATATCCTCAGACTGGATTGGGGGTGAGTGACTGCAGCCAGGCCGGAGCGCTCAGCTGGCGAAGGGTCCCTGGTCCATGCTTGGGGGCTATTGCAGTGTGGGACCTCCTTGGCTTGGGGTGCAGAAGCCCATGTCTCCTCCCTGTGGTGAAAGAGGGCATCCCTGGCCCGGGGAATATTCCCTCTTTGCCTATTGAATCTACTTTTTGTCTTCCAAGTAGCAGAGCCTCAGTGGGAGAGCTCAGTGTTAGTCTAGCATGGGAAATCTTGCAGTAGGGGGACATGTGGGATACCCAAATCGGTGGCTGTTTTGGGCATGTTTTTCCTAAGCATTGGTCATCCTCAGAGAGGGGGATTTATGTAGCCGCCTGCTTTGAATTACCTATCTCCCTTTTCAGCTAGTGAAGGGAAACAGGCCCTTCTGGAGCTGATCTCATCCTAAAGTCTTTGCTTAAAAAAATGAATCTCTGCAGATGATTAAAGCCGGCAGCTGAATCTCAGCAGAGGTACCAAAGGCATAGAGCTGGTATTTTGAGCGTTGCATACTGGACTTTAGGTGTGCAAATTCTCTCCTGAGCCCCGCTTCTGTGCCCCTTGGGATCTGGACCTGAGTGCTTTTGCTTTCTTTTCAGAAGGATGGACAGTGTTGTTTTACTTTAGTTTCACTTGAATACCCTTTGAGACAGAGACGTCCCTCACTCACATGGTTAAAAAGCTGTATGTAACTTGTGCTGGTGTGCGTGTGCATCCATGCAACCGTATGTCCCAGGGAACATAATTACAAACATATCTGGATGGAGAGGGGAAAAAAAAAAAAGCTTGCAAAGAACCAAGGTAGCAGATCAGCTGATTTAAGAAAGGGAAGAACAAAAGTTAATAGTTCGTGTAAAACATGGCTAATACCTGGCTATTATGTGTTCATCTCAAAACTTTGCCATTTGCTCTAATTCAGCCTAATTCAAGTGATCTGGGTGTATTGCCATTAAAATCGCAACAGCTCCCGTTGTGATTGACTCTGGTTTGGGCAGACTCAGACAGGGATGAAGTAGCGCAATGAGAAAGCACAGCCTGTTAGAGGGTATTGCAGTCCTTTGAAGTCTTGGTGAAGGTCTAATTGTTTTAAACCCAAAAGGCTTGAGAAGCACAAGGCTTAATGCACTGGCAGGCAGTTCATTTTGAATCTATAGGGGATCTTTCCTTTAGCTGCGTTTTTTTTTCCCCCCCTTCCTTGACAGCTTGTTTTTCTGTTTCCTCACTGTTATGAGAAATACGGATATCTGCCAGTTTGTGAGATTTCTGCGCTGGTACAGCATTTGGAGCAGTGGGATCTCTGGCTACGCCTGAGGCTCCATGGTGCTCTGATTGCATAGATAGTAAAAATAATAATGTATAGCAATGTCACTTTCCAGAAAGCTTTTTGTCATTGGCTTCTTTCATCAGGGACTGTAGTAGTTCAGCACATTGGATTTAGAAAAGGTGTGTTTGTGCTGCAAACTAAATGTACAAGCAGCTTGAATGAATGCTCCCATGAGTTTTTGGAGTAAATTGATATAGCCATAAGCTTCTGGCATAACAGCGTTCCGTCCGGGCTGTGATGCCCATTCACATCACGAGCTTTCCCTGAGCTCTCTGATGCCAGCAGCTAGTTTGAAGGTGAGTTAGATGCATCTCCAAGAGATGGAGGCAAGCTCAGCTTGGATGGCTGGGGTACCTCTGGGGTGCAGAAGCTGGGGAGACCCACTGCTGTATCCTGTGCTTCGGGTGACTTGGTAGCTCACATTAGGACAGTGGTAGAAGAATAACTGCTTGGTGAACTCTTTCTGCTTATGCCAATGATGAACAGGATGCTAATGCAAATGTTTCGCGTGTTGCATAAATTATGACTTCGAGTGGAGTTGACACACTCGTGTTTTTCACTGGCATTAAATACACATTCAGCTACTATGATGGACATGATGAGATATTCATGCCCATCCCCCTGCCACTCCAGGGAGCATCTTTGCTTCACCTTATTTTCCAGTGTTTGGTGCTTTTTCTAAACTTTCCAACTGAATGAGTCTTCTTTGGCTTCCCCTTAGAGAATCACCCAAATCTGAGCAGCTTTTGCTTTTAGGACATTTTAACTGATACTCAGCCTAAATGGATCTTTTCTTCATTTCATCATTCCTTTCTCTCTATTGTTTTTGCAACCTTAAAAAAATCGCTGAGTGACTCTTCTCTTGTTTCCCATTCAGCCAAATTGTTTGCAAAGAGAGATACGGAGTATCCAAGCCTCTGGCAAAAATGTTTTCTTTCGTATATCCTGTTTGACTCTCAGTTACTATGCAGATTAAGAGCAAACACATGTGTTTTGATACTGATAATAAATGTGAGTCTGCCACATCAGATGGTTTACCTGCCATTTCAGTAGGCAGGTAAACCAAATATAGAATTATAAGGTGACTCAGTGAATGCAAAAGGTAATGCTAAATGCCTTCTATAAGGGAAAGTATTTTTCTACTAGTCTGCTGGAATACTTCTGGAGAAGATAAAAATGACAGAAGAAATTTATTTGGACAATGAGAAAATCTTTTATAAAATCGCTTGCAAGACAAAGCCAAAGAAGTCTTAAGGAGGGAGGGGAAGCACGAACTTGAAACTGGGTCAAGTACAGTGGATTAAGTGTGTTGAAATAACGTCAATTTTCATGATGAGAAAAGGTTAAAAAAATGGGGTGTGTCTAAGTTAAGTGTGAAGTATTTTAAGTATATTAGTATATTAAATCAAGATACTAGGTACTAAGCTAAGCAGCCTGGGAAGCAAGGTGAAGTTCTGTCTTTCCATGTAAAGGATGGAGAGGAGATACGTGTCAGTCTTGGAAGGACGTTATGTAACAAAGCTAGATAAAAGTCGGCATGCTCGTCATCAAATATACGTGGCAGGAATAACAGGGATGTCTGCCAGAAGGAATCTGAGTATCTGAAACACTCTTATGTTGTAAGTGAACTGTACCTGCTTGGGAAAAGGGTTGGGGTGATTGTGGATGGCTCTGTAGAGACAGCCCATGTGCTTATGGTGAAATAAATTGGACGGATGATAAAAAAAAAACAAGAATAAAACATGTAAGAGTGTTTTTGTGCCTTATCATTAGTACTTGCAAACCATGAATGTTGTATTCGTTCTTTAACTGCTTAATAAGCGTACAGTGATCACAGCAAAGGGTGATGCTGTCTAAGTAAGAAGGGAATAACTTGAGGGAGGAAGAGAAAGGAGAACATGCATTAATGCACGGCGTAGCGAAAAGTAATGAGATGCAAATCTTTAGGATACGGTAGAAATAAAAAGGCTTTCTGTGCACTTGAAAAGCTAAATGTTATTACTATTAAAAGGTAATACTTTTTTATTTTCGTGTAACTGTAAACAGCCTCTGGGACTTCTTGATCTCTGGGTTTCATTTAGTCTCTGTTGGCCTTAAAATCTCTGAAAGGATTAGCTCATTGCTAAAAGTTTAGGAAGGAATTCTCCTTTTAAGTCGGTTCCCTCGCTGTCCCTTATTGGTACCCTTGTCTCTTTCTCTGAAGCATCTGCACCGGCTATTTTGGCAACAAAGCAGGAGCTATCTATATCAGCTGCTGGGGTGATCCAGTGTTGTATTCCCTGGTTTCTAAACACCCTCTTAGATCTTAGACTCTTAATTTATGAACAGTTCATAGTCAGCAGAAGAGCCTGTGGAAAATTCCTAGACAGATCATATTATTTTTATCACCTCTTGCTATGCAGACTTGTGTCTTCGAGGTGAAAAGAGAAATGTACAGCTTCCATTTGCCACTGTGATGAACGGTCATAAAGATGAGGAAAGAAGAGCAAAAAAACATGCTATAAAACTGCTGACAGTAAAGTCAGTAGAGTGGAAACAGGGGCACAAAAGGTGAGAAGACAGATGCTGAGACACAGGTACCGCAGCAGAAAGCATCGCCACCGCAGCACATAGGCAGACCAAGGCAGGAGGTGGGGGGAAGCACAGGAGAAACTGGTGAGGTGTCAGAATTTGAAATCTGAGAAGGAGGACAGATGCCGGTGTAAAAAACGGAAAGTGAGCCATGGTCGTAATGGTTCAAGAATAAGAAAATTAGGCACAGTGGAAACTGCTATAACAGATCGTAAATTCGAAAGAGTAGTAGATATTAAGCCAACACGAGATTGCATTTCTTCCACCATCAAACACTACTTGACCATTCAGAATGAGTACTTAGCATCTATAAAAAAGCCCATGATTTTATTTTCTTCTTTTTTTCCCCCTTTGTTCCTCATAGCTTGTGTAGATTTAGAGAGGGCGAGCGAGGACAGGAGCTCTGCTGGGATTCCTGACACATCCATGCATGGTGCCGGTGGGGACCATCAGTGCGCCGGGTGCCAGGATGGGTGGTACGCAGTGATTTGGGTTGTCAGCTGCCTCCTCGGGGCCACGTTTTCCACCGGGTGTTGGTTGGGAAAGCTTTAGCAGTACTGTGCATTGCTTTACGCTGGCTGATGACCTGGGTCAGAAATGCTGGAGTCGCTTGAAGGGAAAGACTTGCCTGCAAGTCTGACCCCACGCTCAGCAAAGACATTGGCAGGGCTCCCACCGTCTGCAACGACCGCGGGGCAGAGCCAGGGCTTATCAGAGCCAGGGCTTATCGGGACTTGCAGGGCTCGCTCTGTGGGCAACGGGGAGATGCCATCAGAGCAGGCTTCCCCCGTGTCATATGTGTAAGTTCCTATCGATGCCTGCTAAAGGAAGCGGTAAGCACCAGTTAAGTAGAAAAAAAATTTAAAAAGTGGAGAACAGATAAGGGTTGGTAACAGAAAGAAAGGCAGCCTTGAACTCCTCATGCTTGAGACAGATAGGAAAGAAACAGTGTTTGGGAACAGGTCAGGGAACAGGTCCCACATGTCTCCCAGACATTGCCAAGGTTTTTCTAGGGGCTGCTACTGTGAAGGTCCCATGCTGGTATCCAGCATGGCTATGTCTTTCCTAACTCTTACAGCTGCTTGGAAAAGAGTGTCCCTCCCACTCCCCCTTGGTAATATTTTAGCTCTTATCCTGGACCTGAAAATCTGTTTAGGTTTTGGCTGCTGGTAGTGGAAACATTTTGGTTTTCAGTCTTTTGAAAGAGAAAATCTCTGGTTTTGAAGAAGAGGAATAGTTAAAAACTCCTTTTTTTTGACAACGACCTTTTTTAAAAAAACAAACAAAAAACTTGCAATTACAAAACATTAGCCAAATCTAATAATGACCTTGTTTCGCAAGCGTTGTGGTACTCACTTTTATAAATAGCGCCAGACAGTAATCGCTGTGCGCTTGGGACGCAGACTCACAGCTGATGTAAGGTGATCTAAGATGACACGTGCAGCTGGGCTGCCGGCTCCCCTGTGCTGGTGCTGACAATCCTGTCACTGTGTGCCGAGTCAGAGCAAACGCCGATTCGGCTGAAAACTAACCTGCCAAAAAAAAAAAAAAAAAAGAAAAAAAAGAAAAAAGTGTGAGTGTTTAGCTGGGTGAATGGCAGAGGTGACTCAGTGTTTAGCCTCTGGGGAGCTGGAAGTAGTGCAGGAGGCTTTGGGACCCACCAGGCACAAGGCTGGTCCCCTCTTATTTTATTTCTAGAACATAAAATCTTGGTCGGATAGAACTAGCCTGGGTTTACACTGAGATAATGGCAAGGGGAATGTATTTCCTGATGTAGGAAGAAGAAAATGAGAGGTGTGTGTGTTAAAGGTGTGAAAGAACTGGATTGTTGCTCTCTGTTGTGGAGGTCTGTGCTCTGGCTTCAGAGATGCAAGTACCGTCTCTGCAAGGAAAGGTATTTGCTGGCTGTAAGGTATGTTTTCAGTGAAAAAAAAATAATTTCAGATGACAGGCTATTCCCAACTAGAAAATTTCTTTGACAGTGTCCTGGTTTTGGCTGGGACAGAGTTAATTTTCTTCTTAGTAGCTGGTACAGTGCTGGGTTTTGGATTTAGTGTGAGAATAATGTTGATAACACACTGATGTTTTAGTTGTTGCTAAGTAGCACTTACCCGAAGTTAAGGCTCTTTCAGTTTCCCATGCTCTGCCAGCAAGCAGGTGTGCAAGAAGCTGGGAGGGAGCACAGCCAGGGCAGCTGACCCGAACTAGCCAAAGGGGTATTCCATACCATGGAATGTCATGCCCTATATATAAAGAGGGGGGAGTTGGCCGGGAGGGGCAGATTGCTGCTCGGGCATCGGTCAGCGGGTGGTGAGCAATTGCATTGTGCATCATTGGGGTTTTTTTCCCTCTTCTTTTTTTGTTATATTCCTTTTCATTACAATTATTAGTATTATGATGATGATTATTATTATATTTCATTATTATTATTGTTAGTATTATATTTTACTTTAGTAATTAAACCGTTCTTATCTCAACCCACGAGTTTTACCTTCTTTCCCGATTCTCCTCCCCATCCCACTGGGAGCGGGGGGGGGAGTGAGGGAGCAGCTGCGTGGTGCTTAGCCGCTGCCTGGGGTTAAACCATGACAGACAGAGAATTTTTACTGCTACAAAGAGAGGGCAAATCACTCATCCCATTTTCCCTTGCTGCTATGGCATTAACCTCTCTTATCTGTTAGCATTTTATGGTCAAGAAATACAACACATAACAGAGATGGTTTATGGTGATACTTGAAGATTATTGGAAAGTACCTACAAAAAATGATAGGAACTGTATTATTTGGTGGTGAAAATGCTGGGAAGCTCAATTTTCATTTGTTTAGATTTCGTTCCACCTTAGAGATGCAAATATTTTCCAGGGATAATCCACAGGAAAGTGGCTCAGGGTGTTTGGGATTAGTTAAAAGGATATGCCCATCCTGCTGTGTACAGGAGTGGCAGGAGAAGAGATTCATGTAAACAAGGTGAGCTGGTCCCTGACACTGGACAGATCCCTGGCCCTCTTCTAATTACCAGGGTAGACACAGTCAAAAGAGCTATTTTCTATATAATAATTACCAATGTGGGTTACTAATGCTAATCTTATAATCCAATTTGATGAAAAAACCCTGCTTTGGGGAAAGGGTGAACTTTCCGTCTGAGGCTGGAACTGACCTGAACATGCTTAGAGGTATTTTTGAAGTAATGAATATGGTCAGAAAATTGAAATGCATCAGCTAACCAAGCTAGAGGAAGAAGCGCCAGGGAGTGCAAAACCTGAAGACGCCATTAACATAATTGCTGCTGGCTTGATAAAGTACAGTATACATTTAATAGTAGAGAAATCAGTGTCTAAACTGATTGTACTGTCCCAGAAAACTAAAATGCACTGAGGTGGTGACTTTTAGCAGCAAACTCAAGGGTAAAGGTGATTTAGACCTCAGCTGTTGACTCTTAAAGCGTTAATTTCCCATAGTGTTTCTTGTGGTGTGTGAAATCCTTCTGGTTTTGTACTTACTCTCTGAAGTTTCTCAAAGGAAGAACTTCACACAGGCCGGCCGTGTTTTATACACACGTAGGGGTGGTGCCGCGTCTTTTGAGAGACGTACGTCAGAAATGGATGACTTCTGATTTTTCCCAGGCTTTTATATCCATGGCTCCCTCCTGCTGGCAGGTCAACAGTGCTGATCAAATGCTGCTTGTTTCTGGTTAGCTGCTTTTTATCTCCAGCTCTGTGGTTCCTTAAAGCAAATGAAGAAAAAGAAAGATTTCCCAAGAGAGTTCTTTTCTTCTCTCTTTTGTTTGGTCTTATTTCATCCAATTTTTAAAAAATTCAGACTTCTCTTGAAAGGAAAGAAACGGGCCCTAACTAGACTCCTTTACAGCAGGATTTATGCTTGCATGGTGGGAATACGAGCTGATGTGCATCGCAGGGATGCTGGGGGGAGGCTGCTCAGTAGAATTGGAGTGGAGAAAGGGTTCAGCTCTTCACCCTGCACCTCTGTTGGCAAGCACCTGCCCTGCAGACCTGCTGATGAGCGGCTTGTCTTGCCTTGTGATGAATGTCAAGTGTCCTGGTTAGTAAGGTAATGGCTGTCTCCCTTAAAGCTGCTCAAGTAACAGCTGAACCCAAGCCAACCGTCTCCTCTTCCAAAAGACCAGACAGGGTGACTGTCGATTAATGCCTGTTTTTGATGCTGAATATAGGATTCACCGAGACTCTGAATTCTCCTTTTTTTGGCTGGAAGCCCACTGTGCTCTGTGTGAGGCTCTGCGCAGCGAGAGGTAGGGGATCTAGAGGCGTTGCTCAATCCTGCACCAAAGCGACATGTCCTGTTAGCGTCAAGGCATCCTTTTAGGCATGCACAGACCAGGTATCACAAATAGTTGAGCACTGAGCCCTGCACTCCTGCTGAAATAGGTGTGATCGATGATCACATTCCCATTCACCCTAGCTAAGAGGAGCCATAATGTAAAAAAGAATCAATTCCTGTATCTTTTTGTTTTGCAGTATTTTTAACTGCACTTAAAGCCAACCCTACTTAAATGTTTGCTGGCTTCTCTGAAGAGTCATTGCTTTTTAGTTCCAGCTTTTAAGTTAAAAAAAAAAAAGGCTGATTTGCAGCATTGCCCATTGCGATACTGACCTGCTAATCTCTTGAACTGCTTTGCTAATCGAGGGAAAAGATTTCCTTAAAGCCTCATCATGTGATTATGCAAGAATCGCAGCTTTCATTGAAAAAAGGGGGGAAAAGAAAAGGTAAGTCAGCTCCTCAGTATTGCAGAGAAGAGTTGGAAAATGTGAACCTTGAAAAGCAAAAATCTGGAAAGTTAAATGACCTGGAGCTAAGTTGCATAGTTTTTTAAGGTTCTGTGGCACTTAAATAAGTCATATGAATTTGATGGGGTGGAAGCAACGATGCCTGACTCAAGGTTTTGGGAGGCTTTATGTGACTGTCACTGAAAGTACAATTTGATTAACAAACTTCGCCATTATTCAACTTTAGCATTTACACTGTAGATAGTCTGATGGGGAGACCCAGTGGCAGCTCATTGGGCATCACACATGCTGGAAATAAAATTATTGGGGCAATATCCTGCTTTCATAGGCAGTCTCTAGCCTGCTAAACATGACAGGCCCAAAGAGCTCTGGTCCTCGAACTGTCCAGATCACCCCAAGGTTTGTTAGTGTGCTCCCTGGCATGGATTTGCCCATGAAGGCCAGCACGGGATGGGACATTGCAGTAGAAGCTGTGGATGAACTCCCACAGTAGTCCTCCAGTTAGACAATAAAGATGAGTGGAGGCAATTTTGTCATGGGATGACTACAACTGGATACAGTTACTTGAATACCTACCATGTTAGGAGGGCATGTAGCATCCTCATAGTTCTTCAGGACAGCAGAAAATCAGTGTGAACAGAAAACTTGTTCCAGTGATCCATGCATAGTCCAAGTATGAGATCCTGGTGTTGTGGAAGTAGCTGAGCACTGGGCAGAACCAGCGTTTCATACCATGAAAAGGACTTATCTCGCTTTTAACTGTACAAGTTAGGCATCTAGTCTGACCTAAAGGTCTAGTTGTCAACACAGAGACAATCACCCTTCAAGACTAATTTTTCCCATCCTGAAAGGGTGGTGTGATTTTTCTGCTGAATGCCCATTTTCTTCCACTGACTACAGAGGGACTCTGGCTTATGTCAGGTAGATGCTCAACTTTTAGTTATCTGAAGTAAAATAAAATTAATCTGGACCCATCAGTGGAATTAATCGCCACTGTAACTGAATTACCTTAGCTGTTACACAAGCTGCAAGGTTGCTGTGCAGCGCTTTTGTGAGCTGCAGGAGTGAAGGTGTTTTAATAAGGCTGGGACATCGCAGTGATGGAGCTAGGTCTCTGCAGTGACCTGATTACACTGGAGAAGGGACCTAAATCTTTGCCTCTGAAGTGCTGAATTAAAATGGAAACACAGCAGGAGCACAGCCTTGGTGCTTAGTTCTGGAGAGCTATTTGTGAGTAAAAAGTTTTATTGTTTTGCCTTGTAGCAGCTTCCTACCAAAGGCGCGTTATCACACAGCAGAGTCCCTTCCTATCCAGGGAATAATTAACATCAAGCTCATGCCAGTGTAAATTTCTGTCTATGATCTATGCAGGATTAAACCTAACATGTAAGCTTGCACGTAATGATCAGCTTGTAATTTACTGCAACTGTTTGTCAAATGGGCTAGACCTTGTATTTGGATTTAATTTCCCAGTGCAAAAAGGCGGGTGGTCAATTTATGATTGCTTACAATGTGCATGATTACAGGCTGACTGCATTACCCGGGCAGGAAAACCAGCTATGGATGCATTTCTTTCTTCATGTTGTAGACTGGGTCATATCTCGCGGACGCAATCAATAGCAAGGGACAGCTCAGGAACCGTGCCCGAGCAAAACTTTCATCTCTTCCTTGTCCTGCCATTCCCCCCAGTCTGTGGGCTGATGAGTCCCTGCTGGTTGATTTGACTGATACAGCCATCGTGATAACACATTACCCTGCCCCTTGAAGAGGGTTTAATGGTGCTGCAGCCAAAGCTCTGCCTACTGCTGTCACCCCCTGGCTCATACCTCAACCCAGCCTTCGTCCTACGTGAGAGGGAAGCTTGTAGTTCCAGGCACCATCTGCCTGCTAGAAATGCTAACAAATTTGGATTTGTAGCTGCCTAAAAAGCTGCCTTAGCCCTATGGGTAAATCTGGACTTCAGAAGAAGTATGCACTGAGCAGGGCTTGGCTAGACCCTACTACTGGAGATCATTTTGACTGGGGTTAGCAGCATGCATACGGAGAAGAGCCTAGGAGCTGAATGCAGCTGATGGCCGAGTTAAATCTAAGATGCATTTTCTCCATCATTTGCTTAGCTCAGGCTGCCTTGGGCTGCTAGCTTGTCCTTGGTTTTATTTATTAGTTATTCTTGCAGTGGAAACAGACTCTGTGGGCTTGGAGGCAACCCAAGAGGGCAATATTGGATCAGGCTTCCTCATAAGAATATACGGTTACATATTTTTCTTGTCAGGCTGTGATTTAAGATCTTGCTTCCTTCAATGAACAGGGTTATTTCAGACACATAATACAGTTAAGCACTCACAAAGGGCATGGTCCTATCCTGACACAAGTGATTACAAGTCAGGCAGAAGTTCCTGAGCTAGACCTCCCAAATGTGACCTCCCTCTGATGTTACAGGTGTCATCAGCCTCTTTTTGGTCTTTTTTTTTTTTTTTCCCCCAAAAAGGAATATTCATGAAAACATGCAGCATTCCCAAAGTTGAGTATCGATGAAGATTCAGCTAAAAATTGTAAAAAATGTCTTATTTTCAATGGGTTGCTTTTTTTTTTCCTATTTGAAAATATTCAGCCATCTGGTCAGCAAACAAATAAAATGCTGCATGATATTGGCAGTAAAGCATACACTGAAAAACAACTAATGGGAGAAGGAAACATTTCACAGTCTTTCTGTAGTCTGGTGGGTTTTGGTTTTGCAATTTTTTCCTCACACAGAAGACTCCTGAGTTAAATTTGTATTTGTAAAAAGCAGAATCTGGTCACGATCTTCATATAAGTAAATGCAGCTTTGGCAAAGCCTAAAGTCAATAAAAATATTTCTATTTTTACTTCCCCTCAAGGATTAATTAGGCTCAGTGAAAGAAGCACACCTTTTCCTCATTATCAGAAACCTTACTTTGGAATATTATATGTAAGTGTAACAATTAAAGTCCCGGCTATAAACACGTTTTCTGTCAATATGTGACCACTTCGGTTAAAATCCTGTCTCCAGGAAATTATGTGAGTTCAAGTTCTAGTGCAAACCACTTGTATTGACACAGAAGTGACTAATAACTGCAGCTCTTAGCCCTCTTCTTTTGGGGACTATATATATTGGTAGAGGAGACTTTGTATTAGGGTAATATTAGGGTAATCCCTTCCACATTGAAGGTTTATCTCACTATATCTCTCCCGAGCTGTAACTAAAACTCAGCCTGAGAGGAAGTCAAAGTCTGAAAGGGAAAAGCTGAGCTCAGAAGTGAGCCAGACTCATCCATCCCCATGGCTTGAGTGAGGAACACAGCGAAAGCACACAGACCTGGGTCAATAGTGACGAGGAAATGAGGGATGGGCTTTTCACAGCTGTACCCTGCTCCTGCCCTGTGCAGACCAAATAGCTGGTGGGTATTTTTTCATATAGTAACATCTCTCAAGAGAGAAAAGGAAATGTGGAGCAAATGCATTTGGTAGGAAATTGTAGGGGAGGTGACAGGGCAGAAAAATGATACGAGATCAGATTAGCGAGCATCACCCAGACTTCCCTCTAATAACAGCGTTGTTCCTTTTCTCATATTTTTCTGCTGCCTAGTGCCGTATGAAAAACTCGCACACCTAATGGAAACTGATAACCCACAGCAGAGGGACAGGAGCGGAAGCTTTGCAAAACGCTCGTGCATGTGCCTGGTTTTAAGCACATGAATAATTCCACTGAAGTTTGAAAACCAGTGCTTTATTTAAGATGAAGTTCGTGCTTAAATACCATCCTGGTCAGGGAATTCTGTGAATTGCAGAGAGTCAATACTCTGCCATAACTGAGATATATTATTGAATTTAAACCTTTTACTTCCAGTAAACCGAAGATTTTCCTTTAAGTGCAGTGTTAAAAAAATGCATAGACTGGTGTTCTTTAAAAATATTTAAATGTTAAATCAGTTTGGTGCTCATTTCATGTTGTCTTTTGTGGGTTTTCATAAAAATACTTCTTTTGTTCTGTATACATTCAGCAGACTTTTTAAGAATAACTGATGATGTCCTTTTATATGCTTTTTAAAATTTAATTGGTGTAGCAGATTGGACAGGATGCTGCTGTGGGACTCTGCTACTGGAGAGGAAATGCAATGAAATGGGCCACATCATTGATTCCTCAGATGATTAAATCTGGCCATAGTTCAGGTCCTCACTGGATTAAAGTGCACAACTTGTAAAATTGTATTACCTTTATATTGCTCACATGAACCTGCTGGGAGCCCTGCAAGGATGAGACCGGCAGTTTGGCGATAGTTTGTGAACTGAATCCTTGAAGATGTATTTTCCCTGTGGATACTGTAACTGCAGAAGTTGAACTTGGTTCAGAGCGGCGGCTCGGTGAGGTAGGGGCTGTACGGAAGGAGATGCACAGGCTCTAGGATGCACTTGCACATGCCCAAAAATGTTTATGTTGCGCTAAATGGTTCACTCAGATTGGAGGAGCCTTGTAGATAAATATGCTGTAATAGTGACCTTAACATTTGCTCCATCTCTCTTTATTTTTCTCAAGTACATAGATACATTTTTCCCACTGAAATTATCAGCTCAGATCCTCATTTGAGGTAAATTATTTTACCCTACTCAGCTGTTTTATGTCTAATGTAGTTCTAGTTTGTTGACTCTACATGTCTCAGGAGCACCCGAAGTGAGGTTTTTGCTGTGTCCTTTACTTTGAGAATATAAAAAAGGACCCAAATTTATCATCTTGTCTTGCATCTGATAAAGAAAGGACGTGACAAGGCATGAGAAGAAGTGGGTCACTTGGCTGGTGCTTAAGGAACAGCTGAAATTGGGCACAGCATTGGTGTAGGGGTTCCGAAGGAGGGCGAGGGGCAGAAATAAAAAGGAAAAAGTTGTCTTGGGGGATGGAAAGCTGAGTGCCCAAGGGGAGCCTGGGGAAAGTTTGTACATCTGTTGAGTGGAGGCTGCCTGGGGCCAAGATCTGCTCACTCGCCTTGAAGCAGTTGACTCATCTGGTTGCTGTCCATCTCAGGTCTGGAACCTCCTGATGGCCTTGACTCCTTCACAAACAAAAGCTCAGCAATTTTCCCTGTGGCTTTAATACGTCTGTTGGGACGCTATAGGTACCTTAGGTAATTGCCTTCTTGGGATTTTCTTCTGGGCTATTAAATAGTTATACCCTGAACTCTTTTTGTGCAGATTGCCTTCTGAATAGGCAACAGTCAGCAACACCTATACTCAAAAAAATAGAAGCTTCTCTTTTCATTTACGAGTCTTAAGCCTCGAAGAGCTGAGGATAAAACATCAAGGTTGAAAAGGAGGAGGAATGAATAAAATCCAGCATATTAAAAGTTATAATTAGAACTGTGATCAACTTTGATACTCTCAGGCCTTCTCAACTGTAATAACTGCATAGCTCTGAATAAAAAGCCTAGCCATATTTGCAGTGAAACATGAATCTTGTTCTTGGAGAATGTTTTGGCTTATTACACAGTGCCAGCGTGTGTGAATTAGAGTATGCTGTACTGAGATCCTGTGAGTGGCTTTATCTTGTGTCCATATGCACACAATGTTTGCATAAGACATACTGTATAGTTGATGTTTGTGAATAATAGGCACTAAAGATTACTTTCCTGAAAACAAAAGCTGGTTTGTGTGTATGGAAGTGACCTTGTGCAAACAGTTCTCTGCTGATGTGTCTGGACGTTGCTCTGTTAGTGAGGTAGAGAGTAGGCGAGGGGCAGCCGGCCAGCTGGGGACTGTCCATCCTGCTGGCACCGCGGCACACGGGCTGTGCCTGAGCGCCTGGCATCTCGGAGCGCTTTGGGGAACATCTTCTACCGCTACCCAAAGCTTTCCTTGCCGTAGGGAAGACAGATGAGTGTCATCATGTGGGTGGTCTTGGAAGACCCTTCAGTAGTCAGCATGGACGTCACCTGCAGGTCTTGGCTAAAGCAGGATGTGGAAACTCCTCGCAAATGTGGCACGTGGAGCCAATGTGTCATTGTTCCCTCTGCAAGGCTGCTTATTTGCTTTGTGCTCTGACTGTTGAATACCAAACAACAAAACATGAGGATTTAGTGAGTTTTCTCCTTTATAGTTTTGTACATAGAAATTTATGACAGTGGGAGAGGGAAAATACTATCAAATCAGAAGTGTGAGGCACTTTTTACCTTTTTTTATTGATGTAAGAGAGTGGATAAGAGATAGATTCCCAGTAGTTAACAAAGCAAGGACTTAAGCCATGGATAGGATGCTTAAATATTGATAGTTAAAAAGCGGTAGCCCATTAATTCTGCTTTTGATGGGCCTGCGTGAGATCGTGAATATTGGCATTAAACTTGACACTTTTTCCTTAAGCCTAACATCTCTGTTCACGCTTGATCTTTCCAGTTAGTTGGCTTCCATATTGCAGGTTTAAGCCCTGAGAGCCTACTTCAGCAAGGCGTTTAAGGGATTGGTCTTTTGGGGTTGAGGTGAAGATGTGCCCAGTACCACTGTGACCCTGTTCTCCACCACAGACTTACACATGTAGTGACCTGAAAACCTCTTGTCACAAACAAGAATGAGTGAAAAAAATGTTATTTTTAAATACTTTTATTGAGTATTGAAATAGGGCTTCTTGCTTTGGAAGAGAGAACCTCAGGAAAAGGCATTATCATTGAAAAGGCTGGAAACAGTGGGATCTCATAACTCCTGGAAAAGCTGATTCTTGCTGTGCAGAAAGAAGCAAAGCGATATGAGACAGTAGGGTGAATATTTGTAGAGTAGTGTAAAATAATCACAGATGTGCTGCTGCAGATAGTGAAAGTATCACTGAAGAAGTTTAGCCAAGTAGCAAGGTGTGTGTGTTTATTAAACTTAAAATATTATTACATGTGCATTTAAATGCTTGTAGCAAGTGAGACTCTTGAAAAAAAACCCCCACAAAAAACAACCCTTCATGGGTAACCCTTAAACTGTAAGATTTTCTTGTCATGAATAGTAAACAACAGTTGTCATGTATAGATTGGTAGTAATAAAAGTCATTCTCAGTTTGACAAACTATATTTATTTGGCTGTAGATCTACAGGAAAATTATAAAAACTCATAGAAAGCTCATTGCAGTTAATGGAAAAATAGTCACTTTATGGAACTGGATTAAACCTGTCCAAATATTACTGCTGGGTGACTAAAAGACTGGATGACTCAATAACATTAGGACAACAAAGATAAATATATTTATAAACATCCTGTATCACCATGTTCTTCACTTCAATTTTCTCTTTAATCTGACTGTTTTTTTCAGAAGAGTTAGGAGCTCACTGAAAAATATATGATTTCCTGATCACCCTTGTCTAAAATCTTAAGAAACAGTAGAGATTTGCAGGTGAATTTGTTAGGTTTTGAGACTGAAGGGTTAAAAACCCCACAACCCAAACTCTGAATTTCTGGGTTCATCAGAAATGTCCTCCTGATCGCCAGGAGAGCCTGGCAGTCTGGAGGGACACAGGGGTCAAAGGGAGGTTCTCCACCTTTCTGCTAAACACTTGCCTTGGCTCTGCTACAAGCTGTGTAGGGAACTTGGGTGTCATAGGAGGGAAGCACTGAGGAGCGGGGAAGTCTTGAGTCCTCCTTCCAAGCTGTGGAGCCCGACTGGGTGGATGTGCCTCACCACAGCCCTTTCTTCTGTAGGCTGGACCCAGGTGTGAACATGGAGGTAATGTCATGTTCAAACTTGCCCACTTTCTGGGCTCTGTTGTAACTTGCTAGTGGGAACTGTGAAGCTTTATACAGTGGCTCTTCAGGACAGTCTTATGTTTCATTATTGACTGTTCAGCAGTCTTGCATCCCACTTGGCTGTGGTGAAGAAAGCGGAGTGATGTGATAACAGGAATCATTAGGATTTTTGCTTTGGTTGTGGATTAACTTCAGCCTGCGTAAATGACACTGAAGAACTCCCTGAGAAGAAAGACGGGACAATTGAGATGAAACCACAATGTTACAGGGTAATTAAGGTGTGAAGGAAGCTTTCAAAGCAGTGTTTGAAATGGTCAACCACTTCTGCCTGTTCAGAATGTAATGTCAAAGAAAACCCCAATCTGAATTAACATGTGCAAACAGCATGTTTTTTAGAATCTGAGTTGTTGGGCTTCTTTCAGTGTGTGAAATGGAGTGGGATTCATCTCTCTGAGCAGTGCTTCTCCAGTGGGCAACACTGCCATCTCCAACCTGCATCTTACCCTATCCCGTACTAAGTCCACGCTCTGCATGTGCCTTTTGATCACATAAGAAGTCCCACCATGTGGATGGCTGAAATTGGATGAGATGGATCTATCTCTCTTCTGCTGGCATTCGTCCAGCAATGATGGTGGACAGTGGCAGAGTTAGAGAGCAGGGGAAGTTGTGTCTTGGAGGTGTATAAAGGGTGTGATGTGTGGACACTGTGTGAATGCATTCAAGAGCATACTTTGACTCCTGGGGAGCCGAAACTGAAACTTGGTGCAGTGTGAATGGACATGAGGCTTGCCCTCTGGCTCTGTCCTCTCACTGGGTGGTAGAGTTGCCATCCTGTGTTGAAGGATTTAATATTTGCTTTCCAAGAGCCCTGGTGCCAGGGACTTTCACTGATACACTCCTGGGAAAAAAATAAAGACGTGAGAGGGACTTAGCCACAGTGAATTCATTTTCATAGAGGTTAATTTTCAAGAGGGAAGGCTCTGAACTCTCCTTTGGGCTCTTTTAATATTTGTAGAGCTTTATGAGGATGAAAGGCTGTGTAAGTGCTCAGTGTTACAGTTCGCAGAGACAGCAGATGACATGCCGCTACCCTACAGTAAGCCAATGTGCCACTGACAAGTCTATTACGAGTAAGGTCTGGCTGTGGCTCATTGCATTCAGCATCTTTTTACAAAGGGTAAAGTGTTTTAAAGAATTTTGTGGGAGAGCTGTGAAAAAATGATTGCACCAATTTCTTTGCTCTGCACCAAAGACAACGCTAGCATCAAAGTAGCTGACCTCCTCCAAAGCAGTTGTTATTTAAGGCCAGAAATGGTAAAATCTGGCCTTGCAATCAAATCCAATGTGGTATTTAGACTGCAAAACCCTTTGAGAAAGGTCCTCTGGATCAGGAAGAGCAAGACCCTGAGTGGTTTAAGCACTATAACTGGATGGGTGTGTATCAGAAATACATAGGATTGTTGCTGGGAATCCTGAAAGGCAAATTGGCACATCTCAGGTTAACAAAGGTTAGCAAAATATTAGATGTATTCCAGGGATTGGAAAGATCAATAATTAAATGTGTGGTGAAACACTGACAGGTGAGAACTGGGTACATCATGTCCTGGCAGGAGCAGGGGCTGTAGAGAAGGAGGAGGTGGGGACAGGTAATGCAGCCCATTGCAGCATTTGAACTGCTCCCTCTTCCTGGCTGGCTGGAGGTTGGCTGGGCTGTTTTTTGCACCAAAATTATATTATAAGCCAAATTATATTATATAATATTATATATTCTCCTAACTATGTAGCTCCTTATGTTTTCCTGCTCATAAAGTTTCTCTGTATTAATCCAATGAATGCTGCTGGATTTCAAGGCACTAGTAATCGTGGAAAGGGTTGTGACAAGCTTGAGGCTTGCTAGCTGCAGCTGTACTGGCTGAAAAGGGCATCTCCATCTCTCTGCCATCCCCTCTCCAGACTGAGTTTAAAAATGTATAAGAGCTGTGTTGTCTCACTTTCAGTGATGCAGGCAAAGGAGGGATTACATGAGCTGATCATCCTGTGGGTGGGAGAGGGGAGGAAGGGGAGTGAGCTGGGGCGAGTAGCAAGTGTGGAGAGTATAACCCTGTTCATTTACCACAGTGGCATCCAAAACACAGTGTGTGATCACACTGTGTTTAGGAGCAGAAAGTCTTTGTCATTTATGCAAAAGGAGGATCCATATTATTGCTGCTGACCAATATTCATTGAGTTGCAATCAAAATCAATGTAAGAAAAAAAATCAATGAATTTGGTGCTATCGGAGAAAAACCTTAAATGATTGTAGACTATGTGGGAAACCAGTTCTTGATTGTCTGTGGTACATACATGGGGACCCCATCCTGCAATACTCCAATGCCTCACAGTAAGCTATACATATTCTCTTGCAGTTGGCTCTGTAGCAGAGCCGATATCTTCTAGCCTTATTTTACAGATGAAATCTAATGGCAGATGTGATTGGTTTATGTGTATCCAGTTGCAGTTCAGAGAGGATTGTTCCCATCTGCTTCTGAAAAAATGGCCATTTGATCCCCCTGTGTAATGATATTCCCATGCTCCTGGGCTGAGCTGGCGATACGTGTTACTATGGGGTTCCTACTCGCAGCTGAGATTCCTGCCCATGCGATGGAGAGCACTACCAGCTGGGCCCCTCTCCTACTCCAGCCTGCAGAGCTGCATCTTCCCAGCACGTTGTCAGAACAAGGTTCGGAGTTTCCTCAGGACCTTTTATTTGGGTTGATTATGGCGGATTTCTTAATGATGGAAAAAAATGACATCTTGAGTCTGAGGGAGATGGAAGGGGAAAGGGTTTTACAAAGGATTTGATGTTGGTCTGGTTTAGTTTCCATTGAAATGGGTGGAGTTTCTGCTACTGGTTGAAATGAGAGTGGACTTAGACTGGTCTCTGAAAGTCTTACCCTTGTTTTTTCATCTGTTGTTATGGTGTATGTCCTTGAGGTTTCCAAAACTGTAGTGTGAAAGTCTGCACCCAGGCGAGAGTCTGGGTTGGAGCCATGAAACCAGGCTTTAGAGATGGATTTCTCTGGTGGCGACGTGACTGAGCACTGCATTCTCCAATGTATTGGAGCTGCCTGCAGTCAATACACAGATGTAAGCCAAGAGGTACAGGCAAAGGTGATCAATTTTTGGCTTGTAGGTCTAAACCAAGCATCTTAGGGCAAGTTTGCAATTTCACAAGACGCTTGACTCCTGTTAAACTATTACTATGTTAGTTTTCATTTGAACAAAAACTTGAACTACTTCTACCCTGATCCTGACCATTTTTAGGACAAATTCTGAATTCTTTCAGAGTTTATCTATTTTTAATTCAAACAGATTTTAATTTTCACCTTCAGAGTGAGGAAAATAAACCTGGCTGGAGTTCCTAGGGAAATCCTGAATGACTGAAGCTTCTTCAAAGCTTTGATTTTTTGTTACATTTCCCTGCATAGCTGCTTTTTAGCTTCAGCCATGCGAATGTCCCCATGATTAACATTAACCTCCATGCTGGGCCCTGATGGATGGCATCTCCTCACGGTCTCCCCACCACCCTCGGTGCTGTGCCATGGTTTTTGCCTGTCCAGAGATGTGTTGTGCCCCAGGCACCATCATCACCTCTGAGCCGTGGAGGAGCGGTTTTGTGCCAGTCCCTCTCGGTCCCAAGGTTTGGGCAGCCCCATCACTGCGTGGGAGTGGTTAAGCAAAGCATGTGAGGATTTGTGTGCTTGGGGGCTACTGAAACACCTCACTTGGATGGGAAGATGTTTGGAATATCTACCATAAAATAATCCTAGTGTTCCCTGAGCCCTCCATCTAAGGGGATAGGTAGTAACTTTGTACCTCGCACCTCCTCATTAGGGGATTAATTAGCTGTGCTTTTAAAGATATGTTGACAGTCTTGAGGTCTTCGTCTCTAATTATTATGACCTCACTGTTTTATCTCAAATGTTTCACCTCTAGAATTGGGCAGCATTTTCCCACCTTTGGGCAATTTCAATATCAAAGCTGTTATTTTCACTCAACGTTATGGCCTGATATAATTTCTTCCTCTACTTCTGCAAAAGAGGAAAATTGACATCTCAGTTTCTCAGCCTCCTACGCAGGGTAGCACAGTATTTGCCTTTTATTCCCAGAGTAGCAGAGTTAGTTAGCAGTGGTAAAATCTGGTCCTGTTCTCTGTTACTGGTGAAGTAATAAAAATAAAACGATAGAGGAAATTGTTTGCTCATTTGTTGTTATTTTGCCTTTAGGATTAAGTGATGTGCTACTGAAACTGGAGACTTAATGATGGCTCATTGTGTCTCCATTATTGGATGTTGCCTTTTGAATCAATCTCTAGGTCTTTGAGCTAATTATTTTGAGGAGGTATGATGGTGCATAAGTGCTCCCTCCCTTCCCCCATGCTGGCATGGCCTATGGGGAGGGAAAGGACTTTTACACAAAGTCTGATATAAATGCTGACCCTGTCTGAGTAAGTTAAGAAGGAGCTGGAATTACTGATAGGAGTGTTGGACTTCATAATCTGAACAAGAATGAACATTCAGATAAGAAGTGCTTTGGATAGTGCATAGGTGAATCCATAGTGAAATTTTAATTATGCCCTTTTGTGACTAAGCCTAAACTGGTGCCTTAACAACTTTCTAATCAGTAAGGCTACATGAAATGGTGTTAAATAATGTTAGCATTTTGTCACTAACATTTCTAGGAGCAAGGCTACTCTGTGTCAGTTGTCCGTGAGAAGCACACTGTCTTGTTTTCCGCTTTGCTCCAGCTCCCTCTGATGCCGTCGGGAAGGTGCTCGCCCACCAGAGCGGGAGCTGACTCTGCCGTGGGCAGGCGGCTGCAGCCATGGTGGGCACATGAGCTGCTGTCGTGATTTCGAGAGCAGCAGGGTCGATTCAGACCGTCAGAAGTCCAGGGGAACACAAGCTCCCAACGCAATCGGGAGAATTGGGGTCTGCATCTGAATTTTCTTGTTATGGGTGCCTGGTTTAGATTTTGCAGCTATTTGTCTTCTCTGACTGTATAGGGTAATGGATGGGGATGAAACCTGCATTACTGTCTGGAAGTTAAGCAGCCTATAAATAATTGTGCCTTGCTTCTGAGTTTTCCCCATTTCTGACAGTGAGGCATAACACAATATGCTGCAGCCCTTAACCATTGGTGTATTAGGACATCAACAAACCTATGTGTGCACATATACTTGTATCTTGTAATACCTGTGTCCTATGAAAAAGGGCTTTTAAAGAGTATGCTTTTAAAGTATTAGAGATGCAGAGATTTAAGTGGGAGGCCCAGTGGTTCTTTCAAAGCCACGCAACAGCTCAAGCTGGTGGCAGAAGGAGGATCAGGAGCTGTAAGCCCTGTTCCCAGTGCTTGCTCTAAACACTAATGAACATGCCTTTTCCTAATGCAAAGCCAAAGCCTAAAGTCTGTGTTGTGAAATATCCAAGAGAGTGAAACTCAGGATCTTTATAGGCCAGTTATCTTCAACCCTCCCAGACATTTAATACAGAGTCACAGTCCTGACTCACTCTTCTATACCATTATGAGTAATCAAGCTGGTGAAATGATGGAAATATCTCTGATTACTTATAGCAGTTTCTCGTGTTCAGGGAAAAACATACAACTAATGTACAACTTAAGGTGACTACCAAAACTGCCTACAGGCCAAAGAGCAACAGCATTCATTCTTAGATGTACATTTTCATTGTACTTACGCATCACAGAACTCCTCAGGAAGAAAAAGAAAACCATGCAGTTGATGAGATGGGATATTGGAGAAAAGTGGGTGGAAAATGAGTCAGTGACTCTCTAGTTGTTATGGTACCCAGATGTACATGTTGTGGACAGGTCTAGTAGTTTCCTTTGGATACATACTCATGAGTAATTCCCTATTCCCTTCTGCCATGCAGAAAAGAGCATCTGCACTCTCATTTATTATTTATCTATGAGCAATGTTTTTCATTTAATTAGAAATGTCAAGGTAAAATGATCTTTTCTGGGAATAGAAATGGCTCTTGTACGTAAAGGGTAACGTGTGCTTGGAAAACATTAATACATTTTCGTTAGTGAATATCATGTTAAAACTAGTGTACTGCACCAAGCTTTGTAGAAATAATGTTTTGGAAGAGATGATAAAATTTGATAAAAAACCCTGTTATTTTTGGTCGAACTAAGCAGTCATCTATTGGTAATTAAAGCACATTCTTTTTATGTGGTATAGTATCATCCCTGTATGTTATAAAGCTCTCTGATTGTGGATGTACATGAAGTGTAATGTGTAGGAAGAGACGCACTGCTCTATCATGCCTATGCTTTGCACTTATCCCTGTTTCACATTTGGTCACTTCTCAGTTTGCTGTGTTGATTGCTATCCATAATTAAATTCTCAGCAGCAAATTCAATTTCTAAATGAATGTGGGGTCGAACATGTTCCTCCTGCATCTTCTTGGATGGTATTACAGAGAAAAGCAAGGCAACATGCAAAAAATGTGAAGTGTCTGTAGTAGGAGGATTCGAGGAGGGAAGCATGGAGTGGGTAAGGATTAGTCCTGCCAGTCGTACAGACCTTAAGAAAAGCGTTCATGAATTCATGGAAAAGGCATCTGTCTTTTCGGGATATGGTCTCCATTCCCTTTCTACAGGCAGCATGGCTCCGGGAGGGTGGATGCTGTGGATGCCAAATCTTTAGTTCCATGACAGAAGTAGTGGAGCAGGGCACTAACAAAAGGGATGTTGTTTTTAGTGTTAAGTGTCATCTGGGGACCGTATCACTTAAGGAAGGATCTGCCCATTCATATTAACCTCAGATGGGATGCTCAGACCCACTTCTATAGACAGACCTTATCACGTGGCTTCCCATTCTTTTACGTGGCCAAAGGGGAGTCCACAGCCTTTAGGTTGTCAGTCTTTGCTAGATAACCCAGTTTCACCATCACTAAATCTTCTAACAATTTTTAAAAAGGAGCAGCTGTAGTAAGATTAACATGTTGGAAAGCATCAGCTGATGAGAAATGGTGTTTTTCGGCAACTCTGGCTCACATGGGTAATTTCTCTGAAGTTAGTGGGATGACTTACTTGAGTAGAGGCCATTAATCATTGCGTCTGGCTCTGTACATCCTTCATGAAGCGTGTGTTGCTAAAGGAAGGTTGCTGCTTCTAAGATGAAGGCACAGATTCAGACTTACTGAGTAGATGGTGTTGTGGGCAATCATTGCCGCTCAGTAGTTTCATCATTTTAGGAAACATGACTCAAGAAATTGTTTCTGTCAAAAATTCCCATTATATTTTTGTTTATATTAGGTTAGATGCTATTGGGTCAGCAGGAAGAGAGTCACCATTAGCCTAGAACCTATGTATGTTCTTGCCATGAATAATAATCTCTGCCCTATTCACTTGTAAGCCAGTGACCAGGTCTTTGATGGATTTGATAGCCTAACTCCACTGATTTCAGTAGTCATAATTTCTTTGGCAGGTTAAAATAATGCAGACAGACTGGGGTATAGTGAAACTGTTACCTACAGGTGTCTAAAAGGAAAATCAGAGCTACGAAAGCCACCCAGTTCAAGTAATATTAATGTTTCTAAATTTTCCCAGACAGTTGCACATGAATTTTCTTCAAGTTGCAATGCATTTTCCATGGTGAGGTATAGGGTGGGAATGGCTGGAAAAGAGTCTGCAGCCTGAGTTATGCTGCTTTTAGCATTTAGTGTTTTTTCTCTGGTGATCTAATTCAGTGGACTTTTTGATATGGGGTGTTGCAACATGCAGTTGATAGCACCGAAAGGATGCTGTCCTACGAGCTGTGTATGCAGCAAGACTTGGAAATTCTTCTTAAGAAAAAAAAGATTGACCAGAGCAAAACTGGACTGCAGAATCTGATCTGATCCTGGTCATGATTTTGGTGGTACCTGAGCGCAGTCGGAGTCCTCTGCTGGGCTGGTAACAGTGCTTTGTGTGCAGCAGTGCCGAGGGCAGAGCGTCGGGGATTTCTCTACAGCATGCCTGTGCTCTTATTGGGACTGGGACTACTGGGGAGTAGCTGAAAAAATCCAGTGGTAGTAAAGGACGTAAGGTTTTTGTTAACATATTACGGACCAGCTAACCAGAGCTCTTCAGAAAAAAGAAATAAAAGCAATGGTATTATCGAAACAGTGGGGATAAAAATATCTGCACTGAGAAAGGTAAACAACCAGATGAAAACATAAAGAGGCATCTCTGACTAGTACGGGAAAAATAGCAAACAAAACCGAGGAATTATATATGTTATATAAAAGAGGTGATGTTGGCTGGTGATGTTGGCCAAAATATATCAAAGAAATGGAGAGAGCTTTTAGACTCCTAGAGAAGAGAGAATAATGTTTACTTTACACTAACTCCTTTACTGATAATGTCTTAAGTATTTTATGATGAAAGGATACTCACCTGTGAAGTACCTTTATGGAAAATAATTAGAAAGTGGCGAAGAGCTTGTACAATAATTGGAAAGGTGATTTGAATCTAGAAAACAAATATTCAATTAATGTCTATGAAGAGTTTGGTACAATAACGAGTAATGGAAAATTCTGAGAAATGGAAAAAAATAATGCTGTACTGTTTTTCAAAAAAAAGCAGTCTTGGCTATCACTGGCCCATAAACCTGACTAGAACAGTGTAACAAATAACAGAGGAGAGAAAATCATTATCTAGCAAATAGCAAAATCATGGATTTCACTGGAACAAATGATGTCAGAAAAATTTCATTGCTTTTTCTGGTAGAGACAAATCAGTAGATGAGGGTGACTACAGCTCATGTTATTTATGTCTGTCCTGTGATAAAGCACTTGCTATCGTATTGCATTGAAACCCATTCATAAAACAAATTCAGCCTGTGCTTTGAATTCTATCGCATGGATTGGTAAGTGGCCGAGGAGCTATAAACAAAGCAAGGACATGTCCAGACAGAGATTCATAGCAGGGTAACCAGTTCACAGAGCAAAAAGCATTTCTATTTAACATTTCCTTTGATAAGGGTAAGTTTCAACTACCCTCAGAAACTGTGTAAATGGTACTAAACTGGTAGGTATAGGAAACACTGAGGAAAAAGGAATAATTCATGGCATGGAGATATTTGATTGCTAAATGTATAACTTAGTGACAGAGCATCTAATAAATTATTTTTACATCCTCAGTGTTTGTTTTATTTTTTGTTTAGGATTTTAGGTGTACACAAAGAAAAATGACATGAAACTCTTCCTTGTTTCTATGCAAGAGAAAGAGTTGGCCATATGCAGTGAATCAACTGGATGTGTCTTAACAGCAGAATAGCATTGCTTTACTCAGAAGGAGACTGAGCCAATGTTGGCCAAATTTGCAATGGAAATCCAATTCTTTCTTACATCCCTTTCAAAGGCTGTTCCTCGACATTTAGACAGCTTTTTGTCCACACGCATGTTTGATAATTTTAATTTTAAAAGTTCCATCTCTCCTGTAAAGGATCCGATACAACATGTACCAGGACATGCAACTGGTAAGAGAGTGTACAGATCCTAGCCCCCAATCCATCAGCCCCCTACAGATACATGCTTAGTTCTGAGGTTAGGCTGGATACTAGAAGAATACTCTATATTTTGGCTTTAAATGGGGGATATGGAAATGCCGACACATGCTGGAGTGCCCTACTGTGTAACTGCAAGTGAGAATGCTCTCCCAAATGGCTCGGTTCCTGCACACTAGCTAATATCTACCAATAATAATAAAAAGACTTTCTAATGACTTCTTGGAGAAGGGAGAATTATATTAACTAGAAAAAATGACTTCCAGTGAATAACTCAAGTATCGGTAGTAAAAATAATCTAAAAGATGTGTTCAGTGGAAAGCAGAAACCTGGAAATCGGGAATGTCTAAAGAGATCCAGGGATACAGGGTGACAACATAACAGACTAAATTTTTCAAGTAGCATAGTGAAAAAGATCAATCTGCTGACAGAAAGTGCCAGTCTGTCTCCTGGTGGCTTTTTCTGAAGAAATAATAAGATACCAGTGATGAAGGGTGTAAATAAATAGCTTAGGGAAAAATTCAATTCAAATTCAAATTTAATTCAAACTCAATTCAAATTAAATTCAAAAATTCAATTCAAATTCAAATAGATTGTAAGTGGTTGTAATGGAGAGGGAAAATGTGACATCAGTTTTATTCTGCTGTTTATGGCCCCCTGAGCACTGAGTTGAAGCTGATCTGCCTGAAATACCAACAGCATGAGATGAGGACTTCTCACTTCTAACAGGGTGACTGATTTGAGATGACCGGGGTGACCGGGACTGGTTCCTGGACTCCTGGGTCCATCTCTACATCCTGTGGTGGCAGCGATGGAGGCTTTCCAAGGCTCTTCTTTTCCCTGGGCAGCAAAGGTGTGGCATAAAAATATTTTCCTGGGAAGCTGGGGTGGATTTAGACTTTCTAAATGAAATACAAGTGTCCTAAGGGACACTGCTGATGGAACTGCCACCTTTTAAAAACCCTTGCAAATGCAGGTAAGAAAGACAATTACTGAAACAATCTTGACACAGCTTTTAACTATTTTTCACGTTGCCTTATGCATATGTTGCAGCTGTATGTGCCGTGGTGGATCCAGGGCGCCGGGAGCCTGTCATGGCTGGCATGAAGGGTGCATCCATTTAGGTCCAGCTCTGATAGCACCTTGTGTTGCTAAGGCTGCTTGGGGGCTGAAAGCTTTGTCCCCTCCCGACATACAGCTCCCGCCAGTGTCTGAAGCCAGAAAGACTTTAATGAGTCTGCCTTTCACAATAGTGGAGATGAAGGGCCAATTATAGATGGTGTTTTGGTTTCAGGATCATTAAATTCATCAAGAAAATGCATCCTAGTTCCTGTGAGGATGTTGTGTTTTGCAGCCGAAGAGACTGTTCTACCTGCTGCCTTTGTCCACTGCCCAGAAACAGTGAGAAAAGCTGAAAAAAAAAAAAAAATCCTGTTGGAGGAAAAACAGCTCAATGTAGATGTCAGTATTGTAAGATGAGGCCAACCATGAATGTGGTCTGTTCTGTTGACTTCATATAACCATGCTGCAATATTATCTGCCTGTGTCTAGTTTACTCTATGAATGTATAACATCATAGCTAATATATTTCTTTCTAATGTATTCCTTACAGTTAAAACAACCCTCTACCTCCTCTTTGGCAGCGATGACCTTGCCTTCTGTGTCCATCTTAGTTCTTATTTCTTCCTTCTCCTTATAATCCTTCCATTCATCTCCTTTCTCTACTAGCCTTCTGCTTCCTCCCCTGCTATAGCACAGTCGGGTTTAGAAATGATTTTATGAACTGAACTTTACAGAGATAAAGAGCCAGCTCCTGCAAGTCATCTGTACATAAAAGACCAATTAACCTTGAAAATCAGTCCTGAAGGAAGCTGGGGAAGATTTCTGCTATTCATAAGTATATGGGTTTTTTTTTTCCCCTCTTCTCTTTGAAATGTGCCATTGGATCAAACTGTAAGGAAACTCCATTGACTTCAGTGGTGCAAATGAAATTGCATTTTGATACTGAGTTTGACTCAGTAGCTTCCTTTGAAGAATGCATGTTCTAGGAAAAAAGCACTGTGACAAGTTGTAGCTTCAGTAAAGATGTAGCAGGGTGACTTTGGACCAAAGAAATTTCTTTTAATCAAGACAGTTGTAGAAATCTTTGTGATTTAACAGTTTTCACTGCTTGCTCTTTGGAGCAGAAATTTAGTTTTGTGAAGTTGGACGTAAATGCATTAGGGGTCATTTTACAGACTGTTACTGTAGATAGAAGCTATCAAAATAGAGCAAGTAATTTCTTTAAAGAACAAGAACATAGGCAACAAAGATAGAGAAAGACAAATATTGGCAAACAGATTCTGTTCTGTTGAAGGATAACTTGGTGATAATACCAAAGATTTAAATGAAAAGCGGTTTCTAGATGTGAGGTGAAACCTTTATGTTTATACTCAAGCTATGAAATACATTGGAAGCTCCCTTGCTTTCTTAGAGCATTACATTTACAGAGCATTTACTTTTTTTAATGTACAAATGTGCTATATATAGATACCCTTGATTTCAGTGAACAATTGACTCTTGTTTTAGAGAACACTTTCACCAGTCTAAATAAGATCTCAAGTCTGACATGCTACAAGTTGGGAATTGTATTGAATTTACCATTTTCTCTCCCTTTAGCTTTTACAAGACTTTATTACAGTCAAGCTAAAGGAACAGAATTATCATTTGCTTATTGAATCATACTTCGGAGTTTAAAAAAAATCACATTAGGGAAATCCAAGGAAGGAAACTCTTACTACTAACAGGAAACTGATAAGAAACCACAAGTGAAGCCAAGTTGGACTAGGAGCCTGGAAATTTATAGATATTTGCAAATTGCAGTGTGGCAATCCTGAAAAGCATTGAAGTTGTCCTTGAAGTCGATAAGAAATGTGAAAGCTTCTGTCCTCAGCTGAACTTCAGGACAGTTTTGAGCTCTCAAGCAAATATTTTTGGGTTTTTATTTAAAAAAAGTCTGAAATGCAAATCACCCTCAACTTATACTGAAGGAGGGTGGATTCAAAGTGTGCTGAAGGCAGGGGAAGTTTTTCCACTGAATTCAGGCGTTTCTTGAACTGCTCTGTGTCCTCCCTTCCCTCCATCTCTCACTTACAACCCGTGCTCTCATTTCTGTAGCTGTGTCGTAGCTTCTTCACGATGAAAACACAGAGCTGCTCTTTTTACAGCTGGCTTTGCAACAGTGTCATAAGATGCTCTAAAACTAAAATACATTAAAATTATGAGGATATATGAGCAGTTTCAAGCTATAATAAACCTTGTCTTCAGTCTGTCCTTATATGTGTAGTCATGCTGTGTATTCCCAGCTAGACAAAGGAGTAAGGTTGCATGATAGACCTGAAGACTTTTATAATTTGGATAGCATAAAAATACTGTGAAATCAATGAAGATCATGTTGCTATTAAACCTTTTCACCAGGGCATTTCAGGAACAGTGAATGGGGATGGAGTTTCTCTCCTCCTCTTCACCCCTCTTGCCCCAGTTGTGTGATTCCCCTTGGAGCTAGTTCCTGCCCCAGAGGGATTTCTTCTTGTGGGGTGAGGTGGGGAGAAATGGGTCCCACTGGTCCCTTTTCTCTTGCTCTCCAGGGGTGTGGACACCCCTGTCCCAGACACCGTAATGATAATCTCTTGGGGCTTATATTCCTCTTGTCCCTTACTAATGCCATATACACAAAGTCTTTGCTCCATGTTTCAGTGGGAAGGAGGTTGCTGTAGACTGGGAAGGAAAGGAGGCTGTGGCGTGGCAGGACTTCTGGTTTCTTGGTGGGTGCAGGACACGCTCAGCATCGCACAGAGTTACGGGTGATCCAGCCCTTTCCCTTTTGCACCTGAAGACGGTTCCCTGTGGATGCTAGTGCTGGGGGGTTGCTATAAATGTTTGGACAACCTTCCCCATACTTGTCACTTTACAGCTGATGATCGTTGCAGCTACATCTTGGTCCCCATATGTTCACATCAACTCCTGTTGACATTAATAGCAATATATGCCAGCTGAGGGGCTTGTAAGGAATGACATCCTCGCGGTGTGTGAGTGGGCACGGTAGGTACGAGCCCCTCCGATGGTGCGATGCCGTAACCTTCATCTCAGCTCTGGGTTGCTGGGATACAGAGCACCAAAGTGACAGATACAGGCGGCTATTAATTACCGATTTCCCCATCAGCAGACAACAACTGCCACCTTTCAGGGCAATCCGCTCTGCTTTTCTTTGTGGCTCCACCTCTGTTGAAAGCCCAGCTGAAATCTGGGCTGGGCGATTTGTCCTCTTCAGATCTACATTTAAAATATTTTTTTCTGTGTGGAGAACTTTCCTTTTAAAAGAGATTTTTCCTTCTCTCATTTGATTTCTTTGTCCACACTAGATTTATAGTTTCACAGAGCAGGGGTACTGCTGTCAGCTTTGCTCTGCTCACGTTGGCTTACTTAGAACTCCAGAAATATGACAGATGCAGTCAGACAGAGAAGAGCAAAGCATGAGCTGCTTCTCCAGCAAAGCAGAGGACTCTTCCAGCCACTTAAGAAACAAATAACACACGTTTTATCAAACAATGTTTTTCTGTTGAGAGATAATACATTTTTTTCTTACTAATTGATGGGAATGCCAAATTTCCACTGGCAGGAGGACCAGTGGATCAAATCCCAGGCGCCCTTTCAGAGTTTCATCCTTTAAAGGGTGGAGCTTTCTTACACCGTGGAAGTGAAGAGAGTTTGGAGTATTGTATGGTTTGGTCCTGAGCAAGACTTTTTTTTTTTTGGTTGGCCTGCTTGAAATTGGTTGAAAGATAGTTACTGACTTAGTGGATTTGGATGGTGGCCCTTTTCTGAGTCAGATAAAAGCTGAACTTCTCTGGAACCAGCTGTTTCCCTGCTCAGCAAAAGCACTGGAAGCTCGGAAGAAGCGTGCTCCAGTTCATTATGGAAGTCAAGCTTCATTTTTTAACTAAAAAGTGAAAAAGAAATCTGGAAAAGACAACATTAGATGTGAAGAGTTTGTCTACTTGGAGGTTAAAGTATTCTGTACCATTTGAGTGAAAAAGTGGATATTCTATACATAAAATGATTGACGAGGACATGTGGACAATACAGATTTTCTAAAATGGTTCCATTTGAAAAGTTTACAAAAATGTGGTCACTTCCCACAAAATATCTCACAAACTGATGCTTTTCCAAACAGCAATTTTTCAGCCAGAAGCTCCCAGCCAGTTCCCATCCATACATACTGACCTTTCTGAGCCAGAGCTTCTGCCGTGGTGTAAGGCCAGATGAGGTCCTCCTGGATAAGAAACTTGCCCTGCTGTGGTCTGGAGCATCTCGGCGGCAGCAGCAGGAGCCCTGGGGGGCTCCTGGGCCCTGGGAGAGCATCTTCCTGAGCCCTGCCATCACTGTATCCCTGTTTTGGTAGGAGGACAGGAGAGGGTCTGTGTATCCTGGATGTATTTATGGAGTAAGAAGATGTTCTTTGAGGGGTAATCATTGTCTCTGGTAAATACTAAGCACCTCCTCTCCTAAGTTTAAAAACGATTATGTTTTCTGTAGTTCTCCCCCTGCTCCTATTCCCAGAATGATTTATTTTCTGCCTTTTCATGTGTTGCCTCTTAGCATTAAGCTTACAAATGTGCTGTGTTTGTGCTGAATATAATCTATTTAATAGAAAATGATTGCCTGAGGCTACAGATCTTAACCAAGCATTAGGCAGACCTAATTCAGCCATGGTGCCTTTTGGCCTGCAAAAGCCAGTTGTTTTTTTTTATTTCCCCTTTCCTGGCTGCATAAACCTTCAGAGGATCCTTAGTCATGTGTTAAAGCTTGTTTGGCCTGAGGAGTTAATCCTTTCTAAGACAAGTCTTTTCTCTCTCACATGCATGAGTTATTCACGAAAGCATGGTCTAAACCAGGAGAGTTTTCTTTAGAAACTTATGGCCTTCTGCTAAGGAAATTACATTATTCACCTAAAGAAGAGACCACCAAAGCTGCCGTCTTTAACATTTTCCTTATATATCATAACCTTAATTTAGACCTATCTCTGTCTTTGCTTTGGAAAATTAAATTGTTTAATTGCTGGAAATTTGATTCTCTCTCTAAAACAGGGGCACAGACTCCTCGGCCTAATCTTCCTGCATCTACCCCCCAACCTGAGCTCCAGTGGTTGAGAACTACTATGCATTCCCTGACTTTTAGTAGGGTTTGATATGACAATAAGTCTGCGCCTCCCTCTCTTTCCTGCCTGAATTTCTGCTCATAAAAAAAATTTTTTAGCTGTTTGGGCTCACATTTATTTCCATGAATTCACTCTGGTTCATCAGGACTTCACGGGGAGGCTGTGACTGAACGTGCTTATAAAAGAGCACCTTTTTTTTCTTGGGATGAAAGGATTATGGTTATGTGAACTGCAATATTGAATAATGAGACCATTTGTAACAGGAAGAATTATATCTGAGATCCTTCTAAGTAAAAGGACGAACTTTGCTTGCATGCAAGTACTAGAAAACCTTTGTACTTTTATGATTACCCGATTACATAAAAAATTTTCCTCTCCAAGCCACCCAGTTAGAGCTGTATTAAATCCATGAGCTCCAGACACAAGTAATTACATGGCAAACACCCCAACTGTGTGAGCAAATGCGCGAGCACCCTTCTGCTAGAGAGCCTGTATAGCCCTACAATCCTCTTTGTGACCCCCAAATACAGCTCTGTGGGCAACTTCTTCCCTTTCAGCTCTGCGTACAGCCTCATGGTTCGCCTTCCCCAGCCCCATGTGTGTCTGCCTCCAAGCCTTCCAACCATCCTACCCCCTACACCGAAGCACAGCCCACAATATCAGTTATGTCTGGTTTTGCCAAGCACGTTGCTCTCTGCTTGTTGCCAAATGGCAGCAGAGATTTAAGTGTTCAGCTGCTAATTCACATTCTGCACTACACAGGGTGTCTTCAGATGGTTTACCCCTGTGGGAGCTCTGTTACCGCCCAGGACCCACGTGGGTGAAGCATCTGTGAGTGGAAATATCCTAAATCAGCTGAGTGGTTGGCTGTGCCTTGCAAGCTGTGGGTTTCTCACTACTAACCCGAAGGTGGGACCTTGCTCGGCGATGAGTTTCCCATGGGCAAAGAAAGACACCAAAAAGCTGCTTTCTACTTCTGTCTACCATCATCTAACATGATATAGCTTAAGATTGGGTAGCATGTGGTCAGAGAAGAAAAAATTAGTTAGAACTTGATTATGCACACGGTAGCATCATTCACACCATTTTTCCTTCCTTAAAAACCATGCTGAGTGTGTAAGTGCAATGGCCTTGTACAAACAGCTGTTAGTCAGCTATATTATTACTATTTCAAAATATAGAGGCTTGTTCTCTGTGCAGGATGCGGGAATGGCAATTAATGGTCCAGTTACACCCACTTCTGTCTACAAAATTTAGGTCCTGGCTCTTCAGAGTGTTTCTCCATTTGGGATCGCTTACACTGGGAGCCAGCATGCGGATGCATGGCTCCTGGCAGCCGAGGGGCTGTGGGCAGAACCAAGCCACTGGCACTTATGAGTTGCTTGTGGCCAGGGGATTATGAGGACAGGAACTGGCTGCCTGTCCGCGGCGTGCCAGGTCTCATTGCACAGCCGTGGCGAATGGGGGAGAAGAAGAGGGGTCAGGATGTGCACCGTTATCCTCCAGCGTGGACTTGTCACCACCCTCAGGGAATGAAGAACATTTTCTCTGTCCTTTCTGTGAGTGGGACAAGGACATCTCCCACTCCGTTGCAATGGTAAGGTTTGGTGAGGCACCTCCCAAACCCACGAGAGGAGTGGTTTTGGTTGCACCTCCATGTTGTGCACTGTCAGGATATGCCTCTTCACCAGGTACCTTCTGCAAAGCACTTCCCTGCTTTAAACCCAAAGATAATCCTGGGATTACACCTTCTCCCTCCACTCTACAGGGCATCCATCACCCACCATTGCTATCACATAGCCCCGTGGTCTCCACGAGGAGGATGTGGCCCTTGTCATAGACAGCACCAGGCTGTTCCCAGGGAATGCTCATGCCTTACCATGCCTGAACCCATCTGCATCCCCCAGTGACTCTGCTTCCTGGCCACGGCTTTCACACCAAGCAAACAGCCTTGTTGCTCTGCCAGCGTGGGAAAAAAACCATCTTAGCTCCTCCTCTGCTCTCCGCTGGCCTGACTTCTGCATGCGCCGCTGCTTGCTGATGGCCCTGCCATTCCTCATATG
This sequence comes from Gymnogyps californianus, assembly GCF_018139145.2. NCBI lineage: Eukaryota > Metazoa > Chordata > Aves > Accipitriformes > Cathartidae > Gymnogyps > Gymnogyps californianus. The sequence goes on along the minus strand of NC_059471.1, from coordinate 210,614,041 downwards.
CATTTTTATCCATAAGGGTCAATTAAATCACTAATGCCATCATCTGTCTGCCCAGGATGACTCCCAAGCACCTAACATTTTGCTGCGTAATAACGCAGAGGCACTTACTTCTTTGAAGCTGTCTCCGTCAATCACTGTAATGTATTTGCACAGCGAAAGGTATTTGGAATTAATGTGGCCCAAATCACGGCTATTGATTTAGCCCTCCTTTCTGTTTGACACTGTTTATGTTTTTTAACGAGGACACGTCGGCCATGCAGTTCACATTGCGCTGAATCATCGTTCATAAATCAGCAGGTCAGGTTGGTTTTTTATTTTAATCTCCCTGTCTGGCAGAGTGGGGATAGTGGTGCTTCGGGGGCAGCTCAGCCGCAAAGGGATCGGTCACTCCTGGGTTTAATTTTGCCGTGATTTACTGCAGCATCACACAGTAAAAAAAAAAAAAGCAAAGCAAACGCCCAAGCTCGGGCAGATGGCCTGTGCTGGTAATCCTTCATCGTAATGGCTCCTGACAGAGCAGCTGTGGTTCAAAGCTAGTCAGGGTTTTCCGTCAGAGACAACAGTTTTCCTGGGATATGAAACTTGGCTGTAGCAGTTTGCTTCACTCGAGCATCTCTCATACAAAAGAACAACACAGAAGAGGGAATTACTCTTTTGGAAAGGGAAGAGATTGAGAATCTGCTGGCACGTGACTTTTAGTCTCTGCCTATGCTTATGTATTTTTAAAAAAATGTCTCAGCCTTTAAATTGTGGTGTTGGAAAACTTTCGTAGAGGCTGGAGGTGAAAGCCTACAAAAGCAAAACAGCTTCAAATGGTCACAGATCTTCATAAGAGACCAACACGGAGGCAACAGTGAATTAGGGAGTCTGGGATTGCTAATGGAGGATTTGATTTAGCACTTTATTCCTTCTCTTTGTGAATCCCATGGACGTAAAGTTATTTTTTTCTGCAGGAAACCCCCAGGAGCTTCGCTGACTTTGTCATCTCTTGTGTTGGATTTTCCAGTCCTGCCTGAGGCGTCAGGCAGGTAGAAAGGCTGTAATTGAAATTTGCTGCGTTCGGTTCTGTGTCTGCACGTATGTGTGCGAAATACTCAGCCAGTGGCGGAGGATTCATAATTATTTCTCTATCTCTGTGCCCAGCAGTGCACAGTTGTATGTTGATTTGCTGTAGTCGAGATGAGCAGACTAATTACGACGTTCCATTGTGAACACTGAACTATGGCATTAGACAGACAGTTGTCTGGTGTGTGACAAATTGTGAATAAATAGGACAGGACGTTGCACAGAGAAAGGCACGTGGAAGGTAGCAGGTTGGAAAGGCATGGAGCAGCTTTGGCTGACTTGGCAGGGCTGCTCCATCCCTGGAGTCTCCCTGAGTGCTGCAGGAGACTCTTAAGGCATGTTGACTGCGGTTATCTCTGCATTGGGTGTTACGACGAATTAGTACTGATGGTGTCTCTGTCTGACACAATAAAGCTTTGGCTGGGTTCTCTCCAGCTCACGTGGAACTGCCATACAGGTTGTGCTGTAGCTGTATTCTGAGTCCTGACAAATTTTTAAGTCTGCAGTATTTTAAATGAGTGAAATGAGAGAAAAATGTCCACTGGGTTGGTTTTGTGGTTTTTTTTTTCTTAGAAGAGAATGTTCTGGTGGATGGGATTTGAAGTCTTCCACATTAAAAAGAATGTTTTCTAATGCATTTTGACAAGCATGCTTTTAGCTGGAAAGCAAGCCATCTCCTGTTGAGTTGATATTTCAGAATGAAATATCCTTTGCTTTTCAACTGAGAAAACTCCACAACTCAAACAATCCTCCCTCCTCCCCTGCCTCCTTCCAGCCTTCAGGGTGAATGACTTTGACATCCTGAGTGGTTTCATCTTAAAGACCCTCAGGTGGCAGAGACTCCTCTGAGATGACATGTACCATCCTCTGGAGGCCCTACCTCTCTCCTTGGACAGTGAAGGGAGACATTTAGACTCATTCAAATGAGGACAGCAAACTTCCAGACTCCAAACTTGAGGCAGATTTGATATACTGTTGAAATAGGTACAGTTTGCGGAGAAAAATGGAAACATAATCATGCTATGCCTGTGCTTAATTCTGATTTTCAGAGCCAATTATGAATGCATTTGGTTGCCCACTGCAAGGTACAAACATGTCATGCCCATATGACAGCCCTTAATTTCCACTTGTCCCTCCTTAAATGTTGAATCTTGCTTAAAACTTCAATTCTTGCAAAGTACACTGTGGTCAGTGATGGGAAGATGCTGTGGAAACCCATGCCAACCTTAGCCTGAGAAATATAGAGTTAACACTATTTGGAAATCAGCTGCTTTATATGCATATTGCCTTTCAGTGTATTATTTTTATGATTTTTTTTTTTTACATCTAGACTACATTAACCTTGTGCTGGCTCCATCACGCTGGCTGACATAAGATGGATGGTGTTGGTGGCCTGGCATAATGGCCCGCACGCCAAGTGCCTTTGAATGGCACCCGCTGCCTTCAAAGGGAGAAGCCTGTTTGCTCAATAAAAGCATGTTTAGCAGTGCTATCTATCTGCCTAATTGGCTGGAGAAGCCCATGCTCCTGATTTTATGTGATGAGCTTTCCTTGGCAAGAAAACAGATGGATTATCAGGAAAGCTTTGCAGAATGACAAAAATGGGGCCAAATGTTCCTATTTTGCTGCTTTTTGGAGCTCTGCTGAGGTGCTGGTTGGGATTGCCATGGTGGGAGCTGCTGCAAGGAGATTTCCTCCCATGGTGAAAGCACCTTGCTTCCACCAGTCCCCACTTCAGATTTAGGATGCTCTTAAGGAGGAGATTGATCCAGTCTTTAGACCCTCAGGAGACCTGCATTCAATTTTCTTGTGTGCCACCTTGTCATAGCACTTGGGGCATGACTCTAAGCTAGTCAAGAGCCCAGCTGCTGTAGTAATAGGTGCCTGGGTAGAGCAAGGCTCTTAAGTACCTTTTGCAAATATGGGCCTAAATACCCTGGGTCTGAACTCAGAATTAAATTGGGGATAACAACACTCGTTTTCCATAGAAAGGTGCTATGAGGCTAAAGACACCAGATAGCCCAAGATGTGCTTCGATATTCTGTGTCATAAGGAAGCAGATGTAAGCTAAACACTGAATTATAAGATTTTTCAGACTCTTATTTCAGATCTCAGATCTAGAAGCTGAGAAGAGCAGTACAGAGCAGGTATTGACATCAGGGCTGTTGTCACCCATTTCAATGGGTGCCACCACTACCTCAGAATTTCACATTTTCCAGTTAGAGTGGGAACACGAACCCCTGCAGACAGATCCTGCTTCGGACACGAATTTGCAGCAAGCTAGGTGAATGTCAATGTGTGTGTCGTGAGCTGGTCAAGAGCTTGTATGCTGAACTTCCAGCATGCTCAGAAAACTTTTGCTTAACAGAGACTGACTTAAGCATGTACTGCGGTCTTTCCTCGTACCCGTGCCTCAGGTGATGCTCCAGTTTTCGGGAGAGGCGTAGGTTTGCTCTGTTCTTATAATTTCAGACTTGCTTTGAATTTTGCCTTTGGTGCTTTTTTGGGTTGACTCCCGTACATTTTAGTGTTAGGGCGTTAGCTGCAACTCCTTCCCCAGCTGCGTGACAAAGACACGGAGCCTGACTATCTGTCGCTGGTGACAGTGGAGCGGCGCGGCGAGCCTGAGCCTTCAGTTCTGTAAATTCCTGTTTATCAACAAGATTCTTCTGCTTTTGGCTCAGAATTAATAATGCTTATTTACTTCCTTACGCGGGGAAAACGCCTGATAAACTCAGAGGGAATCATATGCAAATTCTGCAGCCCCAGGAACAAATATTACGCCTCTTTTAGCTCTGCATGCAATCAAGCCTGTGCAACTCTTTCTGCGCTCTGTTGTGACAGACAGCGCAGTCTTGTTTCTATTTCAGGCCTTGACTGATTGAACTTTTGTTTGCTGGGTTTTGGCTCCGTTGTTCCATGCTACCTGAAGAGGAACTGAGGGAGCAAACAGCTTTCCTGAGCTATTGTTACTGCCCGGGGCAGATCTGAGCAGCTTGGCCGCCCCACGCAGGCGTGAGCAGCGATCCTGAGGGGTGGCCAAGGGGACAGGGACAAGATGGGGAGTTTGGCATCTGCTCTTTGCTGGAGGGATGAGGCTGGTCTGGCTTGGCAAGGCCACAAGGCTAGGAAAATTCTCATCGGCATCTCCAATGTCAAGAGGGAGGGAAGAGGGTTGTCACTGCCCCAGGAAAATGGTTGTAAATTGTTTTTTCTGCTCCGCTTGCTGAAGACTATCTCTGTCCAAATCTTTTGTGGCCTTTTCCCGTGGGAGTTTTGCATAGAAATAGGAAATAGAAATAATGAAAGGGGGAAAAACGATTATGTGGAATTCGTGGGGAAGTATTACTGCAGCTGTTTTAGCTGGAGCTTTAGGTCACAGTCCTTAAAGGAAAGGGAAGAGCCTTTGGTTGCTCCTGATTTACCACACAGGTCTGAATGCCTTTCTGCCTTGTCCTGAGTTATATTTCTGCCCTCCTGTATTTCTGGGGCACCTGTATCCCTTTCAGCTCTCTAAAGACCGGCACTTGTCTCAGGCCAGGTTAAGGTGGTCTGCTGGCAACCGTCTGAATTCAGAGCAGCATGTGCTTCACTTGAAGAGTGATTTTTATCTTACCAGAGTCACAGATTCGTCTCCATGTAGCTGAGGTGAAGCACACACTGAAGCACTCAGGGTGCTATGAATGGGCAGTTGCATTGCCCCTGTGATGTGTTTCCCTCTCAGTGTCCATCAGGATATTTTCTATCCAGCTCTACAGACCTTAGGAGCTCAGATACTTGTTTCCTTGCTATTGGCAATCCCTTGTCAGGCTGATCTGAATCCCTGTGTAGAGGTAATTGGAGTCAAATTTGTGTGTGTGCATATTTGTTGGGGTGCCACAGAGACAGAGGCTGCAGGAGAAAGCACAAAGCTGGAGTAGCGCAGGTGAGGAGAATAGATTTGTAATCGACAGAAAGGAACAGATGGCTTTGGTTGTAATGCCTGTATTTATATTTAATGTTAATATTCCTCCCAGAGCACCAGCACTTCAGTGATATGTAACACAACATAAAAGCATTTAGGGAGAGAGGGGATAAGGGAAATGGGTTTGTCGGATCCTGGGAGAAAATCCAGCCATGGACTTTGCCATGGGTTTCAGTGGGTGTTAGCAAGCAGAGAAGGCAGAAGTTAGCTACAACCCTCTTCTGGAGCACTGTGGGCATTGCTTTGACATGCCCATGCCATAGACCCTGAGGAACCATGATGGGACCCTGGAAGGAAGCGGCGTTTGGGCCCCATGCCCCAACTGCAGTGAGATGTTGCGTTGTGAAAGGAGCAATTTCTCAGAGCATTTTGTTTATTCCAAGATAGGGAAAGACATCAAGCTCCTGCTCTGTCGTCCTTGCTACCCATGTCCTGGCGAGGTCAATCCCATCCTGTCTGGCTCCTTATAGAGTCTCCTCACGCTGGTCCATGGTGGGATTTACTGGCGTGCTTGGAATTGCTTTCTGATTCATTCTGTGAATGCAATTAGTCACCACCGGCACACAGGTGGAAGATGAAAGTTAATTCTGCGGCACCTAATTAGCTGTCATTGCTGGAAGGGTTTGAAAGCAGAGACAAAAAGTTGCAGTTCTGGCTGCATGATCGGAGGGTCTCATGAAGCAGCAGTGAGATACACCAGATTTCACCTGAGACCTATGTGTTACCTTTAATGACCTTTTGTCTTTCTGTTAAAAGATAAACAAGAAGCTTGAGTCTCTGTGGGTGTAAATCAGTGTAGCTCTGCTGCAGACAGTGGAGCTGTACCAAATTTTATCAGCCAAGGAGAGAGGAGCCTGCGGGTTAAATGATGACAGAATTATCCTTGTGTGAGTTCTTGTGTGTGCGTATGAAAATGCACATGCAGGTGTGTACGTGCTCACACACTAGTTAAAAGTGACTGCTTTTTTTATTTGTTTGTATTTAGTGCACCTTGGAGGCTCTACCTAGACAACAGTCATAAATGAAATGTCATCAGATCTTTAACACGTCCCCGACTTGTTAACAAAATAATCGCGTGATTTGTAGTTAAAAAAGCCAATTGAAAGACTCGCTGAGTAATATTCCTTCCAGTCCCCTTACATGTGCATATATTAGAAATCCATCTGATACAAAGCACAGGACAAAAATGATCGATAGCAGGTTACAGTGCTCTTTATTACAACGAATTAATTGATCACGTCTAGCAGATTTTCCTCCCAGCGGAAGCTCTGGGTATTGAACGTGTCTCTCTCATTTCTCTTCTATCCTTGCTGTTGGAAACATGCCAGACAGTTTCATATCATCATTTAAATTTATTTGTGACCTGAGAAAGTTGTGTCACCCTTGAGACAGTTAACCTTCAGCTAAAAAGTTTGGTGACATTGTAGGAGATAGAGGGATGGATATTATAGAAAGTTTTCTGATGAGAAGGTGGAACTCCTCAATCCAGTCCTGCATCAGCAGGTCCCACCTGGAAGCTGCGTTGAAATGTTTTTCCTGATCCTTGAACTACTCTTATTTGACTGGCATCCTATTCTAAAACCAACATACTCCAAAGGTATTAACCAGCACTGTTTTTCATAGTCCTGGGCAGAGAAGCCCAAAAGCAAATGATTGCAGGGAGTATCCCTTCAGCCTAGAGAGGAGACTTCTTGTATCAGATGATGACAGGGAAGTGTTGGTGGAGAAATAGAGTGGGAAACTTCTACTGCTTTCTGTGCCATACTATTTGACAGCTTATGGCCTCTTTCTAGTAGGTGTTTGGCGGCTCTCATATGTGGAATGACCTGTCAGAGACACAGCAACAGGTTATTAACCTGCTGTTTTTACAAGCTCTGTCCTGACAGAAGTGTCCTCTTCGAGGCTCCTGTAACTGGCCTGTTACAGAGTCCTAAATGTAAAGAAAGTAAGTGCTCCAAGCCTTTCATTCTTCTGAAGCTATGCAGACAGTGGGCGACATGCTGTGGAATTACATTAGTTAATTTAGATCTGTTTTGTGGTTTCGCCCTTTGCCTGTAGAGTAAGAAGTCTTACCTGTCTAAGGACTCAGCTTCTGGATTCCACTCCTGACTTGTCTCATAGTTTGACGTTAGGTAAGGGTTAAACCACGACACACTCAAAAATGGTCTGGCTCCCAAAACAATCTACAGAGAAGTGTATCATCTCCAGGTGTCCGAAATGAGATTATACTTGTAGGGCAGGTTAGTGAAGACTTCTTTGAGACTCCACAGCAAGCCAGCAGTTGACCAAGGAGGAGGACTTATGCCTCTGGTCCATACTAACCTGCCTATGCATTATAAAAGAGCCCTAATCCTCCTGTTTGCTAAAGGATTTGAGATCTCCTGCCATTTTTACAAGGTGCCATTTACTGCTTCCATCTCATGTGCTTTACCTGAGATGTGTCTACAGCCCTCACTCCCACATCTCCAAATTACCCAAGTCAAGCTATGGGGGGACAATGGAACAGGGTGGGGGGAGGGTTTAAATCCTACTTTCTCATTTAGGAAAAAATATTTTAGGGCTTAAGATACATGCAGCCATGTATCATCATATCTGAATTTCTTGCTGATGGCTTTCCTGTGAGTTGCTTTATGTAAAGCAGGGAGGGGAAGTATTAAAACAGGAGTCAGCATTTCACCAAAGATGCAGTTAAAACACAAAGTTTATTCTTCAACTCTCTTTTTTTATGGCCTGATTGGCATTAAAAAGTCTCTCTTTCATGAAGATTTGTAAGGCTTTGTTGCTATGAACCAGAATATGCATTTGGAAATTCTGTTGAGTGGCTGTGGAGATATGTATCCCTAGAGACTGTTTTAATTTCCATATTCATGAAACTGTTCTGTGGTGCCTGAGAGAGACCCAAACCCTTGAATAACACAGCTGTGAAACCTGGGAGAGGAGACATCAGGATCAACGCGCACTTTTGCCATCACTTTAACCCAGTCTAAGTCTGCGTGGCCATTAGGTCAGTCCTGTTCCCTGCTTTTCTTCCCCTCTCCATCTTTCCACCTCGGCCACCCATTGCCACTTTCTCCTCTGTGTCCACAGCAGCGCTCACACAGCATGCGATGAACTGGATCAAGGAGCTGTTCTGGCTAAAAACTAGTGTAAAAACATGACTTTATGATGGATCAGGTTCTTCTAAGCTGTAGTGCTAACAGAAGGGAAGAGGAAAAACGTGGGCTGGGGCAGGCAAACGGCCCAATATCCCTTATTAACTTATTAAGCCATCACTGGAGATGCCTCCACACATATAGTTTGTCTGGCTGAAAATACTCTTTTCGAGGGCCATTTTGCACCAACCTGTAGAATTCTGTATTTGGTATCTCCACCCGTGAAATTCAATGGGATGATCTTAAAAGGTAGAAAGGTCTTTGCTTTCTCTAGAGTTTTACTTGCAAGGATGGCAATGGCCATCGCCTGTTATTTAATACTTAAGAGTGATGAGTACCTGAGCTGGTTGACTGTGGCTCATCCTGTTGTCCTTTGAAGTCAATGGCTATCTTTTATTGACTTAGCTGGGCAACAGATGAGGCCCTGGATGAAAGAGCCACTGTTCCACTAAAGACTACTTTTCTCTGTAGCTTGCAAAAATAAATAATCCCAGACACTTTCAAAAATGGCTGGGGTAGGGCTGCACATAGCTTGTTTGTGAAGCTTTATTTAAAAGAAAAATTAATTTCTCACAAAGGGCTGCTGGCTGACCTGACCTTTTCAGACTGAAAATCGTCCCTGAAAGGATAAATAAGATAATGATAATAAAAACTCTCCTAGTCATTACTGGACTGCTGCTGAAAGGGACTTGGCAAAGGCTGAAGAAATGTCAGAGTGAAAAAGCTCACCGTCTCTGCTGAAAGATGATTGTGTCTGACCCCGTCCGGTGCCCCGTGGGGCTGGTGAGATCTCCAGTGATTTCAGCCAGAGGGAGGGTGGCTGAAGGCCAAGAGGAGACGCTGCTCAGAGCACAGCCCTGAAGTTTCATGCAAGTGAGATTGTGTTACATGGGAATGCGCTGTCCTTAACAAACCATATAGTAAATGTATAGCAAGTGCAGTTTCTTGGAAGGACACAGCCAGCCCTTGGTGCCAGCCATGCTCTCTGAATCTGTTTATATGTCGACGTGGTACCTTTTGCACTGCGCTTTTCAACAAATAAACCCTTCACCCCCGCGTATTTCTCCTATCTCTTGTGCTTAGCTTCCTTGATTATGATAACTGTTTCATTAGCTGCCTAATGAATGGTATGTGCACATTAGCATCATTTTATCTAGCTGATAACTATGAGCTTTACCCTGCAAAGCTGTGTAACATCCATCACTCGGGGTTTTCTAAGAGGTTAGGCAAACTTCTGTCAGGAATGGTTTAGGTATGGGGGGCACAAGATGGACTAAATGGCTTCTGAAGTGCCCTTCTAGCCCTGCTATCTCTTACTTTAAAACTCTGCCGTAGTAATAACATGTTATTTCTATGACAAGCATCTCTGGGAGGCTCAGTTAAGAGATGGGTGCCTCTTGGACTATGAGCTGTTCAGAGGCTGCACCAATGCATTCAAAAGTGAAATGGCAGCCCAGCATGTCACAGCTGGCTGAAGAGGTACGAAGGGAAGGACTTGTCTCACCTAACCTCAGAGGCTTGTGTGGAAACGTGTGTGTACAAGCTAGGCTAGCTAGCTCCTCCAGCTCTGGAGGGAGAAACAAATACAGTTCACGTGCCCTGGTCTGAACACCTGAGATGTGCTGGAAGCACCTCCTCTCTCTGCTGACCATCATCCCATGCTGCAGTATGTTGACCAAGGGCAAAGGAGGTCCTTTGACCTGGTTGGCATGAGAGCTCAGTACCTTTCTCATTTCCACTGGGACACAATATTCATCCAAACACTTTTCTATCATCAGCTGTTTTTTTCTAAACATTCTAAGGGTTGTCTCTGTCCTCCTCCTGCTGATGGAGCTGCTCATGGCTCTCTGAACTTACACCATCATTCTGCAGAGATCTGTCCACTGCAGGTCACTCTGCTCACTGGCCTAGGACTAGACATTTATTTTAACACGTTTGGGTTAGAATCCTGGGAATTATGTTTAAACAGGTTATATAAAAACTTACCTAAAATGTCATTTATTCTGATTCCTCACAAATATTGATGATATATTTTTGCTGAATTTTGGCTTTCATTCAGTAAACCTCTTCAGTTCATCTTTAATTTGCAGATGGCTTTGGCAGTGTTTCAACCTCAGCTTCTGGTGGTTGAAACCTGGTGCTTGAATTAGGCTCAAGATGCAAATAGGCTGATTTTCAGAAAGTCTGAATATATGCAGCTGCCTTGTGGTGTTCTAAGTAATGCAATTAGGGCTGGGTTTCTCACTGCCAAAAAAGCTGCAAATGAATTAGGAGTCCGGAAAGAGAAATGCAAGAGAATACACATAAATGTCTTTAGGAATTTGGGGATTTAGGAAGATGGATGGAAATAATTGAAAGTCTGGCTCAAGTTTTCAGCTGAAAAGCAGTCATATAAGTAATTTCAAAGGAGATTAGAGAGGAACGTGTTCACGTTCAGGAGAAGTGTAGAGCTGGGCATTAGGTCTGAATGAGTGATGTGACAAAGCCCTGCTGATGGACAGGTCTGCTGCTCACTCATGGGCTGGGGAAGATAGGAGCACAGAGGGGAAGCAGGGATATTTATTGATGCCAGAGGATATAATTAGAAATAATGAGCGCAGTAAAAGAGGAGGATGGGCTAGAAGCCCATAACTAATAAGCCCGAAACTAATAAGAAATGGGAACTTGCGTCTCCTCTTTCAAAGCCTGAATTAGGAGAAGTGACTGATAGGCAGCCCTTGAAAGCACTGGAGTAGTCTCAAAGTGTTGAAAGTGTAGTCCCTGAGTGTGCTAACGCTACAGAGGCCAAACTTGGGGAAACACAGCCACGCAGAGAGACTGCCGTGTTTCTACATCTGCTGTCTTTTCAGATATCACGTCTTGGTGTACCAGGGAAGTGAAAACGTTGTCTCCTTTTCAGCGTGATTAGTCCGGGGGATCACAAGAAGGCTCAGTGGGGTTGGACTCCCTTATTATCTCCTCCTGTGTTCATTCTTTCCTCAAAGAGGCTTTTATTTGCCTGGGGGTCTTTTTTTTTTTTTTTTTTACAAATACACGGCTAATCCCTGTTGCACATGTAAATATAGATAGCACATAGGTCTGTAAAGATTACGGATGCCCCTTTTGGCAAGCAATATCTTTTAATAGCATTGTGTGCAGTTAATCGGGTTAAGCAAAAGTACCAGTGGAACAAGCAGAGCAAGTTCAGGGAAGGAATAAGTGACAGACCTGTTGAGAGTTGTTGTTTAGTAGTATTGTGGCAGGTAGGGTAGAAGCTTTTTTTTCTTTTTTTTTTGGCTCATTGATGTCTGTGGTTGGAAAACAACATGAGCAGAGCAAGCTGTTAAATTGCAAGAGGCTCTTGCTATTATATTTCACAACAGATATGGTAAGTGTTTATTGCTTCTGGGCTTCATCCATTGTTTTCTGCCCAGATCAAGTGTTCAGTGCATAGGGAACTGGTTGTAAGGGCCTGTGCCCTCTCTGCCCTTCAGTTCCAGTTAAGTAAGTGGGAAGGGCTACAGGGCATCTCCCATCTAGGTGAAAGGAGGGAATGAAAAGATTATTGCAGAAAAATGGGAAAGACACTGAAGTGGGTGTTGCTCTTTGTCATGGAGAAAGCTCAGTTCTACAGGGATTCATCTGGGAGAAAGCTCTCCAGTCAATGGAGAGGAAACCAATACTTCTAGAGTTTCAGAAATGCCCTGAAATAGGCATTGACTTTAAGAGGAGAGGAGCTGTGCCCTGGAAATGCCTGTGTCTGTCAACTGTTGTAAAGGACCGTGAGATGACTAGCTCAGATGTAGAGGTCTACACTGGAGATGTCTAACACTACATGCACTGGGTCTGGGGACCTGGGCAAGAAGGAGCACTCGGTGCCACTTAAAGTCAAGCCAAGGATTGTATGAGAAGAGGTGCAGTGGAGTTAGAGGACACACTGGGGGGGAAATGCCTCGCTGAAATGTTGCTCAGCCAGCTCATGGTGGGCTGGAAGCTGGAGAAGGGCTGCAGGGCAGGAGGTGCCGGTGCCCCCAGGGAGCCAGGAGATGTCTGCTGGAGTTCTGCACAGGATGCATGTGAGGGTGGCAGGCCCACACCATCGATCCCATATCGATGCTTTCTGAACATAGGACGCTGGACAAATTCTGTCATTTTTTTCTCCCCCTGGCAGAGCTGTGACCAGTGCACCATCTCTCTGAAGTCATGTGCATGTACGAGGGCATCTTTTTTGTACACGGTGTCCTTCAAAGAGAGCGTATGTACGTCAGAGACTTTCTTATAACAGCTTTGCATGGTAGTGCAGATGTGATGTCACTAATTCTCCAAGAACAATAAAGCAAAATTCAGCACAGGGTAAAACAAACACGCCTGCCTATTTTTGGTGGCATTTTTCAGGTTACTATTAACCTTTCATTTGAAATTTAATGCTGAGGACTACACATTGATTCTGAGTGGCTTCTTGGAACAGCATCAATTTTCAATTTAGAAAATTGGGGTTTTTTTAAGCTTAACCCTATATGGGGTGTTGTTCATTTTTTCCTGAGAGACACTTTCCTGTGGAAACCTACTCTTTGGGTCTGAAATTCAAACCAGTTTTGCCAAAGCCTAGGAATGATGAGCAATAAAATAGGAAATGTTATAGGAAATAACAGCTGAACTGGGGGAGGGACATGTTTAGAACATTAAGGCCAAGCCCAGAAAAGTAATAAAACAGAATCAGAATTACAGTCAAAAATTAAAACAGTACCATGGCCAAATTTAAAGATACTATATGTCTGGATGATAGTGAGGAAAAAATATTGAAAGCAAAAACAGAGTAATAGCTGGCAACGGATAACATCTGGCAATGGATTTGCCATGAAATTCATTTCAGACAACTGGTGGGTGAAGAAATTTCTCTGTCAGGGAGGAGAAGAAATCCCAACATAATGCAATGGCATTTTTCAGTAAGAGGTAAAGGTGTTGTAAGTGTCCCATGGTGCTGAGGAGGCTCCTCTGTCAGCCTTCTATATTTGGAAGTTCAAATTGCTGAGGCAGATTAGAAGCGCTGAGCCCGGTAAGCCAATGTTAGTGGGCGATTTCCAGTGCCTGCATACATCATGTGTGCTCTGAAGGTGTCAGTGCTGCAGTCAAGGGGTGTTTCCAGCTTGTAGGGATGGACCTGAGCTACGCTGGGTGCTAAGGAGAGTGTCACCATGGCTGCTAAACCAGCTTGAGATGCTGGATCATTTAGCTGAACCAGAGCTCCATGCAGTTATATTCACCCACTATAAGTAGCCAAGCTGGTTACTTTAAAGCTGGCCAGTGGTGCAGCTGAAGTTATGAGCTGCTGTCATGCCTGTGATGCAGCGTGGATATATTCTGGTTATAAAAGAGGGATACAGCTGGGCCCTCAGTGGTTGTTTCTAGGTAAAACTATAGTATAGGGGAGAAGAACTAGAGAAGAGAAGAGAAGAGAAGAGAAGAGAAGAGAAGAGAAGAGAAGAGAAGAGAAGAGAAGAGAAGAGAAGAGAAGAGTGTAGGAAAGCCAAGGCACAGCTGGAGCTGAACTTGGCTAGGGATGTGAAAAATAACAAGAAGCATTTCTTCAGGTACATAGGACAACAAAGGAAGATGAAAGAAACTGTACCCCCCCGATGAGCGAAATGGGAGACCTGGCTACAACTGACATGGAGAAGGCTGAAGTACTCAACAACTTTTTTTGGCTTGGTCTTCACCAGCAAGTGCTCCAGCCACACCACCCAATTCACAGAATCCAAAGGCGGGGACGGGGAGAATGAAGTACTGTCCACCGTAGGAGAAGATCAGGTATGAGACCATCTAAGGAACCCGAATATGCACAAGTTCATGGGACCTGATGAGATGCATCTGTGGGTGCTGAGGGAACTGGCGGATGAAGTGGCTAAGCCACTGTCCATCATATTTGAGAAGTCATGGCAGTCCGGGGAAGTTCCCACTGACTGGAAAAGGGGAAACATAACCCCCATTTTTAAAAAGGGGAAAAAGGAAGACCTGGGGAACTACAGGCCAGTCAGTCTCACCTCTGAGCCTGGCGAGATCATGGAGCGGATCCTCCTGGAAACTATGCTAAGGTAAATGGAAAACAGAGAGGTGATTCGTGACAGCCAACATGGGTTCACTAAGGGCAAATCGTGCCTGACAAATTTGGTGGCCTTCTATGATGGGGTTACAGCGTTGGTGGATAAGGGAGGAGCGACTGACATAATCTACCTGGACTAGTGCAAAGCATTTGATACTGTCCCACACAATATCCTTGTCTCTAAAATGGAGAGACATGGATTTGACAGGTGGACCACTTGGTGGATAAGGAATTGTCTTGATGGTCGCACTCAAAGAGTTGTGGTCAACAGCTCAATGTCCAGGTGGAGACCAGTGGTGAGTGGTGTCCCTCAGGGGTCCATACTGGGACCAGTATTATTTAGCACCTTTGTTGGGGACATGGACAGTGGGATAGAGTGCACCCTCAGCAAGTTTGCCGATGACACCAAGCTGACTGGTGTGGCTGATACTCTAGAGGGAAGGGATGCCATCCAGAGGGACCTTGACAGGCTAGAGAGGCGAGCCCATGTGAACTTCATGAAGTTCAACAAGGCCAAGTGCAAGGTCCTGCACATGGGTCGGGGCAATCCCAAATATGGATACAGGCTGGGCAATGAGTGGATTGAGAGCAGCCCTGCGGAGAAGGACTTGGGGGTGTTGGTGGATAAAAACTGAATATAAGCTGGCAATGTGCGCTAGCAGCCCAGAAAGCCAATTGCATCCTGGGCTGCATCAAAAGAAGTGCGGCCAGCAGGTCAAGGGAGGCGATTCTGCCCCTCTACTTGGTTCTCGTGAGACCCCACCTGGAGTGCTGTGTTCAGCTCTGGGGCCTCAGCATAAGAAAGACATGGACCTGCTCAAGCGGGTCCAGAGGAGGGCCGTGAAGACGATCAGGGGGCTGGAGCACCTCCCCTGTGAGGACAGGCTGAGAGAGTTGGGCTTGTTTCACCTAGAGAAAAGAAGGCTCTGGGGAGACCTTATAGCAGCCTTCCAGTACTTAAAGGGGGCCTAGAGGAAAGATGGGGAGGGACTCTTTATCAGGGAGTGTAGTGATAGGATGAGGGGTAATGGTTTTAACCTGAAAGAGGGTAGATTTAGATGAGATATTAGGAAGAAATCCTTTACTGTGAGGGTGGTGAGATACTGGCACAGGTTGCCCAGAGAAGTTGTGGATGCCCCCTCTCTGGAAGTGTTCAAGGCCAGGCTGGACAGGGCTCTGAGCAACCTGATCTAGTGGAAGGTGTCCCTAGGGAAGTTGGAACTAGATGATCTTTAAGGTCCCTTCCAACCCAAACCATTCTATGAATCTATGAATCTATGATTCTATGATTCTGTGATTCTAAGACAGTAGCATTTGTAGCTGGCAGAGATTTTTGGAGCTCTGTGTGTGTGACCAAGGGCAGAAATTAATTTGCAGAGCCTTCATTACAGTCAATTACCAGAGGAACAACCAAGTCCATGGAGTGGTTTTCAGACATAAAGTTGAGTTGAAGGTCAGATAAAAAACAAAACCAAAAAAAATCCCCCTCTTCCATAAGGGAACTGAGCACAGTTGAGGAAAAAGTAATGGAAAGAGACCATGTAAGAACTCTAGTTCTGCTGTACAACCTTCCTCGTGAGTCTTGGGACTCCTCTGTGGACACGGCTAGATGGACACAGGGATGGGGTGGTCAGAGGGAAGGACATCTGTTGGGTCCATCTCTCCAGAAACCTCATCTGACTGGTTAAAGCTGGAGAGATTTCCATGGAGGGATGGAAGAGGAGGGAGGGAGACCTGACTCTTCTGCCTGAACTTGGAAGGAGAGCAGAAACCCTTTTTTCTTTATAATTTTAGTTACTGTCCTGAGTTTTGAATCTCCGGTGATAGTTGACAGTCAGACAACCGTTAGAGGGGATGTTTCTGCACGGTGGGGTGTGTCC
The DNA here is from genome assembly GCF_018139145.2 of Gymnogyps californianus. Taxonomy (NCBI): domain Eukaryota; kingdom Metazoa; phylum Chordata; class Aves; order Accipitriformes; family Cathartidae; genus Gymnogyps; species Gymnogyps californianus. The sequence continues at coordinate 210,597,901 of NC_059471.1, read as the reverse complement.
CTCACAGCTGCACCACTTCTGAGACCTCCTTTGGCTGCAGAGGGATTGCATGCTGGCTAGACATCCCTGAAGTGTATTTTGAGTGGGTGGCTATGAGAGCAACCTGGATTGTTGACACCAAACTGCTCTCTATAATTTTTTTGACCTGATATGAAATAGAAAAGAGATCTGAACATGAGTCAGATTCAGAGCATTTCAATATCCTTTTCTTGCTTCACTCCAGCCTTGCATATTTAATTTAATAGATCATTTTTCTCTTATGTGATACGAACCATGAGATGGATCTATTACAGATATGTTATTTATGTATTCTGGTTGCGTTATAGGCAGATTTCATACCAAGATGAATAAGGACTGGTTTTTTCTGTTCCTTGAAGATTGTATAATGAGATGAAAGGGGGAAAATGCATATTTTAATTGAGTATATTTGTAGAGTTGAGTGTGGTATATTGTATTTCATGTGTGGCTCTGGGTTTGATAGTATCTTCTTATGCCTTGATTTATTTTTGAGACAAATAGTTTTCCTTTCTGCTGTGCTGTTAGTTAGGTTTCTAAACCATAGGTTGAACCACAAAGACATTTACTGAACCGTGAAAATATTAATTCCAGAGAAATCAGAATATTATTTGCACTTGCATGCAAAATAGCAAAGGCTTTAGTGATGTTTAGGTAGAACTTTATTAACATCTGAATATCTCTGGAGAGCTATGGTAACAGTAGGAGAAGTATTAAACTCAGTATTGTTTGTTTTTCTTTAAGTAAATGAGGACAATTGCAAGTCTTCTCCTTGTGAGTCAGCTGAATATTTGCAGGCATTAACTAATCTATACCAGAGCCAGCATGGGCCGACCCTTATCCACCTGATTCCCCTTCTTCTGCTCCATCATGTGGGATGTCAGCACTGCAAGGGGTCATAGAAGGAGCAGGAAAAGATTGCCCCCCAAATAATCCTTGTGTGCACAGAGTACCTCCTCCCAGGGTAGCGTAGCTTAGGGACTGATGTCTGCAGTCATGGTGGCACAGATCTTTAGGAAGGCAGATTTATGCTGCCTCATGGATGGGTTTTGCTGTAGTGAGAGTGAGCTACACCAGCTAAGGAGCTCTTCTGCTTGTGCCTTGGGCTACAGACATGACCACTGCCTTCCCCCTCCTTGGTTCATGGCCAGTCCTGCCAGGAGAAGCCAGCTAAATTGAAAGGAACCAACCAAACTTTATGGATCCACCACACCAGTCTGCCCTAAAGCTGTGTAAACCTTGAGCTTGTGGCTAAAGCTCTGATTCCATTTTCCTCACTCCCACGATTTTGTGTGTTACTTTTATGGGCCACGCAGGGCTGTGCAGTGTTGGAGGTGGGGTTCCCCTGAGGAAGTGGAGAAGTCTCCATTCAAACCAAGTGGCTGGTCTCCCTCTGTAGCCAGTGGAGAGACAGAAGTGCTTCTAGGACGTGTGTTATCTCCTCGTCCCCTCTGCAGCAGGTGTCTAAAATAGGCATGTGGGCAACGTTTTCTCTTTATTGACTGCAAAGGGAGCTGGAGGTGGCCTTGCCCATGTGGAGACATCTCATGGAGCTGGCCAGTATGTGTCATTTTAATATAGGTCTGTTCTCTCTGAAGAAAGTTATGCACCAATTCTTCCAGCTTCACCCAAACTCTCTCTTGATACCTAGCTGGTTCAAGAATGAGATGTTGCTGAGGTTTATTTTAATAATAAAATTCTGGGATATGAATTTGGAAGCAAAGCTACAAAGACAAATCTAAAAATGTAGCTAGATGTGAGTCTAGATTGTATGTGGGATCTGAATCAATATCATTAATAAGATGAATAGCTAATATTCTTTCCTAGTTAATGCTAGGAAGTTCCTTACTGCTTTTCACTTAGACTGCTCAGGGCTTATCTCAGTCACAGAGACCATGGGGCTGATCTCCCCTCCCACCATCATTCTGCCTTGAGGTACTCCTCAGAGCTGACCCCAGATGGCATTTTCAGAGGTATCCCAATACTGGATTTATCTCCCCTAAGTTGTCTGGGCTTCCTCTGAAACTGATGAAGAGGGAAAGGCACTCGCAGAAGGTGATTCATCCCATCCATCTTAGACATCCAGCCTAACACGGGATGACTTGTGCTCTGAATATGGCTTGCTCCATTGACCAAAGACGAAGCCTGGTTGGCTTCTGTAGATCAGATACCATGATGGCCAGAAGTTTGGGATCAATCCTACTCTAAGAGACTGGGAAAAAAATTCTAGTGGAATCTGTGTCCTGTCTCTCAAGTGCTTTTGCAAATCCTGCCCTCTGCCTTAGCATTTTTGCTGCACAGCATCCGATGCACTTTGTGCTTGCTCTGTGATGATACACGGTGATCATCAAAGCAGTGAGAGTGCTGCACAGTATGTTCCACACCAGCTACTTCCTTTCTGGTTTAATTATAACTGAGTTTGCTAATCCCAGTCTTGATTAATGAGCTTAATATGCAAATGTTATGATGAAACTGAAACTCTTTGTAATTGCTTGCAGACAGATTACCACTTCGAGTACACAGAGTGCGACAGCAGTGGCTCCAGATGGAGGGTGGCTGTCCCGAATCCGTCGGCGGAGTGCTCTGGACTACCCGACCCGGTGAAAGGGAAGGAATGCAGTATGTTGGCACTTTTCATTTTACAGACCATTACTAGCTGTTTGTGCTATTTACCCTTGTATGGCTTCTTAGCTCTGTCACTGATGTCACTGAGTGTCCCTGAGTTAGTCCTTCCCCTCCAATCCTTCATCTTGTCTCTTGGAGCAGTGGAGCAGGGATTGTCTTTGCAGCATAATTGTATAGCTCAATATCTGCTACAGGTACCCTTGTATGCTAATTCACAGACAAAGCACGTCTATTACAACACCCCTTGATGAGATGCGGTTGCTTGTCTTGAGCTGCCATACTCTGCAAGTTCTGCAGCTCTCCAGTTCATTTGTAGCCGTATTGGCCAAAATGGTGACCAGGAGTGGCCAAATTATATTTGCATAGTGTCCACATTCTTTTTACCTGCATTATTTAGCTAATTAATAAGCTGAATGCATAAGTAATGGTAAAAGTCTTATTTGCCTGAGTTATTTTCATGCTGAAGCTTTTGCATTTTATTTATTTATGTGTTTATTTTTAACAGCTTGGAGTTTTCTCATATCACTTGGTCCTGCTTTTTTTTTAATGTTAAAACACTTCTTTGCATCTGGTGACATAAGCGAACTGCTGCTCTGCAAACACATTTGAATTGTTCCCTCACTGTTTTGTAGCTTCCCAGGCTGAATGCTCTTTCTAATCACGTTCCCTGCTCTAGCAATTCTCTTCACAAAAGATCTTAGCAGAGCTTTACTTTCTCAGTAATTTGTACCAGGGGGTGTAAATTATTGTATCTGACAAACAGGATGAACAATGGCAACATCCTTCCAGTTCTACTATAGGAGAGGTGAGATTTACTCACTTCTGACTCTCCTCCTGTAAAGGTTTCGGCTCTGTCCCAGCCGAAACCAGGACAATTGTTCATTTCTTTACGAGATATGTTCCAGTGTGAAGCACATAAATGTTGACCAGTAGCAGTGTTGACCACTGGAAGATTTCTGACGGTTTGCAAGCATCATTTGAGAAGTTGCCTGTGTCATTCCTGGTATTTGGGTTTAGTTTCCAAGGTTTTAAATGTGGAATCTCTGTATATCCTTAGGATGTGTTTTTCAATTACAGAAATGTAGAGCTGGGAAGCACGTCAGGTGATCCCATAATTTATCCCCCAGCCCAAATAGGTATAGTAGCAATGACTTTGTCATTCATGGCTGATGTTTGGCTGGACTGTTTTCAGGGACCTCCAGTGATGAAGAGCCCACAAGTTCTCCAGATATTTGCTCGTCTGTTTTGTTCTTTTCATTTTCCCTCCTGTTACAGCTTTTTCTGCTGTTGAATCTCCCTTGTTATACTTCAAGCCTGTTACTTTTTGCTGTCGGCACAATAAAGGAGCAGACAGTGTTATCCCTTCTGCTGCACAACCACTTTTGGTGTACTCTGGAGTTCACGGGTATAACTCATTTTTCTGATATACACTATTTCTTCTTAAATCTTGTGATAAATGGTTTAAGGTTCAGCAACATTACACTCTCCTTGACTTTCTGCTACAGATTTCGACAAATGGTGCACTTCCCTCTTCATCTCCTCTTATTTGTGTGTCTTTCTGGTCTTAAATCAGTTCCAATGAAAATTCAACTGTTCTATAACAAGAGATGAATCTCTGGCTTCTCCATATCTGGGCCCCTGCTAGACAAGGGGACAACTTTACCCAGTAGATTGGCTGTGATATTATACACCAAAGTACAGGATTCTGTTAAATACACTGGAAAACATCTACCGAGGTGAAGCAGATGCCTCTCCTCCTTGTAGTGTTGCTGTTAAGTCCCATGGCAATTCAGCTGGTTTGAGAAGCAATTGGATATTTGACTTTTTTTACTGAACTCTTCAGATCTCATCTCTCTGGGCTCTTGGGAGTGCAGTGGTGTTAATGTAGTTCTGTCTCTTTTTTGCATCTGTAGTAGATTATCTGGCTTCAGGAGATGTCTGGCTATATTCTGATGGCAAAAGTCATTTTAGATTTCTCATCTCTTAGTCTTTCACCTTTTGCTTTAAGATCAACCAATCTTTCAGGCTGAAAACATGAATCTGTCAACAGCAGTCAATCACTGCAGGAATGTGTGGGGAACACCCCTTCCATTTGGCTTGGCTAAGGTGGTGGTTTTTACTGCAAAAAATTTGAACCAGCGTAGAGTTTGGCTGACAGTCCATTCTTCAATGAGTGGGATATACTGGGAGAGGCAGCTTTTGAAAATTATGTGCCCTCCAGCTCTTTAGAGTTTGCACATGGGGATCTGTTGTTGATGATGAATTGTATTGAAAATGCTGACAGATAGACACCTCCTCACTGACTTGTCATATTCTTTGAGCTCGTGGCTTCTGTCTCATCTGACAACACAGCAGCTGGACCAAGGACGTCTTATACTAAAAGCACAAATTTCTGTAGCCTGAGGAAAATGAAACGTTCCGTATTTGGGGCTGCTACAACTCACGTTCTCAGTGGATCATGTACAGAGTGAGATTTGTGCTACAGACTTGGCCAGAGGTTGCATACACATCTCACCAAGTAGTTAATGGCTCCTTGAGATGCCTTCCTTTTCTCATAGGCCTAGTGTTATTTTATCCTGAGGCCTATCAAGAAATACCATAACTATGCCATATCCTTTGAGATGAGCCTTTCTAGACATTCTACAAATCTATTCAGATCCTCCTACATCTTGTAGATCCTACCCTATGCCAGAGCACACTGACACTGGAGCTCATCTTGACATTTGGTAGAGTCCTGGACTCCCTTAGGTATCTCTTTCAGTCCTTCAGCCTGCGGAACTGAGCACCACCGTACAATTACCCCAGGTAGGACGATTTCCAGCTTTGAAGATCCGTTATCTTCAGAATTTTTGATTGGTATCTACTAGTCCTGTGATATAGCTGAGCCAACTATGTCTCTGCTCTTAAAAAAGGGTTGCAGTTGTATAGCAGCATGAGCTCTTAGGGCTTTTTTTATCTCCTTGAGGTTGGCAGAGCCCTCAGTGGTCCTTGGTGGCAGTTAGCACACAATGGATATGGAGGAATCTGGGTGAGAAAGTGGGTTTTTTGGGGAACACATCTGCTACTGCTGCTGACTTCACAATGTACTGTTTGCAGTTGTTTTTAGCTATTCAGAAATGCCTGCCACTTGAGAATATCTGCTATTGATCTTTACTGCTCCCTGAAAACAGAAGTGACTTGCAGGTTGTCATTTATTTTGGATCCTGAGAATACTGCACCAACCTCTCCCGCTTCCAAATGCTCAGCAGTCATTCTCTTTAAATTGTGCCTGAACTAGGAATTCGAAAGATGATATAACAATATGTTAAATGTCTCCAATCATCTCTGTAAATACGTCTAGACTGTGGTCTCCAGTGGAGTGGAAAGACACTTGAGATTGCTAAAAATGTATTATCTCAGGTGCTTCACATATCTGGAGCAATCTAACTGTGGCACCAGAGCTCAGTCGGTGTCTCGAGATGTGCTCATTTTCAGGATGTTGTGTTTTACTGCTTTTCATTTGAATGAACCCATTTAAAATTAGGTTGGTGTCCTGGTTTCAGCTGGGATAGAGTTAATTTTCTTCCTAGTAGCTGGTACAGTGCTGTGTTTTGGATTTAGGATGAGAATAATATTGATAACACACGGATGTTTTAGTTATTGCTGAGCAGTGCTTACCCAGAGTCAAGGCCTTTTCTGCTTCTCACCCCACCCCACCAGCGAGCAGGCTGGGGGTGCACAAGAAGTTGGGAGGGGGCACAGCCGGGACAGCTGACCCCAACTGGCCAAAGGGATATTCCATACCATAGGATGTCATGCTGAACAAAAAAACTGGAGGGAGTTGGCCGGGGGTGGGGGCTACTGCTCGGGGTCTGGCTGGGCATCGGTCAGCAGGTGGTGAGCAATTGCATTGTGCATCACTGGTTTTGTATATTCTTTTATTATTATTATTATTTTCCCTTCCTTTTCTGTCCTATTATCTCAATCCATGAGTTCTACCTTTTTTCCGATTCTCTCCCCCATCCCACTGCGGGGGAGTGAGCGAATGGCTGTGTGGTGTTTAGCTGCCTGCCGGGTTAAACCACAACAGTTGGGTATCTCTGCGCTCTGCTGCATTTTGAAGTGCACGCCGACCTGCAAAGCACAGCTGACTGTGACCTGCTGAGAGTAACTGCCAGCATTGCCCGAAATGGCTGTAGTCTCCAAAACATGTCAGGATTCAGCCCTTTTTTTGAGTCTTCAAAAATTTAATTGGCAAAGTTTACCTGCAGAGAAGACAGGGTCCTCTGAGAAATAGTCATGGGGTTCAGAGTAGAAAGGACTGTCATATTTTAACTGCTTTATGACCTGGTTATTAGAAGAAGGGTTTTTTTGCCTTTATCTTGCCATGAGCACAGAGCAGCGTGATGACCCACCTTCCTCTCCTGCTACCCTCCCCTCCACATCTCTCCCATCCAGGTGGGAGGTGGGAAGGAAGAAGGAACCTCACATGACAGATGTTTGTGATGCTGTAGGAGGTCGTGCTATGCAGTGACCCCAGATATAGGAGGGAAGGTGCAGGAGCAGCTCTGCGGCACAGTAGCTCACTTGCAATGCACTGGGACAACATGCCCCGTTCTATATTTCACTCCTCTCTTTTTTTCTGATCTCCTTGCCCTGCGGGGCTGCAGCCACCGCCACTTTCAGGCACCACATCAGGGTGTCAGCCTGCATTTTGCCATTCAGTGTGGTGTGGTACCTCAATGCTTGCCCCATGGGGCAAGCTGCCTCTGGACAGGCCACGGCACAGCCACACCAGGCTGCTCAGCCACCTCTCTCAGGCTTGTGCTTGTTCAGAAATGAGTCATATTTTTGATGCTGCCACATCATGGTTGCAAGGGATCCTGCAAAGAGACGCGTTAAAAGTGCAGCAAAGATCTTGGCTAGGAAAAAGGCAATATTTATTACACCTAAAGCTACTCTGTGGCTCTCCTCAGCTTCCCATTTAAGATGTCCCCTCCAGGCATCTTCCCAGTACCGTTTTGGAGGTGGGGTACATACATGGAGGCAAGGAGTGTTGCACTGGGGGGGAGGCAGACAGAGAGCCTCCCTCAGCGAAATCCAGACCTCTGAATCACTCCATTACTTCTTAACAGTCGGGAATGTGCTTAACTAATTTGGTCTCGTTCATTTTTAATTACCACAGATCTCACTCTGATCTCCTCATGAGTCTGATAGCAGGAAGGGAATTTAGCTGATAAGGATCACTGCCATCAGGGCAGTTGCTTGGCTTTTTAAACGGAAAATATTTATGGCAGTCAATGGGAGCATTTTGTTTTGGGGGCTAAGCCCTTGCCTGCACCCCCTTACAGCTGGTATCTCTGAAAAACCTTTGCTGTGGTGTGGGGGCTGTATGCAGCATCTAATGGGGACCTTTTGGGGCCTGGCAGTGGGAGCAGGACTTGGCATCGTGCTCCCGCTGACACTACGCTGCAGTCTGTTTCAGTGGCCGCAGTCAGGTTTTTCTGCCAGCCTGACCATATGCTGCATGTTTTACAGTCAAATTAAAAGTCTGAATTTGGAGCCTTCCTTCCTTCCATGTCTCCGTTCCTTCCTCTCTTCTTTGTCTCCCTTCACTCGAGTACAACCCAAATATCTGGTTCAGAGTGTGCCCTTGCTGTGCCCAGGTGCACTGGTATGCTCCTCTCAGCAGAGTTTGTGACCAGAAAGGGCTTAAAGGGTTCACATTTTGACCTCAAATTCTTTTTTAATATTAACTTTCTTGTTCCACAGAATATGAGTTATTTTTTGCCATCCTAAACAAGAATAGATTGCATCTTATCTCATAAATATCTGTTAATTTTAGTGGTGCTATGTGCATAATAAAGAAACTATGGTGAGAATAATAGAACAATTTCAAAAGGAGTTGAATTTGCCATGTTAAAACAGAAAAAGTGCTGGTAGTGTCACTGTTATAGTCAGCATCCAAATGCCAGTTATAATGAGAATCAGTAAGATTTCTTAAGAAAGGAGACACAAAAAATACTGATAATATGGAAGAACTTGATCACCTACGGTGCTGTGGAGTTATTAATGGCTCTGCTTAGCAAACTCCACCTTTACCTGGTGCCACTAAGGCGGGAGCAACTTCTTTGAAATCAGGAATGTGCTTCAGTTTTGAGGCGAGGTGTGTGAGTGTGTGCCAAATGGTATGCATGTGAAAAGCTCCACTGACTTCAGAAAACAGACTGTCCTTAATTACAATAGACTTTACTGGGGCCTGAGAGCAAAATTTGTCCTGATTTATTGCTACTGAGCTGTGTTTGTTGAGTTTATTCTGACTTGTGTAATCTGCTCCTAGGATACCACAGGAGGAGATATGGATCTTCCTGCTAATTGCAGTGCACTTTAGACACAATTAGGGCAAATAACCTTTTTAAGGCTTCTAGGTTTTATAACACTTTAAGGCAATTTAAATGATCTGCAGGATTTTTAGCATTCTGCTTTCATAACAGAAAACTTAAATAGAAGGTTCTGAGTTTGATGTTGTCTTGGTCTCTGATAAGATTGGGTATCCCAAGCAGGTAAGAAGTGGGTCTGCTCCTAACTCTCTTGAAGTCAGTGAGCATCTGCAAATTTTATAAAGTACAGTGTATGCACATACATATCTCTGTAAATGGATAATATAAAATGAATGTTATAAGTCTGGCAAAACCTGTGTGCTTGTGGTACGGCCTTCTGACATTAAGTTTATATCTGTTCATTGTCAACTAGATTTGTATTCAGGCAAATTCTGTCTAGTCTTTGTGCTAAAGAATTGGTTCTTCTGGAGTTTTAGTTAGAATTTTGAAATTTGGCTGGCGAAGACTTGGAAATAGCAATGATAAGTTTTAGTAGTTTCTTTAATGTTTACATTATTGCACATGTGGATGTGAATGTACATATAAATACTCCCATGATAATGGTGCTATTTATTACACAGCCACATTTATTTAGGTTATCTCAAAATAGTTTGTTATGTAATCAAAAAAATTTTATTATCACCACAGTGTCATTGTCTTCATATATGAATGCATGTAAGAACTTCTTTTCATAGGGCTTAAATAAGTCCAGAGTTACGGCCTCTTGAAGCAAACATATGAATCCTAACAAATCATCAGGCAGGTGTTTTTCCTTTTTTATTTGACATTCACTGAGGATTATTTTCTGGTCTCATTAATGGGCTTTGAAATGATTGGGTTTTCTTTGTTTCAATTGAAGAGAGGAAATACGGTGATATCAGCGTACCACTGAGGACTAGGCATGTATCCATTCTCTTTTTTTCTCATGGCTTGAAAGCACTGGATCTTGTCTTCATCAACCTTGATGTACTAATATTTTTTTCATTTTTGATGTCATTCAGGCATTGCTTCTTTGGATATTCACCTTGGAAGAAACAATGAGGTCAAACTATTAATGGCTGCTGGTGTTTAACCGTGTAATTTAGATCTGACATATGCACATAGATATACTTACATGAGGTGACAGATGCTGTTGGTTACCCTGAGCTGTAGGAAAGTACTATTTTGAGACAGTGTTCAAAAAATGTATTCACAAGATCTCCCCTTTCATTCCTCCATCCTTGAGATTGCTCACTCGAATGGTATATGCTGATCTCCTCCTTCATTTTGACTATCGCCTTCCCTTCTCCCCTCTCTTTTGAACAGTTGTATGGCTCCCATGAAGTTGCCTGTCAACATAGAAGAGTCACACATGGAAGGTTCCTCTCTCAAACCTAAGTACCAAAAAAGTGGATTCTTAGTAGGCATGAAATCCAGGGAATCTGAGAATTTCTTGATATGCTATAGATTTGGCCCTTGGCCTGTCATGTATTACCTAGCAATTAAGGATGTCTGACAGAGAATAACATAACTCTGTCTCTGGAGCCACCTCTGAAACGAACAGCAGGATGTGCAAGACGTAGATTTTGAAGTCATGATCTTTATAGGGGCACTTTTGTGTGTATGACCTGCAGGACTGGGCAACTCAATTTTACCCGAGTCTCTTTTGTATCCCTAGGAAAGTTTTCATGTCTTTTCTGGAAGGAAAAGGGAAGGCTTTCCCACTAGAGCACACTGGGGAGGGGACTAGCACAAAACAGCGGAGGCTGCTCTGAGGAACACTGTGAAGCTGAGGAATTAATTCAAGGCTGTCATGTAGCAAAGACATTTAGCTAGCAGTGGTGCGCATGGCACAGTTTGAGAGTCGCTACTAAAAGGCTGTGATTTAGCAAAGCACTCAAGCAGATGTTTATTTCTGTTCGTCTTAGAGCATCCCTGCTAATGCATGTTCCTAACTCAAGTCAGGTAGGTAAGTCCTATTGATGGCATTAGGTTTCTCACCTGGACTGAGGCTCGAGGCTACATTGTGCCATGGCATTTCCATCTGGATGATGGCATTTCCATCTGGATGTTTTCCTAATGCGTTTTGTTACCCTGAGAGATACCCCAGTTTTACAAGTAATTTTTCCAGATTTTTTCCTCTGTCCATGAGCAATACACTGTCTTTGCAGAAAAAGTCCCGTTGTTGGCTTTTTGAAGCACAGATTGTTTTAGGTGAATAGTTTAAAGAGCAGAAGAGTATGCACTGAACCCACAGAATTTAATTCCTGGAGAAGAGTTACCAGGAACTGCATGTTGATGTGTGTATTGAGACTTGCAAGAGAATGGTTGGCCTTAGTGTCTTTTAATGATTTCTTCAGCCTATTTGTGTACGCAGTGTAATTAAATAAGTAAGTTAAACACAGCTTCCTCTGAGTCACTGATTTCTCTTTCAACAGGAAAGCAGCTGGCAAGACCTTGAGATTTACTATGGCTTGGTAGAGGGATGAGAGGCAAGCACTCTGTGTGTGTGTGTGTGTATACAGAGGACATCTCAAATGGCACTAGGAGCCATTGCATCAATCACTTTGGTTGGTGAGCAATCAAAATAAGCCTGATGGAGTCAGTGGGGCCTGGAGAGCTACTCACTCACCTCGAGGTATGTTTCCTGCCATCTCCAGTGCTGAGCCACTAGGATGGTTGCTGTAACCCTGGCAGCAAATGTGCTTGCAAACCTCTTGGTGATGACTACCTTCCTCCACTCTACGTCACACTTTCATGAATTTATTGAGTAATCCCATTCCAAAACCACACCTTTCAGTGTCCAAATGATGGAATAAAAGTGATAATAAAACTGTCCTATATGCCAGGCCAGCTGGGGAAAATGGTACTGTTCCGGTCAAAGAGGTGAACTGGAAAAAGCATTGCTCTATTTTGTAATTTCTTGGATAAAAGGAAAAATTATTTACTCTTAAGAAAAGGAAGGGTCTCTTCCACAGAAGGTACTCTTCCCCAAGTTACATCAGCTTTCAGTGTGATCACATTTCAAGCCTAAACAGCCTTGACGGACTTTTTTTCTTAAGTTTAGATTCAGTCTGGTTCCTGGTAACACATTGGGATATAATGACTGAAGAAAACGAACATCAATTATTCACAGTCTGTTGGAGAAGCCTTGTATAAATTATTCACGGGAGACATTCTGAAGCTGGCTGAGATTATAGGAAACGTTAATAATGAAGCAATGATTTCCTCTCATCCTTTGGCTTTCTTTTTTTCTCCTCATCCCGTATTTTGGTTGGTCCTTTGTTCCATGTTGTGTGGACCCCGGTGTCTCAGGGTGTCACTGAACAGATGCCTCTGTGTACTTGTCCTTGGCCCCATCTTCCCCTCCAGGTTTGTGGCATGTGTCTGCTGAACCCAGCAGCTGTTCAGAGGGACAACTGCCTGATGCTGCCAACCTCGTATTTCCTTTCCGAGCTACAGTTTTCACCTCTGCCCACAGGAGGCTGAGATAATTCAGCCCAGATTCTGCCTGCAGGAGACGGCAGCATCTCACCTGAATCCCAGGCAGTGGGGCTTTGGATGAACAACATAGGAATGGAGAGGGGAGAGATGGAAAGCCAGTGTTTGAGATTATTTTTCCTGTGTATTTTCACTGGTTTGGGTAGAATTGCTCCATTGCTACCCCCTTCTAATGTTGTTATAATCTGGCAAAATCCAGTCCTGTGTCTTTTTTTAAATGGTAATGTATTGAGAGCCAGGGGGACACAGAAGGATACACAAGAATGTGCACATGCTCAGTGGCAACAGAATAAACAGAAGAGCTGAAATAGTTTTAGGTATCATAAGAAATGTTTGGAGAAAAATGTCTGCTGAGAAGAGTGATAGAGGTAGAAGTAGTAGGTCCAAGTGGTGTGGGAAGGGAAGCTAGCTGAGAGAAGGTGTAAGACTGAGTGGCCAGGGCTGCATAAAGAAGGAAAGCAATTGAATATATTATAGGTTTGGTGTTGAAGGATGCAGGGCGTTGAGGCAGCTTTGATTAATCTTCTGGTGAAATCACAAATACTCTGATCCTTCTCACAGTGTGGCAATATCTGGGAGATATTTGACATGAGAAAACACTCCAGAGGAAGGTTTCAGACCTCAGAAGAAGTTAAGTAGTCATATACATGTGAGGATCTACTCTGTTAGTCCAGCTGTGGTCATGATAAGCCTGTCCTGATCCCCAGCATCTGAAAGTTAAGCAACGTGAGATCGTTAGGGTCAGTTACTAGAAGAGAAATGTGCCAACTAACATTGATCCTAGTCCACCAAAAATCACTGGGAGGGCCACAGCTATACTAAAAGGCAGAACGTGACCCTGGAGCCTTGCAGTCAAAGGGCGAATGAGGCAAGCTTGTTTATGGTCTGTTTTGCTCTCTGGGGAGCTGTTTCCGTGTCTACAAAGTGATTGTAAAGTGCTGTCAGATCTGCGGAGTAATCTATTGCAAGCACTCCTTGGAAGTGGTTACACAGTGGGCAGGGCTCCTGCTTCAGGGTGCCCCATGCCCATGGTGTGTCCCAGGAGGGACGTAAGATACCATCACTCTGGACTCGCAGGGTTTAAGAGGAGGGGGATTAATTAGATTCGCTAGTTTGACCTCGCAGGCCATTAAAATGCATCCATCTAGGCTGATGCTGAGGCTGATAATTTGTATTTGGCGTGAGCTTTTCTTCCATATGGTATCCAGTTATGGTACGAAGCACATGAGAGACAAAGGGTCCATCACATGCCATGACAGATTGTTCCAGCAATCAGTCATTCTTCCTATTAAAAATGTGTGCATTGTTTCCAGTTTGAATTTGTCTGCGTTCAGCTTCCAGAAGGTAGTTCTTCTCATGCAGTTCTCTGCTTGATTAAAGAGTCCAGTGGGATCCTGTGTTTGCTGCCCCTGGAGATGCTTATATATTAATCAAGTTGACTCTCAATCTTCTTTTGATAACCTAAACAGACTAAGCACTTCAGATCTCTCATTGCAAGACATTATCCCTAATTTTAAAAGCATTTAAAGTCCTTTTGTTTTGCATTGACCTCTTAAAAATGCTAAATCACAACCATGTTCAGTATTAGAACGATCTTCCTGCCTGTAATACACACATTCCATCCTACACATCTCTACCTCCACCTCTAAATATATCCACAGATCTCACTAGCGCCTTTTTGCCCGTCTGGACAGTGGAAGCTCTTGATGAATGGCGGGTCCACTCCGACCCTCAGGCTTGCTGCCCTCCGGGATACGTTTCAGCCTTCTGCAGGCAGGGCCGGCGCTCCTTGCCTTCAGTGGCTTGTCTTTACCTTTGACTCTGTTAAAACACACTGACTTCGAGTGGGCTCAGGCTTGAGAACAGTCTCTCACCCACCGATTTTAATACCGTTCCTTTTCTATTTGCCTGCAGATCGTTGATAAAAATGTGGACAGCCATCAGACTCAGTCCCAGGGCAGGCAGAACAGCCCCCTTCCTCCCTGCTCAGTGACGGTTTCCCTCCGACAGCCCTGTCTGAGATCTGTTACTCAGGCAGTCCTTAATCCGTTTAAGATGTGCCTTACTGGTATTGTGTGGTACTACCTTCTTCATCAGAATGACATGCAAAACTAAGTTAACTGTATTAGAAACCGTAAGTCTATTACATCCACTCAGTCACCTTTATCAAGTGACTTGTAATCCTTTTAAAGAATGAAATGAGGTCTGTGTGACAAGACTTATACAATGGTTTCGGTGGATATTAGTACTGTAGCTCTTATTAATTTTTTATGAAGTGAACCTGGTATCAGCTTTATTGCATGCATGTATGAATGTGTGGGGCTGCCTGCGGCACTGTCTCTCTAACAGTACTTTACAGCATCTTTTGTGACCAAGACTGGTCACCTGTACAGACCACAACATTTTTTTTTTCTTCTGTATTTATTTTAAGAAAGCTACAGCTGCAAATCACCAATAATTGCATTGGCTTCACTGGAGCTACTGCAGGCGTCAGTGTATCCAGTACCACAGTATGTCGTGCTGTTCCTAACTGCCTCTAAAAATGTTCTCCCAGTTTTAAAAATGCGCATGATGGGGCAAGTCATGAAACCTTTTAATGCATTTCACAGTTTTTTTCACAGAAAGAAAGAAGATCAAATTCAGTCTTCACAATGTGTGTTGCTCTGTGTAAGTTGGTCTGTAGCACCCAAACTGGTATTTGAAAGGTGTAATGGGAAAGTTTGCAGTCAGAGAGGGAGAAGGAATGGTGATGTCCAAACAGGATCAATAGTGTCAATTCTGGAAAAGATTTTCAGAATTGCCTATGTGACTTAGCAGCCTAGTTCTGTTTTCTGAAACAGGGTAGACATGTAAGGAGTTATTCAATAGAGATGTTTTCTCTGAAAATTAAGTATCATCAAATGCTTAAACAAATGGGCTCTGGGGTTGGGGGCAGATGGTGTTCACAAAAGCTACCTCTAAGCCAGGAGACTAATTTTTCCTCTGGAGTCTGAAGCAAGAAGGAGGGTTTAGTGGAGGACGAATCAGAGCACACACCTAAAATATATGATTTGGATTCCTGAAACTTCACATCACACCTTGACCTCCTATGTGGTGATACTGTCCTTCCTGTTGACAGCATCTTGCGTGTGTCACCTCCACGAACACAGCGGTGCTGCAATAATGTCAACCATTTCTGTGGACAAGCGGTCGCTGGTCAGCACTGGATCTGTGCTTAGCTCCATCTTAGTGAGATGGAGCAGCCATGAGCAAGGTGAAGCAGCAGTGCCCTGGGATGGATCATCTGTCTGTGCCCTGTCCCCCTGCAAGTGCCTCCTGGGCCATCGTGGGGGACATCTGCTCTGCAGGGTCCCTCTGGGCACGGCCACAACCTGCCCATCTCCAGCTGGGACAGACTCCTGAATTGATGCTGCTTAGATTAAAGAGGGTTTGGCCTGGCTTTTGGTCTCCCTTCTTGCTGGAAGAGCAAGTTGTGCGACACTAGGAGAGGAGACCATCTCTGTGCTCGTCACATGCCGTGTTTCCTCCCCATCCCCCTCCAGCCGCTCCCGACCGCCTGGAACGAGACCAAACGATGCATCTGTTCCAATGTCGAAAGTGGTTTGTGTTGCCATTAGCCACGTTCAGCCCCAAATTGAACCTGGCAAGCATCTGGCATGCTCAGAGCTAGCTTGCTTGCAGACGTATGTGTTTTGACGGGAAATGCTGCTGCCTTTGAAATACGATTCTTAGAAAAGAGAAAGAAAGTAATTCCCCACCTAAATAAGAAAAGGCTCATCTCTCTCCTGGAAGGTGAGCGATGGATGGCAGTGTCCTGCGTGGCAGCCTGCCTGATCTCTTATACCCTTTTTTTCTCTCAAATGATCAGGTTGCAAGGAGTTAAAAGATATTAGCTCGGTTAAAGCAATAATCTCCGCTCAACCTCACTGCAATGGAAGAAGAGGGGCTGCTGCCTTCTGTGTCTTCATTATGGCAGCGAATCGCTCACAGTTATTGACTCCTTATTTGAAATTCACAAATCTGGAATATGTGGTTAAGCAGCGCTCTCCATTTCTTGCTATTTAACTTTCTTAAAAAAAAAATGTTGAAACTGTTAAAGGATTCGAATATGTCATGAGAGAGCTCACTTTTTTACTTCCCTTCCTGATGGCTTCTCTCTGCACCCTTCAAAATTAAAAAATAAAGCAGGATTTATTAATAATGCTAAAGCAGTGAGTCAGGACACCTTTACGCATTTAAGGTGAAAAGCTGTACAAGGTGTGGTCTTGGTTCAGACACACGGGGAAGTGCTCACTGCTTTTCTCCAGGCCTCTGAAGAAAGCTGTGTTTCCGACCCCAGCTGCAGGTACATCCTATGGCTTGAGCTGAGGTTGCAGAGGCAGTCAGATGGGATGTTAGCTGTACTGCTGTATCATGTGCCACTGCCTACAGAAAACCACTTACCCTCATTGAGGGTGGATTTTTTGCCTGTCTGTCAGTCTTTCGCAGAAATCCATTGTGGCAGGATTTCCTTGTATATACCCACCCCAACACCCGTCCCTGCGAGGCTCCTGCCCCCTTTCCTTCTTGGTCCATCACCAGGGAGCGAAGGGGTTAGAAAAACAGATTTGTTAGCTTGAAGTCCACTGGTTCAAATTCAGAGTATGCTGATATGACCAAGAGGGAAAAATGACCCTTTGGCAGATCTTTGCATCAAAATGGACCTTTTATCTGCATTCCAGTGCTGCCCGTCAAGGACAATTACACAAAGAAATGCTTTGGGATCTGGCATAGAAATGGGAGCCTGAACGGCAGTTGGATTCAGATGGAAATTGGTGTTACACAGCCATGTCTTTGTATCAAAGTACTCACAGTCAAAGAAGTTTGTCTGCAGTTAGATAAACATCAGCACATCTATAAAACTGCATATGCTGGGACCTCAACTGGCATCAGTAGTTTTGGGCCAGTTTCACCACTTTTGCTAGCAGTCCTGTCTCGTCCTACAGTTTCTCAGACTAGTGAGTTTATGTCTCTCGAAGTAAGTGTATGAAATATCTGTCACTGCACAACGTGGCATGCGTGAAGCAGTAAAAAATCCCACCATTTCTTGGGATGCGAGTTGTGTGCATTTCTCTGAATCCTGCTTTGGCTACACTGGCACAGTTAAGTTTAAAAATCTGCAAGCAACCTAGGAAATATGTGCTGCAGAAAGCGCTCTTTTGTTTTCCATCCAGGATGTTCAGTCTCAGTGAGGACGTGGTGCAGCATAGGGCTAGGGGAAAGTGCGATGGTCTGCCATTGAAATGAGCGTCCGGGCAGGAGTTAGGATTCCCAGCACAGACATGGGGCTCTGTGGGCATACAGGACTTCAGCTGCTGTCCAGGTTTCCTCTATGTAATGGGAATATTCTTTCCTTAGCAGATAGAGGTGTGATCAGACTGGAACAAGGGACATATAGTTACTTGGAGTAAGTAATTTTAGAGACATCAGTAAAAAAGGCGCTTTGTGAACATTCCTTCTAAATTATACTTCCCCTAGTTACATATGTTTAAGTACTGTCTTTGCTGTGCTGGCAACCAGTGTTTATCTTCTCAGCATGTTAATATCACCCCAGTCAAAGATCCTTGTTTGCTAGACACAGGCCCATTGGTGATCTTTTCCAAGACCACCTGGTCTATCAGGCAAGATGTTCAAGGCCTTGTAGGCAGCCCATGTGAGGAGAAATGTGGAGAGACCCTTGGATTAGGTCTGCAACTCTCAGCCAAGGTTTGTAGTGTTACATTACCGTCAGCGTGCTGCTGTACACTCTTCTTAGCTACCATACAGGTGGGTGAGAGGAGTCTGCTCTGGCTCTCAGGTGCTGGTGATTTCGATTGAGTTCAAGGTGTGACAGGTGGGTGAGTAAGGGTGAGGAGAACCGTATTACAAGTCCTCATTTTCACAAGTTGCTTTTGGACACAGTCTGTGGGTAGAGATTTCGTTTCTAAAATCTTGTTTTGCCAACGAAGACAAGCTGCAAATCGGGAGCCGTCACTTGAGATTTGGTTTCAGTGCTGCCACGTCGGTGAAAAAACAGGCACTGGTGGACGTCTCAGTTTTGCAGCCAATGTTGGTCGTTCAGCTGTTGTGTTCCTGGGACTGAGGCATTCCTGTTTGGTTCCCTTTAGTGGCAGTTCACTCTTAATTAAGCGGCAAAAAATTAGTGGAAATTAATTGGAATTAATTTCTCCATTCATATGTTGGAAACGATTGTCTCCCCAGCTTTCTCCTGTGCCTCTGGCGAGTACCTGGAGATGAAGAACCAGGTGTGCAGCAAATGTGCAGAGGGGACCTACTCGCTGGGCAGCGGGATCAAGTTTGATGAGTGGGATGAGCTGCCGGCAGGATTCTCCAACGTGGCGACTTTCATGGACACGGCGGTTGGTTCGACTGAGAATAAAGCCGACAGCTGCAGCAAGTAAGAAGTTCTGTTTGCATCTGGGTTACGCAGCCATGGGTAAACCCGAGACAGCTCGGCAGCACAAAGCCAGCTTAATGACTTATCTAAGCTCTCCAGAGGGTAACCAGCCCTATTAATGGCAAACAAGAGTTGCTGGGAAGTGAAATTTGTAGCCATCTCTTTGCTGTCATCATGGTCTCCTCGGGCTCATCAGCAGCTAGTGAGTCTAAGACCAGCCTGGAGCTGCTCTTGTTTGTAGCTGAAAGGCTCCAGGGTCATGGTATAGTAAATGTGGCTGAAAGGTACTTTCACAGCCTATTTAGAGACCCATGGTGGCTGCAGAAGGCTGTTTCTGAGTATAATTGAAAGTATATTGAACCTATGGATGACAAACCTTTCCTACGTAGGCTGGGTCCTAAATTTCTAGTACCACATCCTTTCCCATGCACAGTTTTAATGAAAAGTATTATATTTACATGAAAAATAAATGGGAATCCAGTAATAAAGTTATAAATGCACTGCAGTTAGCTATTGTGTGATTCTGGGTTCTTTATTAAGTATCATGTTTTTGTATAGTAGTGTAAGAAAAGTCTCCTCAGTGTCTGTGATCTCAGCTGAGGCTTGTTTTGTTTATGTTCATCAGCTCTTCGTGGACGCCTCGAGGGAATTACATAGAGTCGAACAGGGATGATTGTACAGTTTCTCTCATCTACGCTGTGCACCTGAAGAAATCCGGTTCTGTCTTCTTTGAATACCAGTATATTGACAACAACATCTTCTTTGAATTTTTTGTAAGGCCTTTTATATGGTGGATCCAACCATATATTGTAAGAATTCAATCCAGATAAAGACCATTAGAAACAGCTTTTTCCTCCCTTTACATTCCTCATATGTCCATAGCTTATTATTGCTGAACAAGGTTAAAAAAAACCTTCTTCTCTTTCTGTCACTTATGCTGCCTTTTGGCATTAATTTCAGCTTCAAACTCGGGCTAAACTGATCCTATCTACCACGCACTGGGATTTTTCCATTAGGGGTCATGACTGCCCCTGTTAGTCCAGCCTTTTACAAGACAACTGTTGGTGGTAGATGCTTCAGTTTGGGGATGTTTGACTTGAGATGCCTTTGAAGGTACTTGACATTTAAAAAGACTTCTTCCAAGGTAGGCATCCAGAACCTGAGGTGCCCCAAGGCATTAGTATGTGGAAACCTTAGCTTTAGGTTTAGGTCAATTTGGGTCATAGCAATTAAGATGAAAAGAAAAGCAGGAGAAGAGACAAAAGGGTGATCCTTAAAAAAAAAAAAAGAAAAAGCTAGAAACAACAGTTCTCCTAAGAGATTTAGGAGTAAAAGTTCAGATGACTTTCAGTAGGAATTAGGCCCTGAGGACGCGTCCGCACTGCGAAATGGAGGGGCTGGGGATCATTAGCTCTGAAATGGGAGCAGCCTGGCTGGGCTTGCACCATGCTATACCCAAATTACTACAACAATCTGATCAGCAGTGACCAGAATGGGAAAGGCAACCCTGCTCTGCCCACATGGATGAACTGGTTGGGAGCCAGGGAGACGGAGGGTTCCCAGCACCAGGCTCCGCAGTGTGGTGTAGATGCCCCATGTCACTGAGATGCTTTGGAAGGTTCCACCAACACCTGCATTGCTTTCCTTGGCATGTTGTACCTGCCATTTGGGACAGAAAAAAACGTAATGGGAGGGCAACTCAGAGAAGGAGATGACTGGAAATTTTTAGTCTCCTCTGTTACTGCCTCTGTATCTGTCTGGTGAGCCCTGGTTTTTATCTGAAAAACACAGCTCGTGGTATCTCACAGGAGTGAGAAGCCTTAGCTGGTGTTGGTTAGTGTTTCTTGAAGCTTGGAGAAAAGTGCGAAGTGTCCTTATCCCTAGTAGAGATGGGAAAGGAAGACAAAAATAACCTGTTGGAGGCCCCCTCTTGCTGCTACATGAGTGCAATAGATTGCTATTGCGCTTTGGTAACAGACAGTGCAGGCAATATTATTTAGCCGTTTCAGTTTTATATTAGACTATCCAGCCTTCTTCATGGGGAGAAGGCAGCAAATATGCTTTCTGCTGTCAGATGAATGTATCAGGATTATGAATCCTAGCTCCAGTTTCTTGACTGACTGACTGATCTGCTCCTGCAATGGAGCAAATATATTGTTTCTCTGAGCACTGGCTTTGAAAATGACTTTTTGATTATTACTTTTATTCATATCCCACTCATTCACCTCCTTAAATTTATCATTCCCTGTTCAAGAAGCAGTGAGTGGTGCAGTCCTTTCTAGAAATGCCCATGTAAATAATTCCTAGTCAGCCTCAATATTTCAGGGAAACCATATTTAACACTCCTCTAAAAGTCAATTTTTTTTTCTCCAGCATGTCTTTGTGCTTAAATATATTTAACAATGACACTTTAGCTCTGGACAGCAGCATTTCAGTGGCAGTGCCTTGCAGGTTGCTGGGAAATGGTGAAGTTTTTGGGCTCTCCAGACGCAGGTGGCTGCACTGCTGGTCTGAGAGTAAGCAAGGAGATGTCCTCAAATGTGGGAAGCAAGCATGGACACTTCTTGTTAGATACCCAGTGCTTCTGCAGCCTGCCCTTCCCAGGCTGTTTTTACATATTGAAGCCCTTTACACCTTGTGAGAAGAGACTATATATTCTTATCTCCTTTTTGCAGATGGGAACTGAGGCACAAAGATGCAGTAGCTCAGATTGCACAAGATAATTAGGGATCTACCTTCTACTTAGGTGCTTCTTCTCACCTCTTTTCCTCAGTGCTGTTGATCTAGGTGGGAATTAAGTGCACAGATGCTTTGGAGGATGTGGGGTTACATGACTTATTTCAGACTTGACACAGAGCAACTTTGAGGAGGATGCTTGACCTCAGGTCTTCTGAAAGTGTTGAACTGGCCTTTCTCCCCGGTGGAATAAAAGCTGAGTAATTGAACTCGTGCCTCAAAGGGACTTGGTACTTTTTCTTCAGAGAAGACAGTTATGAGAAGAAAGAAGTGGACTACTGTGAGGCCATGCACCAAAGCCTGCTGCAAGGAAAGGCTGCTGAGCTGCACTGGACCTGGGCGAGGGACAAGCAACCTCACACTTCTGCCAGGGCAGACTCTCCATGGCATGTTGCCTCTCCCTTGATAACGTTACTCTCATCCCTAGTGAGGTCAGGTGGCAGGGAGCCAAAGACATAGCAGATATTGGCTGCAGAGAAAGCAGTTTGTCTTCTAGCTTTGGCGTGTCCACTCCTACCTCCCCTCTGACTTAGAAGCCCGTGGCCCCTGGCTTTTAGAGAACTGGGTCTTGGTGGGCTCAGGAGAAGGAGGCAGCCAAGACAAGATGCTCAGCATCTGAGTCTGACCAGATAGTGAGAGGACAAGGCTGAGATCTTCTCCTCCTGCTCTTTTTTTCCATCTGCATCAGAGGTGGTCATTGGAGGCACTGTTAAGCTGCTACCAGGTTTTGAAAGTTGGGGTTTTTTTTGCCCCAAGTAAGGCAGCTGCTCTCCTAAATATGTAGACAAGAGGAACAAAGCTGAATTGTATCATTCCCAGCCAGCAGTCATTATGCTGACAGAGAAATGCATCTAATTGATTGTGATCACTGATCTTGTTTTTTTATTAACAGATACAAAATGACCAGTGCAAAGAGATGGAGTCCACGGCAGACAAGTGGGTGAAGCTAACAGACAACGGGGAATGGGGCTCTCATTCTGTAAGTGTGAAAAAAATTCGTTCATGAAGCTTTTTTCCATTTACAAATGCCTGTGATTTCCTCTGAGCAGACAGCAAACAAGGGCCAGATCCTGTGAATACATTTGAAGAAGCACAGCTTTCCTAGTACTGTGGGCGAAGCCACCGAGATCTCTAAGGGGCTGATCCCAAAGCAAATGATATAGATGCAAGACTTTGTATCGATTTCCCTGGGCTTTGAATCAAGTGCTTTATGAGGTTAAATAGATTTATGCAAATCTGCACGCCACAGTCACTCTGCATGATTGTAATTGAAATCTTCTGCAACAGTTGTTTGTTCATGAGAACGCAAGATTATTCCCTGTTGCTCAGCAGAGCAGCGGGAGCGGTGTGTGTATGTGGAGGCAGGCAGGACGGGCATTTTGTTCTCAAGTGTGTGCAGAAGAGCTGGACTGCACCCAGCTTGTGCTCCGTGGTGACTTACCTGGTTGAAAAGCAAGCTGGCAGCACCAGGGTGGCTCCTGCAGCACTGATACGAGCATGTCCACGTTGGGAGCAGCAGCCCTTCGGCTGGCCTGTGACCCAGCTGGCTGAGTTTGCTCGATGCACAGACCACGCATAGACCAACTCATTAGCTCATGGTGACGCCTGGCTTCCACTATACCATCATACCCTAATTCCCAGAGCCATACCAGCAAAGGACCAGCATAGGTGACATTAAGCCAGAAGAAAAAGGCTTTTTATGGGCATAGACAGCAGCCTGGTCTCTGTTTTCCATGGTCTGCTTATCCTCCTGGAGGAGAAACCATATTCCCGAGCCAGCTCTGGTTGGCAGTGCCTGTTAGCTCAGGTGCAAGCCTGATGCAAGTCACATCAGGAGGCAGGAGAGCTGAGTGAGGAGGGGTGAGTGGCATGGGCTGAGAGGTAGATGCAAGGCCAGGGCATCAACTTGGGTGAGCTGAGAGATGTAGACAGTGTCTGCATGGGAGATGGTGCCATCTGAGCTCATCATCCGGGATGTGCAAGTGTCTCCATGGATTATGAAGGTTGCTTGGATGCCTGGCTGAAATGTAGACACATGAGCTAGGTGAGATGACTATTCTGGCTCTCCTCAAGGCTTTTGTCTGCACTGCAAATCCTGTCATGCTGGCTTCTCTGACCCCAGTTTTCCAGTTGCTGCAGCCTCTGCTTTCAGCACGCTAGTCCTGCTGCACCAGAGCTGATGTTGGGTATCTCTACACCACACAACGTGATGTTCGGTTCAATATGGTCCCAGTTCTGCTGTTACCTGTGATAACCCAGCTCTCCTCTGCCCACCTGGATAGTAGCTTTTTGGGGAGTGGGAGATTCAATATGCTGCATTTCCATTTTGCTGGATTTTTGGACTCTTTATCCTGGGTGAACAAAAACTGTGGTTGTGCCAGGCCTGTACAGCACTGCTGTAAATCTCATTATCCTGGACCCTTATGCTGGCAGAGTTTATCCCTCTTCTTGTGTGAAAATATAGCACCTTCAGACCAGTATCACTGTGTTGGCAGTAGGCATCTTGTACTGGGCTAGTAGATACGGTACTTGGTAAACCTGCTGCTTTTAGTGAGTGATACTGTAGTTATGCAGGTGAGTTGAAGGCAGCAGGCACCAACACTGCTGCTGAAAGAAGTGGTCTTGCCTTCCTTCTGCCCCTTATCCCAGCCATGGTGCCACCAACCCACCACCCTTCCTGTGTGTGGTGGGTTGACCCTGGCTGGATGCCAGGTGCCCACCAAAGCCGCTCTATCACTCTCCTCCTCAGCTGGACAGGGGAGAGAAAATATAACAAAAGGCTCGTGGGTCGAGATAAGGACAGGGAGATCACTCAGCAGTTACAATCATGGGCAAAACAGACTCGACTTGGGAAAAAAAAATAAATTTATTACCAGTCAAATCAGAGTAGAATAATAAGAAATAAAACCAAATTTTAAAACCACCTTCCCCCCAGTCCTTCCTTCTTCCCAGGCTTAACTTTACTCCCAGTTTTCTCTACCTCCTCCCCCTGAGCGGCGCAGGGGAATGGGGAATGGGGGTTTGGGTCAGTTCATCACACGTTGTTTCTGCCGCTCCTTTCCTCAGGGGGAGGACTCCTCACACTCTTCCCTGCTCCAGCGTGGGGTCCCTCCCATGGGAGACAGGCCTCCACAAACTTCTCCAACTTGGGTCCTTCCCACAGGCTGCGGTTCTTCATGAACTGCTCCAGCGTGGGTCCCTTCCACAGGGTCACAAGCCCTGCCAGCAAACCTGCTCCAGCCTGGGCTCCTCTCTCCATGGGTCCACAGGTCCTGCCAGGAGCCTGCTCCAGCGCGGGCTTCCCACGGGGTCACAGTGTCCTTCGGGCATCCCCCTGCTCCGGCATTGGGTCCTCCACGGGCTGCAGGTGGATATCTGCTCCACCGTGGACCTCCATGGGCTGCAGGGGGACAGCCTGCCTCACCATGGTCTTCCCCACGGGCTGCAGGGGAATCTCTGCTCTGGCGCCTGGAGCACCTCCTGCCCCTCCTTCTTCACTGATCTTGGTGTCTGCAGAGTTGTTTCTCTCACATCTTCTCACTCCTCTCTCTGGCTGCAAATGCTGCTGTGCAGTAACTTCTTCCCTTTCTTAAATCTGTTATCCCAGAGGTGCTACCACCGTCGCTGATGGGCTCGGCCTTGGCCAGCGGCGGGTCCGTCTTGGAGCCGGCTGGCATTGGCTCTATCGGACATGGGGGAAGCTTCTAGCAGCTTCTCACAGAAGCCACCCCTGTAGCCCACCCCTGTAGCCCCCCCAGTACCAAAACCTTGCCATGCAAACCCAATACACTGTGCCAGCACAGGGGTTGTGCAGCCGGTTGCTGAACTATGCTGTGAAGACAAGTAGGTCAAAGCAGTTGGAAACCAGGTTGTTTTCTGCATCTCATCTGCTGTTCAGGGTCAGAAATGAGCAGGAGGGATGGGACTGCTGCTGGAGACATTCATGGTTTGTGCCTGGCTTACTGATCGTGATGCTGTAGTGTTAGATGCAGGCAGAGCTTGACTTTTAAAGCCTATAAACAAAACTCACTTGTGAGCCTGGATTTTTGAACTCTGGGTAGTGCTGGATTTCTTTATAAAAGTGTATCTCAATGCTTTAAAACCAAACTGATTGACTATATCTGAACACAGAGCTAGAGATAAAAGCTCCTGAGTGCCAGGGGTAGCTGGATAAAGGCAGGAACAGCTTTTTCCCAGTTCTGCTTACAACAAGGTCAGAAACAGCTCTTGGTGTTCTTCCATAAAACTGGGGTGTTGAGAAGCTTTTTTATAAAGCACACACTTTACCACTCCTCAGAGATGTCTCTACAGCATCTGCCTAGCTGTCTCCCCATTACTTCTTGACTCACTAAGCAGCTTAGGAAAAGCCAGGGTTGCTGCTAGGATGCAAGAAATCTGAGTAATGGAAGTAAGAAATAAAACAATTTCTTGGTAAGGCGATGTCTGCTAACTGTCATGTGTGTTGTTGCAGGTAACTCTGAAATCAGGCAGCAATATATTATACTGGAGAACAACAGGGATTCTCATGGGGTCCAAAGTAGTAAAACCAGTTCTGGTGAAAAACATCACAATTGAAGGTAAGTGATATTTGCCTTTTAGGTCTTATCTCACTCTTTTGTCACAGTGTTTGCCAAGTGTAATTTCTACTGGTGTGCCTACAGCACCAAAGTGGCTTTTTTTAGCCCCCTTGTCCCCTGTCTCCTCCTCTAAAGTGTAGAAACGGAACGGCAAAACTTCATACTGTCAGGGAAAGGCTGAAAAATTAATTCAGCTAGTACATGATGCCGTCTACTGGAGAAGACTGGCTTAGCAAATAGAGAGAAAAAGGAATAAACAGGTTTTCTTTAATGTAGTATAGAAAGATCATGCTTATTGGTAAGCCTCTCAACAGTCGTAAATGGATATATATATCATAACAGTGACAGTTAAATTACTATTTAAATAATTTAATTAATCTGGGATTGCTCTTTTGGTCCTGTTCTAAGTATAATCAAACTTGGAGTGTCATATAAGGTTCTTACATGAGTCAGACTTGCATTGAGGAGCAAAGATTAAAGACCTAAATTATCAGTCAGCAAAGCCAAAGTGTCTAAAGTGAGTGGTGAAAGTCTGTGATTTTTAAGCTGTGTTATGCAGCTGGCTTTCTTTCCCCCATAAGCAGGCAGGCAGTAGTTACAGAGCACACCTCTCTGTATTTCAGTGCTTTACCTGTAATTTATCTTACAGGAGTTGCATATACGTCTGAATGCTTCGCATGCAAGCCTGGTACCTTCAGTGACAAACCAGGTTCATCTGGCTGCCAGGTGTGTCCAAGAAATACTTATTCTGAGAAAGGAGCTAAAGAATGCACCAAGTGTAAAGAAGAAATGTATTATGCAGGTACATAAATCAAATGGGTTAAGCAAAACCAGGAGAGTCTGAGTACGTAAGCTCTTTCTGTGTGCAGATGTGAGAATGGTTTTATCCAACAATGAAGTTTAGTCTCCGGTTGGTATGCAAAGGGGAAATGAAGATGAGACTTCCCAAAAGCTGCAGAAGGCACATATATACATAATGGGCCACAGTCGATCTTGGCTAAGGTCATCTCTGCTAACATGACGGGATGGAGATCTTTATGACCTCGAAGGGAACAGTTCTTCTGAAGGATAATAACAGTCGTGCTGTGCCCTCTCGTGGTAATTTGTGTTATCGGTTGGTGATGACCTGAATTGGCTTCATCACTGCCTTCAGACTTGTCATGTTTCGAGGAATCTCCTTTCCAAATCCTCTCCTGGCCTGTCCCTGCCTCCTGTGTGGTTGGAAGACGTGGCGATCTAGTTGCAAACCCTACTGCCCAAAGTCCTCTGCATTCCCAGCTGTGGTTAGCTGGTGATCATCAAATAACACAGGCACAATCCATTCTTCATGGTCAAAATGTCTTCAGTTTTCTTCCTTGTAGTTGTTTTATAAGAAAGTTTTTGAAGAATCAGTTACTGGTCGTAGCACCTGCTATCACAGATTATGGCAAATGCCTGGGGACCTGTGCCTGTGCTCATGATGGGAGTGGAAATTTGGCAAGAATATCTGGGGAGAGGAAAAATTGGGCCAGTGTTGTAAGGAAGTTTCTAATAGGTTAGAGTGGTTTTGTTGCTTACCAAGTGAGAACATATTCCCATGCTTGGCAAACTACACAAATTACTGCCTGAAGGTGAAGGGGTGGGGTGAGGGTTTGGGTGACTCCCTGGTTATACCGAATCAATGAATTTCAGTGTGACAGTACAAGCATAGCTGGTATTTTCCCTGTTCCCCTGCTTCATTTCAGGGGAAGGTTCATGTAGACTCTATTAAGAGTTTGATTTTTCATTCTTGTTTTGTGTTTTTCTGCTGACTCACTTTAATCTCCAGATTTTAAGCTTGTTATGGTTGTTTCCAGGGACCGTTTGATAGTTTAACATCCTGTTCCTCATCCTTTCTTTTTAGATGAGGGATCCAGTGCGTGTATAGAGCGTCCTCCATGCACAAACAAAGACTTTTTCCAGATCCATACCCCATGTGATAAGGAAGGAAAAGTAAGTAGAAGGCATGATACTATTTTTAAGCTCATTGAGTTTACTGTGATCTCTTAATTTGAAAACAAGGTAGGATTTCTAGGAATCTCTTTCCCAATAGCTTTCCCAATTTTGCTTCCAGCATAGAGTCTCTCTGAGGCTTTGGGCTTGTCCTTTAGCTGCCTTCTCTCCAGCATTTATCCATCTGTAAGAATCCGCCTGTCATGGGATCTGTCGTTGTGAAATGCTAAGCTCCTTGCACTTGTGATTAGTCTGACTGGGTCACTGGTGCTACCTCCATGCTCATAAAAAAGCAGGGTTGGACCACAGGGTGAAGTACTGTCCCAGAATAAACCCTACTGTTTAGTTGTTAGCAATCTTTCCTGGCATACTTTTGGCTTGTGGCAACTTACCCTGTCCCAACAACGCCCAGGCATGATTCAGGTGCTACCGTGACACAGGAGCGTTGGACATGACCATACTTATTTCAGGTGGAAGAGTGTTTGGCTGCATAGGTATGATGTGTATCATGTCCATTAGTTTCAGCATCAAAGAGCCCGTGATCTGTTGAAGTAATGGTATATACATAGCCTGGGAGTATTCATGTGCGGCAGCAGAGCTCAGCTGCTAATAATGTGCTTGCCTCATGAAACACCGGGACTCTCAGTAGATTGTTTCACCCAGCGATCTTAGATCCACTGGGTCTCTTATAGAGGGACCTGCTGGTGGAGCAGCCTGGCTTTGGAGCTCTCCTGCCCTTTGTCCCAGCAGTCAAGTGGGGATTTTGGTGGGATTTGGAGAAGAAACTCCTATATACTGGGGTATGGAGCCCACAGAGGTGTGGACACGTGGTCAGGCCTGTTTTGTCTCTTTTCCCTTTCCCATCTCTCTTAGGTCTGGATGGGACAGCAAGTAGACAAAATCCATAGCACCTGTAGGTTGCTGGCCTAATATTTGCTGGCAGGATGGTGTATTTTGGAGTCTCCTGGTCAGCCAGTTCCAAAATGCAGCTGAGAGTTCGTGCGCTGTAATAATGAAGCATCAGTGAGTTTAGCCCCAGAGCCGGCAGGCTTTACAACCTGGTCTTGACTCACTGATTCTTGCTCTGTTAACTGCCTGTAACGACTCAAGGCATTAGCAGCAATGTTCACTGCTACACCCCCAGGTACTGCTTTGGTTGCAGCCTCCTGCGGATTACCCTGTCACTGCTCTGTGCAAGTCAAGGCTCCCCGGCATTGAATAGGCTCCTACTGTTGACCCTCTTCCTGCTTCCTCAATGGCCTTTCCCTTCACTGACGGACATCATCAGAATACTTCGTCTTCCACCCTTCATCTTCCAGTTGCAACAACAACGTGTGTCATAGACGCACAGATACTGGCTGGGTTTTCAGGACTGCTTTCACCATTTAGTGCTCTACATCTCTGGAATTTGGTCCAGGTTTGCCGTACTCCCCAGCCATCTCTCCATGTGATGCGGCAAAATGAGAGGGCCTGACTCTGCAGCCCATCTTCTGGTGAACAGTGGCTGTAGATCACCAGCCTAAAGGCCTATTACTAAAATAGTAATATTACTACTAAAATATGTAATATTACTATTACATGGCTTACTAAAATCAGCCAGATTTTTCACTGGACATTAGATTGCTGTCTCCCTCCTGCTGTCCCCACTCCATGTGTAGAAGGGGCCTCAGGAGGATTAGGCACTTGACTCCTCTTGGCTTTTCACCTACCTACTACTTTAAAAATCCCAGGCTGATTGCTTCAGCCCCAGTCTTAGAAACCCTGCGTGGCTGTGGGCACTCTCTGACCCTTGTCTCTCTGCTCAGATGCAGTAGGGTTGCTTTAGTGCGTACAGCGTGTCTGGGCTCTGGGCAACCACACAGGTACTTTGCCAGCTCCTGAGCCTTTTTATTTTAAATGCTGTGCACCCTGATGCTGCTGAAGCATTTCTGGAGCAATACACCAGAAAATCATCTAAGCGTTCGGGAGCAGCAAGGGCAGGCTGATCCATAAAGGACAGGTGCCACTCTGACAGCAGGAGCAGTCCCACAGTACCTGAGCAAAGCGAGCAAAGCAGACCCAGCGCCAGTGGCCAGATTCAGCCAAGGCAGCCAGACAAGTCCATAGTGATGAGGCACGACCAATGTCACGCTGGGACATGAAGTCCATGGGTCAGTCAGGATGTGGGTCAACCAGGGTGCATGGCCTGGCACAGGCATGGCTGCAACACAGCGCAGGCAGGGACAAAGGATGAGAGCCTCAGCTTAATTGCAGCTCCCAGGAGCTGGGGCCTGAGCCTGCACTGAGGCTTCTTCCAGCTTTTTTTCAAACAGTTTCAAAGATGATCCATACTTCTTGAAGAGTTCTGTGTTATCAGAGGGCTAACCTTGAGCGCAAGCAGCTCAATGCCCAGGATGGCAGGAGCATGTGCTCAGGGTCCTGGATCAAATTCATAAGGTGAAATCTTCCCTGCCAAGCTCTGTACCTGTGCCTCTGGCCTCAAGGATCCCTGATTGCACTGCTGAGACCAAAGGGTGGAAGTACCCAGAGGGGAAGTTGTGGCCAGGTTAAAGTCTTGCCAGTTGGGTTTCTCAGCTCTGGAACTCAGCTGATTTTCATCTTGAGATATTAAGCCCTTTCAGGGATAGACCCAAAGTCAGATGAAATTTGAAACCCAACTTCACGGGTGATCCATCTCGCCTAAGCCTTTTCCTGAAGACAGAAAACTTGTCTCCTCAAAGACACGTGATGACGGAGAGGCGATATCGTTGTATATGGTAACGTCAAGGACTGACTCATGTTAGTGTTCATAAACTGCTCCTTATGTGATGTGGAGGGATTGGAGAGGGGTTGGGAGAGCTCCCGTGTGGTTTTGGCATTTGCTCAGTAGGTGAAAATGGCTGGAGAGAAATTGAGGGCTTTTCAAAGAACAGGCTAGTATGGAGAAAAAATGCAAAACTTGTGTTCTCTGCTAACAGATGCCTTCCCAATAAAGCGATTTTATAATGCAGAAGTTGTATTTTGGGTTGCTATGCTTAAAATGTGGAGATTGCTTATGCAGTTGTTAGAATTATTTATCTGACGTTCCTCAGAAACATTTTCATGGGAAAATTCACTAGATAAACAGGAATGAACAGTAGTAATTTTTTTAAGCTTCACATTTTTGCTTTGCTCTTAAAGTCTGATATTTTGGAATCACCTGTGAACCCAATCACTTCTGTTTTCCTTCTCCACCCTTCCCTTCATTGTCCTGGATGTGCAAAGTCTGTTTTTGGCCTAAAACATTGGGAATACCCTAATTTCGTTTACAAGGGGGACCTTGATTGGTGCATCTAGT
The DNA here is from genome assembly GCF_018139145.2 of Gymnogyps californianus. Taxonomy (NCBI): domain Eukaryota; kingdom Metazoa; phylum Chordata; class Aves; order Accipitriformes; family Cathartidae; genus Gymnogyps; species Gymnogyps californianus. Next base: position 210,566,386 of record NC_059471.1, on the reverse strand, counting down.
CCTAAAGCTTCGTAACACACCATGTGAGCTCAGTGTCTTCTCCTTCCAGACTCAGATTATGTACAAATGGATTGAACCCAAGATCTGCAGAGAAGATCTCCCAGATGCATTGACCCTACCTCCTTCTGGAGAGAGGAAGGATTGTCCACCCTGCAATCCTGGCTTTTACAGCAACGCCTCATCTTCCTGTACTCCTTGCCCACCAGGAACATTTTCGGATGGGACACAAGGTAGGAGTCCACAAAAAAATCGCTTGTGTCCCCAAAACCAGTTGTCTGCTTGCATGTGACTTAGTTTAATGACACATCATCATAAGCCAGAGTTCATTTTGCATAAAATACTTACTAATAACATTGGAGAGAGGGAGCTGGGTATCTGTTTTCTCTCTGAAGTCCTTTCTTATCAGGGATTGCTGCTGTAAGCTGACCTGCTGTCTTCTGGATGCATTTCTTGGCTGATATAAACATCCTGAGGGTCATTTTAAGGGATTCTAAGAGGGAATCAGAACTTTTACAGTCAGTAATTCCTCCTCACCCATTCTCCTGTCCATGCCAAGTTCTTCCCTGTGAAAATCTCATTTTAAACACTGTCAGATGAGTACCCTGCCAATGTTGTCTCACCTAAACTCTGGCTTGTTGATTCTGAGATGTATTGGCCCAGTGGTCACCTACAGCATTTTGTGGGAACTTATGTTTACCACTATGATCAAACCTTCAGCTGAAGCCATCAAAAAGGAAGTGTGGCTTGGGGGATCAATTGCAGATTACTTACCACGAGGTTATGATCTGCAGTTTATAAAATGCTAGTCTCGTTTCTACTCTTCTGGTCCTGATAAGTCTTTGACTGTTTAATTATAAAGAAATAAATTATTTTCTTTGCTCATTACTTGCCCCAGAGAGTAAAAAAGTAATACCTATGTTCTTTAAAACACTGTTTGAGATGTGCTTTGGCCGTGTGATTTCCTTTTCCTGCCCTCTCGCCCTGTAGAGTGCAAAGCCTGCCCTGCTGGGACTGAACCGGCTCTTGGGTTTGAGTACAAGTGGTGGAACATCCTGCCAGGCAACATGAAGACGTCTTGCTTTAATGTTGGCAACTCAAAGTGCGATGGGATGAATGGTGAGCCACACTCCCTGTGTTACGTGCCTGTCTTTCTCCTGTGCTGATCACTATTGTAACGGAGCACCCATCAAAACAAGTATGCTCTTTGCTGCATGAGTGACAACATGGTTTCCTCCCTTTTCTTTAATTGCACCAGGCTTGAAATTTCCTGTAGGAAGGAATGTCACAATATCACAAAGAAGAAATGAAAAAATCTCTTTTATACCAGAAGAGGGCAGGAGCTGCAGCCTCTGTGAAGTCCCCTCAGCCAAGAACCTATCCCACCGTAGACTTTGATGCATCTGAATATCCCTATTGAAAAAACCACAACTATTTGACTTCTTTCTAGTTTATCTCCTTTCATGTTTTGTGATAACTGTGCCCGTCGAGGTCACACATAATTCTTTTGGAAAACTTAATTAAAGTCTGTGATTTTGTTCATTTAGCACTCAGAGCTTTCTCTCTGCACATGTGCTAAGATTGCAGCAGAGAACAGTCACAGCTCACTGGTGAAAATGATCCTGTTCGGGACTTCTCCCACCTCCAACTTTCTCTGAAAGATTTTCCTCAGTCTGATCCACCCTGTCAGGCTGATGTAACTCAAGCTTTGAATTATGCATATTGAGCAGAGGGGCACTGAAGTATATGCTTGATGTTTAACACATAGATTCATTGATTCATCTGTTTTAAGGCTGGAAGAGATCAAATGGATCATCCCCCTTGAGCTGCACAGCACAGGTCAGGGAATTTCAATTGCTTTGCTGAGTTCAAGGTGACATTTGCCTATAAAATCAGCAGTTCATACAATTACTAAAATTTTTCATTCAAAAGCATTATTACACTGCTCTATAGTTTATACCAGACATCTTGAAAATGTGCTAAAGTACTGAATTGCTTAAAAAAGTATGGAAACATAGAAATTTTTTTGCCATATGACCCAGAAACCATCTATTTCTTGAATTTTTTTTTCTTTTTTTGTCCTGTGAAGGTTGGGAGGTGGCTGGTGATCACATCCAGAGTGGGGCAGGAGGCTCTGACAATGACTATCTTATCCTGAACCTGCACATCCCGGGATTTAAGTAAGGAATAGGATTTTTTTCCCATCTATTTCTCATTTATCTCTGTCTCTTACACCTATTTCACATTACCCCTTGGAATGAACCGAGTTTTCCTTTCTGAAGTGCAATGATATCATGAATGAGAGACAAGAGGAAACTTGGATTTTATTCCTGTGTCTCCAGTCAGCCCATTGCAGCAGACGATTCTGTAAGACCTTGTTTTTTAGCAATGTTTGCTTCAGTCTGAGATGCCAGCCGGCTGGCTGTCTGGAAACAGAGAAAAGGTATTCCTATCCCTCTGTTTCTAAATTATCCCAAAGTAACCAGCTAAACTTGCCACGGGGTGGATACTGGTGCCTGCCCTGAGGGTATTTTACAGAAACCCAAGTTACTTTGCGCTGTGGCTCCGGGCAGCCTGCACAGTCTGTCCTTCCCCTGGAGCCAGTGGAGAGATGCAGGAGAACAGGACATCCCGCCTCTCCTGGACCCTCAGACAGGATGAAATAGCTGCTTGAGGTGCTTGTGTCTCTCTGTCAAATGAGTGAACTTAGACCCCTAGTTCAGTCCATGTGCCAAATATTAAGACAGGTAAGGTATGGCAAAATGAACCTCATCCTCCCTTTGCCGTACCTCAGCTGAGGGGGGGTGTGACTTCTTACACCCAATGAGCAAACCCTGATTTTTATTATACAGTATGGGCAAACAGCAATTAAAATAAAAGAGAAGCAAGAAACATATCCGTGGAAAAGCTCGCTGTGTCCCAGTTTACTGTTTAGTGTTTAGTACTTTGCAGGGGAGCACCCTGAATACTTCTGGTTTGCATGAAACTCCTGAAAGCGTCTCCCACCAGCAGAGGGTAGAGACAATTAAATCAATGTAAATCACTTAAAGCATGTAATGCATTTAAGCAATAAGATTCCCTACCAATATGGTCAAATTTGGGTGTTGATTGTAAGGACGCAACTGTACCATAAAGAAGTCAGACACTTAAAAAATAGCCCTGCTGCGCCCGATACCCAGTGCGGAGCCGCTGTGCAAACCTGGCCTCCGCAGTTCTGCAAGGGCAGGTTTTATGTGACAGGACTTTGATGGTTTCCTCGCTGTACGAAAAGTAATTTGAAGGATTGACTGCTGCCTGTCTGGAGAGCACCTTGTAAATGTTTTGTTCCTTCTCTGTTAAACAGACCTCCGACATCGGTGACAGGAGCAACTGGGTCAGAACTAGGACGGATTACTTTTATTTTTGAGACCATCTGTTCAGCAGATTGTGTGCTGTACTTTATGGCGGTAAGTGAGACCTCTCTCTCCATGACTGAGGACTGAGCCTGGTATTCCACATGTCACTTTAATACCTCTACATAGGTGTGATTAGTTGCACTTGGTTTATTATGACTAAGATTAAGTATGACATTAGTTTAATATCTGCGGTGCCCTTGCAGGAAGGATTTAATGAATGACCTAGCAAAATTCCTCCACCACGTGAGTTGTGAACCATTCCTGGTTATCTGTTTATTTCAAAAGACATCATTGGACACCAAAAAGCCAAATTTTCCCCTGCTAAACTGACTGATAAAATTCTCAGTGTCTCTTGTGCAGTCGAGTTAGCCTCCCGGAGTTTAATAGAGTCACGAGTCAAGATGTGGGACAGAGGGGTGGGAAATGGAAAATTTGGAAATTTAGACTTGATCCTGTCAGTGACCTGGGGGATCAGTAGGGCAGCAGACAGACATATGTTTGTGAAAGCAAAGTGCCGTGTTTTTTACTTTCTTCGTCTGCTTATTGAAAGCCCATCAGCTGAGGAAGGTAACTGGATCTGCAACGGCTCCCTCGCCCCTTCCATTGCAAAGGGAAGCTGGTCCTTTTCTGTATTTAGTGGTACTTTAAAGGAATCTGCTCTTAATTTAAAGAGAATTAAGTGGAAATTAAGTGGTAATTTAAAGGAATCTGCCTTTAGTGGTAATTTAAAGGAATCTGGTTTAAAGGAAAAGCATCTTTCACAGGAAAATTTACAGCTGATGGAGAATAAGAAACATGAACATAGATTGAACAGGTTTTTCTCATGTAAACTTTGATGCTGTCTTATTGGCTTCAGTTCTATTTCACTAGAGACACCAACAAAGTGGGTATCCAAAGATAGCAGAAACTACAATTTTTCTTTGAATTTTGGCCTTCCCCTTTCTGTGCTCTGGTACCCACATGTTTTATACATAAACAGAATTTCCAGTCTGAAAGAACCACTGTGCTGAATCTGTCCTCATAACATTTATAACCTGCTATAGGACTTTGAACTTAACTGTTGTGTGAACTAGAGCATCTTTTGGAATAGACACACATTCTCAATTAAAAAATGGCCAGCGGTGGAAAACAGAATAAATATGTTTGCTCTCCTTTATTAAACATTAAATGCAATTGTAAAGTCCTTTATATATATTAATCTCTATATTATAAAACACTGGTGTTTATGGTAGTATGACCACACTTTTCGTTTTTTAAAAAAAAAAAATCATGTCCATTTTATAGGATATTAATCGAAAAAATACCAATGTGGTGGAATCCTGGGAAAGAAGTAAAGAGAAACAATCCTACACTCACATCATCTCCAAAAATGCTTCCTTCACGTTCACATGGGCCTTTCAGAGAATAAACGAGGGACAAGATGTAAGTATTTCTTTATGTACAGGGCTTTACAGCACAGCTTTCCTTGAACACTCACTGCCAGAGCTCTTGCCCTCCATTGAAGCTCACAGGCTTCTTGTAAGGAGCGAATGGCTGTCACCATATAGCAGCCCTTGGGAGGCAGCTGTGGATAAACCATCCGTGTTGAAAGACAGATGCATGCATAAGTTGATCTCTGAATCGGTGCACTGGTGCACAGAGTTGTGGTTAGTGTCCAAATGCAATGGCGTGATGACACCAGGGTCGTTTCCTTGGCTCTCGTTCCAGAGCAGACAGTTCATCAACGACATGGCGAAGATCTACTCCATCACAGTGACCAACGCAGTGGATGGAGTTGCCTCTTCTTGCCGTGCCTGTGCGCTGGGCTCCGAGCAGTCTGGCTCATCCTGCGTGCCCTGCCCAGCGGGACACTACATTGAGAAGGAGACCAGCCAGTGCAAGGAGTGTCCGGCCAACACCTTCCTGTCCATCCACCAGGTCTACGGCAGAGAGGCCTGCATCCCGTGTGGGCCTGGCAGCAAGAGCACCAAGGTACAGAAACTCAGTGTCTCTGAGCAATGGGCAAACAGGGTTTATTGGGATATAAGCACTCAAATGGCCTGTTTTAGTGCTTTCCTACAGGTATGTGCCTTGTGAGCATTGGAGTATAATTATAACCAATGATCCCATTCTTCCAAATATGTCTCTAGTCTAATTTCTGTTTGTAAATATGCAATAAGAAGATAAAATTGACCACACCAGCTCAAAAAAAGGTTCATTTCAAGCGGTTGTACTGGGGACAGTGTAAGAACAGGGCAAGCATATATGTTACTTCCACCTAAAACTGTCCCAGACTCCTGCTGTTTTAAACTCAGGGACTTCCTCAGCTGGATGATGTTTCTGTGCCTTTAGAAACCTCTAACAAGTTCCTCTTATATGAAATTGCCCTTAAGCCTAGATAAACATTTATCATGTGCAGCATCCTTTGGCAAGGAGCTGCACAGGGACTTGAAGAACAGTTCCAATTTGTTTGTATTCTGTCTGCCTTCAGTGGGGTACGTATCCTGTCCCTGTTTCTTGAGCTGTTTCTTGTGTTTCCTTTGCAAGATGCAAGTGTAACTGAGGCCATGTTCAGGTCTCTGAACATGTCCTCAGTACTGAGGAGTCAGTACTGAACAGTCTCATATACTGAGGTCTATGTACAGGGCTTTAAGCTGGGACATTGGGATCCTAAAAGCACTCACGACAAAACAAAGCAAGAAACTCTGCATTTTCTTGGCTAATGCAGCAGACAGCAGAAAGGCCAGGCTTAGGGAACATTAAAGTCCTCATATGTGATTGCAAGGGACTGAAACAGGAATGGGAATTCTCCCAAGGGAAAGGTGAATTACAGGAATAGGACAAAGTTCCCCTTCATCCTCGACAAGGAAAGCAGCCCTGTCTGCACCTGCTTGCTTTAACTCCCAGGTGAACGGTTTGCTGCCGGTCCATAACTGCTCTTTAATGGATGCCTCTCCTTCTCTGAAGGACCACTCTGCCTGCTTCAGTGACTGCCTGGTGTCGTACGTCAAGGATAACCAGAGCCTGAATTACGATTTTAGCAACCTCAGCCAGGTGGGCTCGTTGATGAGCGGACCCAGCTTCACCTCCCGAGGGACCAAGTTCTTCCACTTCTTTAACATCAGCCTGTGTGGGAATGAGGTGAGCTCAGCTGGTGTTGAGGGTCGGGGGGATTAACCAGTTTGCTGCCTGTGTTGATGCTCTGTGGGATCACACTGAGACAGGACGAGGACTCCCCTACAGCTGAGCTGTCACTGACACTGTGCAAACATTTCCCTCTGATCTTGCTCGGCAGTGCAAGAGGACTTTTGAGCAGCCAAGTGATTTTCCAGAGCAGAGATGACAGTGTTTTAGGCATAAGTAATGCTTAGAAGAAAAGCCCTGTCACATCCCTACCTTTTCTTAGTTCTTGTGCCTTCGAGTCGCTTGAGTCACAACCCTGACCTTTTTGTGCTGCCACCAAGGAACTCAAGTGAAGAGTCTGAGTTTTTCAGTTGCAAACTTCTTTCCATATGTTTCCCTCATGACTTGGCTGGAGATATTGCTGTCAGCAGAGCCCCTGGTCACCCTGCTCTCTGCCAGTGGCCGAGGTGCCTGTTGCTGACTTTGATTACAGCCTTTTAAAGTGGTGGAAAAATGTGTTTAGTCCATGAGTGCACACAGTCTCTGCCCCAGAGTCAAGATTTTTCTGTCTAGGGCTTGGACTGTACCAGAGCATGTTGTCACATGCATAAATTGAAGTTTTGGAGCAGTACCAGGGATGTGTATTTTCCCATGAAAACCAATGCATGTAGTTTACATTAATGATCAGCCCTGTAAAGTTCTGAAGTCTCTTTCCCATGTACCAAAGGGTTTGCATGAGTTGAGGCAAATGAGTAGTCACATTTCTTTACAGTGTTTTGCATACTCTTAGGCTTAAATGTGTGTTTAAGTACCACCTGGATTAGAGCTGCTGACAACTAGATCCACAAAGGTACAGGTATGCTTACTCTCCTGTGGATCTGCTCTTCATTTTCCTAAAATACTACAATGGTACTACAGTACTACCAACCATATGATTAGGTTGTGAGTGCTTGGCATTTTGTAAGGACAACTGAGTCTGGTGATTTGTCTTTCATTGCTGTTGCTCTGAGATTCTAGCACTGATCTTGACATGTGACATTAATGCAGCCTTGAAGGCTATATATCTGTTTAGGGATTTCATGTATTTGTGCTTTGAAAATACTTTATCTGGATTAAATCCCAAATAAAGAGGTATTCTACAGTATATTATTTAAAGGCAAGGGAAATACGGTTTTCCTTTGCAAGCCATTTTATTATGCTCTGCAAGTAAACACTGTGCTGTCAAGATAAACAAAGAAGAGTGCTTCCTAACACAGGTTTCTGATAAGACACATACCAGAGGTGACATCACATTTCTGAGTCTGTACAAGGCTTTAATCAGAGCTTTCACAATGGCAGTTTGTTGCTGCAATTTGTCCCTCTTATGATAGAAACATCAAGTTGTTTCTAAGGTACAGTAATGAAACTCATCCAGTTTGCAATCTCTCCTTTCCCAAACTTTTTCATGTCTTATCAACAACCAACAGCTTCCCCATTTTTTCCTGCTTGTCCACAGGGGAAGAAGATGGCTATTTGCACTGACAATATCACAGATGTTACTCTGAAGGACATGGTTGCAGAATCAGAAGATTTTTCCAACTTTGTGGGAGCTTTTGTCTGTCAGTCCACCATCATCCCGTCGGACAGCAAGGGTTTCCGAACAGCCCTGGCTCTGCAGTCCAACAGCCTTGCTGACAGGTTCTTAGGTACATGGTTTATCTTCTGCTTATTGTTATCATGGATGTACTCTCATGTATTTAGGGCTGCAGAGTAAATCCTTCTCGACTCAGCAGTGCTGCATTACCTTCGGGGAAGAGCGAAGGGGCAGCCCAAGATTCACTCCCACTTTGTTCCTGAGCTGTGAAGCAGATCTGGACAGATGCCATTGCTCTTTGCTGCTGTTTCAGTTCAGCTGATGGCTGGAGGAGAAGAGTAAGGGCTGCCCCCATTCTTTGTTTTCCATGCCTGTATTACTCACTCTTCCCTGTGTTTGGTCTGGTGGGTCCCATGGTGCATAGAATTTCAGCACAAAAATCTGGAGAATGTAATTAAAAAGCACTGGTTTTCTTTCATGTTTCCTACCCACCTCATGCAGGGCAAGACCAATCACTGTAGTAGTCACATTAGTCCAAGTGTTTCTGCCCATGCCAAGTCCCCACTCAGGCAATTTCAGAAGAAGAAGCTGGTGCTGGGACATAATTAGGCAAGGAAGAAGGAGGCTTAGAGCAGCATGGGGCCATACACATCATTAAGTCTTGCATTGCTCTGGCTCATAGGTTCCCAGAGTCTGAGGCCAGATTGGACAATGAAGTCATTTAGTCTGCTCACCTATCCATTACAGGCACTGAGTGTTTGTACTTTCTCCCTGGCACTGAGCCCAGAAACTCATGTTTGACAAAAGCACGTCTTTGAAAGAGCATTCAACCTGGACTTTTAAGACTGCCAGAAATAAAAGCTTTGCCACAGTCATTGGTATTTTTTTCCACTGGTCAAACACTGTCTCTGTATTTCATTTTAAAGCAGACTTGTTTCCTTGTTAGAATTTGCCTGGCTTCAATTTTCAGCTCTTGCTTCTTGTTATTCTTTCTTCATTTCACACCCACATTTTCCTCCTTGGAGAAATATTTTATGTAAGGAATCATCACACCCTCCTCAGTCTGCTCTTCTGATAAACTAAGTAGACCAAGTTCTTCTACGTCTCTTGCTATCATGTATTTCTCTCAAGCATCTGAATAATTTTTGAGGTTCTTGCTGCAGCCTCTGTAACTTGTTATTACATTTTCTTAAAGCATGGGCATCAGAATGGAATAATATTCCAGTATTCACTATAATGGCAATAAAAATCTCTTCTGTATTTGTATTTACATGCAAGGATAGAATGCCTGAGTCCTTCTTTCTCCAGACTCATGGGATTTCATGATGGCTTCTTCGATCTGAGGTCCACTCTAGATCTTTTTCAGAGTTAGTTTCCAAGGGAAAATCTCTCTTACTTAGCACTGCCCTTCAACCCTTGCTGCACTTGTCTGCAGTAAAATATGTTTAGTTTGATTGGGACCAGCTTACCAACTAAACCAAGTAGCTCTGTATTTTATTCCTGTTCCTCTTAATCTTGCAGAGAAATGGTCCCAAGAGTTCCAGCGATTTGAGGATAAGTTTTATTCTTAGTTAATAGTATATTTTATTTTACTTTAGTTATTAAACTGTTCTTGTCTCAACCCATGAGTTTTACCTTTTTTTTTCCCTCCTCCCCATCCCACTGGGAGAGGGGAGGAGGAAGCAGCTACATGGTGCTTAGCTGCTGGCTGGGGTTAAACCATGACACTCATCTACACACTTTACCAACAGTGATTATATAGTTACTTACAGATCCCTGATGATAATCTTGCATTTTGGGACTCTAGTATCAATGCCTAGAGAAGCCTGGGGACATACCACATTTGATGACAATTTCCCATGGCCGGATAATTTTATAATTAGGTAGTTAAATAATTTTTAATCCACTTCTAACTTTTCAATTAGAATATCATCTGGTAATTAGTGAAATACTTGATAAATTTACATAGTTTTCTTTAGCAACCAAATTCATGAGCACTCAAGGAATGAAATGAGATTTGTTCAACAAGAGCTGTTCTCCATAAGTTCATGTTGACTGTCACTCATTATGTATCTATCCATTAACTGAAACCCATCTTCCACTTACCATTCCTGTTATTTTGCCTCATCATGTTAGCCACATTGTAATTTGGCTCACCATATCCCCTCTCCATCAATCTTTTGACATTTCACTATCATTATAAGCTCTATTAAAGGTCACTCTTAGGTGTGGGTTTGCTAGTTTATAAGCTTGCATGCCAAGTAGATGCCAATATCTTCTCCTGCCACTGAAGGAATGAGGTGTTCAGTCATTGTCTTGGAAAGCAAGGAGATAGTCCTGATTTTTTCCTAATACAGAAAAAAGATACTAAGCTCTTCTGCTGCCTTTTCTTTATCATAGTTGTTGCATTTTAAAATGGTTGAAGTTTGCCTTTCCTATCCATAAAATGTACTTTCATTTCTAGTATTTCTAAAAAAGCTCCAAACTTATAATTTTTCTAGTGCTGCTAAACATAGGCTTTTCCCTGAATTCTTTAGCATCTATTAGCATTTTTCTGTAACCCATAACTTTTGATTTTATTTTGTTTGGATTTGATTCTGTATTCCCCTCCATTAAGTTTGTGCCGATGTTTTTATTTGAATTGCTCTTTTACTGCTGTTCTGATGCGAGGTGGACTCTTAGTCAAAGCTATTGTCATTCTTGAGAGAGTCATTGTGGCTTTTTAGCCATATAATTAATATCCTCTGAAGAATGACATTTTTTTTTTCACACTTGCTTTTGCTTCTAGTGTTCTTATTTTTGAGAAACTGCACTTTGAAATGCCATCTCTACAGTACTGCATATTGGATGGGAATATTCTCTCATTGCCTCTGTTGAATATAATAAGGTCTCTAGGAGCTATCATCTTCCAGTCTAGTGAGTAACGAATCTCTGTCCATTGTGTTGCAATCCAAATTTAAGTTACCCTGTGTTCGATGCAGTGTCTTTGGTGAGAGGAAATGATCATCCTTGCTGACATCAGCATATGTTCTCAGAACGGAGGCCCCTCCACAAGAACCTGACGTCTTTCTGCACATGCTCCTGACGGTTGCTGCAGCACAGCTCATTTTGTTCTGTCTGTTGATGTGGTGCTCTCTAGCTATCCCTCACATGCAAGCCCTCTTGAGCAATGTTACTGAGCACATTCATCCACATGCTTTCACAATCCCAGGCTCTGACTTGTCCTACACCAGGTAGTAGTGTCTAGTGCAAAGTGTCACCTTTGTTATCTACCGTATTTACCTAAAAGGGTTATAACCAGACATGGATTTTCCAGCTGTGTGAATCGTCCTCCCAAATGTAATGCCAGTCAAGTCAAAGTCAAGTCAAAGTCCTAAGAATTCAGCTAGGCTGCCTGAACTGTTGCAAGAACAAATAGAAAACTTCTTTTCTTCAGTCTTTCCCATCTTCCCACCAGTTGCTGGCTGCTACCACTTTTTCTTGTTGTTCTAGCAATTTTTCACCTCACTAGAAGGATGCAGCCTGTCCCACTTGTACAGCTCCCTCTTCTTCTGAAATGTTGCAGTAGAGCACCAATATTTTCTGTCTTCTTTGGTTCATGGGGTTGGAAGGATCTTTAAGAACTTTGGTTACTTGAATTTTCCTCTTTTTCAGCTCTTCTCCAAAATCCATGCAGACCTGTGTAACCTATGTTGTTCCACACGCCAGCCTGTCATTTGTTCCAAAATGTGCCATCAAGGCTTGCCTACGACTCCATAATCCTTCTGAATCTTGTCATTGCATCTTTCAGTTTTTCTCCCACAGTACTGCAGATTGCTCAGGGTGTTACATGGTTATGATGTGTTAGGGTTATACATTCAAGGCATATGCTTTGAGCAGTTGATTGGATCAGCTGTCTTCAGCAGTCCTTTCCCAACCTAAATTATTTTATGATTCTGTAATAGCCCGTGATTACTTTAAATTCATACAAAAGAGTAAAACTTATTTACACTGGTGTTGTTTTATTAATTTTTTGGTTTATTACGTCTGTATGAGGAAATCAGACTGTATGAGGAACATAAAAATCTGCAAAGTTTAGTTAGAATAGAAGAAAGTGTATATGTATAGTAATGTCATTAAATGCTATTAAATGAGACACATACCTTTCAGACTGAGTAAATGTTATATGTGAACCCCTCAGAAATCCATTCTTAGCTTGTTCCTTCCCCCCCCCCCCCCCCCCCTCAAATTTTAGGAGCTACTGTTGAAACAACGCTGGAAAATATCAGCATCAAGACAGATATGTTTCCTCCCTCTCCAAGCAAAATACCTGATGTGCATTTCTTTTACAAGTAGGTAAAAAATACTGTTTATTGGTATGTCAAATTTCTTCATTTGTTTAAAGGAAACTAAAGCTGTGAGGGGAGATCTTAAATCCACCTTTAATCTTTATCACTTTAGTCAGTATCTGGCTGATACTGACTGGCATGTTGAAGAACATCTTATGAAATCAGCAGGCACTGTTTACTCAAGTCTAAATTACACTTGATCTGTAGAGAGTGATACCAGAGCTTTGATTCATCCAGGTGCCACTTCCAGTGTCATGTTCCTTTCCATAATTTCTCATATACGGCTTTGATATGTCCACTTTCTGTCACATATTTTCTTTCACATTCATTTGAATTTACTTTGATGTTACAAAACCGAACTAGTCGAGGTTAAAAATAATTGTTCCAACCCGCACAGTTACTAGTGTGCTTTTCCTATTCTTCACTTTCCCCATAAAAAGAATACCTCAGCTTGAGTAAGAGTTAGCTCAAAGATCACCTCAATTAAGATGTCTACATGCTGGTGTCTTCATGTGAACTGGGTTTCTAAGCTTGGACTCTGGAGCCCGTGGAGCTATTCAGCTTATCTTAAGGCACATACCTATATTTGTTCTACTGATTGGCTCTCTAGATTGTGTTGACTTTAGTGATAGATCTTAATTGGCTATAGCACTTTGGATATCAACACTTTATGCATATGTGAATACTTAAATTCTGTGTCTGATTCTGCAAACTGAACCCCACACCAGTGACCCTACTTTGAGTATATTATGAACTTGACTTACAATGTCTACCATGTTGAAATATGGTCCATTTTTTGAATCCCCTTTGCCTTGTGCTATTTCAGGACAGTGTGGTTCTCAGATTACTAGGCGAGGAGAGAGCCATCATAAACTCTCCAGCAGAGTAACACACCAACCACAGCACCTGCGATTCTCTTTTTTTAATCGTTCTAGTCTGTTTTGTGGGCAGGTTTATTCCTTGACTCAGCAGAATTCAAACTAGCTAGAAAAACAGAGCAGTCCCCTGAGTGGCATCTCAGAGCGCTTTGAGATTTAAATGAAGTGGTGAAACCTGCCCTGCTTCTGTTGCTCCTCTTTTTCCTTCCAGCTGACAAAGGCAAAAGCACTGTGGCAGAGGGTATTTCTGTAGTATTGCAGTTGCATGAATGGACAGAGACATATGAAAGAGCAACATGTATTTACTGTAGTGGAAACATATTACATTTCTCCTCTTGTATGACATTAGGTCTTCAACAGTGACAACCTCCTGTGAAAATGGCCGTGCAACTGTTGTGACAATGAGATGCAACCCCAACAAACCAGACCAAGGAGAGCTTTCTGTGCCCAGGTATTTAAGTATTTGTACCTTAGTAGTGCCAAAAAGCCTTTTCTCCTCAGGTAATCTTTACAAAACTCATTAGTAATTTTAGACTTAACAGCAATGATGAGGAGTGCTGTCTCCCTTATCAGCCACCCAGGAGGTCTCACTTGTTTCTCCTAGGTGAAGGAGATGTGTGTCCCTTACCTCCCAGCAGACCAGCTGCTCTGTATTTAGGCTGTGTGGTGAGAGAGGTTAGAACTTGGGCAAGTTGTTCCAAGCTTAAAGCCAAAAGAAAATGTAGTGATGTTTTCTTGTCTCCACTTCTCCTTTATTTCAGTTCCTCATTGTGATCTTTGGCCTCCTGATTAGAACTGCCTAGTCAGGGCTTTGAGAGGTAGTTTTTCTCCCTTGATCTACAGCAGTGGCTGTGGACAAAGTGATTTATTTGACAAAGAGCAACCTGTCCTAGGAGCTATGAAATTTGCTATTGCAATGCTTATGTGAGCCCTGACTCTGTCTAGTTCAAGTTCTATATGTATTTATTTATGTGTCTCATCACTCCAGTTTGTATCCTGGACCCCTTGTACCAGTTGTGGTTAATTTGCTTGACCTTTTTTTCCCTTCACTCTGACTCAAGTGACTCCAAAAAGGTGTTTTCTTCCAAAGTCCTGTTTATGCCTGCACCTGAAAAGTTGCAGAGAAAAAACAGTAAAAGAATTAATTCTATTACTCTTTAGCAACACCCTGTGATTCTTCAGAAGTTCTCCTCAACTCTGATAACCCTCCTCTTTGGCTGTCAAGGCCCATGTTAGTCTGTCTGGACGTTACCTCTGGGGATGCTTACCCCAGTTTCTAAGGGACCTGACACACTACAAATTATGCTGGGCAACAAGCCACTATCTATCAGCTGCCGTGTGAAAATCCTCCAGGTGTTCTTCTAATGTTATAGGTTAAACACGATGTGAGCTGTGATCACTCACCAGTAGTGAAGGAGGAGTAAACTACCTTGCTTTTAAAAGTGTGAGCATGGGCAGAAATGGCACACAGCTGACATGACTTACCTTCTCTCAGTTCTTGTTGACTTCTCCCTTCCTAGCCCACTTTGATTAGCTCAGCAGTCAGACAGCTATTTTCAAACAGTGAGGTATCTGATACATGTCAAATAATGCTGCATGTAACTCCTTGATCCTACAGACACGGTGTTTAGTATCACATGAAGTTACAGTATAAGATGAAAGAGGTTGAGGAGAAAGGTCTGTCAATGCTCTTGCCATGTACATTGAAAAAATGTTCCATAATCCAGAGAGGACAGTTGTCAGTTATTCAAATCAGGATAAGCCAGAATGGGCTTTTAGGGCTGTGGATTTTTCAGTCCTTCAGATCAGGATAACAGATTTCCAGATGATATAGAAAAAAAAACTTTAAATCCATTTTTCTGTATGGATATATTTCACATTTACATGACCTACCTTCTTGCACGGACTTTTGGCCACTGCTGCTGTTAGACCTGATGTAATTGTCAGTAACAAAAGCTGCATGAATGTCCTGCCACTGCCAGTACAACTTTCTTCTGCAGGCTGAATACAAAATAGGGTCATTAGTCTTTCTTAGACTAAAAGAAGCTGTTATCTCTTCATTAACTGGTAAACATCCTTCTAGTAATTAACCATGACAGGACAAGTCCATTCCATATGGACAAAATCACCCAGACATCATTAGAACAACAGCAGGAACCAGCTAGCAGTATTCATGTGGAACAGCCACCCAGTGCAGGAGAACAGCAATAGAGGTGCATGCTGGGCTAGCCCATGCTGGTGAAACGCTGGAGTAGTTCTGCTGGTCTCTAAGGCTTGCTTCTTTCTCTTCTCTTCATCATAGGTGCGTGAGTAGCACTCACTGCCATGAACTGAACTGTTATTTTAGAGCTTTGACAGTCCAACATCTGTTTTCCCTTGAGAAAGCATTTTACAAACTGGGAAAAATTGTTCCCCCAGATTTTTCCATCTGCTGACTTGATGGATGTTTGCCTATTTGTTGTACCTTCCATTACCAATCTTCAGCAGCAGAATGTGGAGTGAGGATGCAAACCCCAGAGTGTTTCATAAGTGATAACTAAGCTTTGCTCTCCTCCTAGCTCATGCCCTGCGGGCACCTGCGATGGATGCACTTTCTACTTTGTCTGGGAAAGTGCAGAAGCTTGCCCTCTCTGCATGGAGCAAGACTACCACGAGATTGAGGGAGCGTGCAAAAAAGGATTTCAGGTACAGGACCCATGTCTCCAAGTCAGATGGGTTCATTTGGGTATAACTTGGACTCTGTTGAAATTCAGTGTGCAAATCGATATGTAAGTGCAGCTAGAGTTGGGAAATCTCAGTCCAGGCTCTGAGCTGGCTGGGTGCAAGTCTTATTGGTGAGGTGCTGTGTTGAGACTCAGGGATATTTGTGCCAAGGGCAGCATGGTTCCTGGAGGAGAGCTGGCTTGTGCTGACCAGCTATGTGGGTAGGGATGTGAACTCTATGTGCATTCACACATGCAGGCAAGTTATTTGTGAAGGACGGAGTGCCCAAAGGACTTCAATCCTTTAATAGCCGTAAACATCAGGTGCAGGCTAGGAAAAGATTCAGAATTTCAGTTCATAAATTCGTCCTTCCTTGCTTGCAATTTTTTTTGCTGCTGCCTTCTCTAGTCAAATATTAGGAAGTCCTTTCACAGGTTCAGAACTGTCCTGCGGATCAACAGCTCCAATGCAGGCACGACACATTCACAATCACTGTCCAACCCATATTGTGCCAGGTGAAGAACAATACGGAAGGGGAAATCCTTTTGCCATGTCTGAACTGCAGGCACAATCAAGGGGAGAATTGAGTAGACAATATGACTTCACCTAGAGTCTGAAAACCTGAAGTACATGTTTTGGTTTGCTTTCATTGAAAAGATATCTAACCTTTCTACCTCAAAACAGCTTGTTTTCTTCAACTCTAAATAGTTCTCTCTTTTCCTACAAGGAGCTCACTTTTTGGTGTTTTCTGTTTTCTGTTTGAAAGGAAACCTTGTATGTATGGAATGAGCCAAAGCATTGCATTAAAGGGGTTCCCTTGCCAGAAAAAAGGACCAGCACTTGTGAAACAGTGGATTTTTGGCTAAAAGTTGGAGCTGGTGTTGGTGCTTTCACAGCCGTTCTGCTCATAGCCTTGACCTGCTATTTTTGGAAGAAGAACCAGAAGTAAGTACTGCAAATTTTGTTTCTTATAAAAGTAGGCTAAAAGCTTGATGTAGTGAACAGAAAGACATTTCATGGATCTGACCTTATGACAATGTTGATGAGAAATACCATGTTGGATCCGTCCGTTAATCTACCAAGTTGAGGTTTCTTCTGCCAACAGTGGCTATCAAAAATGCTAGTGAGGAAAGTATAGAAAATCCACAGTAATTTGTTATGGCATACTTTCCCAACAGGAACTGTCTTTTTAACCCCTGAGACTTTGAAGGTGGCCATGTTTGAAGCAACATGGCTTTCTCAAGGTCTGAAGACCAAAAGGATATCTCTTCAGTCTAATTAGTCCCTTTCAGCTGGGTTAAAATAAGGTTAACCGTATATTGCTTAGGTCTATTTTGGCAGGACACGTCTGGTACACGCCCAAAAGATCCCTGCTTCTCAGACTGGACATACTGACTGTTCCCCATCCCCATTGTCCTCTGCTTCCCAAATCTCATGCCATAAACTTTCAAAACGTGATTCCACCTCCATGGGATTTCATCACCCCATGGCACATCCAGCTTCACCAAATCCAGACTCCAGTATCACGGTCCCCACCTCTTGCTGCCTCCTACCGCACAGTTACACATCTCTCCTCTCCCCCAGAGCCTCCTTGGACAGGAGTGTGATGCAGGTTCTGATACAGGCTGAAGTCAAGCCTGCTGTTGCCCCAGCCAGCACACAGGTCGCACTTCTTCATGCAGGAAATCCTCTCAACCTACTTGTGGTCTTTTGGGAAAACATGGCTCTTTTGTAAGGATAGAGGACTAATCTGGAGAGCCGGAGCTCGATGTATTGTTAACACTATTTTGGTTACATGTTTTTAATGATTGAAAAGTATCTAATTTCCAGTAAATACATCATGAGTAACTATGTGGAAGGACTGCAGATAATCTAAATTACAAATACCTTGAATATGGGACATTTGTAAAAAAATCTATGCCTGTCTGGCTTTATATCTTCAGGCTGGAGTATAAATATTCCAAATTAGTGATGACAGCGAACTCAAAAGAGTGTGAGCTGCCAGCTGCTGACAGCTGTGCTATAATGGAAGGAGAAGATAATGAAGAAGAAATAGTATATTCAAATAAGCAGTCACTGCTGGGGAAGCTCAAGTCTTTGGCAACGAAGGTGAGTAGTAATTACTACTATTAATACTAAAAATAATTATTACCTTTATTTATTAGTGGATGTGATGAGGCTGTGATGCTAATTTGCACAGTGCTTTGTGCAGCCTCCCACACACATTTCACCCAGCCCATAGTCAATCTGCTGAAATCCACAATATGGATAACGACAAGAAATGTTGCAGGGTATTGAGTAAATGCTCCATCTTCTGCAGACAGATTTCAGTAGCATTCTTTATTGTATGGGTGATACCTAAAAAGAGCAGTTAACAGCAAGGGGAACATCTCTGCCCAAATTCCTACCAGACACCTCCATTGTTGAGGCAAACACAGCTATTACAGATACAGAAGATTAACATTGGGAACATAGCTACCAGCCAGCTGCTTGCAGCTCACCTGGGCTGGCTTCATGTCTGACTTGAGAACCATAATTTTGAGTACTATAGGATTCAGTTGAACACGAGGCATCAGCCACGGCCTGTTACCCAATACAGCAACCTCCTCCATTTCAGTGGGAAGCAACAGGAAAAAGCATTTTTTTCTGCAGCGCATGTGATGTGGGTTGTTGCATGTCTGAATTCATAGCACAAAGGTCTTTGGTGTCCTTTGAACATTTCTGAGAGGAGCAACAGAGGACCATGATGGTAGATCCCGCAAGCACTTTGGTCTTCATTCCAAATGCCTTGAAGTCTATGGGAAGGGTAGTGTTGTCTTTAAGGGAGTCCAGCTGGGGCATCTATTATGATCAGTCTAAAGGTGGATGACATTTTCCCTTTCAAACAGTTTTGCTGAAATGGGTTGTTTCAAAATAGGAAGGTTTCTTAAAAGATCATAATAATTTTTTTTTTTTTAAAAGTCACCCTGTTGTTTCTTGTCCAAATAATATTTCAGAATGTTGAATTTTGAGATTTTTTCTTGTATTCCTTTTTTTCCTTTCTGTGGTTGAGTGCAATGTAATTAAAACCTGTGTGCCTCCTTTCTTTTCCCTTATTTTTCTCTTCTCTTTGTTCTTTTACTTTTTTTATTAGACCGCTGTCCTCTTTCCACGCTACCTGCTCCCCAGATCTCCCTCCTAGGAGAAGTTACCATTACACAGCTAATATGCGGAACTTCCCCTTGACCCCAGCCTGACTATTTGTCTTGCAAAATCAATATTGTTCCTTGTGGAAAGGGGCAGAAATTCAATATTAATTCTTAATTCAATATTGAGAATATTGAAAATGTAAATAAAATCAAATCACATCAAATTTTGTGGTGGTGTTGCGAAAATGGAAGTTGATTCCATTTTTGAATCCTATAGGGACTGACTTTGAAATACTGATGATGTTTTTTTGTCCGTGAAATGGTTTGGCTGGCTGCGGCTGAGCGTAATGACCAGTGCTGCTGGTGAGGGTCATGTTTTGCTGTACGCCTGATAAGTGTAAAAGCTTTGCTGGCTCCATTTGCAGCACCAACCACTGGCTCCTTCCTGATTAGAAGTATAGAGATGAAAGCATGGGAGAAGTGTTTTTTTTTTTTTCTCTTTAAAGCAAGCGTAAAGTACGTTAGTATTCAGACCACTTGAATGCCTATTTGGACTCAAAAAGAGTTTTTTAAAGTTCCTATATCCATTGTAGCAGGCTCCCTGAGCATTCTCTCCTTTTTAAACAAGCCCGTCAGATATTTCTAAGCTGGTTCCTTTTTTCCTGCTAGATAATCATAGCTGGCAAACTCAGCTTCCAGTACCTCATTAGCTTACTGAAATCTGTGTCCTGTATCCCTGCAGATAACTGGAACTTCATATATATATTTCTCCAAAACAAATGTTATAGGCATCAGCTTTCATTTATGCAAAAGATGAGGAAATTCATCTCCTGTTGCATATGCATGTAAAATACAGAAAAAATATATGGAGGAAAACAGGGGAGAAAAAGAGGAGAAATGTAAACTGAGAGATAAAGAAAAATCTGAATATCCTAACTATATGTTCAAGCTTCAGGCAATGGCATTTCTATGAAGCAAAACATCTCATGAAGCTATTAGTGGTTTTGCGTACCCAAGGAATTCAGGGCTAGGCTTGTAATATAGAAAGAAATGACTGTTATTTTTAATGAGAATATAGAAGTTAAAGAATTATGAAATTGCTTCAGATTGGAGGCTGTTCTAGTTCCATCTGTTGTCTCCAGCATAACAATGCCAGGTCCTTCAGAACAAGAAATATATACTCTGCAGTAGGCTAGTGTAGGACCATTTTCTCCCCTGCTCTTTCTCATGTCTGCACTAGGCTGTCCTGATCTGAGTAAGATAGCTTTAAAGATCAGATCATGAGGTTAGTTTAACATAGTTTCCAAACTGCTTGTGTACATCAACAAGTATAAAAGGTAGGTACACGAAGCAAGAACCAGCATTTTCTAGTGACTAGTTTTATTAGGGCTCTTTCATTCATTGCTTCTGCATGGGCCATTGGGTTGTTCATACACGCAGTAACACGTACATCCACACTTCTCACCCTGATGCCTGCCGGCCAGATGGCCTAGGCTGTCACCCAGCGAATAAAAACAGAAAGAAAACTCAACCTTCAGCCCTGATTTTTAAGACGGCAGAGGATTTGTAGACTCTTTTTGTCCTGTGTGTCTCCCAGAGGAGGAGTTGGGATGGGAATCCAGGAGTGAGGCAGTGGTGTTCACATTCACAGACTTTGCTCCAAACATTTTATTTATTGTAGGAAACACATTAATAAGTAATAATAACCATAGATATGATTACCTTGCATTTCCCCAGCTCTGACTACCTGTCCTGTACTATGAGCATGAAATGCAAACTTTCCCTGTACCCTCTAAAGTAAGTACCATGAACAATATATATGGCATAGTTTTAATGGTTTTGCAAATTTTTACAGAATTAGTAGTGTTGTTAAATAATAAAGGGACAAACTGTGCACTTAATGACTGTGGTAGAAATAAAGTGAAGTCTTTGGCAAAGGCTGCTCTGGAGATATTAAGAGAAGAAGTGACTGTGGTAACCGTTGGAGTGAATTTGAGGAATCCCAGTTGATGGGAACCTGTCTTTTCCATTGCAGGAAAAGGAAGATCATTTTGAATCTGTTCAGCTGAAATCTTCAAGATCCCAGAATATATGAAGAATTAATGCTGCCTTTGAAGAAACAAACCTAATTTCTATTTTTACAGGACCATATTTTAAACATATTCTGGCACACATTGTAGTGGTGATCTTGGTGAGAAATGCTTGGCCATTTAGGAGGAAAGCAGACAG
The DNA here is from genome assembly GCF_018139145.2 of Gymnogyps californianus. Classification (NCBI taxonomy): domain Eukaryota; kingdom Metazoa; phylum Chordata; class Aves; order Accipitriformes; family Cathartidae; genus Gymnogyps; species Gymnogyps californianus. The sequence continues at coordinate 210,545,053 of NC_059471.1, read as the reverse complement.
GAAGCAAACCAGAAAATTGGATTGCCTTACCATGTGATTGAGTACCTTGCCAAAAAAGAAAGCAGATGCTTGGATTCCATACTGGGAATGAAACTCAACTCAGGAAGAGATATACATACTGCAAATAACATTAATTTTTTGCATTCACCTGGGCATCACTCAGGCATGCCATATGATTTATAGGTACCTTTCATTTCCTATCACTCCTTCGACGCATATTCATAAGAAATGATTTTCAGAGAGGCCTGAAACCTCCTGCAAAGGTTGTGTATTGTCCTTTAGTAGCGTAACTATGAGTCTCTCTTAAAATCAAAATTGTGAATGGTACTCAGAATGAGCCTCAGCTGAGTTTTGAACTTTGGAAAATACTTTTGATTTTAATGCTTTGAAGGGCTGGATGGTCTGTGTCGGCCTCTAATACAAGAGGCATGGTATTGCACCTGCAAGTTGAACCCATTCTGATGCCTAAGTCATGGCCATCAGGGTTGGAGTAAAACCTGGTGCTATTAAATTTAAGTGTGTTAACTTGTATGCTGTTGTATGAATTGTAGGTCTGGGCCCATGAGTTTATAGGCAGTAGCAGGCTCAAACTCTGTAAAGAGAAGGAAAGTGATACCTACGGTGCAAGTTGCACTTGTCCCTCTCTGTGGAAGCTTGTCCTTTCAAGAGAGGTCATTGGCAGTTTCAGTACCCTCCCTTGGGCTGCCAATATGTCACCCTTCCCTGGGTTGCAAACCAATAAAGCCTGAACTCTGGAGGTAAAGCAAGAATCTCTACTTCTGGAAATCAGGGATCAGCTTTATCAGTTGGGAGGCTTATTAGAAATACTCAGACACCTTTATTCTTGGACCCACGCAAGGAAAGAGGACAGACGCCCAGCAGAGCTGAGCATGGGTTACATACTTGCGCAGCTCAGCATCTAAATGCTTTCTGCTGTCAATGCAAGTACCTGCTTTGGAAGAAGGGCACAAAATGGTGCCTTGAAAACTGGAGGCTAGGTAGACTTTTTCATAAAATCAGCCACATTATAAGCATGTGATCTTCATAATATCCATTGTAATAATTTCCTGAAATTCCCACTGAGGTCGAACTCAAAGGAATCTGAAACTTAGGCAAAAAATATTTGAGTATAATTATGCAAGACTTGTATAGAGCCAGGAGAAAATGAGGAACAATTCTTGTATTGACCTCTGGTCAGACTCGTATTTCCATTATAGCAAAATTCTATGAATTGTGGAATGCATCAAAACCAGAAAAGACACATGGGCAGAAATGGTCTTTTTACTATAAGGAATATAGATTTTTGATTTTATATGACTGAGCTAGATCTATCAGTAAAAGAGGGCCCACTTTTAAGTAAAATTTAAATTAAACTGAATTTTCTGCACTCTAAATATTTTATTATACTATAGATGTGGACAATAATTTTATGACGTTTAGATTTTTTTTTTTCTTTAGGGAAAATTCAGCTCAGTTATTTTATATCTCCAGTCAAAGAACACAGGCTTTACTCTTTTGATGGGAGATAATTCAGACATCTTAACTGAAGTGGTGTACATTTTTTGTTGTTCTTGAAAAGGCACTTCACTTTCCCAACAAAGATTTTTATGGGGTATTGTTGAATGTATATTAAATACACATTCCTTTTTGTATATTTTGTACCATTGCACACTTATTATTGTACATTGTATTTGTTGTCATGATGTCATTTATATATGATTGTCAAAGATGATATGCTCACGGAGTAAATGGTTATGGCTTTGGGATTTCACTTCTTGGATCTTTTATGAAGAGAGTTTTTATGTTGTTGATTTTTATTCAACTAGTGTGCTGTAGCATCAAAGATATATATCTGATGGGCATTCATAAAATAAAGTGAAAATATATTTGAAGTTTTGGACTTGAGATGTTTGGTGGAACTGCAGCCTTTCCTGAACTTTGCAGGTCTGCAGTGGTGGCTAGAGCTTTTCACTGCCATAAAATTGCATCTGTCTACATCTCCTTTAATTTTCTCCCCTCTCTCTCCATATATTTTCCAAGCCATAATTACAGTTCATTCTCCAGAACATCATTTCTTCTTTCATCCCTGGACCCATATCTCTGCAACATCAAAATGCCTTAATTTTTATGAACTATATTTAATTTTACTTAATACCACAGAGGGTTTGTTTGGTTCCCTTCTCTTTCCCTTTTATTTTCCAAATAAAGTAGAGAGTGGAAATTTTTTGTCAGCTCTGACAGACTTTGCTGTATGACCCTTCTCAGCTCTGCTTCCAAATGGTTTGTCATGATATTGTTGAAAATTCTTCCAGGCAATCTAATAGCATATCTAGTGCAGTGCTAACATAGTGGGTTACAGACCAATACTGTAAACTTTATTTACCTTATAATAAGAAAATTGCATTTTCCAATGATTAAGCACGTTGAAACTGGCATATTTTAGCTGACTTCTGCTATTCTTTTCTTTCTGTTAAAGATACAGTAGAGAGGGGAAGTTTCCATTTTCCCATAAGAGGCAAATTTTGGAAGCCTTTAACACTTCATTAAGAAATCAGCTGCCTGTGACCTCTTCTAGTACTCTGCCAAAATATACTTACAGCAACCTCATCCTTTTCTCACACATGGAGTCACATCAGAAACTGTTATTTGATGCCATAAAACAATGTGAATCAGTCTGTTATGTGTTCACTTGATTAAACGGAATGCATTTTATTGCTGCATTTGCATGATTTTCTTTGAAATCTGGAGTCAAGCAACTGAATCTCTTTGAGGATTAAGCACATTTTAGCAGTGTTTCTGTATAAATTATTGGCAAATTAGCAGAATGTTATTGTCTCAGCTTTGACAGTGCTTGCTAGGGGGGAAATGTGCAAAGAATGTATTCTATCTTGGCTCTGATTATGTTGGTTGATATTTGTAATATATAATACGATTGATTAAGAGTCTAGGTTTGGGGAAAATTAAGTGTCTTAGAGCCACAATGGGAAGTTACTGAGCAGCTTCAAGGAGCTGTCATCTTTGTTCAAAGAAAGGATTTGACTATTTGCTCTTGAAAAAGAGGTTCTGGGACTCTTAGTAAAGGGGAAAGTTTGCAGGTTTTGGTTTGGCTGTCCTGCCAGAGCCAGTAGTACCCATAAAATTGAGATACTTAATGATAATCAGGCAAGACAGCAGCAGATGTTGCCATTTAGGAGCCAGTGGTTGTTGACTCATCTCCAGCAGTGGCCAACACAAATGCTTCAATGTAAAGTAAAAGCAGCTACAATTGGTGTTGACATGCCAACAGGGATATTTCTTCCTAAGCAAGGAATGCTTCTGGTTGGTCCATATCATGAAGCATAGAGGCCTGAAATAGCTATTCTAGGTAATGTAACAGGGAATGATTACCTCAGGAGAAATCTTGGGAAGTTCTGCTTATCTTTGGTGGTGGTCTCTCTTAATCTTTCCCATTGTATAGTTCTTTCACTGAATCCCCTTGTTTTTATTTCTTGCTGCTTTTGAATGCTTGTGAACTGTGCTTCTTTGGCAAGCATGTAAGGAGATAGGAACAGAAATAAAAGAAGGTCAGGCTCATCCTAAAATATACAGTGTGTCACAACGTATGGTGACATCCCCAGCCACCTGGTTGGATGTGCCCACACTGAACACATGCAGCAGGAAGAAGGGAGACATGAGAAGTGAGTTGATCACAAGCTGCCACCATGTTTTGGTTATTTCTCTGGCTGTATAGAGTTGGACCTCATCAGAAGGACAACTCTAAGGTCCCATGTACTGTGAGGCTGGTGCTCTAACGGCACCTAAAAGCCAAAACGAGGTTGTGTGGATGTGTGTTTGCTTGAATAAAAGACATGCAAGAGTGACCTCTGAGAGCTTTGGTGTTATAAACAGCCTGTTCCTGTCCTTGCCTCCTTCCGTATTTAAAATGACAACATACTAGAAAGTCACTCTCCTTAAGGGTAACATGCTGTGTTTTCCAGCTGGTTGTAGACAGTGGTGAAGTCATTATCTGGCTTGCTGTTGTTGCCTCTGAAGGAGGGGTTGGTGTGTGTAGGGAAGTGGCACTGCTGAGGAGAGAGAAGCCCCTTCCTGACCCTGTCATTTCCTTAGAGGCAGGAGAAGTGAGAAGATTGGCACTCCAGATCTCCCCCAGCCTTTGCTTCCTAGCCATCCCCTTCCTATTGCAAGAACAGCCCAGCCTGGCCTTGGCCACTTCTTGCCGTGACAAAACTCAGCTTTGCCTATGTTGCTGAGAAGCTTTGAGGTGGCTCTGGGTAAACAGCTTCTGCCTTTCATCTTGCAGACTGCAAGCATTAATGAGTAGGCAATGACATTACGGAAATCAGACTGCGTTTTTTGATGAGTTAAGGGTTTGTTTTGGTCTCCCTTACTCTACGTGAACTAGTTGGGTGAAGGATTGCAGCGGAAACCTCTTTAACCAGAGCTGAGACTTCTGGGTGGAGCCAGGATATTTTGGGCATTTCGTGCTGATTTTTTGGGAGGATTTGTTTTGTTCAGGTAGGACATGATATTTTTAAATAGATTTTGATAATTTTGAAACAGGTGCTAGAATTTTTCAATTTGAAAAGACAATGCCTTTTGCAATTTCTTTGGCTATGACTAAAACCAGTTGTGTTCAATTAATTCAGGAAAAACAATCACTTGAAGACAAAATAAAATGTTTCGCTTTACCATGGTGGATTTTAGTTTTGCTTTCAAACCTCACTCAAGGCTTAAAAAAGAAACACCTTTCCTACCAAAAAAAAAAAAAAAACCCAAGAACAAAGACAAGGAAAACCTCAAGCCTTGTTTACTTCAGATTGACCTGCGATGATTTTTTTGAGTTCTTATTTTTCTGCTTAGCCAATAAATAAAAAGTGATCAGTTTTTCACAAACCTTTCTGCGCTCTTGATTTGTATCAGAAAGCTAAGGTACCCTGAAGTTATGGCTTCTGAATGAAAAACTAATCTTTTCTGCAGCCTCCAGTAAGGCACTGTAGATGCTGGGTTAAGCCTTGCTCTCGTCCCCAGCATTTGGCTGCGTGCAGGACTCAGGGCAGTGTGACGACTCTTCAGGCTCACAGCCAGGGTACCTGGGGCTCCCATCCACCATGCAAGGAACCATGACTAGACCCACTGTGCTTTGAGGTGAATTACTCAAATCTTTACATATGATGGCAGCAATAAAGAGATCAGAAGCGGTTTATACTCTAAAGTCAAATTTTACACAAATGGGAACAAAAACTATGAACTGTTTCAAATAGAGAAACTAAAATGATGAAGACAACAGCGAAAAAACCCCCCAACAACAACGAGATTTGCAGTGCGGTGTGCAAAGCCTCTGCCGGACTTTGACATTTTCCTTTTTGTTTTGCTGTGCTTTGAAACTGGATTACTTGAATCGTCAGGCAATACCAGATAATCTGCATCCTTGGATATCCAACAGAAAATAGTGAAAAGCTTTCAAGACAAAACCAAGTAAAGTACAAAAATGTCAGGAACATTCGGTGGGGCTGGAGCTCCAGAGCTCTATGTGCTTTTTTTTGTATGAAAAACCCACGTGCAAGTAGCTTTCAAAACACCTAAGTATTCATAACACATGTTCAGACACAGACATTGGGTCATTTTCTCAATAGTGCTATCAAAATGACTGAAAACTCTGGGACAGTAAGATCCTCACCTGCTATAAATTAGCTTCAATGATGTCAATTTAGATTCTAGGGGTGGAATTCATCTGACACAACGCCTTTATTTTCAGTGCAAACTTTGTGATCTGAGCAAGCTATGCTAGCCTTTGTTTGGAGAGATTCATCTCAGCCTGAAGTAGCAGTCTGAGACAAGCCAGGGGAATTGTGCCTGCTTCCTTCCACTGAGTACAAAGGGAGAAGAGGTTGACAATCTCATACGTAGCTATTTATACTGTAGACAATGAATGTTAGGTGAGGTGGATTTGACCCTGATTACTGCTTTCCATAAAAATTGAGAAGAAATTCTCATTGGCTTAGGCATTTTTAAGAGCTCCATAAAGTTAATGTAGATGCAGGAACATCAGCATTATGGTCAGATATTCTGACCTTCTGCCATACTGTGAACAGCCTCTTAATCCACAAAGAGCACACAAAAGTCAAATGAATGTAGCTGCCCAACTTGAGACGCTTTAAGGGGTCTTGATTTAGAAAGCAGGACTCCCAACCTGTCAAAGCTTGACCCCTATGGGAACCAAGCCCAAAACACTAGGCACTCCAGAGCTTGTGGAGAGAAAGAAGCTGAATGCAGGGCTCTGCATGTAATGTGGGTTAAGCAATGTCTATTTTGGGGAAAGTCACAGGGATTTTTGTACTAGACAGCTCCATGATGCAGAGACTTAAATAGCTGCCTGTGTAGCCAGTCGCAGAAGTGTAGACATCAAGAGGTCTTTGCTGGTGGACATGTGGGTGTCCAAAAAAAATAGGCATCTATCTGCGAGTGGGAATTTTAAGAACCTGCATCTTTAATTTTTGCATTCAAAATAACAGCTACTTCCTTTGCCAGTTCAGCCCTAAGGACTTGCACTTTTCCAGAAACGGGTAGAAACATCTGCAAGTGCAGGAGAACTGGGCTCCAGAGAACTTGTACATCCAACAGAATGTATCTGTAGTGTCTGCCTTTCAAGCCTCAGTGGTGTTGCCTTTGAAGTCAATGAGAATTTTGCTATTGACCTCAGCTGGAATGAGATCAACGGGAACAAGCCTTTAGGTAAATATGCCCAGACACATTAATCAAAGGTGTGTTTGTTTCCTTAATGACTTATTGGACCCGGCAGAAGGGAGGATTTCAGAATGTTTCAATAGAGTGAGGGCGACTTTAAGAGTGCAGTTATAAAAGTCAGACTTTAAAGGTGTTTTGCAATTGTCCAAGTAGCCAGTATGTGTGTCTTGAATTGTTTGGTTTGAATGCAAAGGTCACCCCAGAGACGTGTGTAAAAGTCTCCTGGATTTCTCTTTTTTGACTTTTTTTGGTCTCTATTTCTGCGGTGCTCCAATTACCTTTCACGGCAGTGTTGATGCAGATAAACTGAACCAGCTTTGTTTTGGCTAGAGGTATAAAACAGTCTTAGCTAATTTTCTGACAGTTTTTCTTCCATCTCTTTGCCAACCTAATCTAAAATGTCTTTGTTTTTTATATCCTACCAATCTATTGTGTGCATGACAGCATTCTCAATGCCAAATGAACCAGCAATCAAAAATTTTTTGCTAATTTCTCATTAAGATGCAATTAGACATTTTCACTTTTGAAAATTACCCTACATTTTAATAACAAAAAGAGCACTTGAGATGCTTTAATAATGTGCATTTTTTTTAAGGAGAGGGAATTTATAGTTGATGCTGACAAAGCATTCGTCGTAAGCACATATTATGTGATATGGATTTTGCAACACAGACACAGACCCATACACAGATACGTGTGTACTCACGCTAGTACTGCAGACTTTTTATCCTTTTTACCTATCCTGGTGTCTAGAGAAATGTAATGACCTTGAGGGAGGAAGAAACAAAAATGAAACCATGCTGAAAAACTTTTATCTTTTTATTATTGATGCCTTTACATTAATACTGCTGTTTTGTGCTGAGAAAACCGATCTGTTACATGTAAGGTAACTGTAATATACAACATAGAAATGCAGTCTAAGTTAATTACAACAAGGAGCTACAAAAAAATTTCGTAGGAAAGAAGTCACCTAACATTGCAACTGTGCTTGCAACAAATCACTCCCTTACTGAAGGACTATGCACATTGTGAACCATGGTTATTTACATGTCCCTTAAGACCATTAACAACAGAAGGGCTAAAATCAGTCTAAAAAGTTCCAGAACATCACTATATACTGTACAATCCTCAAAAATAATTTATTACACTGTTTCTAAAAAAAGGTACTAATTTTTGTTTTGATTTCTTTTGTTTTCTGGTGTTTTCCGGCGTGCACAACATGTGCAAAATTTTGCCTAACAGTCTAAAAACTCAAGAACTGAACTGCAAGTCACAATCACAGAGATGAAGTGGTGGAGTCCAGAACTTCCCTTCCATTGCAGACGGTCGGTACGTACATACTAGCAGATGCTGAAAGAGAAAGACGGGAAAATCAACTGACTTCAGGGTGGCAAAAAATTACAGGATTAGAATTGATGTTGATCTGGACCATCTCACCCGATTTAACCAAGATGCCCAATGAAAAGTCACTGTACATGACTGTGTCAGTAGTGGAGCTGATGGAGGTACTGCTTGCACCTCTACAATGCCATTCAGATCTGATGCTGAAGCATCCTCTGGAGGAACCTGATTTCCCTCTGCTGACCATTGAGAGCACTTGGGGTGACTAAGCTTCTCCAAGTGTCTGAATAAAATGCATGAATTTTTTTTTGACGATTCTGCACCACTGGGTCTCACTTTATAGCACTATGCATGGTAGTGTGAATTAATATAGCTAGAGTGGTGCTAAGATATCCATGTAGAATAAAAAGTGAACCTTTGGATTTTTCATGTTTTATTGGCAAGAAATGCTAAGGTCTGATCCTTTGAGCTTTCACATAATTGGAATGGACATTCCTGAAATAAAATATATGTATTTTTAAATCCAGGAGAGAATCCACCTCTGCATATTAGGACTGTCTGTTGATCTACTTTTTAACTAAAAAAAATAAGAATTCTAAGTACATGTTGGATGGAGTGAACAAATTTTTGAATAACTGAATTTGAAAGCAAGATTATTTCTCATCTAATCCCAGAATATCTTCTGGCCATAATACCCTTCATTTCTAGGAGCTCTGGATCAGGACTCACTATGCATCCAGAGGTGAGGGCCAGATTCTGATACCCTTGTCTACATTGCCTAATATTTTATACAACAGGTTTTCATTGCTTCAGTGATACGACAATTGAATCCGAGTATCCGAATCTGTTTCTAAGTGTATTTGTATTTTGACTGTAGGATATATTACCATTCTGCTAAAGCCTTGTGGATTTTAATTTAAAAGCAAGCTGGTTTGTCCATCTTTCTTAAAATTATCCATTGGGCATCAGGAATGTGTTTTCAGATGCTCCGTGACATCTCTGCTCATGGCACCGTAAAGCTGTTTTTTGAAAGATACATTAGGTTAATGATAACAGTGACCTAGACAAATGTGATGCCTTCATCAAAGAAAACACACGGCAAGCAATGACTTAGTAAACTCAATTATCCAGTGTAAAAAGCAATTTACGTAGCTGACAAGGGCATGCTCAATCTTCCAAAACTGGTGCTGGCTACAGTCTGAGTTGCAGACTGGTTCTTTAAAGACACTCAGCATCATTTTTAGAACAAATCATTCTTTCTTCAAACCAGCTACTTTTTCTAATAATTCTTTTATTGAATGAATAAGTATTTCATGGTAAACAGAACTTCTTTAACAAGAAAAATTTAGAGGCACCTATTGGACTAACCTACTACCCAGAGGGCAAGACTTTCCTGATAAACAGGAGAGCCAAGAATGAGCCCCTGCTCTGAATTAGGTAGATGGAGTTTGATCTCTCAACCTGGATATGTGTTGTGAGTCACATACACGAAAGCAGTCATTGTAGGTAAAAGATCACAGGGCATCATGTCTATGATTTTGTGAAAATTAACTATCAGGTTTTGTATTCAGTTTTTAGCTGGGTATAATGTGGCAGCACATTGACCTGAGATTTTTATTATTGTTGTTATTTTTATTTCTACTTATTGTTAGCAAATAGAAAAATCAGTACTGCTTAGGAGACGTGATTCAAATCCCTGTTCTACTGCAGTATGACTACAGACAAAAGCATTTTGTTTCTGTGAACATCAGTCACCCACCCAGAACTTTTTTAGCTTCAGGGTTTTTTTGAAGTCCAACACATTGAAGAGCGTGAATAGCTCAAATACTACAGTAACTGGGTCAGGGGGATGTCAAAGTTGGACAGAGAAAGATGGTGGTGGGCGAGAAATGAGTGGCCTTGCCTTTTGAGTTCCCAGGCTTCCTCCACAGCACGTACCTCTCCTGTAGTGCTGGGAGGCAGTTATTAACGCTGCTGGGTGGATTAAAGTGTTCACACTGAGTATCCAGCTCTCTCTGAGACATAACAAAAGATCTTACTTTTCCTTACAGACCTCAGCAATGATGTTAATCGCTGGCCCTGCAGGGTTCTGAGTTTCACGTCGTGTTTTATAGCAGACACCAAGGGGTTTCCTGAAATATTGCTGGATCTGCTAGAGACACTTCACCTCCATTTTGCCTTGTGTTGAGGCCAAGGACAAATGTGTGACATGACCAGAAGTCTTGATTTGGCTGCAGTTCATGCTTTTGATCTCCTCTTTCCTGGCCGTCCCTCATTTTGCTTAGATAATCTAAGGCAAAGAACCAGAGGTAAAATGCAAGAGTCCAGCACTACTGTGGGCACCTTGTAGCTTGCCTACATAGTCAGGAACAGGTAGATTCAAACTTGCTGTCTGTGTGCCACTTCTACTCATGCTCACAGCCGGACAACTGTGAGTTAATCATGTATAAAAGCCATATATTAGGGCTAGTTTGGAGCAAGGGATGGGAAAATAAATTCTGAGAGCGAAAATTTACCAGTCTGGCTATAAACAGTAGCTTCAATTCTTTTTCTGACCCCTGTGGAGGACACCTGGAGGAGCTCAAGTCTGTGTGCATCTCTCCATGTGGACATAACTTGGATGAATGACATCTTCTGGGTGTAAAAGCTCAGCCTGAATCATGTAGGTGCTTAAATCAGTCCTGAGCTCTCTGGGAAGTTTTATGAGTGCTGAGCTCCTACCTTATGGGAATACCTCTGCCAAGCCCATAAAACAGGCCACAGGAAAACTGGGGATCATCCTGATGGGGGAAACACTGTACGGGAAGCAGAACTTCTGCAGCACTCTGCCAAAAGTGAATTTTCAGATTCAAATAACTGTGTACGGATATATACGTTTCAAAACATGTCATATACCTAGGTACACATACATCCTCCCTATCTTCAGCTTAAATCTATGTTCTTTTGTAGTCCAGACTTCAGCTGTCAAAATGACCAAAGGTCAGTGCCTCTAAAACAAGTTTCCTCACTTAGCAGTCAAGTATTCACCTCTACTTGCTTTCTGCAGAGCACGTAGCAAAGACGAGGAGCTGTATTCAGATGACTACATGAGGTGCTCAGTTTAGCTCTCATGACCACTACCACACTGCAGCTTATGTGGTTGACCGTTGACTCAGGCCCTCCCTCCACTGCTCAGTTTAGGGATGTAATTGCGATACACCTTCAGAGCTAACATTTAACGCTATCCAAGAGCATCATGAGTATCACTTACCTTTTCTCATAGTGTCTGGCCAGTTTTCACGGTTCAAGGAACTGTGTCAAAAATTGTCTGTGAGTCACTTGCTGTTCATGACCCACTATGCTCATGGCATTAATGACTGATGGAGTGAAGAGGTGGTGGCAGCCCTGAGATGCAATGGAGGTGGGAATCCGTGGAGATAGGAAACTCACTGCCCATTCGAGCAACTTGGGTACTCCTGTCCTCTAAAGCTCCGATAAAGAACAAGAACTGGCTTTTTGGATGTTGTTACTAGAATGCCCTGGAGCTAATTTTGATCAGTCTCATATTAAGCAATTTCTGACTGATGAAAACACCATCAAGACCAAAATAAAAACAAGCTGACAGCCCCGGGACTGATGAGAGGAATATTTTAGACATGGATTAGAATCAATTTGGATTATAACCTTTTTGGAGGTTTATAAATTACTGAACAGTTAAGAAAAAAAAAATATTTAAAATAATTTACAAATAAATGGAAGAGAGTAAGGGAAAATTTTCCTTCTTGAAAGTATTGGTGCTGTGTTAGACAGTGAATTCTCAGTGTTATTTTCCCAAATAATTGTCCTAGATGGAAACTATAGGGCTTTTTCCATTGTATGTGATGGACCTTTTAGTCCTACTTCCAGGTCAATGTCTTGCCACGGTCCGAAAAGACCAACAAAGAAGAGCAGCCCTTACTCAGCTAGGTGTAAGCAGTAGAAGTAAATGACTGCGGCCACCTTTCTAAACAATGAAGTAGCAAAAGATTGTAAGTCTGGATTTTTATGCTTTCCTTAATGTCTCAAAGCTATTCACAAACCTGAAAAAGTAGCCTTTTAATGTAAAGATGTGTACTGAGGACGTCTTTCAGTTGCATGCATGCTTGCGCAGACACATGTATTATCCAGCCGTTATAATAAAAATATCAAATTCCAAAATGCAATCCTGTACAAAAGTATCCATGAATCAAAATGGTTTCTGACTAAGCTTATTCTGTAGTATGAGAGAATTAAAAAACTTGGAAAGACCACTTATACAAAATTCATAAGGGATGGAAATAATCTCATGGGCCTTACCATTTCGTCAGGGGACCAAACTTCTAAAGGTTATTGGGAATCCATTGGTCTTTTGGGAGTGCTCGGCACTTCAGGCACTTCGGGCCATCTCTTCTCTCTTGATTTAAGTTTTCCAAAATGGCAAGGAGATTTTGGTTTCTGGTGTCAGGGCTGGATGCAGTCCTGACTCTGATGAGATGGGGGATGTGTAGAGCCAGATGGCTGCTCACTTGTTAAGGGACCCTGGGCATTCACGCACAGTACGGTTTGGTGTGGGAGAGACAGAGATGGCTGGGACCCCTTTACCTCCTAATCCCTGCCAACGTGACACACGGAAGGGTCCCAAGTTCCTTCCATGTTCTGTCTGAAATCTGAAGTGCCAAAGGTTTCTAGCCAATTTTGAAATTTAGGTGATACTCGAAAACCTGAGGCTAGGTTAGTATGAACTTGCTGGCAAGCTTTGCTCTGTGTCCCCCCTTTCCTCTGTTTCTTATTCCTCGCCTCTTTCTAGTTGTAGTGTGCTTTTTCAATTAGCTTTCCAGGTTAGACATACTGTCCGCAGAGCTCTGTGAACAAGGTGCTGTGTGCTCCCATCCTTGACTAGTTAAGCTTGAAAAGGAAAAAAATCCGACAAACATACAGGTGATTTTTTTTTTTTTTTTTAATCCAAAAAAATCTCTGAGCAACTCACCCAGAAGAGGAGCAACAGCCTCAAAACAAAATCACAGATATGAATCTGCTTGGGATGAGGGGACTGAAGACGAAGGAAAGGAGAGAGGCAGAGCAGAGGAGCCGTCCTTGCGACAGAGCACTGATTGCTTCTCCTGACTGTGGCACTTACAAAGGTTATTGCTCGCGCTCCGCATACAGATACAGTTTATGGCATCCCTTCTATGCGTTTGCTGCAGACTTGGAGCCTTTCCTTATAATGCAGGCGATAAAAGCCATTGAGAGCATGCTGCATTGTGGCCCAGGCCCTGTCGGCATGTCATTTTGACAGGAATACTCCAAGGCAATCTGTTCCTGTTGCTGCTGCGAGCGTGACAGCGAGTGACAGGCTCTACTTGCTTTGTGCAGCGGGCTGGAGTCAGAGCCCGCCAAAAGCTTTCTGCTGACTTCAGTGAGTGTCAGAGCGGGCTCTGAGCTGATTCCCATGGGAGGGGGATGAATTTTTCTCTCCAGACACAAATGAAGTGATGCTTCCACGGGGTACACAGCCCAGCCTATAAAGGTCTTTCTGTTGCTGGTAAAAACCCCATTTTGTCTTTATCCAAATTCACCGCAACCCCACCTCCTTATAAAAAAGTGGCAGTTTTGTTACTTACACTGAGAGTAAGTGGTCCCGGTCCCACTGACACTGAACCTGTTGAGATGGAGTCTGTGAGTGACCACGTTCTTCTGGGGCTGGAAGAGGATGATGTGCACCTTGGGCGCAAACAAGCAGCCCAGCACAACAAAGCCGCTCAGACTCACAGAGATGCACATGGTGGTGGTTTGCACCTAGGAGAGAGTGGGCGCAAAGTGCTGTGTTTCAGTATGGAAAGCTCTGAAATGCAGAATACTAGAAGCATTATTATGCAACAGCAGGAACCACAGTCCTAGTGGTCTGCGCTGATACAGGCTGGCTTGAACGTCTGTCACATCCTTATCTTCCACAATCCTAGGATCATATGAGTGAGGTGCATGGTGCTGATGGTGCCCTGTGTCTCTGCATATCAGGGGGAGATTGACTGAGTGTGTTCTCCCTCAGTTTAGTACAGAAAAGATAGTTCTGCTCTCTTTCTCTCATCTCTCATGCCCTTGATTTCTAAATTGATCAGGAAATCCTCTGTAACGCCTGTCATGCAATATCTGAGCAAAGCTGGCTGCAGCGGAAACTAGCTCGCACATACCGTACTTCATGTGGGTTTACATTAGATGCCTCATGCAAAGCATCCATTTGAAAACCAGTTTAGTCTCCAGCCTCAATCCTAATCAGAGAACTTGAACAATCCCTGGCAGGAAAGTAGGTGTGATTTGGAGTAAACAGAAGAGCTGGTGACATCTGTCAGCTGGGGCCTGAAAGGTGCCCTGACTTTGAGACATAGGTTTTTGGGCTCAGAAATGAATTTTTTGTAAGGCTGCAGGATTTTAGAGTAGTTGCCTTGGGGCATTTGTTAGTGTAACTTTGCTGGCACTGTCTATCTTTCTTCCTTTCTGTTCAATGGTATAACTAGGTGCCAGTTTACTGCCTCATTTTCAGTTTATATTCTTTTCTTCCAAGCAGATTCCTTAATTAAGATGTTGAATTAAACGGCTTTAAACTCTACTGCTTAATTTGAATGATTATACATCCACGGCTCGTTTTTCCTTAGTTACACTCCTGCAGTCCCTGGAGATTAGCCTTCTTCCATGGGAATGCTTCTCATATCTCCTTGTCAGAAATAATTGGTGCAAAATGAAAAACAGAGTAGGGAATGGACTTTGTTGCTTTATATATATACTGAGCACCAAGTGCTTTGTCAGCAGTGAGTATAATTAATGTGATCATATAATAATGACTCTTTACCTAAGACAGATGTGGCAAGCACCATGAAAAGGTGCTCAGCTTTCACTGGGTGGGTGAACATGGAAGACCCTACAGGGGCAGCACGGGAAAGGGACCTTAGTGTTTCCAGCTGCCCTTTCTCCTTCACTTCTCTGCATTTTGTCCACAGGGCTCTGCAGTCAGTTCGGGGTGGGTATTGAACCGGGCACCGTACAGGTAAAACAAGACTGGGAGTTTTCTTATAAAACAAGACTAAATGAAGGTAGTAGTTTCAAGGTAAGGTCTCTTCACTAACAAAGCCCTCCTCCCCACCCTGCTCTGCTAGGGTTTGTGCCTCCCGGAGCAGCTCAGCTGTGCTGACATAAATATGCACTCAATCAATGAAATGATTTGGGTTAAAAATAGCCCCATCCCACAGGGATCCTTTTAACCCAGGTCACTTCAGTGATTCGATGTGTAACCCGGCCTCACGGACACCGGTGTGCTGGCAGAACGGAGGCAATCCTGCTAGACTAGGCAGGAACGACTGGCAGGGGGGGCGAGCTCCTTGAGCCAGAATTACCCTTAGAGAAAATGCAGGGAGAAACTGTCTAAACAGTAGGAACTTTTGACACCTGATTTTGTTATAACCGGTTTAACACCCAGACTTTTCCCTTCCCGTGTTGTTGCTGCATTTCTTAAGCTTTTGTCTAAGGTGATCAGGTTGAAAATTCCCTTAAATGTGCTAGATATTGGGGATGCTATGAATTTACGTTATGTGTGCTTATTTAATCATATCAGGTTTCATTGTATCTTTGATTCTGAAATCAATGTGGATCTCTGCACGAAAATCAATGGCATCAGAAAAATCTATCTTTTCCAGGACCTCTCCTTTAAATTTTTCACAGTGCAGCTAACAGAGTTAGCCACCAAACACAGCAGTTTGCAGAGCAGTTTCCAGCCTCTGCTTTGGGATCTTCTAGACCTTCTGGGAACAACTTCTGGGATCATAGGAGGACTCTTGGGAACACTTCAGGATGCCTTACTGCTGCTGGGAGACAACTGCTTCAGAGGTGTGTGACTTCTAACAACCTTCATCAGCTCCTAAGGAGCTCTGTCAGCTGTCCTTGACCAGCTTGGAGCTTTTGTCTGAGCTGACTCTTGGTTAGGTAAGGTTGGGCAGTCTTGTTGCAGATACTGGGAAGAGGCCTCTGTAGGTGCTGGCCAGCTAACAGGTTCGGCAGTGTGCAGAAGTGTGCACAGAAGAGGGCTAGAAACTTCGCTGAAGGCTGTGGTTGTGTGCAGAGCAAGGGGGATGGCACAGGGCACGGTCCCCAGTGCCTGCAGGGGCAGCTATATCCTGGCATATCAGGATTGACCCAGACTGAGCTCCCGAGGGAGGATGCAGCTCTGTAGCTTTGGGGCTGCAGGGGTGCCTGAGGCCTCCCATGAGGGCTGGAGGAGTTGCTCTCCTTTTCTGCAGGAGATGTGGAGGATTTCTGTTGACAAGTTAAGAAGCTATGGGAGGAGGTCAGCAGACTTTGCAGCATCAGACATGATGAGATAAAAGGTGGACTGGATCTTCTCTGACACTCTGCAGGTGCAAGAGCCTGGTCTGTACTAGAAAAGAACTAGGCAGCCTATGTTGGTTGAGTTGGGAAATGGAGACTTCCATGATGATGAGGGCTGGAAGTCTGTGACTTGTGGCAGATGGCTCCTGCTCTACTTACAGATCTGTAATTACAGCATAGGTCAGTACCCTGGTAGCAGGGCGAGGAGAGGGAGTTGAACTCTGTGTGAGAGAGCAGTGGGAGTGAATGGAGCTCTGCCCAGCAATGGGTCTTGAGCCAGCTGATAGATTATGGGTCAGGATTAGCAGGCAGACCAAAGTGGACAACATTGTGGTGGATGTCTGCGATAGACCACATAATCAGGAAAGTAAAAGAAAGAGGCATCTTTCAGACAACTGGAAGAAGTCTCACGTTTGCAGGCCCTGGTCTTCTTGGGGCAGTTCAACCACCCTGATACCCACTGGAGGGACAACACAGCAGGGCAGAGGCAATGCAGGAGGTTTTTGGAGCACACTGAGGTCAACCCTCTACAACAGGTGATTGAGGAACTTGAAGAAGGAAGACACTCCGCATGATCTCGTGCTTACAAACAAACAAGAACTTGTCAGGAATGTGACAGGCAGGGAAAGCTTTGGCTGCCACAACCAGCAAATGGTGGAATTCAGGATCCCAAGAGGAGGAAGCAAGGGAAAAAGTAGGATCACCACCCTGCAGAGCAGGTTGACCCATTCAGGCATCTTCTTGGAAGAATACTGTGAGATACGGCCCTGGAGAGAAGAAGGTTCCAGGAGGCCTGGCTGTTTTTCAAGAATCACCTCATCCAAGCTTAAGAATGGCCCATTCCAATGGGCAAGAAATCAAGTAAATGTTGCAGGAGCCTTGCACGGATGAGCAATGACTGGCAATAGTCAGTATGGGTTCACACAGGGGAAATTATGCTTAACCAACCTGATAGACTTCTACAGTGAAATGACTGGCTTGGTGGATGGTGAGATAGTAGTTGATATTATTTATTTTGTCTTTAGAAAGGCTTTTAACACTGTCTCCTATAATGTCCTCATTGACAAGCTGATGAAGTACAGGCTGGATAAGTGGACAGTGAGGTGGACTGAAAACTGACTGAACTGCTGGGCTCAAAGGATTGAGAACAATGGCACAAAGTCCAGCCAGAGGCCAGTCACTTCTTGTTCCAGGGGCTGATTTTAAGACCAATGCAGCTTAACACCTTCATTAACAACCTGGATGCTGGGACAGAGTGAACCCTCAATAAGTTTGAAGATGATACAGAATTGAGAGGAGTCATTGATACACTAGATAGCTGCCATCCAGAGGTACCTTGACAAGCTGGAGAAATGGGATGACAGGAACCTCATGAAGTTCAACAAAGGGAAAAGGAGAGTCCTGCACCTTGGGAGGAACAACCCCAGGCACCAGTACATGCTGGGGGCCACCCAGCTGGAAAGCAGCTTTGCAGAGAAGATCCTGAAGGTCCTGGTGGGACAACAAGTAGATCATGAGCCGGCAATGTACCCTTGCAGCAAAGAAGGTCAATGGCCTCCTGGGCTGCATTACGCAGAGCGTTGCCAGCAGGTCAAGGGCAGTGGTCCTTCCCCTCTGCTCAGCACTGGTGAGACAGATGTGGGGTGCTGTGCCGAGCTCTGGGCTCCCCAGTACAAGAGAGGCATGAACATACTGGAGGAAGTGCAGCAAAGGGCCATTGAGATGATTAAGGGACTGAAACAACTGTCATATGAGGAGAGGCTGAGAGAGCTGGGACTGTTCAGCCTGGAGAAGAGAAGGCTTAGGAGGATCTTATCAGTGCATGTAAGTACCTCAGGGGGGGAGAAAAGGAAAAGGAGCTTGGCTCTTCCTAGTGGTGCCCAGTGACAGGACAAGAGGCCATGGGCACAAACCAAAATACAGGAAATTCTATTTAAACATAAGAAAACTATGAAGATGGTCAAACACTGGTACAGGTTGCCCAAAGAGGTTGTGGAGTCTCCATCCTTGGAGATATTCAAAACTTGACTGCACACAGACCTGAGTGACCTGCTGGAGGTGACCCTGCTTTGAGCAGGGGACGTTGGACAAGACAATCCCCAGAGGTCCCTTGCAACCTTGGTCATTGTGTGAAGACATGTTGTGTGTGGAAAAATCCCACAGCTGACATCATGACTGAATCACCAAGAGCTCTACCGTAAAACCCTCCCCCAGAATTCCTTTTGCTGTTAAAATTTATTTGATTCAGGGAGAAGAGACTGGTCATGCCAATATAAGCAAGCTTAGTCTAACAGAAAAAAAGCATGTGTGTACTGGAGGCATAGCTATACCATAAACCCTTCTCACAGCAGAGAAGGTCTTAACCAAATAGCTGGGTTATTTAGTGGGTCAATCTGTAAGACGTACAGTCATATGCCATACTAGCATATCTAACATGCTGTCCGGCACCTGTCATATAGGGTTCATACAGGGACACTTCTGCTTCAGTATTGGTAGGGATGTATACTATGTTGAACTACATTTTTGTTTGTTCTTTAACTACGACAGTGAGGTCAACAACAAATCTCTGGATAAATTTCCAGGAGCTCTCCCTTTTTTTTAGAAGGGTGAGTCCTAAGTGATGTTTGTGCTTAATGATAAAATCTCAAGCCAGTCGTCCTGGTTTCGGCTGGGACAGAGTTAACTCTCTTCTCAGTAGCTGGTACAGTGCTGTGTTTTGGATTTAGTGTGAGAATGATGTTGATAACACTCCGATGTTTTAGTTGTTGCTAAGTAGCGCTTATCTTAAGCCCAGGACTTCTCAGTTTCCCATGCTCTGCCAGCAAGCAGGTGTGCAAGAAGCTGGGAGGGAGCACAGCCGGGGCAACTGACCTGAACTAGCCAAAGGGGTATTCCATACCATGGAATGTCATGCCCAGTATATAAACTGGGGGGAGTTGGCCGGGAGGCGCGGATCGCGGCTTGGGAACTAACTGGGCATCGGTCAGCGGGTGGTGAGCAATTGCATTGTGCATCACTGGTTTTTTTCTTCCCCCCCCCCCTTCCTTTTTTTTGTTATATTCCTTTTCATTACTGTTATTATTATTATATTTCATTATTACTATTGTTAGTATTATATTTTACTTTAGTTATTAAACTGTTCTTATCTCAACCCACGAGTTCTACTTTTTTTTTTCCTTTCCTCCTTCTCACCCCACTGGGAGGGGGAAGGGGGAAGTGGCTGCGTGGTGTTTGGTTGCTGACTGGGGTTAAACCACGACACCAGTCAACATTAATTTTTTTCATTGCTACTACTATGTTTCTAAGGTGGTTTATTGATGATGCCACCAGTATTGGTCTACATTAGGATAGCACAAGTTGATTCAGAGTCAACATGTAGCACTGCATGGAAATTAAATATGGGCTTTTCAAAGGAACCCCAGAAGTGTAGACATCTACGATACGATTTTCCAAAAGCTCCTGACATGTCATGAAAGTATCAAAAAAGGTGTTAAAAACATTTTCTGTCAATTTGGTAGGACTTGAGTTGGCTTATTTGGAACCTTGTATTTAAATTATATGCCTACAGGTGGTTTTGAAAATCCCACTCAGGAGATAAGGCTGAAAAATGCTGTTTGAGCAATCAAGTCATGCTCCTCTTGACCATTAGTGTCTGTGCTGCCCACTCATGTGACTGTCTGCACTGATATTACCCTCCTCTGTCTATCTTCCTGATTACTTTGGGTGTCCGGAGCTGTTCCCCAGTGCCTTCCTTAACCTTTTCCTTCATTAGCTTCAATCCATTACTCGCCATTCTAACTTCTCCTGAGACTGAATAATCCCTTTCTCTCTTTTTGTTGCCTTGAAATTATTTATAGTCTGTGATCACGTCTCCCTAGGTTTACTCTTGTCTAGACTAAATATATTTAGCTCTTTTACTGTCACTTTGCGTGTCTTACTGCGTTGTTTGTTATCTATCCTTGTTTTCTTGAGGTTTTCAGTACCTTTCCTAAACTGAGAAAAATAGTACTAAATATACTGTTCCAGGGTGGTCACACCAAAAGTATGTTAAATGACATTATTAGCTCCACAGTTTTACATGCTATTTCATGTACATACTACTGGTAATAATACCACCCTAAGCTAATCTATCTTTCTTCTGGGCATAAAGTTGAATTAATTCACCGCAAACTGCTGTAAGGGCCAACTCCGGCAGTCACTTCTCACATCATAATAACTGTGAGATTTCCAGTGGAGCATATCTAAATCTTTTTCTGAGATAATTTCCTTCTTTCCAAAAATACAGTTTTATTGAACCTGAAGCTTTGCAACACTATGTGACGATTTAAACAATTTAATGTTTTTTAAGTTTGTTGGTGAAGGCTGACCAATATTTTCTGCTCAGTGGGGTATGTGTTTTATCCCCTGCAAAGTGGAGAAAGAATAAAAAGTTCTATATTCAAGCGTAACATTTGTTGGATTTTTTTTTTTTAAACAACCCTGTTTCATAGGAAATTTTGAAATTCTTTCCTTATCTTTTTTATTTGGAAGAAAATACCATGTTTGAATGGCAGATTCTTTTGCAGAAGGAGACTAGTTAGTTCAGTTTTTAATTTAAGGCCTACATCCACCAGATAACTCATTATGACTCATGCTAGCTCATGATCGACTAGGTTTTTCTGTTAGGACTATGGCTTCACATACTGATGTACCAATATGAATACTTAATCCATATGCTCTGCCTCTATCACAATCGGACTGATAGTACTAATCCCTTCCACCTCTAACTGTACATGCTCAGTTTGAAATGAGACCATCCTTAGAAATAAGCTAAAATTTGGTAATATGCGTAGGTGGACATTAACAGTGAAACAGGGCTTGTTTGCAAGGAATCCAGGGGACAAAATAAGTGAAAGAAACTTTTAGTGAACATTGACACGGTCCTCTAAAGGGATGCACATAATTTATGGAAACAGATATCCAAAGACTTACTCTGTAGTCACTGGATGTCACATAAAATATTGGGAGAAAGGCCAGCCAAATGATGCACGTTGTGTACATTGTGAAACCGATAAACTTGGCTTCGTTGAAGTTCTCTGGACATTTCCTTGTTTTGAAGGCATATACAGTGCATAAGACTACGAGGATTACATCATATGTTAAGGAGATTAACATACTGGAATCTTTGACATTGCATTTCAATATGACAGTCTCTCTCTTCTCAGGAAGAGTGTACCGCCTGGTGCCAGGGGCCTCCAAGATAAGCCACACGGACACCACCACGATCTGTACCAAAATGAGACTCAGGCAGATGAAGACCTGAGAGCTGGGGCTGATGAACTTAGGCCTTTGAGCACCGTTCTTTACACCATCAAATATTCTGGCTATGCAGTTCGTTTTTGTCAGAAGGGCAGAGTAGCAGACAGCAAAGGAACTTCCTAGCCCCAAACGACGCAGGGTGCAGATAGCTGGAGAAGGCTTGGCTATGAAGAAGAAAGTCATGCTGTAAGACAGGAAGACCCCAAAGAGCAATATGTAGCACAGTTCACGGCCAGAGGCTTTGACCAGGGGGGTATTGTTGTGCTTGACGAACACTGCAATGACCATAAAAGTACAAATAAAGCCCAGGCATGCAATGGTAACAGGACCTATTGCCCAAGCATCTTCCCACTTGATGTAGTCTTCTGGTAGGTCGTAACAGCCAGTCAGGTCAGCTGTGGGCCATTTTCCAGGCCCGCAGTCTGCACAAGTGAATTCATCAGCCAGGTACTCATAGGTTTCACAGGGAATACAAATCCAACAGCAGACATCTCCTGGTTGCATGTTCTTCATCTCATTAGGAGCACAAGGGTCACTGCACTGGGAGACAGGGACAGAGCTCCTGGACCAGTGGATAGAGTCTACCTCAAGTGACAATGTTTCTGCCCAGTGACCAACCTTCACATAGGAGTATCTGCCTCCAGTGTACTGGAAATTGAACACGTTGTATCGTCCTATTCCGTCTCCATAGGCATCAAATTTGACCATACTGTCCGCAGCATTGGGAGGGTTGAATGGAGCTGTGAAAAAAAAAGAAATAGAGAACGTTATTATCAAAGCTGCAGATGACTTTTTTCATCCCTTTGAGAAGAACAGACACCTGACAGCTTATAGAATCCAATTCAAGTGCCAACAGGTAAGTCGAGAGGTCTGTATCTGTCTCATTTTTGAACTTGGAAGAAGAAAAGAACTCAGGTAATAGAATTCTATTTCACTTTACTGCATGAGATATATTTGCAAATGTTAGATTACCAATGTCCTTACTTTTTTTGTCCTGAATGCAAATGAATTCTCCAATTATTTCCCCCAGTATGCACAACTGCTGCCTTTCACATTTTCTCTTGAAAGAAAGAGGTCTGCTTCTAACTGAGACTCGACATTATTTGGTGAAATTTGTCTGTCGTGATATAAGGAAATTTAAATGGTCAGATCAATAAACATCAGTTTTGAGGCCAACAGTCTGGAATGCAGTTGAATAGAGGATTCATTTTGAGGATGATGGAGAAGTAACTATGAAGTCCTCAACAATTTCTTACTATGTCTTTTTCACTTCTCCCTGTGTTGTAGGAAGTTTTGAATCCCTTCTATTTTGCTTCAATTTTACCAGTTTCTGATATTTCTTGTCTGGTCTGAGGTTCCCAGCATGTGCTGCTTTGGTCCTATATCTTATTTGGGGAACAGATGAAAAAAACACAAACTAGGTCTGTGACCTTCTGTGAAATCAATATTGTAGCACTTCCAACTGGTAAGCTCTGGAGAGTTTTTGTTTTTCCTCCAGCTGAGGCTCATGCAGGGAATGGAGAAATATTAAAAATGTAGGAGGAAATTGCATTTACCATGTAATTTATTGGTCGTTTGCTGCAGCATCAAAGGTGAATAGCTTTATAGGCAGGAAGCAAAAGGGGCTTTTTTTGCCATTGATGAGCAGTAAAGGTGATTTCATTCCCCAGTGTCTCTGGTTACAGAAGTGGTTCCACTGTCATTGCTGGAATAAATCTCTTTCCCTGCATCTGTGCCCATGCTGTGCTTGAGCATGAGCAATATCGTGTAAGGATGTAATATCTGCCTCCACTTCAACCTCCGGATACTTTGGATTTCTTGCAGTAGATTTATTTAGCTTCTATAAAGCACTGAGGCCAAACTCTTTCACCTTTATTCCTGCAGCGCGTTCCCTTATTTTGCAGTACTCCCACTAAGGTCAGTAAAAGGAGCAGTGGTTTTTGGCACAGAAGCCCCAACTGGAGGGTTGATGCATAATCTGCACCTCCCCAGGGGCTGGACTTGGACTGCATTTCTTTCTCAACTTTCTTCTTATCTTAGGGCAAGGTTGGAAGATAATTAACACCCACCTATAGTCTTTTCTGGGTTTGAGCCAAGACTCTGCTTGTTCCTATCCCTGCCCTCTTCTGCACTTTACCACCTCACCTGTGTCAACCACACTGGTGGACAGCCTTGGTTTGCAGGATTACAGACTAGGTCTGGGTAACCCGGGAATGTGTAAGAAAGAGGATTATTTTCTCTTTTTCTTCAATGTTGGCATCTAGTTGTACCGCTGGCTAGCTCAACAAGACCTCTGAACGCACAAAAATTAAGGGCAGCATAATACTCCCCCAAATGGCCGATCCTCCTGGAAATAACGTGCTCTAAATTAAACAAGTAGCTAAATTCAAAATATAGGTCAACAAGAAGAATATTAAGCAGCTTCCTTTCTCTCCCTCCTCCTCCTCATGCACAGGCATGCAAGCTCTCTCATCCAGGAGCAGCATTAAAATGAAATCATAATGCAGCACTTAACAGCTCTTCAATAATGTGTTGTCATTGCCAGTGTCTTTTTTCATTATTCATAACACTCATATAGATTGTAGAAGCTGTTAACACAGCAGCCCAGTTTTAGGAGCCAATTTATTCACTTCAGTGTTACACAGGCCAGCTCCTGAGGTGTGCTGAGATCCTGTGACTTCTACTGGCACCGGTGGAGCCACAAGTAAGCAAGACAAACTGCAAACTGGTTGCATGGCTTATCTTCTGTCAAGTGCATAACTTCAAGTGCACGAGTACCCCAGTGCAAGTTACGTGAGGGTCAGAAATATCAGCACTTTTCAGTAAAGGGTTCCCCCTGTGTAACATGTTTAACAACTTCTCAGTTCTGATATAGAATATTTATCATTTAAATAGAGCAAAGTATTTGCCTTGGACTTTGCAGGTAGGTCCAGAAGGCAAAGCAGGTAATCTCACATATAGTTAGCTTGAAGCTCATGTGTGTGTTGCTTTCCATGGGGCTGTTCCCACGCTACAAATATGAAGAAAAGATATTTGCAGGACAACAGGTTTTAAGTCAACCACAGCTTGTAGCTTGAAACATTCATTTTCAGTGGCTGCTGATAGAGGAAAATAAATCACACTCCTTCAGATGGAGAGGATGAAATAATTTAACCAAACAATGATGTATTAAATTATAGTATGGTGAGCCAAAGCCTACAAATGAGCCCACTGGGTGGCAGCAATTAATATACCCACTGATTACATATAAAATCACTAAGGCATTTTAACTGATATTTATCAACATATCTGGATCCTGTAGAGCCACTTCCAAAAAGTCATGTTTTCAGAAAATATGATGTAATAATAATCATAAAAATAAGATGCTTATAGGCAAGAATCTAATATTATAAGAAAGCAGAACCTTATGTTTTAGAGTAAAAAGAATAATTTTTGTGTATTGGGAGATGATTTTCCCAGAGATGATGTCAGGCCATGTCATAAGTCACTCTGAGAATTTTTTTGCAGTTACATTTCAGTTTTGAGAGTAAACCTACAATCTTTATAACAGGTATTTCTGGCAGGTCTTTTTCAGAGTTGTAGCTAAGTTGTTTTGAATTTGTCCCTTGGGAGATGAGAAACAAGACTCTCTGGGTCTACCCATGCTGTTAGCTAAGAGGCTATCTGAATGACAATACAAACTTTGTCTCCTTTGAGCAGTATCTTTGAATCTTCTCCTCCCCTTGCACTTCATGAAATGAATTATCCTTATGCAAAGCAGTTATCCAAGAGAAATTCTATAAAAGAAGTTATCAAGGAAAAGAAAGGATAATTAAAAGTGACTTAAAGATAAACCAGTGATGCTTTGTGCTCCAGCTTGCAGCAGTTCAGCAATGAAGATGCAACAGCAGTGACATTTATGAGAACAGGAGAAACACTCAGGTATACAGAGTGCAGAAGACAGAAACCTATGGAGCCACGGTGCAGGCAGCCCACCTCTGTCAGCTCACTGAAGAAATCCTGTCGGAGAAGAGGATGCCATTGTGTAAGTGGAGGACAAACTCCTTCAGCTTCAGATAAGAGAGGAATGACTGTGTAGTTTTATGACTGTTTTAGTAGCAGATATGGATAAGAACATAAAATAACATCATAGCTTTTATATAGTGAATTATGTAATTTTGTTGCCATCTTCCTACAGTGGGATCATCTTTTCCAACAATCACATAACTTGCAAGTATGTGCTTATGTGCTGTTAGAAGCAGGTGAGTTGCTTTCATGTGGAAATGTTTATTGCTTTTGGGGTCAGTGATGTCCAGCTCTTGGTGACATGAAAGAATTCAGAAAGAAAGTTCTGGAGGGGGGATTTATTTTCTTATTGGGCAAAAACATTATTTTAAGAGGTGGTATGGGAAATCTTTTTTGAAATGCTTCTGATTCCACACATTGGCTCAGTTGGGTGAAAAATACTCTGGGATTTTTTAACCAGGGATGAGTAGATGAGGAAAACAAAGCAGTTTTAATCCTAATTAGGCACTGGGAAACTTTTAAGAGACAGAGCAGCCTAGGAAAAGATGAGCGTCATCTTAACTGGCTTGGAATCAAACCGAGTTTTGTTTGCCAGCAACAACTTTGGGCCAGGAAGGATATTTTGCATACAGAGTCTTGCATGTGTCTGGCACAGAGCTGAGTGTATAGATGTATTATAGAAAATATCATCAGTAACAATTCCTGGTAGGAATGATGACAGGTATGCCTACATCTGAGAACATCCTTCACATCCAATAAAACAAGCATCTGTTCTTTGCTTGCAGAGTGTATTCTTTCAAAACAAGGTACAGATCAGAGGCACAGCTCACTAGCTAGGAGGCAATTCTTTAATAACAAGGCTTGATGAAAGCTCCACAGTTTTTCAGCTGGGCAGTTTGCAAAGCTGTGGGATTTTGTGTGGTTCGGAAAGAAATGTAAAAAGGACTATTGTGTGCACCAAAGGCACCTTCTTCAACAGCTTGTTGGCCCCAAAGACTTTCAGCCAATAGACTATAAGGAGATCATGATTAAAAAGAAATGCAAATGTAAAGAGGGAACAGGCTGGAGTTTCTGAAAAGTTGAGTAGAACCTCCTTAGTCTCACTAGATGGTGCTGCAAAAACTCTGAACTTCTGATTTAAGACTGAAAAACAAGACATTTGTTTATGTAATGGAAAAATATAGGTTTTTTTAATGCCCCCTACTCCTTCCTGTTACATATCCTGGGCAATGCCTTTTTAAAGCACTGTAAGGAAGAGCTTTGATAATAACATAACAGGATATGGTGTGTTTGTCCAAAGGGGTCATCTGCATATATGCCTTATCTTGAAAAGTATCACAAAGGACCATGAGAATGCGTATAACTTTTCATTTTCTTTTATTTTTAGCTAGATGTGGTTTGTTGAGGTCAAAGTGACTTATTTCTGCTTGGCTGAACATTCAGACTGAGTAATGGAGACCTGATGCACCCACTCTGATTTCTGTCTCAGCATAAAGCAGCTGGTTTCACACCTGATTGGCAGAAGGGACGTTGAGATTTGGCAATTTAAAAGTTAGCATAGGGAAAGCTCAGTCACAATTAATAAATAATGAATGGGCTTAAAATATCAGTTTTCACAGAGGTAAGTAGTCACTTTTAACCTCTGCACCATTGGTTCTGGATGTGTTCAGGTCATATGCAGTATTGTTTCTTCTCATTCAAGAAATGAATAAGACTGATTAGTCTTCTACAAATGTAATTTTCCTATGTCTACGGATTTTCCATTCAGCTCTATAGTTTCTCTCTCAGGTTAGAAACTTGCTTGTTGTAGGGAATTTTAACACATCGTAGACCCCCACAGCATTTGCAGTAGTCAGAGACAGAAATGTTTCCCCAGGCCTAGTTGCAAAGATCTATCACATGGGTATCTGCATATGAGTTAGTTATCCCAATCTTCTGTCCTACAAAAGAGAATGGGTATTTCTGGGGTTCACCTTAGAGCAGGTATCTAGGATAGCTCAGCTGAACTGTACCTGTTTTTTTTCTGCTGACCATAATGAGAGTGACTAGCTAAAATACATCTACAGTATATGTATCTGAAGTTAGGTGAGATGAATATCACCAGTATTTGGAACAGAAAAGGCTCACAGCTGGAGCACCAAGTGACAGCAACTTCTACAAGCTCTCTGCAATGTACCTGTGAAGGGGTGTCTCTGGCAAGCTGTCTGCACAGGCTGCTGTGACTGCTGCGGAGGCTATTGGAGAGAACAGTTCAGGAGAAAAGTAATGTGGACGCTGGCAAAATAAACTAAAAAGGGTCCGAAAGATTAGAAGAATTCCTTCAGCTTGTCATTATCCCCAGTCTGGCTGAACACAGAACTCCCTAGCTACCTTTCCTGTGAAACGCTTGCCTCGAGCATAATCTTTTACATTTTCAGGTGTGTGTTGTCCTCTTGCTTGTGTGGCCCTTGGGCATATGTATGGTCTTTAGGACTTGGGGAGAAGGAACTAGATGCTAAATTACAGACCTTCACCAAGGAAATGATGAAATCACTCTTATTTTTTTAAGGAAATATAAGGAATTAAAAAGGGGATTTCTGATTTCTTAAAGGATTTGGATTTTGAGACATGGAAGGCAGAAAGCATGTAAATGTTTTGCAGTCATTATATTTCTCCTTAAAAATACAAAACATATCCCCTGAAATTAAGAAAATTTCTTGAAGTTTTTTGGTTAAGATTGCATTAGTCCAACTTTAAAATAAATCAAACATTCATGGAAAAGCATCCAAGGTGTTTTTCTTTTTTTAATGTCTGCTAGGTTGATAATTGATATGAATGATTTGTGAGATTCCAACACAGCAATGCCTTTCAATTGATACCATTCTTTTAATTTAAGATTATCCACTTTAGGAAATGGCTGGCACAGGAGGCAAAATGCATGCAAGGTAATTTATACTAGCAATCAACTTGCAATTACAAAGGAAATTAAACATGACTTTAAACCGCCTAACTCCTCCCTCAGGCCAACTAGTTACTTTGTAAACAGAAGCAAGGGGAACCCATTCCCATTATGAAGAATTATGGCCACTGTTAGGGTGACAACACAAAAGCTCAGGAGCTGGAACTGTAAGTTCTGGGCTGGCCTTTGGTTTCTCTTGAAATGTTTTGGTCTGAGGAAAAAATGAGTTGGCTGGTGAGTTATCTGCCAGTTGCTGAACATTAACATTGCTTTCAGAGCTTGAGATTTTGGTTGGGACTTTCTGCCAGTCCCGGGGTTTTGAGTTCCCTGTGTCCAATTTGGACTTCTGGGTGAGGGACACTCTCATTTAACCTCAGTGCTGGGAACTGGTGCTGTGCCTTACACCTCTCTTCTCAATAGATCCAGGGTGCAGCTGAAAGAGGTTGAAGCTGTGTTTTAATTTTGCTAAAATTCACTTTTGGACTGAGGTACTCGGTTATGTCACAGAGGCATGAATCTTTCTCTTTTTGGAGGTGCCATTCCATGATGTGCTAATTCCACCCCCAGATTGCATATAGTAGCTAATGGTTAAGGAAGTGTTGAATACCTAATAATATTTTTTTGTCCTTCTGTCAGCCTGAAGGAAATATGAATAGATTCAGTTATTAAGATATTAAAGGAAGTTGGTTAAAACATTCTTTCCTCTGTGGGGACCTGAGGATTACAGAGGTGTTTCCAGACAGTGCTCTGAATAATTTAGTTAGATATTTTGCCCTTAGAGATCAGAACAAAATGAACCGTGAAATACACCCTCTAGCTGTTACTTCCTAATTGACTTGATACGAAGACACTCCCAAATCAGGTGGGCTGACATAGATTTAATTACTTATAATGCAATACTATTATTTAGTAGTAGTAATACTGTAGCTGTGATGGTTTAAGATTCAAGAAATTTCAAACCCATAAGGAAAGCAGTATTTTTTATTAGACTAGTCTATAGATGGAAGAAGTGCACAAGCTTTCAGGCACAAGGTCACTTCATTAGGTCATCAGAAAAATTGCTCAATAAATTTGACCTTCAATTATTTTGAAGGAACAGCTCTACTTGAAGTTCAGTATATCAGGTTTTTATTTCCTCCTGGAAATACAATTTCACTTTGCAAACAGCCTCATTACTATCCATTTGCAGAGTAATTGCTGAAAGCTTTTTGTTCGCTTCTTTAAAAATATATAGTTTAGAAACACAAGGTCTGATCAAGATGCAAGACAAGTTATGGCAAAGAGATGTTATGCCAAAAGCTTCTCTGTTTTTTCCAGATATGTGGGCAGTCTAATAAAGGTATTGCCTCTTCCTACAAATCTTATGACTCTATGCTATTATTTTTGTCAAGAAGCTACTGAAAACTCTCAGAAATCACCCTACAAATTGCTAATAATGAGGTAATTTGCAAAATGAAATTGTATTTCCAGTAGGAAAATAAAACCGTAAGTAGTGAATTCTAAGGAGACCATCTTTTTGAAATAACTGAAGCTTAAATTTATTGAACATTTTGTGGAAAAAAAAGGAGTTGTATGTTCAGACATATTATGCAGCTCAGTGATAGTATTTGGCACATCTGACGTAATGTTGGTGGAAGACAAAGAAGACTTGGAGTTCAGCTGGAAATGTAAATGTTTCACACATCTTATGGTGTAAGAATCTGGAGCAGATCAGTTTTCTCTGTGACTATAATATGTGCATGAAAAAAGTGGCCTATATTTCTTTAATGTAAATGTAATTAGAGTGTCTATATTGGGAGTGTAGTTTTCTTACAGAGCTCCTATAGTCAGTGGAGAGGAATAGACACCTCCAAAGGTGGGCTCTGGCTAAACTGAGTTGCCATCAGGAAGGTGGGTAGCTCCCTCCATCAATAGTTCTCCAGTTATTAGACTACAAAGTGAGTTGTGTCAAAGAAGATATGAAAGCTGGCTGGCTTGAATTTCGGCCACTGATGGAGAAATTACCAAACTAATGCTTTCAGTAAGGCCCACCACACACGTTAAATGGGACTTATCTTCCTTTGTAAAGGCTTGAGTCTGGATTTTCTTTTTACTCATTTCCATATAATAATGTGATGGCTAGAAATGCACATCTACTAAAATGACAGGTTAATTCAGTATTCAATAGAGTATATCTCATGTATGACCAAATGCTGAGTCAGCCAATCGAGAAGTGAAAGAGGGCTACTCGCAACAACGAATTTCAGTAAAAAGATAGTGAGATAAAGCATAAGAACTCCTGGCTTTTAAGGTTATTCATGCATATCACACATCAGCTGCAAAGGTAGCACATCACCTCTCCCAACATCATCGGTGCTCATTGGCGTGCATTATCCTACAACATGCAAGCTGCATGTCCTATTAATACTTGCAAATTCTTCTGCTCTCAGGAAGAAAAGATAAAGCTGAGAGCACAAAATAATTTTTGTTAATGTTTTGCTCCACTGAATCAGTTCAGCAACAGCAACAGCAATCACTGGACCTCAGGGGAAAATGTAAAAAGAAAATGTTGATTTATTTGCCTGTTTAATGGTGAAGCAGAGACACATTGATAGGCTTAGACTGATAAAGTGTTTCAGAGATCTAGAAAGGACATTAACAGCACTGCCTCAAACCTTCATCTGACTTGAGATATTTTCTTCTCTAAAGAGCCTTTAAAGATGGGCTTTTTATGCTTTCAGTTACTGGACCATTAACTAGCCATTAGCTATTTATTCAAATAGATGTGCAAATGTAATAGAGGAAGTTTAACTAACTTTTTCAGCACATTTTTGTCAGTTCCCAATAGCAGCTTCAAACAGTGTCTTATTTGCCACTGTCTGGTGGAGATCTGTCCTGGCACAGCAGGCTAATCTCTGCTACCAAGCTGGCATCAAGATCTTGGAGCAGTGATCAGCTGCTCCATCCATCAGTGCCATAGATAAATACCATGGAAAAACTCTACTTTCAGAGAAACTATAGGTTAAAATTATTTATAAGGGCACATGATGTATAGTTATTTATGTCAAAGGAATAGACTTGGAAGGGACCTCAAGAGCACAACCTTCTGCTGTTACAGGCAACTATGTCATTGCTGCTTAGACTACAAGAGTTCAGCAAACCCATCCCATACACATCTGCATATGATCAAGCATTTTCTAGTGTTCTGTAGCAAATTTAAGACCTACTGTAAAGGATAAGGAGCCACAGAGAAAGTGTTCCCACAGGAAGAGAGCGGGCGAGTTCTGTAGCAGAAGCACAGGAAGATGCTTGAGGCTCCAGAGCTACACACTCACAGTCAGCTGCTGATCACGAAAGAAATTCAACCTTGACAACAAGGGGGGATTGTTTTTAGGGCATAATGAATAGAAAGAAGAACATATATACAGCATATGCAAAACATTCTGTGTATGGTGAAAAGATAAAAGAGATAACAAGAAGCTACAAGAACAGTAACGGTCTCTGCAAGAAAAGGAAAAAAGGGAAAACTGAGAGAAGAATCACTCTGGGACTGCCCACCGGTTATGGATGCTGCAACTCATCAGTGTTGCTACCTAAACACCAGGAGGTCCTCCCTCCTCTTCGGTAGAAAAAGATCACTGCTTTTTGATTTGCTGTTCACTTTTTGCCAATGCAAACTCAACAGTCATACGTCAAGTACTATCTTTTACTGTAGAATTGGGTTAAGTAAATCCAAATTGTAAAGAACAGTGAGTGAGTGCTCTTGTGAGTGTGTGTGTGTGCATGTGTGTGTGTGCATGCCTGTGTGTGTGTTTTCTGATCCAAACCTCCCATACGACACTGTGGTT
This sequence comes from Gymnogyps californianus, assembly GCF_018139145.2. Classification (NCBI taxonomy): domain Eukaryota; kingdom Metazoa; phylum Chordata; class Aves; order Accipitriformes; family Cathartidae; genus Gymnogyps; species Gymnogyps californianus. Next base: position 210,512,530 of record NC_059471.1, on the reverse strand, counting down.
GATATTGAGTCATGGAGTCAAAGTGATATCAAATGCAGCTGTTTTAGGAATCACAGTCCACCCTGAAAGTACATGCACTCTCAGCTACAGGGTTACGTGAGATTCCAGTGGCACATACATTCTGTGTGAGGACTTTGTTCAAGGCTGTGCTTCACTCATCTTTCTCACACTAATAGTTTCCCTGTTTCCACTGAGCATAGTGCAATTATTTCCCTGGCTAAAACTACAGTGTTTTCTTAGCTGAACCTCATATTTCAGCCACAGAAGTGGTAAACATTTCATACATACAACGGAATTGCTGCATTAGCTTGTTCTGTTGTCCATCAAATTATCTGGAATCTGTGTATAGCAGCAAACAGAAAAATGTACTGCATGAAACCCATATTGAATTGAGGAGCAATTGCACATACACATTTAGAAAGTGGTTATCTCTCAGCCTTTAGAAGTACTCTTGAATTTCTTCTGTAGGAAAAGTGCTAGATATATATGTACCATTAATCTAGAAGAGATGAGATGATTCATATATTGGAAAGTAGAAAGATGGGCTTGCAACAAGAAAAGCAAAACTGTAGATGAAAAGTGGATGCAAGACTGAGGGGGCAGGGGCCTTCAGACTGTGAGGTACATTAACCTCTGCTTTCTACTTACTGGGTGTTTGCAACCACCATTCACATCCCCACTGCTTTTGGCTCTGTGCTGTTCTTCCTATGCACTAAGGAGATAGTGAGTTTTGGTGTGGAGACCCTACAAGCCAACTTAATGATCTTGGTAATTATTTTATGATTTACATGCTTTAAGTTTAAGGACTTATATTTGGAGATATTGTAATTTCTGGCTTAGTACTGAACCCTTTTGCATCCCAATAGTAAGCAGGTGAGTTCATGTTGATTTACTGCTACATGGCTGGAGCACGAGGTGAGAAAGCAAATCAAAGGATTGCTCCTGTGCCTGAGCTATGCTACAGCTAGGATTTTGTGGACATTTTGGTAAGAAGTTTCTCTGCTTCTGATACCCCTGTGCATGAATATGTGTGTTGTTCCCTCTGCCTTGAAGAGTTTTAGTATTCTTTGTATTCATTTGTTATATCCTCAGACAAAATACACTTTCATGGCAGGAAGAAGGAAACAAAAAGAAATGACTCACCCAGATAACAGCAATGAAATATCTTTTTACATTATATTCTGTATCTGCTAACAAAATAGCCATAAATATTGCAGTGATGCCAAAGCAGACGTTCTCTGACATGCTTTTAGAGGTATTTAGAAACGTGGCTCTAACAGATGAGGAAATGAAAGAAAGTCACCCTTTAACACATTTGTCTGCCACGTCCATCCAGTTTCCAGTTGACGGGAATTGTGTAGAAGGTCAGTTTGTGAAGAGTACTCATATGTAAAAGGAATTTCTGCAGAGCTGATGATTGTTTTTTGAATTCTCTTTTAGAAGGTAGGTGTGATCTACTGGCCTGAGTAATTTTTTTTATAAAAATACTCACTAACCCTTGCGTGAATAAGAAAGGTAAATTTGTGGTAGGAAATCCTTTCAGTCATTCCTCTGAAACTTTTGCCGTAAGTACTTCTTTTGATTCATGAGACCATTTACACAAAAGGAGAGGCTGTGAATATTTGGGAAAAAGGTATGTTAGTGCAAAAATTTACACAAGGGATGTTTTGAGGTTGGGTTGAGTTCCTGTCTCCCTTTTAGATAGACAAACATGACTATCACTGAGCTGCTTTTTTCTGCAGTGGGAGCCAGAAATGGGCAAGACAAGCTTGAAGGGAATACTTCAGGCTTTGCAGAAAGCTGAAAGAGATTCACATGCTCATCTGGGCTGCAGTTTAACAAGTACAAGGACAGCAGTCAGCTTGTGACAGATTTGCCTGGAAGTATGCTACGTGGAAGTGATGTAGGATTCAGACCAAGATCCATGTCTAGATTGCAGCATCAGGCTGGGCTGAATGTTAGTGTCACGTTAATGCAGCTATACTGGTTTGGTACCAGTTCCTGTTTAGTCAGTGTTAGCCTGCAAATATCTTTGCACTGAGCTCTACTGGGTGGAGCAAACGTGTCTTCCAGGAATGTAGTGATATTAAGGTTATTTCAGGAGAAAAGATACTTTTCTACAGATTATGCTTTCAGTTCTGCCTTTCTAGTATAATTATTAGCTGCCAAGAAAAATAGAGGTTTGGTAAAAATAGCATAACGTTTAGTTATCTTTGGGATTAGACATCTGGGTTTCTGACTTTCTGTAGTTTTCTTCATCACCTTTTGAAAAGACCGGTTTTCTCAGGAACTCACTGGAAGTCCAGGACACACTTGGATTACTCAAAAGAGTAATTTATTTTCCCAATGTGTCACACTGTCCCAGTGTGTCCCTATGCAATCTCCTTCTCATGTCCTTGTCCTCATCCTCATTAACACTGCTGTGGTCATGTTCTGAGCCCAGCCTCTGCCTTTTTCAGCCCCTAAAATAGCACCTCAGCGTGCAAGTGAGACTAACTGAGATGATTAGTTCTGCAAGTGCTAAAGTGCTCTTCCATAGCAGGTAATAGAGAAGAATCTGGTCCTCCCATTGGCTTTTCAGAGCCAAATTAGATGCTAAAATGTAAGGGGTAGGAATCCTGAACCAAACTCTTCTCACATGATATCTTGTCCTTCCAGGTGACAAGGAGAAAGAAGCAGACCTGACATCTTTTCACTTATGTGTGGATGTCTCTCACAGGTAAATCTGCATGAAGAATAAGAATATAATCCTATGGTATGTCCTGAGTTGTCTCCCTATTGTAAAGTCCATTTGGATTGGAAAAGTGAGTGTGCACGGTTGGGGGATGAAAAGGCTGAACGACTCTTCCAGCTCCTCTGAGCACTTTGACTGTGCAGAACCTCAGTGTTTGGGATTCACATGACATTTGCCAGCGAAACAAAAGATGAAATAATAACTATTATAAAACAAGCAGCAGGCAAGCACAGAAGTCTGTGATTTAGAGAAATTAGGTTACTGAGCCTTCTGTCTCTCAAATATGTGATCCGAAAGAAAACCATTGCTCAGTTTTTCAGTTATGTGTTTCTCCATAAACACAGAGTGTCTAATCTCATCCTCATTTACACACCCGCATGGGCACTGCACAATCTAGAGATTTATAAGATGCCTAAAGGCTACATTATTACTATGACAAAAGCAGCTGACTGTAAGTTACATACAAGGCACAGACTACATAACTTTATGTTCAGTTTTTCATAGCTCAGCTGAAGTGGTGGGTTGTATAAATATTCAAGCAGCGGAAACTGAGATGGAGAGCTATTTGCTATTTTAGGGATGTCAAAGCACCTTCAACTAAATATGCTGCTATGGTTTGGGGCCATTGCTGGCCTGTGGTTTCTGCCGACTTTCCAGGAATGGCACCCAGCTGGGTAAAGGCCAAAAGCAACATACTTCCAGAGTCTTCCTGAGGACTATGAAGAAAAGTTGTTGCTGCTCTGTGTCCTGCTAATGCTGCATTTCCCGTCTTTTTGTCTATGGGAGCTCAGCACCCGGGTCAGGCAGAAGAGTGGTGGCAGCAGGCAGTGGTGGCAGTGGTGGCAGCAGGCAGAAGTACCTTTCTGCGGAGTTAGATGGGAAGCAATGGTCCAGCACACCTTGGCCTCTGCTGCTGGAGCTTATCTCAAGAGGTAAGAACACAATTCAACCTCTGCTCCTGCTCACTCAGGCTAATTACTGTTAATTAGTACCAAATGAAAACAAGAAAAGGCAGCATTTTATGATGACCTCTGGCTAGATAACAGACACCATTAACAGGTAGGTCACTGACCTGCCATGATGGCAAGAGAAGTTTTAATGAAAATTTTACTTGGAAGTTGTGCCCTAGAGATGACAATGTCTGTGTCCTGCTGCCAGCCCAGGTATCCAGTTTACATGGTGCAGTGTGTGACACACAGCGCATCCAGAGTGCAGATCGGATTGTTTGCCATCATGATACCTCAGACCTAAACTAGAGGATGAAAAGGTTCCATAGTATTTTAATTTCAGCCAGTTTACATCTATAAAGCCCTGAGCAACTTGGACTGATTGCGCAGCTGACCCTGCTTTCAGCAGGAGGTTGGACGAGAGACCTCCTAAGGGTCCTTCCAACCTGATTTATTCTTTAAATTCATGATTCTATATATTATGAATCTATGTTATACACAATTAAATATATATGTATGAAAATATGCATGTATATAAACAAAGTACATAAATATATCAGTATATACACATATTAAAAGCTTCAGAAAGGGCTAAGCAAAGATTTCTGCCCAGGAATCTCTTGGAGGGTTAAATTTGCCCAAAGAAAAGGAACTACAGATCCCCATCAGCAGCCAGGTCTGCAAAGAGGCAGCTAGAGGAAGGAGAAAGTAGTGGGGGTCATCAGGAAAACCAGGCTGACAAAATCTCGCTACAGCTGTATGTGTGTATATATCAATGTAGCTCTAATATAGAGAGAAATATGGGAAAAAACTGTGCAGGTTCAACTGTTCCTCTGCTCTGAAATAGCAAGTCTCAAGTGTGCTTTCAGAGACTGTCTCTTAGCTGCTTTCAAGGTTTTAAATGCTATGACACATTTGTGGTCCCAGGAAAAAGGCAGTAATTTTTCCTATAAATCCTAGACATCTTTTTCATGTATATTTTTAATGAATATCTTGGGGAATTCACTCTACACTTTCCTTGGTTTTATTGGCCACAAATGCATCATGAATTACACTTTTAAAATTTTTATGATTAACAAGGTATTAGATGCCTTCTGCCCATTAAAGTTTTACCTTCAGCTGAAAGCGGTGTTCTGGTTTATTTTACAAATAAACATCACAAGGAAGGCCAGGACGACCTTACAGCTGACTGTTTGAGTGCCGGAGGTGAAGGGGATCTGACCTGATGAGCAGGAGCTCATTGGGTGAGATGACAGAGTAGCAGGGCCATCTGCTGCAGAGCCTGGGACATGAGCTCTAGCTTTAGCTTGCACATCTACTGACAGGTACTCCCTGCTGTAAATTTATACCTGGCCTTTGAAGTTTCTGCATCTGTAATCTGCTTGTGATAGGAGATGCATCATTTGTTGGTCTGTGCTCCATGCAAGCCTGGCAGGACGCTGAGCTTTGAAGTGGACTTTTGACAGGAAATATTTATGGTTAAATCCCAGAGCAGGGACCATGCAATGCTGCTGTGCTCAGAAGTGAGGTGACATCTGCCTGTTGCAGACCATGGCTTCTAAGCTCTTTCCTACTTGGGTGGAACAGTTATGATGGAAATGGTCTGTGAAAGTATGTTCCCACCATGAAGGTCACCAGTGTTCAAGAGTAAATGAGAAGGTGAGTTTGTGTTTCCTCTTCATATTATTTGAGTGTTGACTGAGGCAGAGTGGGGAGGAAGAAAAGAAAGAAAATAAATCACACACAAACTTAGGACCAGACAGGAATTAAAGTTTTCTCATAAAGTCCAGTGGATTAAAGGGGACAAATCAGACCTGACTTACAATCTTCTCCTCATTTTGAGTAGTCATTCTGGCTAGCCACAGGAGAGGATTTTGCCCAGTATAAGCTAGGTTTGATGATATAGGCTTTGCTGCAGAAGAGCTGGATTTCTGAACATAATACAGGGAGGGACATGACAGTGACTCTTGTAGCTGTGGAGGAAGAAAGGGGTAGGAAAAGACACTGAGTACTATAAACATATGTGTTGCCTAAAATTTTTAATGATCTGTTTTCCAGAGTTACTACTTTAGCCAAATTGCTCCTACCATTTGCTATAGAGATTCAGAAAGCTGCAGAAGACAGGTGGACATTCATACACCCCTAAACCTAACCTCCCTCTGCCCATACGCTCCCATGCTAGACTCACGACAGAGTTAGTCCTGCAATACCATCAGCCCTGCTAACTGTGCAGCGGGAAAAGCTGGAGCCCAGTCCCACGCCCGTGGGTGACAAGGCTGTCATCCTGAACAGCCAGCTCAGCAACCCTCAGCCAGATGGAGCTAATGCTGGTCCTTGAATGTCATTGCTGCCCTTCCTCACACCTGGGCAATCCGGAGCCCAATGCCCCGGAGGAGCAGCTACACCAGGTAGCAACATGTGGGGCACAGCTGTGCAGGACACTGCCATTTTATCCCAAATGATGGACACCTCTTTCACACTGCCCGTGCTAACGTTCGCTGTCCTGGCACACGTCAAATGTTGTGAGGCTTTCAATAGCTCTGTGGGCAATGACAACACTGCTTTTCTGTGTCGTCCTGGTGGCTTAAAGGAGCTAAAGCAGCAGAGCCGGTTGCTGCACTGGCCCCTCCATCCCTCTGAGGGAGGGAGGCTTCTGGATATGTGGAGCTCTGCCTCGTGTTGGGATTCATAGCCTTCCCGAGAGTCCCCTCCACATGCTGCCCTCCATCAAGCAATGGCTGGGTGCTGGCGAGAAGTTGAGTTTACTCTGTGCTCTCTCCCATGGAGCCCTTTACTTTTGTTCAGCACTTCTTTGTTTTTCTGGTAATACAAACTAACAGCCTCTTGAACCAGCACCTCTTTATCAGCAGAAGAGCATCATGATTCAGAACATCAAGTGCCCTCAGGAGGGAACGCAGAGGATGGGAAGATCAAGAAGAAGAACCAGCCTATATCCCTTAGAAAGGCCAAACAAGCACTGAGATGGAGTGAGTGTGTTTATCTAAGGGCTGGGCTTTGCATTCTCAGATCCTGCTGCTGGAAGTGGGAATCAGGCATAGGCATACCCTTACTGAAAAGATTCAGGGTATCACGACATTTGTCATATACATCTTACTGACTTGCAAGAAAATTATGTGCTTTGTGTATCTCACAGACAATAAGGAATGAAATCTCACCCTGTTCGTGCCACACTGTAGTTCTATGGAGTTATTTCAACTTAATGAAAAAGGAGAACTAAGTAGGACCCCAGAGATATTAATGAAATACCTGGCACACAGCATGTCAGCAGCAGTGGCAGCATGAGAGTGCACAAATCCTGGCCAGTCCTCTGCTCCAATCCTGCTGTTCGCTGGTCCCTGAGTATTTCCCTACAGATCCCAGTATTGCTGTGCCTGAGAGTTTCACTTCAGGCTTTCAGCTAAATGGCAAGTGAGAATCTTAGTTGCTCTATGCTCCATCTGTAGTCAATAGCAAGAGATGTAGGGGCAAATCAAATCTCATGTGGGCTACCTCACGTGGGCTGAACCACGCTCTGTAAGTGCTGAACCCCTCCATTAACTGTAATCAGAGACTAACCAAAACTAATTCAAGTACGTAGGGTAAATGTCTAAAATTGCACAGTCCCACACCAGTCATATAAATGCACCCTATCATTTACTTAGACTGATGTGTTTGAAATGCACCATCACCTGTTCCTGGAAACTGGGAGAATACGTTCAGGGCCATTTGTCAGATTTCTTTCATGGCAAGCTGCAGGTTTATGCATGCAGGGCTCATCTCTTTGTACCTCTGCCTTTCAGCAGAGGAGGCGTTGCTTAAACAGCTGTTAGTGTGTGTGCGAATATGGTTATCACCGTTGTTCTGTTTCTCACATGCTTCCTTTTGGTGGGTGTGGATCACTGCCTAGGCTAAAGAAGAGAGAAAATCCACAACCTGACTTGGTTGCAGTGTACCTGATGGGCTGGTAGCTTCCATGCCATCCTCTCTCTGCACTGAGGATACGTTCTCAGATTTGGAGCTGGAAATATGAGAGCATCATTGATCAAATGTACCATGCGGCAGGGTCCTGACGTTGTATTAACAACACACCCAGAGACTTTCTTCAACCAGAAAAGAGCAGAGGTGAATTCTTGGTCCCATGGAAATCAATGACAAGACTTGTATGTATTAAAATTTCACACCTTTCTGAAAGGAAGAAGGCATGGGAGATTTGCTGATTCTCTCACTACATAAAAATCACTCGTCTGCTTGAAAAATCACTGACATTAAAACATGGATTCACATTATAACGGAAGAACTGATAACAAAGAAACAGGAGATGAGCAAATCATGCTGTAAGCTGCTAACAATATATACGGAACAAAGCCATTGGAAAAGAACTTGACAAGTTTTTTAATGTTTTAAATTGGAAATGAAAATTAACGGAAACTAAAGCTCTTCAGAGTTTCAAAGATTTCCATGTTGATTGTAAAACAAATTAATTTGGTTCAAAAAAGAGCCTTCTGTTTTCAAAATTGAAAAATGACAGGCTTTGAGGGTTTTTTTTTTAGCTTGAACAGCTTCAACTTCCAATTCATAAAAAGTATAAAAGATATTTCAGTCAAAATGAAAATGAATTTTTCTGGCTGTATCTAAATGAAAATTTTCCTGGAGCTTTGGTCAAAGAAAATTATGGTTATTTTGACTTTATGTCTAAATGCTGAGTAGGAAAATGCTTGGGCACTTAAAAAATCTCTGCACAATAGAAAAATGATTAGGAATCATGTACTGGAACCAAGATTGTCTAGTGACAGATTAAAGCTGGACTCTATTAAAAGTGTATACATTTAAGCCCATAAAAATACCTGGAGTGTCAGAAAAAGTTTCAAAATAATTGAAGTTTCATTCTGTCTTGTGCTGCTAGTGAAATTAATAAATAAATCAAATGCAATTACAGCATGACATACGATATGTATACATTGCCTATGCACCTGTATATGTCATGGTATGTGACTATCCTTACTGATGCAGCAGTCTTTAGGAGGAGACCAAATGGCACGATGCACACAAGCATCGTGTTGCTCAGGCCAGACATGCGGCTTCAGCTGCATTGCATGCAACGCTCAGGTGAGGGTTTTGAAGCATCTCAACTTCCAGCTGCTCCCGCATTATTTTTTATTTGTGACCGAATCTATATTACCAAGATCCTGGGTCCTCCTGAGTCCTCTCCTGAGAGATGAGTTAAGATGCAGCAAGTGACCAGTCCCATCTGCCCCTTCTTGATTTCCATGGTAAAGAAATCCAGGCACACGGGCTGCAGGAATCCCTGATGTGCTCTAAACAAGTTAGCTAGTCAGCTAGCAGGATGCTGGGAGACCAGGGGTCCTGAGGAGCTCTGCAGCATGCGCTGGGAGGTACAACTACAAGTATCCAAGAAAATGGAAGACTTGGCTGCACCAGCCATACCGCACTGAGAGTGAGAGAAGCACTAGGGATGTGGTCAGTAGCATCTAGAGATGGTCTGAATCAAATGCTGAGAAGACCTCCAAAGGAGGGAAAAGTTCAAGCTCCAATCTAACAGTTTCACATAGTTTCCAGTGTTATTAATGTTGTACCATTACTGAGGGTCTCTTGGGACTGAGCATGTTGTATCATACACGTATTTATCCTTCAGTTCCTCTTGGAGCTAGTTCTCATACAAAGCACAGCATGATGTTTCCTTACTATCAACTCGGTCAGCTGAGAATATCAGTTTAATAATACATAGAAATGCAAGCTCAGCCTACAGGCTTCAGAAGAAAGTTAGACATGTAACAACAAAATTGCATGATGCTCTACACTTTGTTTCCTCTGTAGATCTATTTAGCCTTGCTATGGTGTAATACTAATAACAAACCTAAACTCAGCCATATGTGATGGCAAAAACACAGAGATGCCATGTGCTATGCAACCAGTTCCCATGAATTTTGCTCCCGTCATTGCCAGATCATCCACTCTCTCTCCACAAGTCTCCTGCACATGTTTAATCTAGCTTTTTATAGTTTATCATCAAGTCTAAAGTTCTATAACATAGGTAATGGCACTATCCTACATATTTAAATATTTTATACTGATCCGGTTCTATGGCGGGGATTATTGCTTTACTATTGCAAAGACATTGGCCATTGACCATGGTCCAGCTATTATGTAAATTCATAACAAAATGAGGAAGAGAAGGCCAAGTCTTGGCATAGGCGTAGCAGGCAGTTGCCTAGTGTAGCAAGTGGTGAAATGATTATTGGCCTCCAGACATGCCCAGCTAAAGCCAAACTGGCTGTGAATGAAATGGAAGTTGGTGTGTGGAAGTTTAGAGGATGGAGAGTAACATTTCCAAGACCATCTGTTGCCACCTCCACCTCTTCCCTCTGATGGAAACAGGAGGAGTATCGAGCTGTTTTTTCAGAGTTCTCACCAAGCTCTCCATCCTTCTTTCTCCCTTCTTGTGACAGGAGTGGCCTTGCCTGGGTAACACCCTGGTCTGAACTGTGATAACAGGTGCTACTGGGAATTCAGCTGGCTCTTACTGTGACTGATGAACATTTCATTAATTACAGTGACATTCTGTATTTACCAAAAGAGAAGTTATTACCTGTAAAGTTCACTTTCAGGAGATAATCTTTGTACAGCTTCCTGCCATCCAGATGCTTCATGGCATCACAGAGTTTGGTGGTATTTGGACACAGAGTCCTCTGCATTTTATGTAAGGCATGGGCCATTGCATACACGGCGTTCACAACAAACATGATCTTGGATTCTTGCTCGTAGTTGGAACTGTTGATGGTGAAGTGCTTGTCACAAGCCTTTTTATGTGGTTTTCGGTTCTGGAGATTACACTGGAATTTTTGCTCCCAGAAGTCCTTGAACCAGGGGTTGCGTCTGTTATTGTAAGGGCTGAGGCTTTGGAAATACTTGTCAAACTCTTTAACTGGATGGGAAGCAAGTTCCAAGGTTATTGCCCCAGAAGCTATGTGCTCATTGCCCTTGACAATACTCTCTTGTGCTCCCCATCCGTCGCTGGCAATCCAGGTAAAGGAAACGTTGAAGCGGTTGGCAGCTGCAATGAGCTCCCGAGAGTCATCGCCTCGCATGAAGAGCACCACCACTCTGGCATTGGGTTTCTGGAGCAGCTCTCTGATCACGCCATCGTAGGACTTCCTGATGTTGGACCGGCCTACTTTCTCAGAGGTGGCGATGCAAATGTTGCGGAGGCGAGCTTCTTGCTCAAAGGCTTCGATCCCTGTCTCCCCGTAGTCTCCTTCTGAAGCAACCGTTGACACATAAGTCCAGTTGAAGTACCGTAAGATTTCAGCCATGGCTTTCGCTTGGTAGAAGTCAGGGGGCACTGTCCGCGCGAAATAGTCGTAGCGGGATTTGTCACTCAGCTTGGCACTGGTGGAGGCATAGCTTATCTGGGGGATCTGGAAGAGTCTGAGCAAATTTGCCACCTAGAGAGAAGGAGGAAAACAGAGATTTTTAAAAGGTGGTATTTATAAAACTGAACAGAAAAATCTAGGGAAAGGCATAAACAGTGTTTTTTAATAAGAAGTGTTCTGACAGTCACAGATTAAGGGTGTTGATAGAAGATGTTGATAACATACTCTGGTGACAGAAGTGCACTGTGCATATGCAGAATAGCTGTTCTGCTGCCCAGTTAATTCCCAGGGTTCTACTGGGACTGTAATGCACCTTCTATTTCTGTCAAACTGAGTCTGTTTAAATCAACAGAGAATTTGACACAAATGGACAATGTACTTCAGTCTCAGCCTGTGCTCCTTACTAAGGTCTGGGGATTTGCATGCCTTTCCTGTTCGTAGCGTGATTTATCTTCTCCAAGGCTCATTGTATTTGATAACCAAATGCACTAATAAGACACAAATTTCTCTTTTATACAAATATCACAGATATACATGTACAGGCCTTTCACAGAACTTTCTGACCCCACTTATTCCAACTGAGTCCCCACCTCTCCTGCTTTTTGCTCTTTTAAACTCTTTTTCTGAGCTATTCTGACTGCAGTCCTCCTGAGATGGCATATTTGTTGCATGTTAGTAGTCCTCAAGTGCTGCACAATGTCATGTTGACCTACAGCTTTTCATAAATAGTAAATACTTTTAATAATCTCTAATTGCTCTTCTTGTGTGATTTATGTTGTCCAAAGTCCTGTTTTTTGTTTTTTTTTTTTTTCATATGTTGCTATGTCCCTTGCTTAAATATTCCCAAATCTACTCTGTTACTCTTACAGAAGTGTAGCTCCTGATAATATCTGGAAAGAAACGAAGAAAGGTTATGGCATTTTTTTCCTGTGATTGCTTCTTAAATGACAAAGAGAAGACTTCGGAGTTCTGCTCGTGGTGAGTGGAAGTTGTGTCCAGTAAATTAAATTTAAAGCTGATCTTGGAGTACAGCCTGACCAAATCATCTGAAAAGCAATAGTGTACTTGAGATTCCTAAGGGAAACTTATTAAAAATTGCCCAATCAATTAATTTTTCACATTTTCCCCAAATGATTCTCTGACCACAGACTATGTCTGTGAGGATTCGAAGGCGAAGAACTGTTTTGAAAAAAGTGTTGTGGAACAAGGCAAATTTTAAAGGCTCAGATATCAATAGCAAAATAGACTGTCTGGTAAAAACAGCCAACAGGATTTGATTGCTTTTCGGCAACCCTTATCTCTTGGGATTTTATGGATTTAGATTCTGTCTTTTCTTTAATGCAGACACTGGACCAGTGTCTCTCTGTGGCTCATTTCCCACTGTAAACTGGTGTAATCTCTTGTCTGGGCCAGACTGCTGCCTAACCATACATGCACAGTGCCTTTCACAACCACCCGGGCCATCTGGAACAGGGGACTTAAGGAAACCCGTGTCCTACTGTCCTTCTGGGGCACCAGGGAAGAGCAGATGGGATGCCCTGGAATTTTGGGTCTCTAGGTGCCTATATCTGGGGAGTTGAAGCATGTCTTCATAAAATAAACCACTCACAGTAGTTTATTTTAGTTTAAACCAAAATAAAGCCTCTTCTACACTGCTTGGAAGGAGTATCGTGACAGGGAGATTTGGCTAACGCCCCGCGGTTTTGCCTATGGGTGTAGGCACGTGGCTGGGAAGTGCTGTGGTTGAACAAATTACTGTTCCTCAGGAAAGAGTTGATGTGTCCTTAACCACCCTGCTAGGTGGTAATATGCATTAAACTGCATTATACTGGAAATGTGGGATTTAATTTCCATTGTGGTGATTTAAACAAACAGCTTTAAAGCAACAGGGTGGGCTGAGAGGCTTGTTTTGTCACCAAGACGCAATGGGTGCTCTGAGCGTTGTTAAGCCTCTGTGACTTTGTAACTCTTGATTACATGCCCACATATCCACACGGTTTGGTTCACATGTCCTCACTCAAAAAGAGTGCTTTGATTTGGTAATAAGAATGTCCTCCATGTAGCTATTCCAGAACATTTCTTGCAGAACCATGTGGGCTGGAATTGCTATTCTTGTCTCAGTTTATTCTAGCAGGAATTATTTTATTTGAGCTAAACCATAATAAGGATATGCACACATATCATTCTGCAGTTTTTCCCTCCAAATTGGCTAAAAAAGAAGTCCATTTTCTAGCTAAAGCAGTGCTATTCAGTGTGTAGTCAAGCCTTCAGCTCACAGAAAGATACTCCTAACAAATATAGCAGCTTTTCTGTTGTTTTTTATTTCTTTTAGTCTAAGCAGCAAAAGTATCCATATGCAGGGAAACAGAACTACACCCTCATTTTACAAGGGGGCTCTGAGCCTTGGAGGTCACTATATTTCTAGGGTCCCTGTAAACTGCTTACAATTCTGCTGCCTGTGCTGCAGGAAGAAGAAAGCTTTCCTGTGGCAATGCTGTTCGCTGTAATGCTCTTCACTGCAAAGCTGTCCCGATGGTAGGTCTTTCATAGACCAAAAATTAAAAAATATAAGGAAGTCTGACTAATCATAGAGGATAGTGACCCAATCATCCCTGAGAACTGCGACTGATCATGGAGCTCAGTGAAGTTGTATCTGTTATTAATTCAGATCAGGACACTCTTCTGGAAATTCTGAAATTGGGGATTTTCTGGAATATTGTAACAACTTGATTTTAGGGACTAATTTTTCAAAAGACCCCACGTCTCAGGCACTTAGCTGATGCAGCCAGTTTCAGAACGGTCCCTTTTCCCAGCCATTTCCATGCTGATCTGAACATCTGATTCTGAAAAACAGATCTTGATTAAATGAGCAACAACATGAGGGCACAGGTAACATGTTCTGGAGAGGAGCTGATATCTCAGGCTATGTCTGTTCTGCAGCGTCTCAGTGTAGTAGAGGACAGTGCAATGTGAACCAGAGTTATGTGCGCCGAGACTGGACCACCTGAGGCATACCTACACCATGGCTCCATGCTGCCTTGGGATGTGTGCTACAGCTTCAAAATTGCAGTGTAGATCCAGCTTTTGCTAAGTGAAATAATCTATTTTGGCAAAGCTCCAGGCAGCAATTTAATCAAGCCATGGTGCATGCAATTAGAGCCTGAAATCCATATGTTGGCACTTAAGTAGCAATAGTAGCCTGGTTTTTTTGCTGTCAAAACCAGTGGGTTTTGTGGATACATAGCACCTTTGAAAATAAGGCTGGATGTTCTGTATCTGCAACCTAAAACAACTGCTTTGCACAGCTTGCTGTGAACAAAGTGTGTCGATATAGTCAGCTTCCAGCATGATGGGAAAACTTTATTTGCCCTCATGCTGCTGGGTTTATTAGTGTAGCCACTGTCCTGTGCTAAAAAGTGTCCACTTCCCAAGCGAACCTGGCTCTCGCCCAGCTGCTAGGCTGGTGGGTGATTCATAAGGAGCTGCCCAACATGAGCACAGCAGAAAGTCCAATGTGAGCTGTGTCCCTCCGTAGGGACAGACTGCACCAGCAAATCCTGCAAATGGAGTGGCCAGGGCAGTGCCAGAGCAGACTGATGTCCCTCTCACGACGTTGGAGCCACATCTGTCACTTCTACTTCTCTGTGCATTGGGGACAGTACAAATACTTGTGGGAAATTGCCAGTCATCTAGTTTATAACACTGAAAATGGCTTCCTAATACCTTTCTGCAAGGAGCAGTGAATTAGGTACAGCTATCAAATGTGAATCTAGTTTCTAAGTATATATCTGGCCATTCAAGAGTCCTGGTGATAGATGGGGTCAGGTAGGTAAAACACCTATATGTTTCAGAAACTCATACATGGGTTTATTGAATCCATCAAGCATTTTGCCTGTCCTCCATAGGACTTTCTTTGCTGACAATAGGATTTATTCTGATGTTTTTGGTTAAAAATTCCCTTCTCAACAGCCCAGAGGCTGTTACATGGGTTGTTTGAGTGTGTACAGGGCTGGGGAGCACAGGAGACACTTCGGGGAAAAAAAAAAAATCTCAGAAGTGTTAGAACAGATAAGGTTTCTTCAGCACAATACACAAGTGTGTATCACACATTTATTAGACAGAGGAGGCCCCTTGTTAGATGACAGTGCTCTCTGCACTTCTAAAATTTTACCATGCGAGAATCTCATGGCACTTAACACGGCTTAATGAATCTAATTTCATAGAGCTCCTTTGAGACAGGCAAGAGCTCCTGTGGCTGTTTTGAACAGACAGTAAATTAGGCTGCTGAGCAGAATGGGATTGAGGTAAAGGAGGTTTGTCTCTATTGAGAAACTGGAGAAATCCCTGTCTCTCTGAACTGCAATCTGTCCTAATGAAAAATCAGTTGCTGCCTTTGGTCACCTGAAAAAGTCTTTCTATTCATGAGTTGCTTGTCTAGATTCCCACAGTGAGACGATGGCAAAGCCATGTCTCAAGGATTTTCTAATGTCTAGATCATTGCTGTAGCACAGGATCTGAGCTTTCACTTTGAAGAAATGTGTGCTGCTGCCAGTGTATGCTGCATCTAGTTTCTAAATAATGGTAATCTACAGTGTGGGCTTTTTGTTATTATTTGGGCAGCTGCAGGTCAAACTGCAGCTAAAGCATTTGCTCCAATAATTTTTTTTTTTTTTTTTGCTTATTTGGCTTTTTCTTTTTTCTTAAATCTAAAAATATTTTAACCAAATTTTAGCAGAAAGTGTTGTTTTAGAAAAGCAGGAAAGAAACATTGGTTCTGAATGGGCTGGACTGTGTGTATGTAATAAGTGGTGGGCATAAAGTTAATATAAAGAATAAATTGGGTACCTGTCTCTAGTCAACTGCCTGCACTGGCCTGTACACCCTCCCCATGCTCCCAGCTCCTGGCTTGTACATTTTGTGTCAAGTTAGAACCTCCCTTCGTTCAATTTATAACCATTGTCTTCCATCCTCTTGTCATGCATCTCAGTAAAGACACTTGCTTTGTCTTCTTGAGAACCAACCCATATATACTGAGAAGCTGATATTAGGTTCCCACCAAACCTTCTCTTCTCCAGGATAAACACACCCAGTTCCCTCCATCTCTTCTTGTAGGGTATGTTCTCCAGACTCTCTTCCCCGCAATCACCTCTATATTTCTTAAATCTTTCTTTTATTGGGGGACCCAAAGCTGGACATAGTATTCCAGATGTGGTCCAATGAGAACAGAATGAATAGAAATAATAATTTCCATCTATCTACTGGCTATGTTTCTGTAGATACCACCCAGTGTGCTGTAAGCCTACAGTTCTCCCAGATTGCATCGTTGGCAATAAATATGAACAATACCAAAGAGAGAGGCTCCACCATAACTTTCCCTGTCCTCTGGGGACTCAGTAGGTTCAAAGGTATGGCTCTCACCTTGGGGACAGTGTGACCCACTTCTGACATACTCACATGGTTTGGGAGTATTTGGGAGGTGGAGATGTCAGTAATGCAAATGCAGCTGCTCAGCTCAGACCCAAGAAAATACTTCGTTCCAAACTCTGATTTGTTTTCAAAGGGAAATTAGGAGCTTAAGTTCCCTACTGGTTCCAGGATTGAAATACCTCTATTAGTCTGGAACGTCCTCTATCCATAGCCCATTTTAAAACACGTGGGTGTTTTGTCTGGGATATTATATAATAAGCACTATGGAAGACAGGCTCTACATGGGGGCTATGTCACCACCTGCAACAGAAAATGCCCATTTGGCTTCAGCTGAACTTCAGGCTCTGACCCCAGAAATGCATCGGCAATGCCGACATCCCAGTCCTTTTAATCGTTAAAGGTCATTTGCAAGGAACTAAGCCAGAAGCAGTGAAGTTATTTAGGAGTCCAAGCCTGGCTTGTACTCCTATGTAATCTTCTGGCACATTGCAGGACTGAAGCAGTGGTTTCCATCAGCTTTCTCTCTCTTTGGTATTAAGAGGGCTGTTTACTAGTTAGTGAGTGTTGTTCCTTAACAAAATTCCTTCCAAAAGGTAACTCAGGAAAAAACAATTCATTACCAAACAAATAAAAACATCCGGCGTTTTTTGTTACAGGGGGGAGGGGAGAAGACAACATTGTTTTTAGCCTTGCTCTTCTGCAAATTTTGGCAATTAAGCTGGAAAGATATAGCTAAATATTTGCAGCAGACTCGATAGCTGTCACATCCAGAGAAGCAGTGTTTGAACAGTGAAATAATTGCATCTGTGAAATGAGCATCAGAAACAGGGAGTACTATCAGAATAACAGCTAGGACTGCTGCGGAGGACCTAGGAATTTCTTTTTATATGCATGTCCTGTGTAATCAAAAATAAACCAAGAAGGACATGCAGAGAAATGTTGTACTCGGACAGAAGAATTGTTTTGGAAATCTTTTTTTCTTTTTTCCTGCAGGGGATAGCACAGTGATCTGTTGCATATGCACTCTGCCTCCATACAGCATTAACTGTTGAAGTGAAGTAAGCTGAACACTAAGCTGGCACACTGAGAAGAGATCTGTGCAGAAGACCTTGCTTTGCACGAGGAGTGCAACTTTTCTCTGAGACTTGGTAAACCTGACTGTGAGCGACTCATGTCACATTTACACATGATGAGAAAAGGGACTAAAACCGGGGTTGATGGTTCTAAAAGCATGAAATGGCTTCCGGAGTTAGAAGAGCTATCATTGATAAATATGGTTATTTGAGAGTCATTAACTGATGCGTAAGTCCTAGTCAGAAGGGACAGAATGAGTGTGGATGATGTCAAGATGTCCCTAACTAGTTTCTATTTTTGGCCACTTTCTCTTCTAGTTACATCCTTTCCCACTTCTAAAATGGTAGGGCTCCTTCCTTCTTACCTGTGATCTCATGGGTTACTTACCCATCCCTGTAAAATCATATCATTTCCCCTTGGCAAAAAGAGAAAATCCACACACTGAAGAAAAAAAAAAAAAATCCCAAACCCAAATCAAAAAAGACTGCAAAGGAATCAGTTACCCTGGGATTTTCAAAGAAGCCAGCCAGAGGGAGGTACTCACACTCCTTTGAAATCTCTAGGAAAGACATGTCCAGTGCTGTCTGGGCACTTTGAAAATGTCAACCTAGTGGCTGTTCAGTTTCTGAATGTGGAATAGAAACAAAGAGAGGAACAAACAGCAAGCATCGGGCTGAGAGGTAGCGGAGGGAGAGGAAGAACAGAGATAAAAGAGGGAAAGAGTTTAAAGGAGGCACCAGGAAGTCAGCAAGTGCATGTGTAGCTTAAATGCTAGTGGTAGGTGGCCCATGTCACAGAACAGACCTTTAATAAGGATCTGGTTTAGTTTTACAAGCAGAAAATCACCAGAGGCTGTCGTTGCACAGTTGAGTGCAAGGCTCCTCTATAAGCATGGCACAAATGGCATACATGGTCTGTGGTCCCTGGTGAACCCCTGCAGCCCCCTGCACGTTTCTCCTGCTCATATCCCCCTCGGGTCCATGCACAGGGTGACAAAGCCCCATATGTTGGGGGCAGGGGGGGTTGCATGTAGTTCTTCTAAGGATTTTGCACTATTTTCTGTGGTTATGGAAGTCACAAGCTATTGTTAAGACTCTGGTTGGAAGAGCGTTTGTCCTTGGAGGAAGGAAATGGAGGTGATTAGCTTTCAGGCTTCATGAGCCCTTGGCAGACTTGTGTGGCTAAGGAGAAACAACAGACAGGAAAAGATTGCCAGTAAATGAGTACATATTCTGAATTTCATGCCAGATGGTCACTCACTTAGGAGAGAGGCCTTAGCTTTTGTGATAGCAGTAACGTACCTTTAAACCTTCTCCAGTGGTTTTGCTACAGTTTACTTGAGACACAGCAAGGAATTCAAGAGAAGACAGCTGGGTACTGGTTTCTATTCTGCCATTTTTTCTGGATGAGGCTCTAACTTGGGAATAACTTTCATGACCGTGATCTGGAGGTCTTGTGGGTTGGTAGCACAAAGGAAACTTTACACAGGGCTAATGCCCTACATCAACATGAATATAGGGGATATGGAAATGCAAAGCCCAGCCCACCTAAGGGAATGCCTTAATGTTTCTAAGAGTTGACTGCAGGGAATGGACCCCAGTCTTCATTTTCAGAAGATGGGTCCAGTTTTCAGAAACAGAGAACAAATCCAGCACTTGAATAGTCGTATTCCTGCTTACACATGCATATTCCTGACAGAGCTGACCCAAGTATTTTAAACACGGCATTTGGATTAGCTATGCAGGTGCTCCTCTGTGCAAATGAACAGTGCTTTTTTCTTATCCTTTTTACAATGTCATTGAACATCTCCAATGAAAATATGTTTGAAATTTCTGTTGTAAACTAGGAGAGAGTGGATAATCTGGCTCAAATGAAAAGCCATGAACCTAAAATAAAGTCCTTTTAACTTTGGAGAATTCACCTTCTGATCCTAGATTCAGCTGAGGTCAGAATTTTATTTCATGAAAACAGCTTTTTTTACATGAGCCCTTCCATTGACTGAGAATCCTGACTTGGGTTTTGAGGGATCAAAGGCTGTGCAGATTGGGCCCACTGCTAATTTAAACACAACATCTAAAAACTAATTATCCAGATCATCATTAACGATAATAGCCTAGTCTGACCAGAAAATAATTAAGCATTCTGCATTCTCTTGTTGTTTTTAGTCTCTGCAAAAAGTGCCTATTGCGCATACTGACTCAGTGGGGAAGGTGTTCATTGCTGATTTACCAGCAAATTCTTTTTTCCTTGGTGGAAGGATAATGAAAGAAGCAGAAATCTGACAGCAGGAGCATCATGAAGTGATTTGGCAGACAGCTGTCCAGACAAAAAACTGGAAAGGGAGGGTGAAAGGAGGGGAAGAAAAAGTATTGAAATACAATGGCAAATTCACAGGAGGAAAAAAAAAAAAGGCAGAAATAATTTCTTGTCTGAAGAGCTCAGCGTGGTTTATTTTAAGGCTAAGAAACTGCATTGTGGACTTTATGATGTTTACAGCTCTCAGGCAAAAGAGAAATTCTTGACAGGGCTACATCTGGAAGCATAGAGCAACCTGAGCGCTGTTTGAAAGCACAGGGAACGGGGATGCTCAGCCTTGCACACGCGTCTGCTGAAGTGGTTTGACGTTCAGCGGTGGTGCGATTCCAGTTGCTACTGGAGCTACTCTGTACAGGTGACTGTCTCTGAAATTTGGTAGTCTCTTCTTCTGGCGTGGCACCAACACGCATGGCTTTAATGCTTTGAAGTCCTGACATCTTCAGGCTTGATTCTGCAATGTCTATTATTCTTGACAAGGATTTTCTTTTGAAACTGAAGTCATGACTGGCTATCTTAACAAGATGAGCAGGAGTGAATGCCTTAACTACATCTTTTCTAAATAGTGTGAAGTCTAGAGGAAAGCTAGAAAAGAGAGACTGAACGAAGGCCAACCCAATCTACGTCAAGGGAAAGTAATCAACTGAATACTCCTTTTCTAGTTGGAAAATGCTCGATGACACATTGAATGATTTCTGAACCTATTTCTTTATTTTTCTGAAGAACAGTGTAAGAAAGATTTTATGTTTGAACAACTATTGGCAACTACAGGAAAGCTGTATAGATCATAGAGTAATATTAGATATAACTATTGTTTCATCATCCCTCATAAGTTTTGAAAATTGGGCGACATACAGATATGCATACAGCTATATTGCCATTTTTCACATGTACTGAATGAGAAAGTCTCTTATCAGAACTTCTGATTTCCATCTGACAGCTGCTCCAAACCCAGGCTTTTGAAATACGAAGCATCTGTATATTCTATGTATATTCAATGTGTACCGCATCCAATCTGCTGCCTCAGATAAGGATTTAGTTTTATGTCAGTGATCACCAGAGACTGTCTTCAAAGGGACAGACTGACAGATGTTGTGCAAGAGGCCCCAGGCCATTTTAGGAGCGTGGTGTGACTGCCTCAGGGTTTCTGAAAGAGAAGGAATATCTGTACCATTTCCTCAGCTGTAACTACTTTTATGAATGTGCCTTTTAGGCTACTTCATGTCTTCGTGTCCTTTGGACACACTTGAATTTAGGGTGGACTGAGAAACAGACTGACCACAAATGACTAGACCAAAGGTACAGCAAAACCATTGCCACCTCTCCACCAGTAGGACAGGGCAAGCATATGATGTTTCAAAATATTTTACCAGCCTTGAGATACTTGCAGCTCTGGGAACTGCAGAGCCAGAGGTGGTGTCTATACAGAATTTCTTGATTTTTTCTGGTCACTTCTTGAAATCATTTAGTTTTTAGCATCCACAACAAGCTGCCAGTTGCCAGTTTCATTTGATGTACTCTCTGTCTGATTGGAAGAGACAATGAATCATGATTTCTTTAACAGTTTGTGTTGCCCAAGGTTTTGTAGCGATCATTTCTCCTCTTCAGATGTCTCTTTTCCAGCCCTGGAACTTACTTGTTCTTTGTGCTCCAAGTGGTCAGACCCATGTCACTGGTGAAGAATACATCCCTGCCATGCTAGCTGGTCCACACAGGGAGAAACCCACTCCTAGTATGAGAGATGGCTGAGGTTCTGCTGTGCAGAAACTATTCTCCTGTGGTACGCGTAACCATTTGCCCATGTATTCCCTACTATGAATACACAGGCAAGCCACACACTGGAACACAAAAGGGAATAAAATGTAATTTGTTGACATGCTTCTTCTGTGCTCATGTATGTCTTATGGGAACTGGCCATGCTCCCAAGCTGATGAGATTTAATGCCTTGACAAGAGCAGTAGCCAGTTCCCCAGTGTAATTCTGACTGAAATGAGCATTGGATGAACTCTTGGCCTGTTTATGAAACAGGTAAATGAAGCTCTGTGGGCTTTCTATCACTGCTAGGATGGTCTGTAGTAGAGAAGAACATTTTTCTCCTTTGACACTGATGCAGTAATAAGGGCCTGTACTCAGTCTGGAAAAACATATTGCTCATAGTGGTCCAGCACTGTCAAGGCTGGGTGCCTTTGGAAACCTACAGCTGACCATTAGGAAATATTTGATGCAGGGTCTTAGTCTACCTGAATCTGGGCTTAAGACACCACTCACTTGTGGCTACGAGTAATGTGGACTGGTTTATTTAATTTAACCCGAAATAATGAGATATATGTAGATTTGGCAGCTTCAGTGAAACTAGGGGGCATTTTTGCTCATGGATGGTGCACACTGGCAGTGGTGGGGAACTTTAGAACATCTGAGGCTGCACTGCCATAGGACTACGTGGTCTGGAGAAGAGAAATACAGAATTTCTGCTAAAAAAGAGGGCATATATGTTCTTCGTGTTCATTTAATGGAAAAAAAATGCCAAGGATTTAAAGTTTTATCATGAATTTATAAAAAATGGGAAGCCAAGACCAAAAGGAATCAACATTATGTTTAGCCCCTTGCAACGGAAACCAGGCATGCAATAAAACCATAGTTGGAAGGATATATGGAGCATTTAACCCACCTGCAACTTTACACCTTTGCAAGCCATTAAATACTCTCCAAAACCCTACCGAGACCCTATTTGGGACCAATATTGCACAACCAAAAGCTGCAGTTACAACGTGCCAGAAGGCAGGAGCAAGATATACTGAGGGCATCTGTCTTCTGTGCTGGACTTCTGACAGTGCTTACACTGCACTCTGCCAGGCAACATTTCCTGGCAAAAACGGTCTTAGTATGAACTATTTACGGAAACAAAAGGAAAGACAGCAAATTTAGAATCCATTCAGAAACTGTACTGCCTGCACGGGATATTTGAGACCTTGCTCACTGAGGTCAGCAGAATAATTTTCATTGGCTTTGGTGTGCTTAATTAGACACTAAAAACTTGCGATCATTTGGTCAGGTGTAATTTAAGTTTCTGGCTAGTATGCCATTTTTACTTTATTTCAGTCTGGAAGTAAGATAAGGATTTCTTCTTTCATTTTAAATCTCTGTTGTTTAAATGACAAATGTTATGTACGTACAGCATGGCAGGCATACATATATTCAGAAATATAGATGGTATAATTTATTATCCATGTGAAAGCAGAGATCTGAACTTAGAGTTGTAAAAGTCTCATGAAATGCAAAGTTCAAAATAAATAGTAAGACTTTTAGAAACTTCAGATGCCCTCAGGATACACCATACCTAGAGAAAGTGGACAGCTGCCAGAGGTTTAAACTACAGCAAATGTTTTAAAAAGTGAATCAAACTAACATAAATTCAGTAAAAATTAAATGCTAGATTGACCCCTAGGGTAAAGAGATCGAGCCAAGATTTGTGCTTTATTGACAAACTTATGTAAGCAGTGGTTCTCTCACAGGAATTGCAGATGAATGATTCTCACCTGATGGGGCTCCTGGCACTTACCTGTATGGAGACACTGCTATAGGAACCGCCTATGACTCCTGCAATGAGTAATGGTAAATTCTCTTGAATGGCATATGAGCCATCAGGGCACATATACTCTGTTTCATCCACTTTAGTCAAAGATGCCCTGACGAACTCCAAAGACTGTTCTAAGGCATATGTATCCCTGGAACATGTGTCCAAGATGTGAACTCCAAGCTTAATTCCTGGAAGCAAGTAGTTGTCTCTGTTGATTTCATCAATGGCAAACAACATGGCCTCCAAGCGCTGGATGCCTCGGTCTTCATTGATTCTCCCACATTCTTCTATCCCGGTGCCTTTTTCGTTGATTGGGAATAAGCCACCTAAGACCAGGTCTCCTTCTATCTTGATTTCCTTCCTTACAAAGCTGTGGTCACTTAGGGAAAGGAAAACTCCTTTGGAAAATAAAGCTAGCGCAAGGACTTGGAGTCTGGTGAACATCTTCATTGGTCCTGTTTTAGCAGCTCTAAGAAACATTGGTGGGAGCAAAAGTGCTCTTCAGTCCTTCTAATCCATTGCCAAATGTGAAGTGCTGTCTCGCAAGCCAGTGAAGAACAAGCCAACAAGTCTTTCCACTGGACCTCTAAAGAAGAGATGGAAGGAATTAGAAAAGGCAAAAGGAGATGTGAGCTGTTAAAAAACTTTTATCAATAAAACATTCAAAAGCAGTGTTAAGGGGTTGCTGGATGGCATAGAAAGCCAGAAATACATTTGTCTTGTGTTCTCATAGAGCACCTTATTCCATTTGCTTCATAACTGATTGCAGGCTAAGCATCTACTACGACAGCTATGCATAAAGACCACAGACATATGGGGTGATATATCTGACGTTGACCACTGCTCAACAATGTTTTACATTTCGCAAGGACAGAGACCACTTCTGACATTTTTCTGATACCATTCTCTCTTATTCCATCCTTTCTCTCTTCTGGACTTGGAGTCTTATCTATTCTCATTCACTGTGCCTCCAGCTGCTTCCAGCCTTCCCTTAATAAATTTTTCTTTTTTTTGTGGATTGCACTCTACTTACTATTCCTTCAGCTATAGCACCGTCACAGTGTTATCTCCTTGCTGTTAATTTTTGCTGAACTCAGCATTTGGCCTTCAGATCCAAAGTCTCTTGCTGAAGTACACCTGCCCTGCCTTCCTTTACTAGCTGGCTCACCTGGTGGAGGCAATGAGAGGACGGGAGAAACCTCTTGGGGCTTTACCTCTATTTTTGGGCTGTGACAAATGTTTGAAACACAGGAGAAGCCCTGGTTTACCAGGTGGAAACAGAAGGCTGTGTCTGTAATAGAAAAACAATCAAGTCCATGTCATACCATTTAACTGTTAACACGCCCCCTGGGATGATTTTGACTCAGGTCAGCTACTGCTCTTCTAAACAGTGCCTGGGCATGGTTCATGGACAAGCAGAGACCAGAGACCATTCCCAATAGACAGTTTCGGTGCGGTAACAGTGTTTCGGCCATTTCATGCTGGTTGGTGTCAACAACAGAGGATGATCCGTGGTCCATTTAGTTATTAGCACTGCAGTTCTGCAAGGCACTTTATTGTGACCCACCAAGGGTAGTTATTATGTGGAAGGCCTGGAAATTGAACCTGGCTCTCCATCAAATGCCTTAATCACAAAACCATCCCTCCTTAAGGCACGAAAGATTCTCTTGCAAACAAATTAAAGTAAAAAAAAAAAAACAAAAAAAAGAGACATGAAAGAGAAAAAGAAGAGACATGACAAAGAGGAGCCTCGTACTTGATGCTTGCTTAGGGCATGAAAATGCTTACGGCTGGACTTGCTCTCTTTAATATTAATCACAGTTCAGTGCTCAGATCAAAGGGAGAACAGAGCAGTGATGTATGTACTTAGGATATGATTTTACTCTCACTAAGGTCAAGACAGTTTGCCAATGACTTTAAAAGGAGAAAAATCAAGCCTTAGAATGAAGATCATGTTGTAACAATTTCATAACTAAATACACATACACAAAGTCTATTTATGCAACATAGATGCGTGATTTGTCCATAGACTCCTTGTCAATATCTCTTCAAATATAATAAAGAGGCTGCCTTGATCTACAAATCCTCAGATAAATCAAGTGTGGTAATATTTAAATAGATCACTTTAATAATTTATTTCTGTACTTACCTTTTCCTTAACAGAGTATATATTATTATTAGAGTTGCAGGGTTATTTATAACTTAGAAACACTTAACACAAAGAAATTGAAATAAGCAACAATTAAGATTTAACACTGAATGATGGATGAGCATGCTTATTGCAAGGCAGTTGTTTATCCTGGTACAATTTCAATGTTGCTGTACCAAATTGTGTGAAAGATAGTTTTTTATTCATATTTAGTCCAACATTGTTCTCTCATAAATCAGTAATGTGTCAGATGCACTGTTAAAGGTCTTTCTCTGCTATCCTAGTAACATGTGTGTAGTCTGAGCTGCAGGCTGTCTCAGCAGAATTTTCCATTCAGAAATAAGTGATATGTCAATGGAAAACAAGCTTCATCATCCCTCAGTGATCTACAAGTAAGCTAGTTTGCTGATCACCTGTGGTTTATTAACCAGGTCCAGAAAATATATTTTCTGGTAATGTTAGGAGGAGTAATGAAGTAACAGTATTCAGCAGTACCTTCTGTGTCAGACTTAGTACTATAATTTACCAAATGTTATTCAAGTGTATACAGGGCATATAAAATCATGATACTATCCCATCGGAAATAATTATCAGACAAAAAGGTGGCATTTGTCACATAAATAGTTGTGTGGTTAATATTTCAGTTGAATCGACTTCCATTGTTCTCATCGCTAATCCACTGTTTGGATAAAAACAGGACTTGGGATTTTTTTTAATGCAATATCCATCCTATTTACTTCTGCAGCTTCTGTCACCACTGTATCTCAGCAAATATTCATACATTTATCCTTTACAACACTGGTAAAATATTTATTTTCCCTGTTTTACACTTGGGGAAAAAGAGGCACAGAAAGATGAAATGAGATTCTCAGAAGAGTCTAAGTTCAGATTTTGATTTGCTCAGCACTCACAATCACTATCAGACTTTGAAAAGGTCTCTGCTTCCCTTTAGGAATTGAAGAACATGTTTCCAACTGTGCCCTGCACCCCCTGGTTCCCACTGAGGCACTGACTCTGAAAAACTTCCTAAGCAAGATGGTCTCTCTTCCAAGCCTGTTCCTGAATGATTTACCTAAGGTCATCAGCACAGCCAAGAATCAAACTCTGATCTTTTCCAGCGCTCCTCTGATACCTTAACTATAAACCTCCCTTGTTTCCCATTGCTCCTTCTGGCTTTTATGTGAGTCTTTCATAATGTCATATTAAAACCAGACTGTTTTCAACAGCCCTTCAACACTACCAAGAACAACTAATTTTGCCAAAGAAAAGGCTTGTAAATGGGGTCCTCTATAAGGTTCTCTAAAACCTACCTGGGACATGCCTAGAGCTACAGTGGAGTTACCCTGAACAGCAAGGAGGCTGTTCTCATCCCTTTGACTCCTTCATAGGTGCTGGTTTCTGCAAATGGCGTCACCCTCCGCCTTGCATCACATCTGTGTCTCAGGGATCTATGTGTCTCTGACATGTCAGCAATAAAGGCTAGAAAGGTACCGAAAATTACTTCAACTTTGCACATAAAAAGCATATATGTAAAATGAATGATGCCATAGAGAGAACTGGTTTTCCCTGCAAAGAATGCAAAGGATTTCTGTATTTTATCACTTAAGCTTGTTACAGTGGCCCTGCTGAGGGAAACCGAAATCAGTCATGGTACAGCAGAGGATCAGTCCCAGCAGCAGTCAAGGAGCGATCGGAGAAGGTGAAGATTGGGAATAGGCATGACAGTTTCTCTGCTTCTTCCTTGCCACTTTGTGTTGAGAGCACCAGTCTGAAGGTGTCCATGGATATGAAGGGAGGAGATGGTGGAAACCCCACCTGGGTTGGAGAACACAGATGACTCAGCCCCATGATCCCGCTCTATCTGGGGACCCACTGCTTAGTAAGGGGTGCCCATGGGCAGGGGCCACTCACCTACACCAATCGCCTTAGCCTCCCCACTTGGCAATTCCTGTGAAGTTCTGAGCTTTTCACAGAGGCTTTGAAACTGTAGAGAGACACCATGCATGCAGAGTCCTGCTTTCCAGGAAAACACGATCATCCTATTTTACGTGTTCAAATCCTTTGTTTATAAATGGGAGACAGTTACCAAAAACACAGCTTCAGGTATCAAACATGCTTCTCTCCTTCTGCAGACTCGGCAGCCCGTGCGCTGCTGCCCATGTAGCAGCATCGCAGTGTCCTGCCAAGGAACAAGGGTGCTCTGCACAGGTTGGTGAGTGGAGGCATTAATGTGAAGGCTGGTTTGTCAGGGGAGGTTTCCCCTTCAGGCTGTGAGGGAGGGATGCTTCCAGGAGCAACGGCTTCTCAGCGGTGGGATTCCTGAAGGAAGCTGCAAGGCAGATTTGGGTGGCTGGTGAGCAGCATCACTATGGTGACACTGAACAGACAGCTTGATGTGAAGAAGGGAGGTTATTTTAAAGCAGCTCGCAAAGATGGGCTAGCAACTCTGTTTCTCTCCTGTTCTCTCTGGCGTGCACCTCCCACATGCTTTCTCTGCAGCTTGCGTAACTCATGACTACATATACAAACATTTTGTACCTATTCCAGGCTGATACAGCCCAAATTCCTCCCCTTAACTGTGGTGAAGGTAGCACCCCAGAGTCAAGATTTGCCATTTCCTACCAGAAGTGATTTCACTACACTGACCACGCCAATTTGGCTTTGCAGTACCCTCTTCTACTACAAGCATGTTTCTGGGACGTTTCAAAAAGAAGTACCTGTTGATCAAGCTGCAATTCTTTCATTTTTCATTTTTATTTCATTTTTCAACTCCAGCTACAGGCAGGGTTGTATTGTTCTAGGTTGTTCTGTTGATATTAAAAATATGTACGCTCCAGCCCTATAGGCTTTGGATCCCTGGTGGAAATAGGTATAGAGCCTAGGTATAGGCTCGATCCAAATATCGAAACAAAAAATAAACAGAAACAGGCAGAAGGAGAAAGGTTTCCATGTCTGCATCAGAAGGTTTCTGCCAGCACTTCCCTATGAGAACTTTAGCCAGCAGCACTCGGCTTGTGAAACACCTTCACTTGGCACTCCAGAGCCCCTTCTCTTTCCTCCAGCAAAGGTCCACAGGGGAGAGCTACCTCTGCTCTTGGGGGACACAGTCAGCATGCCCCTCAGTAAAAGCAACTCACTTGTGTTAAATGGCAGCTGTGCTGCTCTTGTTGAAAATACCCTTGCCTCTCAGTCTGAATAATCAATTTTGGCAGCCTGTTTCTGTGCCTGTACAAAGTTGATTGCACAAATCCAGTATTTCTTGGTGCAAGTTTGCTTATTTACTAAGGATGTGCACATTCTTGTTTCTGTGAAAGCAACTAGAATGAGAAAGAGGATGTCTGGGTTTTCTGCGTTCAGTATCCCACCAATATAATCTCCAAAACTAAATCTGTCTTTCATGGCTTTCTTCCAGGGCTATATTCACATGACAGCTCTGGTCTTCTGCAGGCTTTCTGTTTGCAGCTCACAGAGTAGCTCCACCTCTGCTATAGGTTCAGGGGTGAATTCTTATTAGGCTAAGTGTCTTCAGTCTATTTTTCTAGGTGTCAAACTCCAAAAAGAAGTGCAGCTGAATCTTTCATTTAGCCAGATGACTTGTGAGTGGAGTATGATTGTTCATACATCAGTGACAATTTTGCTGATTCCTTCCACCACATCAGCACCAATGGTTGGCACTGGCAGTCTATCCAACAGCCATAGACTTTCCAATTTTCCACTTATAAGGATGGAATGGGAAACTGTTAAGAGCTGAGGCACCTCAGATCTCCTAGCTATTTTTCAATGCCATTAACTAGTAAATGGGACAATCTACATGACTGGGCTAAAACTCTGGAGGGTTTTCCCCTCATCCCTACCACGTGCTATATCCTAAATTCCCCCACATTTGTTCCCCTTTGCAGTATTTTGCAGGGCTCATCTCTTTACCCAGCTTCCTGAGAAAGGATGCAACATGAGCTGACGTGGGTGCTGGAGAAGATTATGTTTAGCTTTATTGTGGGTGGCTCCCTCTTGGCAGTCATGGATTTTTACTGCATTATTCAGGACTATAATGTGATATTGTGGTGCCTGGAGCCATATGTCAACTTGGTATCACCTACCACCCTTAGTAAACTTTCTTTGGAGGAGGAGTGTGCTCAGTGGAAGGTCACAGGGGAGGTTCCCCACACCTGCGCTCTTGTGGCATATTACAACATTGAAGTTAATAATTCCATCAATATATCTGTCTCCGAGGACACCCCATCAGAGAGGTATCTTTCCCTGAGCCCTTGCTGTGCCCTACAAATCTTATCCTAGGGAAGTAGATTTCTAAAACCATTCCAATTTTGGCTCAAAATTCTGGCACATCTTTCAAGACTGACACAACAAGTTAAATGCCATGATTTCTTTCTCTCAGAGATCATGGATAATTCACATAGCAGCATTGCTCATCCAACACATTTGGCACATTTATATGTGCTCTGCCAGAACTTGACCTTAATGCCTGATGAGAACTGCACTGAAAGATAAGATGTCTTACTTTGTCGGAATAAAGTGATGGACAAGCTTGAGTCTCCTTACCAATTATAATTAGAGATGCCGTCACCTCTGAAAGAGAAGTATTTGTAAAGGAACCCAAGCCTTACGGTGACAGATATGTGCCAGGTACACAAATTTCTCACATCCTGATTCTGGCTGGCTGAAATCTGATAGCTTAAATCAGGAAGTAAAAAAAAAAAGAGGAAAAAGTTGCAGAAAACGTGGTGAGGTAGAGAAAACAAGTAAATTTCTTCCATGGGAATGGAGAAATTTCCTTCATGAAATGTTAATGAGGTGCTGACACATAAATTTGCTGAAAATGAATCAAAAAGTGCTTTAAATTTCAACTGCTGGCTGTTATATCTCAGAAATTTTTTTTTTCTTTCCTTGTAAAAAATGACAAAAATGGCTTTACAGTGAGGTGATTTTGTGCCTTTCATTTCAACTTCGAAATCCATACATGAAAAACATTAATTAATACAATTACCACTGCCAGCAGCATGAGAGTACAAGCCATACAAGTTCATCTCATGCCTAGCATATTGTAGAAGAGTTCGAAAAACCCTAAAAATTTAGGCGTAATTTCAATATAAAGAATGACATATAAAGCAAGAGATAATATGTCAGTGTAGGAGACCATTCCTCTTAAAATACAAACTTATGTTCTGTTACTTTAGAATGAGAAGAAAAAAAATCAGAACACTGCATTACTGTTTGTACTGTGTTAGCATCAACAAGTGATGCTTTATGTTTTCTACAATGTCAACATACAACAGATGCCCAGCCCTTTCCTCAGAGATCTATGATATATTCATCCTGTTTCAAAAAGAGAATTTAAAATATTAATCACACAGGAAAACAGATGTCTCTGACGTGATACTCTTGAAGTTTCTAGATATTAAAGGACTCTGTAGATTAGAACAAGAGCTATTAATTTAGCCTGGAGAGGAACAAGGAGCCCCTGGAGATTACCAGATGTTAATGTGGTGTGGAAATATGGGTCTTTGCTACTTGTTAAATTACATGAGTGCATTTGGCACTGGCTGAGTCCTTCTAAAGTGAGTTTGGTCTCGGGAGAGGGAGCTGCAATGAGCAGACCACCAGAGCTAGAGACCTGGGTCAGACTGTGCAGTCTCCTAACTCGTTAGAGTTTCTTCCATACTTTGACAATAAGTATATTCAAGTGTATTGAGAAGTCCAGCCATGAGCCTGAGGCTTTGTACCATCTGGACAATTTGTGGTGTAATGATCTTGATGTAATGCAGGGTTAGACCTTTGAAAGTCCCACCATCTTCCCGTCTGTCTTTTTTGGATTGAGCTGAATCCTACTGCTTTTAATCCATCTGCTTATTTCTTCCAGGCATTGGCGACAGCTGAAAGCACACCAGCAGAGACAGCAATGAACAGAGAAGTGCTGCCTGCTTATTGATTGCGTGTTAGTCGACTTTAGTCTCGGTCTCCCTGTGTGGTCCCAGCAAGACATGGAAGAGGAAAAGTGGGAGTATAAAGACTTTGGGGACAAAGGAGCAGCTGCCTTCCATGACCTGTGGATGTCACAGCAATTATTCCTACTAGGTGGTGCAGGGACGCCATCGCCATGCTAAGGTCAGCAATGTCAAAGGCTGGGTGAGAGAGATAATGGCATAAATGTAGAGTAGTCCTGCACAAAGTGAACTGTGATGTTTTCAGCATCGTGTCCTGGGATGAAACTTTTAGCTAAGAGGAGCTTTAACACTTGTGCTTAATGCAAGCGAAACTTAACTAAGTGAAGTTAACATCAACCGAAGTATAGCCCCCCAAGGGGTATCTGTGCTTTTAGTCTTTGGACAAGTATTTAGCCTTTCCCTCTTAGTTGATTCTTAAGCATCTATTTTTTTCTGCCCTCACAGAGCTCATTTCTGTCTTCTGCTCATTATCACTTTTCAGCTCTCTGCAACATCTGCAGGGTTTTTCTTGGGCCCAGATCTCTCCGTGAGTTTCTGCCCGTGCTCCAGCCGAGGTGCTCTGCCTGTGCATTCTTGGCTCCCTCTGAATGGTATTGGTGCAAGCTGCCAGATTTTACTCTCATCACTCCTCTGCCAAGACATTTCCCTCGCATTGCGGCAACACGGCCAAAATATGGCTGAGCCTCTGCATATGTGGAGGGCAGAGAGTCCTTTCTCACTATTGCTTCTGTTGAGATTCAATCTGGCTGCCAGCACAGCCAGCCTTAGAGTCAAACAAGCCTTGCAAAGCAGCTGAGTGCACACCATTTGTCTTCTCCATCTGTACGGGGGATGACTTCTGCTGCCACCCAGTCTGCTCTAACGGGACCCAATCTTGGCCTGGACCCCCGAGTAGTGGCATTCAAACCTGGCCTGGTGCCCTCCACATGACTGGTCAGGATAGGAGAAACTGGCATAGCAAAGGTGATGGCCAGCAGTGGGCAAAGCCCTCCACGGCTCCTTCTCACCGCTCCATGACTTAGTCATAAGTCAATGAAAAGCCTTCCCAGGTTGGTGCTCCCATCCCTGTCTGGTCTGAGCTGTACCTCCCAGTTTGCCACAGCAGTACCAAACACTCAGCTGGGAATTGTCCAAGTTAAGATGGTTCTTCTCATTTGTCAAACGAGGCAATATTTCTCCCTCTGACATATGCACTGGAAACGCTTCAGAGCAGGAGCTGTTGCCTTGCCCATGGCTGTTCAGTGCTGAACTCTTGTCTCATCACCACCGACCATTTACTGACGAGATTCAATTGTCTGCCTGACTTGCATACTTAACATATGGCGACATTTTAGGCACCTTTGACCTCCCCCAGGAGAATCTCCTGCCTATGCTGACTTAAGAAAGACACAAGGTGTCTCTGGAGACCTCCAAAGGCACAAAAATCTTTCTAATGAAACTTAGGCACATGCTTTAGGTGGCCTAGTTCACCTAGCATCTACAATATAAGATCAAGGTAGGTGCCCAATGACACAAAGAGGGTTTCACCTACCGGTCGTATGTTTTGTTGTGTTCTTGATAACAACACAAAGCAATAGAAAGGGATCAAAACAGGAAAAGACTGTTCAGGTTTTTAAAGAAAGGAAAGAATTGTTTAGCAGTGGACTGTAGCTTTTTCCTGCTGAGTTGTTGGGGTTTTTTTTAACATAAAAGGATTAAAAATTTAACAACAGTAGCCTCTCTTGAAATGATTCTTTCCCCTGCACCAGAGCCCAGACTGGTAACTCTTCCATCACATGAATGTTACCTCCAGGCTACAGCATTCAGCGGAGTGTGAAATCACAATTAACGGAGCAAGTGTTTTGTAAGTGAGCAGAGACGGCTGCAAATTACATCCTGCTATTAGCTGATTTTAGAACAACACTGTTGAACAGCTTCATGATTACTGGGCTGTGGCGTGTATTAAAAAACCATTAATAAAACATAATTGATTGTGAATTGTGCTTACTGCCTTTATAGTTTTAATCACAAATGTCACAGAAGTTTACTGGAAACAAAAGCTGCCCTCAGCTATCTACGGGAACTGGATTGTTCTAAAAATTTTACTGAACTTGATTTGCAGCTGTTGTAAATCAGTAAACTACTGAAACCTATGGGTTTTGCTGACTTCGTTTTTCTTTTCCAGTCGGCAAAGAAAGAAAGGTGTGAGACTGCCTTGCCTCTGCCAGAAAGTACCACTGGAAGCTTGATGGAAACAATATCCTCAATCTCTCTGACCTGCCATTCACTTAGAAGCAGGTAATGTCACCGATAGGGAATAGGAGCTCGTGGTTTCTATTTGCTGAGAAACAAGCAACAATACAGAGCTATACTTAGAAAATACTCATATTTATTTCTCTCTTTTGGACCCAAAATTATTTTCAAACCTTAAATTGTGTATTCTTACAGGAACTCAGTAATGTTTAATTCTGATCCATGACTCTGTCTGGGCTCATGGAC
Source organism: Gymnogyps californianus (assembly GCF_018139145.2). Lineage (NCBI taxonomy): Eukaryota > Metazoa > Chordata > Aves > Accipitriformes > Cathartidae > Gymnogyps > Gymnogyps californianus. The sequence goes on along the minus strand of NC_059471.1, from coordinate 210,478,480 downwards.
GGACAAGTTATGCCACAGTAAGTTTATGGCTACATTTTTCAAATTTGGATGCCCTGCTATGAATTTATGGACTTTAAAAAGGCCATTCACAATCAGTCTAATTTGAGACTTTGACAGAATTCGGGTCCCAGCCAGTGATGCAAACTGCCTGCTCTTCCGAATCAGTTAGTGCTACGGGGACCTAAATCTCACTCTCAGGCTGAGAATTCCCAAAGCACTTAACTTCAGGCACTGCCTGCATTTGCTGATCAAGGTGACACCTAACTCCACTTATTAGCCAAATTTAGTCAGAGGAAGACTAAACTCTGCGAAGTCCCCAGGGAAACACGCTCAGGTATGCGGGCAGGATCTTGCCCTAGCTGTAGGTATTTAAGCTCATACAGTTTTCTCACCCCACAGAGAGGGGGCATAAAGGGAGGAATAAAACCCAGGAGTTCTGTCTCTGTCTTGCTATGACCACCAGAAATGCTAGTGCTAGGAGTGCAGAAAAATATTAAAGGAGGACCTAAATGAGGTAATACAATACGTGCATTATTTATTGACTTTTTGGCAGCCTGTGCCCTGGCAAACAAACTAGTATAAACACTGGGAGTAGATTGCTGAAAAGCATTTCCCGCTAAAGAGCTAGCACTGAGGGGTTTTTTAAATAAAAATAAACCCATGAAAGTGAATTTTTCCTGTTTCTGCAAAGATGTATCCCACAAAGGCAGTAACAAATATGCCTCATCCTGACCAAGGGAGTGACTTCTAGTGGTATGAAACCAAATATAAGTCAGTCACCACTCAGACTCATTTCTATTTTGGACCCAGCTATTTGCAGGTGAAAGTGCATCCTGGAAAAAACACCTCCAACCTGCAGCAAGCCGCTCCTTTTTCCATTGTCCTGGTTTCAACTAGGACAGAGTTAATTTTCTTCCTAGTAGCTGGTATAGTGCTGTGTTTTGGGTTTAGTAGGAAAATAATGTTGATAACACACTGATGTTTTTAGTTGTAGCTAAGCAGTGTTTACACTAAGTCAAGGATTTTTCAGCTTCTCATGCCCAGCCAGCAAGAAGGCTGGAGGGGCACAAGAAGCTGGGAGGGGACACCGCCAGGACAGCTGGCCCAAACTGGCCAAAGAGCTATTCCATACCATATGACATCATGCCCAGTATATAAACTGGGGGAGCTGGCTGGGAGGGGCGGATCGCGGCTCAGGAACTAACTGGGCATTGGTCAATGAGTGGTGAGCCATTGCATTGTGCACCACTTGCTTTGTATAGTTTAATTCTTTTAGTATTACTATTGTCATATTATTATTATCATTATCATTGTTTTTCATTCCTTTCTGTCCTATTAAACTGTCTTTATCTCAACTCACAAGGTTTTTTTCCTGATTCTCTCTCCCATCCCAGGGGTGGGGGTGAGTAAGCGAGCGGCTGTGTGGTGCTTAGCTGCCGGCTGGGGTTAAACCACGACATCCATATGCTCTGTCCATCCCTCAGATCTGGTGTAAGCTGTTTGTTTGGCTCCTTTCACGCAGTTCCACAGCAGCGTACGTAAATGCATATATATTTTTATGTGAAAAGCCAGAACCTCACATCCCCAACACGCTCGTTGCCTTCTCTCGCTGTAAATGGCCATCGCTATGGCAACAACCGCTTAACTCAAGATTTAGAGAGGCACTTAGCACAAATTATGAAAGAAGAGATGCAACAGCGTTCTGCGTAAAGCCACAGTTTGATGGCCCGCTGTGGCTCCAGTCACCAATTGCTCCAGGACACCCTGGGGACCTTGCCACCTATGGTCTGGCACCTTCTGCTCAGCATGGTGCAGGAAACAACTTTCTCTAATGCTGGCTTTGTCTTTATTCTTCTCTGTGCTGACAGTAAATAGCATTTCAGCCATCTGATCAGCCACAGAACTGAATTCGCAGTCTGCCCAGTCCAGTCCTCAATACCTCTGCCAAAATACTTCATGGTCTGATAGCACGAGGGGAGAATTCCTTGCTAATGAAGGCAAGAAAAGGCACAGGCCCTATTTAGAGTCTCTTGAACGGTACTAGTGTTCTGCATCAGCACGTCTGGTGGAAGATGAAGGGCCTGGCTGAGTCGCAGGACAAAGCACACCGCATGTCTGTGACACTTCTCCTTGCGAGGAGTCACTCCGTGGTGCCAAATCTTAGACATGATGATAGAACAGAGGAAGGGCCAACACGAATAACCTCAGCAATTCCTAGTGAATTTAGGAGACTCATGTTTTTCTAAATCTGTACAACCTTTGTTCTCTGTTCTTACATATGGCCACCTCTTATATAAGGCAAGACGAAAGTATCCCTATTCATTCTTTATTTTGGATGAAGCACGCTAATTGGTAAAAACTATTCAGGGAGAGACATTCTGGCCACCAAGCTCCTTCTTCATAAAAAGTCCTTGGGAAATACTTTCCCGATCTCTGGTCAGACAACTTGTGTACATGAATGCCAAACTACTAGGACCTGAAACAGGCTAGAAGAGTGCGCAGTCATGGACAGAAAAAAAGGCTCTGTTTGCAGCTGAGCATCCCAGGAGTGGATTTACTCTTGGGAAAGTGGAAGTTGTACATGTTTTGGATCCTGTTGATGGTACGAGAAGATGTAATCTGCGGATTAATAGAGTAAACCTGCTTCTAAGAGGAAATCAGCGAGGGGGCTCCCTGATCTATGGTAAAAACTAGAATGACAAGAAGGCAGGCATGCAGATGTAAACCATTCATTGCTGGCTGGCAAGAGCTGAAAGCTGTTCTGTTGACAATCTATTTTCATGGTGGACATAGGCAGGGCATGGGTGATGACCGTTCACTGTCTCCTCTGCTACAGAGGGAGGGAGCACATGGGTAGGCAGTAGGTTGCATGCTCAGAACAGATGAAGGCAGGGGTTTCTCCTGCTAAGATACTGTTGAGCTGCTCAACAGCTGCTCAACTCTTGCTGCTGGCCAGTGTGGATGCTAAATATCTGCATAGGCTCATGGTCACTGGAAAAGTTCATGGGGGAGAAATCCACCCTGGACTAGTAAGCATGAAGACCACGTCTTCCCAAGGAATTCTCTGCCTTGGAAAGGCAGGCTGTGAGTTTACTCTGGACATAGGCTGCACTCCCAGTTTGCTCTATCCCTGTGGGCTGCTGCAAGATGTGGGACAGCAATTTAAGCTCTCTATACCTCATAGTCACTGTTCACAAAACACAAGGCTGTGAGACTTTACTTCCTTAAGACTTGCTTCACAGAAAGACTTGCAACACACAGAAACTGGTGTCTCTTGATTGACTTCACTGGGAAGACACAAGTGCAGAGAGAGCAGCAGAAACTGTACCTTAATTTGTAAAGGGATTGTGAACAGCCGCACTGTGTGAGCCAGCAGTCCACCTTCCCTGTATCCTTCTCTGGCAGTGGTTAAAGTTGGTGCCTACAAAAGTGAGCAAAAATTGAACAAGTGCATTGTGCTACTTCCCGTGAACATGCTCCCAATCTCCAACAACTTACAACTCAGGTGTTTCCTATGCTGGGTGTGATTTCTTGTGAATTTATTAACCAGCAATAGATTTATCTTGTACATTTTCCCTTTGAACCCATGAAACTGTTAGCATCCACTAAATGACCTTCAGAGCTTTGAAATGGGATTCTGGAGCTTAGCTGGGAAAAAAAACCTTTTCTTCATGGTAAAAACACATCTTCTTGTTTGATCCTGCCCCCTTCCATCTTTGTCTGATGTCGCCTCATTCTTATACTGGAAAGGTAATATGCCTGGATGAAAATTAGGAGAGATAAGGCAACTTTCAAAGTTGTTCACTAAAAACAAATGTTCATATCTAATTATAGACATCTAAAGTGAGGTTCCTTCTTTGGTTCCCTTTACAATGGATGGATGGAGATAGGAACCTCCAAATGGCAATTCCTGTCCTGGGTGGGATGAAATACTTTCTACAGGTGCTGCCTCCACTGTGGAAAGCAGGAGGTTAGGGTGAAAACAACCCTAACTTCACTGCCTCAAAGGCCTAAAGCTAAGCAGGATGAATCTAGGTCTTAACTGTGCTCCTTTCATCCCTTACTGGAGGCAGACAGAGAGTTTTCGTCAGGGAAGAGCTGAAACTGTTTTGCATGGCTGTTTGTATAGAGGTTTATTATTTCTTGGAAGGTACAGTCCACATTAGGGATGTACTCCTCTCTCACTCCAGGAGGAGTTAGATCTGATTTATTTTGGGAGGGCCAGGGCTGAATATTCTTTCTGTGTGGCCTCTGTGCCTTGTAATAACAAGCTTTCTTGTTATTACAATTCTCATTGCAATTTAAGATTAATATTTGTATCCTAAATTTCACTGAGGTCAGCATGAATGAATAATAATCCCATTAAAGAATTCAGGAACTGGCCAAGAGTCACTACTTGTATTTGTTAACAAAACTGAACCAGAGGTGAGGATTTCATTGCTTTGCTTGCACTTTCTGGCTTTGATCAGGGAGAAGCTCCATGTCTGCCAACATTTCTACCGACCGCAGGAACTCCAGCAGAACTGTCCACGTGGCAGCAGGCATGCAATGAATGTTGTTCAGTGATAATTGCCCCAAATTCTCCTGTCAAACAGTGATTGAAAAATGTGAGCTGAGAAACCACAAGACCAGGTGCATGCGAAGAAAGTAGGTTAGGAATTGTACATGCCAGATTGTGATCCAGGCTGCATTCCCCTCGAGGGCATATTCTTCTAGATCCACAGCTTGTTTCACGGAGCAGGATGATGGAGAAGAGTGATCTCTGCAGATCATCTGTTCTTCCCATCGTGCAGATGTGTGGGGAGCGAATGGGTGGGGGGAGGCTTAGGCTGTGGTGTTACCCTCCGTGCCAGCCCCATGGGCCTGAGAGGAGAAGGACCCTGCATCAAAGGTGATGAACTGCAGAGGTGTCTTCGAGCAAGGAGAAAAATGAGGAAGCAAATGGCAGCCCTGGAAGTGGCTCTGTTCCAGCAGTAGCTCAGCAGCAGGTCGAGCCATTGCTGACCCTGGGGACAAATTCTGGGGGTCTCACAGACAGCGCCTGGGCAGCGGGGAATTATGGAAGGAGAACAAGCATGGAAATGTGAAGGAATTCTGAGGGGAAATTTTGAAATTCGTTTTCTAGGGCAGAATGGTAGCTTTGACAAAATCCTAGACCTGTAAGCTACGCAACAGTTTGCAGGGGAAAAGAACTGCTGTTCACAGAGTTTTAAATTAAATGATCTTATGCGCTTTTAGGACTATCACACTCAGTTTGGCAACAAGCAGTGAAATACCCTCTCTTCAGGGCTCGGGCTCAGGCCCAGCTGCCTGGCTATGGAGGGTGCCGGCACACTTTTTCTCAGGAAAGCAAAATTAGTGTGCCCCAAATCCTCTGCCTTTTGCTGTTACACACAGGAATGAAAAGCATACATGCAAAGCGGGGAAGTCCTGTGAAAGCAGGTGACAACATTTAAAATGGTAAATCCTATGGTGTCTCTCCAATATAAAATGAAGACACTACTTAAGTTACAGCCTACATTTGCTTTATCACAGGCTGCGTGTTTTCAGTACATCCTAGTGGGTCGCAGAACAGATACGTTCATCTGCAATATGAAGGTATCTCGTGCAGAAGTAACAGGTGCCAGAGATGGTCAGTCATCCTGACTTAAGGATTTCTTGCTGGCTTGGATAAGCTACTGAACGCTTTCAGTGTGCCCTACCTGCAGCTTCCTTCTTTAAAACAAGGCTGCAAGGTGCGAAATCGGGGTTTACTGAATTTAGAGCCAAACTTCCACTGATTTCACTCAACTCCAGGTTATCCCTAGATGACACTTGAGTCTCAGCTTGTGTGTTTTCCTTCTAACTTTGTATGAAGCCAGGGCCTTTTATTTTTTCCAAGGAAGATATATTGTCTGGTGGTTTCCAGCTGATGCAAGACAGGTTACAACAGTGATATAGCCTATCCGAGCAAGTGAGCTTATTGAAATTCTGTTTTCCTGTGGCTTTCTCCAGGGAGGATTCTCCAGTGTCTGCTATTGTGGCTGAGCTCACTCTTCAGCCTTTCTTTTTTAGTGGGATTTGAATCTTGTTCTCCATTCCTTTATTCAGCCACCTTCCTTTCCTCAAAAGGAAAACTGTAACAAATTAATGTCTTTGAGGTCTATATTTTGTACAATTTTGTTGAAATTGGCTAGCATTCAAACTTTATTGGAATTGACAGTTAATGTAATTGCATAAGTCCTATTTACTTAGGAAACTAGCCTTCAAAAGACCAGAGCATGCTATGAGCACTCCTCTATCCTTGTGATGTCCCAGGCTCTAACGTTTAAACCTCTCCTATTGTTATGTAAGCCAACAGCACAGTTTTACTCCTGGAATTAGTCAATTATAGGATGTGATTCATCTAATGTATTTTAAACATTGGGATAGGATGAAATAAATTGCACCCAGCTATCTATTTCTCTCCACTGACAGCGAAGAGGGCCTGTGGAGCTGGACAATGGAGCTTTCTGCATTGAGTGAACTCTTCAGACTCCCATTTGGTCAATGAGGTCAGCGTAGCCAAAAGAGGTCAGCTTGCAGTTCATTTCACCAAACGGAGGCGTCTATTTTAGGCTCAATCACACCCTACACCCTATTGACTATATTGATGAAATCCACGTTAAGTCAGATAGTTCACATGCAGACATCTACAACAAAGATGTCTAGATAAGATGGATTCCCCTTCATGCACTCTTAGCTTTTTGATAGAGCTAAAGACCGGGCCCTCTGTCACATTACTATCAGATTCCTACGTGCCTTAGTATCATAAAGCCCCCCTCTGTGAGTAGGAGCAATACCATATGAAATAGGAAGAACTCACATTTTGCAAATCCATTCTCTCTATGGGTAGTGTTTCAGTTTCATTCTGGAATCATTGATGTGCTGGCTTCAAGCTGTTTTCTTCGTCAAGCCCAGAGGATAAGCTTTTTTTTGCACTGCATCTTTCTCTCTTCTATGGCTAATGTTAGCTTATTCTCCTTTGAATCTTACGTAAAGCTTTTACAGGAGAATACATCTGTGATATGCTCTTCAGCTTGTTTTTTGGAAAAATACGAATAAATCAGAATAAACTGGAAGAATGTCAGTGTCTTTTGTAGATTATCTGTCTTCCAACTCTACTAACAGGAAAATGCAAAGTCAATTAAAACCCACCAAGTGTAATAAATATGTTTTTTGATTCTGTCAGCATGGCTAAAGATGAAAGCTAATGGCAAATCCATAATAGTCATACAGATCAAATGATCTATCAATCTATAAGCTTGCATTCATGACAGATAAATGCTCTTATTATCTTTACAGCATGCCCCAGTTAGTCCAGCATGAACTTGGTGAGTTAACTTGGTACTCTGTAGTTAGGATACTTGCATGCAGTAAGTTTGATTTTTTTTGCAATCTCCTTGTGTTCCTCTTCCAAGTCTTCCCCCTCTTCATGTGAGCAGCCTCTTTCTCCCAAGTTATTTGTACACTGCAAGACACTTTGGATGCCCTTAGCATTTCAGCGGCATGTTTTTTTTCTTTCATTCTACCTGACTGTGCTGACAACAAAGAAGATAGATACTCTTCTGGTGGTCAGCCCTAACATGGCTGGCTGCTGAGAACAGCAATTGCAATAAAATCCTGGCTTTGCCTCTGTGCTTTTGTCATTCTTTGCATGGATAAGCTGGTCCAAAGCAGACACAGTGAAGCAGCGCAGCCTCCTTCTCCATTGTGTGGGATTACTCTGGATGGCACTAGTGTGCTGAGAGGCTCAAGTGTTTTCAGTGAGGACAGACTCCTTAAAGGCTTCAGCTACTGGTCTCTTAAGAAGGTTTCCCTGAGTATGCGTAAGCGGTGATTATGTTGAAGGGCTGGTAACAGCCCAGCTTCAGGATATTCTCGGAGGTTTAGCAAAAGTCTTGACCAAATGACTCTTGTGCTCACTCTCAGGGTCCTGCTTCAAAGCATAAACAACTGCAACTGCTTTTCGAAGAAAAGCTTGCTAGAATTTTTTTAAATGGCAAAAAGCAGTGGTCCTTCCATCTCCTTCTGTACCTTTTACACAATTCCTGGCTGAAACTTTCTCACCCTCAGTGCATTCTCAGCTCACCTTAAACTGAGCCTCAGGCAGACCACACCCTGCATTTCCATCCGACTAGGGCTCCAGAGAGTCACATGATGGTAAATGTTGACAAATTTAGCAACAGGCACTACTGAAAGCGTCTCTTACACTGAGAGAAAACACATACATTTTTCAAGCCGAATTCAAGAATTTGTGTCAGTTGCTGAATCAATATCCGTTAGAGTCAACATGAGACCTCTGACTGGCTCCACTGGTTCATTGAGTCAGGAGCATTATCGACTTGAACTATGAGCTCTCGTGTACCAACAGACTGGTTTTGGCTAGAACTGTAGTCATGGGGAATAAAACACTGTGCAATGCAATGGCCAAATTAAGTACTGGTGAGAGAGACTCCTTTTGTGTCATCATAGTTATCTCGTTGATGGATCTGGACCATTGTTAACATTAAAACCTTTTTGTTCTCTTGTTCCAGCTATTCAGAATTATTCATTTATCCTCAATGAATACTTCGTACTTAAACTGAATCTTAGGACCTTATTTAGACCCACTTAAGATCTTAAATTAAATATGAGTGTAATGTGGGAAGGCATAGAAATGTAATACAAAGATCTATAATTTTTCAAGTGGAAAAATTGAATTCCTCCCTCCTTCCCTTTCTTATTTGATGGATCTAGTACAAAGTATATTGAATTTGAATAGGTGTAGTAAGAAAGTCAGAGAGCTTTAATAGATATTTGCATGTGATCTAGAGCTGGATCTTGTCCTCAGGTATACGGACACACGTGCATTCAGTGTCTGGGACAGCAGTGACACTGCTGACACATATGCAAGTGAACTAATCAGTTTTGCCGGATGCATGCTAGTGCCCTTGAGTGACTGCTGCAAGTGTGGGTAGGTCCTCATTGTAAACATATTGAATTAAGGAACAAACAGATCTGCAAAATGAGCATGTGGACCATATTAACATGACCATTAGCGGTCCATATAAGTACATCAATTAATTATTTTCATTTCTGATAGAAAGTGCAAACTTTCTCCATTGATACCTAAAGGTCAACAGGACTAAATTATGAATTTGTTTTTGCATCTCAGGAACCACGGAGAAGAAATTGAAAACTCATCAGCTGGCCAGCATGGAGGCTCGGAGCTTTGATGCTTTCAGCTGTTAAGCCTGCTGTTTCAGGGAACCCATTTTCAACTCCTAGATCTGCTGCTCAAATCAATGTGCTGATATTTGGTTGGAAGCAATACAGATCCAGACAGGGTAAGCAATTTATAAAATTTCCATCAGCCTAAGAGTAGCAATGAGCATATACACGTATGCCTGCATGAGGGCTTTCTGGTTGTTTTCAACATTCAGGAAACAATTACAGGAGAGCATTAGCTGTGCTTCAGTGCATACTGTGAGTCTAAAACAATGGTACGATCTTCAATCAAGGACTGTTAGTATCCCGGTTGGCTCAGCAAGGCAACAGTGAAGTAAACCTGCAACACACCTCATTTTCCTTTGGTTACTTCTCTGTTTTGAACACCTAACCCTTACACTCAGACGTATTTTTTCATGGAGTTGTGAACAGCTCTCTCCTTTTCACTAGCTGAACTAATAAACAAGAATATTTTGTGCTTCACTACCACATACAAATCCCTTTATGACTGGGGATAAGTGCTATCCCTGTGTTTTACCAATGAGAAGCTGTGAAGAAAACAGTGTGGCATGAATCAATGGCAGAAGAAGCAAAGGTCGCTTCTTCCCAGTGCCAGGATCTAACTCTCAGAGATCATCAGTGTCTGAGAGCAACGAAGAGAACAAGAAGCTAGAGGCAGTGGGGTATTACCTTCAGTACAGCCCAGTTCACACACAAGAAGTGGTTCCTGTTATAAGACTGATATGGCTGCAAAAAGTAGACACCATTTAGGGTACCAAAATTCTTTTTCAGGTCTTCGTTACCCAAAGCTTATTTGTTTCTCCTCAAAAACATTAATTGAATTACCATTTCTCTTTACAAATGTTACCTCACTTAAACTAGACCACTATGGCACAGCACTAACCCTTTACAAAGCTGTTTGTCCAGAAAGGTGATGAATTTCAATGGGGAAGTGACTGCATAGCCAGTAGCAGAACCAAGAGAAAAGACTTCTACAACATTAGATCAGAACCACTCAAATATTCTTTTTTTTTGTTTATGAGAGGGAGAAAACCCTGGCATTTTCTATGAAGGTGTCCTTCAGCACTTTTTGACTTTATGACAATCTCTAATATAAAGACTGACTTACTAAGTCTCTTTTAGGAAAACTCATGTACACCCTATATTTCCAGCAGTCAACTCATTAAAACCCATGAGAATATTTTTATTGGCTTTGGGCTCACAATATAATATACAAAATCCCCTTCCATTTGTTGGAAGGGCTCCAGTCTAGTAAGTAAAACAGTGCACTTGGTTCCAGTCTCATCTCTTGTCTTTGGCTCACCTCTTTGTGCCTATATAAAATAGGGATAATATTACTTTCTGACCTTGCGGTTGTGTCCTAAGAATTAATGCTTGTAATGAGCTATACACTCCTCCACTGAATGGTAGTCTGGTCAATGAGTACACTCTGTTCTTCTTTGCGTGGAGGTAAATTAGGTATGCCTCTGGTGGCAGCAGAAATTTGGCCCCATTGGGTAGCAACATTAATCCCATCTTCTCCAGGCTTCAGCCAGATTTCATTCAGCTGGCGACATGCCTCAGACCAAACTTCAACGTTGTGACATATCTTACAGGGAAAGAGTTTTTTTCTGGGTTGTGAGAGGGTACGTTGGTATGTTGAGCAAGAACTAGGAGCACACTGGTAAAACAGGAGATGCGCTCCAGAGAATTACATCACCTGCACCCTCTGAATGGATTGATGGAAGAACAATTAAATAAGGCATGTGGGGTCATGTCTGCTGCTAACATGTAGAGAAAAAGTCATAAGCTAGCCATCTTCCCAGGGCTCCCTCTTCTTTCTGGGCACATGCAAGTTCCTTAGGAAAATCCCATGGGATTTTCAGAGCACCTGGGTCTGGCTCCTGCTCCAAAGTGCTTTCTGGAGAGCCTTTCTAATGACTGTGGGAGAGCATAGCGTGGCCAGCTGAAATATGAGGGTGTCAATAACCTCTATTGAGTTGAGTCTAAATTACCCTGGGATAGAGCCACTGGCATAGATGGACAGCATGTAGGCAGTGGGGCTTGACAGGCTGCCACTGCTTTCCGAAGCCAGCCTTCATCTTGCAGCCGTAAGCAGGATGTTGCCGGGAAGTCCTCCTCACTGTACTGAAAATAGCCAGCCTATAGCACAGGCTGCAGCCCACAATGTGCTGGGGGATCCAGACACCAAGGAAGCCGTCTCCCCAAACAACCCTTAGTCTGTGACCCCGTATCATGACAAGCATCAACTGAAACCTCAGCACACACCATTCTGGCAAGCATGAGTTATTATTGATATTAATTATTCATACATTTCAATTTTATTTAATAATTGACTTACTTCCATCTATGTTCACATTACTGTCCCCTTACTCCAGCACTTACACACACTCACAGGGCATACTATAAATACATTTAATACTTCCACAAATGCAAATGCTTTTGTTTGTTTTTCGATGTTTACTTGCTTGACTGGAGCGTTCCACTTGAGCCTCATACCCTGGTTAGTTACAACAGATTGCGAAGTGGGATTCATGCCTGGGTAAAGGTAGTTTGCTTGCTTTACAACACCAAGATAAATGCCGGTCTGAAGCACAATCATGAGGTCAATCAGGTCTAAGATTTTAAACGTCGAAAGATTTACAATTCCATTTTGACAGCCCCTCCACACCTCCTCCCCTTTCCCCCAGCAATAAGACTCATTTAAAGCTTTAAAATATGGGAAGCAGAAAAGGAGTCATTAATTTTACTTACACAACAGCATTCGCACTTGCAAGGTTTTGACAGCTTCACTAAACCCAAAGGAATTCGGATAGCTAGAGCAAATGAATGCGTACCAATACTCGTATTGAAAGGAGGTAGTTTTCAGGGCTGAACACATATTTTCTTCCTGCAGGAAGCTGACAGTGATGAGAGTGTGTAGGATGTTTTACTACCGCATTCACGTGATTCTACTTAATGGTTTTTTTCCTCCTGTTCAGCATAGTCTCTTTGTGTTTCTGAAATCAATAGAACTGCAGCAAGTCAACAGACTATTTCAATATTTCTTAGGATGCTGTGCCCTTACCACTGTACTTAGTACCTACTGTTTTTGGTAAGGCAAATAGACTCCTTTAAATGTTATATATGCTACTTAGAAAGTTCAGTTGTTGACTGTGTCTTTTTGGGGATGAGAAATCCAATTGCAGAAAGCTAAACATATATGCATGGAGCTGAATTCTTTTGGAAACAAATACTGTGGGATTTTATTTTTTTATCACTGTCATGATTTTGGATGGAAAATGGAAAACTTGCAATGAATTCATAATAGGCCATTGCATTTCCATCTGAGACAGAAGGAACGTGCTTACTTCTTCAGAAGGGAAGACAGATGAAGGCAGGCAAGCTGCAGAATAAAACAAAAATTAAGTGGTAGCCACTTGCTGATCATTGTTCTGCTATCTGTCCATTATCTGTCTGGGTGTAGGTAGTAAATACCACTTGAATTTAAATAAAACCTATTACTCACGCTCACTTACAGACGTGATGATAGGAGTTGCTTGACAGATCTTACACAGGAAACTCGGATGTAATTGAGCCCGTTGCTGTGATGACTCTCCTCCAGCAAAATCGTCTACCTGTGCAGGAATATTTTAAGACCTCACTAAATTTGAAATGGTGACAGAGTGTTAGGGTTTTTCGCTTATTTGTTTTTTGTATCATTATTGGGTCTCTGCAATAACAGATGGTGAAATCTCTCCTGAGTAAGCCAAATGCCAGTGCTTTTTCTTACAGGATGTCATGCAAAAGCACTAACAGCTCAGCTGCTATTAGTACTAGAAACCGCTGGGCCTGCTCCAGCGCCTTTTAAAGTTCCTGGGTGTCTTTGGATCAGCTCCTTGACATGTCTGAATGAGGCAGGCAATCTGCTTTAAACACTTCCTTATTATTCCCAGAGTTTCTGTTGGACAAGCTCTTAATCAAGCTAATAATCTCTCTTTAAACAATGCTTTCTTTTTTATAATACACAGGCTCCCTTATACACGAGTGTAAGGTCAGGGCAGTTTGCAGGTAGATTTAAAACAGCCATTTGCTTTTCTTTCTTGAATGAGGGACTGCTTGTTTCTGAGATGGCCACTGCTGGTGGTTTGTGTTTGCTGGCAGCAAACACCTGCAGTGTTACAGTTGACAGAGATTATATGGGTTACAATCATCTTGACAAGGCTTGTCCTTCCTTGGTCCTTTCCCTGTGTCTCTTGCTGTGCCATATTGAAGGAACATGGCTTAATGGCTATAAAGGGATATTTAGAGCTATTTCATGCTCCTAGAGCTGTCCCAATTGACTCTTTTCTCTCATCATGATTAACTTATGAGCTGATGATCAGGAAATCTCAACTGAATTCACAGTTCTGTGTCAAGTGTTACAGTAGGCACATTTCTCCATCCCTGTAAGTCCCATAGTCCCCACTGGTGATATGAGACAAGTTGGAGTCCTTTCATCACACTGATGGGCTGTGAGAGTAAGTTTGAGTATATTTATAAAGTCCATAAATTCAGATTTTCTTCTATTTATATCTACCTTCATTTCATGTTACAATTCTTATTTTCAAGCGTACATATCTATTTATGATCACTTCTTTCATTAGATTATTTTTTGATTCATGGATCAAAAAGTTTTAGAAGATACATTGCTTAGAACACAACTGTGAAATGAATGAATTGAGGAGTATATAGATATCTCAAAATTGTAAAAATTAGCAGCATTTGGCTGGTAATTGGGGTGGGGAGGAGGAAATGAGTGGATGAACATGTTTGAGAAGCACCTGTAACAAAAGTCCTAAGCCACTTGCTCTTGGTTCACAGTGCTCAATGCGTCACTGCACATGCACAGAGCAAAAATCAGGAGCCCTAGAAGAGAAGGCAGACTGGTGGCACACTGAACAGGGGGTGCCTGCAGCTGGTGGGGAGGGACAAGATACCGACTGGGTTAGTCCTGAGATGCCTTCCTCAGAGCTGTAGGGAAGTGGATGGAGGCACTTCTGCATCCGTGTGTAGCCCATGGCATTGATCCCTCTCTGCATGTATTCTCTCCTCTCCAAAAAGCTTGCATGTACTTCACTTGCTTCTTCTCAGACACTCTCAGAGGAGGAAGAACTGATGGTGGTCCCCAGATAAAGATGGTTTTGTATTGTTGGACTTCTGGTCTGAACATGTCCCAAACTGGGGCCAGGTTTGAGTCTTTGCTTTGCACTTCTAAAGAAAAAGGCAGATAAGTGCTTCTCATCCCCTCCCTGGTTCCTCAGATGAGATATACCTGAATTTGTGACAAATATTGTAGTTTAAGCATTGTGTAAGTATAACTAGGAGTCCTAACAGGGCAGAACAATCACTGCAGTAGGCTTTATACATATGCCAAGAGGGAGTCCTTCCTTCTTTATCTCTGGGACTGTCTGTGTTGGATAACAGTCAATAGCTGGCAATGGACACTGAGTGACGCAGTAGCAATAGGGACTAGATATCTGCAAACCTGATACGACCCTAGTTATGTACAAATGTTCATGGTTTTGGGCTTTCATTACTCTAGGCCCCTTTGTTTTTCAGAAGGATGAGCCCTGAATTTATCCACTTTGGCACTTTCCTTGAGAGAGGAGACAGATAGCAGAGGGACAGAGGAAAGAAGGGGATTCATATGAAATGTCTTAGAGAGTAAATTTCTTTTGACTGCTGCCTGTGGAATTTTCATATTTATTGGGAAGGAAATCATGCTCAGCAATTGTCATTGCCTCCCAGAGAAGTGCTGCATCCCTTTGAAGGTACATATTGTGTCAGAGCTCACTGTCTCTCAGACATGACATGTGACAGCTGAAATCATTTGGGATGCTCCAGTTAAAGGAATTGAGGAGCAAATTCCCAGGAGCTGTGGACGGTTTCTGTACGTAAAACTCTCTTTGAGTACAAAGGGGATTTTTCAAAAGCATTCAAAATCTGTTTTACCTGCTCTCATAGAGTTAATTCTGCATTCTCTTGATCACCCAAATAGCCCTTCACTACATCTGATCCAGTTTGGCTGCAATTATCATAGGAAATAGGATGGGTCACGGACCACTTTCTGGTCTGGATACCATCTGGCATAGCTGTGCTGCGCCCTTACAGCTAAAATGTCTGGCACTCCAGAACTGGATGGTCACATCTCAGGGGTCTGTTGTGAATGCTGCTGGGACTGAGACAGTCTCCAGCCTCTTCCCAGGACTTGTCTTGGGAGAGTTATCTTGGCCAAAACTCAAGGGCCAGGGACTGTATTAGCAATTAAGTGATATGGATGATTATATTCTGGTGTCTGTCACTGTTTAAGAGCTGTAGTTGCAACCTTCAAGCTCCTTTGTCATGAATACGGATGATCAGAACTGTGCACAGTCCTTCAGATGAGGAGATGGACACTAGTGTCAATAGCTATGTTGAGTCTCATAGATTAAATTTACATGGGACCATTCTCAGGCAATGAGGTCATTAGGCCCACAGTGGTGTGCACCATACAGCTAACCTCTCTCAGCCTCTAACACAGGGTGCCCACTTTGAATGGGTGAATTGAATTCACCATTGAATATGGTGAATGGTCCCCACTACGTGCTAAATCCCAAGCCATGTCTAGGAATTATTTGGGACAGTGTCATGTCCCAGAAGAACTCTGTGACTCAGGTCAGAACTATGCCAGGGTCTGTTCCAGCAATTTCTCAGTATGGGCAATCAGATTATATAGCCTAGGACTTTTCACTGGCACTGTTTAGCTTATTAGCAATACCCCAATACAGTCTTCACTACTTCTGCTAGAGAAATCTTGCCTGATGCATCCTAGCACTGAATTTGCTTTGCTAATAGCTGCATCAAGATTGTTCCTGGGCATCCTCTCCGGGATGAGAAAACTTGTGTGTCTCTTACTAAGAAGTCTCCAGTATAAGCTTCCAGGTGCTAACAGAAATTCCTCAGACTTTCCTAAAGCTGAGAGCTCCTTTGCTGAAAACAACAGAGGAGACTGCTTGGGCGCATGCAGCACACGATCAGTGAATACAACTTCCAGGGTATAGACAGAAAGGGTAATTTCTGTAGATGCAAGGCGGTGTTGGTGCCATTGCACAGGATACCATTTAAAACTTGCGTATAACCCATGTATGATTGTGAAAATAGTAACTGAAATAGGAATAGGTGTAGAAAAGGACTACTACAATAACCAGGGGACTGGTGAGTCTGTTTTAAGGGAGGAGAGCAGTGTGGCTTCACTTATTTAGCTGAGTAAAAGGAAAGCTGAAGTTTTTGACAGCTATCCGTAGACACCTCAGGGGGCTGAGTACTCAGGAGGGAGGAGACTAAAAGACATTTCTGGCACAAGAACAAATGACTATAACCTGGTCCTGAGTAAACAGACATTGGAAATTATAAAGAAGTTTCTGAACAGCAGAGGAATGAAGTTTTGGAAAAGCCTTCCCACAGCAGGAATAACAGCCAAAAAATCAAAATCGAAGAGGGAGCTTAAGAAATCCATAGAAGGGATTATGTGACCTGATGGCTCACGACAGCAGGAACTGAACTCAGTGACCAAAGAGGCCCCTTCAAGTCCTATCTCTGATGATCTGAAGAGAAGCTAAGGACACCATGTCCCATTGATCTGCAATGACAGAGAAGGTGGAGACTGAGTCTCAATCTCTCCAGAGCTACATGCAGGATGATGTCCCCGAGCAACAGTCCTGCCATTCCATATAATAGCAAAAGAGCCCAGGAATAGCTTCTGCAGACACACAGTAACTTGATGTAACACAGATGGGGAAGAATGGACTGAAAGAGTTATTTATCCTAATATGTGTTTGGAGTATCTTTCATCCTGGGTATGCTATAAGCATGAGAAATAAATAGGCAAATATCTAGATACAAATTTTAAATCCATCAGATATTAAATTCAAGAGCTTTTGTATCCAAATGGCTGCTTCATGCCCTAAATTCTCTGAGTTGTGCTTAATTCTTGCAGCACATAAGGCATGTAAAAACCACCCACCCACTACTTCAGAGCCATTTTTCTTCATCTAAATGAAATTTCTTTAGTTCCATTCATCTTTACAGCTCATTCAACAGGTCCCTCTGCAGCAGTGAAGGGAAGCATGTTTCAATGCGCTAATCCAGCTCAGAGATGGATTAATTGACTCACAGGCCCCTCTGATCACTAGCCAGATGTCTCTCCCCAGCTGGCAAGCCTTACTAATTTTCTTGTTGTTGTTGTTGTTAACTCTGGGTTTCCAGCCAGCGAGGGCCCTTCTCCACTCAATCAAGGGCAACGTGCCCTCTGCCGACATTTTGTATTCTTTGGCCTGCTTTCCCTTGGGCACAGATATTCAGCTATAAACCTCCTCTCCTGGCTCTTTGTCACCTGGCCCGTGGCCCCTGGAGAGAAGTCTCCTGGTGCAGTTACACTTGCATGTCTGGCATGTCAGGCCACCATGGGGCAGTGCCGTGCGTGCTCGGGGGGGGGTGATGGAGGCATATGGGGCCTGCAGTGCCAATTTCAAGACGTGGTCCAAAATTTCAGGTCTGTGCATCGAATTTTTGGGAAAAAAAGAGACTCATAACAAGAGTTAGAAGCATTTCCTTCACCAGGCTGGGCGCTACGAAATGACATGAAAGCAAACTCTCAAGAGTGCTTAGAAGGACTGAGCACGAATAGACAAGTTAGGACATTAAATTGGGAGACAAAGTAACATAAGGGATGGTTTGAAGATGGGACGTGTGAGTGCTCCAGGCTCCACTCCTGATTCTGTCATTGGCCCTGATGTCTTGAGCAAGACACTTCACTTCTCTGGTACTTCTATTTTCTCATGCCTAACAGAGATTTAATGATAACCTTTTTTTAAAGATATCTGCTAATGAGCAAGACACTGTGTGAATTAAGCATCACTTGCATCACTGAACATACAGCCATGTATTTTCAGTGTGAAGTCTTCTGCAGTGGCTTGCAGTGATTTGGCTAAAACCATGTTGTTGGCGAATGGAAAGGTGTGGATTTTGGCCAGACTGTAGAACATTGTTTGCTCTTTCCCGATGTCTTGGGTTTATTGTGATTACATTGAGTAGAAACTTAACCTAGTAGAATTCATCTGGATGGTGCAACCTTTATTCACCTCGTCAGTGACTTCCTCACACAAGTTACAGGGGCTAAATGGTCACTGAGGGAGGACAGCTGAGAGTGCTGGCAACAGTAGGAATATTTGAAGACTTGTACTATTTAACACTAAGACCCTGGAGTCCAGCTGTACATATAACTGAACCATCCTTATGGTTTCTGAATTACAAAGGTGGAACCTTGGTTTTCTAGTTTCTCACTAATGGGGGTTGTTTATCCCAAGCTGTAAAAAAATGAATTCCTGGATTATATGATTCCACTCCTTTTCCTTTTCCTTTTCCTTTTCCTTTTCCTTTTCCTTTTCCTTTCCCCTGTAATGAGCTGACAGAAAGCAGTTCCCCAGAACAGGAAAAAAAAACCCAAACCCAAACACTTCTCCTTGACTGGACAGCTGTTTTTTTTCATTAGAAAAGAAGTTGCAAAATATTTTCTTATGGCAAGATCAAGAAGAGCACAGTTTGAGGAGAGAGAAGTAAGAAGTTCATCTAAGGTGTGAACATAAGAGTTCAGCTGCATTTGCCATGGACCAAACACTTCCTACTCCAACTAAAAATGGGGAGAAGGTCATTTCTTCAGTATCACAGCAGTTGCTTACAATTCATAGGGATGTAAATAAAAAGAAAATATCACTCTTGTAATTTAGCATCTTTGGTCTTTTTTAGCTTAGGTACATGCCTTGTATAAATCTCACCACTAAGTTCTTCCCACGTTAGGCATAGCCCCAGGGAAGTTGTTTTACAGGGAACTTAAGGCTTCGACCTTTGATCACTGTAACCTGGCTTCTCACAACCCTGAAAACAAGTGTCTAAAAAATGAAATGTGAACAACATGCACCATCAATATCAATTAGTGTGTTGTTATGTGGTAAATTTTCCCCACAGGGGGTGAGCAATTCACTTGATGTATTTGGCAAAGGGTTTGATTCTCCTCCCCACTCGCAGTGATGTGATGCTGACATCTCTCTATACACTTCGATGGGATGCAGAGCCGAGTAAGGGAGCTCAGAGTCAGACCCAAAGCCTCTGCGAGTGCAGAGAAAAGCGGTCTCTGTCAAGAGAGGGTTTATGCAGTCTGAACAGCGAGCTGCAATCTTTGAAGAAAAGACTTCAAAGAAAAAAGGAGAAAAGAAACAATGTCTAATCTTCATACAAATGTGCTCAGGGGTCTCTGAAACTCAGAAGCTTCCAAGATTTAAGAATTAATTATCACTTGCCAGAAGCAAGCTTTATTCACAGGTAATGGTTACAGCAATCTCAGTCCTTTAGGTGTAAAATTCATGGAATTATACTGAACTGATTAAAGCTCAGTAAATCACCATATGTCCCTTTGGTGTACTTGCGCACTTTCCAAATGTTTGATGTTATCCTTCACATTGTTTATGCAGGATATATGACAGCAGCTCCTAAAATTTCATCTTTCAAAGGAGATACGCTTGGAAATATTTTGGTACAAGAATTGTGACTTGCAGGTTCACATGAAAACGTGCAACAAAGCACTCCAGCTTCTCAGTTCCTGTAGAGCAAAGCAGCCCTGTTGGCTTCTATTTACTGCAGTAAAAGACAAGACTCTAAATAATTTGTCAGCTCCACAGCTGTATAAATAGCGAGGAGCACTGTGAATGACTAAAAACAAAGCACTGCTGTTCCCGTTCCCCTTAGCAGAACGGTGTGTGTAAAATGTCCCTCAGGCCAGCTGAGGTATTCAGGATATCTCAACACCTCACAGGCTTTATTGTATTTGTCCTTACAATATCCTTTTTGAGTAAACACTCCTGTTATATCCATTTTACACTTGAAGTTTGAAACCTAAGGAGGTGATGTGACCCATGGTTGCAGGGCAAGTTAGTGCTGAAATCAAGAATTAAACATTTAAGTATCTGGAGGACTCAGTTACGTGATGGAGCTATTGTGCTCAAGAAAGTGAATGATTCATTGTGAATATCTGACCAGAGACATACTCAGGCCACGGTAACGTGTAGTTTAAATCCTGCATTTACCGCAAGCTGAAGATGTGAACCCAGCCGGCTGGTGTGGCTCAGCTGCTGCACAGAAACACATTAGACCGCAATAACTTGATTGTGCATCCCAGCCCTCTCTTCTATAAAGTGCTATATGCCTTTCTTCTTTAAGACTTCAGTGAAAACAGGTGCTGTAGAAGCTCATGGGAGAGCTGCAGCACTGCAGGGAACAGTGTTCCCTGACAGGAGCAAGGGTCTTCAGACCCAGAGCAGCTATATCTGATATGTAATTAAAATTGCCTCTCTTAAAATGTCAGTGAGCCAAGGAACCTGTACAGAAGAGAAAGGGAATGAAAGACAGAGACCAGGTCAAATGCAGCCACTTTGAAAGAATGAATCTCGCTGGCAGGATTGCAATTGCTTCATTTTGTGTTTATAGCCGTATGGGTTTTGAGGTTAGATGGAATTTGTCTTGATATTTGCCCACCAGCAGTCAGGAGGCATCTGTGCCTGTTGTCTCCCCATACATATGAATACTTTGCATCCTGATAATAAGCAGACCCAACCACTGTGCACCACCAGCATTGCCAAAGAGGTGGCAAACATAGATCAGCTGCTGCTTGGGAGTCACTGGCCATTACAGAGGATCTAAATAACAGAGAGGCATTGCATTATCCCATGTTAGCATCCAGAAGGATGCAAAGGGCAGAGTTTGACCCTGGTGTTGCATTACAGTCAGGGCTGTGGCTGTTTGTTTTCAAAGGAAATTTTCTTCTGTGAACATTCGGAAAAATCCCAGGCAGTCTCCTCTCGCTGACTGTTGCAGCTCCCAAGACAACAAAACCAAAGGTAACTGGTGCTGCCTCTCCCTCCAAACGGGAAATGTTGATATTTCAAGTATTTGTTTAACTGTGGATAGTTGACACAGCTTGTGAGAAATTATTCTGGGAGGAAAGGAAACCTCCCAAACTCCTCCGCTTCCTTTGCCCCAGGCTCCTCTCTGCTCCCGCTGGGTGCTCTGAATCACCCCACCAGGAATGTCCCTGCTCCAGAGCAGGGGTCCTCCACCTCTTCCTTGGGGTTAACGTTTTCCTGCAGCCATCCCCTCCTGCCAGAGCTGGGGATCGAGGGGTGCGCAGTGAGCAGATCCTCGGCGGCTGTAAAGGGGTTCAGCTCTCCTGGCATCAGTGGGGCCAAGCTGCGACACCTCAGCCCAGATGGGGTAAATCAGGCAGACCCTGGCCCTGAGTGACGTCGTACCAAAACAGGCAATCTGGTACTGAGCTATTTTTGCCCGGTGAGGGATATTTGCTGTGTTTGTTGTAAGATTTTGGTGTCACTTATCACATGCCTGTTATAATGCATTGCCTGAGGCATAATTAAATTCAAAGGGCATGTCTGTGTTGAAAGGGAGAGTTGCAGTTTGTTGGTGTTAGGATTTTTCATTAAAAACCAAACACTTTTTCTGACTGGCAGGAACAATGGTTACAGAACAAAAATGCTATTAAAAAAAGAGAAGGCAAAGGCTTTTCTTTTTTTTTAACAACTACCTGCCTGACATTCCCACACTGACTTGGAATAAAGCCCAGCATTTAAAAATAGCGGGATTGTAACAGCAAGACAAGGCAAAGAGAAGAAGAGCCTTGACATTAAGAAAAGTCTGGCAGGTGATAGGTATAGCTTATATATGTGTATATATATGTATCTCTATACACACAAGTATCTATATCGATACGTGTGTGTGTATATGTGTTTCATCTCCAGATGAGAAATTTGCCTTTGCTGGTGAAGTTTCCCTGAGAGCTCAGTTAATTAGTTCTCATAACACCCGTGGAGGCAGACATTAGTATCATCCTTATCCACAGATGAGGAGATAAGAAAGAGCACAGAGAGAAGGAAACACAGAGAGATTAAGAGATTTCTACTACAGTAAATTCAGTGTAGAGCTGGGAATTCAGTCTAGCAGGCAAAGTCCTAACCCTATTAAAAACAACGGGACACTAACTTAAGAGATGCCTGGATTTGGCAATTTTGCCTGCTTTGTTCAAACCTATCTGATCTGTTCACAGTTACATGTGTCCTGATGATGCTTTTAGAAGAAAATTGCACCTCTGACTGTCTACAGCTCCTGGTCAAATCTCAGCTGAGTCCCTCAGTCTCAGAGCTTCAAAACAGGGGCTGAATCTTTCTTTGAGGGACTCCATACCATACATTTACATATATCTCAAAAAATAGTCTGGAGTGATAAGTGAAGTAATTTAAGATCTTCCTAAATTGAGCACTATATTCTTCCAGACCACCAGGGTCACAGGAACTGAAATTTTACATCCTTAGTTGCTATATTCCACAGCACAGTACTATCAGGAAATGACTGGAGGGTTTCAGCTAAACAGATGAGCTACATTTAAAATAGATTGGGCAAGGCAAGCTCATTAAAGAAAAAAAAAAAAAGTCCTCATTTTATAATGGCTTTCTTGCCTTCTTGCTTATATACTTGTTCCAGGGCAATATTTTCATGTTATTAGGCTGTTTTCAGCTCTTATTTTTAAGCTCACTTCATTAATGTTGGTAGAACACTTTGAAGTAGAAAATGTAACTGCTAAGTGGTATCACTGACGCACTTTCAAGGCAATGCTTTTGCCTTCCCAGAGGTCATGGGAAGCAAGTGTGTCACACCTGCAAATGTGCATAAATTGCTGCTGGCAGCAGAGGGCCAGATTTCCCTTGAAACACTTGCAGCAGCTGTACACTGGCTGCGGGTGCCTGGAAGAGGATTCCTCTTTGCAGCAGGGAGCTGGTCTGCTGAGCAGGGGTCTGCCAGCTAGAGACCTTGCTGTAAGGAGTGAAGCAGCTGTGGGGCAGAGCTCCACTGTCTGATACTGCTTATCTACCGGAGAACAATCCCCTAAACTCATCTGAGAGTCACCCAATGACTCGTCCAGTGTTTGGCACCAAGTCTCCAGAGTTTCTTATTTTTCAACAAGAGGGTAATGGTCTGAGGAGGGCTGGGAGAAGCGCAACACATACTGGGTTATGTGGGAGAGGAAAGACTGCTGGGATGGGTGGGAGATGCACGTGCTGTAGCATCTTTGAACGTGGGGACCGTTTCATGGGGCTTGCCCACTGCTGCAGTGCAGTGCTGTTGAACACCGGGCTTTACTGCTCGCTTGCCTCCAGCCTGGAGGATCACAGGGCAGGAGACAGGTTACCAACACCTGAGACAAGGGTTTATCTCTGGAGGGTGGTATCTGTAGAGTCCTATGGCCTGTTTGAGAAGTCTGCGGCATCCAGGTTAATTTTGAAAATCTGTCACTGCAACTGTGGCCCAGCTATTTGTGTCCCTTCCCCATCACCCACTGGGGTGTGAGCACACAGGAGGGATCCTGTCTGTTGACCTCAGGGTACGATTTGGACATACACGCTGCTGCTTGCAGAGAGCAAAGTGGGAAGCTGTCATAGCCCTGTACGGCAGCCTTCCTGCTAAACTACAATAACACAGCTGCCCTGCTCACCCACAGCTGTGATTTATTACCTTGTCATATTTCAAAAGCTAAAGCAGGTTGAGCTTGGTCAGTGCTTAGATGGAGAGGTCTCCAAGGAAAACGCAAAAGCTAGAGGAAATGTTCCCTGAGTCAGAGCTGGGGCAATAATCCAGCATGGTGTTAAAGACATTGCTTTTGGACTGATTGTAAAATCAATGTATTGGCCGCTGGTGGTCTGTGGGGAGGGAATGTAATACCTAACGTGACTGGACAATAGCTGCCAGGTATTTCTTTTCCTACAAGGGTCAGCTCTACAGCAGGTGTAAATTGGATGAACCAAAGATGATGAATCTGGCTGATTGCTTTCTCTGCTGTGTCTTGTTATATGGATTTAGAGGCTTGGTTGTTTTTCTTTGTCCTCTTCCTTTGTATGTTACGTAATTCCTTAAATGGCAAGGAAGCACACAAAATACAAGAACGGGGAAACATTTAGTGCTGGGTTTTTTTTTATAATAAAGTTCCCAGCTTCTGGAAATCCACAGCTTAAGGATCCCCTTAAAGTTTTTTCTGCCTAAGGCTATTGGTTATGTGGACTTGATTTTTCCCTCAGCATTCCCACAGAACTATCTGAAAGCTCAGGCTGCTCACCACTGTTTGCAAGGTTGGATCCATTATCTACCAGCTTCTTCTATAGAGCAGCAGCTCTGTGCCTGACCCTCAAAGATAACCGGCCACATCTGTTCCCATTAGCTCTTTAGATGTTGCGGTTCAGATCCTGGATTCTGCCTGCTGGAGCTCTGGGACAGTGCATTTTTCCACAATGAAGCGTGCATGCTGATTATTTGTTATGTAGTTTGTTTGAAACAGTGCCAGTCAAGGAACATAGACATTTCCCTTCTGTGAAGCAAGCTACATGCATGTAATAAAAGACAGGATCCCTTTTGTAATTGCAAAAAGTATATTAAAAGAACACTGATGTGAATTTAAAGAGATAATGAAAATGAACAATTTCATCCATGCACCAATCCGGCCCCTCTGGTTTCTAAACAAAAAACTTTTCTTCATCTATCCTCCATTTGTAGCATAAAAATAAACATTTTTCCATGGGATGATGGAATTCAGAGTCAAAAGCTGTGTTTGTGTCTCCTGTTTCTGTGTTTCTGGTTTAGCAAACTGCAAATTTGAAGTAGGAAAGGTGAGAAATGATCCCACACTAAAATCTGCAAAGCAACTGGAGCATCTCTACCCACTCCGTTATTTAGGTGGTCATTTCAAGAATGAACCAACCGGACACCTTTGAGGACAGCAGGGTGTTTAAGAACTACCGCTGCAAACACTCTGTGACTGTAGTAATTAACTGTGGCTCTCCACTGGGAAAGCGAAGCCCTGATAAGCACATTACAAAACCATTGTCGGGAGTACAAGTGCTTTGAAGAGAGCATTTAAAGGAATTTTGCTTCAGAATATAAGAAAGTATGTAATGTGAGATTTCTCAAAGGAGAAGATTGTGCTTTATTTGGGCTTTTCTATACAGGCTGAGAAGCAGAATGTGAGAATACTTCACAACTTATTTAGGAACACAGACATTTGCAGGCTGGACTGCACCCAAGTCCAATCTAGTCCAGCATCTTGTGTCAGAGAGTGGCCAGCACCAGATGCTGCAGGGGAAGGTACAAGAGAATTTGTAGAGATTATATTTTTGCAAGTGAGGGAAACGTCTTCCTAATTTCCAGTTATTGTTGTTGCTGCTCTTATGTGTAGATTTAATTTCTATCTACAGTGCAAAAATTAAACAGAGGTACCTATTTCAGACTTTAGATATCATTCTCCAAAGCATAAAATGCTTCCTCTCAATCATACACTGAATGACTATGATCAAGCCAAAAAAACTGACTTCCACCTGTGCAGTTAGTTATTCCAGTGCATGTTTCCAGTATAGATACCCATAATCTGCTTCAGCTCGCTGGCATAGAAATGACCACTTTCCTCTGGCCACACAGCAGTCAAGGCAAATGGGAATCTACCCCGTGGTTTTGAACAAGGTGCGGGACTTTTTCTGACTGTCACGCCAGCAGATCAACACCAAAGCCCCCCAGCCCTCGCAGAGGGCACACAGAGCAGACATGGGCCAGGCTGGGACCCTGTTGATGGGGGTCCTTACTGATACTGGCTGCCTACAGGCAGGTTGTTTCCCATCTCTATGCTGCCTCTACAGAGCAGAGATACTGACACTTGCTTTCTTTGCAAAGCAGTGTGATTGATAGCTGTGACTAAAAAATAACAGTAGAACATAACAGAAGACATTGTTTTTTAGGATTATCAGCTTCACCACTGAAATTGCTTGAAACCACCCACAAATCTCTTCCTTAGACAGAGAAGAACATATTCACCTCCGTGCAAAGCTTCTCCTTATGTTCCTCCTGCAGAATTGAGCTAAGCCTTTGACTTTTATTTCTTGGCATTGTTTTTTTGTTATTATTAAAAAAACACAACTTAAACTTAACTGTGGTCAGACCGCTCATTGAGCTGCAGCGGAGGAAAGGCATTTGCACTGGAAATTAATATGGCTGGCATGTCTGCCTTGGTTTTGAGGATAGTGTTTTCATGTTCTTTTCCTTTCTTCCCCAGCTTTCTTCTCTTTTGTGTCTGCCTGCCTCTTTCCCGTTTCTTTCACAATTGTTATTTTTGCTCCAAGCAAAGAACTCAGTCATGCTCTCACCCTCTCATGGGCTCTGTGTACACTTGAGGTCAGGCTAGCAAATCTGACTCTCTCTGGAGCCAAACTTTGCATCCTTCCCTTGCCCTTTTCATACCCTCTGCCTCATCACAGTTTAGTGTCTCCCATTTCCCAGGTTTTCCCCTGTCTTGCCACGCTCCTGGAGGGCATCAGTCCCTCACTGCTGGCACATCTGGCTGGGGCTAGCTTGGGTGCTGTCGGTGGCTCTGATGCAGAGCTCCTGTTGGACACTGGGGCAATCACTCATCTCCCCTCTGATGCATTTTATCCATTTCAACCACATGATTTTCAGGGAAAGGGACAGTCTGTTACTCTCTGTCATTACCCACTGTAGCACAACACAGCTCCCCTGTGGTTCAAGGCACCATATGCTTCTTTAATATACACAGTCATTTTGATGTGCCCTCACAGTTCTCTGAACTCACTTCGCCTTTCTGTCCCTCCTTCCTCCTCTCTCTACTGTTCTTTTAACACCGCCTTCCTTTTTGGCACTGTGGTCCTTCTTCCTTTTCCCCACGCTCTCCTTGGCTTCCTCCAGGGCTATGCGGCCAAGTCTTGGGCATCTGTCCTGGGGTGGAGATGGGGCCAGGACCAGGGGTCAGCAAGGGTCTGCCTGGAAGGGTCAAGCCACTTTGACCCCTCTGCCTTTGGAGGGAGCGGGGATTTCTATGCCTGATCCTAAGTGGGCAGGGAAATAAAGAGAAAGAAGAGGCAGAGCTGTCTAACGAGCTCAGCAGAGGTGACATGGCTTGTAGAAAAGGCTGTGTGAACAACAGGGAGCAAACCTTGCTGGAAAGAGTATTTAACATCTGGCTTGCAAAGCCTTGATCTTTGGAGGTCTACAGTCATTTTATCACTTTTCCTGGCTTCTATTTTCATATCTGCCCTAATCTGTGTGTTTTCTTGTTTATCATTTTCTCCAGTTCTGTTCAACCCTTCTTCCTACCATTCCCATCAGCGTGGCCTATGGGCTGCTTCACTCCAACAAATGTTCCTAAAATCCCTTGATTGGGGTGCTCCAATGAGGCAACAATTAATTCCTTTAGCTGTAATTTGTTTATCTTCTTCTATAGAGTCTTACAACAAGCCTCGGGAGAGGGATATAAATGATGAATGCAGGTTAATAACACGGGAGTCTGTGGAAAATTGCATTAAGATGGCACAGCAATAATGGGTATAAAAACAACTGAAGCATGTGGTGAAGTCCCTACTATATCATAATATTTCCACTGGTAATATACATCGTAGTTTGTGCTAAAAAAATCTGAAATTTAAAAGTAATAAAAAATTAATACCTCCAAACTACTACTGAGAAGAAAGAAGGTTAGGCAAATTATTCCCTGTTGTTACAATAGGTGAAAAAAATAAGCCAAATGGATGAATTTAATCCTATTTAATTGTAATAATCCAAAGGACTGGAGCCTAGCCATGTACATCAACAGAGCTCCCTCTCTCATCAGTGCAGAGAGGCAGAGACCTCAAGGGAGACAGATTAATCCTAATCCAGGAAAAATGCTTAAAAAGTGGGGAGCTGAAGACCCTGGCTCTCCCTTAACTGGAGAACACTAATTAATCTAGTCTTACATAGACAGGATGTCTAACCTTTCCAACAGCTATGCTTGGGAGCTTCCTCCTGCTTGAAGACATTTTAAAAAAATGGCCTAAGGTCACTATGGTGAGACTAGGATTAGCAGAACTATTTGTGGTTTCTGATATTCTGAAAAAGAGGTAAGACCATTTCTATTTGTTTAATAACACAGAGGCAGCTCATAGATTTCGCTAGATGCACTGGAAAGTCTCTGCCAGATGTGAGATGTTAGAAGCAGAGCTACGCAGTTGTACCAGATGCTCAGGATGCTCAACAACCTATATATCATCTTTGTAAACATTTTGTGTACCTGTGTGAGCCTAAGGGAAAGTTACCTCTGTGAGCTAATATCACAGAGGGGTTTGAGAATAGCTGCCACAAATCTTCAAGCAGGCAAACAAACCAGAGAAGCCTTGCCCTCTCATGAACAGTTTATCGTTCTGCTTTAACAGGTTGAAAAGAGCTGACAAGAAGTGACGTGGGAAGTAGTCACACTGATATGAAAAGGGAAATCTGCTTCACTTTGTCCAGTAACGAACCAACAGAATGAGAGCTGGACACCATCTTTGGAGCATCAACTGGACAAATGCGTAGGACATCCCACCCAGCAATCACAAACCAGACTACCGTCAGGACACAGGCGTTGTGGAGATGTAGCTGCCAGGGTGATGGGAAAATGGGGAAATGATGAGAGCTACCTGCTGAACTGAGAACACAGGTAGAGTTTGTCATCATGGTGAGATATGTTTCTACTAATATATTTCAGCATAAATAATACCGATGTTGTTTTTTGGAATGATAGCATAAGGATGAATTGGGTAAATCCTTGGGTTAGAGGTACATTCCTAGGGAGCCAAGAGTGCAAAATCCCACTTCAGTGGGATAATGTAGAAGAAAGTACTGTGGAAAAGCACTTAGGTGAAGAAAAACTTAATCCATATAATTGTCTGTTCTTCCAAAGCCTTAGCCAGAAATCTGTCTGCAACACTGTTTTTCAGTGTTGATCTCATAGCCCAGAGACTGCTTTTAAGGTAAGGATTTTGATTTATTTTAGAATGCTATTTCCCAATAACAGTAAAATTGCAGTTTTCAACCTGTGGTCTGTGAATCTGCATGGGTCCAGGATTAATTTCCCGACATATGTGCTTTTCTACTTTTCTGAGAAAAGCAACCTTAATGACAATACACTTACAGCAGGATCTGCATCCACAGCGGGAAATAGGAAGGGTTTAGCAATGAGAAAAAGAGTGAAAGCCACTGGTACAAAAGGAATATTTTTGAACTCGACACAAGAGAAAAGAGATCAAGATTCCCGTGGCCTTTTTTTTAAATGGAAACACCTTGGTTAATAGAGGACCACCTACACTTCTATCAAGAAAGACTGAAATGCAGAGAAGCTAGATGGCAACAGTCATTGACACTGTCAATGACAATGACACTGTCATTGCCTAAAGAAAGCAGTACAGAAAGTGCTGAACTGAAGTCAGACTCGCTAAATTGTTCGCTGGGAATTGGAGATTTAGCCTGTGGCCTAAATCTCCAACCTGGTGCGTGAGTCACGGCCCTTTGCTCTGAGAAATGGGAGACCTGAAATCTTATCATCACCCTTGATGACAGGGGAAAGAAGCCAGGAGGCCGGCAAGAGGCAGTTAGGAAGGGGAAAGTGCTGATTGCCATTTTTATTGCAACAATATAAAGGGCCTCTGCAAGTTGCTAGCCAGCTGTTTTTAGATGATCATGGCATCTATTTTAGCACAATGTAAATTTTGGGGGTATTTTATTATACAGCAGGGTGACTGGTCTACAGAAGAAGTTCTGCTGGATTTGCCACAGCAATCTGCCAGACACAACATTGCCAGCCAAGTGTTAAAAATATGCGCACATTAGAGGTATTGAGAATTCCGACTGATCCAGCACTCTATGCAGATGAGCCTGCAAAGTGCATTTTCTTTTACCTGACTTGAGTTTACTCAGTGGAATAACAGTCTGTGAACTAAAAATAGCTCACAGAAATGGAAAATGCTTTCTCCTTGGCATTGTCTGTATTCCTCACTTGCTGCATGTCGAGCTGCTGTTTGTTTCTGTGGCAGGTCTGTACAAGGAATTTATGTTGAATATCCAATGGAGAATTAGCAGGTGGATTGGAGATCAAAGGTTGTCTGCTCAATATCTGTGACATTTCTCAACTCTCAGAACCAAACCAAACCAAACCAAAAAATCATCCAGGAAAAAGACTGTTAATTGGCCAGATAAAACCCATGATCTGTGGGAACAATTAGGCAAAATCCACATCTTTGAGTAAATCACGGAGGGAGACATTGAAAACACAGAGCTCAGATGTATGATACAAGCTACGGATAAAACTTTATGAAATTACAATCTTTGATGTTCTCTTAATAATCTTTAGCTACTTGTTAATCTGTATTTGTGGAAAACATGCCCTTAACTCTTTCAATTCATTGTGCTCTCCTCTTTTTAAAAAGATCAGTAACATCCTTAATATTCTCCTAGGTCTGTTTTGCTTGAATATTAAATATTTATTTGTCAAAGACAGTTGTCCAGTATTATGAAATGTGTAGCCTAATATTACACATTTTTTTTAACATGACATGACGTTAGAACTGAATAATTTTTAAACATGAGTTCTGCACCTCTAGTCATCCATTGACAGCTGGGATTTATTTTAAAAGTATGTTAACTCTGGACTGGAGCAGTTTAAGAATAGTTTGGACCTAGTAATATATGAGTCATAAGGAAAGTTGTTTCCTTGTTCTGTAAGTATTTTTTGACTGATTTAAGCAGTAAATACACAGCCTGATGAGACATAAACAAAGGTTTATCTATGAAAACAGCCCCCTTTTAATCTATTCAGCTACATCTATGACCACAAGAAAGTTAGTTCTGGTGGATTTGTGAATTCAGATGCTATAAAAGGATAACTTGGTCTGCTTCCCTGATGTTTATCATGCTGTAACTCAAAAGTTACTCAGTGAAAATCAGTGGAGATCCTTCAATTTCACGCTGGAGAGAAATTTTCAGCTGTAAAGACGTTAGCAAAAATGGACATTCCTAAACACAGCAGGAATATGTTAATACTAAATTCCAATTTTTTGTAATGCAGTCCTAGAGAAGGAAAACCAAATCATCAAAACCACTAGTGCAACAGCATCATCCTGGCAGGTCGGTACTGGGGACCAGTACTAGCAGGGCAGGGCTACATGCAGTCCCTGTGTAGGTCCAGTGGCTGCCTGTATTGTGACTAGTCCTCCGCCACATTAACAGATATTGATGGAAGGGCGTGTGGGGGGGATTATAGACCCTTGATACAAGGATAGAACAGAAAATGGTGAAAAGGGGAAACATTTCCCCAAATCCCTGAACCCCAAAGCATAAGTACAACCCAGGCTATAAGCACTGAGCAATGCAGATGGTGCGTCCTCTTGAGGTTCAGCAGGGGAATGTACTTGTAATTGTTGCTATTACCTGGTTATGCCACTCAAAGTCGGAAGAACCATCTTGAACTAATAAGTAGGACAATTTGAATATGTAAAGGAGTGAACCATATTAACCCAAAGCATAGCAGGGAAGCAATTCTATTTCTGACTGTGGTGAAGACCCGTCTAAGAGATGACGGATGTTATAATGGTCTTGTCCTGATCCTGTTAGTAGCCATGTCTTTGCGGGCTTAAAGTCAGCTGACTTAGAGAGGAGAAAATCAAGCGGGTGGGGAAATCTTTGCAAGATTTGGGATCTTGCACATGGGAATCTCCAGGAAGCTTTGATAGCCCCAGGAAAGACTTCCCCTAGCTCTAACTGAGCCAACCTCAGAATGAGAGACACTGCAAAGTGCAGCAGGGGAGGAGGAATAAAAGGTAGCTTTGAGGAGGAGAAAGGAGTACATGAGGGAAATCATGAGAATCCACTCCTGGGGGCTATAAGACTCAAATTCATGCTGTTTTAGGCAGAAGGGGCAAAGTCTAACCTTTTATCAGAGAGCTTCAAATGCATGACAGCTTTTAACAGAAGACAGCAAAGGCTAAAGAAAGAAAAGAAAGAACTCATCCCACCAGTCACTGAATTTAAACTAAACTAAACTCTGGTGAACCCTGTCAGGGAATCTGTGCTCAAAAAGGAAGTCAGGGGACCCGAGGTCTCAGGGACTCTTGACTTGAGGAGGAAGAGCAGGTATTTATGATACTGCAAACGCCTCTACACAAAAAACTTGAGTCTAGCAGAAGTCACTTTCTGACAGCATCACTTGGAAGGAAGTGTATTTGCTTTAATTTGTGCAGTGTAACCTCCTCCACACTCAAACCACAGAAGCTCTGAGCCTAATTCAGCTTTATGAACAGGAAGCAGTGTTTTAGTTTAAGAATGTTAAGTTTTTGGCTTAGGAAATTGTTAGTTCAGTCCTTATTATAACCAAGACGAAAGTTATCACATATGCATGGTATGTAAACTGAGAAAAGTCTGCATATTTGAATACTTTAATATTGGACCAGAGTGTTGACACTATGAGATGATTGGAAGAATAACTTAATAAAGGTCTGAAATGTAAATCTTTCAAATCAACAAGATTGAGATGAACAGTGAGCCTAAACTTGAATGCTTGCCAGGTTTTCTAATAATATTTTTTTTCCTCACTTTAGCACAGTTTTAATTTGGCATCCCTGAAGATTATTAATAGCTAATTCACAGATCTACTGACTTTAAAGGCATAGGGGCCATAATGACCTTCCAGCTTGATCTCTCGTATAAAGCAAGCAAAAGGACTTGCCTGTATTAATTCCCACTTCAAGTCTAACAGTTTAGCACTAAGAACTTAAGAACCTTTGGACTGGGTTAAAACAAAGGCCTCTGTAGCCCATGTCTGTCACTATTCAGTCTCTGACAGAGGTCATCGGTGTACACACTTAGGGAAGCGTAGGTATAACAATGCATATATAGAGTGATCCTTTTGGTAATGTCCTTTGATGACAAGTCTTTAAAAAACTTTGCATCTCTTAAAGTTTCAGATGGCAAAAAATCCCCATCAGCATAAGTAAGTTGTTGCTTTCGTGTGTAGTAAAAAAGTTAAAACTCAGTGGAAAGGCAAACTCTGAATTCTGGGAAGGAAAATTCCCTTTGCAAGATAAACTTATCTCCAAATAATAAAGATGGTACCTTAGGGTCTCGGACACATTTTGCCTTCCTCCTACTGAGGAACTTGTGTTGCAGAGAGATTTCCTTTTTGGAAGAGATGCAGAGCAGACTCTTGTGGAAATAAATGAGGGAGGACAACCTGGCAAAGACCAGAGAAAAAACAGCAGCACCAGGTTTTCCTCTCTCGCTGACAAGGCATTTTGTTCAAGGTCAGTCACAGAGCAGGGTCTGACTAAAATTATGACTAAAATTTCAATCATGCAAGAAACATGGATAAAACTGAGCGTGATCTGCTGGAGTCCTACTCTAGACATTTAGGTGAGATATTTCACAGAAGTGGTGAAAAGTGCAACAAAGCACTACTGATCCTCCCTTTTTTCCCCCCACAAAGTCCACAAGCTCCTTCTGACCTGGTGAGAGGGAGATTATCTCATCGAAGGGACAGTGGAGAGAGACTGCTTGTTCTTCCAGACATCTGAGTGGGAGTCAAGGCAGTTTTGGTCTTTATGAGGGATGTGAGGCAAATTAAATATTACCTCTATTGTTGGTATTAATCATAAGCAGAAGGATTCAGTATAAATACATGTATTTGATGTGAACTGGAAACGACTACTTGCTTGCTTAGAAAAAGTTTTTATGTGATGTAGGTCTAAAGTGTCTGAGATGAAATGCAACTATTTGGTTAACTGCAAAGAGTTTGCAGGGAGACTAAATGATATGAAATTCAGACCTAAAGGCAAAACAATTAGCATAGTTGTGCAATCAGCTGAGCCTTTACAGTTGCTCTCCACACACTTGATTGGGCTGGAGTCACACATGACCCCAAGGGCTCGGGGCACAAGGTTCTCAGCGCTACAGACAGCGGGAAGCTTGTGGGCAAGAGCGAGGAGACAACTGCCTACGTGCCAGGCACAGATCCAGATCATATTGTACTCTCTACAGGCCCAGAAGTCCTCCAGCACATTGTAGTTTTACTCCAGAGGAATGTGTCTGAGCTGAGAAAATAAGCTTGTTTTGTAATTTCAGGTATTCTTCTCTGCCGTCACTCTGAAAAAGTCAGCATGGGTGTTAGAAGCTGGAGAGGACCAGCTCCTGAAGACGCAGGAGGCAGAAAGGAACTTGGTAGATAATCTGTCCATAGGCTGGAGGCTCTTAGAAAATTTCAGAGAGGAAAGTGGCTTGGAAGCATCTGAAGGATGTCATTAAGCTCTGTGCCTGGGTTCTCCAGTGAAATAGGAGGATTAGACAAACAGAGGAAGAGCTTCAGGCCTTAGAGCATGGCTGACAGTCAGCAATGAGGACAACAGGCATGGAAAAGTCTGCACATATCTCTGGCCACCAGACAGTGCAATGGTCCTTCCCTCCCTCTCAGCAGAAGGGAAGCAAAGTGGGCCTGGCACCAAGCGGAGGCTGAGCACGGGCCAGGAAGATACTGTAGTGAATCTCCTTGGTGAAGAAATACTCACCAGCCTGAGGTTTAGCCAAGGCTGCTGCCTCCAGGTAACTTTGCTAGAGAAGACCAAGCCCTAGTGAAGAACAACGAACAAGGAGGATGAAGTGTTACCAGTAACTGTTTACTCAGGAAAGGTTTTGAACTGATCTGTTTTCTTTTCAATAATCAGCTCAGGAAGCACAGTGACTCTTAAACCATCTGAGTCAGTCTGGGAGGTTTTATTGATCATAGCAGAATAGTCCACTGATAGAGAAAAAATTATCAGAGAAAAATAGACATTTCTGCCGTTCTCAATACCTTTTTCATCAACCTCTTTTCACCAGCAATAGCTCTTTCTTTTACTTACACTCTCTTTTCTTTTCAAATCAATATTATTTTCTTCACCAAACACTGAGTCCTTTACTCTAATAGAATCTAAATATTTTCTTTAATGAGCATAAGAGAGATCAATGAATCATGTTAATCATTAGTTGGAACCATCATGCAACAAGAACTCGATGCCATTTAAAAAACACTTAATGCATGGGATGAAGTTTGTCATCTCCCTAAGGAGCATAAGATTATTTGGTGCTACAACTTAGAAAGGAAGCATTATCCCACTGAAGAGATTGTGCCAAAAACCAGAAAGAAATGCTTTCCTTTGGAACATACCACACTAACTGCACAAACAGTCTAAAACATGGTTTCTATTTCTTATGCTAAAAACCGTAACAAAATGTCCCTGTAATAGATGACAAAGAAAAATACTCAGTCTTAGGACTCTGGTTGTTTCACAGGCATTACTTTGAGTCTTTCCAGTGGCAATGAATGTTTCATGGCTTGATGGCCCATTCACCAAACTGGAAGCTGTTTCAGACTGAGAAGTGGGCCAGTTTCAGAAAACTAGAGAAATCGTAGACAGACTGGCCTGAGACTCACAGTTTTCCAGATCCCATCAGCAGTTTCAGGTTCATCACAGATGTGGCCAGACCAGATTGTAAGCAAAGCTGCATGAAGTTGAGGAGGTGAGAAATTAATTGGGATGAAAGGAGAACTTTGGCTGCAGTCATTAGCGAAAGCAAAAATGAACTTAAACTGCAAAAATAAATGTTTAGGCTAGATACTAAGGAAAACGTTCTCATCATAAAGATGATGAGGCACAGCGACATGTTGCCTGGGAAAGTTGTGGAGTCTTCACCATCAGAAGTTTTCAAGAAAAAGTTAATCTTTTTTTAGAAGTGACACAATAATCCTGACTCTGCTTTGGGGCAGGAGATACTGAATTGTCTCTTCCAGCCTGTTTTATGTTGCACGACCCCCATATTTCTCATATTTACAAGCTGTCTGTGTCCTTGGAGCTTGTAACAGTACAGTTACACTGATTTACACTAGTTGGGGGATTGGGATAACATGTTCATGACTCACGTTCTCATGCCATCAACTCCTCAGCAGCTTCCCGCTGGTGACAACCAAGCTCAGTCAGAGTGCAGTATCCAATCTCAATTAGACAGGCTAGTGAGCATGCCTGAAGGTAATACGTTATTGCAATGCAAGGATTTTGCTGCAAAGTCCTCTCTACTGCTTGAGTAAGGGTATGGGAAGCAAACAGGCTGACATTTGAAAACCTGAAACTGCAGATCTTATTGATCTCTTGAAGCTATTACATGATTGAAGTGCAGTACACCTGACAAATTGAACAGCTTTGCCAGTTGGTGTAACATAGAGCGACTCTGTTGACTTTGTTGCTAATTTATCACAGTCTAGGATTTGACCCACTGAATCCTGAATTAAATTTTTATATATTCGTGAACTATTTATACTGTATGAAAAATCAATAGCTTTTTATTGTTCACCTGATTTAGGATGGATAAAAGGAATATTTCAGTAGTCTCCAGAGTCAATGCAGAGGGGTCTTGAATGATGAAAGATACAGCAGTTTTTGAATGGAAGAAAAATTTCAGGGTAGAAAGGAAAGAGTGTAATTTAGGCTAAATATCTTTTCTATCAATTATATGAATAATACATTTTTTCACAAATTCACGGCAAAACATACTG
The DNA here is from genome assembly GCF_018139145.2 of Gymnogyps californianus. Lineage (NCBI taxonomy): Eukaryota > Metazoa > Chordata > Aves > Accipitriformes > Cathartidae > Gymnogyps > Gymnogyps californianus. The sequence goes on along the minus strand of NC_059471.1, from coordinate 210,441,696 downwards.
TCCTTTTAGAAGATGACATATAATTCTTTACGTCTCTTTAAGAAAGAGTTATTAATTTTGAAAAATCTTCTTTCTGAATTTCTTTGCATTTTGTATGAGCCATAAAACCTCCAAGGAGTTATTTGACTTTCAATACTGTCTCACACTTTTATTAAAATGTACTCGAACCCTGCTTCAGTAATTAACATGAAGATAGGGCCCTTAGTTCTAAAAACTGAAATCTCTCAGTTATTGCAGATTTTCCTTAAGTATACTTTTGATTAAACAATCACTGGGTAACAGTATTAACAATTTGTCTATGATAGGGAACATATCACAAATTTCCTACTCATGTTTCTGCAGTTTATGCTTTTGCCAATGATGTGCTTTATGAGTATTTATTAAAGGTGACGCCTTGAGTTAATAACATAAAATACCTACTAGTTTCATAATCATCACTGCAGTGCAGAAAGCATTACAGTTACAGTAGTTCTGCATTGACGACATCAATAGATTTACTGCATTCATTTTCTTATGCAAATATTCCAAAACCATACATTACTTTATAACCTTATATAGTGTATTGCCTACACGAGGGTATCGAAGCTTATGAACATGCAGAGTAGACTTTAAAGTTGACAGTGCAAGTCGTGCTGTTCCTTCCTTTCTTGTTTCTCTGTTGTCCTAATTTTAGAGCTGATTTAATGTTGTTTTTTGTAGACACACACTTCTGCACAGTCCTTACAGTAAGAGGCAGGACCGCTAATAGGCTTTACATGACAGACTACATTGCTATCTATATCGAAGACGATGCAGCATGCTGCTGCTCCTAGAGTAGAGCAGGAACTGAATAGACACTTGTAATGAGTCTGTGTGTGTAAATTAAGCAGAGACTTGTCATGCGGTCTCTCCCTGCACACATGGTCCACCTCTGCATGGCAGAGCTTACTTCTCTCTTGCAGGACAACTTTGTTTGCTCCTGACATTTGTCCATTTTTTTCCCCTCTTCCCCAAGAGAAGCATGTTGCTCTCTGCTCTTTCTGTCTCTGCTTCACCTCACAAAGGGAGCAGTGGAAGCTCTGCTTTGCTGGCAGATGTCTGGGCTGCCTCCTAGGGAGGTAGGTGTTTGCAATACAGAGTGCTATGTTGTAAGATCCTGGGGTAGGAACCCTGAATGATGTTCAGGTCATTTAGAGAAGAAGAGGGTTGGAAGGGACCCTGAAAAATCTTGATCTTCCTTGCTGTTACTCAAATCAGGATCAACTTTACTTATGTCTTATCTAACTCATGTCTTGGCTAGCTTGTTTTTAAACATCTTTGGTGATAGGACCTTCCTAGACTTCCCAGCAGTTTATTCTGTTGCTTCACTCTCCTTAGCATTAAAAGCTTTTCCTGAGGTCTAGTCTTCTGTGTGACAATTTAAGCCTGTTACTTACCTGTGATAAATCTATTTTTTCACACCTCTAATTCTTCTTGTTAGTATTCTCTGGACTCTGTCTCAGTGATTTATATTTCTTCTTAAAACATAATGCTCAAAACTGGGCACCATGCTCCAAATGTGTCCCTACTAGTGCTGAGTAGAGAATGATGTTTACATTCCATATCTTGCAGACAGTATTCCTATTTATTAATCCCAGTAGGAAATTTCCCTTTTTCACAACAATATGATACCATGGTGTTGAGTCATGCTCTGCTTCTGACCTTCCATAGCCTTAGATCCATTTCTGCTGAACTGCTACCTGGCCTGTTGCTCATCTTCCCATATTTGTGGTAATACATACGTGAATAATTTTATGGGGAGTCTACTTTCCTCCAAAGGTTATTTTGGGAGCCAGAATCTGGCAATATTAAAGTGTAGCTGATCTGAAAAAAACATTGCTTTCTGGAACTTGGAAGACATGATAATCAAGTTAGCTATCAATAACTCTCTGTCCTCTAGTTGTCTGGCAAACAGATAGTCAATTACACATCAAAATAATGTAAAAATTAATGCATGATAGTAGTCAGCAATTAGCAATCGATTTTAGAACAATTCTTTTGGGTCAGGTACAAACAGGACCACTTTCATAGGGCATTACATAGAACTATGCATAATTTTGCAGAATAACATGTCTTAATTAAACATGGAGAGTATCTGGAATCAATACAGATGGAGAATGCATTCACATTAATCTTATTGAAAGAGTTTAAGTTTTATTTTAGGAAAAGAGCAGTACAGAGAGTTCCAGTCACATCTTGAAGTCCTGCTGCTGCTGCTGTCATGGAAGTTTTGCTTGAGAAAGGACTATAGGATTCAAGACCTGCATTTCAAGTGAATTCCTTTATTAATAAATAAACATAGGTGAAATAATACATGCAAAAGAATTTTGGCAGGGATAATAATGGAAACAAATAGAAAAAATATTGAATGGATTAGCACACTTAATTGGTCTTAGGTTGCCTAATGAACAATTAGCCTAGTGTTTAATCCCCCTTGATCCATTCATTTTTGCAGCTCTTACTCTAAAGATAAACATGGATCATTCCAAATGTGCTTTTGTTTTTGAAACTACTTATATTAGTATTACATTGTAATCATTGGCATGGAAACCGTGTTATAAATGGGAATGGACAAAAATGGGATATGCCAGAGCACCTATTACTTGGTGCTTTAAAAAAAGTGTTGCAAAAAACTTGCAGCACTCTCAAATAGGACTGAGATGACTCTTGTTGATTAAATATAGATGACTCGTTACATGGAAGCTGTTTCTTAAGGCCTTGGGAACACACTGTTGACCATCCAGTAAGTGGCATTATAATGCTACGCTCTGCTGACTGTGATCAGACAGTGTATCTTAGGTACTTAACTTACTTAGCATGATCTAGGTTCAAGAGACAACATATCAGATGAGTGTTTGGGATTGCTAAATGCTGAATGCATGTATTACCAGTGGAGGGAAAAAGCATCAAGCTGCATCCCACTCGTTGCCTGAATGTGCCCCCCTGTGTCTTTCTATCCCAGACTGTAAAAAAGTTCTCTCTCACATGGAGACCAACCTTCCCCTTCACTGACTGCATCCAAGTAGTGTTTGTTTAGCAGTCCTAGTGTGACCAAGTTAGACAGAGGGTGGAGGAAAGGGTGGAGGACTATTCTCACACGTAACGGTGGCTTGTACTCTGGTAGAGTCACGCCAGTTAAATCTTCAAAGCAGCTGCTTCCCTGTTCAGTGGGAATTCAAGGCTTGGAAGTTAATGGTCAGGAACTAATGAGTTGGACTAGATGTGTTTTAATTTGCTGAGATATATTAAAACAATACGTTGATTGTTTGAAGGCTAGAGGGGACTTCTTTTGTTGCAATGTTAAGGTGCTCCATGAATTGCTATGGATACCTGAGTGAATGCTTTTTATTTTTTAGTTCCTTTCTGAGACTTTCTTCTTTTTGGTAGTAACTACTACTCTCATATGCATGAACGTAACAGCTGCAAAGGGTTCTCCAGGGAGCCTTTGGGGCAAGTACCTGTGGCAGCTCCATTAGGACTCCTCTGATGTTATCCATGTCCTAGCCAGTTTGGGATACGTTCTAGGCTGGCCAGGGAAAAGTTTGAGTCTTATTAAAAGAAGCAAAATTAAACAAGAGAGGCAGAAAGTGTATCTAGGGGGCATGAAGATCTGGATTCTTGCCTAATGCCACATTCATCAGGCTTAATGTAGATGAACTCTGTGTGGGTTTGCCAGCAGCAAAGTCGAACTTCTCATTTGAGACTTCCTGATGCATTGCTCTGCAGTTATGATCCTGAAAGCATGAGCAGCTTCTGCCTTTTCATGGGCCTATAGCTGGAATACCCAAATGAATACCGACCCCATATTTGTATCCATCACTCAGCTCCGCAACATTCATTGGTATATTTTATGCTTGGAGTTGGTCTGGAGGCTTCCCTTCTACAAACGCTCCCAGGGAGCTTTTCTCTGACTTGTGGACAATCAGGCTGCTAGCTGAAGTTAGTGATCATGATGGTCACTTCACACTAAACATGCTAAACATGTGTCATGCTAAACATGATACATGCTTGACAATGCAGCAGTTAAGCATCCCTCTGTTTAGTAATGATTGAACCAACAGAAGCCATCGCCCATACAGATCCCTCTGGCAAAGAGAAAGCAACAGCTTGTTCAAACTACCTAAGAAATTTTCTCCTGAAATATTGGTGTGGAGGTGAGGGCTGACAATTGTTGGGTTGGAGTTGTATGTGTTTGCAAACTAGAAATGACCAGAAGCAGTCAAGGAAAAATGTAGCAAATTGAAAGGTGACAGGACAAGGACATCACTATGGTTCTGTGAGGCTCCTGAAGGCTCTTTGGGCAAAATGCTGGCTGGATTGAGGCTTGGAGCATGGAACAAAGAAATAGCACAAAGGATTTCTTTGGGGAATGTTGTATTCAAGACAAGTGAAGTCAAGCTATTCATCAGCTGTACTCATCTTTTGGGTACGGGTCCAAATGGGCAACTGGACAAGGTCCAAAGGAAAACAGCAAGAATAACAAGATTCTAAAAAAAGCATATAGCTAAAAGAAAAGCAGTTATTTCATTGAGTCAAGAAGAGATAACAGAGGGGAACATTACATAAATGAATGTTAAAGAGCCAAAATCTAATCCCTTTGCTATGTAAAAAGCTGGAATCAAGAGGAAAGTACTAAATTGCTTCTAATTTCCATAGCAGAGAGGACAAGAGTGATAGGCTTGGTTGCAAAAAGTGGGATTTCATTAAACTTTTGGAGATCTTCTGTCCATAAGAACAGTGAAACACAGGCATATGCTGTTGCAGGAGGCTGTGAAATCTCTGTTGTTGCAGATTTTAAGGGAATCATTCAACAAGTACGAGTTAATAAAGACTTAGAGATAGTTTATGCCGTCTTTGGAGGGGGAGATGGATAAGACAAAGTCTTTTCTGGTGTCATTATCCGTGGAAGTATAAAGCTGCGTTCAGGAAAATGGAACGTTGTGTACAATCTTTGAAAATGAAGAAGCTTACATAAAAAAGGCCTCTTTCTATCCATTTCTACCTTAATGGATACTGCACCCTTTCAGGATAAGTTCTAATTGGGACCTTGTGCCCTCGCCAGGAAATCACAGGGACTAAGAAACCCTATTATTCTCTGCAGCCGCTCCATGGACATTGATTTAAGGTATGTAGGACTAAATGGAGCTATTTGTCTGCTTTCTTCCTTAAAACTGATGAATGTGGAATAGACAGGCAGATTGAAAGGAGTATGTGGAGTCTTGACTCCCCCTTCTTACCTACTGGCCAAAATACCTAGATCAGTGACATTTTAGGGAGTGCGAACATCTCCCCCCAGATAAGCAGACAACAGGGCATTGCTGGGTCACACTACTCCCTGCTGCTACAACTGGATGCTTCAATTTACATTTCACCCTTCGGCCAAGAAACCTGGGTTTCAAGTCATCTCCCAGCTCCCAGGAGCTGGCATTACTTCCAGACTAGATTCTTCTTCCTTTCTTCATACTGAATAATGCCACTAGGAATATGTTTATCTGAGCTTGACACTCAAGGTATTAGCATTAATCTCTAAGCTTTGTCCTGGATATCTGCTTCTGGGAAAAATCTTGGTCGGATCGACTGATATCATTGAGAAATTCATAGTCCTTAGAAATCTCAAAAATGTCGATGAAACAATAAAAAGAAATCAATCTTTCCCTATTCATCAGAGGGCTCTAATGCTGTTGAAGTGCCTGATATTTCCAATAGTCTTTCAAATAGTCTCTGAAACTGTTAAAATAAAGACACCTTTCCCACATTTTCCTTCTCTGCCTTTCACAAATGATGGTTCTTTTAACCTCCTTCTCCCCTCTTTGTTTGCTTAGAGGATCAAAGCTTTTTTATTTATTTCTTTTTCCTCCCAAACAGTTTCTGGAGTGTTAAAAAGCACCACCAGTATACTGAGTTTACATTACAAACAAGTTAAAATTCCCAGTCTGTCAGAGCTTTTCTCCTAGGATACCAAGGAAAGCAAAGTTCAGCTAAACTGCACAATTAATCGGAGATCACTTCTGAGTGAAGAAGAAAAGGTTGTTTTAAGCAGAGCTATTCTCTTCTTGGAGATTTAAAGTTCACTTCAGAAAGCAAAATTATTATTCTCTGAAAGTTATCTCACTTTATTTGTATTCCTGGAGCTACCCCATTAGGTCATCTTCCCTTTTCACTCATAAAATCATCTTAATGAGTCAACTCTGGGATTAGCCGTATGTAAATAGATCCTTATTGACAGCCACATTGACAAGTGAATGGACGAAAAAGGACATGGACTGCATGTTGCCTTTGCTAGAACAGCGGTCGTTTTTGTTCTGCTTTCAAGAACCTGAGGCAGACAGCTTATTTCTTGATTATGAAGAAAATGCTCTTTTTCAAGGTAAACGTATCCTGTAATAATGGTAAGATAAAGAAGCATGTGCTGGATGGTTTAAGAGTATTTGGCTGAAACAGACTTCAATGTTGATCTACCATTCCCACACAGACAATTGCTACCCTTTTCTCAACCTTTGAGAGCAAAGACTAGCCTGATAACTCAACCTAGTGCATTAGTCCCATGTAGGATGGGCTTGCACCTTTTTAAGAAAATGTCTGACCTCATTGTCTGTTATTGTCAGGGCTCTTCTAAAGCCCTGATGGTTGCAAGGAAGAAAGTGAGCAAACACAATTAAAAGAGCCCAACGGAATACCCTGAAAACAGTTGCAAGGTAGATTTGACAAGTGTACTTTAGTGTGTTCTTATAGTGTTTGAGAGTGCTGAGAAGATTCCTATAAACTTTGTAAATTTTCTACTAAAACGTCATTCTGTGGTAGCATATTGTGGAGAAATATTTCATCATGAGGAAAAGCAGACCCTTATTACTGTCTATGCAAATCATGTACTGTACAGACCAGCATTGTAAGGTATCCTTTTCACACAATTTTGCTAAAGTCTAATCCAATATTACTATATTGATGTCCCATGTGGCTGTTTTTTTCCCCTGCTTTCTACAAGGCAGAGTTAAATACTGGTAAAATACATCCGTTATAAGGTAAAATCAAGATCTTTCATCTGTTATATACTGAAACATCTAGAATCTTTTACAAGGGAACCAAATTAGGTGTCAGTTGACATACAGTGAAGATGTCTTTCTGACTGACTGAACATTAGTAAAAATGTCATTAAAAATCTATGATGAAAAGCCAAAAAGTCTATGGCCATATTCTCACCTGGTGACACTCAACACTCAAATAAATACATAATCTCACCAAAAAATACAATGAAACTTTTTGAAAACTCCCTCCTCATGGCAAAACCAATTATATTTTTGCATAAAATATAAATTTTTAAATGCTCTTGCAGATAAGGATAATTTTTGACATTTCTTAGCCATGTGAGCTGATCCAAGCAATCAAACTTTTTCAACACCTCAGAACTGAACTCTACGTGTCTTACTGCACAATATCTTTATCTGTCTCTTTGCTTCCATCCTTTTGTCTGTTTATCTATTTTCTCTTCTCATGACAATACACAGAAGTGAGGAAAAAAAAAATCATTCTATGAGTTCTGGAAACATCCCCAAAATTTACTTCTTCATTTTTATCAGATCACTGGCTATGTGATTCTAACAGCAGAACAATGTCTTCTCATGCTTTCCTAATAATTTCTTCACTGGAAGATGCAACCACTGTGAATGAAACTAATAATAACAATATAAATATATAATAATTATAAAATAATACAGAAATTGCTAGGCAGTAAGTACTGGATCAAAAAACAACTCAGCCAAAGACCTCCTATAAAACATACATGTAGCAACGTTCACTCAAGCACAGCTGCAAGTCTCCCATCAGGAAGGCATGGTACATACAAGCTGGAGCTGATATGGGATCTAAGGAGCCTTAATCATGGCTACATTATATAAAAAAGACAACCATCCTGGTGCTGTGAGCTGTACATTAAAATGGTCAAGAACTGCAATGCATACCCTACATAAGATAGCCAAGGTCAACAAGGTCAAGAATGGTCTAGCAGCCTCTCAGAGAACACACTAGCTTTCTATAGGGCTCCATTCCTCACCAGGGATGAGGAGTGTATCTAGCCCGCAAGATTCCTTTCTTCCCATAGCAGAGGACTGGGGTTGCCTGACAGCTCCTGCACCATCTCAGCCCTGCAGTTACATGTCCGTCGAGCAGGGAGCCACACAACTAATGAAACAATATTTCAGGATTTTTAGGCATGAAAAATTTGGGAATAAATTTACAGATAAATTTATGGAATTTAGGGATGAAACAATATTTTGTAAGATTTTCAAACCCTTTTCAAGTGGTGTCCCATCCTATACTTCCTAGGTTGGTGTAACGGTCATTGGTTTCGCCACACAGTATTCAATGACTGTTGCAAACCACTAATGTCCCTGAGTGCTGGATTTGGCATCTGACACGCTAGTTTTGCTGGAAGAGGTTTACGGAGTCGCACCACACAATCAGGCAGCCCCTTGTTGGCCACTTATCTGAGCCAGCCTCTTTGCAGGGCTAATTCCAGAGAAGAGTCCCAGTACTGCCAAATCTCAGACTCAGTAAATTGCCTGCAGCATCCTCCTTCACAGACTGCAAGGTAATAGCTCAGTCAGCCTAACAACATGTGCTTTTGAGGACCAGCCACCACAAACCAGAGAGGCTGAGGCTTTGCAGAGCCCCAGATTATGCAGTTATGCAGTTATGTTAATCTCTCCAGTCACGGCATTTAGGACACAGAAAAATTGTCCCTGATTTGAGTGTGGACTCATTAGTGGAGCTTTCCATGGGAATGGAAGCTAATGTATGAGTCTTACTGTATTTCTTAGCTGAGGGTGCACTCAGTCACTACATCCTGCACACTTTCTTTTTGCTCTGTTTTCCACTAGCATGTCGTCTTCTAGACAAAGGTTTTTCACAGTTTTCAGGTTCCCTTCAGCTCCTTCCTCCTGGCTAGCCCAGGCCCTGCCTCCTCGTCTGTACCAGTGGGAGGTGACTTCCCCGTACCACCCACCCCCTCTGCTCCTCTTTTCTTTCCTTTTTTTGGCAGTCCCTGCTTCCAGCCTTTGTTCGTGCTTTTCCTCCGATTTCATCTCAGTCCCAACCCTTTAATTTTTCTTCCCTATTTTATTCTTCCCTTTGTCCTCTCCTCAAGCACCCCTCATTTTCTCAAGAGCAGTCCTGTTTCTTCTCATCTGCATAGTCTACCTCGCCTTCACAGCACCTTTCCTCTCAGGCGCCCTGTTCCTTAAGGGGTATTCTAAACTAACATATTGATCCCTCTTCCCACGAATACCTTCCTTTTAACACACTAATTCTCCTAATACAGTTCTGACCTATGAATTTGCTGACTTTGTGGTCACCCACTGAGCTTTTGACTTCATTCTCCCTTGTGTGCACTTGCTTGGTTTTCCTCTGGAACCTGACAATCTCTCCATTGACTTCCTAAGAGACCCCATCAATCTGCTTCTGCCTCCTTTGTTTTTACTGCACTGTCTCTGGATTTTACCCGAAGCCCATGCATGACTACAAGTTTCCCCTCCCTCCTTTTCTCAAGGATATGCTTAATTTGTCAATGTGTGCTCACTGTATGCTGATACCTGGTAAGACTTCTTGGTCACCATGGACTTTAAAATTCTCTTACATTCCACCTTTCTGCCTAGCTTCTTTATCTTTCTTATTACTTCAAAGTACCATGGGAAAAATCAGCTCTATGACATTTTCTCTACTAGCTCACCCTTTCCTACATCTCTGATGCTGTTCCCTTCCTTAGTATGCCTGAATGCAATCCTCTGCCTGGCTAAATTTTGCGGTTACCACTTCCATAATATGTGCAATATTTTTGTCCTGCTAGTTGGATCACAAGATAATTTCTGATCTCTTTAATGAGAGTATCTTCTTCACCACCTTCACCTGCTTTACAATCTCTTCATCCCACAACTGACTTACCGTTCCATTTACTTTTCTTCCAGCTTGAATACTCATCTGAGTGTCTTTACTGCTCGCTCTTTCCTTTCCTAACAAGCTATTTTCTTCTCTTTATTTTTCCCATTTTGTCTTCTACAGATCTATTTTCCTCAACCTTTTTTTGTCTTCACAATGTTTTTTCTTCTGTATTCACTATTCTAATGGAGAATTTCAAGGTCTCACAGCATCCACCGAAAGTCTGCTCCAAGTTCCCATTTCATCCATGAAATGTTCATCAACAATTCCCTCTGTGCACACCTTGCTTGATGCATATTGGATATAGTTTATATACTTGGTCATCATCCTGTATCTCTTTGGATGTATTGGGAAAGGGACTTTCAAGGTCAAGGTCATCAGTACTATCAAGGTCAAGCCACTTACTAGACTTTAAAGCGCACTGAAGGAAGACTGCCTTAGTAACTGGGGTTAAGACCATGCCTTTGCGGGCGGATAAGTTGGGTCTTAGAAAGTTTGGAAAAGATGCTACGCTGCTACTGAGGTTTTTGAGACAGCCTATTGATTTACATGAGGAGCCCATATGTTCCTATATAAGCAGTACCGTTGTTAACTACATAAATTCTCCCATAATCTCAGCATAGCTATGAACAATAGCATGGTAATAGTTCCAATTACATCATTTTATATTTGAGAGGGCCAATATGAGATAAAAGCAATATAGTTCTACAGCCTTTTTTTATGTAATTTGCTATAGCTCTAGTAAATTTTCTTTGTTTTGACTTTAATAGGTTCATAGCAATTTACCCTCTCTGAAAATGTGCTGCATTGCTTTGGAAAGACAGCTAGAATAAGACAGTATATTCCTTGCAGTATTTTTGAAAAACTGAACATCCTTGAAATAAAATGTCCGAAAACCTCATAAGACAATAGATCAGCCAGCAAATTCATTTAGGTCACACACCGGATTCTGGGCTTACCTGAAAAAAGAACCAATTGCACTAATCTGTAATAGTTAAAACACTTCTAACAATGAACTGTGTTTTTGTCTCAGTGGAAATATCTGACAATTGCACTGAGGCTGTTCCCAGACATCATTGTGCCCAGGAGGAATTCCTATTTTTTTGTCATTTTACTCCTACTACTAAAATAAACTCATGATTTTCAAGCCAATCTGTATTTTCATAAGATGAAATGTGTCCCAGATTTTTCTGCCAGTTTAGGGCTAGATTATCACAGTGAAAGTTGGCCTTATTAAGTTCATAGCCAAGAACAGTCACAGGCAGAGATTTAGGAAGATGGTACCAGTTGAAAACTATGCTCCTTCCCTGCCACCTTTGGAGTCCAGGTCCACCACAACTGTGCTCTGGACTTTCAGCGCTGGGTGCAGGGGCAGGGTGGCTAATCATCCTTCTGGTCACCCCTTTGCATTGGCTGTGGATACCCCTCCAACAACCTTATTCTCCACACTAGTAGAGAGCAAGAAGACAATCTTCTCTTTAACGCTCTGACCTGGACTAAGGTCTTGATTAAGCTTTAAACCAGCTGTCAGTTTTATATCAACAAGCAGAAAAAAAGCCAGTCAATATTACATGATCTTCTTCACAAGAGCTTACGTAGCTTACTGTAGTTATACAAATTCACATACAAACAGTAATGCTGTCTGATCCTGGAGTGTGTCAAACATCTCTGAGTTGTTCTGTGGCATCCTGAGAGTGATAGTACGCCTAGCGTTTTATCAACCAGAAAAATTCATACTAACTGATCAATAACTATAGAACAACAAGTTGGAAGAAACAAGGTGCAGAAATCCTGATAAACATTTCATACTTTATTTTGGAACATTTGGAAACAGCTTTCAAAAACTGAACAGAGAGTGAAGTCCCTTCTGCAGGATGCTGTTGGCAAGTTCAACAGCCTAATAGACAGGATCTCACACCCTGTAAAAGGTTTAGATTGGATTCTCAAATCACAACGCTAAACCAGGCTCTTGGTGGGTGCAGACTTCATGTGACCCTACTGAATTCTTGTAGACCAATAGAGAATGTAGCCCGCAAGGTTTAAAGGTTCAATTGCAATTTGAGCCCAGCATAAGTGACATTAGAACCACGTCATTCAGGTCGTGTAGTATTCTATATGGGACTCTGTGAGCCTCAGAATAATTTACGTTCTGTAGGACACTTCCACGGGAGAGTTGTGTTTGCACAAAACATCCGAATAGCTCTTTCTTTAAATGCCAGTACATCTCCTTACACTTTCTTCATTTCCAAATTCAGCTCCACTTATGTAACGCAGACCACTGAACTGAATGATACCACTATTTGTAATATATTTCTTTTCTTTTGGCTTTCCAGTCTGATTTAGTATTTTGCTTTGTCACAATTTAATTAAGTATAAAAACATTAAGTGAATCCAGAAAGATACTTTACTCTTGCATCTTGCTTTAGATTCACTCTTTCAATGATAAAATTAGAATCTTACGCCTAGAAAAGACATCAACATTTGCCTAAAAAACTTTATTTGTAGAAGCTTGTAAGTAGGTCATCAGCACAAGTAACCCAGACAAACATCAACAGCGATTAGAAAAGCATCTCGGCTCTGAGACGAAAGTCTTGTTTTAACGTACATAATACCAATGCCATTTTGCTTATTTTTAAGTTACAGAACGGTAAAGCAATTGGTGGATTTTCTATTTTGAAGTGTGTTTTATGTTTTATATATAATGCAGGACTCCAGAAATATTGAGAGTAGCAGTGGACGGCATCATTCTTTAAAAAAAAGCAACAAGCAAAAAAGCCACAGAAATTAAAGTATGAAATATTCTAGCAGAGGACAAATTAGCTTGCATTGCTCTTCAAGTAATCAGTTTATTAAGGAGAATTTGCATGGATTGTTACTGATTTCTCTCAAAGAGTGAACATTACAAAAGTACAATTTTTCTGTTGCCCTAATTGTGAATAAAAGTAGCTTAATGTGCAATTTTCCCCAAGATAACTGGTGAAGTTACATTTTCTTGTAATACTTGCATTTATCAACATAAACAACAGCAGCAGAAGTCATAATGATTTAGGTGTATTTGAAGAAAATGAAAAAAGTCATTTTCCTAAAATACGTATTTGATCAGGTAGGTTGTGTGCTTTTCAAATTGTTCTCATGCATATTTAATCAATTTGAGACATATACTTATGCAAGCTGAAATAGGTACCAGTCTGTGTCTTCCAGTTGAGATTTTTTAAAGCAGAATTAATTATTTTGAAAAGGAACTAAAATAATCTTCAGCAGGTGGCATAAACCAAGAAAAAGCCAAAGAACTCACAAACTACCAGCAAATCCTTAGTTCAGTTCAATGCAGTATCGGTAAGATGCCTAGTTTTTCAAGAGCTGCTTGGTTTTTATCAAGATTGCTGAAATACAGGGATGTACGCGTAAAATGATCCTGGAAACACTAAGATAACCTGGGGGGGGGGGAACCCCCAAAATCCAACACCCCCCCCCCAAAGCCTACCTACACACTGGCACAGAGATACACTTTCTCACACCCACATGTGTATCTCAGCAGATAAGTGTGCCTGACACACACACAGATGAAAGATACGTACCCACACACCTCTAGGTCTACACAGAGTTAGATAAACACTGTCTAGGAATAAAAACACATTCCTGTGTATCTATGCACATAATACATCTATACGCATCCAAGCAAACACAAGCATAGATATACACACATACACACCCAGAGACATAGGAACATAGGCAAGGCACATACATAAGCACAAACAACTCTAGAAGCACACATATATACCTATACAGCTGGATGCATACTCACATGGACAGATAGATATACAGGCATATATGAGGGAGTGTTTACATTGGCTCTATCATTCCTGCTAATTTCTCCTTTCTTTTTGAAGCCTTCCAGTTTTAGGATCCTGGAGTGAGCCAGGTCCCTGCAGGGGAGATACCTCAGGAGGAGCAAAGCACTTCCAGTCTCTTTAAGGTTCCCCACCTCTCTCCCAGCAGCAGATCCAGGGAGATGAGCTGGGTACCCAGCACAGCTCTCCCAGCTGCTGGCTTGGCACTTTCCACCCCAGCTTAAGGAAGGGTATAGGACGGCAAGCTTAAGATCTCCTCCCTTCACCCCCAAAACCTGCCTCTGCGGGAGCAGGAACCTCTGGGCAACATCTGGACACAGCTGCTTTGCCCTGGGCAAGCCAGCCCCTTTCTGCCCGTCCCCCCCCCCCCAGCTGCGGATTACAGGGGTCCCCCTGCACCCTACCTGCCCTCTGCAGGTGTGAAAGCCCTTGCCACCCCCAGCTCCCCCACCCCCTCCTGCTTCTCCTGCCCCACGACTCCCGTCAGCAAACCTCTTTGCAAACCGCCGCTCTAAACTTTTTCCCCGGCTGCACAACCCGCAATCGCCCGGGCAGCGGCTGCATCTCGTCGGGAGGGCAGGATGCGGGGTGCGGGTTACAGGGACCCGGGATGCAGGGATCAAGGCTGCAGGGTGTGGGATGCGGAGACTGGGATAAGACGACCGGGATGAGAGGACTGGGATGCGGGATGCAGGGATGTGAGGACCGAGATGCACGAATCCAAGACGCAGGATGCAGGGACCGGGATGTGGGATACCAGCACCCAGCTCCTTACCGTGCAATGAAGGTAGGTCCCGGCGAGGGTCTCCAGCTGCTCCTGGGCATCGCGGGCCTCCCGATGTGCTCGTTAAACATCCACCGGGGAGTCTCACCCCCAAAACTTGTGTGAGCTGCTTCCTCTGGGAACAGTCACGCTTTCTCCCCCCGCCCTTGGATCGGATCCCGATGGAAACTCATCCAGGCCTCCTAAGCGGTCAGAGGTAAGGTTGGGAGGGAGGAGGAGGAGAAGGGGGCAACGGGAGGGAGAGACTACGATCACAAAGCAGTGATCCCCGTCCCTTCCCCTCTCCTCTGGAGCACCCGCTTCCCGTTCCTCTGAGCAACTTTGGCTCTCCTTGGCCAGGCAGCGCCTGGTACCAGTGCTGTTAATCGGGGTCCCTTTTCGCAGCCTGTCATCTTTCTAGATTTCCTCTCCTTTCCGGGCAAAGGGGATTGGTGCAAAGCTTTAAATTAGGAGGCGACCTAGAGTTGCAAATACAAGGAGTGGAAGCCGGCTGGCATTTGCAGACCGCCTCTCCCGGCACTCGGGGCGTGCGATAGCTCTGCAGCCGGCGCTGCGCGGAGAGGCTGGCTGAGCCTTATCCCTACCATTTATTCATTTACTGCGTTTCTAGTTCTAACTTTGAAGCTGGCTATTGCTCTTGGCACGGCCGGGAGCGGGGCTGTCGGCAGGGAGCCCTCGGACGGAGGCGAGCCGCTGTCCCCATGCTGCGGGGCTGCGCGGCGCGGCGCTCCCCGCGGCTGTTTAACTGCGCCGGCAGCGCGGGCAGGAGCGCAGCCCGGTCCCGGGGGGAGGACACGGCGGGGGGGGGACGGGGGGGACGGGACGGACACACGACACGGGACACGGGGACGCTGCTGTCGCCTGGCAACGCCGCATCCCTGCCCCGAGCATCCCTCCCCCGGCGCCCTGATTGGACGGGGCCGGGGCGGGGGGGGGGACGGGCCGCCGCCGCTCCTCCGAGGATGCTGCGCTCTGGCACTGCGACTTGTCGCATCCTCAAAAAGCCGGGAGCGTGCAGGGGGGACTGAGAGCAGACGGGAGAGCCGAGGCAGTTCAGGGTGTTGTATCACCGTCCTCCTGCCTTCTCTCTTCCAACTGGCTTGATAAATTTGCTTCTGCTCTACATCTCCTAGAAAAAGAATGTATTTGTGTGCATATATAAATATACAGATACAAAACATACAAATATATGTGTTTATCGATAGATGTATATAAGTAAACATATATATTCTATACATGCTATCTGTATTATCTATATTCTTTATGTTATCTCTCTATATTCTAACTCTCCCATATGGGGAGACAGAAGAAAAATAGTTACTGGGAAAAGATCACTCCAGAGTGCAGCAAAGCTGGATGCAAAAGGAAAAAGAAAGCTACATTTTGTGTTATATATGTCTGAAAACCAAAGGTTTACATCACCTGGGGTGTTAACAGGAGGTCGTGGTCCTAAAGAGAGAATTAAACACCATGAGGTGAGTGTGCTGTAACAGTCACTGAGGATGGATGCGTTGCCTTCAGAGAGGGTGAGTTCAAGCCGTGCTGCATGGGGCACGGCTGGCATTACATGTGGCTTCATTGCTCATTCTCTGCTACGGGGGACAGCAAGCAGCTGCTTCCTGCTGCTTGAGTGTGGTATGGAGAGGGTGTGTCCGTAAAATCCCAATATCTCCCTTTCCATCACAGCTCCGGTTGGGACACTGTGAATTTCTCACCTCTAACTCTTCAGCAGGGAGAAAGCCATCATCCACTTCTCCCTAAATGTTTCCCCCCACCTTCGGACTTGCCCCCACTTGCATACCATCAGTGCTCAGGTAAAGCAAGGGAAGAGGCACTGCAGTCAGGAGCTGCAATCCAGCAACTCACATGGGGCCACTATTGTTTCAGCTGCCGTGGTTCTGGTAAGGGCTTAAGCCAAAGTAAAATGAAATAAAAAAATCTGTTTCTGCTTTTTAATATTTTATGTTGAGTTATTTAACATCTGCTTAGTTTTGTGATCTACCCATTACATTTGAGTGACTTGGCTAATTCTATAAGAGTTTTTTTTGTTGGAAGCCAAGGACATTTGCTAAGATGTGCATGTTAAACTGTTTCATTAAGGACTTCAAAGTTAAGCAGGGACCAAAATGAAAGAGCCCAGTTCCTCTCAGGTTTACCCTACTTTAAATTGGATTAAAATGCACATGAGACATTGCAGTAACATCAGGGTAAACTGGAATGAATAGGGAATCAGTCCCATGTCTATTAAATCATAGCACGATTTGACAAACGGGTCTGGAATACTTTTTTCACAGTCTTGCAGGCTGATTGCCAGGAAAGACTAGTGGAAGGAAGGATCTGATTCTGCATTGCCTCGTACACAGCAGTCATGGCTCAAAGTGATTATGAAAGTAACTTTTTGGTTGGGTATGATATAAAACCCACTGTGTATGAAATTGGTCACCACAGGCACCAAGTGGAATTTGGCTGAGATGTATTGTATGATAAGCAGCAGGCCACTTAGAGGCAAAGAGGTGACGTGGTCATTCATGCCTTTGCTTCGAGAAGCATCCTTGGCACTGGTGGTTCACACTTTTTCCATGCCTGCTGCCGTGCAATGTCTGATAATGGTCCCTAACACTGCTACTACTTGCATTTACACCTGATTTATGGCTACTGAGAAGCAGGGAAACAAAGCCTTGACCAGCTGACCAAGCTGTGGGCGAAGGCACAAGGGTTTTGGTCCCACTTTCTGCCAGTGCACTTCCTCAGCTGGTTCTCCTAGCACAATGGGGTCTCGTTTTAGCCACAAGAAGACTTACCCAGTCATCCCAAAGCAGGATTCTGGAGACCTTGTTTCAGTGTATGACTGGCAGAACCGTTTTTATTTTTGTAGGGAAAACAACTGTGCCTCAATTCCCTTTCGGGATAGCACGTGCTACATCCAGAGGGTGTTGTGAAGATGCGGTTCCGTACTGAGCACGTGTTTTCAGACAGTCAGATGCTGCGACTTATGGGTACACACAGTGGTACAATGCAGGGCAATTCAAAGATCTCAGTGAAGCTCTGTGCTAAGCTGTGTTTGGGTGTTACTAGGCAAATTACTCACTTGAGGCTAAATTGTGCACCTTACGCTACACTTGATTGTAGATATACCCATGGTTAGACATAGCGATCAGGCAGTATAAGTTCTGCCAGGGGACAGCTTTGAGAAAACAATCAACAACCCTCAATGTCTTTGACCTGGATCCAAAGAAGGAGTCTTAATATGAAATTTATTTCTTTCTTTATTTTCTGTCTCTGACACAAAGACATTAAAGCAGCATTAAAAGTTTCTGAAATAGGAATATTTTGCCTTTGTGAATTAGCTGTTAGTGAAATAATGGTTATAGCTAGTTAAAAGATAGATTCCTTTCAAACTGAGTTCCCACATCACACCAAATTTAGTTCGTAGAAAGCTTTGATGAGCAGAAGAATTTGTTTTTATAAAATTCATGAATGTGATTAATTAACAAACAGGCTTATCACCACAAATAAACAGATGTGTATCTTTTTCTTACATGGAATTTTATCATGAGCTTCAAGATTGTACACATGGGAAGTTTCCAATTTTACATTTGATGGCAAGATACTGTTCCAGCAAAACACTTTGTAGGGTTCCCTAACTTGCTATAAGCAGCTGTTTTGAGACACGCTCAAGTTATTTGCTGATTAAAGCCTAAAGCGATGCTTTAGAAAAATTGCAAATGTGCATGTACAGCCAGTGAGTGATCTATGGATTGGGCCCAGCTTACCTGAATAATTCATGAGGCCTATGATCTTTCCTCCTTTCCTGGGGACCTTACAGAAATGGACAGGGAATAGGGCCATGGATCAATGAGTTTTTTCTAGCAAATTGCTCCCTGCCACCTGATTTCCAACAGCTCTGCAGCTGCTTCCTTTGTGTGTGACTGGGCATAATCCCATTCTGCGGCAGTTGTCCTGAGCTAACAGTTGTGGTCATCGCCACAGGACCAAGCCTGGCATATCTCAGTGGTTTGGGGCACTCATCAGCAGCACCTAGAGATAATATCATGTTCTCCTGGGAGTCTGCCAATCTCAGGGTGCAAAACACCAGTTTTGGATGTGGAACAGGAGGGCTCCTCTCCCATTTTTGGGTAGCCACAGGGGTCTAGATGTGTCTGCACAACACTATGGCCATGACAGCCTCCATCTTTGGAGATACAAAGGCAAAAAGTTCATAGTGGCTGATGCAGAGATCTACAAAGCCCCACACTATCTGGCTCATCCCTGCCTATTGGAGGTGACACTGACATACTTCAAAGGAACAGCCCAATGGCACAGGGCTTTCAGAGGGACATGTGTCCCCATCTGGTAATTCCTAGGGGAGATCCACAGCTATGAAAAGTGTAGGTGTCACTCTGTCATACTCAAGGGCCTCATGGATCACCATGGAAAATTACACACTGTTGTGGCAGGTTGACCCTGGCTGGATGCCAGGTGCCCACCAAAGCCGCTCTGCCACTCCCCTCCTCAGCTGGACAGGGGAGAGAAAATGTAATGAAAGGCTCGTGGGTCGAGATAAGGACAGGGAGATCATTCAGCAATTAGTGTCACGGGCAAAACAGACTTGACTTGGGGAAAAAAATTAATTTAATTTATTACTAGTCAAATCAGAGTAGAATAATGAGAAATAAAATTAAATCTTAAGAACACCTTCCCCCCAGTCCTTCCTTCTTCCCAGGCTTAACTTTACTCCCGATTCCTCTACCTCCTCCCCCTGAGCGGCGCAGGGGGACAGGGAATTGGGGTTTAGGTCAGTTCATCACACGTTGTTTCTGCTGCTCCTTCCTCCTCAGGAGGAGGACTCCTCACACTCTTCCCCTGCTCCAGCGTGGGGTCCCTCCCACGGGAGACAGTCCTCCACAAAATTCTCCAACATGAGTCCTTCCCATGGGCTGCAGTTCTTCACAAACTGCTCCAGCTTGGGTCCCTTCCCTGGGATTCAGTCCTTCAGGAACAGACTGCTCCAGCGTGGGTCCCCCATGGGGTCACAAGTCCTGCCAGCAAACCTGCTCCAGCGTGAGCTCCTCTCTCCACGGGTCCACAGGTCCTGCCAGGAGCCTGCTCCAGCGCGGGCTTCCCACGGGGTCACAGCCTTCCTCGGGCATCCACCTGCTCTGGCGTGGGGTCCTCCCCGGGCTGCAGGTGGATATCTGCTCCCCCATGGACCTCCATGGGCTGCAGGGGCACAGCCTGCCTCACCGTGATCTTCCCCACGGGCTGCAGGGGAATCTCTGCTCCGGCGCCTGGAGCACCTCCTGCCCCTCCTTCTTCACCGACCTTGGTGTCTGCAGAGTTGTTTCTCATGTATTCTCACTCCTCTCTCTAGCTGCAATTGCTGTCGCACAGTAGCTTTTTCCCTTTCTTAAATCTGTTATTGCAGACGTGCTACCACTGTTGCTGATGGGCTCAGCAGGTCCGTCTTGGAGCCGGCTGGCATTGGCTTTATCGGACATGGGGGAAGCTTCTAGCAGCTTCTCACAGAAGCCACCTCTGTAGCCCCCCCGCTACCAAAACCTTGCCACACAAATCCAATACAACTGTACCAAGAAGTGGCAATCTAGTGAGTTTCTCCTGGGACAAGTATGTTCTTTCTTCTCTCTTAACAACACTGATCGTTGATTAACTTCATCATGAAGCTCATCATCAAAATGGAATGTCTTCTTATTATTAAGTAGTTTTGAGGAGATTTTTAGGTCAATATACACAGTGCAAAAAGTCCCCATGTACGTTACTACTAACAACGCTTATCATCTTATGGCTGATTCGTGTGGCATGCATTGGGAGTTGAGCGACATTGTTATTTCCTGTCAGATGTCCAGTGATGACTTTTTCAGATGACTGAAGGGATATTGGCCTAGCACCAACATGGAGAATATGCCATGATGTGCTCAGGCACTTCTTGGACAGTCTGAGCCTTTCTCAGCCACAAGGACAGCGGAAACTCTTACTAGAAGGCTCAACACAACAAACCCATGAGAGCATGGTATGGTACGGCACATGGAAGGAAGACGGCATTCAACACTGTCTGCGCACATGCAGCAGCATCCTCCCTTCTGCCTCCACCTCCCTGACCATCAGTGTCTCTACCTACCCCTTCTCCTCAGCTCCCCTTTCTCCAGCCAACTTTCCCATTTCCTTCAAACAGTTTCCCTCTGCCTTTCTCACCTTCTTCCCTTTTACTCCTTAGACAGTTGGCTGCCTGCTTATGCCTGTTGGCCATGTCTCAAGTTAACCCCAAGATTTCCTTGCCCCTTCTCAGCAGAGAGACCTCTTTCCATGGAAAAAAACAGCAGCTGTTGTTCATCTTCATCAGCTACAACAGGGGAAAAGGTCTGGCTTCACTGTGGGAACTAGGTGCCCTCTTTCCACCTCTGCTTCCTTCTCAGAAATCAGATTTCCCAACATACTGCCGGGGACACACATGACGCCCAGCTGTCGTCCAAGTGGGGCTCCTTCATAAAAATACATGAACAGGCAAGGCTTCTTCCAGGTCCCTGCCAGATATGCAAGCATACACACTCCATTTGCAGCCCACAACCCTTACCTAGCCAAAATCCTACTGCGGTTTGTGCAGGTGCAGGGATGAGCATAACAGGGGCTCTGCCTGGTGTATGCCTGATACGTGCAGCACACTTCGAACCACCTCCAGTTTCCATTGCTCATTACTCTGGAGCCAAGGTCCACCATCAGTCTGCATCTTCTCACTCCATCCTTCCCTAAGTCTGTGCTATAGGAGGTGATATTTGTCTTCTGAGAGGAGACTAGCCTTTCCCAGAAGGAGCAGGGGTCTTCCTCATAAGGGGACAGGGCATAGCACAGTAGCACATTCCAGTCTCTGCCATATTCTTTAAATTAATATGTGCAGATGACCCCATTCTACAAAATCCTGACTTATCTCTTTTTCTTACCATGTGAATAATTAGGTACCAGATACCAGAATCACCTAACACATTTTACTTTTGACTTAAGTCACCTTTACATTTCTGTGCATTATTATTATCTTTATTAGTATTTCAGCTGCTAGCAATCTGGCTTCTTCAAACTACTCCTTCCTCCCTCCTGAAAATCCCCTAACAACGTCTCTTCTGAAAGACTTTCCCTTCCCCCCTCTCTCTTCTCTGTAGGAATTACTGCATTTACATATTTTGTTTAAGGTGCTTAGGAATTATTGACAAGTTTGCTTTGCCCCTGGGGGGTTATGCGACACAGTCAAGCTGTGAGCCACTTAAAGGATTGACTGGCTGATAGAAGGGATTGCTTGTGACTCTGAATTAGGGCACGGGCCAAGAAATGTAGCACAGTGCTGTCAGGGGCTGTGGCACATAGATCCATTTCCTTTATAATCCTATCATATCTATGACCTACCACATACAGAGCAAGGCAAAAGATCTACATTTTCCCATTAGCTCAATATACGGGCTTCCTGTGAAATAAATTTACTCACAGCCCCTATGCCACTGCTTTGCAAGCCTGAAAACCCTGTTTTTATTATGTCAGTGAGTGTATTTCAGACTTCCTTCACACTGAGAATCCATCTGGATATACTACTGTTTAAATGTCCTGCTGAGATTCTACTTTGCCACTAGTTAAAAATGAATGGCTAAATTTATAAACAGGAAGTTTATTGTGTTTGTCTGCTGAAAGATATTCTGGATTTTATCTTGGCTGGGATTTTTGTTGGTGGTGTTTTGTTTTTCGTTGTTCTTTTTTTTCTTTTTCCCTACCATTTGATTTTACTAGCACTCCTGAAAGGAACAGTGAGTCCAGAGTTAGAAAGCTGAAATAAAAGGAATGAAGTTCCTAGAAATGAGACTGGAAGAAAAAAAAAAGGAAAAAAACCCCAAACCAGTCACAAGCTAAGGATCTCGACTTTCCCTTAACAAAGACAAACCATTTTCCAACAAGGAAGACATACCTGTGCTTGGAAAACTGCTACTAGCACAAAATATAATTGAGCAGATGGTGATGAAAATAGTACTTGGGCTGTTTTAAAGCCTTTTATTGAATGCCTCTTTTTTTTTTTTTTTTTGTTAGAATGCTGTTGTCCTCTCTAATTAAAGAAAAGAGAGGAAATACAGGCAGATTGAGAGCATTGTATGTTTTTCTTCAGCTTGTTCTATTTAAATTACACACTAGTAAATGTGGTTAGGAGAATAACTTAAGGTTGCAAAGCAATCCAAATTTAGGAAATATGAGAATTAACATTGGCAGTGGAATCTCAGTTCAGCTCCCTTGTGCATGTTGATACACTCTTTAATTGGTTTAATACTGTTTTTTTTCTTTTTCAGAAAATCCTGACACATTCAGCAACCTAAAGAAATAGGACTTTCTCAATAGTTTGATTTCTCTGCACTGCTCAGTGACTCTGCCTTGTATATTGTGCACTATTCTTACCCTGCATTACAGAGAGAATGGTCCATTTCTTCTCTAGAAAAAGATTCAAGTGTTTTGCAAACTTTTTTTTTTTTTTTCCATTTAGTTTTACTACATTCCTGAGGTAAGGGCTGGTACTGGTTTTCCATTTCACAGACGGGACATAGGCATTAAAACCTGAAAGTATTCGTGACTTCCGAGTGCCTGATTTTTCACATTTAGGAGGTATACACTTTCTGAATAGTTTGCATTATACCTTGAAACAATGGCTGTTGCTCACCTTATTTTATGTCTGTGCTCCCAGTTGTTGGATTTTATTGGATGCTAGAGTTTGGCTGGGAGAACAATATAGTTCTCTCAGACTCATTCTCATAAATGACTAAATCTTTTTGTATGAAATTATGCATAGAGGCAGACAATCAACACGGAAAAGTCCATGCTGACAACTAAATTTTGGCAAAGGTGTAAGCCATTATAATCAGAGCTTCATGATGGGAAAAGCTCAGTAGTTAGACTACTACTTGGTATTAATCCTGGAGTTCTGACAAACTCCAATAACTTGGTGTGCTGCTTTTGGCTGGGGTAGAGTTAATTTCCTTCACACTAGCTAGTATAGGGCTACGTTTTGGATTTGTGCTGGAAACAGTGTTGATCATACAGGGATGCTTTAGTTATTGCTGAGCAGTGCTTACACAGAGTCAAGGCCTTCTCTGCCTCTCACCCCACCCCACCAGCGAGCAGGCTGGGGGTGCACAAGAAGCTGGGAGGGGACACAGCCGGGACAGCTGACCCCAACTGACCAAAGGCATATTCCATACCATATGAAGTCATGCTCAGCATATAAAGCTGGGCTAGGAAGAAGAAAGAAAGGGGGAACATTTGGAGTGATGGCGTTTGTCTTCCCAAGTAACCGTTACGCGTGATGGAGCCCTGCTTTCCTGGAGATGGCTGAACACCTGCCTGCCGATGGGAGGTAGTGAATGAATTCCTTGTTTTGCTTTGCTTGCGTGCACGGCTTTTGTTTTACCTATGAAACTGTCTTTATCTCAACCCACAAGTTTTCTCACTTTTACTCTTCCAATTCACTTCCCCATCCCATCAGGGGGGAGTGAGTGAGCGGCTGTGTGGTGCTTAATTGCGATGGGGTTAAACCATGACACTTGGTTAATTCATTAAGTAATGAAGAGAATTTGGTTTAAAATACCAATTAACATCAGCAAGGTAATGATCATTATCTAAAGCTTACTGATACCTTCACTCTGCAAAGCCAATTTCATGAGTCCTGTGAGATGACAGGGGAGCAGGTGGCTTGCTCTTTTATTGGTCTCTGTCTCTTACAGGCTCTTCGCCAAATATACGTTATTTTCAAACTTCTTAAGGACATATCTCTGTGGGTCTTTCCTCCCTCCTTCCCAAATAAGGGAAGTCTGAGATCACCTGCAGATAGTTGCTAGAGATGGTGGGCTTTGCTCAGACTTCCTATTAGAGGGGGCTGCCAGTGTTGGCTCTTATGTAGCCATAAGGCCCGAGCTGTGCATCAGTACTAGGTAGTCTGACTGTGGATACACGACAGTAGTGCCATTTACACATCCTAATTTTCCATGCAAAGGCTTAATGAAGGAAAAAAACTTAATTTTCCAAGTAATAAATGGCAACCGACATCAAACCCTCTCATTGTAGTATGCCCTTATGTCACCTGGCTTAACTTTACGGCATGCTCTAAAAGGTCTGGACTTCGGACTATTGTGGAGGAAGGGTTTCAGGAGGGAAAAGAAGAGTGAGAAGATCCCCAAAGTACAGATAGTAGATGGATTATGCCCTGGTAGCTTTCTTATGGTGTGGAAGAAGCACCTCATGTGGTGACACTTATCAGAGCCTGGCCTGGGAACAGAAACAGCTTTCTAAGAACAGTATTATGGGATCACACCAAATATCCATCCAGGACAGTATTTTCTGTCTAGTCATGGTCAGTAACAGATGCTTAGAAAAACATGGGGATTGGACAAAGCAGAAAATTATTCTCTTGATATACCACTTATGGCTTCCAGTAACCTGTGCTTTAGGGACTTTAATCTTCTTTTGATCCCATTATTCTGTTTGCCTTTACAAAACCCTGCTGCAGGGAATTCCCTTACCGAATTAGGTGGTGTGTGAAAAACACTTCCACTTGTCGCATTTTAAGCCTGCCTCAGTGAGAACCCTGATTTACTCTATTCTGGGAAATCACAAATACTTTTTCCTTCCTCATCCTCTTCAGACTGTTCATGATGTAGCACACTTTAGACATGTGCCATATCCCTCCTCTGCATGAAAGTTGAAAAATTCTAGGCTGCTTAGTTTTCCTTTCTCATGATTTGCTTCTGACATATTTTTGCCCCTTTCTGTTCTCTTTTTAGCTTCACAGTACCTTTTTCTGAGATCAGCATACCACCATTTGGAGCCCTCAAGGTGTGGGAGAAATATCTATTATTACAGTGTCATAATGATGATATTGGTTTTCTTTATTTTTTTTCTGTTCCTTCCTAATAATTTCTAATATTTTTCTTTGTCATTTTGACAGCTGAGCTGGTGTTTTCAGAGCACTATCCTAAGCAGTAATAGTTAATTTCGAGTCCATTGTATCACACGCATAGCTCGAGTTATTTTTTGTCTCATCTGCAGTGTTTCATATTCATCGACAGTGACTTTCACCTGCAATTTTATTGTCCAGTCGGTCAATATTGTAAGATCCTTTTGTGCCTTGTAGCTGTTAGTTTTACTTTTTATTATTCTGAATATCTCTCTATATTCTCTATAATATCTCTAACAGTCTCATGTCTCATTAGTCAATCATTTTCCAGATGTTTCCAGACTATGTGAAGCAATATAGGTCCCAGAACAGACATTTGGAGAACTCGCTGGGGGGGTCTTTCTTCATAATGAAAATTGAACATGAATCCCTATGTTTTGCTTCCTCATTTTCAGGCACCTTCTACCTCCTCTTATCTTTGCTAAGTTTCCTTGAGAGTCTTTTACGAGGAAATTTGTCAAAAATATTGCAAAGATCCAAATATAGGTCACCTGTATCTGTTCGCTTATGGGCTCCGAAGTGCTCTTGCAGCCATGTGCAGCACGGCTTTCTCCATATCAAGAACCTACTCCCAACAGATTTTTCCACACATTAGTTAACACCATTCCTTGCCATAGTTTTCGTAGCAATTTTCTAGTATGACAGACAGATTTATTCGTGTGTATTTCTCTATATCACCCCCAAAATGCTTTTAAACAACACCTGACACATTCTATTCCTTTTTCAACAGGGCTGATTTAAGAAATAGGTTACAGACCACAGGGAGTAGGTCAGCAGTTTTGTATTGGAATTCCTTTATCGGTTGGGTCTGGCAAATTTTTATTGTTCATTTTATCATTTTTTTAATATATCCCTGCTCTTGACAACTAGATTTGAGACAGTTCCTCAGACTTGTCACCTGTAAAGAAAGGCTATGCTGAACACCGATGCAAAAAAAATCATTTGTGTTTTCTGTTATAGCCTTAACATCCTTCGGTGCTTCTTCTATGCCTGGACTATTTATTGACTCCTTAACTCTGGCAACTTTCTTCTCATGTACTAAAGAAAAAAATTGCTATTTGCCTTTAAGCTTGTTTTGCACATTGCACCTCAAAACCTTTTTCTGTTTAATGTATGACACTGAACATTTTATATATCATAAAGCAATTGCCTAAATCCTATCTCTAAGACCAATAGACAATCCACTGCAGAAGAGGGAAAAATGTAAATAAGCTATGCTGAAGATGAGCTTCCCAAGTATTCGTGAAGGCAAGGATATTTGTGGCCATTTGGATGGCACCTGAAGTGACTCGTACAAGTGTGAGTTAGATGCCAGGACTCCTAAGGTCAATTTAGTGGAATCTCAAAGTACACTTCCAGCTACCTCTTCCATCAGTCCAGCGATGCAGGTTTACTTCATCAATTCTTGTCAGGCTGTCAAGGCTTACTGTAGAAAGCCTTGCAGAGAAATAAATGGGAAATACTTTGCTGACCCTGCTCAAAAGAACGCTCATTCTTTGGACTGGCTATTTCATTTCTGACTCCCTTACCTTTCTGGTCATACTTTTAAACATTAAGAGTGTCAGAGATATTACCCTAGCAGTAAAAAAAGACCTTTTTTCTTCTGTCTGTTTCATATTTCCTGAATTGCTTTTATGAGAGCAGAAAAGGAGAACGGGAAGTGAAATGTCTAACTTATTCCACCAGACTGATCAATATATGTCTTTTTTGCGCTACAGTACAAAGACGGCGTTGGCTTAGTTGGTTTCATAGCTTGCAACTAACTTTCTTTACCTCAGGCTAGGCAGACCCGAAGGAAACCTGTGCATGCTAATGAATAAAAAGGCTTGAGGACGTCTGCAGAGAAAAGGCACTTCCCTCTGCTTCCAACATAATGGGTCTTGTTGACATAGCTCAACTAGAGAAAGAGGAAAACTGGCACCAAGTGCTTGCAAAAGGCCTGGCAGATTTATTACAAACACCAAGTTACAACTACCTGTATATAACATATAAACACATATTCCTAAGTACTTGAGACAACCCTATGCTCAGAGGTGACTGTCAGAATAACTTTAACTTTACTAACTTGCTAGTCACAGACAAAGTAATAAAAACCTAGTTAAACATGTAAACACATACGGACACAAGGAAACCAAGAAAAGGTATTTCTGAAGCACATGCTGATGCTCCTACAAGGGACCAGAATATCTCCAGGTGGAAATGTATGTCAAAGAGATGACATTGCCTTAGAAGGAAAGCATGTGAAAGGACAAAGCTGGAGCCAGAGACGCAGCTGATATAATCCTAAGGCTACGGTTTACAATAATTCTCAAGCTTATGTTATTACAAGGATTGTTATAACTAACATCATGAATAATTCATATATGTTATATATATGTTACACATAATGCATAAACATGGTGTATAGAAGTCTTAGCTGAGATATGATGCCACCACAATAAATGCTTTATGTGTTACTGGGACTCATCTTTTCTGCAGTTATATTCAGTCAAAACACACAAATACAATTGCTTATACAACGTAGTACTGCTTGTATTTCAAGCTGGATGGCTCCAAAAATGGACATGCCGCAAAACATGTGAGTGCAACTCCATAACTGGTATCTCAACCTCTCAATATATGCCGATGCTGGTTTTTACTCCTACAGTGAGTCATGCTAATCCTCCACATCCTTTCCAAGGTTCCCTTCTCCTCTTCCTAAAAGGTGCACCGCATAAGTCATGAACCTTACGGCAATGCTGAGAACCACAGCTCTTGGCTTCAGAGGTGATTATTGCACACGCAAGGAAGTACAATGTGAAAAAGCAGGTATCAAATCACATGTAGCATCTCCCATCTGAGCGGGGCTACGGCAAAGTGAATGGCTGAGGTGCAGCTGCCTCAGGTTGGTGCTGCAGAGGCCATCGGTGCAGGAAGCAATAAATGCCTGCCACTGATGAAGCAGATGAGACAGGCAAAAGAAAGATTTGATTTGCCATAAATTGCAATCCAAGCAACTGAGACAAAATGAAAAAGGTCTGAAACCCAGCTGACACATCAGCTGTGAATTGTAGCACTGAGAATTAGACATCAAGAGTGTGAAACTCCTGTGGCATAAATGGGTAGTAGCTGCTTCTGGATCACTATATAGCCAACAGAGAGAAACAACACTTTTTTTTTTTTTCTTTTTTTCTTTAATGAGTGTAATCGATCTTACCCATTTTAGACATATCTTTTTAGATGTAGGGTGTTAGATGATTCACATCCTTAAATTGTCTGTTTCCTTCTGCTAATTATAAAATGAGTCTTGGGGGCTAACTCAAATAGAGTTGCACCCTAAACATTTGACCAGATGAACACCTCTGTAAATGCTGTAGTTGATGTCTGTGTCTGAACCCTAAAACAAGCCCTGAGAGATGTGGGGATGTACATGGCGAGGGGGTCAGAGGGGTCTGCAGCCTCCCTCCAGCAGTGCCCATCCTCCCTTATGTCATGCAGCAGCAGCCCCACGGTGCCCAGCCCTGCAGCTCACACGGCCACAGCACAGCCACAAAATCATTCCTTTCCTCTGCAGTGTTACTAACGCTGTCACTTACCGAAACTGAGACGATTAGAAAAAAAATAAAGAAAATCCCTACTCTTTTTTGCTTTGGGGCAGCAGAGGACTGCAGTAACAGACACACCAGGATCACCTTGATTTATAGAATGGCTTCCTAGTCAGTCTCATGTATTTAATCCTTTTGTGCCAGCAGGAAGTTGAAAAGTCTGGACTGCAAACTGTTTAATTACATACTTACACAGCTAATTAAAAAAAAGGAGTTGCCAGAAAAAAAAAAAAACCTTTTCAGGATTTGTAAAACCTTACCTACTCTAAACCTAAAATTCAGTTCCATGTGACTGAAGGCATTCCTTTAGCAAATGTGAGGAAATAACACTGAAAAGGGAAATAAAAACTACAGATCGTATGGTTTTTATTTTTCATTTGTGTCCTATTCGCCTTAGAGAAACAGAAGCAAATATTTTTGTAACAGACACATACACTGTTTTGCTCTGAATGACGCATTCATGTTCAAATTTTAATATTGCTAACAGCTATTCTTTCAGTAAAAACACATTTTTGTGAAGAAACTCTGCTTATCTTTTGTTATTTCTTATAGCGCTAAAACTTCTGCATATATACCTATGTCAAATACATACCTGTGATACAATATGAATGGGATATATTGCAAAGCCATTTGGTGACTGCATATAAAATGAACTTTGCAGTCTCACTTGCACTGTTTCCTAATCCATTTCTCTCAGACACTAGGACTGTAAACCTCTGAGATGCTCCTAATAAAAACATAACAAACACAACAAAATAAAACTCAACTGTTCTCAAAAGTGGCTTTCTTTTAAATGAGGATTCTTCACTTTTTTCTCTGTCCCCAGAATTACACTTGTCTCAAACCTAGAAAAAACGAGATCCAGCATGAACCATATTCTACTCTATCTGTGTGTGTTTACACATGCTCCCCTACTCAAATTGTTCTGTTTTCATACTTAATGTCTCTTTTTAATGTGGAAGGAAAGTTTATGTCATGAGAAAAAGACTTATAGCTTTCCGATAAGACTTACTACTTATTTTAGTATAGGAGATTTCTAAGTATTTAAGTTTTTAAGGCCTTGACTTATTCAAAGAAAATTCATTTTAGGTGTTTTGGGAGTTTGGGGACGAGATTTGCAAATGGAAATTAAGGGCTTGAAGATATACTAAGATGTTATCTCATGCAGATTCCCCTGGTATTCATAAAAAAACATCTCATTGCACCTAAAAATCCTTCATTTTGGATGTGTCTGCAAGGACCTCTGGAACCTGCATTGCTGCAGCTGCTGCACAGTACAGAGCAAGCCAGCACCCACCTCTTGCTTAAGTCCCATTGGCACCAATGAAATAATTATCTGTTCGCTAAACATTCCCTGCCTCAACAGTGAAGCCTGATCCAAAGCTGCTTTCCTTGTGAGCTTTCACAAATCCATTTCTCCAGAGCCTATCACACCCGATGCATGTTACGGGGAGCTTGTAGCGTGCTTCCTCTGCACCTGCAAATCCTGCAGACATTGAGACAGCAGCTCCTGCACCGTTGACAGGTGCAATGCCTGATTTCCCCTTGGGTCTCTGGTTTGTGAGCTTCTGTTTGAGGACACTGACAGAATAGGTGGGATTCATCTGATTAAAGACAGATATTGATAGTGTAGACATATTTCTGTGAACTACTCACCCTGAGCTTGCTGTCTATAGGTCTACCTTAGGATGAAGTGAAGTGGCTTCTGAAGGTGCCTTTTCCTCTCCGCTGCCTCTGAAGGCAGCCTCAGGCAACCAGCTCAGGTGAAGATGTCTATCCTGTAGAATTAGGAGAGATGGATCCCATCCCCAGTAACAATAGTTTATTCCTCCAAATGCTTATGTACGGGACACGCTGCGGGGCTGCTCACATTTGCAGGGTTACTCATATGCATCAGTGGTTCCTGCACGGGTGCAACCTGCAGAGGCAGTCAGTCAGATCTGCCCCTATTTCTAGAAATGGGCTCATTTATGCTGTCTTCAGGGGTGTGCTATTTCCATTTTTTTCTGGAAAATAACTGTTACTTTCCCATTACAGGATACAGACCATACATTGATTTGGGATAGAGTACACAAAAGACAGAAAAGCAGTGTGTAGTGATCATTTCAGGCCTTGTCACACTGGAAATGATCATTTGTCTTAGGTTATACGAGGACTTGCCATATTTTAGGGCCCTGTCCATTTTCCCTTTCATCCATCCTTTTGCCTCTGGGGTAGGACTTTTATGTTCCCTCAGCCTCTCCCAGGCTCCCTGTCTTTCCCACTGACTGCCTTTTCAGGTTCACTGGCTTTTAATTCCATGACTTTAAAGAGCCTCCGGCCTTCATCTCCAAAATATTTCTTTCCTGAATTTATCTCTTGCTATGCATCAGTCACTTGCCTTTTTTTTTTTTTTTTAATATTTCAATTATTTGCACTCACTCTGTGGATTAACAATATCTTGGTAGTCCTGAGCTGCTTCAGCTGGGACCTATTCATAATCAGATCAAAATACATTTCCTGTCCCAAAGAACCAACAGAGAAGTAGTAGAGGTGGCTCCTTTGCAGCTGAGTGCCCCCGCTGTTTGGCTATAAAGCCACCTTTTGTTGCGCTGTCTCCATCTTTGAAACATCTTTTTAGCAGAATGATGGAGCGTCCCATAACCTGGGTGCGAAACCTCTGAACTGGGCTGAACTCTGAATGGAGGCATTGCGGAGGGCTAGTCGTGGTCAGGCATCCAACCTGCAGAAAATTATTACCTAATCATTCAGATCATGCCTTGTGGGTTTTTTGTTTTGTTTTGGTTGGTTGGGTTTTGAGTTTGTTTGGGCTTTTTTTTGTGTGTGTGTTTTTTTTTTTTTTAAATTGGTTAGTGTCTCCATTCAACATATTAATTCTCTCTATCACTCTTCAGAGTTCAGTCACCTTCCTTGCTCTGAGTGACTGCATAGAAAGCCTAGCCACCCAGTTAGAGTAGCTGCTGAATTTTCAGATGCCACTATACTTCAGTGCCTGAATAGATGTCTTGGACCTTGGTGTCCTCTTTAGCAGTTCCAAGATGAGGAGGCAACTGCAAAGGAACCCAGTTTTTCTTAATCATAAAAAGTTTGAGCTTTGCCTCCTGATTTTGGAAAGCCTGAGGCTGGAAGGTTTGTTACAATAACCTTTTGTTAAACTTCTCTGTTCTCCACTAAGCCTTACCTCTTCATGCTTCTCCTCTTGCCCAAGGTTCCTTTGTCTCACTTTCACAGAGACTATTCTATAGCAATTCATTCTGTGCAAGCATGTATTTAAATCAACACTCTTCATCTGGGGTACATTTACTTGTAGATAAAAGGATGTAGAAGAACAGGACTTCGTAAAGGATCTCAGAAGCTTGTTTTGATGCTGGGAACAATCACTTTTTCTTATATTACTATAGCAGAAAAGCTTTTTTCTTCTCAGTCTTTTTTCCATCCCATGCTTTTGTTTGGATGGTGAGATTAACCCCACAAATACTTAAAAAATAGGAGTGCTTTTGAGGTGACACCTCATTTCTGTTTGATTAATGAGCCAGTGTAATCAATGAATCCTCAGATACCCAATGCTTTTCTTAATGGTACTTGAAAATTCTATACAACTTGTTTCTTCAGTGTTTTAGAGGGTAAGAGGAGACCCTCCTGTTCCCCCTTCTGTTCTTTCCTCCACTAAATAGCAATATAAAGCCATACACATAAAACATAAAATTTACAAGGTGATATCTTTCCAAACAATTATGTTTTCCCCAGAAAGAAGCACAAACAGTGTATTTTCTCTGCTGTGCAAGTTCACACTGCTAATCAGCCAGACTGTTGATAACAAGCATAGCAGACAGAGAGAAGAACTATAATTTCTCATTATGTGCATTTTGGTATGGTGTAGAGAAGTCACATTAAAATGACAGCTCTAGTTGGGTGAGGTGTTGGAATATGACCACACAGAAAAACAAGTGCAGATAATAATTACCTTACAAAATTACCTGGGGTGAGTTTTCCTTTCTTGTCTGTCCCAAGATGATCCAACTTTACCTAGAAGTTTGGCTTGTGCCTTCAAGCTCTAGTACTTTACACTTAAGCCTCAGATGCTTGTGGTTCAATTCCCTGTGGATTGCCTGAGAACACAGTTATCAGACTTCTGTGTAAGGGAGACAAAAGGTGGAAGAACAATAAAGAAATGGCTCCTTTATATAAACTAGTGGATCAGGCACAGAGATGGATACATCAAAGTAATTGCATGCCTAATTTCTATTTCTCTCAGAGGGAATGCAAGCATGTAAACATTTTCCTAGATTTGGCCCAGAGGCTAAGCAGAAGACTTGTAAAGTACATAGAGCATTTAAGCATCTAGGTATTTTGTAAGTAAATACTCTTTAGGTGCTGTTGCACAGAAGCAGCCTGACTTAGTTTTCACATGTAAGAAAAGTTAGCCTTTTAGACACAACTGTATATGAAGGTAAGTAAGTCACACAAGAAGGCATCCCAAGGAGACTAAATTATCTAGATCTTTCTAGTATGAAAGGGAAGTGGGAGTATGACCATGAAACCATCCTGGCACCACAGAGAAAAAGCTCCAGAAGTGACCTCAGAAGTTCATTGGTCCCTATTTCTGCCTGCAGACAGGATCTACTGTGTTTAAATCAAACCAGGCAACTTAAAAATGACACCTAATCAACAAACAATATAAGGAGGAGGTTACCGGACTCCTTCACCCTATTTTAGGACTTTTTTTTGATCTTAATGCTAGAATGGAGAGGCCACACCACCTCAACTCAGGTTGTGACCACAAACCATGCTACTTCAAATGACAAAATATTTCTACTTTGAGCTTTCTTCTGCTTCATTTATAGTTAATGACTGTTAGTGGCAGCTGTTCCCCATGTTGCCCAGCAGAAAAAGGGCTGTGTGCAAAAACCAGCACACCAGTTTATCTGTAAAATTGTTTCTTGACACTTTTTACTCTAAATTTTTGTGTATGAATAATCCCCCATTCTGTTGAAGAGATTTCATATGAAGTCTCTGACAGAGCCAGGACCTAAACCCTTATTTCCTGAGTTTTATTGCAAAGCCTGAAGTATTATTTCTCTAAGCACTCACCAGTGTGAGACTACATCAGCTCCTTCACTCTTGAGATGAACTGTACTACCAGAGGTCGTATTTGCTATCTTACGGTCAGCAACATCCCAGGCAGGAAGGGTGGGAGCTTACAGTGCTTACAGCATGGATGGCTACACCTGACTGTGCAGTCTGTTTATAGGGAGGAGATAAGCTCTTGAATGACATTTTTCTGACCTTTTGCAGAACTTAATGACGAGAAGACTCATTCCCTAGACTTTATGGACTATTTTGATTTGCCCTTCTTTGACTAGAACAGGAGATTAGACAACTGTCCTGAATGTAGGCAACTGGGGAACACAGGCATGGAGTGTCCTTTGAGATACCCTAGAACACCTGAGCTACCTGCATGCCTGTAAGACACAGGATGTACCAACGGCCCATAGCTTTTCAGAGCAGCAGCTAGAGGCCAGTCAGAATACTACAGAAACCTGTGTTCAGACAACTGATTTGCATCCCTATACTGCAGACACCCCTCATCTTGAACTTAGTCAAGAGGAATCCTAGCCCACCTCTCTACAAGATAGCACTGTGATATAAATAATTACAAAAATTAACTTTTGCAGTCCTGTTAGTGATGGAAGGGGTGGATACTTTTGCTTTGTTTCTGAAAGGTTGTTCAAAAAATCCCAGGCAACCAAAGGAGAAAAGGTCTTGCCCATCTCCTTCTAAGGCCTAGCTCTTGGCTTCATCTTCAGCTATATAAACTATTATGCCTTTGGTCAAAATCAATGAAATCTTGCCAGTTGACTTGGTGTGGATATGCCCAAAGCTTAACCAGTTCACTTACTCAAAATATAATAAGACGACAAGGACTACATCTATATCTTTCAACCTTAAGTTCCCCAAGTACTTAATTAACTCATGCAGTGACTAAGAAAAGTTGCACCATTAAAAATGTTCATAGTCAGTTAAAGCCCCAGCTGCTACTCATGACCCAAATTCAAAATGACTTTCAAATTTATTTTAGGCTGTAATATGATGTGTTAGATTCCCCCCCCCCTCCTTGATCTGTTGTGGAAATTAAAGTTGTTGTGGAAGAACAATGGAGATTTCGGTGACAGATGACCTACCCAGTGAAGTGTCTGGGGTGAATTCCCCCTCTAACTTGTACTGGTGTGAAGTCAAAAGTAACCCTTAAGACAATTAATGGAATTACACAAGTGAGTTACATTTATGTGGGAATATACCCTTGGGAGAATTACTTCCTAATTCACACCTGGACAGTGTTAATGAGGGCAAAAGAACTTTTTGATTTTAACAAGGGAGAAGCTGGCTTAATAATTCATCAATAAAATGTGCATGATATGCATGATAGTGGATTCTTTACAGAATCAAAACACAAACAAGAATCCCTCACTTTGTTCTCAGGGAGGTAAACCATGACATTTAATCTATATTATTTTAAACCTACCATGTAAACATCTTTTTAAAAGCCTTTAAATTTGGAATGTAATTGCTAGCAGGTCTTGGTTACATACAGTCTACATAATCTGTCATTGAATCAAATAATTACTAATACTGTTGGGAACAGTCCTCTAAAAGAGAACACTGCATAGCAGGTGAGAAACAAACAAATCAGGGTTGGGTAATCAATCTCTGTACTATAAAATGTTGATGTGGTCCTAATAAATAAGAATTCTCTTCCATTGCTTGATATGCTCCCTACCAAGCATATCACTTAGCCTGTGGTATGCTTCAGTTTAGTTTAAAGTGGCACTACCATTAGTGCTTTAGCAAAATAATAATAGTTCCCTTTCATTTTCATAAAAGTAATTAAACTCATCAGTTTTCTTGTTAATGCAACAAGCCAACCAATAAATGGGCAAAAAAAAAGTTTGATTTGCAGTATTTCATATTTTTTCAAATTAGCATCCTATGCACCAGGGATTATTCAGATATGAGGTTCTGAATTAATGATTTCTGTTTAAAAAAAAAAAAAAGAAAGAGGAAATAAGAATGACATTGGAAGAAAACCATTCCTGTTAACTCCCGTGTTGACAAAATGGTATTAATTATAAGATAGCTACTAATACTTCATTGCAAGCTCACAATTTCTTCAGATAAAGCTAACCTGATGACTCCAGAATGATACAGAAATTTAAATTGCACTTAAATAAACAAATACCTTACCATGGTAAGAATTGAATTGCATGTTAAGATGGACTTGGATTTTTCAAGGTACATTGAACCTAGAGGATGCACTGAATAGAAGGATACGTCCTGCTCAGGGAATGTAAATTAAAGAGCTTTGAAAGGAACTGCACCATGAAATCTCCTCAGAGATATAGCAATGAGTTGAGAGCAAATAACATTCCTGGAGAATTTATAATTTACATTGACAAAATTTCAATCCCTTCATGAATACAAATACTCAATATATTTTAAAACAGGTCCTAACATATTACTCAGAGACAGGAGTAGAAGTCTGCGTTTGATTTATGATCTCAGAGAAGGAAGAGACAGAAAGATGGGCAGTCCCCAAGGCTATTTTGCCCAGGTGATACATTCCCCAGTCTGACTCGTAATGTTCAATATGATGAGATTCCCTATGTCTTTGAAGGTCCGTTATGCCAGAACAAAACTCCAGTAGGGACTTTCTGCTGATCTTCCAGCTATATGCTAGCATGCAAAGGGGACATCTGCAAACTCAGCTGCCTCACGATATAAGCAAGAGAAGAAAAATAGAGAGATGTGTGCTAAACTCAATTGATTTCACCTCATTACACCATGCTGCCAGAAAGGGTCAGGGTTTGGATGTGTTATCCCTGCCCCTCAGCTGGCAGATTATGAACAGGGACAAGGAAGCTGTTAGAAGGAAACCTACCAAACAGGGTATTTCTGATCCCCAGGTGCTGAGAGCTAGGAAGGCTCATGTGGATGCTGCCAAATTTTCTGAGTAGCTTCTTTCAGACTTTTTGACCCAGGAAAGTGATCAGTGAGGATTTGCATTATAACAAGAACTTTATTTTTCCCTTTTCTCCATGACACTTTCATAACCTCCTTTAACAAAATATTGTGCCTTATAGTCATTGCTTGATAGTCCTGTGGGTAAGATGCTTGAAGTGACACAGGAGACACATAGTCCTTGTTCTGTCACAAACCTGGTCTCGGACCAGATCGTCAGAGGTGTTCAGATCCCTAAAGGTAAGTATATATTCCAGCAAGATTTTCAAGTCTACTAGTTTAAACTACTTTTGCCTCCTTGATTTCATTCAGGCTTATGTACTTTAGGTACCTATATATATGCACAACAGAGACATGTGAAAATCTCACAAGGTGCCTATCTTTATCAGCCTGCTTTGCCCTTAATTTCTCAGTGTAACAGCTGTCTTTAGCTGATCTTAGTTTTTATAAAATTAGCAGGGTAGAAACTTTCTCTTTTTATACACATATGCAGGCAGCACAGCATGAGCAGGCAACAGGGCTTCTGTTATACCACGGAACAGTTTCTGCGCTTAATTGGATGACCATAAGATTTGGGAGCAAGAAGATTGTCTCCAATCAACACAATTTCTAAACAAGTGTTTTCAACTACACTTTCAGCCTTCATGAATTGGAAATGAACAGATCCCTCTCATTTGGAGACCTATGACTTCAGTGAATACTGGAACCAGAACACACCAGACCCTCAACTTTTGAAAACATTTATGGAGTAGGGTTGTGTTTTTACTCTGTGGCCACATCTGATGGCAAACTTGCATTTTTATCAATTTATGCTCTTTGGTATTATGGCCAGGAAGACAAATAACTGTCTCAGTATCTAAAAACTTCACTGGGAATGAACAGATTTCAAAGCCAGAAGTTTACATCATGATCATCTAATTTGCTTTCCTATATAAGGGAGGTCGTGGTATTTCAACCAGTAAAAGATGTTGAATTTGAAGTTCAACATTTGTAGCTAACTCTTAAAGAAATCTGTTACCCTATTTTGGAGAGATATGGGGCACAGTGAGATTAAACTTTAGATTCTC
This sequence comes from Gymnogyps californianus, assembly GCF_018139145.2. Lineage (NCBI taxonomy): Eukaryota > Metazoa > Chordata > Aves > Accipitriformes > Cathartidae > Gymnogyps > Gymnogyps californianus. The sequence continues at coordinate 210,403,462 of NC_059471.1, read as the reverse complement.
CAAAATTCCTTTAATTGCTCAATATGTTAGAATAGCGGGAGTCATGCAAAGTAACACACAGAGCCAGGAATAAAATCTGGATTTTGGAGTCCTAGTACAGTGTTCTCTAAGGCCGGAGTCTTGACTTCTATTAAAACCAACATCTGGGTTTTCCTGCAAGCCTCTGACACTTACCAGCCCAGCAGAAGGGTGATAACTACTGCCTATACACTAAACTGAAGTGATAGAAAGTGCTGTCAAAACAGCACATTTGTCAAAGAAACATTTGAATGTTTTACAATATTTTAAGAGAGCAAACAAATCTGTTTTCCAACAGCTGAAGTGATTACTCGCCCCACCACAAGTTTTAATGTCTATTTAAGTGATAATCTCTGCTGCCTTGAAATACACAAAATAATGAACAGCTGCTCTGGCTGATCAAATGCAGAAGCAAAGTTGAGGTACTAATCTCTCATAAAAACAGTTTATTGCATCTGGAATACAAAAGCAATAGGAGGTTATTGTTGATGCAGAACAAACCGTAATAGAGATAAGAACAAAATAAAGGTAGCTTCATCCTCTTCCTTTCTGAAATCTGACTGTGCTACCTCTGTAACAGACATTTGGATGATGTGCACATCACCGTGGTTCTTGGGAGGGATGATCTGTATCCACTTCCCGGTGCTGGGTCTGGATACAGTGCCTTTCCCTGTCTGCATCATTTAGACTAGTATTTAGCTACCTATCGGTTATGTTTTTGAACTACAAGCGAACTATGTCTGCTTTCCTTTTTACACCCATTAATTATTGTTATTCTAGCCAAAGCTTGCAAACTTGGAAGGAGAGGAGTGTGCAAGGGACATACAAGGAAATTACTTGAAGAGGAAAGGGAAGTTTAGAAGCAGCAAAGGCCTATGAGCTTATCTCAACTGGACTCCAGACTTAAGCAGGTGTAATAAACCTGGCCTTATTCTGACCTTATCCACACCATTTTTGAGCTGGGAGTAACCCCATTTGAGATGGTGGAATGAGACCTGGGGAGATATCTTTGTCATTAAGGAACAGTAATATTTCTTAAGACTTAAGATGTGACATTTTCTGAGGAGGGAAGAGTAAAAAGGGAGCCTTCTCCCCTCCTGAATATTGCCTCTTCAAATCTTGGATGTCTAGTCTGGCACTTTTTTTGGCTTCCTGGGTGAAAGAAGGAGAAGTTCATAAATCTGCCTGGACTTGGGGAATGCAATTCTCCCACATTCCTATGAGAAGAAAATAGTACTGTATATCCACATAAGACCCAGAGTCTGAGCCATCCTCAGCTGGGGCTTGATCTTGCTGCTCTTATTTTAAATGGACTGAAATCCCCCACGGAACAGAGTGCTGCCCAGAGAGGAGAGGTTACAACAAACACAGGTTCTGAAACAAACACGCTGGCTCATAAAGCTTTCAGATATTTCCTTGCTCAAATACAGAAACAGAGATGGATTCTGATTCTTGCTGACCTACGAGAGTCTCACATTATGGGCAGTTTTCAGCACAGATATAAGAGTTGCTTCCTGCCCTCACAATTTGATGGTAAGGGGTGGAGGTAACAGATGGGCACAATGTAGATCTTCACCATATTTTAGCTGGTTTAAGAGTCTGTTGGTGTTTCTTAGTTCATGCTGGCTGAGACCAATCCATTCAGGCAGAGGGCTGTGACTACCCCATGGTGACTTTTCCCCTTTGCTGCACTGAGCAGAAACTGGGTACAGAGAGGAATCTGTCTTCTGGGTACCCAGCCAGGGCAGTGGAAGTGAATTGCCAAAGGATGCCTGCTTTTATTTGAGAACTTGAATTATAATCCTTTCTGTGCTGTATTGTTTTTAAGAAGATAGTTCACATATAAATCTTTAAAAAGTCATGGTTTTCCAATAAATCATCTATGTACATGATGGGTTACGTAGAGAAACAAATACTTTAAGACTAAAGTGAAAGTTTCATTTAGGAAAGCTCTGTATGAATATTTTATACCCTTATGCCTAATGAGTTCATTGAAAACAATTGAAACCACGTAAGAAAAAGAACAAAATAGCACCATGGCTTCTTAGAATAGTCATTGAATATAAAAGATCAAGCAAATACTCTCACACTAGAAATTTTATCCAGGGATTCAAACACATCAGGATATAATACTTACTTAAAGATGAATGGAAGGGTCAGGTGAAACATACTGGTGGCTCAAACAGAAGCAGGGCCATTGCCAGAGGATGTTCTCAGGGCAGGTGTGTGGCACATCACTTCCTAGAATGAATCAATCAAAAGTCAAGACCATGGAAAAACAAGCCTACATAGCATGGTGCTAACTGGCTTAAAGAGTTGGGCCAGAACCACAGGTGGTGCAAATTTGCAAAGCTCAGTGGAGATTTGCTGAGTTACAGAAGCAGGGGATCTGGCTATTGGTACTTTAATTTTTTAATATATGGATGCAACTGACAGAAGTGTTAAATGCAGAGTGCCTGATTTTCTTCTCACTTATGTCAGTGTTAATCAGGAATAACTTCACTGAATTTACTTAACATGCTTCTTTTTGCTCTCTGGCTTCCTTGTAGTTCGTCCTAATTAGAGTTGTGCAAATAGTTGGCTGTGTAGGTCATTGTCTAAAAAAATAAGATAAAAAGGAAAAAAAAAAAACAAACAACCCAAAATCTTAGAATGACTAAGGGAACATAGATGTCATTTGTTGTGCCAAAGGGGTTTTCTCTTGGGTTGCAATAAAGAACATGCTTATCTAAGAAATAAAGTCTCAAATTTCTTTGAGGCTTGAGTGGTGTAAGTTGAGATCCAGAGAGGTCCTGTCCATACTCCAAGTCAGGTAAGAAGCAGTCTGGATGCCAGCTTTCCACACACTGCAGGATATTCCAGTATCTGAGGTGTATGCAAAAACTGGGAAAACGGGCTCCAGTTTTGTTATTAATACCTGTTTTTCTAAATGTGGCCTCTCAGATAATAATGTGCTATTGTGGAAATGTCAAAACAAAATATTTCAATATTCTGAAGAGGGTTTTTTTCCCAGACATGAATGTTGTAAAAGTGATGGTTTGGATCCCAGAAAACCTCTTTTGTGTAAGACAAATAAGTAATTTGCTAGGGTTGTCTTTTTTTTGTCTTTTTTTTTCTTTTTTTTTTGTTTCTGTGGGTAATACTAATTTGCATCGGTGTAAACCAGAAAAAAGTCAGACCAATGGGATTATGCTGACAAGTGCCTGGTGCAAGCAAGAGGCGAATGGGAGCTGGCGTGTCTGATGGAACCAGACTGTTCCTCTCAGCCCAAGTGAGTAAAGGTCCATTATTCCAGGGCTGCAGCATCAGCAAAGCAATTAAATTAAGGAATTCTACAGACTTCCCAAGTAGTTAAAATGAATGAAAACAGATTGAATTTGGAGCATTACACGCCAGGGGAGCAGGATAAGGAGGGTGGGGTTAGAAAATGAAAATCCCAGAGTGCATAACAAAGAGAAGTAAAATGCTCAGGCATAGGAAATGATTATTATGACAGTGAAAAAGAAACATATTACTGCTTGCAGGATTTTGGTTCTATTTTATGAATCCTGTTTTGTATTTATGAGCTTTCTGACATCTCTGTTAAGACAACCGTGCTCAATTCTCCATGTGCCATGAAGTGTTTTATTAGGCCATTCGTGCTTATATGGATTGAATCTGATACTAGTTGTAAGAGTGGGGATACGGAAATATCTAGCTGTTCAATAAATAAATACTGTAAACGCTGTCTGTGAGGACTGACCAGTATCAGCTTTTCTCTTAGAGCTGTGAAGCCGCAAGCATATGCCTTGAAGTTGCATGGCTCCTTCTGGGACTTCTCTGAATCCAAATAATCTCCTTAAGCAATGGATTCACTTGATGGTTCATAGTATTGCTGCCAAGAAGAGATTTGTCATATCTTTATACTAAGAGGAGAAATTCTGCAGTACTAGCTAACTCCTCTCCACAGGGGAAATCAGCATATTCTTCTGGTTATACTGCAGTCCTATGATCAATATATTTTTTCAAATTTAATCCTACGTGTGAAAACAAGCATTCTCATTTTGACAAACAGCTGCAAGCAAATAGTGACCTATATATGGGATCTGTCTTCTTTCCAACTTTATTCTTAACAGAATACATCTGGAATTAATTGTAAATAGCTGGATTTGAAGGTGTCTTGATTTTTGTGGAGGAAAGTTGGCATTTAAATTTTATTCTGCCTGGCTAGTCAATAACAATGTTCTTAACTTCTGAAACTTGGACAGATTTATAGCTTCAAATGCCATTTGAATGGCATGAAGTAGCCATTTTTAAATACACATCATATATTTCACAGAGCTCCTCAGCAAAATTTTTAGACATGCCAACACAATTTAGAAGTCTAGAGTGTATATAACTGTGATTGAAGCACTTAGGAAAACAAACCCCAGTGACTTTCAGTAAGATTTAAACCATCCAGAAGTTAATTTTCCAAATGGCACATTTGCCTAGATGTAAGACTATCAGATGCTCTGATACGTATGACCAAGATATTAACCTTAAGATCCATGTACTTAAACCAGTGGATGACTGAAGTCATTGATAACTCAACTTCCTACTGGAAGAGTCTGTCAAGCCCATATATTTGTGGTACTCAGCATACAAAAAACCAGTGAAACACTGACAGTGCTGGGAAGACCACTGAATCTCATGGCTAAACACCACCTGGAGCAACAAGTAAAGCACCTACTTTTAACCTAGCCCAGTGTGGCAGCAGTCCTCACAGACCCCTAATATATGGATAAACAGTAAGAAAGGAGTGTTTCTGGTTTCCTAATAACTTGATTGTACTCAGACGAGGTGTGGAATGGCTGTTTAGGCTCAAATGCCTCCGCTCTCTGATAGAGATGAACTTCCAGCTGTCATGTATGAGGAATATATACTACCACCAGGCTTCTACTTTTGGAGGCAGAGGAGAGAGAAGTATCAGGAAAGGGATCCCTGAACAGCTCCTTCTGAACGTTCCTCACTGCACATGGGACCATTAAAGGATGACTGAGATGGAAATAAAAAGTTGGGAGGAGTCTTCGACTGTGGTGGGTTGACCCTGGCTGGATGCCAGGTGCCCACCAAAGCCGCTCTATCACTCCCCTCCTCAGCTGGACAGGGGAGAGGAAATATAACAAAAGGCTCGTGGGTTGAGATAAGGACAGGGAGATCACCCAGCAATTACTGTCATGGGCAAAACAGACTCGATTTGGGAAAAAAAAATTGATTTAATTTGTTACCAGTCAAATCAGAGTAGAATAATGAGAAATAAAACCAAATTTTAAAAACACCTTCCCACCAGTCCTTCCTTCTTCCCAGGCTTAACTTTACTCCCAATTTTCTCTTCTTCCTCCCCCTGAGCAGCGCAGGGGGACGGGGAATGGGGGTTTGGGTCAGTTCATCACACGTTGTTTCTGCCGCTCCTTCCTCCTCAGGGGGAGGACTCCTCACACTCTTCCCCTGCTCCAGCGTGGGGTCCCTCCCATGGGAGACAGTCCTCCATGAACTTCTCCAACGTGAGTCCTTCCCATGGGCTGCAGTTCTTCACAAACTGCTCCAGCGTGGGTCTCTTCCACGGGGTGCAGTCCTTCAGGAACAGACTGCTCCAGCGTGGGTCCCCCACGGGGTCACAAGCCCTGCCAGCAAACCTGCTCCAGCCTGGGCTCCTCTCTCCACGGGGCCACAGGTCCTGCCAGGAGCCTGCTCCAGCGCGGGCTTCCCACGGGGTCACAGCCTCCTTCGGGCATCCCCCTGCTCCGGCGTGGGGTCCTCCATGGGCTGCAGGTGGATATCTGCTCCACCGTGGACCTCCATGGGCTGCAGGGGACAGCCTGCCTCACCATGGTCTTCCCCACGGGCTGCAGGGGAATCTCTGCTCCGGCGCCTGGAGCACCTCCTGCCCCTCCTTCTTCACTGACCTTGGTGTCTGCGGAGTTGTTTCTCTCACATCTTCTCACTCCTCTCTGGCTGCAATTGCTGCTGTGCAGTAACTTTTTCCCCTTCTTAAATCTGTTACCCCAGAGGCGCTACCACCGTCGCTGATGGGCTCGGCCTTGGCCAGCAGCGGGTCCGTCTTGGAGCCGGCTGGCATTGGCTCTGTCGGACATGGGGGAAGCTTCTAGCAGCTTCTCACAGAAGCCACCCCCGTAGCCCCTCCGCTACCGAAACCTTGCCACACAAACCCAACACATTGACCCAGCCAGTTAAAGCAGTTCTTGACTGAAGTGCTCTCCCTACTCACCTCAGAAGTGTTGCTTAAAACTTACTTCGGGGATGGGGATCAATATCTATTCACAAAGAAATGGGGTTTGTGTTGAGGTGTCTCTTGTATCTCCATATAGTGTTTCTAGACTACTGGGTAAAAGACCACCTCCACAGGGGTTTGATTCAGAAGTGCTGCAGTCAGCGAAATTCTGCTTCAGAAGAAGTAACTTTTTTCCTTCTTTCACTTTATTTCTTTTCTTTCTTCTTATTTAGGACTAAGTCTGATGCAGGGTGGGACTAAGCCTACAGGGTGTCTGCCTGACATTTTTGTCAGTTCCACAGCTGTAGTAAGAGCTGCAAAATGATCAAGAATGTCAAATTTCATGCAGTCTCTGCAAAGGCTACTGAAGCTTACAGCTCTGGAGAAGGCTTTCAGGGACCTGGGGTGTTGACCTTGGAAACCCTGAAAATACCTGAATGGAGCTATGTTTTTAGATTGAACTGCAGAAAGCCTCAGTTGCTGCAAACCTACTGAGACCTGAAGTGCCTTTTTTGCTGACGGCTTCAGACTCTCAGATCCTGGGAGCCTGTCTCATGGCTTCGAGCCATAACTCAGCAGTACAGTCCACCTGGACGTCTTTTAACAAAGCTGGCTGCTCAGAAGTCACAAACCCTAGGAAGGCTGGCATATTCAGCCCTATAAGTTTCATCCTTAGAGCAGGAAGTTTTGGGCAAAACATCTGCAGCTCAATGAATACTGAAAACCTATTCAAATGCCAGTCCCAAAGTTTTATGGTAAAACTAGCCTGCAGGTTATAACTTGCAGTCACATTTAGAAATGCTACCTATATTTCTTTCAATATGTTTGCACAGCACTTAGCTTAATGGAAGTGAAAAGAGCAGAGTCTAAATGTGTACAATGTGGAATGAAACTATTATAAACACTAAGTTAACATATCCCCCTTCAGTTACCTTTGTGATATATAATTAGTGCTAGTTAGTTCTAAATCTTCCAACTCCCATTTTCTTAACTGTGGGATTTTTTGGAATTGTCCTTTCCTGTAGATGTTTGAATTGGATGAGTGCTTGAATTACACAGCATGTAAGTCTCTGAATTGTTATGACTTAATAGGAAGGTATGGACAGAACTGTGCACTGTTATGCTTTTCCTCAAAGTTCATTTGTACAGTTTTTAGCTTCCTGAGATCTTTGCTGAGTTTAGGTTTTAGGATCACAGCTAATCCTGGAAATCATTTCCAGGCACAGTAAGGATAAGAAAATCATCAGGAGTAGTCAGCATGGCTTCACCAAGTGGAAGCCATGCTTGACCAACTTGATAACTTCTATGACGAAGTGACTGGCCTGGGAGATGAGGGAAGAGTAGTGGGTATTGTCTACCTGGACTTCAGTAAGGCCTTTGACAATGTCTTCCATAAGATCCCCATAGAGAAGCTGTTGATGTATGGGCTGGATGAGCAGACAGTGAGGTGGATTGAAAACTGGCCGAATGGCCAGGCCCAGAGGGTGGTGATCAGTGGCACAAAGTCTAGTTGGAGACCAGTGACTAGCGGTGTACCGCAGGGATCAATACTGGGTCCAGCCCTGTTTAACATCTGGATGGTGGGGCAGAGTGCACCCTCAGCAAGTTTGCTGATGACACCAAACTGGGAGGAGTGGCTGATAAGCCAGAGGGTCGTGCTGCCATCCAGAGGGAACTTGACAGGCTGGAAAAATGGGCCAGCAGGAACCTCATGCGGTTCAACAAGGGGAAGTGCAAAGTCCTGCACCTGGGGAGGAGCAACCCCATGTACCAGTGCATGCTGGGGGCCTTTGCAGAAAAGGACCTGGGGGTCCTGGTGGACACCAGGTTGAAAACGAACCAGCAAAGTGCCTTTGCTGCAAAGAAGGAAAATGGTATCCTGGGCTGCATTGCACCAAGTATTGCCAGGAGGTCAAAGGAGGTGATCCTTGCTCTCTACTCAGCACCGGTGAGGCCATGCCTGGAGTACTGTGTCCAGTTCCGGGCTTCCCCAGCATGAGATAGATATGGACATACTGGAGAGAGTCCAATGAGGACTACAAAGCTGATTAAGGGAGTAGAGCATCTCTCATATGAGGAAAGGCTTAGAGAGCTGGGAATGTTTAGCCTGGAGAAGAGAAGGCTGAGGGGCAATCTTATTAGCGTATACAAATACCTGAAGGGAGGGTGCAAAGAGGGTAGAGCCAGGCTCTTTTCCATGGTGCCCAGCATGTATTCAGTTTACGTGGCAAGGTTTTGGTAGCAGGGGGGCTGCAGGAGTGGCTTTTGTGAGAAGATGCCAGAAGCTTCCCCCATGTCCAACACAGCCAGTTCCATCCGGCTCCAAGACGGACCCGCCTCTGGCCAAGGCTGAGCCCATCAGCAACAGTGGTAGCACCTCTGTGATAAGATTTAAGAAGGGGAAAAAGTTACTGCACAGCAGCAATTTGCAGCCAGAGAGAGGAGTGAGAAGATGTGAGAGAAACAACTCTGCAGACACCAAGGTCAGTGAGGAAGGAGGGGCAGGAGGTGCTCCAGGCGCCGGAGCAGAGATTCCCCTGCAGCCCGTGGGGAAGACCATGGTGAGGCAGGCTGTCCCCCTGCAGCCCATGGAGGTCCATGGTGGAGCAGATATCCACCTGCAGCCTGTGGAGGACCTCATGCTGGAGCAGGGGGATGTGCCAAGCTGTAGTCCATGGAGAGCTTGTGCTGGAGCAGGCTCCTGGCAGGAACTGGGAAGAGAGAAGCCTACACAGGAGCAGGTTTGCTGGCAGGACCCGTGACCTCGCAGGGCTCCATGCTGGAACAGTCTGTTCCTGAAGGACTGCACCCTGTGGAAGGGACCCATGCTGGAGCAGTTCACAGAGAACTGCAGCCCATGGGAAGGACCCACGTTGGGTAAGTTTGTGAAGGACTGTCTCCTGTGGGAGGGACCCCACAGTGAAGCAGGAGAAGACAATGAGGAGGAAGGAACAGCAGAAACAACGTGTGATGAACTGACCGCAACCCCCATTCCCCATCCCCCTGCGCCACTCGGTGGGAGGAGGTAGAAGAGTCAGGAGTGAAGTTGAGCCTGGGAAGAAGGGAGGGGTGGGGAGAAGGTGTTTTTAGATTTGGTTTTATTTGTCGCTATCCTACTCTGATTAATTGACAATAAATTTAATTTCCCGAAGCTGAGTCTGATGGTAAATGGTAAGTGATCTCCCCATCGTTATCTCAACATAAGAGCTTTTTTATTGTATTTTCTCCCCCCATCCTATTGATGGAAGGGGAGTGATAGAGCAGCTTGGTGGGCACCTGGTGGACAGCCAAGGGTTAACCCAAGGCTAAGATGAGAGACAATGGGCACAGGCTGAAACACAGGAAGTTCCCTCTGAACATCAGGAAACACTTTTTTACTGTGAGGGTGAGTGAGCACCGGAATAGGCTGCCCAGGGAGGTTGTGGAGTCTCCGTCCTTGGAGATACTCAAAAACTGTCTAGACACGGTCCTGGGCAACTGGCTCTGGGTGGCCCTGATTGAGCAGGGGGTTGGACCAGTTGATCTCCAGAGCTCCCTTCAAACCTCAACCATTCTGTGATGCTGTGATCACATAACGGTAATTATCTACATCAGTCGAACTGCCTGATGACTGTTCTATGAAGCTTCAGGATAACAAAATAAATAATAGTGTTTTTATCATCAGTGTCCTGGATTTTATTAGAGAACAAGATACTGCAAAAGAAGTGAGATGCTTCATAGTCTGATTCACTAGTAACTCAGTTTAACTTACCTTGGCTGGATTCTGTTCTCATAGTCTTGTCATACACTGGGACAACATCTGCAGAGTTAGTTTTGACTGACTGACTTACACTGATCTAAAGGAGAAGAGAATTCATTCAACTGCAAGGAGAAATATAACCACAGAAAATGCTAGTTTTCTTTTCAATCAATTCATTTCAGTCATAATTTCAATCTTTAAACAGAACGTTATGTCAAACTTCATAAACTGGAGAGACCTAAATCAAATAGCTTTTCTCAGAAATTCAAGTTCTAAATAGTTTAATATCATAAAGGACATCAGGTGAGTATCTTTTATTATCTAGTATTTCCCTATTTTGAAACTCTGGCAATTCCCAAATTAGTTTATACAAAAGCAGAGTTTCATTCAGCTGTTGGAAATGATCGGATGTTAGTATAGGCTGGTGACATTAAGGCTGCATACAGTAATACTTGGGCAGCATTTTCTCTACCAAATATACTCTCAGAGTGCTACTAAATGAAACCTTCAGTAGTACTCCAAGCGAATATCTAAACAAATTCCATTTAGATATCTATTATATATCCCACACTTTCACAAAGTAGGTGCAAACTTATGTGACTGAGGGCCATCATTCAGTCTCCAAACTTAGTTAATACTGTACTTCCCCATGATTTTCATACCCAGCTCTTCTGAGTTTGCTGTTAATTCCTCCTACAAGTTATCAGAAGAAAAGGCCTGTTCTTAATAAGAAAATACTGATCTGAAAATGCTTCATAATATTTTGTGGGGCAGGATAATTTCACCTGGGAGTGTTCCAAGGAAACTTGTTCTTGGACAAATTTCTCTCTCCTAAGTGAAAAATCACAGTGCAAATCTGTCTCATCATCTAAAATCTAAAGACCATTTACATAAGGATAATCGGAGGACAGAGTGGTCAGGGTTGTAAATGTCTGAAAATAAAGATAAGACCAGATCTGCTGGTATGAGCTTTCTGTGTGATGAATCTCAGATGATGGAAAGCAGCTGTAAACTGGTATAAGCAGCATTTGTGATTCTCTGCATCAGTGGAGCAATGCCAAAGAGCTCTGGTGTATCAACAAATCCAGGGCAAGTGGCAGCTGCATCTTTCTAGACAGATAAAGCTTCTTCTACTGAAAGTAGTTTGAAGAACACATTTGCATATGTACAGTAGTTTATTTGTTTGTATGTGTGCATGCATGTATGTTTACACGTACACATGCACAACTCTGCAAGTATGTGGTGGGCCTGGTAACACCATCTGGTATTAAATTTACCCATCATCTCTGCTGACAAGAGCAGTTGCTTACAGTCTTGCTAAATGCTAGTCAGAAAGCCGAAGTCTTCCATACTATCAAGAAGCCTTTTTGGACTCAGGCGGAATAAAGGAGAAAAATTTAAAAAAACCCAAAATCCAGATGCGCACATTAGGTCAAAAGATGTGGGACTGGGCATGTGGAGGACAGATTGGAGCTGATTGACTGTAAGTGGATGCTGGGACTGGTAGGGTGTGTAAAATGGACAAAGAACCATGAAGGGATGGAGGTTTGGGTAGTGAGCCAGTATGGAAAATGTTGCAAGCCCATTTGTTGGTGCAAGACATGGGGGTAGCATGAGAATCTGCAATATGGAACATATTTGGGCAGGATGGTTAAGGGTTACAGATCAAAGGGAATAAGAGTTAACATCAAAGTACAAATAAGAAGGATCTTAGGGCACTAGGAGAAGAGACAACAATGGCAGTTGTCCAGGAAAAAAGGCTGGCCCAAAAGACCAGGAAGGGGAAAGAAGTGCAGGGGTAGGTCAGTACTGGATGCGTCCATAGTCCGAGAACAGGCTTGAGTTGGGGCTCAGAGATGTGAGAAGGTAAAAAAAGAGGAAAGTCTCAAAGAAGAGTGAAGAAGAAACTGTCTGGCCAAAGAGATGGGAACTGTTTGGGGCATAATTGTTTGCTGCATGGGAAATGATGGATGGGACACCCAAGCACTGATGGGCCTTGCTGGGACTGAAGCACGCTCAGGGGAGAGGGAGTGCTATTGCTAATTTCAGTTGCTAGGCTCAGAATAATCTCTCTTAAGCACCCATGAACTGAGATTTTTTTCCCAAGGCTTGTAATTTGCTCATCTCCTTGTAGATTTTTTTATACACACTGAGTGGAACGGCCCACATTTCAAATCCCTCCACCAAGCATCCTAGAGCTACCTAATCTTTCTAAGAAAAAATGGTCCTCATATTTTTTTTCTAATATTGAAGAACAGCGTTCTCAGGAAAGTCTTAGCTGTTTTGATTCAAACAAATTAGTTCTGAGTCTGCCTGGATAGCACCAGCATGGAAAAATTCTCAATCAAAATGATGAGGAAAGTTAGGAGCAACCAATAAAAGATCCTAAAACAGGCAATATTGAGCAACACTAATTACAGGAAATGCTGGAATATTTATAGACACATACACACATATTTGTAGAACAACCGCTAGGCTTTCAACTTTCCTGGATTAATCTCAGCGGAGGGACCCTTTCAAGTGATAACCTAAATATTTTGGTTCAGTATGTTTATAAGCAACCCACGGATTTCCTTGAAAAAATGAATGGAGTCTGGCACATAGTTGGGGTTACGGCTGACTGTATGTCTTATTCACTAGAGAGTATATTTTGCTATAAATGTGTTCTTTATTTGTTTGGAAGAAACTGCATTTTGACTTTATGATTTTCTGAAAGATAAGGCTGAAGCAATCATTTACAGTCATGTTTTATTGTCTGCTAGCACTTCAACTAGTGCATAATCCAACGATTGCTGAATGAATCTTCGGTTCAGAAACAATTTATTTTCTCCTGTTACCAACGATGTGACACTTTGGGGAGTTCTTCTGTAGCAGAACTCAGAGAAGACCCACTAGAAGAAAATTGGGGTTGCTTTATGTTTTTGAGCATTAGAATCCTTCATACTGACCTACAAATTATCCAGGATAATGTGTATTGATGAACAAAGTCAAAACACATTGACATTGTAATTTCACATTCAGCCATAAAAGTTGCACCTACAGTTTGGTGTATGGTATGAAAACACAAATCACTAGCTATGGAAAGCCAGCAATATTGTGGTGATATTGGGTGGTTAATAGAAAAGACTTTTACAAGCAGAGATCTTATTCACAGAAATTACCTGTATTTTTCCAATTATAATGGAGCTGGAAAACTGTTGTTTTAAACATTAAAGCTTATTATACATACCTGACACTGTGGGTTACAGAGAAAAGAGCCTGCTTTCCTTCTACACTCCCTTTGCCTTTTGGTATAAATGAAATTCTATTACTCACAAACACTTAATTCTTGATTATCATGGCTAGCCTGGCAACTCCTACTGAAACACAGGCAGAAGGAAAGGTGCCATGTTGATTCATGTGGCTGCAGGGAAGGGCTATATTCCCTGCTCCTGTATTATGTTATAGGGCATCCTGTTTGTTACACATCAGAGTCCGTGCCCCAGGAACGAGCACTGCTGTAGAGGCATATCTTCAGGCAAATACTCAAGAGTATGACATTTACTGAGGTGTTACCAGGAAATGACCACTTGGGACATGAAACCTAGGGATAGGAAAAAATGTGTAATAGTAAAATGCCAGCTTCTTGAATGGTCTTAACCACTCCACTGAACTTTGTGAAAATACTCCTTTACACCAGCTGAAATCCTGGAGCATGATCTTTTAGAATAGACATCAGTTTCTCTAAATTGCTTGTCAAGAGGAAACACAACACTATATTCACTGTTACTCAGCTAGCAACTATGTATTTATCATGATACTCTACTTCAGCTATGTCCTGTTGCTGTTAGGCATCACCTTGATGTTTCTTTTTACCTAAGAGAAATAAGATTGGTGTCATCTTTGAGATTCAGTTACAACTGCAGTTTATAGGTGGAAAAAATATACCTTGCAAAAAAGCGTCTTAAAAAATTGTAAAACCAAAAAACCCCACAACTCTCACAAATTGGGAACCTCAGGAGAAATTCATTAGAAATGGTTACAAATAGTAGCAGTAAAAATATTCTTGAAAATATTACAGTTCCCTCACTAGTCTTTAAGTCAAACAAATCTAGGAAAGAAACAGGCACTGATGCTTCTTTTAGTGCTTGCATGAGCCATAAAGTAAAATGTTTGGAAAATGCCAATATTTAATGACAAATGCTGTAATTTAGAGCGCAAATGATGTTTTATTTATCAGCAGTGAAATAATATAGCTCAACCCTTCCAACTTCTATATCAATCTGCTATTTTGTTCCCTGACGATGGCTTTGGAGTAAATAGAAAAATAAAATATTTCCTTAAAAACACTCAAATGATTTGTTTCAGGGCTCATAAACACCTTTTATGAACAGCAGTTTGATAATATCTAATGTTAAGTAATACCAGTGGTGGTGTAACTATTCTAGACTATGGATACCAAAGAAATAATGTTTATAGGGTTTTATTAAACTGGTCTAATTGAAAAATTACATCTGCTTTGGGGCACAGAAACCTTGTGAAGCTTGTCTATTTTTTTCCAAATTGATGTGATGTTGTTGTTACACATATTGCTTAGGAAAGCATACAAATGCTGAGAGCAAGAAAAAGTCCTTGGGCCTTTTGAGGCTTAATTCTTATCTTGCTTATGTATGCACTCGAAGGAGTGGCCACAGCAGGCTTGCCTTCCATTCCCAGGTGCTCTGGATATTCTGGCCTCCTTGACTTTGCACAGTGAAGCTGCACACTGGGTGAAGTAGCCTTCAGTGGGATACGTTCCAGGCAAAGCGAGCGGGATTTCTCCTTTCACTTTTGTGTTCTCAGAGATCTGAGTGAGCAGGGCTGGTAGATCAAGTGCCTTCATGCTTGGAAGAGTGCTTAGACGTATTTGGGAAGTGGTGTTTGAATATCTGCAATGCCATTTTATGATCCTTCTTAAAACTAGTCTCTGTCATGATGCACACAAAGGTTGACTGTAGTTACTTTGTTTATGTGCTGTGATAACATCCCATCATATTAATGAACAGGGTCTCTCGCTACTCTGCATTCTCCTGTCCATCTGTTGATTCCTGCCTTACATTTTATATTGTATGCTTGTAAGTGTCTTTACAGCACTTACCACATTGAGCTCATGGTCTGTGACTGCATTTCCTATCTCAATAACTTAAGAAAGAGACCTAGCATTACTATCAAAGCTACTGTGGTGGTTTTGATGACTTACTGTGCTGGAAAGTCTGAAGCAGAGAAATAGTCATGCTACCCAAGTTAGGTAGACCGTTTATGCTGGGAATAGGATTCACCTCATTCTAAGACAGAGTTCTATAGTAGGAAAGATGAATCACTCTCAAACTGTGGTTTTTGTGTTTTGTTTGTTTTTTTTTTTCTCTTCTGACTATGAAACTTATCTAGATGTTTAAAATTAGGGGAGATATATGTTACCTAGATGCCTCTAGTATCTGCTGTGTGTTGTCATCATTTATTACATAAAAAGCCAGATCTGTCAGCTCCAGAAAACAAGTATAAATAAATAAATAAATACATACATACATCACTTTTCTCTGAAACATGCTGGAAAGTTTAAGTCAGGCACTTATATTAGTGGTTTGAATGCAACTGCTATGCACTACAGTAACAGAAACTGCAAGTGATAGCAATAACACTGGAAAGCTTTTTTCAAATTAAGTGAGGGGTTTGAATCAGCTCCCAGCAGCTATGGCTTCATTTCTCAGAAACCAGCAGCCGGTTATCTGCAGCACCTTTGCTTGCCATTCCAGCAGAGTTCTGATGGCCTGAATGGCTGGTGGGAATTGCTTCCAAGCTATGATCAGTCCTGTAGGTTAAGACAGTCTCACACAGCTGTGCATGGGTGGTGATTAGCCCTTTCATTGAAATATTGTGATTCGAAATAGGAGTTGTTAATGTTGGTTGACAGTATCTTGGCAGAGAGGAGATAGGCAGATCCCTTCTCCTCCCTCAGTAGTTCTTACATCTACTGCTTTATTAAAACAGCTCATCATATTTGTAAGCTTCAATGCACAATTCTTCTTAACATACTCCCACATAAGGATCCATTGAACAACTTGCATTGTCTCAGCTACTTTTGAGGACAAACATTTCTTCAGGAGTGGTCATGAAACCTACAATCACTGAAGTTTCAAAGATAATTAATGTCACCTTCTTCAGCCCATTACAGGAGGCAGTTTCTTTGCTACTTGCGAAGATAAAAGTTAGGAGGAATAACGTTGCCCTTAAAAATAATGACAAAAAACTAAGGTAGTATACTAGGATCTTGGCTCTGGAGTATGGTAAAAACTGTGAGTTCATTCTTGGAAGGGAGAAGTTGGAGCTAAATCCATGGTAGACGAAAAAAAATTCGTCAGTTACTAATCATGCTAGTAACCTTTAAAATGAAAGAATCACCTTTCTCTGGGCTTCTTGGGGGTTATTTCTTTTCCTACTCCTTAAGCACAGGCAACCTTTATCTAAATCAGACAAGGTGATTGAAGAATTTTAGTGGATAATACAGTGAGAATTTTCTAAATAAAGATTGTATAGAGACGAATTTGCTGAAGTGGCTTGTTCCCTTAAGCTTATTCCTACTTTAAAATAGAATTCAGAGGTGACTTAGGCTTTTGGAAGCCTTGCATCTCTAATAATTTGTGGGACTAAGGCTCCTCCATCCCTTAAAGCATATTGCATTCCAGCTGCCTTAGGTAACTCTAAAGTGATTTGCTTGGATACAAAAAGCAGTATAGTAGGTTTGCATGGCAGTTTGCCCGGACTAATATAGCTACTTCTAGCTGTGTTAATTAGTCACAGCGGAGCTCCACAGTAAAGCTTGTTTGTTCAGCATTTGCTCAGGTATCTTCACGCTGCACTGCTTTATGTCATATAGGTATAGTCTTGGGTGCTTCTAAAATTGTAATCTCTTGCCTAAGGGAAAATTAACATAAAAATATCCATGCAGATTCCATGTTTTGCAGCTACTTGTTGATTTCCAGATCAGATGCTCCCAATCAGGGCCACACCTCCCCTGCAAAACCTCACTCCATCAGCAGGGAAGTTTCAACAGGACTGAGTGTGAGTTGAAGCACTTTTTAGCCCTTGCCGTACTGTTGAAATGTGAGCCATAAACTCCATCTCTGTCCTACGTGGCTCTGTTGATGTTGCAGAACTAACTCAAATGAAGCATAATTTAAACATATTTAGAAGAAAGGTTTCCTTGAGTAAATGATTCCCAGTAGAAACCATAGGAAGAGGACTCACCAGGTCCCTTATATCTATGTTATAATCCGAGGAATATCTGTAGGCTTCCGTCAGGGCTGTATTCGCTGTCCAATTTGGAAGCAGAGTTGCAAATACAGCGGGAAGCTGTAGAGACCAGACTGCATCCAGTTTTATTCTAGTTCAGCTCTGTTTGGGCTGGGACTATTAGGAGTTCAGCTTCAGCTCCACTGGAGTTATGGTCAGATACAAACTCAGAGAAGCAATAAGTGACCCACACAGTTCACTCCTTTTTGCAGCTTTCTAAAGCCTTTTCTGCTGTCTTTCCCCCATTCTTTAAGCTAGGAATGATAACAGGGGAAAAGCTTAAGAAGTCAATATGTTGAGAAAGAGAGGACATTTTGTCCTTGGCCCCATGTTGGATTAGAATTATAATTCCATGTTTCTTTTCTCTGTGAATGTAGCACTGGTGAAAGGTGCCAGACTGACATGCCTGGAGAATGAATACCTCTTTTTATGCACAGTCAGAGTATAAGCACATCAGAGGTTCTGGGCTAGTAAATCTCCCTAATCCAAAGAGGTAAATTCTTAAAAGATATTGTTGGTAAATGTTAATTATTTTCCCTGAGATGGAACTCAAAGTCAGAAAGGAGATAAAGAAACACAGAGACATGCCTGATAATTCTGAACGTATCGCCAGGAAAGGCGTCTCTGCCAGGTTGATAAGTAAATATCCTGCTCTCTCATCTTGTTTTGAATGTGCCTACCAATTTCATATCAAATGTCAGAGCCTTCGGCCACTCTGCAGTTGACCCATGCAATGCAAACAGAAAGCTGCAAAAACAGACTTTAGCTTCTGGTGACGCATTTTCTTGAAGACAAAACAACTGTGACAATTTTTCTTAAAATGTGAATTTTCTACTCATGAAAAGCAGCAGTTCAGATTTCTAAAAATAACCGGCAGCTTTGCACGCCAGAGCTGAGAGGTCTAAAAGAATGTGCCAATTAATTGACTAGGGAACTTAAAAATGGAAACCTGTCAGAGGGATATGTCTGGACTGTAGATAGGGAGGAAAGGAAGATGGAGAGCAATGTATGTGCTGGCATTTCTACCCAATCACGTAGCTTGGAGTAGGCACTCTGAGCCAGGTGATACTAATGGGGAAGGAGCTATTGCTCCCCATCGTCTCTCCTTTGCCAATCTTAACTGACTCATTGCTTTGGAAATTCTTGGCTAACATATTCATTCATTTCTCACAGAAACCAAGTGTTGCAGCTAGAAATAAAACAGAAGATGGCTAGTAGCGACATTTCTACGAAGAATTCATAACGCATGACTTCGCATCTCAGAAGCTTCAGAAAAGTTACAATTTATTCCTTTTCCCACTCTGCAATATGTCTAATGCCTTTGGTATAAAAACTGCATGACCCAACTGCCCATATTAACAGCAGTATTGAAAAGTGTTTTGTGGTTATGAATCCTTCATTCCAGCATGCACAACACCCAAGACATCGAGCTACCAACTGCACACCCGATGGAGGAAGAATGGGCCACCCTGGTAAGAGCAGGGAATATGAAGACTGATTTTCTTTGTATCTGTGCCCTTAGCATTCCCCTTGTGCAGCTCACAGGGCTTCTAGCTCCTTCCTGATTCCTCTACAGGTTTTCTGGGTGGATAGGATGCTGTGCACTGGCTTTTCAAAATTATGAATATTTGAACATTGGGGCAGTACCTGTGCTGAGTGGCTCTGGCTTCCCTCTCTCACAGTGGCTAAGAAGCTGACATTTAGGTGCCTTTTGCCACAATGGTGGAACTACTTTGAGTCTCTTACCTCTCTCTACCAACAGTTTTGATCAAATACTTATGAACTCTATCCTTGAACCACCAGTACTTTGGTAAAATTGAGCTGCTTTTGCATGTTAGGTTTAGAAGTTATTCTGAGCAGGTGACAGAATGATTATTTTCCTGTTAAACACTTGGACAGAATAAGATTATCTTTGGTGCTGATACATTGCCTTTCTGGCCAGAAAATCTCCAGCAAAACTGTTTTTCCTTGGAAAACTGACTTTTTAACAGAAGCACTTCACAAAATATGTCTACTTTAGATGGATAATTTTGATATTGCCTCCAAAACAAGTTCCCTGTCAAACCAAAATATTTTGAATGTGAAAATCCTTTATGGCAGTTATGGTTGATGGTGTCTGAATGCAGTGTACTCTTCTTCTCTAGGTCCTCTCTGCTTCCAACTGACTGCATTGCTGACTGTCAGCTCCCATAATGCAGAATCCCCAAGAGAACAGGTTTATGATGCCTCATGGGAGTCAGAGTTTGCTCTAAAGAGACTGCAGAGGATAAATGGACCATGAAGAATCAGGGATTCACCTCCCATAAGGCACTGCAGAAACATTTCCAAGAAAACATTTTATTTTTAATGAAATTATTGACAAATCCCTATGTACTGATACACAGTGAGTCTAGTCTAATTCCTTAACAATTACGTTTCCTGTTCATGCCCGTGTTTTTTCAAGGTTAACACACAATCCAGTGTTTAAGCTATTTTACCTTACCAATAACCTGCCTTTGGAGTAGTTAATGTTATTTCACTGCCCACCTTGGGCATCTGTGTCTGCATGAATTTGATGCTCACCTCAGCCAACAGCAACAGGGGATTATTAGCCACTGACCACAGACATTGCCTGTGAAAGGTTCATGCCTTGAACTATTGATCAGCAAAGTAAATGCTAGACTGAGCGTGGAAACAAGGAGAACTTTTCTGTTAGCCTTGACAAAACTTTGAACACACTCAAAAGGGCCAAATGCCTTTTTGATACAGTCCTGAGTTGGCAGCAGAGTTTCACCCTCTGCAATTTTGCTGGCACTTTTTTATTCTCATATATTTCAAGAGGGCTAGAATTGCTCCCACTGTGAGGTTTGCCTCTGACTTTATTAGCAAGACAGAGGGATAAAGTTCAATCATCCAAACCCACCTTCTGCCTTCTGGCCTTCTTGACACCCACTTGCACTTCACTCCTGAAGCTTAGTTACATGCTGTGTAATCACTGCACACAACACACCAGCTGGAAGAGGGAGCCTGAATAGCTGTTGCTATCTTGTGTCAGGAGACAGTGAGGGTGGGGAATGAAAAACCAAGAAAAACAAAGTTGGATGAGGGAGACATTTTGTTTCTCCTCCTTACAAACTGTGGTTCTCTCAAATCCCAGAGAGTGAAAACACAGCAACAAATTTATCTCTGTGAGTGCAGTCTGAGAACAAAACACGTCATCAAACCTGCCTGCTTTTCGGTCAGTCTCCACCTTTTGCACGTTCTACATATATGTATATGTATACATATACGTATACATATATGGCCTGAAGACAGACAACAATTGTAAGAAATGTGCAAAGTCATCAAAGAATAAATCTCATTCTACATTGTCTGGAATTACACTGTTAAAGAACAGGGAGCAAAAGATCTGCATAATCCTTAATCCTAGCACCAGGTTAAGCACAGGCAGTAATCTTTTCTCCGTCAGTACAGAAATGCACAGAAAATTAAAGAACTGAGCTCAGTACCCTGCAGCAAGAGCACGTGCTTTGCTGCTCAGTCTAGTGTTTGGAAGAAAACAAGTTATAGATAAAGGAGATTTATTTTCTCCAAAATTATCTGTTCTTCCCACACATGCTAACAGGAGGTATTTTGCAAACAGTATACTCCAAACACAACAGTAAAATAAGTAACAGAAGAGCAACTCCCATTATTTGGAAGTAAGCAAGAAAAGGTGAAGAAGCATTTGTATCTTCAGTCTTCCCAAATTCCTTTCCAACTGTGAAGAGGCCTAACAAGCAGACAACTCTTCAGCAATTTCTTCTCTCTCCCTCTTTGCAGCATTGGCGTCCCAAAAAGCAAGCAGCTATGCTGTCTCATAGAGCAAGAGATTATGTTGTGCCCTTAACTTTGTCCTTCACACCTCCAGGAGCTTTGTCGTGCTGGCTGTGCCCTTACTCTCACTGAGAGTGTTTTCACCAGGACATCAGTGTCTATGAATTTGAATGAATCAAAGTTAGCTCTTGTTTGACACATGCCCTACTGCTGGAGAGTGCTGCACTAGCTGCACCAAAGAGACATTTAGGGAACAAAGAAATGGGTGGGAGCCAAAAGATACAATGCCACTTGGGTGTCCTTCCTTGGCTAACAGCAACTGAGGGGTCTGACGGTGGGAAAAGGCAACTCCCAGCACCCTGTAGCCCTGCCGATTGTCAGTCTTTTTCCTGCTCTGGATCAGTTGCATTTACAGGTCAAGACTGTGCATCAGCTGTCTCTCACCAGAAAGGAACTACTTTGCTTGACAAAGTACTCCAATGATGAACAGTTTTTGCCTGTGGCTACTTGCCTCATTCTCCTGCAGATCTTGGACGTGGCTTTGGGAGAGGTTCTGCTGACATCATGGGTTGAACGAGCAATGAGACACCAAGCTTTCTCCTTTTCAGGAAGTGAACATGTGTCTACATCAGTGTTCTAGTCTGAACCAGGAAGACATTTTTTGAAGATGATGTGCTGTTTTTGCCCACTTATCATGCTTCATTTCACATTGGTGGTCTCAGACCATGCAAATCATGTCCGTCTTATATGGAGCTAAACCAGAAAATGTGCCAGAAGAATACACTCAGTGTGCTTCAGCCACCAATAGGTGTTCAATCCACAGGAACAAATGGAAACTAATCCCAAACGCAGCCCCCATAAATGAGTCTACAGTAATGGAAGGTCTGCAGCATTAAATGTTTCACCTTTCAAATCTCTTCTATAGACTATACTATTTAGCCGTGTAGACAGATGCTTCCTTCCTTCCCATCCTTCTACCTTCCTGCCTTCCTGCCTGCCTTCTTTAACAGGGAAAAGAGGTAAAATTTGTGTTATCACAAAAACAGGTCCCTCATAACCCCAGTGCTGTGTCAGAGAAAGCCAGCACCTGACTACCCTGCTATTCAGAGGGAGCCATCTCCAAAACCACTGTCCATTTCACCAGGGGTGTATCCTACTCACTTTGACAGGTATGATCACCAAAGTAACTTTGAGTTACAAGGAGAGGCTGCTGGAGGTGTGAGATCAGGAAATGACACTATTCTAGTTGGAGCAACACGGATTCAGCCAGTGATCAAGCACAAGAGAAACATATGACACAAGTTAATTTCATTTGCTTGTTCTGCAAATGTAATGCTAAATTAACTGACAAGGCCAAAAAAACCCCACAGAAATAAAATGCAACAAAATGTCACACATATTTTTTTTTCAAGTTGCACAAAAGAAATGTTTCTGAAAGCTTTGCCAAAAATGAGGAATACCACTCCACCACAACCCCTGGCCCAGACTTGGAGAAAGACTGTAAATCTCAACTAAAAAAAGATTTACAATTGCATCTCATTTTTTGTGATTAAACTTGGGTGCAGACGCTCATTGGAATTTAAGGAAAACAGGTTTATTTAGCTTTACAAACCTTAATTCTTTTATAACTAACAGTACCCTCAGATAGTTCAACCTTAAAACTGTCTCCCACTGAGGACTAAGGACAGTGAAATTGCTTCATAGTTGTCAAAGTCAGTTTTTGTGGGTCAGGTGATATATAACTCATCACCTAAGCCGTATCTCCAAGCTTTCGATTACCTATCAGCTAATAAGGGTTTCCTCACAGAAGTGAGCTAAAGAGAATTGTGTTAAAGAGAAAAAGCCTGAAATAATGAGCTAAAAAGAGAGCCATTTAAACAGCCTACACTGACGTGTAGATCTAATCTTTGTGGGAGCTATAAATTTGTTTCTAGAACCCATAAACAAAGGACAAAAGTAGTTCTGGTTAAAATGTTTGTGAAAAGCTCACTCCTACAAGCCCCACTGAAAGAAAATTTTCATCTCCGCAGATAATGGAACTATCTGTACAAAAGGAAAAAACCCAGAGATTAAATGTGGGATTCACCTAACCTAACTTCGTCTTGAAATTTAAGTGTCTAAATTAAAGCAGTCCTCTTGGCTCTCTATATTGAGTACAGAGTGGGAGAAATTTCTCTAGAGATTAATTAATCTTCTGTCTTTTAGTCATCTGTCTTACACAGGTACGAGTTGCCTTCAAGAGGTATGTAAGTCTCTCCATTGATTGTTGAGCAAATCCAGACAGGCTTAGTAGAAAAGTCTTGACCATGAAAGGTCAAGTATGCTCAATCCCATGGGTCAGAGAGTGGATTGGTTATGCCCAGGCAGAGTGAAAGGCAATGGTTTGTTTTGACTTTGAGAATAGCCTAGGACAGGGCCCAACGTGTCTGATATGAAGGTATCGGACACAAAATACTAAGAAATTCCTATCTTTTTTCTACTACTGTCATAGTATATGACATTTTTCTATTTAAAAGACAGTGGTATGTTCTTGTAAAATAGTTGTCCTATGAACACGTAAAGAGAAATTCTGAAGAATGCAAATACATGGACACTGCGGGTTTTGTTTCCCCTTAAGTCACTCACGGCATTATTTACTGCAAGTGGTAAAGCTAAATCCACTGTAGAAACATTCAATCCTACGATGTGTTATGGATTTCCAGTGGTGAGCTATTAGGTGTTTTGCAATTAACACAGCATGAAAGAACTATCACTTCTATGGAACTGCGAGTTCACACTTTGCTCTAATGAGACCCAAGATAAATTGTTCCAGTTTCAGTGTATTGGCTACCAAATTGACCCTGGTCCATAGCTCACTTCAGGCTTCTGTAATTCCAATAAACTTGTCATATGTGCAGATCCACCAACTGCAAATGTCTAAAACTTACTCATGCTACTCCAGGAGCTAAAGCCAGAAGGAAAAACACATATATTCCACTCAGGTTTATATTTTTTCCTTTTCTTTTCCTGTGCAATATAACACTTGCATCCATCTACACTGGTATTTTCCCCAGAGAGGCAATAGGGCAGAACTTGACCTAGCGACTTAACTATAGTGTTGGAATTATCCTTATAAACAGATGACACTATTTCTCCTTCTCAAAGTGCAAAATACAGATTAAAGAGGGGTGAAGGGAGAGAGACAACTCTGTTTATGTCCACACTGTGTTTAATAAACCTTGTCCATAGAGGAGTCTGACAGTGCACTTCCTATTCTGCATCCGTTTGTACATTTTCTTCATAAGAGGCAGCACATGAATGAGGCTGCTGATTGTTGCTGTCAGCATCCAAGGTGGATGTTACAAAATGGATGAGGATATTTCTCTGCACATCAGCACTTCCCAAAACTCGCCTCAGTGATTGCACGCTGTGAAATGTTAGTACTCATGCTGGGTACGTAGCATAACGTGTGAAATTCCCGGATCAGACACCTTCCTTAATAGGTATGGGATGGGGCTCTGAGAAGTTTGGAGGAGGTGGGTCATGAATTTCACAGATCCTACAGAGCAGCTGGATATAGCTAGATCCTGAAATAGTGATTATGATTAAAAAAAAAGAGGTAATCCTACCTGAGTTTCTAGTTCTGATGAGGACATATGAACTGAGTGCCACTCACGTGTCAAGAGATGTGAGCAATGATTGACACAGTTGTCTGCTTGTGCTCTCCAAACTGCCCTAGGAGCTCTTCAATGGGACATAAAGTGATCCGTAACACTGGTAAGGTGCTGGAGAGCTGCTTGGACATGAGCACAATCCTGTGTGAGTGACACAGCAGTGCTATACATGTGTTTTTTGGTCACATCAGGGAAGAAGTTGGCAAAATGCTGCAGGAGGGGAAAGGTGGGTCAGTCCATCACTGGGCTTTAGTATCTTATGCTCGATATGTCTCCTTTTAGAGCCACATGTAAGGGTGCCTAGAGCACCCTTGTCCCTCTGGGAGATCAGGCCTGGCTGCCAGGGCTCAGAGTGTCCCCCACGCCCCAAGGCGATAGAGAGAGGCCCCCAACAACCTGTGGGGAGGCTACAGCAGGATCCACCCCAGTCCAGGGCACCTCTCGCCCTCAGCCCCCACCTGAGCTACAACCCTTGCCACAACGCAGTAAAATATTGAACTGTAGCAGCATTGCAAATTAAGCAATTAGCAAAGATCTGGCAGAAGAGATACATAATATATAGACAGTATTTTAAAATTACATAGCTAGTAAAAATTTTTTTTTTTTTTTTTTTTGTAAAATCAGATTCTTCATTATTCATGCAAGTCTGAAGTGTTTTCATAGGAACTGTACCCAAAGCAGGACTGCCTCAGGGACTGAAATGTGAAGATATTTAATCAATGCTAAACTACTTGAAAAAAACCCTGAAGTTTATGCTGTATATTTTACTGTCTTTGTCTTGATGTTTTGAGGTTATATTCTTTGGCTCTTGAGATGCTCATGTACTCTTTGCCTGGGGTGCACACATAGAGCAGAGGGGCTGGAGATAATGGCCTGATGTGGGACATAGTGTCCCATCCGCCTCTTCAGCCTGTAGGCTTCTCTCAAGGAAAAAAAGATCATTGCAGCAGTAACCCGATTCCTAGGCAATGCAGCAGAAATCATTTACTTCTCTCTTCTCTGTGAATTGCAATGTACTGCAATATATTCCCACATATCCAGGTAGCACTGTCGGATGAAACAAGGTAGGATTCCTTTGCAGAAGGAACTTAATGGGCTGGGAACAATACTGCCTCAATGTGTAGCTTCCTGCTGATTTACAGTGGTATTTGACTTCTGTCAGGCTGTTGGGTCTCTGTGGGAATTTGTAAAATCTCTGTTCATGCTAGTGTTAATTTCTACTTAATGTTCTAACACACCAAGCAGAGCTTGGCGTTTGTATTTCTAGGAGCTAGCCAATAGGTCATTGTCCTTTGCACAGTAGACCTCCAACAGAAAGGAAGCCAAATCCAGTTGAACTAAAGTTTGAATATTGCTTCTTGGATCACAAAAAATAAGATTTTTGCTCAACCATAAGGGTTAGAAGCTTGCTTAATGAAAAAAACAGTTAAGTGCAATAGTTTTACTTATACGTCTTTAAGAAAAGGATTTATATATAACAGCCCATGATCTCACATATCATAAATCTTCAAAAAGTAAAGCTGGGAAGGATCTTAATTGGCCTCCTAATCCCATAACCTGCACTGAAAAAGGCAAGTAATGTGTAGTGAGGACACCTCTAACAGATATTTGCTTTAATTCTGCAATCCATCTAGGTAACCTGTTGTAGTGCTTCCTTACACTTTTAGTTAGAAAGTTTTCCCTAGTATCTAACCTAAATCTTTGTTGCTGCAAATTAAGCCAATTATTTCTTGTTTGACCCCTACTGAACTCTAAACAATTGATCACTCTACTTGACATCCTTTGTTGTTACTGTACAAACAACTACTACTGGAAGATTGTTATCATGTCTTTGTTTAATCTTTTCTAGATTAAATAAATCCAATTATTTTAACCTTTTATTTTAGGACGTGCTTCCTAAACCTCTTATTGTCCTCCAGCCTCCTTTGGACTTTCTTTAGTTTGTCTCAATCTTTCTTATAGTCTTACAGATAAAAAAGCATGTTTGCCTTATAAACAAGTCTTCTAATAATACATTTCACATTGCTATATGCCTTTTTGAAAAATCATATAAAATTTTGCTTCTTAATACGTTTGTGATTTGCTGTTTTCCTTCAGATTTGATACTGCTTTGTGGCAGCATAAGCATTTTTTAATCCCAGTGCTGGATTTCCTTCTTTCAAATGTAGCATCTTTCATTTTTTTATTAAATTCCATTTGCTGATTTCGAACCAAATCTCCAGTTTACTGAGATCAGTCTGTATTTTGACATCTGAAAGTACTATTTCACAGATGAAATGCCTTTACATACCTCTGTGAAGCACCACTGACCTGAATAAGGCTTCATTTCAAGGACTCTTTTTATTGAGATTCTGAATCAGGCCCAGGTATGAAGTCATTACACGGTCAATTATATGCCAGTCTGCCAGAACAGTGTTTCAGGCACATGTACTGGCACTTTCTCTGTGTGGGAAATAGGATGAAGAGGAAGAACTTAAAAATACCTAGACTGACATTTCTGCTTTTCCATAATACTCTAGAAGAGTTTCTATATTTCCATATACTTCTTTATATGGAAGTATATACTCCATTCTATATTTGCCCGTACACTGTCTGTTTAGGTTTTTGCACATTTCTGACATAAAACAATCCTTCTCCACTAATTGTTCAGGAATTTTTAGGCTGCTCCAGTGGTCTCTTACACGTAACTAATATTTTTGTATGTGGTCTTTTTTCCTCTCCCTGTAATTATCTGTTTAGAGTAACGGGTACTTGAAAGTGAATTATATTTGAAACCAATGGAGCTCAATAAGGGTGACTCAGTATTATGCTAATTTAGCTCTTGGGTCCTTTATATGTTGTCCAGGTCCATTCAGGTTTAAGAGTGAAGAGCAGAAGCTTTTTTGTTGCAATATTTACATGAGTTTTCCCTTTTTATTGAAGTATAATGGTTGATATTTATGTTTAATGAAGGCTTAACTGGAGGTGATACCTGATGTTGGCTCCATAAAGCTTGAAAGCTATCCTAGAGGCAAATAAATATTAGCATCCTGGCTAAGGGAGAAACTAAATAAAATAACAGTGATGAATTAAGGAAAAAAAAGGGAGAAAATATCTTTCACGCATCACAGGGTTTTCTCCAGATTTATAATAAAACTGAAAAGCACTTTGAAGATGGGAAATTGCAAATGCAGAAACTGCATCTTCGTATCTCCAATATGTGTCACCACATGCTTCAAATGAATGTGACTGATAGAAGTGTTACCAGAAAACTGTGGCCAAGAATCAAAAAGGGACTGCTGAATTTTTAAATGTGTGATTCTTTTTCATGTAATTAAAGCAAGAAATGTATTTTCTTTTTCCTCTTCTCTCTCTTTCTCTGGCTTTTGAAACTTTTCCATAGACATACTGCTCTGGAGGCAAGCTTAACCTTTGGTGTGTTTTATCGTTCTCAAGCATCTGACTAGGAGAGGAGAGTGATGTATCTTCTCTCTTTAAATGTCAAAAAGTCATGAGTTGTCATCTCCATGTATCATGTCAGTTTCTGAAGACGCAGGGGAGGTTTCCTTCTGAATGTTTTTCTAGAAAATCTGTGCAAAAATGATTGATTTAAAAGCAATAAGTTATACTTACTCTGATAATGGAAGACAGACACTTTTGAGAACTTTGACAATTACAAGTTTGGCAGATAGTTTTGCCTTCTAAAAGATCCTGATTTTCAGAAAATTCTGTATCAAAATAAATAAATCCACTTCCAGACAGCTCAAATTAAACATGCAAAATGGAAGCACTGAAAATCTGAAGCTGCATTCAAAATCCTTCCCTTAGATACCAGATTTCAGTCATACCCCATCTGCTGCCAAGGCCTTAAGGCCCATAGTACCTCTGATCAAATTCACTGTTCATGGGACAAGTTTCCTTTGATGCCACTACTGTTTTCTTATCAGCTGGACCATTTTCCCAAGGAATTAATCAACAGCATGACATCCAGCATAAGCTTCTTGGCAGCCTGAAATGAGGGAAATAAATGTCAAATGGGAACTACATCGAAATTTGTATTTAATTTGATTTAGATTAATAAAACTATATCAATTATTTTCATCAATAAAATTTTGATTTTTTTTGTATCTATTTCTTATATTTTGGTCAATATGTTATTTATTTATTATTTTAATTATATTTTTATTTATTTTTAATTGTTTTATGCTAGTGACAGATCCCAAGTTTGTGTCAAAGTGTGTACCAAATACAAAGAAATCCTTACAGTGGAAACACAAATTATTGTTGATTGACTAATCTACTTGCTATGAAGTAGAGGATATTACATTCATCTTTGCTGGACTAAATGAAGATAGTCTTTGTTATTGTGAGCAACCTGAGCAATCAAAGAATCAAATGCAAAAGTTATGAGTAGGAAGCTGTAGACACTAGTCCACAATGCAAAGTAGAATGACACATGTAAATTAAAGTGCATATGGTATTTTTCAAGCTCTAAATCAAATTTGTTGGGATAAAAATGGTGAGAAAAAAGATCAGACCTGCTCAAATCCCATTTTCTGAATTGATTTGAGAATCACGAGGCTTGAATCTCATTTTAGGTCACTGAAACTTAAGCAACTGAAGGGCAAAATCCAAATCTCATCAGCTGTGCATCCTAACACCTAGAAATGGGGAATCCAGGCTCCCCTGTGATGTTTCACAATGACTCAGATCAACTTTACTGCTCCCAAGGCCACTTTCATGTTAATGCAGAGGGTCTATACCTTTGATGAGAGTCTGTGATAAGGGGAGAGCTGATGAATATGAGCTAAAAGACAGCTGACACAAGACAGCATGTCAGGTACTCCATCCAACTGAAATTCATCACACCATGTTTTATATAGGCATCTGGAATGTGTATGGTAGTAGCAGTCCTTTAGACCATCAACTAAAATAGTCTTGATTCGGTCGTAAATGGTCATAGTGTTTGTAGTAGTCTCTTCAGTCACAAAGTTGACAAATGACTTTGACTCATGTTTTGTTCAATGGTCTGTCCAATGTTGATTTTGGTGAAACAATGTCCTGGTTTCGGCTAGGACAGAGTTAATTTTCTTCCTAGTAGCTGGTATAGTGCTGTGTTTTGGATTTAGTAGGAAAAGAATGTTGATAACACACCGATGTTTTTAGTTGTTGCTAAGTAGTGTTTATACTAAGTCAAGGATTTTTCAGCTTCTCGTGCCCAGGCAGCAAGAAGGCTGGAGGGGCACAAGAAGCTGGGAGGGGACACCATCAGGACAGCTGACCCAAATTGGCCAAAGAGCTATTCCATACCATATGACATCATGCCCAGTATATAAACTGGGGGGAGTTAACTGGGAGGGGGGATCGCGGCTCGGGAACTAACTGGGCATCGGTCAACGAGTGGTGAGCAATTGCATTGTGCACCACTTACTTTGTATAGTTTAATTCTTTTAGTATTGCTATTGTCATATTATTATTATTATCATTATCATTGTTTTTCATTCCTTTCTGTCCTATTAAACTGTCTTTATCTCAACTCACGAGTTTTTTTCCTGATTCTCTCCCCATCCCAGGGGTGGGGGGCAGTGAGCAAGCGCTGCGTGGTGCTTAGCTGCCGGCTGGGTTAAACCACGACAAACAATAATAATTAATTATGGTTAAACATATTGGAATTGACTTTCTGGTGGGTTAGTCCTAGTTTCTAGTTCTAGCTTCCAGATGGTTAGTACTTGTTTTGTCTCGGTCATTAAAGAGATCAAAAGATGCTTAGCCAAAGAACTACTGTGATTTTTAAAAGATATTTTAAAGAAGACAGTTGTAGACTTATCTATTTACCCTGAAGTCTCTCTAGTCTGGCCTTAGCATAGAGGGTATTAATGACATTTATTTTAAATCATCTTCATAATATCAGTGAGATTTCAAATGATTATTAGCTCTGATGTTTCCCCTGTGCAAGAAAAACACAGCAAATCTAATTTACTTTCTCAAATGTTTTTATGATGCCCATTTAGAATTATTTTGATATAACAATCCTGGAGGCAGTCCTACTCATAATTGCATGCAGGGGACTTTGTTACCTCTTCTACTGTGAAGTAGACTGGATTCTAATGATATTATCTTTTTTTGTGTGTGTGTCACTGACCTAGATAAGGCCTGTTTATTTTGCTACCCATTAAATGAAGAGAAGATCTTCCCATTTCTATATGGTGCAGCAACAGTTTTGGAACTTGCAGGCTTGGAGTACTCATATTACTTATCTTTACAATGGTTATTTGCTGAATTTCCATGATCATTAAATTCCTTCTTTGAAACTCCAGAATTTTGAACAAGATTTTCCATTGAGCATGTGAATGGGTTTCTGTCTGTTGGATTTATTTTAAGAGCACGGCAATTGAGGGAATGACATAAAGTGAAGAAGCAAAGACAAACAAGGAACAAATTACAGCAGGTTGGAGGAGTGTGCAGAGAGAAAGTTTAAACCACAAAGTGGCAGCACTAATGCATCAAGAGGGGAAAGGAACCTAAGACAAATACCTTGGATGGGTGGGAGGTGTCTGGAAGCTCTTGTGAATGATGGTAGACAGCATATTGTATGTGGGTGTCTACTGTGATCTGCTTCCCCTCAGCAACACACGAACTGTACCTAGTCTCAAAGTCATATTTCCTCATAGTTATAGTTCTACATGCTCTTTATTTTTATGCTCCATGCCCTCCTGAAAGGTTACATTTGAAATGGTTTATGGTCTGTTCTGAACATTTTATTCCTAGAAAGATAGCAACAAACTAGAGGGACTTTCAAGAAGAGTGAGACAGAAAAGCTGTGGAGCTGATCTGTAGTAAAAGAAAATATGCACAACAGGTAACAATGGCTGACTGTGATAACTGTGATAGCTGCCCATTGCCCAGCAGGAATTTCAACACATGTCCTCAGAAAATACCCTAATTGTAGTTCTTTTTTGGGGGGACATTCTGATTTGTGTAATAGTATGTTTGGGTACTTGCCAAGACGTAGAAAGGGGACAGAGGAAGGGCTTCAGGCTCTGATTGCTAGAGCTTAGAAAGGGGAGAGGAGAGGGGAGGAAATAAACTGTTTGTTTTAAATGCAAATGTTCAAGATTCCTCAAAAAGAAAAAAAATGTGGAAAAAAAAGATTTAAGAAAAAAACTTCAATTTTGAACGTGGAAATAGTGAATGAAAAATTGCAACCAGATTAATGAAGAAGGTCAGCTGGATAAAATAAACCCTGAATTCCAACTCTACAGCAGAAGGATTTTCAGGTTTTGCTCTCTCACTCTCAAAGATCCTTTAGGCCAAGGAATCTGACGGACATTTACCCTGGTGTCACTGAGATCACATTTCGAGGACAATGGTAGAATTGAAGAGGAGGTTAGTTCATGGTTTGGCTAACAGAACCTCTGTTATCACTGATACTGTGTCAGAGAGAAAGGTCCACTGTCAGAAACCAAAGTGACTCTGGGTGAGTGTCTGTGAGGGGAAGCTTGTTTTCCATTTGTATAATGAGAAAATCAGACCTGGAAGTGAGTGAAGCGTGATGAGTAGAGGACAGCAAATAACAAAACTCAGTTTTTGTAGATGTATTATTTAGAGTAGGTACTAAAATCCAGCTCCTAATACTTATAATTGTTCAAATCTTTATTGCTTAGACATTTAGATCCATGCACTTAGAAGTCATCAGTGAACTCATATGCTTCAATTTCAGAGTATTCAAATAGAAACCGAGAAATCTTCATAAAGTAAGAAGCACCTAATCTCAGAACATTAAATCACAGCAAGATATTTTGATTTGGGCATTCAAATCTTGGAGTGATCATAAAGCTCTCAACAGATTTGCTAATATGGGCTTTACTCTTACCCAACAGTAGGCTCACATAGTTATCTTTGTGCTCTTTGTACTTACAGGGCTACTGTTATAGATGAATGTGTACTATATTGTAAAACATCATTTACTAACATAGATTTAGGGGAAAAAATAATTAATTTTGATGGATTAATTGTTACTTCAGGTGATATAACTAACATCAAAATATAGCAAGAAATTGGCTCCATTCTTCTGAATTCATACCTGAAAGTGCCACTGGTTTGCTGAAGGTACTTAATTTCTACTTGCAACCACAGAAAGCAGCAGACAGTAGGTTTGCTCTACTGATTCTTCCAAACTGTGCTTTCACTACCGGTCAGTTTCTTATTAAAGCAAAAATTATTAAAGGAGTCATTTAGCACTGCCATCATATATTAGAGAATGAACTTTAATTTGTCAGGTAGCAAACCTGCTTAGAAAGATAATAACACAATGGGTATGGAAAACAATTTATGTTAAATAATGTGCCTAAACTTATGACTATACGTCACATTAACACTGGGTACTTTGTGCCTTTATAGAGTTTTGACTCCCCAATAGATGTAGTCAGTGGCTTAGCAGGTTGTGCATATCACAGTGTAGGACTCTTGGATGTCAAAAACAATTAGTTGTGACAATCAGCCAGTCAGCAATCTTGAACACCTTCCAGCTTTGCTCCATTTATGGTCATCAGTAAATAAAGCACTGTTCTTAAAGCTGTGTTTTCATTTATTTTTTTCTGCCAGCTAGTGCCAGGCTACTTAATGGAGCCTCCCAACATTGCTCCCCTATGGAAATAATTTGAATCAACATTGTATTTTTTTTCCTCCAGCATAAAATGTTCCTTCTCTGTTTCATACTCCTTTTGCTTCATGAGCGAACAGCTTCATAGTAAACAAGTAGACAGCCCTTGTAATCTTTACTGTCATTTACTTAGATTTGTTTGTGGTTCTTTTTAAATAAATACTTTTATTAAAGAGGAAAGGAGGGAGAAAGTCTGGTTCTACAGCTGCTGGTCCTCAGTTCATCCTCAGAAGAAAACTAATGGTCTTTAGATAAATATTACAGCTGTTGAACTTTTGAAGTGAAATGTGCTTCAGTCTGGTGCTTACAACTTGAGCTGGGATTTTAGCATAGTCATTTTTCTAATGGCAAATGAATGCTTTTTTCTGTGTCACTTTTCTTCTTGTTTTACAGCTAGGTTCAGAAAATGCAGAAGACAACTTCCCTCCCCCTGCTTCTTTTCTTTCCAGCTCTTTCAGGAAAAATGACATTTTCAATCCATAAGGATGACTGCTTTCAAAGAATCTTGACAGCTCTAACCAAAAAAAATAACAGCAACAACAAAAACAACAACAACAACAAAAAAAACCCCAATGACCTTGTGGAAAAAGTGCTGGGCTGTGGGAGAGAAATCCTATAGCTCATGTCCTGCCTTTCATATGTGCTTTCACATGTGACTTCAGGCGAATGACTTGATCTCTCCAGTTCTGTATCTGTATGGGCTTAGCAAATATCTTTTACTATATAGATACACAGCAACTAATATTCTTATCACTGCTGCTCTATTCTGTTACAGCTTAGATAAAACTATCATTATAAGGATTTAATAGGGTTTAATACAAAATCAATTTTATATACAAGTTGCATTTATTCCAAGAAAATAAATGGAAGGAGAAAATATCTATGAATTTTCAGCTTATCTGGACAAAGACTTTTATTAGCTGTTTCCTTGGTAACTTTTTTGCAAGAAACCTTTAAAGATAATTTTCATTTGGGAGTAGAGAATCTTGAAATAAGACAAAAGCTATTGAGAAGTCTTAATACAAAGGCACAATGTATCCCAAGAAAGCATTCATGATGTAGCTTTTATGTCTGAATCTGTGAGGAAAAAAATATTCTGCAAAGAAAGGCACAGCATGAGAGCAAAGATGGTCAGATGAATTAACACACAGAGATAGCAACATCAAAGCAGCTAGGTCCTCTTTTCTTTTTGGTTTTGTTGTGTTTTTTTGTTTTTGTTTTTTTGGGGTTTTTTTTCTGAGACACTGCACTAAGCTCAATAGCACTTCTTCAGCTGGGAGAAGCTGGGGCAAGAGAGAACATTTTGACTTCCTTCACAGGAGCATTTCCTAAGTAGATTAGATGTGTCATAAGAGATGATAAAGGGTAATTTGTGGAAGGAGATGATGCAATTAACAACTGTGTATAGAAAGCAGAAGCAGTCAATAAATATTTCTGTTCCATAATTGGAAACAGGCAAGAATAATGTACTTGTACAACATAAAGATGATGAAGTACCTTTCAGTCCACGTATCATCTACCAAGGATAAACAATGAGGAATTTGCATGGCCTAGATGACTTACACATCACAGACCAACCTGTTGATGAACATTTTGACAAATCCTGAGGAAAACCCAGAAGCAGCTCAGCAGAGTGACAACAACTTTTAAAACCTGTAAGTATTCAAAAGGGATATTTGGTTAACAATATTTCTGTTTTTCCAGGCCAAAGAGAAAATAATGGAATTTGATTAACGAAGATTAAAGGCTTCAAATTTAAGTAATGCCAGTATACTTTATGGTTGTAAAAAAAAAAAAAAAAAGTAGTATTTTCAAGGAGTTTAGCATTTTGGGTGCCAAAAGCACCTGAATTATTCAAGTCATTATTAATTATTATATTACTTAAACTTTTGTAAGGATTTAGAACCTTGTGACATTCTAATTAAAAATATAGCACTATGCATTACAAAGAAGGAGTTGATGAATAGTATAACTGACAAATGTTAAGGAGTTGTTATTCATGGAGAATTTTCATTATAGCTTTTTCTAGTGGGAAAATTCACCATGGAAAATGTACCTGATACTGCTCAAGATTTTTATCCACGATCTGGTAGCAAATATATCATCACTGTCAATAAAATCTGTGGTTGGTGCAAAGACTAGAGGAACTGGTGAACAGGTTTATTCAATCAAGATGCTTTTTCAGTTCAGATAAATGCAAAGGTTTATCCATGTAAGTATAAGGAATGCAGGTCATTCCTACAACAGAGGAGTAGGACTCCAGAAGATTATGTTTTTTAAAAGGTTTAGGGATCACAGTAGAGCAAGAATCAGTGGATGCTCCAGCGGTTTTCTGCATCGAAAAACACTCATGCCAAGTCTTGTATGTGGCAGCAGTTGAAATAAAAAATATCTCTTTCTGTAGTACTGATGAGATGGATATTATCATGCTACTTATAGTTCTAGAGTCTACAATTTCAAAGAGATATTACAAAATTGGAAAAGAAATCTATTATAGTTATTCAAGATCTGGGGAATATGAATTGCAGTGAATTGTACTGGGTTTTTTAGCCTTTTTTGGTCTAGCAGGGAAAGGCCCACTGAGAAGTCTGGACACTAAAGGTCATTCAGATGGGAAAGATAGTGTTTTAATACAGTGATTAATCAGTAATTAAATGTGAATGCACTTGAGAAATTCATAAGATTGTGCTGGATTCTTCTCTTCTGATTTCTTCATGCCAGAGGTCTTTGGAGAGGATGTGTTTTGGTCACAGACAGGCTGTTAACTCCACAAAGGAATAATGTGGTGAATCATCAACATCTGAGATACGAGAAAGTTCGGACTAGAGGATGATATAATGGTGCCTGCTATGGAAAGAGACGGTTATGGGAAGGGGAAGCCTGGCACTGCTGACAAAAAGGCAACATCTTTGGATCAGATCTTGGCTGTTTCAGCTTTCATCTCAGTTTGAATAGCTTTAGGCTTGTGGCAAGATTTAAGTCTGAGTAGCAGAGTAATAATTCCCAGTGGCCTATCATTGGCTTTAACAAGTGATTTCCATATCAATATGTATAATATCATAGAGATAATAGAAGTTACATTTGCAGAAAGTGTATATTACAAGTTCCTCCCTCTCTACTCATTCCATCAGGATGAGAGCTGTTGGTAGCAGTGCTTTATAGCTATACCAACTGATGATTTTCTCTGTAGAGGTACTGGGTTAAATCCCAGCAATATCAGCCAGCAGAGCAGCTATCACAACAGCAGCTCCCATGTTGGTAACCAGACAATTTTCTTTATAACACTCCTGAGTATATGTTTTATGTACTACTGCTAAAAATATCAACTTAATTCCTTCTTTAGTAACCTCTTCCAGAGATCATGCATCAAATTACACATCGTATTTCATAAATAATTATCTTACAAGGAAATTTATCTCAGTGTAAAAATAAAATGTCAGTCCAATTTTTCTTCTGCAGAAATGTCCTTATGTCAAGACAAAATGAATCCTTCACCATATGGCTGTAAATGAAACAGAAAATATGTGATCTAATGGTGCTATGTTAGCAAACTCTTCTAATTGATTTATTTTTCTTAGCAATTACACTGCTAGAACATATCTATGCTTAAACTGCCACCAGCTCTGCCTAACATCTTCTATTTTAAACACCGGGCAATGAATGTGAAGAATTTGTCATATTGTCACAGCTGATGAACTAGGGTTTTATTTTTCTAATACTGCCTGAAAATGATTAAGTTTTAAAAAATTTATCTTAATTCTAAAATAAATGTAAATATTTGTTTGAGACTGCTTATTAACTCAAAAGACTGGGGTGATAAAGAGCAAAGGCAAAGCACTTCCTTTTTTTTTTCTTTTCCTGAATTTCTGAGCATATACAAAGAAGTTTGATATTGCAGATATTCATACTATTCCTGTTTCAGAGGTGTTTGGATACTTTTTTGCTGACATGCCCCACCACAATGGATTGAAAACCAGAATATACTGGCTTGCATTTGCTGTTTGTAAAATCACTGATATTGCTCTTTAAAATAACAAATGAAATATTAAGAAGTTCATCAGAGCAAGCACTAATTCAGAATATAATAGATGGTGCAATTTTATGCTATCCCAGGTGTTAAGCTTAAAATAATTGGGAAGTTGGACATTATTCTGCACCTGGTACTTCCATGTTTGTGGAGGAGACAGTGTGGCATGTCACTACCTCATCACCTCATCTGAGTACTACTGTCTGCTGTAGAAGTGTCTTTGTGATCATGGTCTTCAGAGCACAGTTACCCACTGAGCTGGAAGGGTAATTAGTCAATAATGTAAACACTTAGGCAATGCCCCAGCTTCATCATAAAACAGCTCTCAGGAAATGTGTTACAAATGTGGATTATGGCAATAATTATCTCTTTGCTGAGTACAGCCATGATCCGATGCCTATTCAAGTTAGTAACAGTCTCCATGGACTTTGATTAAACACTTAAACCCTTGTCAATTTTTGCTACAGCTGGATTATGTTGCCCTTATTTCCCATTGTGAGCTTTGCTTATTTGAAGGTTAGAAAACTCTTGATGGACTCCTGCTGGAAAGGTTAAGTTGTATATTCCCATGTACCTTTTATTGACTAAGTTCTATGTGGTGAAAACTGATGGAGAACCACCTGTTGGACAACGTTGACTAAATCTAATGGTTGGAAAATCTACGGCTCCATTAAGAATGGATCTTCTTCCCATAAATTCCCTTTGTGATATCCAGACAGCTCTGTAACGTGACAACAGACTCCCACTTATCTGCCAAGATATATAATTTATTATTCAAAGCAACATGTTTTAGACATCTGGGAAAACTTTTGTCGCTGTAGACAGAGCAACAGCAGGAAAATGATATTTTGAAGAACACATTGAAGTTAGCCATGAGAATGAGTATAGTAAGAATAAAACAAGAAGAGCAGGGATTAGTGGTTAGCCAACTACTGGTTGTGAATTTTCAATATTTAGCCTCCTAGAAGCACTCAAGTTAGGAAGAGCCTCTGGATGACTGTAGTCCAATGTCCTGCTCAAAGCAGGGCTAATTGCAAAGTTAGATCAGGTTGTTCAGAGTCTAACCCAGCTGAGTTGGCACTGCGCCCCACTATCAACCCCTGAGGAATATCTCTCACATCGAGCTGGTCAGCTAGACTTGGAATCATTGACCACCATCTTTTGGACCTAGCAGTCCAGTTTGCTTTCCATACACTTTGTGGTCCACCCATTCAGCCTGCATTTCCTCAGTTTGGTTACTAGGAGTTCATTGGATACTGTGTTTAAAGCTCTGCTTAATTTGAGGTGAACAGTATCTACTAATCTCCCCTCATTCACAAAGTCAGACATTTCATTAGAGAAGGCACTCAGGTTGATTAAACCTGACTGATCTTAGCAAATCCATGGTAGCAGTTCACAATCACCTTCTTGTCTTTCATGTACCTTTCATGAATCATTTTTCTTTCAATGCACTAATACTGGGCCCTTGTTGATTCTCTTCTTTCTCTCTCCTAAATTTTTATTGTAGTCCAAAATTTGACAAAATCATCATGAGAATAACATAGTCCACATTATTTCTTCAGACCCTGTAAATAATTTTCCTAGTGTTTGCTATTTACATTTAAATGTTTTAACACATTCATATAGGAAAGCATATAGCTATATATTAAACAGAATGACATATTAGTCACTGCAACTCATTAATTTGGAATTTGAACTGATTAAGCCATAAAGAAATACTTAATAATTGGGAATCCAGCTTTAAAAGTGTTTTAAGTATATTTAAAGCCTCTGTAAAATTTTTGTCTCTTGAGCATGAAGCATTTAAGTCGTCCTTTCTTTTTCCATTTTTACCAAGGCTTGCCAAGATATCATGAACAATTCAGATTTTTAATCCACATTTTTCAGACTGGGATATCAAAAATTTAGCACGTTGATCCAATGTCACTGTTTAGAAAGCTATCTGATTTTCAGGCATTTGGCAGTTCACTTCCAAAAATGTTGTCTTTAATTTGTCTGTCCCTCAGTCAGTTAATTCCCCCCTGATTCAGTAGGAAGCAGACTGAAACTAACAGTGGGTTTCATATAGCCTACCGAACAGCCAGCAGACAGTAGTTACGTCTTTGCACCATGAACAACCTAGGCCAGACAGTTTATGTGTAACTTAGCAGTGAAAGGCTCTGTATTTCATTAGTAATTTCCAGCACCATTTGGTGTTCCCTGTGCCTTTAGCAAAATGCAAGAAATTACAAGGATGACATGCAGTGCAGGAGAGAGGAACACTATAAAAGGCAATATTTAGAAGGTAAGAAGTGGCAGTGCTCGCTTGCTAAGTATTTGTATAAAAACTCTCGAAGACGAGAGGAATAGAAGCATTCGTTATTTTTTTCAAATGCATTGGTGTGTTGCACATTCTAATTGAAACTTGTGGAGCAGAAAGCTGATCTTGCAGTAACATTTGTGGATACAATTATGGAAATCCTTTGAGCATGATTAAATTATACAGTGTCTGGATATGGAAGTCATTTTGATACTTATGTCTGCAGTAGAGTCAGTGGCAATGCATGAGGTGGCACTTTCCTAATTAATCTGTTTAGGAAGGACAGAATGTGTAGAAGTTTGCCAATTAGCAAGTTTTTCCAGTGGTAAATACTAGCCATAAGAGAGTCACTTCTGCATGGTCTGTCAGACAAATTTGAACACATATGATGTGAGGCCATCCTTGAAAGTTCGCTCAGAAGCAATGATCAATATAAAATGGGTCATGCAACAGAAGAAATGGCATGTCTTCATATGAATTGAAATTTGAAGAGTTTTTAGTCAATCATTCATTGCTAGTTCCAGGTCTTTTAGTGCCTTTTATTTACATAGATTTTGGATCTTGGTATAGTTATTTGTTTGAGATACTGTAATTTATTCACCACAACAAATATGTAAGTTGATCTAGTTCTTGTTCATCTCAAAGAGGTTGTTGATTTCTTTTGGTAGGTAAAGAGTCTTTTAATTTATTATCTGTTGTGAACAGCTGGGCAAGTGTCCAAAGGTCCAGAAATTGTTGTTAATAAACAAAACTTGAGAATAGAGGAAGAATGGTTTTTGCACAGAAAAAATGAAAGTTGTAACTAACAGAAAGATATATTTTTGAAATAGTGTTTCCTGTGAAGAAATCTGGTCTATTCAGAATGTTAA
This sequence comes from Gymnogyps californianus, assembly GCF_018139145.2. Classification (NCBI taxonomy): domain Eukaryota; kingdom Metazoa; phylum Chordata; class Aves; order Accipitriformes; family Cathartidae; genus Gymnogyps; species Gymnogyps californianus. The sequence goes on along the minus strand of NC_059471.1, from coordinate 210,362,860 downwards.
AATTTAAATGTTTAAAGGATTCTGTTTTTATGAAAAATCACGTAACTCCAGTACAATGTAGGTTTTTCTATAATACTCAAGCTCCTACAATTCACTGAAAATCTTCAGACTAAATTCTGGTTTCCCATAGCACAAATACATTCTAGCTGCTTCCTCACTGGTAGAGATATGAATTTTTTAAGGCCATTATCAATTTGACCATCTCCCTAACTCAGGGCTAGATTTTACCCAGAAAGTGCTGCAATCACCCTGACAACTTTCGGTTCATTGTGAACTCATTTGCTTCTCATTTCAAAAGAGAATCCCCCATGGTTTAAAGACGCTGAATGAAGGCGTATATTCTATATCTACTAGTAAAGAGTTCAAATGGTTAGGTATGTTCTTGCTAAAAAATTGCATCTCATTTCCAGTTTGAAGTTTTGGCACTCAGCCACTGGGTCTTGTTATTATAGATGAAAAAGCCCTCTGATATCAGGCACTGCTCCCTGCAAAGGTAGAATGTTCCTCATGTTGTCCATATTAATCTGATTCATTGCTGTTACTGCATTATCTTTCATCTGTTTTCCTAACTGTCAATTTTCAAAATACTTGCTAGTTTCAATATGCTGGCTGTTTTTGTAGCTGAGATGCCATGAAGTAGCTGGAGCGGACTTGAAAGAGATCTTCATCTGGATGTATTATTACTGATGGAAAAACTGTATATCTACATTTTGAAGGACGTCTTATACTTTGGACTATAATTTTCTGGCAACTTTTACCACAAAGGACTCATGTTTGCTCTAATAAATGACTGAAGTACATAGAAATCTATTCCTCTATTCTTGGCTCCTAAAACAGAAACTGAAACTCCTGAGGTAGGCACCTTGGCTCAAGATTTTCTGACCTTATTTCCAGCAACGTCCCCATGACTCCTACGAGCTACAAGCCCTGGCTGCGCAGAGCCAGCGAAGAGGAAACCCAAGGCAGAGGGATTTATGTGGAATTTAGGAAATTTCCTAGTGCCTGGGAAGTGTTAGCCGCTTCAGAGTACTCCATGCAATATAGCAGATAGCCCTGAGAACTGACTGTAAAACTGCTTAATATAGCTGCTTTGCAGCTTAGACGTATGGCTCAGAGCTGATGGAAAATGGAAAGACAGATTCAATATCCAGCATCCAGAACCCTCTCCTGTGAAGAAATCTACAGAAACTCTTTCCAAGAACTCAGAAGAGATTGCTAGAGAGACACTGCTTCCTCTTTTCTCTAAAATGTCCCAGTGGTTTCATGAATTTGCCTAGCAAGTGAGAAAAAAAGAGGCTATTCTCATCAAATTCACGTGTGCCACCTCCAGAAGGCTCTGTATGAAAGAGCCTTCAGAAGCACTGGGACAAAAACACAGGGACGAGGTCCTTCTTGTCAAAGGTGTGCAACAGCAACCAAGAATATCCCTCACAGATCTCTCAGGTTCAGATTCATCCCTTTTTCCTAAAAATCCACCAAATTTTTATGTACCAGGAAATTGCACAGTCACATTTACTCCCCTCTTCTTAGCTTTTTTTTTTTTAATCTGAGCCATGACAAGTATTTGTTTTTTTCAAAACGTAAGAAAACTTTGTTGGCTTATTCAGAAAGAGAGTTTCCTAACAACTGAAAAATCAAAAAAAAAGACAATATTGCTGTCATACTTGTATTCAAATTGGTCAAATACATGCTATGTCCTTATTTTTGTGGTACCCCTTTCTGCTTTGGGAAGAGCTTGTTTTAGAGAATAATGGAGAGAACAGTGAAAAGAATGATGTGTCAGAAGCTGTGCTTCCAAACTGTTTGGAAAGCGGGGAAAGATTTGGCTGGTTGGTTACGCTGAAATTTTTCACGGAGCTTTTTTCTCAGATGAAACAGCAAATAAAATCTCAATTTGAATGCACTGCTGCTTGGTTGAACTTAGATTGCCTATTGCAAAATACAGAGGCCTCCTCAGAGGCTACAGTGTGGTTTAGTTCCTTATGTTGGAATACAGGAAAATTATTATTTACACTTGAGAGATGGTATTGAAGAATCAAATGGTGTCTCATTAGCTCCACCAAGTTCAACTTCTTCCCAGATTCTTTCCTTACCTTCATCCCTGTCACTGACCATACTGAACATCCTTCTAACTGTGGGAGGATTAAGATGGGGGATGTGGCTCAGATAACACATCTGTACCTCATCTGGAGCTGGTGGGTGATGAGACTCTTCAGAGAAGACTAAAGTCTGGGTTTGCACCTCCATAGTGACTTCAGGGAAATGCAGGGAGGAAAAAAACCCCAAACCCACAAGATCTGAATGCCCTCCAACATTTGATGATTTGGTGATTTTATACACATCTCTGTTTACAGACTTTGAAGCTGCTCACTGAGGCAGTGAGAAACAGAAAACTTTACAAGCTAAATAATTGAAAGAGTTAAGAGTGAAAGAAACCTTCTTTGACTGGCAGGATGCTAGGGCCCATAAAAAATTAAAACACGGTCCTCTAATCTTGAAAACACATGAGAACGACCAGAGAACTTAGTTCCTCCTCAGGGATCAAAATAAGCAGCAACATTATCAGGATAAATTAGGAGTCTGGCCTCAGACAGCATAATGTGAACTGAAAGCCTTTCTGAGGATTTTTGAGAATTTGGCTCTAACTGCAGTTGCTTCACACTTCCAAATTTGGCTCCAAATGCCAATAAGAGGCATTTAGCAGAACCAAATAGTGGATCCGATTTTCTGAATGAATATCCATAGGACCATCCTTCTTCCCAGACCAAGACATTTTACTAATAAAGGTGTCGTGGTTTAGGGGCCCAGCCAGCAACAAAGCACCACGCAGCCGCTCGCTCACTCCTCCCCCCCGCAGCGGGATGGGGAGGAGAAAATACAACGAAAGGCTTGTGAGTCAAGACAAGGACAGGGAGGGATCACTCACCAGTTATGGTCACAGGCAAAACAGACTTGACTTGGGGAAAAATAAATCAATTTAATTTGGTACCAATCAAATCAGAGTAGGATGATGAGAAATAGAACTGTACCTTAAAAAACACACCTCCCCCCACCCCTCCCTTCTTCCCGGGCTCAGCTTTGCTCCCGATTCCTCTACCTCCTCCCACACAGCGGCACAGGGGGCGGGAATGGGGGTTGCAGTCAGTTCGTCACACGTCTCTGCCGCTCCTTCCACAGGGGGAGGACTCCTCACACTCTTCCCCTGCCCCAGCGTGGGGTCCCTCTCATGGGGATCAGTGAGCTTCCCTCCATGAGCTTCTTCAACTCAAGTCCTTCCCACGGGCTGCAGTCCTCTGCAAACTGCTCCAGCGTGGGCTCTCCCACAGAGTCACGGCCTTCTCTGGGCCCAGCCACCTGCTCCAGCGTGGGGTCCTCCACGGGCTGCAGGGGAATCTCTGCTCCACTGTTAACCTCCATGGGCTGCAGAGGGACAGCCTGCCGTCTCACCACGGGCTGCAGGGGAATCTCTGCTCCCCTGCACCTCCTCCCTCTCTTTCTTCGCTGGCCTCGGTGTCTGCATGGCTGTTTCTCTCACATCCCACTCCTCTCTGCTGCAGGTTTTTCAGCAGTCTTTTTCCCCTTCTTAAATACACTATCACAGAGGCGCTACCACCATCACTGATGGGCTCAGCCTTGGCCAGAGGCGGGTCTAGGTTGGAGCCGGGGAAGCTTCTAGCAGCTTCTGACAGGAGCCACCCCTGGAGCCGCTCCACCGGCTACCAAAACCCCGCCACACCAACCCAACACAAAAGGACACTGAGAACATCCTTGGACACCTTGGTTCAGAGTCTGCATCCGTTATCCTGCTGTCACAAAAAAGGGAAGAAAAATATCAGAGCAAAATAAAAGAAAAATATCAAACTTGCTTGCTAAAATAAACAGCTGGAAAAGACAAATTATTAGTGAACACTTGTTTTCCAGCAAAGCGATTGGGGGAAATAGAAGGAATATGAGCAAGTAAATATGCACAGCATTCCTGAAGGAGAAAAGAATAGAGATCCTATTATACTATTGCTTATGCACAGCTTGGAATCTTCACTATAAAAACTGCAGGGAATAGAAATACACTGCATGCATGCAGAACGTCCTTGGACTGTTTATGACACTGCACACATGAAATACCCTGAGGTTCCTATAAAATACTTATTATTTACCAGATCAAGCTGTTTGACTTAGCTGTGACTTCTGTAATATTTCCTTCCATTAGAAGAAGTGCTATGTTGTTGGTATAGGCTGGAGTGCTAGAGCAGCATATCCTAATCTTTTTCAGATTGCTAATATATTTGCAGGCCACAGTTCCCAGGTAGCCAGGTACCTGGAAATTTTGCCCGTCTCTCAACTTTTTCTGTAACTGCTTGGATTAGACAAGGGTCCATAACCACTAGTTTTGAACCTTTTATCTAGATGGTGGAAAACTATTAACATTCTGTGCAAACAAGAGGTGGTGCAGCCAAGAACTACTTTATAAGCTCCCTATCTAGGAGACCTGATACATTTACATTTTAAAAGTTATGCTTAGATACTTGCATCTCCCCCTTGTTCCAGCTAATAATTCTCAGAAAGATAAAAAACAAATAATATTTAAGTAAAATAACAGATCACATTCATGCTATGACATGATACAATTCAAAGGCCATGATATGTCTATGATCCAACAGAGAGATTAACGTATTTTTGGTGCCATCCTGAAGCTGCACCCAAATTGACACTCAGAACAGGAGGCAATCAAAATCAGTCACCCTTTCTGAGAAGTCTGAGCTCAGTTACCTGTACAGGGAGCATGATGCATGCACTCAGTAGACTTTCTTATTCGTCCCTAAAAAATATTCTTTGTATGTGAAGTAAACTGACAATTTTTATTAAAGAAATGGTGTAACAGGATGTGTCTATGTTTTCCCTTAAGTACTTCTTTTTAGATCCCAATTCAAATATAGGAAATAAAAGAGTACCTGTGGGTGATGTAGTAGCTCTATTCAAATCTTTAACATCAAAAAAATTGAAAGCTGGTGTGTTATCCTTAGCCAAGCCTTATTCTAAACTGCAGGTGATTCTTCCTGACATGTGAATCAATTCTTTAGGTAGAGCAGGGAATATATACCAAAATTTCAACTTAATTAGCTACTCCATTTCCATGGCTGTGTATCTCATGTCACAGATTTAAAATACATTCATTTACCTGGGCTCTGACATACATACAGAAGTCCAGGGGGATCTCTGGTAATTGCAGGGCAGAATATAACGCTGAGTAAACTCACAAACTTTCACTAAGCAAAAAGCAAGTTTTTTCTTGCTTTTGTTTTTGTTTTAAAGGATTTTCAGTCTTAACTACTTCAATCAGGGGAAATTGTTTAAAAGGACCAAGTAGGAAAGGCAAAACAATGACAAAATTTGAACTCTTTGACAGAAGACAAGGAAGTTTTTGATTAGGGGATAGACAATTTGAGAATAATTTCCTTTCCTGAGGCTACATCTACAATCAAAGGAGGGTACTAACTATTGTAAAACCTGGAGTATAGAAAACAGAGGAGCTCTTGGTGAGTGGACTAGGAGGGAAGAAATTCCTCAGGGCATATCAGTAAAAGCTTCAAGGACATAAAGTCTGCAGCAAGCAGGGCATCCAGAGAAGCTCATCCCAAGGATAAATCATACCAGCGCAGGAGCTGGAAGGGAGTGTTTGAGAGACCTACTGCAGTGTGTGCCTCTGCCTCTTCTGTTAAACCATGCTCTACTGCGCTGCTTTGGCAAGTCATATTTTCTTTTGCAGGACTGACTTCTCTGCCGCTATTACTCCCCACGGGCCAGACTTTGGCACATGCAGAGCCCACTGAACCTTCTGCAAGTCTCAATGTCCATGAAGCAGTCTGAAGGCTCAGTCACAGAAGAGTTGGGTTGGAGGGTCTCACCTTAGAGTGGCCAGGCCATGAGCTTTTTAACTTTAAAGATGTGTTCAAGGGTTTCAATAGCTTAACTGTCCATGGGAGCAGAGCTCATGGGGAATTTTACTCCAAAGGAAGTCAGTGATCAGTGTTCTTCTTCTCTCTTTTTCTTGGGATATTAAATATTCTCTTAGAGTAAACAGTATATTTGATGAATTTCCACTGACTGATACTTAGCTCTGGGAAAGAACAGGCTCATTTTGCCAAAATTGCTTCTGGATTAGGATATTGCATACCCCATTGCTAGGGACATGGCCTACTGCAGAAAACATTAAAATTTAATGATATTGGTGGCTGCAATATTATTTGTGAAATAAAATTGCCTTATTAGGATATTTAGCCTTCTTGGATCTTTAGAGAATCATTAAAAAAAGTAATTCCCTATTACCTCAGTGAAAAGGAATTAATGAAAAAGCAAAGTTATCAGAAAGGTCTAAAAGCAAATGATTATGAGTTAATAATGTTTCAGGAATTAAAATGTACAACCCTGCTAACAATCAGAAGAAATAACTATGCAGGATCAAAATATCAGGCAGAGCTTCCCACAATGATTTATTCATTAAAGATGAGGAAAATTATTTTCCATTACTTCAAAGACTAACCTCAGAGTGAAAAATAAATTGGCATTTATAGTGCTTCATCTCTAGCAAGGAACAGTAAAGATATCTGTGACCTGGAAACAAAAGATTTATTTTTATTAAAAATATATATAAAAAAATATAAAAAAAAAGAAGAGTAGTTCAATTTACTTTCCTGAATGCCCTTTTCTAACTTTTTCATACAGTTATCCAGCTGTGTGATAGCAAAATGATAATCTAATCATTTAGGATCATCTAAAATACTCTAATAGAAAACTTTGTAATTATTTCAGTGTTTTGAATGGCCGTTCTCAGCTGCATGCAAATTTTCCTTTCCTATTTGACTGAAAGGTCCTAGTAGATAAGTTTAAACCTTCATTTTTGGCAATGCCTGGTAGTCTCAGATAACTGACACAGCTGAAAGTAAAGGTATGTCCATTTTAGCTCCAGAAGCTCTTGGGAATTCTTGGAAGAATCGCTGCACAGTCTGATGTCTGTGTATGGGAAGCCTGTGAGGCTAATGCATGATGGGACTGTCAAGAATGGAATAATATAGAACTTCCTTCAACCAGTCTGATGAAAGATACCAAATAAATCTCTTTGGGTATCCTACATCACCTGATTTCAGCTGCCTATACTTGGACTTTTAGTGTTCTTTGAAGTATCCCAGATTATTCAGGCATCTATGAGAGACTGGCAAGTGCAACATCAGACTTAAAGAACACCAGAACTCTTCTACGTTCTGTCTGGCTGGAAGGTAGGTATTTTGGGGCAATTATTTTTGGGCAATGGAATCCCACCTCTAAATCTTTAGATGTGAGGTAGGTGTCTAAGCTCCTGTTGTAGAGGGAGCAGCTCTAACCAGAACAATCCATGGAGCCTGCAGAGCCATTTTGGCTGACCTGTTACTAGGTCTTTGTCTCCAGTTGTCAATTCAATAGGACATGATTTTCTTATAGTTCCTGTGTTGCATGTGCCAACTCAATGTGAGCAAGATTCAGATGGGATATGGGATATTCAGACTTGATCAGATAAATAACCCTGAGCAGCCTGATCGGACCTCATGGATAACCCTATGACCTCACAGATGAACAGAAGGTTGGACTAGAGACCTCCTGAGGTCCCTTCACAACTGAATTATCCCATGATCTCACGATCCGTGGATACTGTAGAACATCTCAAACAACACTAACACTAAATGCTGACCTTCCAGCAACTATATTGAGATCTTGAACTCCTCTGACTATAGCTGGAGCATATACACCCAGATCACATGTAGACATTTGTATATTGACAGCTGAATTTGGGTTCTAATCAGGAGATGGTGAATCTCACTTCGCACATGACAGTTATGTATACTTAAAGACAGGCAGGATTCATCAGACAATACGCATTTTTTCCACCTACTTCACAGTGTGTTTATGCATGTGTGAGTGTGAGGAGTATGCAGAGATACTAGAAAATACTATTCTGGTTTTTCTCTGTCTTCAGAAAAAAATATTCTTTAATTGTCTTCTGTGCAATCCATTTTCTGCTATTTGAGTCTGAGTAGATTAGAACATGGTAGTCGTTTTATTTAAAAATCAGAGGGTGAGTAAACTGCTTTGGCTAAAACAGCATCAAGGGGTGTTTTATAGTGAGGATTTAAGGCTTTCAAGTTCTGAATCTCATTGAAAAGAAGATGTGAAAATGCTGAATATTATTATGCCAATTTACTCTAATTATTAAGGAAAGGGGGAAAAATCTCTCCTTCTAATGAGATTTCGTTCAGAAAAGCTGTGATTGTTCTTCATATCAAGTTTTTAATTTGGAAAATCAGGAAGACGGGTGATTTTAGAAGCTTTCATTTTGAATTAGTTCTCTAGTATGTACAGAAAAGAATCAGAGTGCTTTTCGAGCAGTTTGTCTGACTCATAAACCCAAGAACTCTGAATGACGGTGCTGATGTTGAACGTTCAATACTAGTGCCCTTCCAGAGCTCAACTACAACTTACGGCAAATTTGGACATTACACGGTCTGTGCAGCAAATCTTTCTTTTCCTTTGGTTGATCAGCTCCATGACTGGATTACTGATTTGCAACTAATAAATAGTAAACATTTCTGTGAGTAAAATTCTGCCAACTTTCAGGGATATAAAAGAAGTATGAGAGGAGAAATATACTTTAGAAGCTGTCTTCACAGCACTCCCATAAAGCAGCCAAAAATTTTCCCTGTTGTACAGATAAAAACCAAATGTGCATAGGTTCTGTCTTCTATCAACATCTGAGCTAGTCATCTAGGGCTTCACTCAGATGCCTAAATGAAGACATGTAGTATCATTTGACATGCCCTCATGTATCCCTTTGTTTCTAGCTGCCAGTCCAGAAAAGCAAAACACTCCTGTAGTTTCTGTGTCATATGTCAGTCCTACACAGATGTCTTGGATCCTCTAGTGTACCTACCATGTCACTAGACACACCTGTGTAGGCACCTGAGTAATTGAACATTTAATCTCCCGTTATAGTCAAAAGTAAGTAGTAAATAACTCCAGGGTGCAGTTCATGAACTTGTGCGGACATCTAAACTGTTCTGATGCATTACAGACGTAACCTGACATGTCTTTAATAAAGCTATGAAAGATTGATTAATATTCCATTTATATTCAGCTACAGTTATTTTATATTTATATTAGATCAGATACTGAATTTAAAGCCAGTATGACATAAGTGTGGTCAGCCAGTTGTTAAGGGATCCTTCCTGTAACGTACGTGCTACAGCACCACAGCTTTGCCATGGGAACACGAAGGTGCCAAGTGTGATCAGATGCTGGCAGTGAGACAAAACAGCAGCTTAGAGAAGTATTAAAACTTCTCCAAAAGTTTTGAAATCTTTTTGAAAAGAGTATTTTAAATTGTAGCCCAGTCTCACAGAAGTCATCCTGGGATACTTCTGCCTGAAAGGAGGTTGTAGCGAGGTGGGCGCCAGTCTCTTTTCCCAAGTAACAAGTGACAAGACGAGAAGAAACAGCCTCAAGTTGCGCCAGGGGATGTTTAGATTGGATATTAGGAAAAATTTCTTCACGGAAAGGGTTGTCAAGCATTGGAACAGGCTGCCCAGGGAAGTGGTTGAGTCACCATCCCTGGAGGTATTTAAAAGATGTGTAGATGTGGTGCTTAGGGACATGGTTTAGTGGTGGACTTGGTAGTGCTAGGTTAATGGTTGGACTCGATGATCTTAATGGTCTTTTCCAACCTAAAAAATTCTATTCTATTCTATCTTCTCTTTAAGTATCTCAAGGCACCCACACTAGAAGAAAGCTTCTGTGTTTTCTGTAGGGTCTCATATTGCTGACCATAGGGAGAATACTGAGAGCCTGACATTGAATGAACCTGCTATAAAGCACAGACATTTGCCCATAATTGCATACATCTGTGGTATCTGCAGGAATTAAACCCAAATATTTTCAGTCCTGTGCCTTTATCTCATATTCACATAAATAATGTTTGTTTTCAATTTTTACTTTATCAAGGTCAAAATGTCTCCTTCATTACCAGCTGTTTCTAAATTAACTCAATGTTCCTTTGGAATGAAACACATGAAAGAGTTTTATTGATTATTTTCTTAATAGAGAACATTTCAATGGTAGAATATCACATCAAATATTTGTAACACTGAGTAGGAAGTGAAAAAAAGTTACTAATATGGAGAACATGCTCTTTATTATCAAGAGAGTGGAGTATCATCTTAAGTAGATTAATTTTAATCTTTAAATTCTGTAAACTGCAAGACAGCTAATTTAGAATTTGATATGGATGAAATTATGAGAGGTTTTGAAAGAAACAACCAATAATTTTAATTTTAATGCTCACTGGTGAAACTAAAAATGACACACAGTAATTTAGTTTCATCAAAAACAAATACTATTTTGATCCATGACGGAGTTACATTTATAGACTTTTTAAAAAAGGGGGAAAAAAGAATGTTTAAAAATATCCTTTTGAATTAAAAATACTGTTTTGAAAATATCAGAATTAATTATTTAGACTTCTGCTTCTTTTTTTCTGTCTCTTTTCAATATAAACAATTCAGAAAAGTGAGAAATTAAAAATTTTAGTGTCATTAAATCAGCACTTCCCAAACACTGACACACAAACCTTTTGACAGAAAGGATCACTGAGTTTAACTTTGATCACCTGTAGCTCTCAGAAAAAAACAACAGACTGTGATCTCAGTTTCTTGAGCTTATCACTCACTTTTATAGTTGTTCACTTCTAGAAGATCTTCATTTTAGTAGTCCAGATCATGTCTTTACGGGAAGGTCTGTATAAGTGAAAAGGCTGACTAGTTCTGCAACGCGATTTTGTATGGATCCCTTACATTCATCTGGCATGTCTGGTTTAGAACCAGAAGTGTTCACATCCCAGTCGGATATGGGTTTTACGGTTTACTGCATGATGTTGTTTTTACAGCAGAGTTGTCACTTCTACCTACACAAAAGCTTCTCAGGCACATTAAGAGTGTTTTCCTCTGGGGCTAACTGGCATTAATAGGTGTGTAAACTGTCATATAACTACATGGATTTATGTACTGCGGATGAAAAAATAACTCTTAGTAATGCATATCACTCTCCTCTTTCATGCTCTGGACAAGAGCGTGGCTATACGATTCACTGATCAAGAATCACAGTGTTGCTTAATGTACAGCAGTGCAAAGGACTGGGGGATATTTCCCCGTGAAGTTCTGCAGCAGTATGTACTAGCTGCAGCTTCAGGTCTGGCACTGCAATAACAAAGCGAAGTCTTAGCAATGTAGCTGATCAGTTCAGCACAGATGTTCAGATATGATTCACCGTAATTAATTCTTCACCAGAGGCCTACTCTAAGACAGCGTCATCCCGGGGTTCATTTGAGAGCTCTTGGGAGTTTATGCCTTGCATCCAGTCTAAGAACGTTGTGCAAGATGATTGCTTGGGAAGAAAATTAATAGAAGTGTCAATATTAAAATTCAGCTCCATTTATATATACACCAACAGGAGAACACCAAATCACCTCGGTCTTAACGTTAAAGCTAATCCAGCAGAAAAAATGATGGTGGAAAGGATATGATAGATGCAAAGAAGAATGCCTACGGCTAGTAGGATAGACGGCTACAATGACTGAATACAGAGCAGTCAGTCCCTTACACAGTTTCATATGTTTTGAGAATTATCGCCCACCAGGATATTTAGGTTGAGGAAATCTTTGGTTAAATCTTGATCAGCTTCAATATCCACCAAATGTTATTCCAAGAAATGCATAATGAACATGACACATGCATTTTTTGTGAAAAAAAACCCACCACAATTAACATCTGTGCTGTTAATTGCTGCTTTTGAAAAATACACAAAAATCTTCCTTTTTGCCAAGCACAGAGGAGATAGTAACCTATACAAGCTACTGCCCAACTAACCAAGGAAGGAATTGGCAGCAAAAAGAAGAGCTCTGTACGTACCCTTAGAACTGTGACGTTTCTAGACTATTTTTTATAGAGGTTGTTATGATTGTCATTATAGAAAAACATGTATTGCACACTTATGCACATCTTTTTATTTTGCTATTGTGCATAGTAAATACTATAATCAATAGTTACCTACCATAACAATAGTAATTACTATGCAGCTTTGATACTGCGGAGATGGCCAAGAATATTTGTCAACATCAAGGCTGTCCTACTCTTCTCACTGTAAACACAGCAGTGTGTTCCTGTCCAAATACTGCAGAAGGAGACAACCTTTGTGCAACTGTGCTCCCATGGGATTCAGTGATTTAGGTCAGATCACAAACAAACACGATGCACAAAAATGAGAGAATGCTGATGAAACCTAAAGCCTTTACAGACTGGATTTACAATGAGATACCAGTCCAAAAGCTAGAGATGAAGAAGATAAATTCTCTTATTTATTCAGTATTAAAATGCATTCTAGTGCAATATATATAAGCCTGTGGGAATACACACATACATATACATATGTATCCACATGTGTGTGCACCCACACCCACAGAGAATCAAAAATGCATGCATATATAGACACAGATAAAACTTCTTGCATTACAGACATTTTTAATTTTCCATTTAAGAATATTAAGCCTGAATGAAAAATGGCAGAATAAATTCTTGTTTCTGAGTGTATCGCAGTAACTGTATCTTTTCACTGTAGGACTCCCCTCTCAAATTGTTTTGACACAGATAGGATTACTGCAAAATTGGTCAAGAAAGAAAACTAGTCTTTTATTCCTACCCCAAGTGTTAGTATATTCAAATATGAAATGGCAGTGCTAATTCTGTGGGTAAATATGAGTTTGCTGGCTACACTGTAGCTTCAAAAGATCAGCATCCTGACAGAAGAGCCGGTAAAGCCTTGATATTAATCTTTATTTCTATAGACAGTTGCTAAGTATAAACACACTCTACCAGCTATGCAACTCTAATCTAAAGCTGTTTATTGCCACACCAAAATAAGAAGTGGACTAGAAAGAGTTTGAAAGCAAACCTAAACTTCACAGGATATGTCAATGATTGGTGACATTTTGTTGAACGGTTGTTATTTGTATGAATAGATAGCACACGATATTTTGGAAAAAAAAAAGGAAGAATCTTTAAAAATGCATAGGAGTAGTTGAAATAGGAGTATTCAGGCATTGCAGGATCATACATGGTAAAAGAGATGGGATAAACATATCATATTTTGTCAGCAAACAGAATGTCAAGACTCTCAGTAGAGCAGTAGGAAGGGTCCAGTATAATTCTGCCTTCAAAGACTAAATAATGCTACTGCATGGGCTGGCTCAGGTAGAAGTATCCCAGGATGACTTCTGTGAGACTGGGCTACAATTTAAAATACTCTTTTGGAAAAGATTTCAAAACTTTTGGAGAAGTTTTAATACTTCTCTAAGCTGCTGTTTTGTCTCACTGCCAGCAGCTGATCACACTTGGCACCTTTGTGTTCCCATGGCAAAGCTGTGGTGCTGTAGCACGTACGTTACAGGAAGGATCCCTTAACAACTGGCTGGCCACACTTATGTCATACTGGCTTTAAATTCAGTAACTGATCTAATATAAACATAAAATAACTGTAGCTGAATATAAATGGAACATCAATCAATCTTTCATAGCTTTATTAAAGACATGTTAGTTTGTCTTAAGTTCTTTGCAAAAATTTTGAAGCCATTTGAAAGAAAGAGAAAGACATTTCCTTTCCTTCTCCTTTCCCATAGTTGTCCAGTTATGCAGACTGGACCTTTTCCTATTCAGGCATGAGATCTGGATAGACGAGACAGCTGGGCAATCACCAACCGTAGGAAATTTAACAAGAGCAAGTGTTGGATTCTCCACCTGGGATGGGGTAATCCTGGTTATACATACAAATTGGGGGATGAGAGGCTGAAGAGCAGCCCCGTGGAAAGAGAGCTGGGGGTTTGGGTGGATGGCAAGTTGAATATGAGTCAACAGTGTGCCTGGCAGCAAAAAGGGCCAACGATGTCCTGGGGTGCATCAAGCATAGCATAGTGAGCTGATCGAGGGAGGTGATTGTCCCTCTCTACACTGCACTAGTGTGGCCCCACCTTGAGTACTGTGTGCAGTTTTGGGCACCTCAGTATAAGAAGGACATCAAACTATTAGAATGTGTCCAGAGGAGGGCAACCAAGATGGTGAAAGGCCTTGAGGGCAAGACTTACGAGGAGAGGCTGAGATCACTTGGTTTGTTCAGCTTGGAGAAGAGAGGGCTGAGGGGTGCCCTCATTGCAGTCCACAGCTTCCTCAAGGAGGGCAGCAGAGGGGGAAGTGCTGATCTCCTCTCTCTGGTGACCAGCGACAGGACACGAGGAAATGGAATGAAGCTGCATCAGGGGAAGTTCAGATGGGACATTAGGAAAAGCTTCTTCACTGAGAGGGTGGTCGGTCACTGGAACAGGCTTCCCAGGGAAGTGGTCATGGCACCAAGCCTGTCAGAGTTCAAGGAGCATCTGAATGACACTTTTAGTCATATGGTTTAGTTCTAAGTAGTCCTGCAAGGAGCAGGGAGTCAGACTCAAGGATCCTTATGGGTCCCTTCCAACTTGAGATAATTTATGGTTCTATGATTCTAAATCAGATGCTACAATCACTACTTTCTTGTTGAGGGGTTTCACTACTACGCTGCCAAGGTTCGTTCTTGCTTATGCACCCAGCATGGTTGTGTTCAGCATCTGCTGGGGAGGAAGGAAAAGTTTCTTTCAACTTCAGTGGTAGAAGGCCTTTGGGGCACTGAGGCAGATTCAGCTTCAGAACTGATTGGGCTCTTTCAATACTTGGCTCCCTAAATATTCACAAGATAAACACGTGCATGCATGCTAAGTTCCCCATAGAACATGATCTTGGTCTCAGAGATCATGTTTCACATTTTCTTTCTTACTATTTATGTTCTACTCTGAAAGTAAATGAATACTAAATTGAATCAGCAATTCAGGCTTGCTACATTTCATTGATCTATGACAGATCAGAGCTTGATGCTGAGCTAATGTGGCCGCAGGCATCAACCTTTACCACTAATACGGTTTTAAAATTCTCTACTCAAGTCTATTTATTATGAATGTAATCTGTTTTAGGAAAGCACCTAAATCTCTGCTAATGATTCATTCAGATGCATGCAGTGTCCTCATTTAAAATGTCCAGGTCAACCCAGCTTTCTCTGATTATTTTAATAGTGCATATTGTTCTGTCTTAACTGGTTTGCTTCCAGTCTCACTCTGTTTCAGATATTTTTTGCCTGACTCCCCCTGATGATAGACTGGGCTGATTTATTTCCTTATGCAACACTCTTTGCATTCTATAGTTATTTTTTGCCACAGTAACACTTTATTATCTTCTCGCAGCAACTCACTCTCTCAACCACAAGTAAAAATTAGGGAAGTTTTCTGAAATTTCTTATGATCTGGACAGTCAAAATTTTATCTGGGATTCTAGATATCAGATGACACCCCTTTCTTAACTCAAAAAGAATTAGCTCTGGTCCTTGGTACTCCTCCAATGATTGTCATCCATCAATACTAATAGGGAAGAGAGTGGATTCAGCCTCCTGATGTCAGCAGATAGAGTTCAAAAACATTTACATTTGTCATCTGCCTTGTCACCTTTGATAAGTCCCTTTCTTCACTCCCTCTACTTTGCTTATTTTATCTGCTGCATCCCTTTCAATTTCTCCTTACTTTCCTCGCATGTGCTTATTGCTCCCAAGCACAAAGCAGAGGAATGGATGTTTCTGGCTATTTATTAAACTGAAAAATAAAACTCTGCATTCAACTGTAGTAATAACATTTTGGTTCTTCATCTTAAAGGGCTAACAAAAAACCCCCCCAAAATCCCCAAGTTTTGGTCTTATCACTACTTGTCAGTCAATTGCACATGCACTGAGGCGATCAGCTCTGGTGCAGACGCGTTCCACAGTGGAGTGGGGGATCGTGGCATGCAAGGGGGGTTTCCAGAGCTGAGGAAACCCCAGGATTGCGCGGAGACCCGCCAGGAGCCGGCAGCTCTCAAGAGAGAGAGCGGCTGATGAGGCATGGACGGGGCCAGGAGTAATGGTGGCCACGCCCACCCCCCCCCCCCCGAGCTCCCACAAAAGCCAGCCCACGGGAGCGCTGGTGACCAGGATGGGCAAACAGGGCGTGGTGCATCTGCCAGGGCGTGGCACGGCAGTTTGCGCAGGAGGGCGCGCAGGGAGGGTGCTTCTTCGAAGGAGGGACATTCCACTGGCCAAGTGGAGAGGCTCGAAGTCCACATCACCCAGCAACCGGGCACCGTTCTGTGGCCATCTGCGCAGGTCAAGGGCACTCATCCTACCTGACCCTCAAGGCAGAATGGTGGGCACTCGCCTGAGAGCGAAGGCTGCAGCTCCGTCTGGGGGGGTCTGCACCATCTACCCCGGCGGTGGCCGATGCCTCCACCCAGATGGAACTGCTGAAGGGAGAGGCTGCAGTGCAGACCTCAGACTGCGGGAAGTGCCTAGACCTTTCTCCTGGGGCAGGGACAGGCAGCAGACCTGCTTGCAAAAGGTGTGCCCAGGTGGAGGACCTCCTGCAGCAGGTGGCTGAGCTGCAGGAAGCGGTGAGAAGGCTGCGTAACATGAGGGAGGCTGAAAAGGAGTTAGATAGCTGGTTCCAAGCGCAGTCTGCAGTGGACCCACAGCCCACGGCCAAATAGCCAAAAGCTCCCCCACCGGCACACACAGAAGGGAGGGGGGCCAATAATGCAGAAGAATGGAAGCTTGCAAAAGCAAGGACCTGCAGGAGGAAGGGACTTCCCCCAAAGTGTGAGGTGCCCTTGCAGAACCACTTCACTGCTCTGCAGACTGAAGAGGAAAGACCCATCATGTCAGGAGAGGCGCTGGAGCTGAGTAAGGCAGCCCGATCTGCTCCCCGTATAACAACTGGCACAACTTAAAAAAGACAACAGGTGATAGTAGCAGGTGATTCTCTTCTGAGAGGTACGGAGGCACCCATCTGCCAACCTGACGCACTCTCTAGAGAGGTGTGCTGCTTACCGAGGGCTTGTATCAGGGTGTCACCAAGAGACTACCAAGCCTCATACAGTCCACTGACTATTATCCGCTGCTGTTGTTTTGCGTGGACACCAGTGATACAGCCGGGAGCAGTCTGAGGAGTATCAAGAAGGATTACAGGGCCCTGGGAGTGGTGATAAGGGACTCTGGAGCGCAGGTAGTTTTTTCCTCAATCCTCCCGGTCAAAGAGAAGGGGTTTGAAAGGGCCATTTGAATCTGGTGAATCAACAAATGGTTACAGGACCAGTGCCACAGCCAAGATTTCGGCTACTTAGACCATGGGACTCGCTTTGAGAAACCTGGCCTACCAGGGGCTGACGGGGCCCATGTGTCAGAGAAGGGGAAGAGCGTCTTCGGTCATAAGGTTGCCAAGCTGGTGAAGAGGGCTTTAAACTAAAGTTGCTGGGGGAGAGGAACCTCAGTCCCACTCCTACCGGTTTGATGCCAGTGCCAGCAATAGATGCCCAGAGCCTGGAGAGGGATCACAGGTCAGCAGGAGAGCACCTGAAGAGCAGCACAAAGGAATTGCAGCCAGTAAGTCAGCTTCATCAGGGGCCTGACTTAAATGCCTCTATGCAAATACACGTAGCATGGGGAATAAACAAGAGGAGTTAGAGATGTGTGCGTGCTTGCAGGGCTGTGGTCTTATTAGCATCACGGAGACGTGGTGGGATGGCTCCTGTGACTGGAGTGTTGAAATGGAAGGATACAGGCTCTTTAGGAAGGACAGGCAGGGGAGATGAGGAGGGGATGCTGCCCTCTATGTCAATGACCAGCTGGAGTGACTGGAGCTCTGCCTGGGGATGGATGAGGAGCCAACCGAGAGCTTATGGGTCAGGATTAAAGGGAGGGCAGGGACTGGTGACATTATAGTGGGGGTCTGTTACAGGCCACCCGACCAGGAAGGCCAAGCGGATGAGGCCCTCCATAGACAGATAGGAGCAGCCTCATGTTCACAAACCCTGGTCCTCATGGAGGACTTCAACCACCCCGATACCTGTTGGAGGGACAACACAGCAGGGCATAAAGCAATCCAGGAGGTTCCTGGAATACGTTGATGATAACTTTCTTCTCCAAGTGATAGAGGAGCCAACGAGGAGAGGTGCTATGCTGGACCTTGTTCTCACCAACATGGAGGAGCTGATGGGGAATGTGAAGCTCAAGGGCAGCCTTGGCTGCAGTGACCGTGAAATGGTGGAGTTCGAGATCCTTAGGGCAGCGAGGAGGGCGCACAGCAAGCTCACTGCCCTGGGCTTGAGGAGAGCAGACTTTGGCCTCTTGAGGGATCTGCTTGGTAGAGTACCGTGGGATACAGCCCTGGAGGGAAGAGGGGCCCAAGGAAGCTGGTTAAGATTCAAGGATCACCTCCTCCAAGCTCAGGAGCGATGCATCCCAACAAAGAGGAAGTCAGGCAAAAACGCCAGGAGGCCTGCATGGATGAACAAGGAGCTCCTGGACAAATGCAAACACAAAAAGGAAGCCTACAGAAGGTGGAAGCAAGGACAGGTAGCCTGGGAGGAATGCAGAGAAATTGTCTGAGCAGCCAGGGATCAGCTTAGGAAAGCCTGATTGATAGAATTAAATCTGGCCAGGGACATCAAGGGCAAGAAAAAAAGCTTCTATAGTCACATTGGTGATAAAAGGAAGACTAGGAAAAATGTGGGCCCTCTCTGGAAGGAAAGGGGAGACCTGGTTACCTGGGACATGGAGAAGGCTGAGGTACTCAATGACTTTTTTGCCTCAGTCTTCACCGGCAAGTGCTCCAGCCACACTGCCCAAGTCACAGAAGGCAAAGGCAGGGACTGGGAGAATGAAGAACCGCCCACTGTAGGAGAAGATCAGGTTCGAGACCATCTAAAGAACCTGAAGGTGCACAAGTCCATGGGACCTGATGAGATGCATCCGTGAATTTTCAGTGAATTTACTGTCCATAGAAAATTTGTGGCCAACTTACATACAAACAATGAGTAACTGTATACTGTTACTCCTATTATTGTTGTATGCTTTGGCTTAGATTTCATACTTTCTTGTTAAAATAATTTCAAAATATGTTCTGATTTCTGTAAATGTCCATAGTGCTTCTGATGAACAGTACATTATATGCAATCAGCCTTGAAATTTGAGAACTTTGGGTTTAATAGGGACAGCCAAATTAATTCCATGTTAGATTTATCTATATATCTCGTGGAAATATCTTCAGTCTCTTGAAATTTCTTATTCAAAGGTTATAAAATAAAGAAGTAGATAATCTTGCAAACTTTCTGCCATCTTGAATAGTAGAAATACTTCCAGCCTGCTTGCTCTCTTGAGGATTTGTTTCAGGTTCAGCTCAAATTTGTCCTTGAACATAAACTCTATTTACCATTTGGTTGTACACCTAAGTTTTATTTATCTGAGGTACGGTTCTGGTAGGGCAGTTCATTGTTTCAGAAGAGTTAAAAAAGCACCTGAAAAGTCATGTGCATTGCAGTTGTGCATTTCTTCTGGTTGTCAAGGAAACCGCCCTAGGATTCCTGGCAACAGACTTCATCTGAATCGGTAATGGAAACACCACAGGTATTAGCCAGTCAGTCACCTCCCACTGGGTGCTATTTTCAGAACAAGTCAATAGATCAGATTCTCCTCTTCAAGCAGCTCTGAAGCTATGTGAGGGTTTGTCATATGCCTTTGTCTCCATGGGGCTCGGCTCTTCAGGCTGCACACGCAGGCAGTTTCTCCAGGCAGCGAGCTATATTATAGGTGAGGCTGGTAGGAGTGCTTGCTGTTAAACACTGCTCTTGAGGTAAAGACAAGCCTTCAAAGCACTGTATTAAAGCTGTCTCTAACTTTCCTCAAGTCCAGAGTGAGGACTAAAAATTATGAGGGGGAAGAGGGTAGCCTTTGTTTCAGATGGATGTTGTTTCTCTTCACGTGCAAATGCTGCACAAATGTGTTTACATTTACAACCTTAAAGAAAACAATCACAATTCGTATATTTGTAGTGGGTACCTATATTCAGTCATTAAATGTCCTGAAGATGTTGACATAGATCTCCAGTCCTGGGAAGGGCAGAACGCTATGGTTGCAGTTCTGGGCTCTTCTGCGAGTGCTATGTGCAGGCACCCAGACTGAGAGCTAGGGAGCGTCCCTGTTAACAGCTTGTTTCCAAACTGAGTTGGTCCAGGGAGCATCTAGAAGAGTAAAGTGCTTTATTTTCACGAAGAGGAAAGTAAAGCTATATGTGTGATTGGGGATGTTCGTAGGGAATGATAGAGCAAGCTGGAAGAAGGTTACTTGAATGCTAAGGGCAGAAAATAGGACAAGATGATGGGAAAGACAGACGGGAGGAGGAGAAAGAAAACTGTGGTGTGTACCTGAAATGGGTATGTAAAACAGGGATTGGAAACCTGTGGATTGGGGATGAAAGAAAGATAAGAAAAGTAACACTGGGGAGAAATGGTTGTGGAAGAATGAAAAATCAAGAACAGAGAATTTATGGTAAAGATAGGGTGGACCAGGACTGAAGTAAGGGGAAGGGACTCGAGGGAGGGTGAATTGGAATAAAAAGAGAAAGGGAAACATGTCTGGGATGGGAATATTAGAGTTGAGAGTCCAGTGGTGTGATATTAGGACTAGCTGGATAAAGAAATTGCAAATGGAATGAAAAAATCTGAACAGTGGTGATCCGTGAAAAGAAAAGTTTCAAATAATGATCCAGATAACAGTGTGGAGATGGAAAGTGGATCCTTTGGGAGGAAAACCAGGACTTCATGTGAGGAAGAAAGAGACAGAAGGGAGGTGAACTAGTCAGGGAAAGTTGAGATAAGATGTGAGAATCAAGGCATAATAGGATTGAAGGATGATGATTGGATAACAAGACTAGAGAAAATGCATAGAAATACTTGAGCCATCTGAATAACTGATAGAAATGGGGATAAAATGAATGTTTTACCAGATAACGTTAACATGTAGGTGTCTATATCTGAACTAGTTGCTTAGTCTCCCCTTATAACAATGGAGAATCAGTCAGTAGAGTCATTCGCTTGACCTGCCCCAGGTACCCATGTTAGGGTGAGATTATTGACCACTCCAGTGACTGTGCCAATTACAATAAGCATTGTCTTTTAAGGGGTCCTAGGAGACTTGTGTAGGTGTAGACACCCAGAGGTAGGCACAGGAGTCCTATCGCAAGAAGCTTTGTTTCATAGTCCAGGACCAAATGTTTTCCTTCTGGGAAACTATGGGAGAGTGTCCTGGATCTCCATTCATACAACCAAAGCCCACTGGAAAGGATATTTTGAAGTTAGCAGATCTCCAAGAAGAACTGAGAGCAAAGCTGACTTTTGCTGTAAAGTTTATGGAGACAATTTAAACATCTTGGTGTTTTTTCTCTCACTGATGAGTAGTTTCTCTTGCAGATAATTCAGTGAAAATGTCCCACAGTCTATGGAAGAGCATGTTCATGGTAGACTGGAAAAACTTATAGTATGGATTTAAATTGTACACTTACTTGTGCAGTAACTGGCATGATTAATTTAATCACAAGCCAAAACAAAGAGATTCTGAAAAGCCAGTATAGCCTCATGCTGATTTCAGTGGGAATAGAACTTGGTGTCTATGTGCATTGACTTTGGACTTAGATGTTTACACAAGACTAATCAATGTGGAGCCATGCAGAAAAGGGAAGAATGCAAATGATAGAATAAATCTGGGACATCTGGTGAACTGTTGTAATCAAGTGACAAGAGCCTGAGGAAAGAAAATGGAAACTCTGTCATGGCTAACAACAATACTAAAGGAAAGCCGGTTAGCAACTAGGAAATTAGAAATAACTACAATATAGGTATTGTGAGCTTTTGACACTTCAGTATCATTTGCAGTTTAAAATACTCATGTGTTATGAAAGGAAGGACTTATCTATATATTAGGTCTCTTGAACATTTTAGTTCTCTAATTCACTCCCCAAAAGGATTTCTCTAGGGAGAAGGAGTTCGAACAAGGGTCTCTTTAGGCTGTAGTGCTGGTCAGCTTTCCTTCTCCCTGAGAACTATGCTAGAGAGGAGGAACCCAGTCTGAGAGTTGGGAGAATCATCTCTCAGCTTCTTCCAATGCTGCCCTTCTGGGAAAGCCTGGGCAGGAGCCAAATGCTCCCAAGCCTGGGTACCTGGAAGATCTCAGGGAGGCTACTGCAAGTCCCAAGGTTTCTTTGTGGCTCCAAAGGAATCCATTCATAAACAAACCCTCTTCCCTCCCCCAGCAGCCTAGGAGAAGCTCTCTGTAGATGTATCCAGCATAGCATCCAGTGATACTCACATCATGCGTTCTTTGGTCCTCCTACTGTACATTTTGCTCTGCATGCCGGAAAAGCAGAAAAGTATGGTAGTGGTGAAGTACTTAGATCAAAGGTGATTACAGAAGGAAACAGAGTTAATGAGGGATCTGTGATTAATTGTGGCACTACTTGCAAATCACTGCAAGCAGCTCCACAACCTGGTCAGTTCAATGTTTGGAGGAAATCAATTCCTGGAAGGAAGAGTGAGACAAATAATCTTGTTCACCTGAAAGACAGTCATCAAAAGATTAACAACCATAAACTGAATAAGAATAAATAATACCAAATCAAACCTAATTTCCTTGATTACAGAGTAAGAGGACATGTGGAACATGTCCTACGTACTATACCTCAACTTCAAGAGTAAGCACCTTGATAGTCTTCCACTATCATAGTGGAAGTAATTCATAAAAATAGAGGAAGAAAAAATGGAAGAGAGCAATTTAGTGCACAATAGATGGAAACCTGTTTGGAAAATGTTATGTTTTAATGGTTCAATGTCGAAACTGAAGGATGAATTTAATGGTGTTCCTGAAGAACCGGTATTGAGTCTGTTGCTATTCAGTATTGTCATTAATGAGCTGTTAGGAGCTTTGTAATTTTGCAGGTGGCATTGAATGGAGAGGGCCTGAAGAACTGGAGGGCAGCAATCCAAATGATCCTGTGAAAATGGGAGTGAGAATTGAAAAAAATGCTGAATTCTACAGGACTGGGATACAGATACTGTTCTCAGGCAAAACCAGTCAGCTGTCCTAGTATAGGATAGTGAAGAAATGGTTGGGTTGCAGGTCTATAGAAAAAGACTAAGAAGTTTCTGTTGCTCACAAGTGACCATGAAACACAATGACAGGTTGTGGCGGAAAAAAACAAATTCCAGCCAAATCAGTATAAGCAGGAGTGAGCCACATAACACAATCCATCTCTCCATTCAGAACTGGGGAGACCTCAGCTGGAGAGCTGGGTCCAGTTTACTTGAGCAGCCAGGAGTACACGGAACCAACAACCAAACTGGAACAAGGAAAATGTGGTTCCAGCTCAAACTTAAGTTACCACAAGCATATTGGACAAGGTGAAAAGGATGAAAGGGAAGAGAAAAAACTTGAATTGTGCAAAGAGCAATGCAGCATGGGGCAGAAGAACTGGAAATTCTTACTGTTGAAATTTGATAGAATCGTCACAAAAAAACCTAGTGGGCCTTTTTGACTGAAAAGTCAAAATTAGTTGGGAGTTACTATTTAAGAAGCATAGAATTGTCATAAGAAGAGAGGAAGATACTTCTTTCTATTAAAACCAGTATTCTTTGTTTTGGAGTTCTTAGAAATTCAATACTACATGATCCTGAATACTGGTAGAACTGTTTTCTAACTAGCAAAACCCAGGAGGAGACATGTTTCAAAGACACTAAGCCAAATTAATCTGCAAGAAAGTGACTAAACTGCAGGAAACTTCAGTTTGGGAAACACACAGAGGATTCTTCATACATACATCTGAAGAAAAATTATATTGAAGCCTTTTAATTTTCTATCACAAAACAAGCAGTACTCACACAGAGAAAAATCTGTTCTATTGAATACGGATGAATTGGCTCCCTGATTGGCACTTGGTAGTTACATGTAAAGCAGTGAGCATGACATGGTTGTATATGTTATGCCAACTTTAGTGTTTAGCTTTGCTATTTCAAAAAGTTAGTTAAAAAACCCCTCGAAAATACTGAGTGAAGTAATAATTGATAGTGACAAGAAGGAAAAAAATACAGTTAACATATAGCGAAAGAAAACAAGACAAGTTTAGAAAGCTTAGTAAAAGGATGAAAGCAATTTTCTATATTCAAGTAAGAGTCCCTTCTGGTCAACAAAGGAAGAGCACAACAATTGAACGACTACTGTTATTAACGGCATTCGGGAAAAGCACTAGAAAATCACGAATAGAGAAACCAGTCCTGCGTTAATGCAACTGAAGACAAGCTTCCCTGTAAATCACTGTCTATTCACCTGTAATTTTGTGAATTTTGTATGTATAATCTTCTTTTATAAACCGAAGAGATGAATTTACGCTCTTTTTTATTTACCCCTCCATCAACCGGTTATTGGCATTTGAAAGCTTGAATAGCCTCACAGTTTTCTTGTTTTCCCCTGCAGATCTGTGTGTTCAGACCCTCATTTTATAGCCACCTCATTATTGTTCCCTCCATCCATATCTTCCTACATGTCTCTCTCGAGAGGAGAAAGTTATGGGAATTTTTCCCGAACAGTGGGTTTCACACTAAGAGATGGAGATTTGTTCTTTTAAAAGCTAAACAGAATTTCATGGTTATTAACATGCTGGTTTTCTCAATGCAGCTTCCTTATGTACTTATTCTAGGCAAGGCTGCAGGAATCAGCTTTTATTAAGCTTATTCAAAACTTTCCATCGTGGGACCAGTTTGCTTACAGATTTGGGAAAGCTTTGATTATTTCAACCCAAATTTGTCATGTGCAGTTTGAAGCTGTGATTTTATTTTATTTTTTTAGATTTGAAACACTGTGTCAAATATTACAGAGAGAGAAGAAGAAATATGGGCAAAAGAACAGCAGACAGAGAAAACAGTTTCATGTGTATGACCTTCAGCTGTAGGACAAGAGGGGAAAAAAATGGTTTGAATTTTTTGTAGGGTAAAGGGATCTTTTTTAATCACTTAAAAGAACAGGAAAATGACTTGCCACTCTCACTTAAGGCAGGGAGGAACAGCACAGAGGGTCCTAAGTGTCTTGAGACTTTGTGTCCTTTGAGAGGCTGGAGGAGAGTGGTCTTGGGTTACTCTCACTCAAGAGACGTTAGGGTTCTTGAGACACCTCCAGGAGTCCCTCTCAGCTATACCAATGGAGACATTTGATAGGCTCTGAAGAGTAACTTCACATGTGTTTCTCTGACACAGAGTTTCAAGACCCCAGGCAAAGCATTGAAATTGAATTTTCCATAATTCACTAATAAGAGAATTGATGAAAGGAGGAAGGATCAGGGACCAAAAAGGATATAGAGGGGGAAGAAGACATATGTTGTATGTTGCATGTTGTAAATCCTAATGTAATGTCGTTCAGAAGTCTATAGATATTTGTGTCTTTAGCTACACCTGAACACTGATTCATAGGAAAGCTGAAAACTCTTTAAATTCTTGGCAATTTAAAACTAAACTAGTTGAAAAAAACCAGGCTAGATGCAGTCAAAATGATCACAAGGATAAAACAGAGCACGGCAGGAGTATATTCACCCAGGTTAATGTAAGTTAAGTGCCCCAATAATGCCAAATGAGCCAGATGGCATAAAGGCACGTACAAACTTCCATATTAAGTTAGAAAAGTCTAAACTAATCTGATGTGCCCAGCATGGATAGCATGAGTGATATGAGGGTTTTCGTATATTATACAATCTGTCTGATAAAAGGATGAAGTTTTTAATATTCACAGAAATACCTGATCTTTTTTAAATCCTTCCGTAAGACTTAGCTCCATTATACCTTGTGACAATGACTTGCACAGATTAATTACTTGACTAATAAACCACTTTCTTCTTCTCACTATAAAACTTGCCTTAAAACTGTATGACACATCCCACATTCCCCTCTTCACTATCCATCATGATATCTTTTATTTGCCTTCTATTGAAATTTGAATAGCCATAAATTACACTGCTTTGTTCACATCATTTTTCCATGACTCTAATAATCATAGCTGCCATTTTCTTATTTTCTTTTTTTGTTTGTTTGTTCTATTCTTCCATTTCTGCCATATCCTAGGGGCACTTGTGTTTACTTTTATCGAAGAGTAAAAATGGAAACAAACAAGATCCTTAAAAACTCCAGTGAAATTTAGTGAGTTATAAAGGTCTTCTTCAAACCACAGTCAGTCTTTTCTACAGATTGTACAGTTTGAGCAGCTAAAATGTTGCCTATAATTTTATTTTTTGTCTCTCCTGAGTACTTAAAGTTTACTTGCCTTTGCTTGCAGTTTGCACACCAATGTAACAATAGCTTTATTTTCAGATTTGACTTCTTAAAGTTTTCAGGGAAGATGTTGCTTTTTTATCTTCTCCTCTTCCAAGAAGCTGAATAATTAAGACCTGTGTCACATCTCAACAAGAACAGCCAAAGTTCATGGCCAAACTCAGTTCTCAATTCTTGAAATAACTGACAGAGATAGTGATGGACATTTGTGTTTAATAGAAAAGTAGTGATCAAAAATCTGCCCTCCCAATAAGGGCTATAATACCATCACCTGGTATAAAACTGGTTTACAGCTGGTGAGTCCCAGTGCCAGCTGGACAGACTGTATAGTAAATAAGGACTTCAGAGAAATTACTTTGCATTTTCCCTAGAGAGAAATAAGGGAGCAAGAGCAGAAATCTCCATTAACAATTAAAAACTCGTTCTATGTCCAACACTCCAATCTTACCTCTCATGTATCACAGGCCAAAACATTTTGTCCAGTAATTTGGTAGGATATAGTAGGTCATTCAGACTTATTTGAATAAACTATCTATATATTTTAACCCCAGCAATTGTATTGTGTTTGACTGGACCAACATAAAAAAAGTTTTTTAGTCTCTATTTTTATGTGATCAAGGAAATAAAGTGCTAAGTAGTAGGAAGAATTTCCTTGAAGGTCTGATAAAAAAAATACAAAAGTTTCTAATATATAAAAAAATCTCTTCTAAATCCAGAGTATTAAGCAGCACCACTCAGAACTTTATTAGATATTAAGGCAAAAAGTAAGAAACTTTGCTGAACAAAGCAATACTCCTCAAGTTTTCTAATTCTCCTTCATAGTATACTGACATGAAGATACAGTCATTATTTTAATACCCCCTTTTCCAATTAGCCTTATTGTCCATGAAAAGTCTCATAAAGACATAGCACTTCATTAGTTTCGAGATGCATTGCTTTACAGAGTATAAGGGGATAAGACCTGCCCCAAAACTGTTATAGTCTCCACATGAGTGAGATAGTCCTACATTTCATTATGTTGTATATTAATGCCTTAACTAGTGAACTAGTTAAACATGCATCCTCTTTCTAACCTTCAATGTTTTCTGGATTAATAAATTCATTAGTGTTACCGACTTTCCTTGCTGTCTCCTTTGTGATTAATTGATATTGAACAAAATTTTTAAGTGCTTTTCCCCTTCAATGCAAGTGGAAGACACCACATGACTGACACAAACTCTCAAGTACTGTCTGCATTAGGTAAGTTCAATCAGGAACGGTAGCAATGCACCACAGTAAGGCTAGGTAGTAAGTCAGATGTATAATAGCAGGGCACAACTTTATCCTTGTTTCTGAGATGCTATGCGAATGAGCAATTGTAGCTGCATTTTACAGATGGAATAACAGAGGCCCAAAACCAGAAAGTGGGATTTATCTCACGTAACTTTTGGTATTAAAGAGCTAAAAACCTAAGTATGAGTGACTTATGCGTTAGAGTCAGTGGCAAGCAGTAGGCAGTTCGGATGAGCAACTCACCTGAATCATCTTAGATGCTTATTTTGAAGCAATATGAATTGCATTGGGTGCTTGGGTCATTAAGAGTGTAGATAAGTTGCTTAAATGTATGCACCCAACGGCAGCTGCACTAATGTATTGGAACCATGCAAAGAGCTGGCAGATACAGCACAGGATCTGTGGTAGGTATGTCTATATAGTAGACACCTAAATTTAGGTATCTTCATCTCTGAGCTGAATCTCACCCTTAAATTAGAAGAAGCACTCCTAAAGTGACAACCTAATATCACTTAGTAGTACAGTTCTGTTTTACCTAATACCTACCTGAAAGTTAGGTATCTAGTCCAAAGTCAGTAGAAGAAGAGGGTACCACAGATAGAGGTTTATCTGCTTTCCGAAAATAGGTAGCCAGGACAGGTGAGACAACCCATAGCTGAGTGGGTGATTCTCTCTCTCCATTGCTTATAGCTGGAACTCGAGTCACGTAGTGTTTGCAAGTACTTAGCTGCAAAAAAATAGAAGAGAGGAGTCTGGGCTGAGACCGAAACAGCAGGAGCCTGGTAGAAGATGCACGAGCCACAACAGTCCCACTTAACTCTCACTTGCAACAGCCTTTGCATAAAACTGCCTCTGCTTAGACAGCCAGGAGCAGGTTAAGAGCTAATATAATCCCTCAAATTTGTGTTATAACACTGCCTAGTTTTCTAATTGCAAACCCATTGTTGTTTTAGCTGCTCTGTACTCTAGAAAGGGATCTGACTTTTGCAGACTATGAATACGCCATGTACTATTGAACATCAAAATCAGTCAAACTGTAAGAACATCAGTAAAACCTGTCAAATGATGGGGAGCCAATATTCAGAAGTCATGTAAACGGTCAGACATGATTTTTTTCCCATTTAGCTTAATAGCTAATGAGGCACTTCTGTTTTAGAAACCTAGACAGGGTAGGATAATTCCTGCCTTTTAGTGGAGGTTTCTTCAGATCTTGGAGGGGCTGAATTACCCTGTAGGGGTGCTTTGCTTTTCACCTAGATTACCACACAGAGGATCTAAGGTAAATAAGCTCCTAATTTAAATGTCTTAAATTAGGTGGGATGAATCCGGGAGCATTTCTTAGGGTACTCCATGATGTTTTAGTACCAAAAAGAAGGAAAGCACAGCTATCAAATAGAGGCAACACTAGCAGGTTTCTCCTATTTACTAAGAAAAGTGTAGGGCATTTCACTGACGTGTTGCAGGTACTTCTCTGGATTAATTCAAGAGAAAAAATTAACTGTTCCAGCCACTGCCTACAGAAGCTTGGCTCTTTATCTTAAGCTATAGCGTTTTGCATTTCCTGTTTAATATAGACAGCCATAAACTTTTAACATTATTAAGATTTCTTCACAAGAGGAAGAAGAAAGTAGAACTCACTACAGTGTCCCCTGTTTCTTTAATTTCACAGCTGAATTATCAGAGACTTACTTAAAGAGGGAAGGCTACAAGAAAATTCAGAGCTACCGGAAACATGTATATGTACATATAAAAATGTTCAACTCTTTGGGTGTTAGTAGAGTGGAAGTAACATCCAGTATATGCTAAAGCTCCGTGTAATGAAGAAAAGGGGTCATGCATTTTTTAATAGGAAATGACAGAGGGTATTTCATCACTGCAGAACCATGTAGTTTTACCTAAGCTGGCTTTAAAATAGCTAACTTAGCTGGTGGTAGCGGAGAGCTCAGAACATGCTGAGAAAACTGTGAGCATTTACCTTTTTTCTTAAAGTGCGGTGGGAGGTGTTGCAGCCCACAGTAAACTCCCCGTGACTGACATCTGAGCCAGCTGAAGCTGCTAGATCTACTTATGACAGAAAAGGCAATGCAGACATATTGAGAATTTGCAGGCCAAGCAAAACTTAGGTGCTTGAAGGCTTAAAACATTTCGTCCTTTGACCACTAGCCTGAAGCAGCGATTACTTGCATTTTTTCGACAGTGTCTTAATAGGTGGGACTGGAAATCTTAAGTATGTGAAAGCAAGTAGTGGACAGTGTTTGGGTGCCAGACAGCTCATCCAATACATTTGATGACACAGTAATAATAAAGACAACATTTAGCTTGTTCAAAGTTCTGGACACTGCAGACAGGATTGATTGTAATAAAAGAAATTCGCTTAAAGCATTAAAGAATAGGTTGATTACTATCGGTGCTGTTTTCAAATTCATCACTGATCCGAGATGATTATCTTCTATCAGCTTCAAAGGATGTATTTGCCGTGGTTCCCAGGGATGAGCATTTTTCTGAGATGAGTTGTCCATAAATGCAGTGCAGACTGGTGATGAGAATCACTGTTCAATTAGCACATATGTGAGCTTATTTCAGTGTAACAGGCACGATAATATCCAATAACATCCATAGCCATGCCATGGTGATAAGACAGGTGACAGGGGATCTGTCAAGGACATAACACTGGTTATGGCAGCTAGGGAACATGCAGGGCCCTAACAACCTCCCAAAGACACTTGCCAGGCTCTCCTTGTATGTTCATCTTTCCTGGGTTGTGGGCGGGCTTTTTTTTTGGCAAGCATATCAAATATTGTAATCATACAGCTGTGGTAGTGTGAGAGGTTATACTGGGGAAAAATCAGTAATTATCTCGCAAGGTTGATTTCTAGTGTGCTGTATATCTCCCTACAACATTTGTGGTTGCACTGCAAAGAATTGTGATCCAAGAGTGTACTAGTGAGAGCCAGACTCCATCTAGGTTCCTGCAGAAGAAGAAAAGGTTATGTCTCCATGAGAGAGTTTTGTCAGGTCCTGAATCAGCCATTTGATGCTCCTGAGCTGGCAAACACAGTCCGAAAGTTGCCTGACCTCATCACTGTGGCTCTGAGCCCAAGCCAGTACATCGGGTTTGCTTGCAGCGCTCGCTGTACCCGTAGGGCTTCTGTTGGTCTGGCTGTGCTGTTTTTCTGTCTGCCTATGGTAATACTGTGTGATCTACACTTCTTTTCCTGTTTAATGCGTTCATATCTGATTAGGTCCTGGTTCTGCCCCTCCTGCTTGCTCTTCAAGTATCGTTAGTCCTTAACTAAATCTAGATGACTAAAGAGACTCATCCTGCCAATAATTATTTTATTTTACTCAGGGAGTAGCTTTCTATCTGTATCTGGGTCAGTATTAAGCTTAGCTTCCAGTGTTAATTTTCATGCTAAATATTCTTAATTTGTTCCTCCTTTATAAGCAGCTCCCTGATCCAGTAAATCTTCTTGTCCCTCCTACAGTGTCTAGTTCTGAATTGTCATGATTCAGTGAACCTGCAGAGAAACTATTTTAATTATCCTCCTTTTCTTTCTTTCTGTCTTTCACTAGGATGTCCAAGCCTCCCACAGAGGAAACATTCCTATCCTCCTTCAGCTCCCCTCAGGCAATCAGAAATTTTTTTCATGTCAAGTTATCTTTTCGTCTCCCAAATCACACTGGATCAGCACTTCTTAGTGCTGCGAGGTTGATTTCTGTGGGGAGACTCCAGCTGCAGGGGAAGGAAGACACAAGTTCAGGGTAGATTGCCAGGGAAAAGGGATATGTAGCCTCATTTATGTAAGACATGGCAAAGCCAGAGAGAGGCCTGATCTACTGCATGGCTCTCTGGACTTCAAGTGTCACAGATTTTACCCTGATCCAGTGCAAGAAGAAAAATCACATTTGCAAAATTTGTAGCTGGTAGCTGTTTTTTTGGATTCTGAACCCCACCACAATTTTGGGGTGAGTGGTAGCCACGGGGAGAGAGATGGAGAATCTCCAGATTCCAGACATATTGAATCCAGCCCAAAAAGCACAGCTGTCTTTGCTCAAATTCTAATAGTCCTGAAAACAGGTTTCTGGGCATCCAGAGACCTGGGAAGAAAACATCACAAACTTTGCAAACAATTAGGACTTTGCTTCATGCTCTTACTAACCAGGCAATTGCTTAGAAGGCAGCTCGAGTATTAGTGCAGTTAGTTGAAAAAAAATGACAAAAGCCTGGATAAAGTGCTTCCCTCTCAGGCTCAGCACTGTCAGTCATCCATTCAGGCTTCAGAAGTTCCCCAGTGCTCTTTGTTTAGCAAGAGGCTTACTGGAACCACCACATACTGTGTCAAACTACCAGGAAATCCTTTATCAGTACATCCTTTTGAAACTGTCATTGAACTGTATGGACCTAAAAAGTGATAAGCATTAATAATACCATGTTCTTTTTATCCATGTGTCTCTCAGTTTAGTCTCAGTTGGCTTTATCTTGAACTCAGGATTTTCAGTTTGAGCTAGTCTGCTGCAATTCCCCCTGCTCCTTGCCCTTTAAAAAGTGGTGCTTAACCCATCACCTATGGATAGGTATGGCAGAAAAATATTAAACCAGTTCTTATCTAAGTCAGAGGTCTATGCTTTTTGTTCATAACTTGGACTTCTTTTGGCAAGTGCATGAGCCTCCTGTATACCACGGTCCACTTGCATAAGCCCCACAAGCAGCATAGCTAGTCAGAGTGCTCAGTCTTCTGTGTTTTGGTGTTGGTTTTTTTGGGGGATGTTTTTCAGCTTTAAATTCATAAAACAGAAGTGGGAAGCAAGGATCTGATCTGTTTCTATATCTATGGGCAATTCTGATCTTAGCATCATCTGCCCTTAAGCACATTCATACAGCCACACCCAGCCATCCAAGCAGAACAGGATTCGGAAGGATCAGCTGAACATCTGGGTATGAAACCCACTGCTCACTGTCCAGCAGTTGCACTTCCCAGTGGGTTTATCTTCTCTTTTTGCAGGAAGCCTGAGGAATTGAACCAGCATCCAAATATGCACATGTGGAAACTCTCTTGTAAAAAGAATGGAATCTGCAGACCAAAGGCTTGTCTTTACATGGTGCAAGGAATTTGGGTGTGTTTCAGCTATACATTCCCTGCCATCCATTGGGGATGGTTTTGGGGCAGTTGCCAAGTGATGACACAGAAAGGGAGATGTAGTTCCTATTCATGGAGCTAATAATAGATGATGTATGGGCTAATCTGAAATATGAGTGTAGACTTAGCCAGAATATGCTATTCAAGTGAAATCACTCTACCAAAGATGTTACAATTTTCAGCAAGGCAGCTTGGTTAAATCAGGAAAAGAACACAAGAGTGTAAGTGCAACATTAAGCAACTAAATCCCAAATCTTCAGAACTTCTTCTCATCTGTCTTCTATAGAGCCTAACAATGCCCTGAAATTCTGTGGATACCTTGACAGTCTGGAGCAGCTAAGCACCCAGTTCACAATAAATCCTTCCAGGTGTTGGGCTACCTCTAACTGTCCTTCCACTTACCTTACCGAGTCTTTCTCCAAATATACATGATAGAGGCTCCTGCAGAAAACACAGGGGCTGCAAAAAGAGTAAATAATGCTGTTGGCATGACCATGACCCTTTAGAATAGAATAGAATAGAATAGAATAGAATAGAATAGAATGGAACAGTTCCAGTTGGAAGGGACCTACAATGATCATCTAGTCCAACTGCTTGACCACTTCAGGGCTGACCAAAAGTTAAAGCATATTTCTAAGGACGTTGTCCAAATGCCTCTTAAACACTGACAGGAGTGGTACATTGACCACCTCTCTAGGAAGCCTGTTCCAGTGTTTGACCACTCTATCTGTAAGGAAATGTCTCTTAATGCCAAGTCTGAACCTCCCCTGACACATCTTTGAACCATTCCCACATGTTCTATCACTGGATACCAGGGAGAAGAGATCAGCACCTCCCTTTCCACTTCCCCTCCTCAGGAAGCTGTAGAGAGCAATGAGGTCACTCCTCAGCCTCCTTTTCTCCAAACTAGTGATTTCAGCACTTCAGTGCTTCCGACACTCATCTAGCATAGCCCATGAACACTCATCTCAACCTGCCCATGTCTGTCTCATGGGACTCAAAGCAACAACTTCAAAAATATCGAGCTGACTCTGAGACCCGTCTGGATGGAAGATAGTGATCTCAATCCTTCGTGCTAGAACAATGGCATCATTACAGTAATCATTTAGAGAGTGAGAGAAAAAACAGGCAAACCGAGTCTAAAGTGTATGGGTTACAGCACTTGCAGGAGGAGACCTGGTGTCCAGTTCCTTGTCCATTAAACATACCCCATGGATTACAGTTAAGAAATAAACAGTGGCTTGGAATGAGTGAAAAACTGATTTTTTTTTTTTTTATTATTATTTTTTTAAAGTTGTTGGCATAACTGAGGGCATTAGGAACTCTGCAGTGATTTCACTGCTTGATTTTTCCTTTTAGGGATAGATTTTCCAGGAGGTGGAATTTAAGAACAGAATGACCACCCCATGGGTTAGCTGAGGGCAAAATATCTGACAAAGCAGCCACATAGCCTCCCCCAGCACATGCTGACATACTTATAGAGGCTGGCATGCCTAAAGGCTTCTTATAATTTATTCTGTCTTTCCTACAGTCCCCGAAGCACAAATAATCAGAGAGCTATGAGGCCTTGCTATGCTCCAGCTCTTTTGCTCCCCCGTACTATATTCCCTAGGGTAAGCATAGGAGCAAATTGCGACTTCTGTAGCTCACAGTAACATAGGAACTCATTTATATAGGTTTATTATTGGAGACCCTTGTCTGTCCCCTTTAAGGATCCTGGATACTAAGCAACAGAATATATTTCTGTGCAATAATGTTGGAACAGTTCATCAAGTTCAATGAACTAGTTGTATAGATTTTCTCTCTCTGACCAAAAAAAAAATATTTAAAGAACAATTATCTTTTTAGGTAGTAAAGATTTATAAAGATATTATCTATCTGGCAAGATTTTATATGTTTAATAAAAGCTGCTAATAAAATACTTTCTTTAACCATGACCCGGTTTTTGAAAAAGTAAGTCTTCAGTTTTAGCTACAGTAAAGCTGCAGTCCTGGAACAGCACAAAAATACATGGCAATATTTCAAACAGAGGACAAGAATTAATCAAATTGGAGGGCTTGTCTTTCACCTGCAGTTATGATAGTATTGAATATTTTGTCCATCTATAAAAAGTGCTTTAAAAGAAACCACCAGGGTTTTAAAGACAGTCTTAATTCTGAAAAGCCCTGATTTCTGGGTCTTGATTTTGAAACAGAAATAGTATCTCTGTAGTGTTTATGTCTGTGTGTAAAGATTTACTTACACTATCACTAGACAAACCAGCAAACAGTTACTCCACAGTTTGGTATAACATTGCTTTGCCACAAGCCTTTCACAAAAGGGACACCTTTGTCTCTTCCATTTGGAAAGAAGATTGTTAGCAATAATGCATTATCTTCTCCCACTCTGCTCAGCACCAGAAGAAGTGGTACCGAGGAATGGACACGTCTTCCTCAGTCATGAACTCTGTGCCCTCAGAGTCAATCGCTCGCTCTCCCTAACCATACTGCCGTGGCTGACACCACTGAGAGTCTCATCTAAGTCAGATATCTCTTCAATTAGCTGCTACTCCATTTCCCTTGATGTCCATTCCCCTGCCCAAGTCCCCCCTACCTATCTCCCTATCTGCTCCCACCATCTGCTCTCCTTACCCTCTCCTTACCCTGCCCCTAATCTCCTCTCAGCTACTACGTCTGAGCTCTTTCACATTTCCCCTTAGTATTCATTCCCAGTTTGTTGTCTTTCATCTAGGGTTCCACCTTCCAACTCTTTAGTCCTATTTTTGACAGGGAGGTCCCAGTTAATCAGATTTATTTCTCATTACCCACCTGCTCCTGTTTTCGTACAGATTACACAGATTATCCTGATCTTGCCACCTCATTGATTCCCAGTCCAGCTCATCCCTGTGTCATTCCTCAATACTCCTTCTCAGTCAGCTCCAGACTATAGCTCTACTCCACCAACTCTTTGTCACAGTTGTTTTGCCTCATACAGCTCCTGTTACTGCCCTTCTCTGCACAGTCTCCTTGCTTAATATTATCCTCCTTCTTCGGCTCTCCTCCCTCTTTGCATTCACATCACTGATCCCGATACGTGCAAAGAACCATATTGGTTGGTTGAGAGAGACAGACTTCATGCTTTCAAAAATTGCATGGAAAAACCAGCTTCTTCCTTCCAGCCTTTCCTCTGAATAGACAGAATACAGAGGAGCTGGATGTGAACCATCAACAAGGATTTGCTGACTAATATTGTTCCTTAGCAAGGTGAACATGAGGACAGTAAAAGGGCTGATATAATAGCCTACTTCCTTGCCAAGTCTCTAATTCCTGTTCCAGAGTATAAAGACACTGGATCTTCTCAAAGGTTAGGGGAGTTTTAATAGGGATAAAACCAACATTTTTTTTTCCTAGTTTCTTTCTTGGAAACAGCTGAATAAAGTTGGTTATAATTATAAAATGCAGCCAGAAGCAGATACCAGCATAGAAAATGTCATCTTGAACAGTCAAATTTAAAAACATTTTTATTAGTAACTGAAAACATGGGAAATATTCTTAAAAGAGGAGGTGTCATCCAAACCTAATTATAGATTACGTTTCCATTCTTAATGTAATATGATTTAAATTCATTATCCATCTGTAGTGAGAGATGTATTTTATTTCATATGCCACATCTAGCATTGCTGAGTCCAAAAACTGTGATAGATAGTGATGGATTAGAGGAGGTCAGTGTCTCACCACAAGGAGGAGTTACTGATTATCAATTTGGTGAAAAAAAACCCTTCAAAATCTTCCGAGAACTGTCTTTTGTAGGAAAATCTTCAAATAATGTCATGAATTCTTGATATAGACCCTAATTTGGTAAATACTCTTTTACTTCCTCAGCTTTTTGCAAATTGGTAGAGTTGTCTGTGATTGCAATATGACTATCTAAAAAACCAATGTAAATAGATCCTTAAATTCCTCCAGGGTGATGGTCAGGTATACTTTTTGAGTGTAAGAATGGTGTTTGCCAACCTATGGGGTTTAGATAACTTGGATGCTCAGTGTAAGCATCAAGACTTTGCTGAGGTATATAAATAGTGTTATATTATTTCTTGCTCTCACACACACATTCTTTTGAACTGAATAATTTAATCCAGCTGTTGAAGCCTATTACACTTTCCATTACAAATTATTTTAGAGAGCATAACATTTAGGTACTTTTAAAACTGGATGAATGCACTAAAAGAGACACTACATTTGCATAAACTCAAACTATTGTTGGTTGGGGTTTTTTTTAGCTACTTCAGCTAAGTAGCCTTTGTTCTTTTCTTTTCTTGTCTCCCTAGCCCTTAGCTCTCCCTCCGTATCAGTTTCATGAGCTGATTCAAAGCATTAACATGAAAACCAGACTGGACTACAGCAATGCACAGACATCCCTTCGAGATTTTGTGACTTTTGTAATGAATTTGAGTTTCAGAATGTGCTACATATAGTCCCGCGTCACAAACGTAACTTTTTTTTCTTTACAAAAGTCTTTTTTATACTCATGCACAATATTATGCCGTGAAAGCACATGCATGAGCACAAACACACACGTACACACAGAGTTTAGTTGCTTTTACACAACACCCTACTGGTACTCTTTATGAAAATCTGTAGGACAGACAGGACATAGGAATTGTCATAAATTCTGTTGTAGATACACTTACATCAGTAGTACAATGATGATTTGCACTAATTAGACATCTGACTCAATACTCCAAAGAAAACAGGAATACTCATCTGGAAAAAAAAAACAACAACAACAACAAAAAAAACCCCAGTGACTGGTAGCATCCTTCTTAATATCATGACAGCATCTTAAAACAGATATTTATCTATTTCTGCAAAATAATGTCTTTGGATCTGAGCCTTCACTACCTAGTGCAAATAAAAACCTCAGCATTAGTAGCTGTCCAATAAGGATCTAGATAAAAACGTACAATTACTTTGACACAGGTTTCCATCAGAAACAATTGTCAGGCCTCAAATGATACCGGACAAGTAAGGACTTGGTAAAATAAAGGGGGGAATGCAGCCAAGCCCTTGTCAATTTAATCAAGTACAAGATGAGGTGAAACACAATACGAGATAGTTGCTGCTCAATTACTGTTGAAGTTTCGTTAAATGAGTTGACTGCTATCTTATTTACATAAGAAAATCTCCACTCATGCTTCACTGAGCCTCAGCAAGGCCTTAATTGAGAATTTATACTTGAGTTCTCAGTGGAGGTGAAGAACTTGAATGTTAATTCCAAATGCAATGGTTGGCCTGAATTCAATTGTATTCATGACACTGATGAGCAGCGTCCATTCACGCAACATTCCTTTAACAAGCAAGGACTTGAACTGAAATTAGACAAGGAGTTGCCTAAAATTTGAAGTCAGGCTTGAATGGACCTGGATTTCCCTGTATGTATGTATAAAACAAAATCACATTTTCCCTGGCTTTTCTCTGGCTCATGCGTGGATGCTTGTAATGTACAGAAAAATTCTTCATATTAAGTCAGTCCTTCTTTCTGGAAACAGTCAAGTCAGCCACACTTGCCAAAGAAAGACGAGGTTGTTTACTACTGTCTGAAGTGCCACACAGGCTGCCCTTCTCCGATTCTGTGTTTCATATATATGTAGGGGTTTTTTTTAAAGGAAAGGTAGAAAGAAGACTATTTATCTCATAGTGGACTGTGATATGCTCAGGAAGTTCTGTAACCATGCTGATGATAGCTGAAGCGTGGGCCATTTGGGTTCAGTTCTCTGCTGTGACATCTTTCCTGGGTGGTCTTTGATAAAATATTTAAGACCCAGCACCCCACTTCCCTCCCCAAAGTAGATAACTTTGAGGACAAGCACCAAAATGGAAACAAAATCTTTAGGTTTTAAATATGTGTAAAAATCTGTTCCCTAAGCAACTCATTGGAGGAATTCAGATTGAAGTTAAGACATCTAAATTTAGTCCTCTATATGCAAGTATCTACCAGTGGGCCCAGCGGTTATGGGCCCAGCAGCTGTTATGGTCAAGGGTAACCAGATTGATTTTCAGCTCCCCTGATGTAGGTGCCTAGCAGCTGAACTGCACTCTCTGGGCTCCGCTGGTGAGGGGCTGGATTCAGTTGCCTAAAGACAGGCTGAAAGGTTGACGACTTTTCTGGCCGTATGAGTTTTTCCATTACAAGTTTTCAGTGGTTAAGGGTCTCAAAACAGCGACCACTTACATGATACCTGGGTCCCAGGCAAAACACAGAACAGAGTCATGATGTAGAAGAAACACTTGGAAGCTCTGGTTGACACTCATCGTTTTTCACTCTGTGACAGAGTACCCAGAACTCACCAGGAAGCCAGGGTGAAGAACACATCTGTAAATATGACACAGAGGCCTTTTTTGGAAATTACTGAGTTAACAACATCAAAAGGCAGAGCAGAGAATATAACAGAGAGGAGAACAGATTCTTTCTAGTTAGGGTTAAGCTGTTGGACTTCCTGAATATTCCAGTTTTTTCCCTCAGAGATACCATTTTCTTAGCAAACCTACCTAACCTTATAGATTATAGGTTATAGATTATAACCTTATAGGTTATCGATTTTAGTGTTCCTTACCAGCTGAGACTAACACTGAATCTACAAACTCTTCCTAGTAAGCCTGGTGGGTTGTTCACTAGAATTCGGTTCTTTGATCAGCAGCTTGTAACAGCCCTAAGAAAAACATGTCTTACTCCATCTACTCCCCATATCATCTCGCCCCATGCAGCAGTCCATGTTTCTGTGTCAATTACTGGGGCAATCTGTTCCGAGCATACTGGTAGAGATGTTACGGCCCCTCAAAGGCTTAGGTACCACAGGGAAGATCCAGGCACCTGCAGAGCACAGGTGTTCTCTAAGATGACTATTTGCTTGTAACAATCAAAGGGAGCAGAGGGAGGAAGAAACAGTGGATGAAAGCTGCCTTGCGTGATTTCAGAAGGTCAGGAGTACCTTCCACAATGAATGGCTGACACGTGTCTGGAATAATGTCACATGTAGAGAGACAATTAGGTATTGGCTTTTTAGAACTATTTAATTAAGTTTTTCTATTTGCATGGGGCTGATTATGTGCTATATGATGGGCAGGGAAGAAATACAGAAACAAACAAATAAGTACTTCCCCCAGCAAACTTCTATGGAAGAAATACACAGGTTGGACCTTAATGATTTCCCCATCCCTGGGGATACATTACGTTATCCTTGGGGATACCCCAGCCCTAGGATACCTTACTTGAGTATCCACATTACTCACTGGAGCACTTCTCTTGAGTGAGGAAGCTGCCATCCCCAAAGGGCTGTATTCCACCTTGGCATTGCAAGTTCCAGGTCAGAAAAGCTTCCATAATTGGCAAATCCTTCAAGTAGTGGGAAGCGCCTGGGGTTGTGCCTTGATTTTTTGCTCACATACCCTTACTGAGCCTTCCATGCCTAACTATCAATTATTTCCAGAGTTTAACTACTGCTAGAAAAAACCCTACACATACAGGGACAAACAGGCTTTCCGTATTAAATGCCTTGGTCTTGGCTGTTGAGAGAGGAAATGTCAGAGCTGAGGTTTTGACCCTCGGAGCACGTGGCACAGCATCCCCCTGGCATGGCTCATGCCACCCACATTGGCATTGTTGTGAATCTCACGGCAGCACTGCATTAAGAGCACAGAACAGAAATCCCAATACTATCACAGCCTCTATGGTGAGCTTCACTGAATCACACTGATACCTCATCTTGCATCTGCAAACAGTACTTCTGCTTTTGTGGGGCATTGCCCACATGATTAAGATTATTTGCTCAGGTTTTGTGATCAGTTCACCCACCTCTGCACCCATGGCATAGACTTTCCTTCCAGCAGCTGAATTTCATACAGAATTTTCAGAGCCAGTTGCTGTAGGTCTAAATGCAGCTGGTCCATTCAAAGAATTATGCCTGAACATCGAGGGGGTACCAAACTCAAACGTCTCAGACAACTACTGTGTGCCAGAGCATGAGGACCTCCTCTAGAGCTCTCTTTCTTTAGAGCTTCATCAACATCTACTGCTGGAAGCAGAAATTTCACTTTTCAGCTACAAGGTTATAAAGGGCAAGCTGCACCTGGGAATTGTTTCACAGGATGTGGTATGTCAGGAGGACACACACACCAAAAAATCCCTGCCCCTGTGCCTTTCTTTTAATTCTAAGTTTTGTACTCCAGTAAGACTTAGTCCTGCAATACCAGCTCGGCACTCACCTAGGTACAGCCTATGAATCTAACACCATACAGCTAACACCCCCCATCTTCCATCTTCAGAGGTGAAAAATGCTCATACTTTATACTACATTATTTAGGGGCTTCCTAGAGTTCAATATATTAATAGAGTTCACTCTGTTCAGCAGTGAATATATTTCCTCTTTAGGAAGGTTATATTCAGCTGTGCGGAAGAGAATGTGAGAAATAATCCCAGTCCTGTCAGGCAATTAAAGCAGTATTATTCCTTGCAATTTTAGATTTTAATTTACTGTATGAATACCTACACTGTTAAGTCAAATATTTTTACGGAAAAAATCAGTGAGGCACCACACAATAATGTTAAAACCTTCCACCTCCTACGCCTTTTTCAGTATGAGAGCATTATGGTCTGGCACGCAAACAATATACTTCAATATTTAAACTGAAATTTAGGAAATGAGATGTATTGTTCTTAAACTTATAGATGAATTAACCATTTAATGAGTGTTTAAAATTTATAAAAGGTACAGTTAAGGTTAAAATGTGATTTTTGTTCTCAGTTTCCCTGCTTTCTATACCTTTATTTCCAGTCAGTCATTTGTAACATTTTGAAAATTGAATTGTGAGCTGGAATTTTCCAGTCTTATTTACAGCTCAGCAACAATTCTGGGGAGGATTGAAGATCTGAGTAAAATTGGTTTAGATGCTTATGACTTCAGACCAAAAACGAACTACATTCTTCAGCCTGGCTACTGATGAGAAATCTTTCATGGGAATAATTTAAAAACAGCTGAGTAAGTTTGTTCTAACTTGGCTTATGATGTCTTGAGTAGGTTCCTTTAATGACTTGGTAGTTTTATGGTTATAAGCATGAAAACATTTTTTCATAGATGCACAGTATAATTTTCTACAAGGATTATTTTTAGAAATTGATTTTAAGCTCTGCTTCAACAATATGCAGAAGTAAATGCAACTGGTATTCTCTCATTACATGGTCATACATCAAAAATACACATTTGTCAAACCAAAGTTTTCAGTGAGAACGTATCGATTATGACAAATTTTATTCTGTCAGAGAAGCTTCTTCTCATGCTGGTGAGAGTTTCTAGTTTAGAGGAGACAGAAAGGCTATAATTGGACTCATTAAGTAATATCTTTCCCCAGTGTCTGTATCTGAATATGTGAGCCTCAGCTTTCTCTAGCCAGTAGAGAGAAACACTACTTCTAAGGCATGAGTCAGATAATCCAAAAAGAGATGTGTAAAAACAACAATTTCTCATCATCAGTTAAAAAAGGGGGTCAAGTGCTACTAGCTGAGACGGAGGTGTTTAAATGGTATGTGTTTGTGTTGGGTCGGCTACATCTTCCAAAGGTATTTTCTGTCATTGTCTGAAAATCTATTTGAAAAACAGAGCAGCAAGGGTTCAAGTCCCTGTTTCAATAAACATTTTATGTACAAAGAGGAACAGATTGACTAACCCCAAAACAGCTGGGTATGAATAATGCTTACATGGGCTAGGGAAGGATGAGGTTCAAACAGAACATGCATGCGGAGCAGTCTTCAATGCTTTGAAGGATGGTGAACTCCTCTGCTTCCCTTGGCCACAAAAGACATTGGGTTTGCATAAGAGGTGGTGGAAATCCTTCCTGATCCTTGAAAGAGAGAAGAGGGAAGAATGGGATTAATATAATATAAACAAACTCAGGTGAGGTGATACGAACATGATTTCTGACTGCTAGTGATGTATTGCAAGACACTGGAAAATGATGCAGAGATGGCTTTTCAAGTGCTGGCTTCTCTTTCCGACATTTATGATGAAATTCTGCATTACAGTGTGGTTTCCTGCTGTGTTTAGCTATTTTGAAAATGTGGCTACTTCTCTAGTAGGCTAAATAAAGTGTGAATTTACTGAAAACATGGTACCTACTCTTACACATAAAGAAGGAAGACCTACAAAATTGATATGCCTGTCACTTTAACTTTGATAGCTGGGAAGATACTAGAACAGTTTGCTAAATAATCAGTAGATAAGAAACTAGAGCAAAATTCAATACTTAAAAATGTCCAGCATGGATCTATCAAAAGAAAATCATGTCAAACCTATCTAATTTCCTTCTCTGATGAATGATCTCGCTTAGCAGATGGAGGAGAAGCAGAAAATGTGAAGTATTCTGACTTTATTAAGCTTTTTGACATTCTATACCAGCAAAGTAAGGAATTATAGTCACTGTGTATGAATGTGTAACTGGTTGAAAAATGGCACTTGGGAGTGATTTTCAATCCTTTCTCTGTTAAACAAGGAGGGTATTTTGGGTAGGGCACCCCCGAGATCTGCCTTTGGTCCCAGTTCTGGTCAATCTTTTTATTTGTGGTTTGGATGAAGGAATGAAACACACGTACAAAAGTTCTTGGGTGACAGTCTGAGAAGGGTTGTGTGTACTTTGGAGGAAGGGATCAGAATTCATAACCATCCTGCTAAACTGTAGCAAGTGTTTGAACCATGAGGATGCAATACAATAAAGACAAGTGCCATGAATAGTAATGTCTGTGGAGGAAACCTGAAGTGCACAAATACGAATGGGAGAATAAGTGGAGACACAGCAGTACAGTAGGAGAGGTCCAAGGTCATCATGGCTCATAAACTGCATATGAGTCGACAAGATAATGCAGTTGCACAAAAGGCAAATCTCATTCTGGGCTATATTAACAGCATGACAAGGGAAGTAATTATTTTGCTGTACTAAGCAGTGGTGAGACCTCAGCTGGTGTACTGTCCCTAGTCTGAGAACAAGCATTAAGATAGATGTAAATAAACTGGACAATCTCTACAGGAGAGAAAAAAGACAAGGCATAGAAAGCACAGTTTATGTCAAAAGGCTGGGAGAATTCTGTTTATCCAGTAAAAAGAAGATCAGGTGGAAACATAGTGATATATGAAATGGAATTAATTAGTTTAAAGAGGATGTTGGCCATTTTTTCTCCACATCCTGTGCGTGTGTTGTAAGAGAAGCTGAATTAATTCAAAACAAAATATTTCAGGCAGAATCTTCAATGCAAAGTTGTAGAATAGAGATTAGGAAAAATGTCTAATTATCAGATTAGTAAAGTCCTGGAACAGGTGCTTAGGTAAACTACTGGATCTCCTGTGCTGAAATTTTGTAATAAATATTGGACAACATCTCTCAAATATTGTGTAGATTTATATTTTTGTGCTTCGTAGAGAAGAGACAAGTAAGTGATCACTCAACATTCTGTCATTCTTATGTTTCTATGAAAATATTACTTAGAACAAAATTATTACAATATGATATTTAATAAGTCCATATGCTTCAGTTTTCCACCTGAAAGAGAGCATGGAGAATTTGTCATAGCACAAAGAAAGTAATTTGAAAATGCAGTAAAATTTGTAATTTGCAATGTCAGAATAGGATTATTTTTTAGAAAATGTCAGTGAAAACAAACAAACAAAACCTCCAAAGAATAGTCTTTTCAACTAGAAATGTCACATTTCCAAGACAAAATTTTAAATTTAAATTTTTTAGCAAAAAGTGAAGACTTTTGTAGTAACAGAATGTTTCCTGAAACAT
Source organism: Gymnogyps californianus (assembly GCF_018139145.2). Taxonomy (NCBI): domain Eukaryota; kingdom Metazoa; phylum Chordata; class Aves; order Accipitriformes; family Cathartidae; genus Gymnogyps; species Gymnogyps californianus. The sequence goes on along the minus strand of NC_059471.1, from coordinate 210,318,283 downwards.
TCAGTGGAGCTAAAAGTACATTTTTGAGAAGAGTTTCATCTGAAACTGTTTTGAACAGTTCTATTAGCAGTTATGAAGCCATTGGTATTTGCAACCATGATGCTGTGGGGCAATGATTTTGTCCTGTTTCCAACCTTGATGCCTTTGAATTAACACGGCTTTTTTTTCTTTTCTCTGTTCTTTTCTCAAACTTTTGATTAGATTGTTTTTTCTTTTGCCACATACTACCCCAAATAATTCTCCCTCTAAATGACAAAGGGATATTAAAGAAGACAAGTTCAGACAAGCAGGTAACAAGAAATCAGGGAACTCTTCCACAACGGCGTCTTTGTGAAAGCACTCAGAAATCTGTCCTTCACTTCACAAAACAATCCATCGTTGTTGGCAGAAATGATAGTGTTGAGGCAGGTAGCCTTGTGGTGGAATGTACTGTTCAGAGGCTGTAACACTCACTCACTCACTACTACAGCTGCTATCGTTATCCCTGCGTTGGCATTTCCATTATACTCCTCCTCATGCATGAGTTAGAAACTATTTTACATTGAACTTGAATCTTATTTGCAATGAATATTCTTTCTGGGCTGAATTTAGCAAGGATGTTTCCAGACTAAGTCTGGGTACAAAATGGACTCTCTTGCTCGTTCACATTCAGATTCAGGTTACTTGTCCGAAAGCCAGAGGTTATGGGGCACTTCACTAGCACACCTGCACCACACTGACAACATCTGAAACCCTCTGAGAACCTTCCCTCTTCCTCCTCTTCCTCCTCCCAATCACTCACACCTCTTCCGCTGAGACTGTGACATTCTCTCAGGAGTTAGGTTAATACATTAAGGATTAAAGTCACAGAAAATCAATGAAAGTAAGCTTAGGAAAGGTGGTTGCTAACCAGAGAAACTCAGCTCTATGTTTGAGAGTAATTCAGAAACAACAGAATGGTTGAGGGTGGCAAAAAAAAATGCCAGGGAAAGGATCAGAGATGCTGTGCCTTGAGTCACAGAGTAATGAAGCCAGAAGACATGAGTTATAGTCTTACTTATAATGTTAGGATAATTAGCTAGCTTTTACATCTTTTACAATCTCACTACTGTCTTTATAATCTCACACGAATTGGTTCCCTCATCCACAGTACTTCCACAGTAAATTATTTTCAGTAGAGACCATTTTTCCGATATTTTATCACAGTCCCTGCTATATAATAGCTCCAGGCTCATTAAGAGATCTTTTGGTGCTCCTGTAATATGAATAAATATCTTTGAATATATGAATATATTTTAATGTTCATATAAATATATTAATAAAGCTTTATGCCATCAGAGTTACACTGGCTTGAAGTGGAGTAAAGCATGAGTGACTCAATCAGAGACTTATTGCTACCTCGTCCTAACAGCCTCTGATTTGTGCCAGCCTTGTGAGAGGCAGCATTATTGTTCCCATTTTTCCGATGTCTCTTGTTACACTTGGAAAACCAAGGGGTAGATGGATACCAAGGGAAATCTCTAGGTCCACCAAAGTTATTCAAGGCCGAAATAGCATTGAGCTCTTAATGTTGTTAGTGTTTACCACTGAACCCCCTTCTTCTCTGGCATTGAATCTTCAATGGGAGGGCAATAGCAGATGTGATCAGGAAAGTATTCCCCAAAGAGGAAATACGCAAAAATATGCTAGTTCAACTCTTCATCTGGACTCATACTCTGACAGTGTAGGGATTGAGTTTCTTGTGTGTGATCAACCAGTAGCACATTGTAAGTATTATTGAAAAGTAAGTAATGCTATGATAGAGAAAGGCCTCCTGCAACCATCAGCAGCTTTCAACTGTGTTTCAGCTATTGTCCAACTAGAAAAAAATAATGAAGTTAGCCCAGATGCTGGCAATATTTATCTGTGTAATTATATTCCTCTCTGACCAGCTCACTGTATTGGGTCTGGCTGAGATGGAGTTAGTTTTCCCCACAGCAGCCCTCATAGTGCTGTGCTTTGTATTGGTACCTAGAAAGGTGTTGATAACCCACCAGTGTTTTGGCTACTGCTGAGCAGTGCTGGCACAGCATCAAGGCTGTCTCTCCAACATTCCCCTCTCACCAGGAGGCTGGGAATGGGCAAGATCTTGGGAGGGGCCACAGCCAGGACAGCTGACCCAAACTGACCAAAGGGATATTCCATACCATATGATGTCTGCTCAGCAATAAAAGCTAAGGGAAAGGAGGAGGAGGGGGACATTCATTTGTCTTCTGGACCAACTGTTTTGCATACTGAAGCCCTGCTTCCCAGGAAGTGGCTGGACATCGCCTGCTGATGGGAAGTAGAGAATAAATCTTTTGTTTTCCTTTGCTTCCACACATGGCCTTTGCTTTTGCTTTATTAAACTGCCTTTATCTTGACCCACAAGTTTTTTTTTCCATCTTATTTTCTTCCGCTCCATCCTGCTTAGGAGGGGAGTGAAAGAGTAGCTTTGGTGGGCACCTGGCGTCCAGCCAAGCTCAACGCACCACAGTCCTTTTTGGTGCCCAACGTGGGGCACCAAGGAATTCGAGATTAGGAAAGTGATTGGGAGAAGTAATGGGCAAAACATGGACTGCACAATGTTAGAGAGTGGAATGATCGTGGGGAATTTTGGGGGAGGGGTGGATTGTGTGTAAATTGTCCACTTCTGTTCGGTGTTGTGATGATGTTATTTTGATTTTTGGTGTGGGGAATATTTTTTTTGTTGATATGAGTGAAGTTTGTGAAGATTGTGTGATGAATGTGGATTTTAACAATAATTGTCAAATATATGATTCACAGAGCTGAGGGGTGGAACGATGCGTTTACCCCTGTTCTGCCAAATGGTCTTCCACTGCTGTAGCCACCCCCATAGGGCATTAGCCACCATCCAGGAGTCAGAATAGAGATAGAGTACTGGCCACTTTTCTCGTTCAGCAATCTCTAGGGCTAGTTGGATGGCTTTCACTTCTGCAAACTGACTTGAATCACTTTCTTTTTCAGTGGCTTCAACGACTTGTTGTGTGGGACTCCACACAGCAGCTTTCCACTTCCGATGGTTTTCTACCACATCACAAGATCCATCAGTAAACAAAGCATAATGCCTTTCCTCTTCTGATAACTCATTACATGGTGGTGCCTCTTGGGCACGAGCCACCTCCTCAGGCAATGCTCCAAAATCTCTGCCTTCTGGCCAGTCCATGATCTCTTCAGGATTCCTGGGCATTTTGGTTTTCCCAGTTGAGCTTGTTGCGTGATCAATGCTACCCACTTACTCCATATAGTGCTGGTTGCGTGATGTGTAGAGGGGATGTTTCCTTTGAACATCCAGTGTAGCATGGGCAATTGTGGTGCCAAGAGGAGATATGCTTCTGTACCAACAACTTCTGAGGCGGCTCAAACCTCCTCATATGCTGCTAGCATCTCTTTTTCACTCAGGGTGTATTGGGCTTCTGATCCTCGATACCCCCGGCTCCAAAACCCTGATGGTTGACCTCGTCTTTCTTCTGATGTTTTCTGCCAGAGGCTCCAGGTGAGACCATGCTCCCCAGCTGCACTGTAGAATACATTTTGCAGAGCTGGTCCTGTCCGGACGGGCCCAAGAGCTACCACACGAGCTAGTTCCTGTTTGATACGCTCAAAGGCTTGTTGTTGGTCAAGGCCCCACTCAAAATAGTTCTTCTTTCGGGTTACTTGATGGAGAGGGCTCACAAGCTGACTATAACCTGGAATATACATTCTCCAGAATCCCACAAGGCCTAGGAAAGCTTGTGTTCCCTTCTTGTTAGCTGGTGGAGATATAGCTGCTATCCTGTTGACCACTTCCATAGCCACATGATGGTGTCCACCCTGCCATTTTATTCCCAAGAACTTAATCTCCTGTGCAGGTCCCTTGACCTTGCCTTTTTTTATGGTGAAACCAGCTTTCAGAAGAATCTAAATTACTCTTTTTCCTTTCTCAAACACTTCTTCTACCTTGTTGCCCCACATGACGATGTCATCGATGTATTGTAGATGTTCAGGGGCATCACCCTTTTCCAGTGCAGTTTAGATTAGTCCATGACAAACGGTGGGACTGTGCTTCCACCCCTTGGGCAGTCAATTCCAGGTGTATTGGACACCCTTCCATGTGAAAGCAAACTGGCCTGCGCTCTGCTGCCAAAGGAATTAAAAAAAATGCATTGGCAATGTCAATTGTATCATACCAGGGGGCTGCGGTCAGTTTATCACAGCAGTTTCTGCCGCTCCTTCCTCCTCAGGGGGAGGACTCCTCACACTCTTCCCCTGCTCCAGCGTGGGGTCCCTCCCATGGGAGACAGTCCTCCACAAACTTCTCCAACGTGAGTCCTTCCCACGGGCTGCAGTTCTTCACGAACTGCTCCAGCGTGAGTCCCATCCACGGGGTGCAGTCCTTCAGGAACAGACTGCTCCAGCGTGGGTCCCTTCCACGGGGTCACAAGCCCTGCCAGCAAACCTGCTCCACCATGGGCTCCTCTCTCCATGGGGCCACAGGTCCTGCCAGGAGCCTGCTCCAGCACGGGCTTCCCACAGGGTCACAGCCTCCCTCGGGCATCCGCCTGCTCCGGTGTGGGGTCCTCCACGGGCTGCAGGTGGATATCTGCTCCACCATGGACCTCCATGGGCTGCAGGGGGACAGCCTGCCTCACCATGGTCTTCCCCACGGGCTGCAGGGGAATCTCTGCTCCAGTGCCTGGAGCACCTCCTGCCCCTCCTTCTTCACTGACCTTGGTGTCTGCAGAGTTGTTTCTCTCACATCTTCTCACTCCTCTCTCTGGCTGCAATTGCTTCTGTGCAGTGACTTTTTCCCTTTCTTAAATACTGCTATCCCAGAGGCACTACCACCGTCGCTGATGGGCTCGGCCTTGGCCAGCGGCGGGTCCGTCTTGGAGCCGGCTGGCATTGGCTCTATCGGACATGGGGGAAGCTTCTAGCAGCTTCTCACAGAAGCCACCTCTGTAGCCGCCCTGCTACCAAAACCTTGCCACACAAACCCAATACACTCACGAAATGCATGAGGATATGTCCCAGTTTCTCACCACCTAGAAAGGATTACATCAGCATTGAGAGTCTACCCTAAAGGACAATCAAATATTTATGCACAGCTCCTATTTAGGTTGCATCCATATATGAAACCTATCCAGAAAGGTACCCACTTAAGTCCATTACTATTCAGGTAATCTTTTAAACTTGTTCTTCACTTTAAATAGGTGCTTAAGTCTCATTGATCCTAAGGGAATTTATACAGATACTCAAGTGAAACATGGTGCAAAAGGTGCACTCTTGAATAAAGGGAGCTATTTTATAAAATGGACCTGGCTGATTTGCTATGCTGAGCCTCTGAAGGCAGATTTCAGCAACAGGTAAGTAACTCCAATGTTTCAGACAAAAGGTCTTGTTCATGTTTATCTCTCAACAGATTAAAGTTCTATGAAAGCTGTTTCCTGATTTTTTAAAAGGTAATTTACCATTTCTTTTCATGATAATGCTGTCCTGCCAATCTGAACATATTTTATGTTTCTACTACATTTGCATTTCCACATATCTGATATAGGCGAAAATATTCATTCTGCTGGTTGAGTGATTAGGAATTTTAAAGCATAGACCTTTTCCATGAAAAATCATTCCTCCACTCTATTCATTTTGAGAGACAACAATTCAGTTTTTAAACCATGGCTGCTACTAGCTGAAAGCATAGATTCTTGTTATTACTGATCTTAATACATTCATGAAAACTGCAGCTACTCAACAATATTGCAAAAAATGATTCAAAATTTAAATCTACTGAAAAACAGTTTTATCTAGCTACAAAAGAGCCATCTGATGGCATTCATTCTGTTTAAATAGCAGTTATTAGGCTTTTAACAGTTGTATGCTTTAAAGAATGATAAAAATCCTAATAAATTAGTTCTCCTGGACCAGTTTTAATATCAGCTAATCATGTATGATTAAGATAATAGATAGCATTTATCACCATAGTAGCTGGTGACAGTAGCTCTTACTGTATTCTGCCTTTCCAATGTCTATCAAACACTTAGGAAATATCATGAGATAAAGAATGTATTATTACACATATTAAAACTTTAGAAAGGTGCTCAACAATGTTATATTTCTTGTGTCTCCAACACATATGACTTATTCTCATGACTCACATTTGATATCTTCTGAAAACCTGAATTTTTAGAGACTTGGATTCTAAGACACTGTCATTTTTTATACCAGAAAACAAACAAGCAGAAGGGCAAAGAAAACCTTCAAAACACGAACTTCATGATAAAAAAAACGTAATTAAAAATTTTTATTATGAATGAATACTAATAAAATATATCTTTTTCCTACAAATTAATGTTTTTGCAGCTTTAATAAAGACATTAATATCCTTGATTTTTGTAATAACATACAATAAAAAACAAAAAAAAAATGCTACTTATTTATTCATGTCTAGCATTCCATGTAGTTTCCAGGTAAACACAAGCTAGCCAGTGTGTGTATGCTGTAAGGTGACTGAAGACACACTGTTCTGCTAAGTGCATATCTTTCATCTATTCAATTTTGGCCAGGTCTTGGGTAAATGCTGCATTGCAGTACACTACCAGGCCTCAAAATCTATAGAATGAAAGGATTGCTTTTAGTATTTCAGTCTGCGCTGCCTTTTTTTTTTGGGGGGGGGGGGGGGAGGGAGGGCAGGGCGGGGCAAGATGTTAAAATACTTTAGAGACAGAGAACAGTGTTTGAGATGATCGATTTTTCTACTTATATTAAAAACCAAAAGCCACTTCTAGCAACTGCATCAAAGCTGCTAACAGCCACTGTTAATTTTCTATCTCAAATCCACTGGACTTTTCCTCCAGAATTTAATTGCAGTTATTCACTTGATTAAAGAAACCCCAGTACATGTCTCACGACATTCAGCAGAATCCTCGCATCTTTGTGATTGATGAGAAAGGTCTAGACAATGGCCATTTATTGTCATATATTTTTACACAAAGCACTGAAATGAATTCTTCCAGAGTTGGTTTGGGTTGATACAAGCATATTCCACAGTTGGTCTCTGAGGCAGACACGCTAGCTATACTGCATGCCAGTTTTAATCTAACTAGCTCTTTAGACAGTAAGCAAGAAAACCACAGCAGCATAATATCAGTGCAGCCAGCAAAAACGCTGCCCAAGGAGTACTGAACGTGCTCATGAGGCCATTCTGTATGCACCTGCACACTGACACAGCTGGCTTGCCAAAGACCTGTTCGGGGGGTTTTGCCATGTGTGGCTCCTGCAGTACTGATATATAAAAACTGAGGCACACACTTGTGCCATGATAGTAACTGGGTTATCCTACCACTAGTGTCTGACTGGGGAATCTGACAAGCATCCCAGATACATCATTATAGTTTAAAGTTTAAAACAACAACAACAAGAAACACCCCAGATCCTACCCAAGGATTCAGAGGAAGGCAATCAAGTTGAAGGTTATTTCTCAGCTAAGCTATGGTGTAGACTGACCAATACTGTGGAGCCCTTCATTCAAGGGTAAAATTGCCATCATCAACTGATAAATCAACAAGCGTGCTTCTCTGCAAATAGTATGGCTGTGCTAATGAATGAGGATAAACAAGTTGCCATGGTCAGAATACTGCTGTGTCCCTGTCCTCTTCATTGCATACTGTAGGGACACCCAAGCCAGAGAAGAGCATGTTAGATCCATGACGAGGAGCGGAATAGCCAGGTAGTCACAAAACTATGACCATGATAATGAGCTCTGATGAGTGTCAGAGGCTTAGGTTCAGGATCATACTTGCATGACATACTGCTTTCAAGTCTGAGTTGGCTTCTGCTCATGTGGAGGCACTAGCTGAGGTTGATGCTAGGTTTGAGAGCTCTGTAGCGTAGTCTGCTGCGTGGATTCATGCTTTCTGAGCACACTCCATCAGGCTTTAAGTTTTGCTCCTTCTGCCTCTCTGAGAGGGGAATATCATGATTCTCCCTATCCTGAACTGGAATCAACGCTTAGTTTCCAGTTTCAGTTAGATGTGGATACATGGGGCTGCAGTTCTCTGGAAAAAAGCAATGAACATCTTTCATTGACAAGCACCTATAACAGGGTATTCATGGAGATTTAAAACTCATAAGAACCACTGAAATCCTTCTTGGTTAAGGAAACTGCAGATTGAGTTCACCAGTAAGCTCTGGATTCCCAGTCTTGGTTTCTCTGTATCTAATTTCCATCAGCTTGAGAGGTTACCTCTGAGTTGCCTCCCCTGCATTTCCAGGAAACAGAATTCCTTTCTTTTTCCTGAAATATTTCATGGGAAGGAGAAGATACCTTTTCTTCCTGCACCCACATATCAGGGGACTCAAAAAAACACATCAAAGACTAAACTAAGTCTTGTGGAAGACAGCTCACTACTTGGATATGCCATACCCTTTTCTGGTATACACATTTTAACAAGCCTACACAGAAATATTTCAACATACACGTTCAATCACTACCTTTACAATTCTCAGTACAAGCACACAGAGCATGCAACTTTAACAAGTTGTTGCATATGTCCAAGGATATTAAAGTACTTTTATTGCTTTTGAGTCTTATGATTCAGTCTAGAATTTAATCCGGTGCAACAGGAGAGCAAGTAGTGAAGTTTATTAAGGTGGAAGAAGTAACCTGCTGTTTTAGGGTAAGCCACTGTGTCAAAGTGCTGCTGCTCAGAGCAGGATAATGGCAGAGCCCGTCTGTCTGCCAAGCAGCCCTGGCTGCTAATGGCAGCATATGCTCATGGCGACTGTGCTAACACTGTGACATATGAGGGTCCTGGGAAGAGGTAACTGCCGTTAACATCCTGCCTGCTCCCTTCCATGGATCAAGGACAAAAGATACATGAATCTGGTGGCTATTGTATCTACTGGCTAGTTGCAGCCTCCCTGAAAGACAGTTTCACCTGCTATCCCCATTTAGGCATATAACATCGGCTGTGTCTCCCTTACAACTAAGTTTTCTTAATGTTAATCTAAGTGGCAGTCAGCCTTTTCATGACATTAGCCATATGAACTTCATTGCTTCCTGTCCCATTATTCCTTAGGGCAGTGATCCTTCAGCTTTACCAGACCATGGAAAGAAAACAGCTTCCATTCTTTGTTTGACTATATAGCACAAGCAAGTTTTTACAAGTACAAATAAGTTGGTGAAACCAGAAACATTGACTAGTGTATTACCTAGGCTTTCATGAAAATCAATATTCCATAACTTGTCCAGCTGTTACATGAGCATGTGCAAGTATCAACTTTTTAAAAACAGAGGTAGTCTTAGCTCTAATGAAGGTTACAGCAAAATTTCGGTGTTATCAGGATTCAGTACCAGTTTCCTCATTGTGTTTTCAAAATTTGCATTTTATTCATTCAAATAAAAACAATGTATAACTTGCCTTTCATGACAGCCTACTCTGTTGTCATAATCCTGCCACATTTTCAATTGTCCATATGATATCAAAGATTGACTTCACCATTTCTAGTGTGAAAAACATCCTGAAGGAAACAATAACACCTTCCCCATACATACATCCAAGAAAATATTTCAAGAAGTAACCAATGCTCTTTTCAAATAACAGACTAGTCAAAAACCTGTTTTATTTCCCATTGGGCGTTGCCTTTGAAATAAAACCTTGGTGGGAAACCTCTTCCTTAAGGCCTGTCCTAGTCTTAGAATTCACTCCAGCTTACCTGAATGCATCACCAACACATATGCACCTTGTAATGGATAAAATTTCACTACATTCAGTACTGGATTAGAAGTTGTCCAAAGTACCATAAAGATGACTCACAGAGCACAAATATACTGCAGTAACTGCTCTGAACGCAGCTGGTGTAACTACTGTACTCGAAACCGGTCGGCAGCTGGCAACTGAGAGGTGGCTGTAAAAGGTGGAATAAGAACTCATATGGCTAAGTTGTATCCTCCTGCCGTGGCAATTTGAGCTTTTTCATTTAAAGCCAGATCAGACATGCTGCATGAGCTGCAGTCAAGGAAACATAGAAACTCAGACCAGTGTTATTGCTGCTTATGTCCTTTGTGGTCTCTCTGAGATCTGGCTTCACCATAGAGGTCTTGTCTTCTGCACAAATGGGATTCAGAACAAAACATCACAGAGCAGCTGGGCAAAGCATCAGTGGTGTCAACTAGCAATGAGTCACATGTCACAGGACAGCATGCTCCCTTGGGAGAAAAAGGCGATGCTCTACAGGAATGTCAGATGAAAGTCAAGCATGCTGTCTTTCTGGTCTACCAGAGAAGCAAAATATTCACCTTTGTGCAGCACAGTAGATATCAAAGTCAAGTGGTGAAAGGGAGGGGAGGAGTGTGTATGTATCCCCTCTTTAACAGAGCTGAATGTATTTTATAAATGTGTACGAAAAGCTTCTGGAAAAATCTGTCCTGATTTGGCCTCTTTTCTCTTCTCTTTCTCCTCCTCTTTCTCTGGCAGTTGCGTACAATATGCCAGTTAGGATGGGAATAGAGGGAGGATAGTGGACTGCAAAAGTTTATTTGGGGGGGAGAGGAAATGGGTAGGCAGGACTAACTGCCTTGAGTGGAGGATCAATGGGGGTTGGGGTAGGCATTCTGGAGAAGCCAAAAAGTGAGCGGAGAGGAGGACTGGAGCACAAGTGGGTCTAGGACAGCTAATGGTACAGGCACTAACTACTAGAGAAAAGAAGGATGACGCAATCTAAAATGTTTGAGACTATTTAAAGACAGTATACATATTTTGCCTTTCTTTCTGTCTTGCACAGTTGCGGTGTACACATTAAGCCAGGTTTTCTAAAAGAATAGGGCTTATTTGATCACTCTTGCTTTGTTTGTGTGTCTGTCCACATTGATATTTTTTTAACCTTTTGGCTAATTTCTGCTTTAGTTGAGAGAAAGGAAGAAGTCCCAAAAATAACCATTACGAAGGTGTATGATGAGAGGTGATTTTCAGGAGAGACAGAAATCTTTGTAGTGTCCTGGGGAGCTGCAGGCTGACTTTACACACTATTAGACCTCAGAGAAACTGCACTGGATGCAACCTAACAAGCAAAGCTTGAACCAATGCTTGTAATCAGCCTCATCCAGCTTATTCAGTTCTGCTGCTCTTGGTATTATTTGTTTCCTAGTGGGATAGATTACCCGACATAATTTGTGTTATCAGGATTTGTTTTTCCTCCTATTACCTTCCCATTCTTTCCCTCCACACAGTAGGTCCCTTTTGTTTGACCACAAGTGATTCTAATTAATCATTTTGTGCTGCTTTTGAATTGTGCAGCTCTGATTAATTTGGGGGACTGAAATACTGGCTATAGGGTTGAGCTGAAGTGATAGTGAGGCGTGAACACAGGCTCTATTGTCTGCAACAGCAGAAAATGCTTGTGCATAGTGGTTTGAAAATTTAAATATTTCTTTTGTCTGTAATATGCTATGCTTGCTTAAACCTTTCAAAACAATGTTCCTCTATGTGCAATGAGAGGTTACCCAAAAGTTAAGATGATGATTACTCAGGCATTGTAGCACATTGTAAGTCAGAGGTTATTCTATCAGTTACTTTAGTCTTGTTGAAGATTGGCATTATTATTGTTATTATTACTTATAAATAAAAGAAATTGAAGAATTGTATGATATTCAGGGACTGAGTATTATTTCATAGCTGTAATGCTGGGTCCTCTGACTTCCTAGAAAGTTCCTGCTGTTCCAGTCCAGCAAAAATTGTTTTCCCGTTATATAGACCCACCAGGACAACATATTAACATATGAACTCATATGAGTTATCTAACTCATCTACTGCTAAAAGCTGACCATCAAAATAAGAGATGTGAGTACTAGTAAGAGTAAGAATTATCAGTATGTAAGTTTTTTACATCTTGATTCAAGTATGCTTATCTAATTCTGCCTGTGTATCTAAGTGTGCATGCACATATATACAACTGTGTGAACACACATGTAGAGAAATACTACAGATAGAAGACTGTTTCTCAAAAGGGATATGAGCCTGAATGTGGAACTGTACAGCTGTGTGACTGCTACTGTGGAAACTGGCAATGCATAAATCTTCTCTCCCGATGTCCCGCTGCTCCCAGCTGTACAGGTGAGGATAAAAGGGAAGGTTTTCCCTGGTAAACCTCCATCTCTTCAGGCTCTGATTTCTGTGGGGAAGGAGTCTTAAGTTTTCGCTTAGAAATGTCTGTGTTTGTGCAGGTTATTCTGGTGCATAACCGGAGCTTCTAGGGATTAGTGGAATACAAATACTAATGAATAATGAACCATGAAAAACAAACAAGACAGCTTCAGAGATTCAAGAAATCTCTCCAAGTTCCCCTGAAGGAGTCTTGCTCACCTATGGAAGTATGTAAAATCTCCTTTACTCTTCAGAGCACATGTAGAGTTTAACCTTAGCTGCTGTCATGAACATTAACTTTATATGTTTTCAATTAAAACAAAAAAAATTATCAACTGACATATTTTTCTCCTGGTAAAATGTTGTTCACTCAGGTGAGCAGCTGAGGTGAAGGCAAAGGTGTTAGGCTGACTAGGGAACTGCGGGAACTATGGCATGGCTGTGAGTCTGATATGAACATAAAAACTTCTGGGATTTTGCTATCTTGTCAGTTTATAGTACTTTCCTGACAGAAGGTCAACAGGCTGGGAGTTTGTTTGGAGACCATGGGACACAACTGCTGAAAAGTAAAAGGCATCTCTGTCTCTGAAGTCTCACTTTCTTATACCTTTTTTGAAATTATAATTCAGTCTGCAAAGAAGCAACTTAAAAAACCCCTAGATAGATAGACAGATAGCAAGGGACCAGAAATACAAATCCTTGTTTCTTCTTTAAAGCCATTAAACACAAAATCACAGAATGAGACATTTTCTGAATGTCTAAAACATTGTTTATTTGCTATAAATAATCTGCTGAACACTTAGTGTGAGCAGACTTGGCTACATTAGGAAATATCCGGAGTGATTTTGTTGGCTTCAAGTTTATTACAGGGCTTTACTGCTGGATCAAGAACAGGGTGCTGAGGAATTTGCAGAGTTGCTATTGCACAATGTTAATATAATATTATTAATCTAATAAATATATAAACATATTAAGTACTTTACAACAAAGAAAGAGTAACAACAAAAAGCAATGGTGTACAGGGAATCATAGGATCATATAGGTTGGAAGGAATCTCTGGACGTCATCTGGTCCAACCCTTAGCTCAAAACAAGATTAATTTTGATCACATTAGAATTGAAACATAAGTGAAACATGTTTAGAGTTGCAAAGCATGTCTGTAGTGATGGTACAGGAAAAGCTGGGGTTGAGATGATGATGACATTGCTCTGCGTGGCACTAAGCTCCCTTTGTGCGTGTGGTCTTGAAGACATGCTGTGTGACTGGCCCATATGCTTCTAGGCAAACTGGACCCTTGTCAGATGTAAGAACCGTAATTGACCGGGTATTTTTCAATGAAACATTTTTGCTCTTTAAAATTCCATTATTTAAGCTGTTTCAGGACCAGGATAGAATTTCTAGTGGAAGTCTGGCTGAATCATCTAGTCCACTTCAACAGCACTAGGGGATAAGAGGAACAAAGAACAATTATCACTCCTTGTGTCACTTAAGTAATTGAAATGAGTAGACACAGCAAATGTTCAAGGAACAAGATCTGTTGAGTAATAATATTCTGACCTCTTGTAAGTCAAAGGAAATTTTGCCATTGAATTCTCTAGGACTTGGCTTCTCCCTCCATTTTATTTGAATAAATACTCATTTCATCCTTAATAAGACTTTAAATTAAGTAGTGAATTTGGCAAGAATGCATAAGGTGCAAAATATAGACTCATCTGTTCTGTATTGATGTTATTTGCTTGCCCAAGCAGCAGAGCTATTTTAAAACTACAGTTTTCCATCTGCGAAGAGATTATTAGAGATCTCTCAAAATATGCAAGGACTGTTCATATTTGCTGGTTCAGTGGTGTTAGTTCAGTTCTAGTTTCACTGAATGTTTGGCCAGGATTCATCTAAAGATAATTTTATTGGTGTCTTATGTTTAATGTGCATATAAGATGACAATTTCCAGGCTATTTAAAAGATTTGAATGTCTCAGTCTTGCTAAAATATATATGAAGCGTGCCTCCAAACTCATTTGGGTGATTCTGACTATTTTTTTTTTACAAAGCATCTTTAATTATGACTAGGGTGGAATGAAGCAATATGGCTTATAGTTTCAGTCTCTGTTATCCAACAGAGCAGGCTGGGAGCCTGTTCAGTCACTTCCTCGGTAGCCCTATGCAAGCCCCCTCTCTACTCAACGTTCTCTGCAAAGTTCATGGTATTGTTCTGCAAGGTGTCCCTGGGCTTCTTTTTCGCAGACAGAGAGATACAGACCTCTCAATTCAAAGCACTAGAGCTCTGAATTACTCTTTGGAAATGTGCCCCTCTCTCCTCTCCTTGGACTATAGCCGTAATTTAGCATGATTACACTCCTAATTCAGGAACCTCACTTAGCTGTCCAAAGGAAAGTGAACTTTTGAGACTACCCAGTGAATGGCTCCAGAAGATGACGGTCTTTTTTTTTTCCTTTACAGAGGTGACAAAATGGTAAAGACAGTTCTCCTGAAGTGGAATTGTATAATCCCTGCAGTTAATGAAAATATGGCTTTTTTTTTGAAAGGTCAAGGAACTGAAATGTTGTTGTTAAAGAGTCGTTATGCTGCTTGCTGTAACACTGTGAGAATAACAGACTGACAGGGAAAGCAGCATGTAGACTTTTGATAAACACTGTCAAACAGCTTAAGTCTAAACAGTACAAACTAATACAGATAAAGAAATATACTGGTTTCTGGTTGTCAACCCCCCCCCTGCCCCCCCCCCCCAAACCCCACAGAGATTATTTTAAATATTGCCCTAAGCTGTACTCAAACAAAATATAGCACTGAAGTGTTGCAAAAAGAAAACCTCAGAAAGGTCAGCTTATATGGAGTAAAACATTTAATTATTGCAGATGAGGGCTTGGGCTTGCTGCTCCTCAGTTTGACTTCCCAAACAAGAATAAACTTCTTTCCATGAAGAAAAGAAAACCAACCAAACAAAAATGAGATCTTCTATTGTGAGGCAGGACCTAGGTATCTTTAAATAATGGATACTCCTTGTCAGAACATGAGATCAGGCAGTCAGAAGGGAAGGGAGAAGGGTGGAAGCAACAGGTAAATTATTGACCAGTTAGTTCAGTTTACGATAACCAGCAGATAATAACTTGTACGGGACGTAAGGGTAGGAATACAGGCTTAGCAAATGAGCTCAGAGAGACCAGATGAAGATCAGGTGAGACATATGGGCCAGTAAGAAAGAAGAGGGATATATGATCTTAATACAAGAAGCGGACAATTAAGATTTGATCCTTCTGCACCCAGATCTGAGACTTTATAAAATTTTTGGGGCAATTCCAATTTGTTCCATGAAGAAGGGAAATTATTTTAGAAATGAGGTGTTTCCCTGCTGCATATTTAGATATTCAGAGTGATTTTCCCATTCCCTGAGTTCTCTGAGGTATCTGGTTTCTGTCTTGCCTCTGACATATAAATGCTCCAAAGCAGATGATCCAGAGCTCAGCCCTGCCATTTACAATCAATCCTCAGGGAGAATCCCTTTGGCTCACACGATTTAGCTGCTGCTGAAGCACTGGCAAGCTAACCAGTGCTTTAGGCAGTAGCTCCTCAGCTTTCATTGCAAAAGGGGATATTTGATTGTTCCTTCTTGTCTGCTGCATCAGTTGCCTGCAATTGATGTCTGCCTTTAACACTGTCTAAAATAACTAAATGGATTCCAGTCTGTGATAGCAAATACCTACATTAATTAAATGTAATAAGATAAATTGCAAATTACCAAACTGTATGCCAGTTTGACATTAAGGGTGATCTTCTTGTGATTTCACATTCAGTGCAGCTGATTTGTGTCATTGTTGATGGAGGCAGTTGCCCCTTTTCCCCTGGGTCTCAGCCATGCATTTTGTCACCCACTTTCCTAATATCAGCTCGTGTGTTTGGTCAGTCAGGCCAGGAAGTTGGAAGTGTGGCTGAAAACAAATCCACTTCTGTGAGTGTGGTTTTTAATTGGATGTCCTTGTGGGAAGCTTTGGAAACATATAGCTAAGAATATGAGGAAAGGCAGAACCATGCCTTTTTCCAAGAGCCCATCCATAGACTGGGTTAAACTGGTTAAGAAACTGCATCCTAAAAGTGAAAAATCTATTATAAATATTAGCTAGTGAACTACCGAGAACTTTACATTTAAAGAAGTCAGATTCTTAAACTCTAATGAACTCCCATGGATTTTGATGAGAATTTAATCAAACTATGCATCTTGAATCTCTTACTCAAATTTATTATACTATTTATCTTTCCTACGAGGCCTGTTCAGATAGATACATTTTATTAAGGAAAATTTGCTTTAATATATCAGTAAGACAGATTAAAAAATGCAGTGATTAAGTTATTTGCAGCTCATACAAATAAATCTAAAACAGAGACTAGGACATTTCTAACTTGTGGGGCATGGGGCACACACTTAGTGTTGATGTAACAATATTTCTCCTTGTGGATCTTCAGGCAGCTACTAAAAAAATATCACGTAGTCAAAGGTAACCTTAAATTTATCAGACTGTCCTTTGCAATAGCTGCAATATAACAGAGCAGGCAAATAGAAATAAGCCAGCATTTCTGTGCTGGTACCTTTGCTTAGGACTGGCACTTTCCGGCACCTTTAGTGCAGAAGTAACACACAATCTGAAGGTATTACACCTATACCTTCATTCCTGAATGCTGGAATACCATTCACAAATAAAGACATAAATTAATGTATTCTTTTTTCACCTTACATACTGAAAAGCCATTGAAAAGTAAAGCTGATAACATAGAAGTACAATTGCAAGAACTCTGTTTTGACTTAATTATAGATTCAGGACACATATGCGACATAATTTGAAAATAATTGAAACTGAACAAATCCTCCAAGTAGTTCATGGATGTGTGAATAAGATGTGAGTGGAGAGCTGTTATTAGTTATATTCCTCCAGGTTTGGTCTTGGAAAAAGACCTACGGAGTATACTCAACAGAGCATATTCTTACACCTTGGTATAAGAATGAGGTATGAAATCTATACATGATTGTAAGTTGGAAGCTATTGGCAAAGGACCAGATCATCATACAAGGAAAGATTTTTTGACCAGAAAAATACAAAGTATGTACAGTGCAAAGTCCTTGATTTAGAGATTCATCAAATAACTTGTTCTGTCATGGCTGGATGGCAACAAAAGAAATTAGATATCCTCAGGATCCCTGTCGCTCTTGAAACTACTATGAATTATTAAGGTAGTGAGGCTGTGAAAAGGGATAATAAAACCCTTGGATGTATCAAATTAGGTGGTTTTTTCACTACAACAAGTAAGATTTTAAGACCACTGCATAAACCTTAAGAAGGCCTGATGTAGAAACATGTGGGTACATCAGATATCAAACAGAGACTAAAAAAGTCTCTTTGAATGAGTGCAGAAATAGTAAACACACGTTAAGAGATTAATCAGCAGAACTTGGCTTGTTTAGTCTGGTGAGAGGGAACTGAATTACTTCATATAAGTACATTTTGGCATGAGGAGAAAACATTTAACAGTAGCAATAGAGTAGAAATATTTATGTTAGAAGATAATTCTGGCAGAAAATCATATAGACAAACTCATCATGCATATGTTTACGCCGAAAATTAACTGACATCGCAAGTGTTGAAATAGCTTCCCAAATAAGACAGATAAGGTAAGAATATTGCATTGTTCCAACATGAAGCTTAGTAAGTTTATGGGGAAAAATGACAGGAGAGGGATGAACCTGGAATGAAACATTGAAGTCTGTGAGAGGAAGTTATGGATTTTTAATCTACTGATATTCCCCAAAATGGAGGCAGGAGGATATGAAAGGATGCATAACAGCTATCTATTGTGATATATTTATACACGATAAATCCAAATTACTGTTGTTTGCCTCCCAGGACCAGGAATATCTTTTCTGTCTTCTAAATAACTTGACTGCTATTATTCCTCCTTTAGCAAGAAGGCAAGTGGCATAGCTGAAGAGAAGACATTGAGTGAAGAGTCTTACCGCTTCTAGTGCTAACGAGAAGTGTCTCATAACCATGGTCAGCGAGATTTGCTCACAGTAACCCAGTCACTCAGTGAATTTTCCCCCAATCAGACTGTCTTGAGGTTTTTTGCATTTATTTCAATGTGGCTCTAGGTTCACCCTACAAATGGCCTGCTGTTGCAGGAGCCTAAAATGTTGGAGGTAACAACATAAGTGGTAAACCAAAAGTCTCTCAATAATTTGCCTCTGATAGCACCAATGGATGCTTAGCAAACAAGGCATGAAATATTTCCCTAGCTATGTTTAAGAGTTTTCTGAGGAATGATTTTTATTCTGTAATAGCTCTAAATGGTTACATCCTCCATGCCTCTAAATCAGGAATGCCCCAGATTTCCCAGGCTATTTTCCAGTTTTGGAATACAGTTTTTTGTATAATTTGATCTTTTGTATAAAGGTCTGGTGGCTTTGAAGGTAACAGGGGTGAGAAGGGATTGGAGTAGATGTTTGAAAGGCCCATTGGACTAAAGATTGCAGGCATGAGGGTTAGCGCTGATGGTCTATAAGTCATACTAATCTTTTGTTCCTGCATCATTTAAGTCAGTCAGTCTTCAGACCACCCACATCTCTTTGCTTAACATGGGTTAGTAGAAGAAGTCAATAATTAACTTAAAGGAGATCAATTAAAGAAAAATAGTGACACAGATTACCCCCATATACATATGGCTCAGGTGTAAAACTTGCACTGTAATTTTTTTTCTATCTATCTGGCTGAAGACATGCTGTATACAAGAGGTTTGATTATAAAACAATTAAATCAGTAGTTGATGCTCTACATAATAAGAAGTGGTGAAGTATGATGGCAGCATATCTTGTACATTATCACAATAATTTCTAGACACACCAGCTAGAGAAATGTGTTGAGTTATAAGGCTGCCATCTCTGAGTGAAGAAAAGAGCTGTAAGAGTGTTTAAGTGTGATTAGGACATTTGGAAATCAGTGCTTTTGCATAGGCTGCACAATGCGCTCTTCAACAGCATGATAGTGGATCTACACCAGTATAAGCAAACTAACAGCTGTCATAACTATTAATTTTTCTTCTTTCTCTCTTGCTGAACAGAAATAAATGTGATTGAATACATACTTAAAGATTAGTCTTTGCTTAAGATGTTGTACTGCAGTTTACATGGTAAAAATTTAGAACATAACAGTAAAAAATGATTTGATTGACTTAAAACCATAGTTCTTTATTTCATCTGCCTAGCACCTTTTCCCCCCATGAACCTCAAAGTGCTGAGGAAAGGTAGGAATGTAATGTTATCCAACAATTCACTATAAAAGTGTTTCATTCCTTATTATTGCACGTTGAATGTCTGTGACTGAAACAAGTCTAATGGAAGTGATGGCTTGGCCACTTGTCATCGCAAACACAGGCCAGGTATGGAAGAGCCAGCGAGCAGTAAGGATGGCATATTGTCCAGCTCTGACCTTTGCTTACAGCTGTTTTTTTCCTTCTCATTTAGTCTTACCTTTTCAGATGGCTGAAGTATACTGTAGTGTCTTCATTGTGAATGAACCAGTTTTTGAGCAGTGTTACCCCAAGTTCTTTTCTCTATTATGGCTCTGCAACATGATACAATAAAGTCTTACCAAGAGTAAATTCAACCAGTAGAAGTTTAACAAACAGATTCTGATCTCATTTGTACCCAGGGAGGTCCATGGTGCCCATCAGTTCTTAGTTCATTTGAAGTCAGCTCCAGGAGGAGCAGCATATGGCTTTTACACCGTTGACGTCAGTGAAATTAGTCTTTGTTTACACTCATGCCAATAAGATCAGAATTTGTTCTTAGTATTCCAGAAGTGAAAATCCCCAGACATCCTACATATAATTTCTATACAAGCCCCAGGTACCTCAGAATGCTTCATCTCAACGAAACACAGGATCAATTTCAAGAAATGCCAGGTTATCACATACTGTAAGTCTCTAAATAACCAGTTTAGACCACAGCAGTGCTTGTCTCCTTGGTGGGAGTTTCTTTACTGTATTCAAGTGAGTAGGTTATCGTAAGTCCTGTTAACTGATTTAGGAACAGTATAGGGAACAGATAATAAATCACAGAGCCCTAATTCTCTCTCTGATCTCTCTCTTTAGAAGGCTACTTGTGCTGCTGGACAATATTGTAAGAAATTAGCAGAGACCTTTAACTGGTTCATAAGAGTTGAAGAGTTGTCATTAAATATATTCACTCAGAAAGACTGTCAGCTGGAATATGTGCATGAATGAGGCAAAGCATTGCAGGCAGACAGAGCAGAAGTTTATAAAGAGGAAATTTTGTCTATGCCAGTGTTACAAGGTTACTGTGTAATACAGGTCACATTTTAGATCACCTCATCTAACTTGATTTAAAGTCAAGCATCTTGCCTAAACTAGTTATCTGGGTTTCTCTGTAGCCAACAGAGAAAAGTAGTATCTCTAGTAATGAATTATCTTACCCAGAAAAGGCATCCAAGATATAATGAATCATGTGTCATTTGTCCACTGCGAGAGGTGCCTTTGTCCACTGTGTACTGTCATAAGGTTACTCAGCTTGCTTAGACTGAACTCCTAACTTTAAGATGGATGAATTAAAGGAAGTATATCTCAACCTTAATCACACCTTTTTACATCTTTGCACGTTTCTTGCTTCACTTGTTTAGCTAGAGACTAGAGATATTTTTTATTCTTTTGTGGAAGAGATGAGCATTTACAGCTCACAATAGTTGGTGCTATAACTGAAGCTGATGAGGACTGTGTTTTGACCATTTAAACTTGCATGTAAAGCTGGTTCTGTGGGAAAAAAAGAGGTATTTCTAGGTCCTTGACACCTTTAATTTAGATTGCCCCCAAGTTAGGAGACATTTTTTACTTTAATGTCACCAATTCTGCTTCTGTTAATGGATAACATCATTTTCTGTATTGGAGGCTAAGCTGAGCCTAACAGGAGACAAGTGGCAGAAGCACCCTATTATGACTGGCTGGGTGGGTCCATGTATCCTTGGGGTAGGCTCCCTCAGAAGAGGGTGCTTCCAGGACTCAAAGGGTACTGGTGGGCCTTTGGTGTAGCCACCATGGATGCAGAGAAGATTAAACAGTGGTCTACTTTGCCTGGCCTCTTGGAGGATCCTTCTGTTGTGGGGTTGCTGCATGTCAAAGTACAGCAATTGCTGACTGCTACCATGATGGTGCGCCAGCGGTGATATGACAGCAAACAAGACTTCCTGCTCAGACTATTCATTATTTGACTCCTGTAATAGCAAGCCAGAAATCCCTTAGATCTCCCTCTGAGGTTCATGTCACACTCTAACCTCCCAAGGTGTTCTGCACATATAAAAATTAATGTTTTTAAAGCATTCTGATATGATAATGATGAATAGTTATTTTATAAAAGAGGGAAGGAAGGAAAGAGGGAAGGAAGGAAGGAAGGAAGGAAGGAAGGAAGGAAGGAAGAAGGAGGAGGAGGAGGATGGGAGGGAGGGAGGGGGGGGGGGGGGAGGGAGGGAGGGAAGGAGAAAGGGAGGGAGGGAGGGAAGGAAGGGAGGAAGGGACAGTGGGGGAGGGAGGGAGGGAAGGTGAGAGGGAAAGAGAAACAGAGAAAATTGACTTTATTTGAATAGTATAACTGAAGTTTCACTCCAGAAAAAACAGGAGGCTTGTGATTTTGACCTCTGTAGATCTGAAGCTTCAGCAGTTATGCCTGAGCATTTAGTTACTATAAATACTTTGTCTAAATGCCTTAATCATAAGACTGTTGAGAGACCTTATTCTGGGCTGGAAATGCTCTTCTTTCCAAAGCAGGTGAACAGATTGTTTCTGACCAATTCACATTTGGCAAAAAAAAAAGAAAAATAAATGTCAAATGCCCTGGCTCAGGTATTTAAATCTCCATTTCTTCATGTTTAGTGTGTATTTGCTTTGTGTCCTTCCCATGTGCAAAGTGATACCATCTAGAGGAGGTATTTACATGTTGCTGTCAATTGCAACCACAGAATACGTCTTCATGAATATACGTGGCCTATGTCTGCATGGCATAGAGTAACTTATTGCCATTAGTTAAAGATGACAGATTGAGACACAGAAAGGCTAAATGTTTCCTTCAGAGGAATTATGAACATTATGGAGAAAGAAACTCATGTCTTCCAAGCACTTCAGTCAGTGCATCATCTCCCTCTTCTCATTGCATCCGTCTTTTTATAAGCTGGTTACAGCCCTGTTGGGCTGGTTTAGGGGCTCATCCCTGCCTCAGTTTTGACTGAAGTTTACAGGCACAAGTGCCAGAAGATGATAGATGTTGGATATTTCCTAGTAGGGGCTGACAAACTAGGAGCTTGGAGCACAGGTACTCTAAAAGACATATTTGAGAGACACAAAAGTTCCAGGTTCAGACTGAAAATCTACCAGTGCTCTTAAACACTGATTTTGGGAAAATAAGGTACAAGCTGTCATACTGCCCATACAAAATTGCCAGCCTTTGAGCTTCTTAAGGTGTCTCTCAGCCATATGTTTCTATGAATCTGCAGGCAGGTCTGCACTGCTGTGTTGGATCTGTCCTGGAGTTCCTCTGCCCATGCTCTGAGATGACTGAAATTTAGCTCACTCTTTTCTGTGAACCATTTAACTGCATTATCATATCCATTTCACATGGAAAACTTAGTCTCCGCCTGTGGCAGTAAGAATGAAATGACTATGCCTGCAAAGGAAACCAAGGATGCAAATTGCTCTTACACAGGGAATTTTATCTCTGAATTTCCTCTATTTGTCTGTTTACATTACAGTGAATATTCTCCGCCTTTCACTTTACATTTCTTTTTTTTTTTTTCTTTTCTTCCTAGTAGTCTGAATTAAAGATAGCCTGTTCCGAAGATTTAGTGGGTTTCCACTTGTTTTTTTTGTTAACGTATGTCGCCTGTGGCATCATCCGTTGCAGGCACAGATGAAGGCTAATACATCATTATCAGCATATTGAATGAAGAGGCCGTCTTGTGGAATTGTCTAAGTGATACGCCTGCTTATTTGCATCGTAATAAGGCCTGATGACAAAAAACCCTCCAGGTCACTTTTTCTGAGTCTTTGCAGAATGTTAATATGGCTATAATGAATTGCAACTTGTACACGGTACAAATGCACTTGGATGCAAACCATTCAATTACTTCAGCAACCTGTAGAAGCCAAACCACATCTGTGTCCTTTCAGAGGCTTTCAGTGGCTTCACTGAGCTTTGAATCAGACAGATACATACAATCGGACAACTCAGTGCTGGAATTTTAAGACTATGTTCATTCAAAAAATTGGAATTAATACCAATAAAATTCCTAATGCTGGAGATAACATGACACTGAGAAATGCAGCATTGGGATTAATCTGTCTTAATTTTAGGTACATAGGTTGTCCACAGACACACCTGAGAGAGTTGTCTGGACTCCCTTTTTTGTCAACTAAAGGAGCATTACTCGTCTCATCTGCTCTTGACAGCTAAAATAGGTCCAACAAATTACACTTGAGAAGTGTCTATTTGTGTCTACTGATTGTAAAGGAATCCAGAAAACCAGCTCTGATTTAGACATATGCATTGAGAACATTTGGAGCAAGGTGGGATGAATCCCACTTAAACAGCTTTTGAAAGCCACAATAAGACTGGCACCTAAATTTTTGCACTTCTGCTGTATGTTACCCAGACCATTCACTCTCTACAATGGATGGGACTCATTTCATCTAACTTTAGACAAGCCTGGTGTAGACATCTCTGTATAAGTGGATCAACTTAAGCTCCAATTATCATCTGTGGAAACAATTAGACACTTGCACTACAGACATTTGTATGCATCAGATGAATCGCACCCAAAGAGTCTTTATTTGCCTGTTCTGTCTGTTGAGGTTAGGCATCCTGGAGAACAGAAAGCTAATGGACATGTAATTGCAGTTTTCCACAACTTAAACAAGGTTCACAGAGAAGATGGAGCCGTGCACTGAGGTGCATGATGAAAGGATCAAGAGGCAGTTGTCAAAAGTGGCAGCAAGTGGAATCCTGGTTATAAATAAGGAAAAAAAATCTTCACTTGTGACATTTATTCTAGTCTGCAAGGACTGTTGTGGTTTAACCTCAGTCAGCGACTAAGCACCATGCAGCCGCTCGCTCACTCCTCCCCCCTCCCAGTGGGAGGTGGAGGAGAATAGGGAAAAAAAAGTGAAACTTGTGGGTTGAGATAAGAACAGTTTAATAACTAAAATAAAAAAAAAATAAAGTAATAACAATAATAATAATATAATAGCAATAATAATAATTATAATGAAAAGGAATATAACAAAAAGAGAGAAATTAGACCCAAGCAAAGACAAGTGATGCACAATGCAATTGCTCACCACCCGCTGACCGATGCCTGAGCAGCGATCCGCCCTTCCCGGCCAACTCCCCCCAGTTTATATACTGAGCATGACATTCCATGGTATGGAATACCCCTTTGGCTAGTTTGGGTCAGCTGCCCCAGCTATGCTCCCTCCCAGCTCCTTGCACACCTGCTTGCTGGCAGAGCACGGGAAACTGAAAAGTCCTTGACTTAAGATAAGTGCTACTTAGCAACAACTAAAACATCAGAGAGTTATCAACATTATTCTCATACTAAATCCAAAACACAGCACTGTACCAGCTACTAAGAAAATTAACTCTATCCCAGCTGAAACCAGGACAAAAGTCCACAGAAAATACTTTGTCACTGGTGGTCTGATGCTGAAACGGGTTGCCCAGAGAGGCTGAGAAACCTGTCAAAGCCCTGCTTTGACTAGGAAGCGGGACTGCCAACCGGATTTATTCTATGACTCTGAGGTATAAACCACTATGAAAAGGGAGAGAAGGGGGAAGATGCTTCAGTACCTGAGACATCTCCCCATGCAGTACTCCACTGGTACCTTCCAGCTCTTGAAGACAGCTTCTACCTGTCACCGAGCCGAGGTGGGATCTGTCTGATTAACTGGGGCAAAAAAGTTAAAAAGCCTCTCTTTGCAGTCAATGAATACAGTAATTACTTCTCAGCAAGGACTCTGTTTTCCTAGAGCAGACATCTAAAACAGGTTAGATGGATGCACCTTGGATGCACTCTCTCAATCTTCCTAAGATAAATAAAGCTGATCACAGAGGCTGAATTCTCCCTGGAAAAATGCAGAGGCTCCAGGAGAGGCAATTGTGTTGTGCTTCAGTGAGTTACTGTGGTATCAATGATGCTCTGTACTGCTGCTGTTTTAATTGGCCTGTGGCTGATAGTATGAAAATGAGATGCTCTAAAGCACATTTATTTCCAGTCCATCTAGTACTTGTTAGATTTATTTTCTGTTTGCGTTCTGCAGCTGAAACTGGAGCAGTTTGCTGCTGGCTGCTGCCCTGGGCAGCCTCTCTGAGCACAGAGGGTTACACAAAATGTGATCTGGGGCATAAGGTTGCCCTTTGCTTTAAGGGCCACATGAACCTCCAGCCACTGAGGTTCAAAGCAGCATGAACTACTTACAGCATCGAGAGCTGCTAGCAAGGCAAGGAGTGGGTTGTGTGCAGCCCAAGGCTTTATTTTTATGACTTCCAGAGTCTGCTGCTCATCAGTGGCCTGGCAAACAGCAACCTCTCTTTTGTCTGCTGTTCCTGGATGTTGCAGAGGAAGCAAAAATAGGGGCTGGATTTACCTGATGCAGAAAATCTGATTTGTTTATCAGGAGATGTGAGAAATGGGGACTGCAATTTGTGCTCTTCATCTAAACATGCTGGTGTGCAAAAGAGTTAACTAACAAATTTTCAGACTGCATTTTCAATTTGCTCTCACTAAATATGTATGAACTTTTAAATTTAGATGATTTCTTCTTAAGGTTACGTCTTAAAGACAAGCCAGTGGGGAAGAAGACCAGCCTGGCTGAACAGAGAGCTTTGGCTGGAGCTCAGGAAAAAAAGGAATTTATGACCATTGGAAGAAGGGGCAGGCAACTCAGGAGGACTACAAAGATGTCATGAGGTTATGCAGGGAGAAAATTAGAAGGGTCAAAGCCCAGCTAGGACTTAATCTGGCTACTGTCATAAAAGAAAATAAAAAACATTTCTATAAATACATTAGCAACAAGAGGAGGGCTAAGGAGTATCTCCATCCTTTGTTGGATGTGGGGGAAACATAATGACAAAGGCTGAGGAAAAGGCTAAGGTATGCAATGCCTTCTTTGCCTCAGTCTTTAATAGTAAGACCAGTTGTTCTCCAGGTACCCAGCCCCCTGAGTTGGAAGACAGGGATGGGGAGCAGAATGAAGCTCCCATAATCCAAGGGGAAAAAGTTAGTGACCTGCTACACCACTTCGACACACACAAGTCTATGGGGCCAGATGGGATCCACCCAAGGGTACTGAGGCAGCTGGCAGAAGTGCTCACCAAGCCACTTTCCATCATTTTTCAGCAGTCCTGGCTAACCGGGGAGGTCCCAGTTGACTGGAAGTTAGCAAATGTGACGACCACCTACAAGAAGGGACGGAAGGAGGATCTGGGGAACTACAGGCCTGTCAGTCTAACCTCAGTGCCGGGGAAGGTTACAGAACAGATCATCTTCAGTGCCATCACACGGCATGTAGAGGACTACCAGGCGGTCAAGCCCAGTCAGCATGGGTTTATGAAAGGCAGGTCCTGCTTGACTAACCTGATCTCCTTCTATGGCAAAGTGACCCGCTTAGTGGATGAGGGAAAGGCTGTGGATATTGTCTACCTCGACTTTAATAAAGCCTTTGTCACCATTTTCCACAGCATTCTCCTGGAGAAACTGGCTGCTTATGGCTTGGACGGGCATACTCTTTGCTGGGTAAAAAACTGGCTGGATGACCGGGCCCAAAGAGTGGTGGTGAACGGAGTTAAATCCAGTTGGTGGCCAGTCACAAGTGATGTTCCCCAGGACTCAGTATTGGGGCCAGTTCTGTTTAAGATCTTTATCAATGATTTGGATGAGGGGATCAGGTGCACCCTCAGGAAGTTTGCAGATGACACCGATCTGGGCCAGAGTGTTCATCTGCTTGAGGGAAGCAAGGCTCTACAGAGGGATCTGGACAGGCTGGATCGATGGGCCGAGGCCAGTTCTATGAGGTTCATTCAGAAATAGTGTGGCCAGCAGGACTAGGGAAGTGATTATCCCCTGTACTTGGCACTGGTGAGGCCGCACCTCGAATACTGTGTTCAGTTTTGGACCCCTTACTACAAGAAAGACATTGAGGTGCTGGGGCTTGTCCAAAGAAGGGCAACAAAGCTGGTGAAGGATCTAGAGAACAAGTCCTATGAGGAGTGGCTGAGGGAACTGGGGTTGTTTAGCCTGAAGAAAAAGAGGCTCAGGGGAGACCTTATGGCTCTCCACAACTACCTGAAAGGAGATTGTAGCAAGGTGGGTGTCGGTCTCTTTTCCTAAGCAGCGAGGGACAGGACGAGAGGAAATGGCCTCAAGTTGCGCCAGGGGAGGTTTAAATTGGATATTAGGAAAAAATTTCTTCACCGAAAGGGTTGTCAAGCATTGGAACAGGCTGCCCAGGGAAGCGGTTGAGTTACCATCCCTGGAGGTATTTTTTTTAGACTTGTAGAAGTGGCGCTTAGGGACATGGTTTGGTGGTGGACTTGGCAGTACTAGGTTAATGGTTGGACTTGATGATCTTAAAGGTCTTTTCCAACCTAAACAATTCTATGATTCTATGATCTATAATCAGCTGACAGATTATGGTATCCCTAAATCACAAAGAACGAAATGGGACCTATTCTTGGAGCAAGTACTGTTCAATGGGCCTGTATAGGAGAGGCTGAGATGCAGACACTGATAAAAATCTTGCATTTCTTTTAAATTTCAAAATAGTGTTTTGTTCATGGAGGGTCAATGACATTTTCATGGAGAATGACAGCCTGTTAGCCTCCCTGGCAACACTTCCCTGCCCACCTCTGGCCCACCAGGAGGGAGAAGTCAGGGCTTTTGTTCCCCTGACTGATTTGTCTGAAACTCTAGAGCCTGAGGAAGGACATCTTTTGCCCTGCTCAGTGCTACATGAAATCTTTGTAGGAAAAAATGAGCAACCTATTGTTTTTCACAGATGCCTCCCTCCTACATAAACCCCTCAATAATTAACCAGCAGCATCTTCAAAACAGTAATGTGCGAGATAACTAAGAAGGAGCAGGAATGACAAAGTGATAATACCCATCTGTTTTGATGCAGAAATGACCTGGCAGTAGTCTCAGAACAGTTCATCATCCTTTATGATCTTACTGGCATTTATGCCAGTCTTCAGGCTTCACAGAAGATACCTTGTCACACGTGCATCATGTTCACTGCATCTTGCTGTTCCCACCACCACATTTTCCTCTCCCCACTGCCAGAATTCATCTGAGGGCATAGGGAGAGGAGAGGACCTTATTTTAATTTTCCTGGCACCCCAATGGGAGACAAACGAAATTCTCTTATTGCCTAGCTTGTCTCCCAGCTTTCACATGGAGATTAGAATGTACCCAAGGAAACTGGTGCTCAGAACACATTTTTCCTCCAAATCTTTTTGCAAGTACAATTTTTTAAAGTTTTATGGAACAAAAGAAGGTAATATCTAGGTATTTGTGCCTAATGTACAAAAAACACTGCTTCTGAAGCTGTATTTTACATCAGATAACTTTGTCAAAATGTTTATAAGGATGGACCATGTACATCTTCTCTCAGTGGTGCAGGGGAAAAAAAGACGTCAATTTAGTAAAATAATGCTGCTTAAAATGAATGTGTTTTCTGTGTCTGCTTCTTTTTACTTGTATTTCTCTGAAGAGACCATACAGACATATTTAGGCCCATATAAACCATATTAATGAACTGTATACATATTCAACAAGTTGCTTTGACTAGTTTTGATAGCTTCTAGATGAGAAAATGCAGAGGGCATGGGGCTCACTGAGTTTTTAAGGGGATGTTATCTCGTTTTAATATGTAACTATGTTCACAGGTTTTATTTTCCAAATTTAGCACATTTTCCTGAACTCCCTTGTCACTGAAAAATATTGAATATTTGTACTCCCAGATCACTGAAATATCTTTCTATATCTTACCGAGTTTACATATTGTGTTATATTTCTCCTCTCCAGCTCTCAGCCGGAGGGTTGGAAGTAAAATCCATTCTGTACCCATTTAGGGGAGAGGGCAGTCAGATCAATAATCTGTGGTAGCTTCCTGGCAGAAAAAAAACAGATATATTCACAAAATTATTGATTCTATTAACCCATGTTCCACTGCAAACTGACAACAGGTCAGCTCAGTCACATTTCTCCTTTATTTTATTGAAAACAAATTTAGAATAGATTGCAAGGAGTAAGGACACTTACCTCAAGGCACCTCCAGAACTTAAAAATCAAGATTTGTGTTCCACCAAATCACAAGACCGCCTTAAAAAGATTGTGATATTCAGGATTTAGATAAATGGCGTTCTCTGTGTGTGTTTGTCCTCTGTTTTGAAGCCTTCAGGGTTTGCATCTGTCACCTTGAGAAGTTTTTCACAGAAACCAATAGAACTAGAAAAGATTAATGGCAGGTCTAAAACCACACATCAAATCTACATTGGAGTTTGTGTATGACTCTTCCTTCTCTCCAGGAAAGTCTGAATCCTCACTCTCTCCTCTGGCTCTTGGAAAATGTTTTCTCCCAGATATATATATGCTTCTGCCTTGTCCTTCTGCTTATGCCCTCCCACTTTCAACGATAAGGTAAAAAAATGTTCTTATAAAGAAATGCAGTGTGTTGTCTTTTGCCATCACCACTTGCCAGCTTTCATTATTGCTGTGCCTATTCTTTGCCTGGAGCAATATTATTTTAATGTTCTGTTAAAAACCCCCTTGACGTCCTCTAGGAAAATAAAAGAGTCTGAAAGACAAGAAAGTGCATGTGTGCGTGAGCATGTGGAGCTTTCTTAGCAGCTTCTCTGCCTATTGCTTTATCTCTGATCGTATCAACATTATTTTCCTTTCAAGCAAACAAAATGATTTGAAGTGGTGTCTCCCTTGACACCACAAGCCATTGAAAAGCTGTCAAGAGCAGACAATAGAGAAAAAGGGATGCATGTCATGTTTGAGGGAGCTGGGACAGTGATGTGCCACAACTTTGGCTATCAACTGAAACTCACAGGGACCATCACATGTATGTGTGTGAAAGGCATGGGTATAATATTAGTGGGAAGCAATGAACTGCCATTGGCTGTATAAAAAGATACTCAGTTTATACGTGGAGAAAGTGAATGGGCAGCCATCAAATGCCTCATGCTACCATGATATATGACTCATGGTTTCTATCTGATGTATGCAAAGATGAAGTTGACATATAGAGAAAGCAGGGATGGAGACAAGAACAGGCTGCTCCAGCCACAGGACAGGGAAGCTGAGGCAGAGCGGACACAAAAAGCCTGAATAGCCTGGCTTGCTGCTCCTGGTCAAAGTGATAGGAACTGTAGCGCATATTGATGGAAAAGGTCATAAGAAGCAACCAACCTACTGACCATCACCTTTCTTTTGGACAAGTCTAGCTATCCAGAGGTTTGGATAGCTACTGGGGCCATGCCTACTTTACCTCTCTCATTAATCTGCTTTCCTTGGTAACTGTCTACTTTCTTTATGCCCAGAGCCAGCCTGGGCTTGAAGGTGAAGTGGAAAGGATCATCTAAATCTCACAATAATGTCCTGTAGCAGAAAATAAGAACAAAATGTATCTCTACCAACAAAGGTTCTGTAGGTTTCTTCCAGGTGTCAGAAGGAGCCCCACTCATGCTGGTGGTGCTGGCTTTTCCCTGGAAACAGGAACCAGTGTGAGGATATCAGCCTCTGAATCCTGGCAGATGACCACTGGCCGTGCTAACCACAGTAGTTAAAAAGATTATGGTTTTCTCTGCCAGAGGTTACTTCCCCTGTGCTGCAGCACCCAGTCTGTCATAGCAGCTTAAACAACTGATAAAGATAGGTTATGCTAACATGGCTCTGCTGAGACATGGACACACACCAGTCTGTAGCTTCTGCCTTAAGAGCAGTAATCACCAGTAGGAGGATAGGCAGACAGTGAGTGGTAGTAAGGTCCTAAGCCCCTGCAGATGTTTCCTCCAGAGTAGATGAGTCAGAGCTCTTACTGTACACCACTTATTGAGCAATCATTACATGACCAGTTTTTGCAGTGTGGCATAGCCTGCCTGAAAGTGTTTTTCTTTCTTTATGGAGGGTCTGTTATATGCTATTCTTATTCCCCAGTTTTCTTTTGTAGCATTGCAATGAACAAACTGATCAAATGTATTAATGTTAAAACGTATCCATGCTGGATTTATCTGAGTAAAACACAGATGAAAGACTATTATATTGCAGTCCCTTGTGTTATGCAGTCTTCTTAGAAATAATTTTTAAGAAACATCAGTGGAATTAAAGAAATAAAAGCTTCCTAACCATGTTGCAAATATCTTTCATTCTGACTGGAAGAGATTATATGTTGTACATTATCACCTGCAGTGTGTATGAAGGTGTACCTTAAAATATGTGAAAGGATAGGAATGAAGCTTCATGGCACTGATGATTCTGGGTAGGAGTGATGAATGTTTGGCTACTCCATTTTTAACCCCTGTTCCAGACTGCTGGGAAAATATGCACCATGAACTAACAGTAAAGCAACTGCTTTCCAGGAAACAGCCAGAAGCTGTCAGACAGAACATGCTGAACAACAGAAAAACACTATTTTTTTCGTTCTTTGTCTGGAGCTCAGATACAAGAACTTTCAGCACCCGTGTCAGATTGACGTTGTCTCACGGCCCATTCGACCTTCATTTTGGTCTCCGAGAGGCATGCATCTGCAGTGCATCTGCAGATTTAACTCCCCAATACCAGACTTTCACAGACGTTTCAGCTTCTGTAGCCTAAAAGGTAGATGTTGGCCTTGGAGTTGAAATTCACAGTCAGTACTTTAACCATGAGTAGGGAATTGAGCACAGAAGTTTGAGACATGGAAAAAGCTAGACAGCAGACAAATGGCAAAAAGAGAGGTAGATATAGGTAGTATTTTTTTTTAATAGGAGTACCTATCCCCCTCCTCCATTTCTCCTTTAGCAGACTGATTTACTGCTTCAGGGTTACTGCAGCAGAAAATGAAATGACTCCCAGGGCAAAAAGAAAAAGGAGAGCAAGGAGGAGAGAGCCTTACTCTGCAGTCCCATGTGTTTTACGACTGTATGAAAAAAAAAAAGATATGACATCAGATTTTGTCTCTGAATATCCCCTAGCACCACCACTGGCTCTTTCCCTGGTCTCAGGGAGGTAAATGGGCAGAGGAGAGACTAATCCTGCTGGCCCCCAGGCACTGAGTAGCTTGGAAGTGTCACAGCTTTGAGGATTATTGCATACCCAGCAGCAGAAATGTAGACACCCAAGACATTTCTGCAGTCACAGAGGTCCCTTTGGGTTTGGCACCAGTGATTTTGAGGTTCTAAATTTTGTACTTTCACAGCCAAAGTGACAGGTAGGCATCGAAGCCTCCTCTGAGGCGTTTGTGTCTGTGCACTCCGTTTGCTTGTCAGCAGCTCTCTCTTCATCTGTTTACAGGAGATGCCAGGGAAGGTCCAGATGATGTATGTGTCTATCTCTTCACAGAGAGGCATGTAAGTTCAGTTAATACAATAAAAATAGTAGAATTCATTACTTAGGTAAATTTCAATTACTTATGTATAGAAAGTTGATTTCCTCCTAATAAGATAAATCCAATTAAAAAATCTTGTCACTTCTCTTTTTTCCAAGAAACATCCATAAATGGGCCTTTGCTGTTATCAGATGTGTGAAGCAACATTACTGTATATTTTCACACCTAGTTGATTACTTAACCATCTGTTCTCTCTGACAACACAGGATACAAGACGGGAGGAAGGGAGGGGAAGAGAAATAAATGGAAACATTGCTGTGATTGTTTTCTAACACACCTCTTAATTTTTCATTTGAACCATAAATCCCAGGGCAATTTTTATTACAGTGGTATATATGCTGAAACAAGGCCTATATATAAAGCAAAACTCTTACAACTCTTCTTCTTTTTTTCCTTCTCAGAGTAATGGAAATGTATCACAACATTCTTCATATCCTCTCTGAATGACTATAAAATGGAGGTGGAAGGAGGAGAATTTTGTAGGTAGAACATTATGTGCATTAGATAACAATCAGTTAGTTACTTAGTAGCTCATATTTTAAAATATTCACACTTAATTTAACTCTCTTCATTCTCTGGGAGGACTGTGGCTGTGTTAATCTTTTGGGTTAATAAAATCATTCATCTAGATGAGCAGGTTGGAAATTGACTTCAAATTTTCAGTTACCTTTGTTCTAATATGTCCTCTTTGGCTTAAATTTATTTTTCAGACATCATTTAAAAATAGAGGCCTGGATAGATTTAATTAAAATATATAGGTTCCAATTACACATTTTAAATTATAGATTTTGCAATTACTAAAAAATCAAAACCAATAACCTCGCAATATTTTTCTCTTGACATTTTCATTTAAACACAAACCCAGACCTCCTTCATTTTGATAGCTATGCCAAGAACAAGTATTTTGCCATCCCTTATTATTTTATTTATCCATTATAATTATTGACTCAGGTGGTATATAGAATTTTGGAAAAAAAATCAGATGCCATATAGAATCTTGAAATAAAAAAAAAAATCAAGATATAAAATCTAGCAAATGCACAAAGGACTCTGTAAACACCGAATCTCACTGACCGTACTCAATACACAGGTGATGCAGCTTCTTTTGAAACAGGCTTTGCACACCTCTATGGCCACTGCCAACTTCACGAATAGCCATTAGTGACCATCCAAACCAAAAGCAGAAGTTTGTCTCTCTTGTTTGGCCAGCTGAGGTAACAAATTTGTGTGCAAGTGGGAACTAGTGAAGAAAACATAGAAGTAACCTATTAATCAGACAGAGGCATTTTTGGAACCCCTCCCTTACAGGAATAAAACTTGTCCTATGTTAAAAGAGTGACAAAAAGCTAAGGACTGCTGAGGCTAAGGCAACCCTAAATTAACCCTTTTGTGGACTAAAGTGGTCCTTACCTAGCTGATCCTGACTCCTGCAACTTAGGCACAGTAAATCACCATCAGTCAAAGACAGGGAACAGCAAGTGTAGGTAAAGCACATGGTCTTGTCTCTAACTTGAGTGACTGAGCAAGTCATAACAGAAGGAAGTGCCCTGTGAGCTGCAGGTGGCTTTGGGATGTTAAAAGCTCTGTGGGTGTTCAGAAACAGCAAAGGTTAATGTGACAGAAAGTGCTTACTTTGGTACTTTTTTGTTCACAGTTGTTTTCTGTCCAGGTAAGAAGATCACTTGGGTGGAAGGTTTCTCTTTACTTTATGGGTATTGAGCAAATGAGGGGAGAAAATCCAGGGAGACTTTGGGTGTGACTGCAGAGAGAGGATGGATGGGAATCACAGTGGGGAGCTGGGAAACACAGGAGCTTCCTGAGAAGAAGAAACGATCATGGAGAGTTACTTACAAACTAGGAAGTCATTGCATTAACTGAAAACAATCATGAAGTCAAAGATATGTCTTGAGGGGCACAGGTGGGTGGGAGAGAGTTGTGTATAAACCTTGTTAGTTTCTCATCTTTCCACTTAGAGGTTTCTCTGCTTAAAAAGTGAAGTATTCTAGTTCTTACTCAGTAAAACCTGGGGTTTCAGGTTTCTTTGAAGGCTCACTGCAGGAGAAGGTCTAGGCAGAACCATCTCAAAGTTTTGGTAAATGTGGGATCTTTCCATAGACCTCTGGTGGGATGGACAAACCAGACTGACTGTTCATGGGTCTGAGTAGATGAATAAGTACTGGGGGAGGGAAGCAGCTGTGGCAGCAACATTGTAAGACTAGGTCTTTGTGTCGAGGAGTGTATGATGGGGCTCCCTGCTCACCAGTCCACAGAAAGGATGAGAAGTATACTGGAAATGAATGCATTTTTCTTCAGTTCAAGCTATTGATCTATGTTTTCTATGTCTTTTGAACTGAAAGCCCAATTTTAATTGCAGCTTTGTGTTTTAGGAGAGGAGTATCATTTCTTCAGGTATCATGTCTTCTTTTAAAATAATGCTTCCAAGAGTAATGGCTGGGTTACGCTTTCCAGAAAAGCCCTGCCACAAGCCTGTGGTTTAAAGCTATAAGTTATATTTGCAGTCCATCATATTTCATATCAATACACTACAGAGAGCTGACACAGATCCTGCACAAAGACAGATTTCACTTTCAAGGGAATTTCATGCCATTTAAAAATGGAATTAGCCAAGATGGAAATGCTAAAAATACATGAAAGATAAAGTTTAAAAGTCACTAATGGAAAACCCTGTGTGTCATTCTGCTTATTAAAAAACAACAAACTGCCACAAAAGAAATGCTCCCTGCTAATGAGCTAATATTTAATCAGTGCAGTGCTCTGTTCTAAAAAAAAAAAAAAACCAAAACCAAACCAAATTTCTGTACTTCTGTTGATCACTTTTTGTTGGTGGTCCTTTAAAAAGGTAGATGGAAAAATCAAACGCTCTATATTTAAATTACTCTTTTTTTCTATGCAGTGAAGCAGCAGTGTGCTGTAGTGCTTGTCGCCATTTTCTTTATGACCCCAAGCCCTCAATCTCAAAGATCAGGAGAGAAAATGGAGATCACACTGCTTCTTATACATGTTGTCATGCAGATATGTGCTCTTCATACAGGAGCGGGCTTTCAAATGAGGTGTTTAGTTCTAAACCTCAAGGTAACACACTTTTTTAAATAACGATTTTCACTGGCTTTTTTTGCACTCCACAAATGGGACTGCTGCTGCTTGTCTGGCTGTGTTACTGCTCGTTGAATATCGGAGGGATCCATCTGCTGTATCCCATGAGATGTTAGCATGCTGGGGCTAGGCAGAGTTACCTATTTTGCACCTTGGGGCCCAGACTCCACCAATAGACTTCTGCAGGAAGGAGCTTGGCAATGGAAGAGGGTGAACGAAACACACATTGATGAGAAGAAAGAAGAAGATTCTGCCAAAGAACTGGATAAAGAGTAATAAAAACTGAGGTGATGGTAGGCTGAATTTTGATAAATCACCTTCCTCTTCTGCACCTAGCCTTTTCCCACCTTTTCAGGTTTAAAATCAATATATCTTTCCAATGAACTTCTCAATAGCCAGAAAAGGTGTAATTTCTTATTTCCAGCTGTGACTAGTGTATGAAACGGTATTTCAAACTGTGCAAAAAGTCACCACCTGGATAAAATTTACCTGACACCCTCCCTCTGCAGTAGATTTTTTTTCCAGCAGGCCAAAAAGTTAATACTGCTTTCCTCACTCTCAATGGCTTTTGCATCTCCCACAGTATTTCATCAAGAATGTAAGGCTCTGGTTTGTTATTTAACCTTTTAATAACATGCTAGAGACTAAATTAGAAATATTTTTTCCCTACTGACTTCTAAAACACTGCTGTCACACTGACTTCTAAAACACTGCTGTCACTTACTGCATAGAGTCAGAGATATAGTGGTCTGCACAAAAAATTATAGATCCTCTACATGTATTCTTGCCTCAATAGCGTCATCATTCTGGATGCCGCCTTTGGGCCAAAATATGGTTCTCTGTGACAGTACAGGACATTTGCTTCCAGCTGCTTTTGTATCTCCTCCTTCCTCCTGGGCAGGCTTCCCTCCTCTCACTACAGCAAGTCTTTTGAGTTTATATTTCTTCAAACTAGCACCTGGCTCATTTTTGGACTGGTGTTTTTCCACTCTTCTGTGAACTACTGGAGGATGTGGCATCTTCTGGCTCTAGCCCACTTCCTTTGAAAACCAGTTATTTGATTCAGAGCACAGTTAAGTTTAATGATTTCCCGTTGTATCCAGCCATGGAGAGAGATTACATTTTACCTTGTCAGAAAATGCTAAATTCAACATGCTCAGAAAGGAGTCTGGTGATACGGCAGTTTTCATAGCAGTGTCTTCTCATCAACATTTAGATTTCTTTGGTTTTACCTAGACAAATTCCTGAAACTCTTATACCAGTCAGAGATAAAAAGAGGTTATAGGTGCAAAAGGCACAGTGCAACATGTTTGTAATGGGTGGGAAGTTGGGTTTGCATCCCTTCCCTTCTCTAGGAGAATATCTGCACTCTTTAGTAAAACTGACAGTCACTAGGTCTAACAATGTTGAGATGATAGTGAGTAACTAGTGAGGATCAAAGGTGTGATGGACACTGTTCTCTTCAGTCTTGGGTTTGGTGTTTTCAGCTAGAGATAGAAGTTTCTTTAAGGAGTAACTGGGCCAAGTGGAATCTCCTGGACAAGGAAGATCAGTCCTGTTTTGGAGGAGATATTGAGATTGTTTATGACAGAGAAGGTGCGAGGACTGAAAGCAGTGGTAGCCATTTGAGGTGCCCTAAGAGAGCCTTCCTGGCCTCCAACTATTGCTCTAGAAGGCCATGGGCCTCCTAGAGGTCTGTTACATCTGCTGGCTCTAACTGAATGTCTTACATACTTCCATGTGTCTAAAAGAGCAATAGATGGATGCTTCTGCTTGCATAACTGAAGCCTGTCTTATGTGTCTCCTTTCATGGTCTGAAATGTTCCCTAGGCCCCAATTAGATTGCATTAACTAGATCTCCATCAACTATAATGGAGCTTAGATACTTAGCTCATATACTGACAGCTACATATAGACCCTTAAATTATGTGTCTAATCTTGTGCCAAATCCAACCCCAAATTAGTGATTACTAGGAGTGAAAGCAAGAAGTCGGCTATGGTCAGGGGAGGGCTCTGCAAAAACTCTTTCCATCTTTTCTGTTTGATCTAACTCTTGCACTTTTTTTTCAATTTGGCAAGTTATTTATCCTAGCTTTTAATCTAACAGAGCCTGGCTTTTTTAAAATTTAAAAACTTTTCAATCTTTTTTGAGGAGCTCCCTATAGAAGACTATCTAGACCATTGACCTCAAAAGCTCAGGACAGTCCTGTCACAAGACATGAGATCCAAAGCAGTGTATATGTGCAATGGACCTATGATTCTTGTGTTCTCAGCTTCCCAGGAGTCCGACTTCCACGAGCACATCAGGGCAGATGCTATTTCAAAGTGAACATGCTAGGATTGAGGCACTTAAGCACACAGACTATGTCTTGGGAGCAGTGGGGTCTTTGGCCCTTCTACCTGACATTGTCTTTGGCTTTTGGATCCTCTCTGTCTTATCCCACTAGCCATAGTTACAGCTGTTGAGACTGTAACTACAGTTCCTACAGCTGCTAACACCTGCAGTAGTGTGGCTGAGTAAGAGCACAGATTTTCTGGAAACAAGTCTTCACACTGGTTGCCTGATATTATCTAGATAAAAATATTCTTCCAACCTTTAGACTTTCATATAGACCTGGACGTTATATCTCTTCTCTTCCCTTCTCTTCTGTCTACTGACTGAGATTTGCTGTGTAGTCCTGATGGTAATTTTTCTAGTTCATTTTTCAAGTCCGTTTTTTTTTTTTTTTTTTTTTAAATTCATAAGAGGCTGCCTGGTTGCAAGCTCTCTGCCCCTTTGACGGATGATTATAATCTTCAATATGTCACAGTGATTCATAAGCTGTGTTACCTCTTAAATGAATAAGTCTGTTCAGCAAGACTCCTTGCTAAGCAGGGTACCACTCAGTGCAAGTAGTGGGGTTAGAATGGGACTCCTCAAACATAATTACTACAAAGATAAAAAACAGGGTGTCAGATAAGATTAAAGACCACCTGGAACAAAACCAGCTAATCTACCTAAATGAAATGTACCCACTTTAGCTCCTAAAGAGACATAGTTAAATTTCCCCTACACAGATGCTGTTATTGTCCATGTCTGTATTACCCTATGTTGTGATAAGGACAAGGAAAGAAAGCAGACACAGGTTGTTCTAGTCAACACATCACCTAGAGACAGACTGAAGAGTAAGGACCTACTGAAGTTCACCCTATATAAGTAAGGAAGAGTAAGAGCAAGCAGATAGGATTCCTCGCAGCTTGCAGTGCCCCGTAATGGTACTCACAGCCACAGGCATGCTCAAGTCAGACTTCAGAGGATTAATCTCAGCAGTTGTGTAGGTGTCAGAGATCAATAACTCTTGGACATTTATTTGTGATCTCTTTACTGAAAAGCTCTTTGGCTCAGCCTGTGTGTTCTGATTTCTGTTCTCTTGTCCCTGTGAACTTCAATTCAGAAGTGCAGATAGATATGTTCTAGAGAGGTGACGTACCTTGAGAGCTCAGGATATTCAGACACTGATTCTGAGCACTAGTGTCCTGTTATTTTTTTCTTTAAAATTTGCTTATTGCATTAGATCCATGGGAAACTGATTTACACTACTGATAAGGTAGAAAAATGTGTGGGCAAGTGTACAAAAAATGTTAGATGGGTATGCAATGTTTTGCAGCCAAATAAATTCCCTGACACAGCTGAAGAGGTGATGGGCATGCCCCAGGACCAATAGTATTTGCTATGGTAGGAGGACAAAGAAACTTCTTTAGACAGTGCTGCTGCTGCACCTTTTGTGTTGTAAATCCCTGGTTCCAGAAATCCTTTATTCAGGCACAGTGGCAAATATGACAGAGATCTAAAGATGACTTTTTATAAGTACAATTTACGTTCAAAGGGACTGCATTACCTATTTGCTAACTGGCTAGAAACTGTACTTTTGGATTTGACACACACATACGTTAGCCAATATCTGTACTGTGGCATTCTTGCCATGTTTGGATCTATTCTGACTTAAAAATGACTTTCTGAACTAGATGTTATAGAGTTTCTGTCCTTAAGTTCAGGTTGGGGCAGCTGACCTGCAAGTCCCTTGTTCTTCTTAATTTGATGGTGGTTTTGTTATACAAATTTATTTAGTGATACTCATTTAAAGACAAATCTCCTGGAGTGAATCCCCTGTTAGTTATTACATATAGGTTTTTTATGTTTGCATGTTGTTTGTAGCTGTGCCCTGTATGCTGAAGAAAGAAGGCAAGCAATAGTTGCTGAATATAGAATATGCCCTTAAGCCATCTAGAAAAAAATGACTAGATACTATCCAAACATATTTGGCATAACAGAGGAGATTGCTGACAGAGGCTGTAGCAATCCTATTCAACACTTATATAGGATTTGTACTTTGCAGAAGCTGCATCATAAGCTCTTGACTCTGCAAAGTGCTGCACGCGAACAGCTCCCTGGGCTCAAGCGATACTCTGTTATCACCATTAGATGATTCTCAGCTACTTTAATTAAGCTATCTACAAAGGAATGCTTAAAAACCGTGTTGATGAACAGGATGACTATTTACAACATACTTACCAAATAGAGCGCGCACAGTTCTTTTGAAAGTCAGTGCAAAGTGGACTTCTGCAAAATACATCTCACTTCTGTGAGCCAAGATTGTTTACTCATTTATCCAAAAGCAAAGGCAAAATCCAGGCTGGGTAAAACAGGCAGAACTGACTTTCCACTGATTACAGTGGAGCATGCATTTCATCTTAGATGGGTGTCCAGCTACAAAGTTTAAATAAAGGAAATGTTGAGGTATTATTGCAGCACCCACTGGATGACAAGTTGGTTGCTCTGGTAACTCATTATTTAATGTTTGAATGGTGATATAAATAGGAACACAGCACATGTTAGTTGTCATGCATTAGCATGATAAAAGATGTAAGAGATGTCACCCGCTTCAGATCTGAGATTTCTACAAAGCACAATACTTTTATATTTGAGAGAGAGAGGGGGGGGGGGGGGGGGGGCTCAAAGTCCCTTTTTTATAATATGATCTCAATGTAAAAGCTGAATAGAAATATGATTCCATTCAGGCAACACTCTGAAATGTTATCAGAAGAAGTATCTTTTGTACAAGGCCATGAGAAATTTTAAAAAAAAAAAAAAAGAAAGAAAAAGAAAAGAAAAAAAACCCCTACTTTCCTAAGGTGATTGAAGCTGTTCTTTTAAAAGTTGTACAAACACTGCTCTCCAAGACAACCTGGCTTTCCAGTAAAACAAGTAGTCTAAAAGTTTCATTTAAAAACTAACCCACAAAGAGTAAAATAGATAAGTAGTAGAAATGAGAACCTGAGCTCAGTTTGGTGCAGAACTGGGTACAAAAGCAAAGAAGAGAAAGGGTAACTATACTCATCAAAAAATGTTGTGCTCACCTCACAAGATGAGTACATGCCACGGTAAATGGTTTCAATAGGATATCTACAGCCTGCTTGTTTTCCTCAGTAAATCTGCTCTTTCCAAACAAATCATTGACCGTTGAATTGAACTTCCCAAACTTCTCTGAGTTTGTGATGAGGGTCCAAATAACCTGCTCTGAACACATGCATGGAGAGTTCAATCTAGTACTGGAGTTATCAGAGGTTAGCATCACAAAATCTGTAGTCAGTGAACATCAAGACACTAGAAAAAAGTATACAAAGGTAAAGGAGAACTGGCTAGACTAAAATATCCTAAATACATCCTTTGCGTAAATGGTTTAAAAATAATATTGCCACTTACTGGGGAGTTAGCACAGTTAGTGGGTATCTTTACTCTGTACAGTCCATCCATTGAATAGTGTTGAGAGGTAGTAATAGAAGATGATAGATAATTGAAGATATAGGTATTTCACAGTCCACCTCTTTGTGTAACTGCTCCTCATTGGTGACCAAGGTGGCTGATGTATCTGATGTAGCTTTTCATAACTCAGGTATTGAGATCAGCCTGGAGTCCAATGATGGCCAGCTGGTCTTGAAATTACCCAACTTACCAGGTGTGTTTTGTAAGGTGTGCTGAGCTTTTTGGCACCATAATTAGACTCACACTGTTCTCCAAATCAGTTAATTTTAAATTACTTTTTTTTAGCTATACCAGGCCTCGTCACATAAATAATGGCAGTGTAACCTTTTCTGCAGTGATGCATTTCAAGTAATTTCAGTGACCAAAACAACTTGTGACTACGTTATTGCTTTTCCAGTTGAGTTGCATCCATAGATTTGAAGTGTCCAGCTTCTCTGTGTCTGCTTCAGAGGGGAAAAAAATAGTTCTGAGAGGTAAAAATGCTTAAGTTCACTCTTCTCATTTGTTTTGTGAGGATGAAAAGTAATCACAAATTTAGACAGGTCAGTTTATTCTTTCAGCTGCAAGGGAAGGAATTCTTCAGTTTTTCAAACCTACTCCTTCCCACTGTCTTTTGTGCCTCAAAATGTTCAAATTAGTAAAAATAAAGAGGATTTCATAGGCTCAGTGTTTCTTGTTGACTTTTTGTATGCAGTAAATCTTTCCTATGAGTTCTTTCGTGTGAATGCGGTGTGAAGGAAAGACAGCACAAAGGTAATTCATTTAATTAGAGCTGCTTTATTTCCTCTTTTAGCTAGTGACAACCTAGAAAATCAGCATCATGTTTCCAACTATCAGGAAGCAAAGGCAAAGTTTGTCAGCAAATTGCAGTTCTATATTTGCTTTCCCTCCCTCAAGTATAGGGAAATCAAAAGAAAGAAAACATAGAAAAGGCAACAAGAAGAGTGGGCGGCTGACTTGCAAGCCATATTCCGAAAAAGCAAGCAGGAGGGAGAGTGAAATAAGAGGATGTAGGCAGTAAGCTGAGCATAC
This sequence comes from Gymnogyps californianus, assembly GCF_018139145.2. NCBI lineage: Eukaryota > Metazoa > Chordata > Aves > Accipitriformes > Cathartidae > Gymnogyps > Gymnogyps californianus. The sequence goes on along the minus strand of NC_059471.1, from coordinate 210,275,492 downwards.
TCGAAAAGACACTAGGCCCCATGCAGAATCTGTTCCCTTGGGCAACACAGCAGACTGTTATTCAGTCAGTTTGGGCCAGATTCTCATTTGTATGAAAATCCATTACACTGCTTTAAAAAGAGGCTTCATGAAAATAGTTTCTAGGTCCAGTAGGTATTTCTTGACAAACTTCAATAGTACTGCTCCTACTATCCATGCTCATTCTTAAGAGGATGGATTGCATTGCTATTTGAACTCATAGTTCAACACATGAATGGTATTTTTGGAAATATACACAGAGTTTGCTTGTTACAGCAATTCTCTTTCTTACTCATTTCACATAGTAACTTGTATGTCCATTAAGTGGTAAGATGTTCCATGGGAAAATGTTGTAATTGCACATATTTAAAGGATACATCATTTACCTTTATTACAACTCTTGTTGCAGCTGCGGTCTCAAAAATTATCCCAGTGTGTACAACCATGCTGGTGCAATTAGGAGAAACTGGTTCTTTGTCTTTATAATCCTTCTCTGGATGAGAAATAGGAACACCGGATAGAGCAGAGAAAGCATTGTACTGTATTATAACCCTGCAAGCCAGCTCGGCCCCATGACAGTTCACAGAGAAGTAAATCAGACTCAGAGAATAGTTTGGGAAGGGAAACCTAGTTAGAGTGTTTGTTGTAAATATAAGAACTGATGCGTGGGTGTTGCAGTCACAAATCCTGTTATATGCTAATACGATTTATGCACATAACTCCCAAACGTCATTATCAGAGTTAACCCCTATGTACCTGTTGTATTTAAAATTAAAATGAAGGTATGCTATCTGCACTTTCAAAACATTGGATCTGTATTACACACAAACATTTACTATTTTAACTTATTTTTGCTGACTAGATACACTGTCCCAGACCACACTTCTTTCGTTTGAACAATGATTGACATTCTTCTTGAACCTGATACATCTTGACTTCAAATGAACAAGGACAAGGGGTAATGTCTTTAAACTGAAAGGGGGTAGATTTAGATTAAATGTAAGGAAGAAATTCTTTACTATGAGGGTAGTGAGCCAATGGCACAGGTTGCCCAGAGAGGTTGTGGATGCCCCATCCCTGGAAGTGTTCAAGGCCAGGTTGGATGGGGCTTTGAGCAACCTGGTGTAGTGGAAGGTGTCCCTGCCCATGGCAGGGGGGTTGGAACTAGATGGTCTTTAAGGTCCCTTCCAACCCAAACCATTCTATGATTCTATCATTCTATGAACTACCTTAATTGTGACCTCATTTAAAAATATGAGCTTAAATGCAGGTATTCCCCAGTCAGGGAGTGAATGATACCTTAGGAGACACAGTGTGTTGCATCAAACCAACGTTTAGCAACAGCTTACAACATGGTCTTCATTCTGGAGTGAACTCTTAGTGAGTAGACATGAGACACCGAAAGCAACCAAGCAAATGAGCATCTTCAAGTCTAGAGCTCTCTTCAGGATCATGGTGTTAATTAATGTGTCTATACTGACTTCATTGTCTGTTCCAGGAGAAATGATATTTATTTTCTGGACCTCTTGTCGCAGAACTGTTTGCACCCCTACTGCTCATGGTTAATGAATTGGCTTTACCCTCTCTGCATAGCACTTGGAACAGTCCTTGACTTGATCACTGCCTCACAGACCTTTCTTTACACAATGTATTATGTATACCCAGCCAAGTATGTGCACGCTCCAGTTTTGTTAAAGAAAAACCTAGCTGGTCTGCTACAGAGAAAATCCTGGCTGATGAATTTGTGGACAACCAGGGGACCAGAGAGTGATCCAGCTGCTGGTGTTGACATACTCATTTTGAACAGTCATGTTTAGGCTTTGGTGTTGCAAAGTGTTCCTACTCTATTATTATTCAATACGAAGACTATTTATATTAATTGGCGACTAACTCTCCTTCCTCCTCCAAACTGCTAGGGTCTGCTGAGAAAGATTCTTTAGTGCAAAACTGGAATAATTATGCTTGAGATTTTAAAGACTGCTGAATTCTGGAATCTAAACTCAGCTGCACACAGCCCTGGGAGCAGCAACAGTAGAGTTACACGTCTTCAGCAAAATACTCGCTCCAAAAAGTTGTAAAAAGGTAAGTGATGGTCAGGGATTGCTCTATTTTGACTAGTAAAACAAAAAAATGTCTTGAATTAAGAAAGTAGAATTTTTCATTTTGAAAATGTCAAACCAAAATGTCAGCAATTCTGAAAAAAAAGTCGCTAAAGTCTGTTTGTTTGCCTCTTCTGATTGGAAAAAATTATTTCTAAAAGCTAACTCTCTCTGAGAAGGTTTGTTGTTTTGTTGAGTCAGTATTTTCTGAGAAGAAAAAAAAAAATCTTCCCAGCCATCTTGCTAATTCCCTGATTTTTGCCACTCTAATTTCCATAGGTAAGGAAGCATGGATAAATGTTAAGAAGGAACAAAGAAATTAAAGAGCAGACCTGTTGCAAGCATCAGAAAGCCAGCAATAGCTCTATTTGCTGTAACGTGCTAGTGGTTCCTGGAATTACACATGGATATGGTTATTTTTCCTTGTCATCTTGAACTCAGATCAGATTAAAATTCTATGACCTTCAACAGTCCCCTTCTTGCAGTGGAGGAATTTATTCCTTTCAGTTTAACTGTCTGCGCTCTTAATTTTGATACAGGTATTTGCTCTGGTGAAAGGATTTCTGTAGTAACTCTTTGTTAAGCAAGTTATATACAAGTCTCTAGAGTTTCTTATTATACTCAGTTCAGTTTGAAAACTCCCATGGCAATTAGAGCTTTATTCCACATCTGTCTCTTGATCAAAATAATGAAAGTGTTCTAAATATTAACTACTCATCTATCATTGTGCATCAGGTAATAGGGACCTCCTCCATCAATGTACATCTTGTACTACTTACAGGACCCATTAGAGGAAAACTGTACTGGATTCCCATTAAAATGGCTAAGGCTGCAACTTAGCATCTCACAGAACACCAAATGGAAGCACGTAGTAGATTCAGACAGGAACAGACTATTTTTCCAAGAAAGACCTAGTCCAACGCACCTGACCTTGCTTACATTGGCAACACATGTTATGGCGTATTCATAAGACAATCTTCTCCTGTAGCCAGTGCTTTGGTGGAAAATGAAAACATTTTTCATACAATGGTTTATTGAGCAAATTGTGCAAAGTGCTGCGTGCACAATAGCCTAATATATTGGTTTCATCATGAAATGTAGAGAGTTCATCAGTCTTATCTTAAAAAGGGTAGCTGCAGAGTGCGTAACGGTTTCAGCAATATTTGAACCCCTTCTCCGTGTCCAGTTGTGGTATTAGTAGCAAAAGTAATTGATGAAAGCCTTTGAAAGATACATAAATAAAATAATCTGGAAATCAATTCATGGTTTAATTGGCAAATAAACCTATTCCTTACCCCCAAAGATTTCTGAGGATTGTGCAAGAATGAGGTGGGAAAGACTAACATCAAATATAATTCCAAAAATACTACAGCACAAAAGTGCAAGACTGTAAGAGGTGAAGCTCAAGGAACATGAAATTCAACATTCTATCTTGACTCGGCTGGCTGGGAGATATGTATGAGTTGAAATCTTTACCTCTGACTAATGTGTGACATAAAGCCTGAAGTTTTTGAAGTGAGAATGCTCCCATTTACACAATAAATTTAAAAAAACATCAGAAAGCATATCCTTTTTTTATAGACAATAATAACCCCTGAAGCTCACTAACACAAAATGTTACCATCCTGGACATTAATAGGATTCTAGTAAAGATTAGTCCTCCCTAGAAAAAGTAACAGCTATTTTACAAAGAATGTAAGTTATAAAGCTGTAAGCTCCCTGTTTCAGGGCATAAACCAACTGTGGACACAGGAATTTAAGAACAAACTCCTCCTTATGAGCACATTATTCTTTAACGGTCCATCATGGGAACATTACAGTAATTAATGAATGATTGGGAAGTTAATTTATCTATTTTCTTGTGTTATCACAGTAATTTGAAGCAGACAAATCTCCAAGAATCAATGGCTAATCTTTTGAAGATCTAGGCGTCAGAGTGCTGCCTGTCAAGGCTAGAATTAAAACAAATTTGCTCCCTTGTAAGCTGTATTAGACTGTAATAACAGGAAATGTGTGAATAACTTCAAACTGTGATACAATGTCAAACTCATGTAAACACATAGAGTTTATAGCTCTTGTGCATCTTCAGTTTTTGTGGGCTTGTACATGTTTTGAGTAGGAAAATCACAACCGGGTGAAGCCATACTATCTTGGGGAACTAGCATATTCAGAGCCATTGAACGCAGGAGAGCCAGGTACACAGGAGAGTACCAGGAAAAGTGCCATCCAGTCAGTGACGAAGAAACAGTAAAAACTACTCTGTTTCTCCAGAAATACACATGGAGGTTGAATATCAAGCAGCAACATTAGGTGCTGTTTCTGTAGGCTCAGAAGGAACTGACTGATAAATCTGACTACTCTTTCTGCACTTATGACAGTTGAACCCATATGGATGATATTTACCTGCAGAAAGACTTAATATGAAAGAAAGCTGGATTACAAGAACCTGTGGGATGTATCAGGACTAAGCGAGAAGAGCAGCTCTTCAGGCATACAAATTGCTTCCACAGAGCAGAATAAGATTGGAATCAACTATAGAGCAACTTCTGAAAAACAAATTCAGAGCTTCTAGCTCTTCACTCTATCAGATGTTGCTAATATATAGAGAAGCAAAAGAGCAAACCTAAGACCCCAGAAGGCCATGGGGAAAGATTTGATTCCAGATGAGGATTTCCAAACCAATGGAAGGCTCTTAAAAGGGACTTCAAAACCAATCACTTAGCTTTTACTCAGAGTTCAACACAGAATCAGAAAAATTAAGTCTCCTACTCCAGTCTGTTGGAGCTGATGTTAAGGTGCTTCTGGTTTTACCTCTGCGGTCCTGTTTTCCACCGATGAGCGGCAGATTAGTTGCACCTCTTGAATGTGAGATGTTGAGAGATACCAGACATCAGTTTCCTTTCAGAGAAGTTGGGCTTGCCTTCCACTTGCATTCCTCAAAGTGAAAGACTTTCGTCAGACCATGTCCTCTGGTTTCTCCACTGTTTGTCCCCCTGGTGAAAGAGAAAGGGAATCAGAAGAGAGAACCCAGTCAATCCCATGCAATAACAAAAAGTGAGAGGAAGATGAATACCTCTAGTCTCATCCAAAGAAGGAGAATGACAGACAAGAGAAGAGCACTGAGGAAATGGAAAGGGGATCCTGGACAGCCCAGGGCTTCCAGAATCCATGGCTCTGGGCAAGTTGACTGCAAATGCCAAGGTGTTCAGGGGGTAAAACACAGGATGAGCCTTTCACAGACAGTTTCAAAATAATCAGTTGTGTGTTGGGTTTTTTTTCCTATTACATATGCAGAAGAGATCAAATAAAATGGAGATATACTTCACAAGGTAGAGCTACCTTTCTCCAAATTGTAGTGCAGCACCACATTCCTAACAAGATATAGGGTTCCAGTGAGCAGGTACTATATCAATGGGTTATAAACTAAAATGTTTCACAGAAGCAAATTAAATCTAGCGAGCTTCTGATGAAACAGAGACCAACGCAATTCACCCAGCAGGCTGCAAACAAATCCAAACTCAACAGTAGGTGCTGTCTCTCACAAGTACAGTCTGTCTTCAGAGCTTTGAGAAAAATTTCAGGTCTACAGCTCCAGGCCCACAGTGCAGGCAGCTGTGCCAGCAGCCTCAGCCTGGAGTCTTCAGAGGTGCAAGGCTCTCTGTTAAGAAGCTTGCAAAATATTAGGATCACCTGGGACTGAGCTTCCAGCCATATGAGGTAGTTTGGATACCCACAGGACTACCATCGAATTGATCCAAACTCAGCTGTTGAGTTATGTGGCTCTTACTTGGAGCTCTATCAGTCTTCCAGGGCTGATCCAGGTGCCATGACTGAGCTGGAAATTTCTGAGTTTGATTTCTGAGACTTAAATTACATTCTTTATAATTTTTTACAAAACCTCTTATTGAAGTATTTTTCTTTTTTTTTTCCTGTAGAAAATATGAAACGACTATTTTCTTCTTCTTTTGTTTCTTTTTCCCCCCAGAAACAGAAGAGTTTTCCTATTTAGAATTCCCTATAAAGTAGAAACTTAAACATTTAAACAGGTCTACACTTGACAAATTTAATTCTTACATCACCTCTGGGTTTATTTTTGCTCTCCTTCGTTTTGTTTTGTTGTTGGTTTAGGGTTTTTTTTCTTTCTTTCTCAGTCACATAAATGGCTGAGACAAAGGCAGTAGTCACAGTCTGTTGGTTTCCTCTGACTTCTATTTTCATGCATGTCAGTGAAGGTAAGTGTTTCCATGGCACTATTCAATTTTCAACACATTTGCTTATGTATCAGAAACACTCTGAGGTATCTGGGACATCTACCCTGCAGCAGCAACTGGAGGCCACATGAGATATTGTAAGGTGTCTAAAATGGAGCTGGATATTTAAGTCTGGGCAAATGAATCCTGAACCAGATCGTCTTGCTGCAAAATCAGAGATTGCTCTGACACAAACAGATGCCATAATCTTCTCAGTTCAACACCCTGCATCCAAAGATGGTTCAGTCATCATACCTGAGCCCTCTGGTGTTTCATTGGTGAATGCCGATATATTTCAATGTCTATGTTTGTGGTACCTGAATTAAAGATAGATTTGGCCTTTGTTACTTTTAGTTCACAGCAGTGATAAAAACAGCATTCTGTAAATGCTTTGGAACCTTTCCTCCTACAGGCAATAATAGATTTGCCACTAACTTCAGCAGAACCATTTATGGGTGCCATGTTTAATTAACACATAATTCAGAGTGTCTAATAGGATTGATGTGTATCTGAATTAAAACTGCAGATAAAATGGTGCTAAGAGATAGAAGCAGAGAATGGACTTCAAATCTCATTTCAGGACTTGAGCGCGAATGGCAGAAAATACCATGGGCTTCACAGACAGGGAAGAACTTGGCATGAGATAAAAGGCTTAAGCCAGGATTCATCCAACTTCCAGTCTTGCTCAAAGGATGAAAGCATCTGAGATTTATAAATTCACAGCCTGACTTGCCTGCTATGTATGTGGTGAGCCCACATACGAGGCTTTGAGTGCCTCTGGAGATTGGTTTTTGGAGGACATGAGAATGACCGATATAAAACGTTGTTGGGTGAGCAGTCTCCAGGAGGCTTCTGGCCAGTCCACCAGGCTTCTGAGTAGTCAGAAGGGGAAAGAACACCAAACATACCATTTTTAAGACATTTTGGGAGTGAGGGTGGTGCTTTTCCAGATTCACATAATCTCATTTGTAGCTTTCCCTCTGTTAGGATGCAATGTGAGACAGACTTTCAAGCCCTTTCCTCTGGTGCTAATCTTCCCATGAATATTGACTCACGGGTTTTGAAAAACTGCTGAAAAAATGACAAGTCAATGAACATTGCTCCCTTCCCTGCCTGTCTGCTCAAGTGAGGTGTACCCTTCTCCCCAGTGGGGCTAGGAGAAAAAAAAAAAAAAAAAAGAAAACCAAAAAAACCTAAACCGGAAATTCTATATTGCTGTTTAAATTAGGAAGATTAGGTCAACAGAAGCATTGGCTATTTGTGACCCCTTAAGAAATCCTATTGGTCATGCTATCATTGTAACTCTGCTGTCTGGACCAAAGCAAGTGGCTGTTGTACTCTTTCACACATCTATCCATTCTGTTCTCCCTCATACCCTAATGTCAGGGTGGGGTACTATGCCACACTCCCATTTTTTATAAGTTGAACATTGACATGATAACCCTCCCCTCTCCTCTTCCCTGTGTTTTGGAGAGAAGTGGCTGCATTCAGCCTGCCCGTTGCCCCTGCAGAGATGTTGCGTACAGTGTCGCAGTCAGCCAGGAGCATCATGTTGCTGGGAGAAGCAGTTATTTCTGCTTTCTTTGGGGCTGAGAATAGCTGAGAGTCACATTGCCTCTTGCAGAGGTAAAATCCTAATGCTAGGAGACCACAGCTCTGCCACAGTGGGGGAGAGACAGAAGAAACTGCCTGTCATAGGACCATGACCTGAGTGGGCAGCAGGAGCTCCCAGCTGGGACCCAGGGGAGCAAAGAGCTGGGATCAGCTCAGCCCTGGTGTCCTGCCTCTCTTTAGGTCCCAAATTCCTACAAGGCTCAAATTCATATTCCCACTTTGTTTCCTTCCCTCACTTTGGTCTCTGCTCATGTCCTTTTTATTGATGTTGGTATAGGATCTCCACCCTCTCTTCAGCAGGTGTTAACTGTCATCTGGAAAATTGCAAAATTTCCAGCCCTTGGGACTGAAATTTTCAATACAGTCACAGGACAAGCAGTAAGGGCTTCTTTATGTGTGTCACAGGGTAGTATTGTGTTCAGGGTCTAAATTTCTTGCATTGTCTGCCTGATTTCCTGATTACTCAGCAGAGTATATCTAGGCTGTCAGTCAATGGTAAGCAGAGAGGTATTAATATCTGAGAGTTAGGCTGAACAAAAGCAAGAACCATTATGTGTATTATGAAGAGGTTACTAACTACTGACAACCTTACTGGAGGTCAGCTTTGATTCATACTGACACAGTATAGATTTATGTTAGTAAAATTGTTCAGTGAAAATGAATGTCTTTATTCTCTGTGTTAAAACTGCTATATGAACAGAAGGCTCCCTCTCATCTTTCTTCCTCCCTTTTTTCCCCTTCTCCTCCCTTTTCTCCCCTCTCCTCCTTTTTTTCCCCTTCCTCTCCTGTCCTTTCCTTCTTTAGTCCTTCCCTCCCTCCTGTCACTTTCTCCCTTTCTCACTCTCTCCCTTGATTTCTCTTTCACTTTTTTTTTCTTTTTAGCTTTTAAAACTAAAGACATAAAAACCTCTCTCAAATTTTACCTCAAACACCTTGTTCCTTGTAGAAAATATCCTGAGAGCACAGATTTTAGTCAATAGGTCATCACTGCTAGTACTGGACAAGACATTCATTTTCCAAGTATAATATACAATTTCTTATTTTGGGTTGGGGTAGTTATTACAGGTTGTATATATTTATTCTGCTTAGTAATTTTATCTAATAATAGGTGCAAAAGAGCAGTAAGTATTAATTAAGGAGGCAAAGAAAAGTCCAGCAGTAATGATGTCTGAAGCAACAGTATCTGTTGTATGTGAGGCACAAATCCTGGAGAAGAGTTTTCTGCTCTTCATCGCAAGAAACAAATAAGTACCAGAGAACTGAAATGGGTCAGAGGAGAAGCACCAGTAAGGGCTTAAGGGTGGTGGTTAGTGGTATGACTAATCAAGTAGAGAGAAGAAATTAAATAAAGAAGGCCTTTCTACAGAGTCACAAAAGTGATGGAAATAGAGCTGTCATTACAGATGCTAATTAACAGGGCTCAGTATCTCTCAGCTTTGGAGTTAATACAGGTGGGAAGCCTATGCAACACACAGCACGAATTTCATACACCCTGACTTGTCCTGAAGGAATTCCTCACAGCTACCAGTGGCATAATATTATCACGGACTGCTGTTATTATCATCTTTGAGAAAATGCATTTAAGTATTCAAAAACATCTCAAGGAAAAAACGTATCATTAACTTTTCCAACTATCGAGCACATGCATGTAAATCACTAATAGGTTTATGTGGTGTCTATGTCCATCTGGACATGATATTAGTAAGGTCAGAACTTGATTACTGCACTTATTTTCTGGTAACATGGCTCAAAAGATGAAGATACTACTAAAGACAAGTCTCTTTAGGAAGATGTTAAAGAGTAGTTATGAAAGTTTTTCAGCCAGAAAATCCGGGTTCTTGTACCTAGGAGTTTGTTTAACCAAGAAGCTCTCAGTACCATTCATGCTCCATTTTCAATAACCACTGAATAGGAGGAAGTTCAAAATATTGTAGGGACGTTAATGTTATACCATTGCTTTTAAGGGATAGATGAGATAATAAATTTGTCTTACTGTCGCTCTGATACTGATCTCAGGACTTGAATAGCAAGGATTTAAAGGAGTGAAATAAAATTAATACCATCTAGTATGGAAAACATATGTTGTTAAACAGACTTTTATGTGTTAATAGACAGTATTGATGAAGTAGACATAGATTTCTGTATTTTTGGCCTGGCGCTGCACACCCTTTTGTTTAAGAAAACAGGATGGCATAACTTTAATGTGGTACATGTCAAGCAGATTAAACATAGGACAAGTAACAGTCCTCTGAATAAATGTATAAATGGCAAAATAATGCTGAACAGGTTTGTTTCTGTGGGACTGCACAGAGATGAGCTATTGGGCCTATTTGTGGTATTTTTCAATGTTCAGGAACTAAATGCAGTCTCATAGCTGCTAAATTTGTTGTTGACTTCAAGGTCAGGAAAACAGGAAGAAGTAAGATGATGAGTGATTGATACAAAGTGATCTAGATCTGGTCAACAGGGTTCTTGTGAATAAGGATTAGAGTAATCTGCCCTTCTGTGGTCCTCTGGGAGTTAGATGTGCAAATCTGAGCCCCAGGCTCACTCTGTGATCAGCAGAGAGCAGTGCACACCTCCAAAGAGTGGTTTGTCTCATCCTGAGAGGATGATGATGATAACAATTTTCCCCTCATTGATCAGGAAAGGAACAGAGATGTTTATCTTGAAAGTACAGCAATTATCAGTATCAAATTGATTAAAGCTCTGAGAGTTACTAAAGGATAGGACTACGTGCACTACTGTTCAATCCACTTACTAAGGAGAAGGTTGAGGGATGATTTTGTCATATGCATAAAAAGAAGTGATGGCTGATGGTTAAATACATGTATTTTCAAATTGGAAGCAAGGCACTCATTTTTAACAGCAAATGTTATTTATTTCTCAAATACTTCAAGGACACTTGCTCTAGATCTTGCATAAGGTTTTTGTTTATCTTAAACAAGACTAATCTTCATTAAAAATATGATTGTGCAAAAAGGAATAAATTCAGTGAAACTTATGATCTGCAATTTATGAGTCCAGCCAGATATTCACAGCACATGTTTTTCACTCTGCCAACGGCTAACTGTACACATTCATTTCTCTCTTTAAGCATTAATAGTATAATGAGAGACTTACAAGAACGGGAGAAGGAGCAGTACCAAGCATGATCGCTGCAGCAAGACACGCTTGAGTCATTTGTTAGGATTTTACTTCACATCGTGAAACCAGCTGTAGTTTTTGATCAGCTAGGCAAAACTGGATTTTTAAAAACAATTATTTTTGCATGTACATATTTTCTCCTTGTGTTTCACAAATACAAAGATGCTTGCCTATGAACTATGATTTTCTGTTCTAACGATGGATCCAAAAATCAGGCTGTTAGCCAAAATTAATACAGCATTCCTACATTTCATTTGGTCAGAATAATTAATGAAGATATGCAAAATCAATCCAATACTAATCCCTGGGGAACTCCAACCCTATCTGTCTCCAGTCATTTTATTTCACCCTGTCGACCCCTCCCTTTTAGTCAGGCTCCAAATCTTTTCTCACTCATAAAGTTTCCTTATGAAGTAGTCATCTCCCATGGGGTACCAATACTGCTGATGTGATCCAAAACAGCTTTTTGTGCACGCCAGATAAAGTTTTCCGATTCCCAGCGAATGAATCCCCAGAAGGGTTTAGACAGCGATACAAGCAGGCAGGGAGGCCCATGGCACTCCCCTGCCTCCCACCAGTCTTCAGTGAGTTCGCTTTTGTTTTTGCTACTCTGCTATGACAGCTACAAGCACCAGATCTGAGCACTTCTCATTTTCAGGTAAACTTGGAGTTGTAACACAAGCTTGATTTTCTCAGGGAGGATCTGCTTGAGCTAATGCCGGCTCCTTGCCTGGGAGCTAGAGTACTGTTCCAGCATAGATGAGTTTCCTCTGATAGGAAAGTGATTTGCTTCGAAGACAGAAGGAAATTACTTCAGCATCTACTAATAACCTTTATTTGTAAGAACTCACAAATTAAAATATTTTATTTATTATATTCAGCTATTTGTGAGCCAGTACCAAAAAAAAAGCCAAATAAAATGAATATTTTCTTCTCTTCAGTTTAGGTCTGGAAACAAATTAATTCCTAATTAATATTTAAGTGCTGCCGGCTACTTTACATTGGTGAGTGTAAAGGGTATTAAAAAGAAGAAATCACTGCATATATACAAATATATATCTTCCACTTTAAAGTCCCTTTAGAAGGCTGGGTTAAGGTAAAAGGTCCTTAGAATGAATTATGCCTGTAGATGAATGAGATGATATTTTCAGAATTGCTTTGGGTCAGATTTTTCAGATGTTTTAATTTTTCCTCTGTTGGGTTCTGCTCAAATGATACCGCAGCTGGGCGTGGTGTCCAGAAGACACGGGTTGTAATCCTAGCTCTGCCAATGTCTGGCCTGACCCCTTTGTATGTATCACTCAACTTCTCTGAGCTATCTCTGAGCTTTTCTATCTGTAAAGTGGAATCATAATTCTGTTCTTCATAATGTATTTAAAATGTGCTAATAAAATTCCTATGTCTAAGCTAGAAATGATCAGTGAGGGTAGCATTTACCTCTCCTGACATCTGTGCTACATCTGTGCTTCTCTCGTAGGATGGGTTTCATCTGACCACATAGAGAATCTGCATCTGAAGTAGTCATTTGAAGTCCCCTTAAAGTCAGTGGCAAGAAGTAACCAATTCTAAATCATATTTCATCTGATTTGGATTAGATGTCTACCTTCAGATAGGCTTAACAAAAGAAAAAAGAGATTCCTGCAATATAGATGTCTAAAGCTAGAAGATGCTAACGCTGCTCAAGGTGATTTAGCAGTCAGAGCCTACGGCTCCCAGAGATTTAGATTCCTTTATCCATTTTATATTAAAGAGTTTTATCTGGATAATTTTGCTTCAATCTATATGGTCAGAAGACAATAGTAAAAAACTGGGACCTTGAAGTACCCTTATGTCATGTCACTTAATTCAAAGGTTGATTTTCTCCCTTGGCTAAGAAATAACTAAAGAACAAAGCTTTCATGAATTCTCATTTGCAAATTGTAATTGCTTCAAGAATAAAAACACTTAACATGCATTTCTGAGATATATATATTAATAAAAAAACTCAACTAAAGAAAAAACACTACCCACTCCTTGAACCCAACAACAAGACTCAGACGTCATAGGAACAAACAGAAAGGTTGTATAGCCTAATTTTTTTAGACGCCAGCTTGATGCCCAACTAAAATTGTGCAAAAAGATGCCATTAAAAATACAACATTGAATCATAATGTAGCTGAAATGTATGCATATTATATAATTTATAATAAGATTTACTGGCTGTAATTGCCATGCACTTTTTATGCCTCCAAGAACTACATGAAGCATAAGGATTCACTAACTGTGCTGAATTTTAACTATGTATTAGAACTAGGGCTGTACAAAACATGGCAATGTGTCTTCACAGGGGCTCATCTAAGAGCTTCCTTCTTCTTGGTGTCAAACCAGAGCCTTCCGTTTTGTCTCAAGTTCCTCAGAAGCCCAAATCTCAAGGCAAAACTCAAGGTCACAGACAGGGTCCCATCTTGGTCCTGTTAAAAGCCTACGTTTTATCCACAGAGTTCAGAACTTAAGGGTAGGAATAACATTGGAAAACTATCTAGTCTCACACGCAAAGGGTAAGGGGATTCACCTCATCTCACTGGAGTCATTTGAAAGTTGCATGTTTAATTTAACCAAACTATTTAAGCTCTTTTGTAGTCAAAGGAGAAAGAGACGTATTTCTGAAAAGGCAACTCATCCCATGGTAATGAGATTTCTGCACCTATGTTTCTAAGATAAGCAGGACAAATCATGCTTTGGAGATGCCTGTCTTTGTCGACTGATTAAAATGAGAGCACAGACAATTAGTTTAGGCTTATCAGCTTTTAAATGGCTCTAGTTAGGTGAGACAAAGGAGATCCTAAGGCTGAAATTTAATGTAGTGTGCACTCCAAAATTGTACTTAGGGCAGATGCTTAACTTTTACTTACAAGGGAAAAGAAACTTCAACTTTTATCTGAATTGCACACAAAACTGTGAACAAAGAGCTAGGATTTACTTTTGTGAGTACTGTTATCACACTTGGCACAATGAAAACTTTGTAATGAGGTTTTGTTTTTCCCTCGTAACAATTTCATTGAATTTCTACTGAAAGAAACCACGAGGAAGAGATTTTTAAGATAAAGCATTTTCATTTATTAGCACTCTCAATATCATATGAGAAAGAAAGTTTTCAATTTGTTTCCTTAATTTTTTTTTCCAGAGTGATATGTATTAAAATGTACTATATTTTAAGTAAAATTTGAGTGAGACCTTTCAATTTTATCAACAGGATGTTTTAGATGAGTTAAGCAATGGCATCTTTAAAATGTAAGTTCATGGAAAATGATGACATTTTAAAGTTTCATTTATATTGCCAAGTAAAAATGTAGAAATGTCAATATATATAATAAAAGAAAATTCTTAGTTTTGACCACAGTGTTAAAATGAGTCTAGTATATGTTTGCATGAGAATTAATACATGGGTATGATGAGAAGATTTTTTCCTGAAAAGTTTGCAAATTAGAGATTTAAAAGGGAAGGCATTCCCGTTCTCTCTGAATAGCAGATTACTGAGTCAGGCAACTATCATCCCCCTCCTTTTTCCTTTGTTTTTGATCAATAGCAATGATTTATTTTGTTATCCTTTCCTAAACGGCAGGAAGTGAATTCGCCGTTCTCATCAAGTGACCTGAAAAGAGGCAGAGACACATCATTGGTGATGGAAATAGGAGAAATTCCCAGACTTGGAAAGGTGGATAGAATAAACTGCAGAAACATATGGAAATGAAAGCAGGAATAGTTCCTTTGAAACTGAAAGTCTGTTGACTTGATAATAAATTCTTTGTTTAGAGCTGGGCTCAGTTTACTAAGATTCAGCTAATACGAGGGACAACTTATCACCAGCAGTATAGCCTGTATTTGGTTTTGCCTCATCATGGATAAAAATATGAAGGCTGTTTAAAGCCAGTGTGAACTTGCAACGGAGTTAAAAATGACCAAACACTGAAGAGCAAAGCTCCAGCCCATCAAAAGCCAAGTTGTAGACAAAGCAGCATAAAACATTTTATCCACTTCAATTTCACAGGGTCATTATTTACAAATACATACAAACCTCCCATGTTAACTTAACCTGCAGGATTTAATTTTTCAGGCACGTAGGGGAAAGGAAATGTATTCAAATTGGCAACTTATTTGAAATCATGTACACTCTACAGAGTGCTCAGGAACATAACAACCTACACGTAGGACAGTTTGGTTGTGAAATCAGGTGTTATTTACTTGTGATTCCCAAGGTAGAATGAAGAATGTCTCAATTTCCTTGTGGATTTTGGTTTTATGCTAGCCACTAAAACACCTAAAAACACATATTCTTTTAATGAGATAGAAATAGTAGAAACCAAGATGAAATAAAGTCAGTACTGAAAGTTTTTATGTAGAAACTCAGACGATAATAACTTCTCTTAACTTGATTTTGAACCGTTTGAATTTCAGTTATATGCCATTTTGACACAAAAGTCATATCTCTGTCTCAGAAACATCATTCTGAATCTCATTATTGGACAACCATAACAACTGCATGTGAAAAATATTTATCTGATGCAAATAAACTGATGAAAATACGTATCATAGAACTATAGAAAACAAATTTATATATTTCTTCAAAGATGGTTCCTTTGTTTAATTTCCTGTGAACTTAACCTGTGAATTTTCTGTGAAATAAACTTGAAAATGTTTCTTCATTTGCTTTTTGATGATTTTTTTTCTTTTTCTCTCTCCTTTTTTCTCTCCTGTCCAATGGCACAATGTCCTTTGAAAACAAGTTTCGTTCTTATTTTCGTTACCATACAATTCCATGAAACAAATATTTTCTTCTGAATATACATTTGAGAAAAGGAGATTGATAGAATACTCTAACTTATCTTCAATAAATAATGACTTCTTTTTATTTTATTTCATTTTGATCCTGCTATATACATGGAGCGAAAAAAAAGCAAAAACACCCCCACTCTGGTATAGATTTGGTCCCATGTGACCATATCACAGACTGGGAAGCATGTGGCAGTGTTTCTAATATCATAAACAGAAACATAACTGTTTAGTCATACACATTTTGAATTACTACATTTCCTCCTTCAGGTCTTTGGATATGACTCAAAGCTCGCTTAAGTCAATGGATGTTGCATCATAAAATCTGGTGGTTTTATTCATCAGTTTAATTCAGAATTTCACTTATAACCATTCATGGAAAAACAATACTTTTTGGTAAGTGTATAATAACAGTTGCTTAACAAAATGGCATTTGATTAAACAGTTTTTTCTTTAAATAACTTCAATTATCCAGTTAATAGGTATTCAAAATCAAAATGAATGAAATTGAAGAAAAGCTCAGAAAACGAATAATACCTTGAATGCAACCACTAATCACTTTAATAACAAAAGCTCACAGCATTTCTATAAGTTTGATATGAAAATGTCTTGGTTATTGTTCCTACTTAAATTAATAAGATTTTTGTTATTACGTGCATTTTCACATCACTGGGACATTACTCTTGAAAAAATTTGTGAAGTGGAAAGATAAAGACGATAAAGTGGACAAGGGAAGAGCTACGGATGTCATCTGTCTGGATTTCTGTAAGGCCTTTGACATGGTCCCCTACAACATCCTTCTCTCTAATTGGAGAGATATGGATTTGATGGGTGGACTGTTCGGTGGATGAGAAATTGGCTGGACGGTCGCATCCAGAGAGTAGTGGTCAACAGCTCAATGTCCAGATGGAAATCAGTGACAAGTGGTGTCCCTCAGGGGTCCGTATTGGGACCAGTACGGTTTAATGTCTTAATCAATAACATAGACAGTGGGATCGAGTGCACCCTCAGCCAGTTTGCAGATGACACCAAGCTGAGTGATGCAATTGACACGCCTGAGGGATGGGATGCCATTCAGAGGGATCTTGACAAGCTCAAGAAGCGGGCCGATGTGAAGCTCATGAGGTTCAACAAGGCCAAGTGCAAGGTCCGGCACCTGGTTGAGGGCAACCCATGGTATCAATACAGGCTGGGCAGTGAAGGGATTGAGAGCAGCCCTGTGGGGAAGGACTTGGGGGTACTGACGGACAAAAAACTGAACATGAGCTGCGACCGTATCCTGGGCTGCATCAAAAGAAGTGTGGCCAGCAGATTGAGGGAGGTGATTCTGCCCTTCTGCTCCGCTCTTGTGAGACCCCACTTGCAGTACTGCATCCAACTCTGGAGCCCTCAGCACAGGAAAGAGATGGACCTGTTGGAGTGGGTCCAGAGGAGGGCCACAAAAATGATCAGAGGGATGGAACACCTCACCTATGAGGAAAGGCTGAGAGAGTTGGGGTTGTTCAGCCTGCAGAAGAAAAGGCTCTGGGGAGACCTTATTGCGCCTTTCAGTACTTAAAGAGGGCTTATAAGAAAGACGGGGACAGACTTTTTAGCAGGGCCTGTTGCGATAGGACAAGGGGTAATGGTTTTAAACTAAAAGAAGGTAGATTCAGACTAGATATAAGGAAGAAATTTTTTACGATGAAGGTGGTGAAACACTGGCACAGGTTGCCCAGAGAGGTGGTAGATGCCCCATCCCTGGAAACATTCAAGGTCAGGTTGGACGGGGCTCTGAGCAACTTGATCTAGTTGAAGATGTCCCTGCCCATTGCAGAGGGGTTGGACTAGACGACCTTTAAAGGTCTCTTCCAATCCAAACTATTCTATGATTCTATGATAAAGGAAAAAAGATACAATTTGCTTTAAGGATTCAGTTATGGGTTCTGCATATCTATAGGATACAGGTCATGAATTTAGATCCAAGATATGCATTCAGACCTTCAGATAGTGAGAAATTGTTTTGCTAAAGTGCATAAATCTCTGCACACATCTTGTATAGATCACTCTGCATTGAATCATCCTGAACTAAGTTTCTTCCCATCTCTGCATATACAACCTGTGTAAGCCCACATAAAGATTATTTTTGTACCTGATTATGTCTTGGGCATGGTTTGGTGCACCTTTGACTCCCACTGATTTTGGTGGGAGCTGAAATTTCTCAGCATCATGTAGAACAGGGCTCCTGCCTTGGAAAGCCAAGCAGAGGAGAAACTGCAATGTTCACGGAATGTGCTCTTCACAGACTATATGCCAGCGACTTGAGGATTTTCACGGTATTCCTTCCAGACGTTTAGCTTCCAATTCACACAGCCATGCTGAAGGTCAGCACAGGGGATATAACTTCAATTTTCTCTCATTCGGGAGCTTCCAAACCAATGCTCTCTGTGGATTTGTGTCTCTAATCTCCCCAGGTCGAGGATACTTGACCAACTTTTCATCTCTCCAGGAGCTCCCCCTTGGGGTTCACCTTAGGTATTCACTGAACAACCTGCCCCAGGCTGCTTACCTGACTGCATGAGGGGACAAGAGCTACCAATCCAGTTGGGGTCAGGGAAGGAGGGAGAACTTGGGCTAGATCGTCCTTCAGTGTAAATACATATTGTTTTTGTGACTTCTAGAGTAAATGTCTACATGGTGATGTACTCAACAAGCATGTTTCAATCAGTAAAAATATACCTAGCTGAGGTGTACACACTTTAACTGGAGCTCTCATGAAATCACTCTGATGCTTCTTTTTTCTTGTTTTTTTTTCTTATATCCTGCTACAGCCCTTCCTAAAAACTAATGACCCAGACACTCTCCTCCTGAGCTACAATAAATGAAAGGGAACAAATAAACAGAAAATCTCTGCATCTCCCTTAGAGCCAGTGCATCCTGCAGATATCTCCCAGTGGCTGTCATTAGCCCTAATGGAAAGCAGCTGAGCCCCAGCACAGCTACATTGGTCTTCACTGAGCAGGTACTTGTGCGTGAAAGAGGATGTATTTGCGAATATTCCTTCTGTGTTACAAGTGTAAGATATTTAACCGTGTAGCCTAACTTTGGTGCCGTAGGGATAAGCTAAGCTCAAACTTCACTCCAGAAGGTAAACTTGTCACTGCGTGAGGAATTTCTTCTTTCCCCTAGAAAATACATGTATAATGTGTGCAACCCTGACAGACGGATTTATTTATGTCTGGCATCTCATATAAGCTAGTTATCTAGGAAGTGTTTATACATGGGGAAGATACAAAGATAGCTCTAGGATAAAACTTACTCCATCCTTACATAGGCACTTAGCATAGGTAGGAAGACTCATTATCTATGGTGCCTTCCTCTCTCCACCAATGGTAGGAAAATTAAGGACATGATTCATCTGATCTCTATTAGATGTCAGATTAGAGGTGAAAGGAACTCTTCCCCTAAAAATACCTGGTTCTCCAGTGATGACTATAAAAGAAAAGAAGGGTGATGTTCTTAAAGGTGGATATTCACTTTTAGTTAGATGAACCCCACTCTATTTATCTAAATTCTCATGCTGGTTTTGGCTGGGTTAATTTTCTTCAGAGTAGCTAGTATGGGGCTATGTTTTGGATTTGTGCTGAAAACAGTGTTGATCATACAGGGATGTTTTAGTTATTGCTGAGCAGTTCTTACCCAGAGCCAAGGCCTTTTCTGCTTCTCACCCCACCCCACCAGCGAGCAGGCTGGGGGTGCACAAGAAGTTGGGAGGGGACACAGCCAGGACAGCTGACCCCAACTGACCAAAGGGATATTTCAGACCATATGACATCATGCTCAGCATATGAAGCTGAGGGAAGAAGAAGGAAGGGGGGAACATTCGGAGTGATGGCGTTTGTCTTCCCAAGTAACCGTTACGTGTGATGGAGCCCTGCTTTCCTGGAGATGGCTGAACACCTGCCTGCCGATGGGAAGTAGTGAATGAATTCCTTGTTTTGCTTTGCTTGTGTGTGCGGCTTTTGTTCTACCGATTACACTGTCTTTATCTCAACCCACAAGTTTTCTCACTTCTACCCTTCCAATTCTCTCCCCTGTCCCACCAGGGCGGGGGAGTGAGCAAGCGGCTGTGTGGTGCTTAGTTGCTGGCTGGGGTTAAACCACGACAATTCTGTAAGACTGAAGTTATGTAAAATCAATCCATTTGAGATCATTGTGCACCAAGAATGCATTAAGTTCCAATTGTTACGAGGTCTCTTCACTTTGTTTCTGGGCTATTTTTGGTCTTTGTATGCACACTGCATATCATATTAGGCCCTTTTTCTTTACTGGGGTTTTGAGTTACAATCCTTATACAAATAATAATAGAGACATTACTATGGTGAAATGTGATGGTGCAGCTCTGAAGACCTCTTACTATTGAGACCATAAGAAGATAAGCATAGTCACATTGGATCAGACCAACAGTCCATCTCTTGTCTCAAACAATGGCCAAAAGAAGATACCTCCCAGAAGAGCATAAGAACTGGGCAAACAGCATTCTCACCTGTTATACTCCCCAAGGCCAAATAATTTTAGCCTAGGCACTTTAAGAGCTGGGTTTTATTTCCAAATAAATTTCAGGCCTTGCTGGAGGTCAAGGTTTAATGTTGAGCTGGATCTCCATTAAAAGCCAATTCTATCTGACCAAGATGTAAATAGATATGTGTTCATTTTCCGTGAGCGACAGAAAGTGGCTGGATGCACAGGTTACCTTATGGCTCCCCGTGTGTCAGAAGGGAGCCTATGACAGGGAAACGGCAATGCCTTAACTGTGCTAACCTGATGGGTTGGTTATCTGAATTTGATCAGGTCAGCATGCTGGAGGATCAGACAGACCTAAACTCTGTGCAATATTTTATCTCCAACACATAGTGCTTTAAAGCTCAGAAAGTCATTAAATTGCAAGCTGACACAGGGAATGCCTAGTGGGATTAACCTTCAAAAACTAATTACCAAAGAGATCAACAAAAGGCAGCCTGCATCACTACTGTTGTGACAGTATACCAGAGGAGTGAGTGGTGTCAGAAAATGTTGATTAAAAGAATCTGATTCACTGGAGGCCCTTTTCCTATGTAGGCAGAGGTTTCTAAATGTTTACCAAAGACAGATCAATGAAACAGAGGTTTCTAATTATAGCTAGGGGTCTGGGTACAATTGCTATGATAATGATTATTATTTTTTATCATTTTCCCAGTAGTTTCTAGAAGAGGTTTTGGATGAGGTATTGCACTAGCATCTAGGAAGGATCAGCTCCCATCTTAAAGAAAAGGGATTACCTCACCTTTGTTTAAACATCTACCACTGATCAAATCACCCTGAAGTTCCAGTGACGATCAATGAAGAGATACAGACATTATGAGTATCTGATTTGTCTGAGCCACCTCAGTAAGACAAATAGCACCTTCAAAATGCATGCTGTTTTTTGTTGTTTGTTGTTTGTTTGTTTGTTTTTTTCTCTTGAATATAAAAGGAGCCTGTGATGGCTGCCTTGAATATACAGTATGGGTTTTAAATGTAGTGAGATGAAGTCCAACTGTATACCAAACAGATAACACAAATAAATACTGAGCTTATGAAAGGGTCAGTACTCCATCAGCTGTCAACCCCAAGCCAATACAGACTACTGTTACCTGTGAAATCTCTTAATCACTCCTCAGATTTTATGTGCCCTGGATGAATCTGACCTCAGGTGATGTGAGAAAAACCCAGGCAGCAAATTATGTTACATATATATATGTGTATATATATACACACACGTGTATGGACATGTAGGTTGTGTGTATGTGTGTGTACTCATGTATAATATAAGAGTATATTATAATAAGTATTTAATCTTATTATATTACACATTATGTTATATATATTTTTATATATATTGTGTATATATATGTGTGTGTATGTATATATATGTATGTATTATATCACCACAAACTTACTCCAGTTTCTGGACACACAGCTTTTAGACTGATTTAAGTTTGACCAGTAAAATAAAATCCTCTTTCTGTAAAGAAACAAAGAAGACTGGTTTTCCCAAATTTCCGCAAATGCTACTGGGCTAACAATCCCTCTTAAATACCAAAGATACTAAAGTGTAGCCTGAGCAAAAGACATTGGAAAGCAAAAATCCCAAGGTTCATACCAGCAAAAGTAAAGAATCCCAGTAAACTTGGAACCCTGCACAGTCTTACAGGCTGAACACGTTACCAAAAGCTACTGCCTAGTTGATGCTTTTATCAGAATTCTGGGAACACATGTTAGTTATATAAATATTGTTAAATCAATCTGATGATAACACTAGTACAGACCATGCCTTGACTTTAAGAGATCATCAGGGAGAGCTCAAAAGAAATTAGTGCATTTAATTACCTTTCTGAAGTTCCCAAATAAAATAAATGTCTACTGAATTTCCCCCCCAGTTTAAGGCTTTTCACAAATGTTATTACATTTTAATTAAAGTGAACTTGTTTTTCCATTTAGTGGTTATTCTAGCTTGATTTTTTTTTTCATTATTCTTACAATTGAATAAAGATGCTAATTGGGGATTAGTTTGTAATAACAGCTGACAGGCCCTGAGGATCCATTCTGCAAACTAATAGTCTATGGATGCAGAACAATCCATAAGCCAGCATGGGGGAACCAGTCTGTTACCAGAAGTGATCATCTTCATTCATGACTGTAGACTGCACACTACAATGAGTTTTGTTCTGGTGAGACATTCTTCTTACTTAGAACCTATGCACTACTGGTTTTCAGATGTTGCTTGTTTGCCTTGGCACAGGAAGAATAGGGAAAATTTTCCATTTACATGATATATTTACATGACAGACACGGATAGCTTATGTTCTGAGCTGTCTGGAGATGAATCAGGTTTGGTACAGGAGCACAGTAGTTGATTGAACATTGACAGCTTTCAAAATGTTAATAAGGACATGGTACTATGCTAACACAGTTGCACAATATCTGGAAAAGAGCAAAGGGATTTGTCTCTTTGAGGTTATTACCTAGGCATTTCTGACATTAGCAAGGTGATGTTCAGTGGTCTCAGTCTATTCATTTGCAAAAAATCCTTTAATAATTCAATATTGAGTAAGGGGTGACTGTGAAAGGGAATCTTATATCCTGTCAGAATGTGAAGTTACTAAAACTTAAACCACTGAAGATCAGGCAAGTCAGAGTGGAGATGACCAAGTAACTCTTCTGACCCCAAAACAGCAAAGACCTCTAGGTATTATATTAATTCACAATTTTATTTGATACTGTAGTAAAGGGATACAAGTTGATCTCCAGCTCTGCATAAAAATAGGTGTACTATTTGTCAATGTTTACTAACATGCTCTAGCTGGAGGAAAAAGCATAATTTCAGAAAATCCTTGACTTAAATTACATGATATTTATACCATATCCTTTCCTGAAGCGATGAAGCGGTACTGTATCTCCAGGAAGTCTAACAAAATATATGAATTTTGGTTAAATTTAAGGAAAAAACCTCCACCTTTAAACAGAATGATGTTTATAGCTTGGACTCACTGATAGACTAGTGTATTGTAAGGTTACCTACGAATCTACAACACAAACTCTCTGCTTGCCAGTTGCCTGTTTGTGGGGGTTTATCTTCACTCTTACGAAAATGTTGTAGCCTCAATGTGACAAAGGTCTTTGAAGTTTATATGAGCATAGATGTTTTCCTGTCCTGATTTTGGCTGGGATAGAGTTAGTTTTCTTCCTAGTAGCTGGTACAGTGCTGTGTTTTGGATTTAGTATGAGAATAATGTTGATAACACACTGATGTTTTAGTTGTTGCTAAGTAGCGCTTATCTTAAGGCTTTTTCAGTTTCCCATGCTCTGCCAGCAAGCAGGTGTGCAAGGAGCTGGGAGGGAGCAGAGCCGGGGCAGCTGACCCGAACTAGCCAAAGGGGTATTCCATACCATGGAACGTCATGCCCAGTATATAAACGGGGGGGAGTTGGCTGGTAGGGGCGGATTGCTGCTCAGGCATCAGACAGTGAGTGGTAAGCAATTACATTGTGCATCACTGTTTCCCCCCCTGCCTTCTTTTTTTTTGTTATATTCCTTTTCATTACTATTATTATTATTATTATTACATTTCATTATTATTATTGTTAGTATTTGTCCTGGTTTCAGCTAGGACAGAGTTAATTTTCTTCCTAGTAGCTGGTACAGTGCTGTGTTTTGGATTTAGTAGGAAAATAATGTTGATAACACACTGATGTTTTTAGTTGTAGCTAAGTAGTGTTTATACTAAGTCAAGGATTTTTCAGCTTCTCATGCCCAGCCAGCAAGAAGGCTGGAGGGGGCACAAGAAGCTGGGAGGGGACACCGCCAGGACAGCTGACCCAAACTGGCCAAAGAGCTATTCCATACCATATGACATCATGCCCAGTATATAAACTGGGGGGAGTTAACTGGGAGGGGCGGATCGCGGCTCAGGAACTAACTGGGCATCGGTCAACAAGTGGTGAGCAATTGCATTGTGCACTACTTGCTTTGTATAGTTTAATTCTTTTAGTATTACTATTGTCATATTATTATTATCATTATTATTGTTTTTCATTCCTTTCTGTCCTATTAAACTGTCTTTATCTCAACTCACAAGGTTTTTTTCCTGATTCTCTCTCCCATCCCAGGGGTGGGGGGGCAGTGAGCGAGCGGCTGCGTGGTGCCTAGCTGCTGGCTGGGGTTAAACCACGACAGTATTATATTTTACTTTAGTTATTAAACCATTCTTATCTCAACCCACGAGTTTTACCTTCTTTCCTGATTCTCCTCCCCATCCCACTGGGAGCCAGGGGGTAGTGACGGAGCAGCTGCGTGGTGCTTTGCTGCTGCCTGGGGTTAAACCACAACATTTCCTTAGGCTTTGATCAAATGCAGTGGCAAACAAACTCTTTCTACAGTGTGACCCATGTTTTAGAAGAGATTTCTTCAAGTATGGAAGGACTGGTCCCTAAACTTGTTCTCTCTTCCAAACTCTATCCCTAAAAGGTTAAAAAATTTTACAAATTACAAGGAACCACCAGGATAAGACATAAACATTCTGTCTCTATAGTAGATAATATATCAAGAGGAAGAAAGCAAGAAACACAGAAGAAGAAATCTTTCATTCTTTAATCTTTTTCTTACTCTGAGCATTTGAACAAGATATCTTTCAGTGATAATGAAACTGAGTTAATTTGTATTTTATTATGCTAGAATGTGGAATTTGTTATGCTGGCTTTTAAGCAAGATTCAGTGTCAATGGTACAATGTAATGAGTTAATGGAATTCTTAACCCTGGGAAATTTGAAGACAGTATATTTGGCAAGATTTTTTTTTTTGGAAAATTAAAGTGATTTGCAGAAAACTCGGTTGATAACCTAATAAGGAATTACTAAAAAAAAGTAATGAACTAGATTAAAATACTTCTATATACAAGTCAGACAGACCCTTATTCTTAAATTGTCCCATTAATTTCAGCTTCACTGGAACAACATTTGAAATACAGTACAGAGCCTGCCTGATACGGCTTAAGGAAGGTAAATATGCTGAGGAAATGTTGAAACTGATTCTGTAAAAAAGGAGTCAATAGGCTTAATCTGGGTGTGTACTATAGCTCTGTACTATGGAAGTGATTTTCCAAAAAGACCTAAGGGTACATTTTCTCTGCCTTTGGAGAATGTCATTGCAGCAAGTAATAACTATGTGAAACAAAAAGAGGCAGTGTATATTTTTACGTGGACTAAATAAGCTCCTCAGATGGTCTGGAAACTCACGTGAGTGGCACTAGAATCAGATACTGGTAGAAAGCCCTTCTGGAAAGGACCTCCCAGGTCCCCCAGCACAGCACCTGCCTTCTGGTGGTACCAGCCACACCAACACCATTGATAACATGTACCTGTCTAATTTGGGTTTACGAATCTCTAAGGATGGAGATAACACAACTTCTCAGGCATTCTCTTCTGAAGTTTAACTGTCTATTCTTATCCCAGCTAAGCAAAGCTCACTGAGACCAGAACATAAGACTGTATAACTCAGAAGTGCATGAGTGCCTGTACACCTCTGAGACACTCACACTTCCACTTGCAGTGAAGACCCAGTCTAGAGAAAATGTTCACACTGTCTGTTGTTGGTCCTGAGCTTAGCCTCGGTGACTGCTGTGGCTTGGGTGGTGGAGAGGCTGGTGAGTCATTCAGGCCGCCTACAATCCAGCGGAGCTGTGAGCTCTATTTCTGCATGCAGTCAACGGATGGAAGAATTCACAAAATCTAAATTTGGCAGTCATTACTGGAAGTCTCAATACGGCTTTCAGTCAATTAGGCAACCCAGTCTTATGAACAGAAATTACTAAGGTCCATTAGCTTATGAGAGCCAAAGAAAGTCAACTTCTTAACCCCAGAGGCACAACAACTCTATATAGGTTTCAAAATTGGTTTGTCTGAAGTAAGTAATCAAGAAAAGCAAGAAGTGATTTACTGGGGAGTTTAAAATAGAATAGGTTTGACATCAACAATAGCTTAACTCTCTAGAGCACATTGCACCCATATTGCACCTAAGACAAGCTTTGCATAATAGAGGAGAGTTCAATTCCACATGATTACAGTTATAGACTCCCTGGAGGGAAAAGCAAGAAACCAGCAAAGAGAACAGGCTTTTCATCATCATTTATAAAGACTTCAGAGTTATGTTTAAAATGGTGAAACGCTACTTACCTCCATTGAATAACACTTTGAGGTACAGAGCTTTGATGAACACACCATTTAGCTGTTTGGGATTATTACTGGTTATAGTCTTTCCATTTAGTGACTTGCCCCATTTCAAAATCCTTCATATTTTCCCATTACCATACTAACTGCAACATCACATTTTTTGATTTCTAACTTCCCCTAATTAAAGTAGCAGAAAGCCATGCATGCAAACATATTTAAAAAAACCGACCACTTTACAAGTAAATTTGAAAAGTACAATGCTGGTTCCTCTATTTAAACAGTAAGTTTAACATGAATATTTACGCAGACTAAATCAACTAATCAAATCATGGAAGAAAAGCTAATTAAGTGGACCTGTCAAAGGAGAATGAGAGCTAAACACAGCAACTCTTGATCCTGGAGAGCAAATCTTGACTTGTGTGATTAGTCGCTCTGCTTTACTTGGGGAAATGATTTGTTGCATCACACCCAGAAATTGCTGCATGATCCTGGAATCCAGACTGAATATGTGCACTTCTGCAGCCCTATAATAGATGTAGAAATACATATATAAGTATCTCTAGAATCAGACAGGATCCAAAATTAAAGTTATGCTATTCACTGTCCAAATGAAAATCTCTGGTTTTTTGCATATGGCATTACTTGCTTCTGGCATGAACTATGACACATTGAATTTCAACATGGAAAGTCTATTCTTTTGCATTGTCCATTGTTTTCTCATTCTGTTTTTGCTTCAGATATGTATATCAACTGTACTAAAAAGAGTGCTGGATAGACTCTCCAAATTGAGTGTTCTTCTTTGAGACACCATTGACTGTTACAAGGAGTTCAGAAACATGTATTGTATTCCAGTTTAAGTCACTGACCTTATGAAAATCTGTGTGCGATTGTACTGTGTAAATCCATTTGGATTTCGCGCAGGTAAAGTCAGCTGATCTAGGGTTAAGGAATGTGAACGGATCATGCAAGATTTCAACCTGAGTTCCTTCTGCTGTCATGAAGAATCCATACTGCACTGTCCAGGAGTGGATGCTGATGAGGTTATAATGGCTCCTAAGTTCATTTGGCTCCAAGAATTTTTACATTTAGACATCTAGCCTAAACTAATCCTTTAGGAACCCTCAACAGTCAATGGAGAGAAAAAGCACCTCTAAGTTATGATTCATTTTACCTCTCTCTCACTCTCAGGTTAGGGTGATGTGAAGCATTTCTCTACTGAGGCTAGGTAGAGCCCTTAGGATGAACCTAACCATTAGCTTTCATTGAATGCCAAAGGTTTGATTGTTAAAATCAGGTGAGATTATTACCCTGGGTAGGAACACAACGCCGTATCCTCATAAAGATGTAATATAATATTCAGACTGGACAAAATTTTTGAATGACTATTTAAAATAGCACCTTACGATCTCTCTTGGCGGAGATCAGGAAACTAGAAAAAACACACTGCAAATAGGTAAAAGGTTGAAGAGGTCAATCATCTTCTCTATGTAAATTGTAAAGAGTCCACATCCAGTGCGGGAATTATTCCTCCCACTTCCCTGAAATTCAATAGTCAATCAACATATAGGAGAATTACGTATTTAAAATGAGCCTCTTTTTAAGTAATGTTTTTTTCAGGAAGGGCAATTTTGCTGGACGTTTATTTACTAGTATTCACACACTTGAGTTCAAATTTGTCTCTCTTGACAAGAGAAGATATAAGTTTGCTGGCACTTTAATTCTCTTCCAGTGCCTCTGTAGATTTCAAGGGGTCTATGTTCATTAATGTTGTCTGTGTGTATGACAGGATACCTGACAGATATCCATATAGTCCTTCAGGTGCATTTCCAATTATACATACATAGTTGGATGCAACTACTTACTTTAACTAATCAAATATCAGGAATTTAACCTAAAGTAATTGTCTGATCTTTTTCTTTAGACACAGATCCTCTACAGGCATCTTAAGAGGATGTTTCATGATATATCAAGGAGCTAAGTCAGGTTCAAATGGCTTTTTGGAAGCTAGTCCTACTTCCTTTCTCTTTCATTGACTCCATGAATACCCTCAAAAATTAAATCTGTATATTTTGGGCATTTGAAGTAAGACGAAGTTAATATGAACCTTCATGTCACAAAAAAAAGTTACTTCCTGTCTTCCAAAATTAGCAATTTAGTTAAACCTGTAGCATGGGCATAATTAGGCATTCTTGGTGAAAAAGAAAAATATCCTATTTTCTTCAGTACTTTCTCATAATAGTATAGAAAAATGACCCCTTCTGAGTATTTCACTTGAACTGCCATTCTCCATTAGAAAAAGTGGCTTATGTGTTCACATATGTGTATATCAGTACAGTTAGCTGACCTCTAAAGGATAGTGTTAGGCATAAAAATAACATTCTCCCCATTATCTTAAATATCTCTGTAAGAATAAGGAGCACTCTACACATGTTTTTGTGTGTCTGTTTTTTAAATTTATATACATTTTGTGTGTATTTATAGTATAAATATAAAATATTTTTACTTTACTGATCTTCTTTTTAAACTTTTGCCTATTTTCATTTTTCCTATTAAAAGCTTTCTTTTGGGTGGGCAGGATGGGGATAACAGGGCTTTTAAAGGGAAAGATTTTTCCCACTGAAATTTCTTAATGAGTATGTTAAGTTTCAGACAGTCAAAAAATGTGAAAGCAAAAAATCCATGCTGAATAACAAGGAAATCGTGTTATTTACACTCAGGATCCACAATGTTCTTTGACCACTTAATGATTAAAAAGGAGTGACTCTGCTGTCAGAAGTTCTTCAATGGACTCGTCTCTCTTCCCCTTTTCACTCATCCACCAATTTCTCAATACCCTCCTGTCAATTTCCTAATAAATATGATTCTTTAAAATTGTCCTTTGGGTACCTCTCACCCTGTTTTATACATTTGCAGCTACCCTTCCTTTCAGATCTTTTCAGTTCTACTAGTACATGCTTTAATGTGGACCTTTTGTTGTTGCTATATGCTCCCACTTGGTGTCTTAGTGTGAACTAGTTCACTCCAAATACTAATTCCTCTATGGTGGGAAAGCCCCACTGCCTCAGAATTTGTAACATTGAGATAAACAACATATTGCTCTTAGGGGGATTATAGACCTGTGAAGTTTACAGACCACTGCAGGGCCGCTATGTACAAAGAAAAATTCAGATAAATCCGCTGAACAGCGACATGATTTGAAACTAGAGATTTGGCATGAGAAGAACCAAGGTTGTCTTTGCTTAGTTATAATATTTGCACAGAAGGAGCCCAAGCTGTAATCCGTGTTCATTAAATTTGTACTTGTGCATTACTAGCTCACCTGGCAATATGCAGTTGATCTGAAACATGAACAATCACACATTTGCATTTCTGCCTAAAAGTAGTAGAGAGCGTTATATGGTGCCATGAGGTCTTCTAGGACAGCCTTTATACTGACTGTGAAAGCACAAGCAAAACCAGATCTTGCTTAAAGTCCATCAGTACAAGTTACCTATTGTAAACTTGACAGAGTGAGGTTTTTTCCATTTTGTGTCATGTAGGAGGAGCTTTTGGAAGTCTTATCAGATGTCCTAAAACTAAATGAGTCTTCTCAGGAAACCACAGGTTCAGCCCTTCTCCATATATAAGGTATATCCACTTTAATTAAACCTGTTTCACCAAATCAGCTTAAAATAACAGAGTTTGTATAGTAACCTATTGCAACCTATTGCAACTTTGAAGTTGGCCCAACTTCAAGCAGGGATTGGACCAGATGACCTCCAGATGTCCCTTCCATCTTGACTTTTTATGTGATTCCATGATTTAAGATCTTAAAAAAATAGAACACTGAGTTTAACCAAATTGATTTGCTTATGCTAGTATAAGAAAGATTTACCTTAACTCAGAGAAAATTAGATCTTCCTCACACTGTGTTCATATAAGCACCTCTATTTCTGAAGAAGAAAGGGAAGGAAAAAACCAGCATGCAACGCAGCAGCTTGAGTTTAATTCTTTGCTTCCTTTTTCACTTCTTGTGTGACCTTAAATACCTTTCTCTGTGTTTCAGATTCCTGCAAATAAAATAGTAAAAACTATCACTTTGTCCCAGTGTTGATGTAAGGGGGAAAACATAAAAGCTTCTTAGATACCACAGTTGTGGAAACCATGTATTTATGCCATAGATAAAAGCGGAGATATATTAGTGTATATCTCTATATAAACACATGCCCTTGCTTCTAGTGCTGTAAACTTCTGTCCATGGTTGAAAGCTGGAAAGGGATTGCTTCCCCACAGGGCAGATAAAGGCGACAGCAACACTTTGGAACAAAATGTTCCATGTTGGAGAATACAGCATTACTTTCTGCAAATTATGCGGACCTGTGGAAAAACAGGTTTATGGCAGTGGAAAGAGATGCCTCTGACTGGCTCCACTTTGTGCCCAAATTGCAATGAGATTCTAACCTGGCACGCTGAAATGAACAGCTCTCAAAGAGTACAATATATTTTTGACACAGCTCTGCCTCCCAAAATTTTAAAGGGCAGTATGAAAGTCTGAGGTAGAACGCAAAGAAAAAGGCTGACCTAGATTGGGTAAGAAATAACTTTGTTCTAAGAAATCAGATCAGCTAAAAAAATTGCATTTGCATAGTTTCTTAGCACCTCTGGTTTCAAGGCACAAGTTACCTAAAAGATTTATTGGTGTGATAAATACAGATCTTTGCTAGCCAGCCAACAATTTGAAACTTGCAGACTCAACTGGAAGAGAACATGAAGCAAAGTATTGCCATAAAACAACAAACCAGATAAGGTTCCACATGTATTCAAGAGTATCTGAATCATAGATGCAAAACAGCCTTAAAAAAGTCATGTGGGTCTCTTTCCACCTAAGATCATGCTACCTGCATCAGGAGCTCCCTATATAGGCATGAAAGTTTGTGTTTCAAATTCATTTTTCATTTTAAAAAGTGCTGAGACCACAGTTCTCATTACCATTGGTAGGAGGTGTTGGTGCTATACATCTCTGAAAATAAGGCCACTTATTTTAGGCACCTAAATATATTGGCCCAGACTTCCCTGTGCCACTCTGTAGATGCAAAGCAGCCACATACGTGTCTTAGTTGGTCAATTATGATGAGATACTGGTTTGAAGTAAAAGCAGCACTTGTGAAATTAACCTGCTATAATTTTTTTTTTTCCACTGTGCTATAAAATGCTTGCTAGGTATGGTGGATTTATCACCGAAATGTCTAGAGTTAGGGAAATGATCCAAAGGTCTTAAAGATTTGGATTGAGATAAGTAGCCTGTCATAACAGGTTTAGCAAGTGATCATGCAAACCATAGGAAAAATACTTAGTCTTGCTGCAGAGAAAGAATGTCTTATCTACAGGAATACTGTGTTACTTGCTTTTGGTGGAATTCAAAAGATTCAGTGCCATTGGGGTCCATTAAGCAAGGCCTTTAAGCATAGCTGCCTTGCCAACTCTCACTGCTTTACTAATATTGTAAGGATATTTGTTGCTTCGTAGAAGTCCCTGGGTTAGTGTGAGTACCGGGAAATTTTTCTTTTGCAGGAAAAATGCAAACTTCTAGCCAGCACTGCTGCAGAAGAAAACTTGAAACTGTGGCCTAAGGCAAATACAATTGATCCAAAACATGTGTGTACATACATGTATATATGCATATATATATACACACATATACTAGTGATAGCAGGAGAAACATGATTCAGGATGGAAGTATGATTACTAAGTTTGTTTAAACAGGATTATTTCACTGAATCCAGAATCCAGACCGAAGAGCCACAATCGACAGATCCAGCTACCAGCTTAGACACTTGAAATTCCACTTCATTAGACAGCAAAACCAGGATGGTTTTTTAATTTTTTGTTTTTGGGGTGGCTGGGGAGTAATGGGGGAAATGGGAGGAGGCTGTAAGATCTCTGCCTTGTAATGAGCACAAAGGGCTTTTTAGAGAAGGTGGATGTGGGGGTGTTCTTCTGGGGAACATTTTTCCTGGCATTTTTGTTGAAAGCAAGACCATGGCTTAGTAGGAAAGACCACATATGATTTGGCAACAATATGAGTATCCATAGTAGGATGTCTATTTCACTAGAAATAGACATGAATGAGTGAAGTGGCATTCTGTGTTTAAGAAGAAGTAAAATATTTTGGCTTGAAATACATTAAATCTGGCTACAGAACCTATAATTACATGTCCTCCTATTACACAGTTATAATTATTGAGGAACTTTGCCATATATCTTTGTTATGTCAGAAATATGAAAACCTTGGCATAAAAAATATTAAGTATAAGATCATTGAAAAGATTAAAGGCTTCTTATCATAGGTGCTTCTGGTATTTTATTGTAGACCAAAAGCACAGTTCAGTGCTATCAAACAATATTACCCACTGATAGAATCCCAAGCCAGCCATTTCAGCAATTAATATGTTGTGTATTGTTTCTATGGAAATTTCTGAACACAACTCTCATCATGGGATCATCAAACATATTGTTTAAATAATGCTTTTATAATAGGAGGCTATCAAATAGTAATGAAGCAATGAAAAGATTCTTGTTGTAAGTCATGCTAAGGAAAGCAGAAGTAAAAAAGCAGGCTGCTTCTTGCACCAAACCACTTGTATAACGTGAGCTTTGCAAAATGTTATAATGTAGGTTTACGATGACAATTCAGCTGCTTCTCTAAGAGAATAAGCAGATATGAATAAAAGAAGGATCATTTAAAAATACCTTTTTTCTCATGAAGGGTTTTTGTTCTTAAGGAAGCTGAAGATCATTCTGTTATGCTTATAGATACCAAATAGTTAGAGCAAGGCTGTACATAAAGATAGCTCCTAAATTAGCACAGAAGTCCAGAGGGTTACGAGACAGGCTTTTACATATCAAAAGAATCCCTAAAATTCCTGGGTAAAACTGGAGTCAATATCCCAGGGAGGAGTCACTCTCTGAAAGACAACATTTGGGAAGCAGAGTGTTTTCAAAGCCATTCTTCCTTTCTCTGATGCTTACAAATGCCTCTGGTCCACCAGGCCATGGGATGGCTTCATCAGTGACAGCTGAATTATCCATGGGTCACAGGCTCCTTTCATTGTTTTCTGCCCCTCGCCACGAGGTCAATGTCAGAGACACTCTGAACTGACATTTTAGACCTTTGTATGTTCTCCTTTTTGTTGTCAAGAACTTGTTTTGCTTGTTCAGAGGGTTTTTTTCAGGTTTAAAGTCAATGCAAGTGAAGGAAGCAGCTTGCTTTTAAGGGAAACATTAAATTTAAAATAAAGTAGTGCTGCAAATCAACAATAGTAGTGACTGTAATTCAAGATAAGTTTGGGAACTTAAGGAAGGAATGAGTTTCTGGTAGTGCTGTAAATATCATCTTAGGTGGCTGATATCAACATGTGCTATGTAAAAGGATGGTTTCCCAGTGGACAATCTTGACTATATCTCCAGAAAGAAACAGGCATTGGTCTGGTAACTTACCCGAGAAGAAATTAATCTCTTTCATCATACCCATGATACCATGAGCAGGAGCTAAACATGTCTATACTTAGAAATCTCTTAACTGGGAAGATTAAGTGTAGCTAATTTTTTTTCTGTGATAGCTAAAGTGTCTGCAAAAGCTGAAATATCCACAAGATATTTGGTCATTGGCTATTGCATCATCAAAATGTCTTGAGATTTGAAGACCAGAATAAGAAAGAAAATAAAAACAGGGCTTTGAGCTGGTCTGTGTGAGATTGTAACGTCAAAATATCAGCAAAAGTACGGTCTCCAGCAAATTAGCAGAAATTCATGGGAAAATTAGCAGGAAAGAATGGGAAAATGCAAGTACTCCTGTGGCTAGGGCATGTAGAGGTCAGGTGATATTCTATACCCACAGAGAGAGTAGAGGGGTATTCCAGCTGTTAGGCTACTTTTTCTTAATAAGAAATCAATTCTGCTGTGTCTTCTAATGAGATGTCACTGAATCATTTATATTTGTAAACTGCATGGTCTACAGTAAATTCTTTTGATACTGTAAGACACCTTACTGAATATATATTTCTTAATTTGTTTTAAATTTGATTATATTCCATATTCTTGCAATGTGTTGTTGTGCTAATGTGCAATATGGATTTTTTAATTGCATTATATTTGTGTTTCATTTTATTAAATTTTTAATAGCTTTGCTATTCAAGACATTGGAGACTATTTTTAGGTTTCTAAATGATGATATTAGAAGGTAATGTAATATTAAAGAGTGTCAGGATAGCCCATAAATTAGTTAAGAAGCCAGATGGGCAACTGCAACCAACTCTTAAGGGTTTATCATTAGTATGCAGTTCCGTAAACTATCTTCTGTCAGTCACTGGAAAAAACCAAGCAAGTTTTCACTTCTAAGTATTGTAGCAAAGGCAATTTCCATATTCAGGCAACCAAATTAGCTGCTGCTTCTTTAACTTTTCTGTTATCTAGAATGGCCTTTTTGATTTTACAGCTGTTCTCAACCATGAATGTAAGTGAATGAGACACCATATAACTCTTTACTCTTTTTTTTCTTTTTTTTTCTTTTTTTTTCCTCTTTTTTTTTTTTAATTTGGAAAGAAAATACATATCTCTTTGTTTTTGGGTTAAATGAAAGGATTTCAAATACGCAGCTAGAGTTACAAGAAGAGTTGACAAGGTCACAAAACCAAAAAGAAAGCCATCTTTCCAGCTCTGTCACCCAACATTTTTCATGCTCAGTAAACTGATGAGATACTTATTCACCTTGAGAGTGGGAGACTAGTTCTGTGTATCAGAGGGTAACAACTCATGCTACGTTCATATCCTTCTGCAACTTTCTAATCAGAGCATCACCTGAGGGTCTTTTGAAGGAAGAATTTTATTGCTTTGATACCTCTGTTCACCAACCTGCTGTATTTGATATAATGGGAAAGAGTATTTACATCTCTACCATTTAAACTTGTGTCCTCTAAGTGGGGCCTATTTTCAGCTACAGACTACTATGGGTAGATAGATTTTATGTTCTTGTTTATGTATTCAGCTACAATATTATCTAGGCTATCATAAAAGAAAGGGGAATAATGATTAAGGATGACTGTATGCTTTCTTCTCAATAAATGTAAACAATTATAGGACTGGTTTGTTGTGGAAAACAAGAAAAAGAGAAGGATGAGGTTTTTTATTATTGTCAGCATGAACTCATTCACTTTTTTTGGCCTTTATTTTTGGCACATGACAAGCCTGAACAACATCATTACTAGACTGAATTCACTGAGGTCGGTGTAGAAGAGCTTACTCTCCTAATTTTTTTTTTTCAGTTGGTTGGTTTGTTTTTTGGGTTTTTTTGTTGCTTTTTTTTTTCCGTTGGTATTGCCTTAGGATCTATTTTCCTAATTATTTTAAACCAGAGATAGTTCATTTCCTAGGATCACCCATTGCTCTTAATTATGAAGGTACAGTACGGACAAATTAACCAGTTTTGTAGTGGAGGTGGATATTCCCTGTCTTGGTATAATATGCATTAATAGTTGTAAGTAGTGTCTGTGGAGTTTCATTCTGAGCATTATCTCTGAATATTCCCATTCACACTTCATATGAGCCTGGACAGAGTATTTTGTTTCCTTCTCTTGGACTGAAACGGATTAAAAATAAAACTGGCCTTTTCTCTGCAGATCATTTTGACACCCTTGTGGCCATTCATTCAGCTTCCAACTCTCTCCTAAACTTGTAATCAGTTAGGAAATTGCATGTTAATAGCTGCAAAATTAATACCGATAATTCATAGGAAGGAAGAAGTTGAGCTGCATTCGCTACTCCTGGTTCCGGCAATAACGCAATATCAGCTCGAGTTTACAAAACTGGGCAAAGGATGGAACATTGTCCAGCCAGGATCAGATTAGACCCTTCCTCTCTAATGAATGTGTTGAAAGCACTTTTAGTACATATGATTCATACCTCAGTGTTTTCTCATTTTTCAGGCTTATAGGACACTCCTTGGATGCACCTGTAATGTACTTTTAATGTTTACATTGGGAAGAGATGATTAATTTCATAGAAATGGCTGATTCTCTACAATAATCAGTGGCCTTACTGAAAAGGCTTTTAAGCAACTACCTTGGATAAATGTCTTTTTATTTTGTAGATATTTAAAGCGAGGTAAGAGGCCTCTGTGCCTGCATCAGAGGCTGTGGTTTAACCTCATGTGTTGACTGCCAGAAAACAGTTTCAAAAATGAATACTGTTCACTGCAACAAACGATTTCCCCCTAACAAACTGCAGGAAGAATGCAAACAACAAACAGAGTATCCACAGCAACTCGATTAGCTACAAACAATTCCTTTGTAAGCCTTCATTTTTAATTGCTTTTGTGTCCCTAGCTCCTCCTCCCTCTCCCTCCATAAGCCCCTAGTTAAAGAAGTATAAATGAGAGGTTGGACTCTTTTATGTTTCTCTGTTTAAAGACAATCAATAATACTCCCTCCCCCTTCCTTCCCAGCTCTTGGATGCAAATTCTTTTGCAGTAAGACTGACTTAGAGTTACCTCTGAGAGATGTGGACTTTGTGATTTCCAGGAGATGATTACAATGGTAAGTAAAAAGCTTGTTTATTTGTTTTGATTGTTCTGTTCTGATCAATAGAAAAGAAATAATAATAAAAAAATCTGTTGATCTGGGGGCTTACTGAATGTTATTTGAAATAATGCAACCAAAGTAAAATCAACACCCTAGTTTAATTAACACTCCAATCTAACAGAATCAAGGATGGGAATTTTTAATCAAGTGTCCATTTGCCAAAAAGTTTCTCTCTCCCAATTCTCCAGCAAAAATGAGCATTCATGCCCATGGATGATGCTCAGGTAAAAGCTGGGCCCTAAATAATCTATGCATATCCAACAAGAGCACAAAGTCATTGAAAATTAAATGATCAACCGTTTCAAAAAAGGAGATTTTTCTGAAAAAATGTTTGTAAACAAAAAGTCAGTGTGTGGAAGAGATTTTCTGGCTGCGTATATGAAGACAGTAATGATAGCACAAAATGGGTTAATGGAGAGCCTTGCAAGGACACAATCCAAGAACTATCCTTATAAAGCTTCTGAACACAGATGTGAAACGGGTCTGGACACAGAAAACTCACTGATGTTTGTGAATAGTCTGCCTGGGTAAGCCTGGCAGTACGCTGAGTTACTGGATGTTAGGTGGGAAGTCCAGAAGACGCTTTATAAGCACAGTCAAGGCTGTCATGGCATCTCTCCCAGTGTACCAAGAAAAGGAAGGACTTGACAGAGTGAGAGATTCCTCTTTGATGATGTCACCCCACTCACTCTCTTTTCTTATAACAACTGATGAGCTCAGCAAAACAGCTCATGAATGATGATAATGGAACCAACATTACCTTAGGGGTCATCTCATAAGCATAAATCCATGCTTATCTTTTGTATCCATGCTCTAAATTCCCATAGTTTTGCAGAGCAGCTGTCATCCTTTCATGATATGCCGTGTTGAAATCAACACTACATACAGGGCCATGACTTTCAACATGTTTTGTAGACAAATGAAACCAAGCAGCATGGTTTAGACCATCAGCAGGTCTAAATTGACGTATCTCCTGATTCCTATTGCCAAATAATTCACTGTTATCAGTGGTGATTTTAACAGACAATATCTCCTCAACTGCAATCTGTACTAAGAAGTAAAGGCTTTTGAATCCTTCATAACCTTCCATGGAATAATGCCTCTTTTACAACAGTAGGCTCTGGACCTGTCGGTGAGCTTAATGCCTGGAATAATAATGCTTGATGAAGTATGTTCTCATCTCAAGAGCAGGCACTTACCTGCATAAATCTCTCATGTAGAGATAAGAAATAGATATATACCCAAGTGGGCTTTCCTTGTGAAAGGTCAGCTTTTGAAAGGATTTCCTTAGTCCCCTGGAGCCTCAGCAAAAGATAACATTTAAGAACTTGTCTTCTGCTTTCTACTCTATTTAATTAAAGTGTGCTGTTCACTTTGATGAAAATATGTTTCCCTCATGATTAAAAAGCTCTTTTGATTAAATCATTTTGCCTAGACAAGTGGCCTGTAATAATAATAAATTAGAATATTTTTGAAACAACTTTCTCATGTGTTAATAAATTGTAGTTCATTTCTACATGGTAATCGACTGGTACCCAGAATACCTCACCCACCAGCTGAAAGTATTGCTGTCACTGGTCAATCTGGAACTCCTTCAAGGTGGATTACAATATTGATCTTATTCTATAGAGAAAGAAAGTGGGAAAATACCAATCTGAATCAGCGCTAAGAGACCCAAGGTCTCTCAGCTAATCTTGTAATCTGAAATGTAGGAAAGTGCAGTACAAAGAGAGCTGAACTAGTTTGATGGAAGTCATCTCAACTTTAGAAGCTCAATAGTAGCATAAATAGAGTGTTAATGCTGAAAGAATAAGTCTGGCTGTATGATTTCTAACCAGCTCAGGTCCCTGGTATAATTTTCTCATTTGTGTTGATCTGAGATGACAATGAGCAGAACAAGTTTAGGTCTCTTTTTATTCAGCTGTGATAGACGTGCTCCAAGGTATAAAAAACATCTTTGGTTTGCTTAATGATACATGAGAAGCTTGTAGAAAAACTGGAAATAAAACATGCCTTTCTCTAGTTTGATTAGGCTCTCCTTTCTTCTCTATTACTTATTAGGAAGAAAGCAGAATATTTACACAACAAAAATATAAGCATGTTCAATCTGCACTAGACTAGAGACACTGATGATCTGGCATCTGGACTGCTTATAGCATGATGGTCCTTGGGGATGGAAATATTTCCTTTCTTATCAAAATTAAGATAAAAATATGGTTTTACAGTAAAGAGAAATTGCACCCCCTTCCTTCTGTAGTATTAGAAAGGAGGCTGTAATACTTGCCAGAAAAAATATCACTAGGGTGACTAAGTATTAAAATCTTTGGCTTCAAAACCTATTGTTTGTTTTTGCACTAAGTTTCACATTCTAAAAGTTTATATAAATGGCCACTGATATTTCTGAAAATAACCACAATTTTTTTTTTTTTTTTTTTCTGGTCAGTAAAAAGACTGTGGTAAGGAGCTCATTTGCTATATTAAACCCAAACTCTCAGGCTTAGAGATCTCAGCTCATCTGGAAATTAATGCCTTCCCTAAGCTTGTTTGATCCCGGTGTTTTTGAAGCAAAGGCCATGATATATATGAGTGACAGGTTTTTATCCCCATGAGGCTTAGCTGAAGTCACCAAGCTATGACCTGTGCTAGATAAGAGTTACATCCTTCGGAGGTAACAGATAATGAAATACTGGACTGCTGCATCAGCTGACTTCTCTGTTCATCAGCCCCAGTTAAAGGTCAGACGACAAACCTCAGGTGACAGAAGAGAAAGAAACTCAATCTGTCATTTTCCCTGATCACTTCAAATGTGAAAGTAAACAAGGTAAATATTTTGGTGCAAGTAATCATCTAAATGCTGCTAACTGTTATTCATTTTTTTTCGTATTTAGACATACCAAGTAATTGCAGAATCTGCACTTAATACATATGTATTTTTGATATCTAATTTCAACAGGATAATGTATCAAAACTCTCCCTGAGCAAGAGCATGTTCATAAAATCTCTTTTAGGCACTGATGGCACAGAAAAAGCAGATGAGATTCCAGCAAAATCCTTAGGTCACAAATAAAAGTGACATGAATCAGAAAGACTCTTTTAGATGACAAAAGCATGCTGAAGGAGTTTTAAATTACAGGCATTTCCCAGGAAAAGGTTTATTTAGAAATCTCAGTCTCTCTGAATTTGTCCTGAAAACTCAGTCTTAAACATGATACCGAGCTACCTCAGTACATCCCGTGCCAAAACTGGTGAAAACTGAGAAACCTCAGCACTTCTGCAGCTCAGCTCCGTATGGAGCAGCAGGGGATCAGAGACTTCAGAGTAACTGAGGTGCTCTCTTGAGACTGAGAGGAGTCAAGTTTTCATCCTGGATTTACCACTAATCCACTTTGAGCAAGCTACACGCTCCTCTTCTCGTTATTTAAATGACAAGTTCCCCAGCAGCTGGCTGAGATTGTCACAGCACAAGGCATCTGAATGCACTTCCCAGGACACTGAAGCTCCTAAGTGAACCTGACACAATTACCTACCCTCGACCTCTCAGAGAGGACCTCTGGACTTCAGGGAGGTGCAGGCTCAGCAATTTGTGCAGGGTCTGTATGCTGCTGCTTACATGTGATCCTTCTTTTACAGGTACTGTATCTTTTTCTAGCCAACTAGAAGCTGGCTGACTGCACATGCAGCTGACATTTTCCTTCACTTATTTCAACACATGCTATCACATGCAGGAAAGCATAATATTTTTTTTTTCCCTAAATTAAGAAAATATGTCTCTTTTTCATTGAGAGGAATATGCTGGTGGCTGAATAGAGTGAAACAGATCAATAATCCTAAAGTTGACTGCACATTTTTAAAAATCTAGTTCATTTTTAATATGCAATTAACAAAATATTGGTCTTATGAGACATTTCTATATATTGTCGTGCGCCATGTAGATTTAATATCAACTTATATTACCATGGGTTAAAATGTACACTGCCAAAGAGGCAGGATATTCTTTTCTTTCAGACTCCTCATAAATATGTAGTTCCTTAAATTTACTTCTTTTCTTTCCCTAAACAAAAGCACAGCTTACCTGTTAACTTAAGCAATGGTATTTGCACGGAAGTGCTCTGGCTTGCGTACGTGGACGTCCCTTCTCTAGTCCTTTCCTTGTGCTGCTTGTCACAGCAGAGAACTAAAGTATCATCTTTGCCCGTGAGAGCAAAAATAAAAGTTGATTAGGATACTGATTTAAGATAAGAAAATTTGATTCCAATCTACTGTATGAAAACATGCAATTTGAAAAAAGGCATTACAGTCTGCAGAATGTTCTGATACAGCAATAATATCACCTACATAAATACTCAAGTTAGAGGAATCTTTTAG
Source organism: Gymnogyps californianus (assembly GCF_018139145.2). Lineage (NCBI taxonomy): Eukaryota > Metazoa > Chordata > Aves > Accipitriformes > Cathartidae > Gymnogyps > Gymnogyps californianus. The sequence goes on along the minus strand of NC_059471.1, from coordinate 210,233,853 downwards.
ATTTCTCATGGATACTTGGAAACAGCTAGGACTCACTAAGCTGAGACACAGAACTTCCCTTTCAGATGAGTATGTAATTTCCATGAGAATTGCACTAGCTCAGAGATTTGATTTTCCTTCTTGAAATAGCGTTACAGAGACAAAATATATCTTCAATGTTTGTAACAACACATAGTATGCCTAACTGTTAACAAAAAACCTATTTAAAATAATCCAGGTATTCTTCTTTTGTCTTCTCATTCCTTTCACTAAGGAACTTATTCAAAAGCTTTTCATGGTGAAAGCTCTTTACAAAAATTAACTTAATTCAATAATATGAGATAGGAAATAATTTTTTTCAATAGTTTCCCAAGAAAGAGAGGCAGAATATGCTTCCGACTATGTTAATAATTAAGAACTTATGGAATTCTATTTCAGGAAATTGCCGTTAAGAGGGGAGCATCAGGAGAGAAAGAAAACTAACCTGCAATGTTCCCTTCTTTCCGTCTGTCTCTTTGAACAGTAAGATTCCCCATTTTACTGACACTCAAAGAGGTCTGTTAGCTTGTCCAAAATAAAAGAAAGCATTGACAACAAAAGAAAAAGTAGGAATTACCTAGTATGCCTTACTGGAACACAATGATTCTGAGTACCTAGGAAACATAAATAGCAAGGGATGTAGAAGTGGCGTGACATTAGCCTGTCAAATATTTCAGTATTAAAGTTCTTGTTAGAGACTGATCAGTAGTGGAGTCCTCCCTCTGTGGAGCTCTTCATAAATTTCTGAATAATTTATTTATCCATGGAAGCGTTTGCAGATCCTGAACATGTTATAAGCTTGCAATATAAAGAGTTGGAATGCAGAGAAAAAGCCATGCTTCTGCAGAGACAGCATCCAGGGGTTTGCAGAGCAGTGTTGGTGTCAGGCTGTTTGCAAATAAACCCACAGGGGCCAACTGCAATCTTTATTTTTCTTCACTTTAATAATTCCACTTTCCTACAAAACTGCTTTTTGCTGCACAATTTCTTGATGATGAGGAAGGTTTTAGCCATATAAATACTGCAAAAAATATTTGTATCGCTATTTTCGTTTATAAAATGTCACTATCATCTAATACAGGTGGAGGTACGATTGCATATGTCTTAGTACAGTGAAAAAAAACCCAATGGGCATATAACAGTTTGCAGGCATCCTGTATACTGAAGCTCATTTGCAAAACATTTGGTTGGCATATGTAAAAAATAAATAAATGTCTATATACCATGAACAGAAATAAAAACAGGCCAGGAGCAGAACAGTTTTCACAACAAATCAAGAGATTGTTTGCAGGTGATTTCCTTCTTTTCCAAAAGTACCTTATATTCTATTCTTTAAGGAAAGGACCCAATCCTATAGAAAGCTATGATCTGGAAAGGAGTCAAAGCTCATGGTTAAGAAACTACGCTACTTCCTTAGGAGTTGGAAGGAATCAATATAACGGCAAGTGTGTATGAACAGTATCTGAAAAGGTGTATCTTAAAGCCTTTTCCTGAAATGGAAGGCAACTGGGGAAAAATTTGTCTTTTGTTTTTAGCTGCCAATAGAATTAATTGCTGACCTAAAAAAATCTATAATAATATGCCTTACAATATGCATCTCCAGTCCATAGATCAACAATGAGTAATGGTTTTGTGCTAACTAGGAATATGTTAACAATAAAATTTAAAAAAAAAAAAAAGACTCCTACCAAGCAAGTTGTTCACCACAGCATATACTATAGAAATGAGTATATTCTCAGTATAGCACCACCTTGACGGGAAGAGAGATTTCTATAAAGAGGCTGCCCTCGGTATGCTGAGAGGGATAGGAATAGGTGGACTGTATATAAAAGGCTGTTACAAGTTGTAAATGTTTGTCTGAAGACAGCTTCAGGTGGAGAGATTTGAAATTAATAGTAGATGTGTTTGTTTTGTTGGCTTGTGGACTAGTGGAGGTGAGAGATCTGAAAGCATATCTGGCAGATACTTAAAGCAAACATCTTATTTTAAAGAGACCTGGTCTATGGAAGCTGTCTAATTCCTGTATTTATAGAAGCCTCCATTTTCTCTTTCTGTCTAGAATTCAGAGGCACTTAATTGAGAACCATTTGACATAAAATTACATAATGGTTGCTTCTATTTCCCCAGTTAATTGGTGGACCAACACTTTGGAGAATGTCATGCGCTTATCTGCCACACTTCATTTGCTTTGCTCTTCCTTCTTTATCTGAACTCCTCTGTGATTCCTTTCATTTTGATAGCTGTTTTTTTGTCTTTAACCGTAAAATATTTGTGTAAGAACAATTCACAGAGGTGTGAAATAAAGTTGTTTCTAATGGCGTAAGTTCTGAGGAACACTGTTCTCTTACAGCTGTTAGAGCAGTCCTCTGACCTTAAAAGCTTCTCAGGCAACCAGCAGTCATTAACTTCAGCAGGAGCCTAAGACCTGAATATTTTGGAATGGGAGTTTGACAGACTTGCCTGAGTTCAAAGAGATACTGAGCAGCAGAGCAAAGAATTGACCACGAATTTTGGAAGGATTGCTGAACAAGAAAATCATTCCTTTCTCTTCATGTAGATGGGTGGAAAAGACAGGGGATACGTCTGGGTGGTAGATATTTGAGGTTATCGACTGTTGAGGACTGTTGTACTGATGCACTGCTGTGTATAAGCAGCTATGAGACTAGGCTTTAGGCTAAGTGAGATACTGCCCCTAGTCATGTTACTGCCGGGGGACTCCCAGGGATGACTTAATGATGGTGCTGGCATGCTAAGAGTAGTTAGTAAGCTAGCAAGACACCAAGGCTCACTTGTCATCTTGGTTCATGAGCCTTGACAGACAAAGCAATAGTCAGTTTATCTAATTTTAGACATCTCTATTATAAACATCTGTATTATTATTGGTATTATTATTATTATTGGTTAATTATTCAGAATATTTTTATAGGCAATGGAGGGAAAAAGGCACTTCTAAATAATGACACACCTAACGGTTTTAGACATCTGCCTTGAAGTGAGAGGTAATCTATTTCTCTCCACTAGCTGTGAAGAATCTAGACAACTAACTTATGTTTTGTACCACTAGATTTTGTCTGGTGAATACTTGCTTAGATGACTACTTCAGATAGGATGCCTAACCTTCAGACTGCTAAGTGCCTGAATTTCACCCTCTGTGTACAGTGTGACAGTTTGTTCCTGGAGTGAGGTTGCATGATTGCCCAGGCGTATCCCGAGAGGGGCTGCAATATTCAGGATACATAGGCTAGAACTAAATTCAGAGTGGAAACAAGGTACTTGGTCTGAAGACAGTCCTGACACTGGCCATCTTTTATATTGAAGATATAACTGGAGTATTAGAATGAACCTTGAGACATCATTACAATGAACTGTGCATAGCTGATTTGCACAGAAACCAGACAAGGGTCTTAAAGTTTTAATCTATTTTCAAGCTTTCTTGTGTTTTAGGATTATTTATAGCCAGAATCTGTTTTAGCTAATCATAGAATCACAGCATGATTGATGTGGGAATGGACCTTTCAAGATCATCTAGTCTAACCTCCTCTGCTCAAAGCAGATCAGCTAGAGCAGATAGCCCAGGGCTGTGTCCAGTTGGGTTTTGAATATCTCCGAGCATGGAGACTCGACAACACCTCTGGGCATCCTGTTTGGCCACCCTCACAATAAAGAAGGGTGTTTTATGTTTAAATGGAATTTTCTGTATTTCAGTTCGTGCCCATTGTCTCTTGTCCTGTCATTGCGCACCTCTGAGAAGAGTCTGATTCCCTTTTTACTCCCCTTCAAATGATATTTATTTATACAGATTGATAAAATACCCCCCTGAGTCATGTTTATCTAGACTGAGCAACCCCAGGTCTCTCAGATGCTCCAGTCCCTTAATCATCTTTGTGGCCTTTTGCTGCATTTGCTCCAATATGTCCATATCTGTGGTTTACTGTGGAGCCCAGCACTGGACCCAGAACCCCAAATGTGTCTCATTAGCACTGAGCAGAGGGGAGGGATCACCTCCTTTGACCTGTTGGCAACACTGCCTAACGCAGCTCAGGAGGCTGTTCACCTGCTTTACTGCATGAGTACATTGCTGGCTGGTGGTCAACATGTTGTCTACCAGGACATCATGTATAAATTCTCATCAGGAGAGGAACGGAGAAGCCACCACATGCAATAGACATTAAATGCATGAGTGAATCTCTGGGAATTTCAGAATTCATGATAGCTCTTTTACGAGACCATAAAGACCACAGGAAGCCTGTAACCCTGTAACACCAGGATCCAGCATGCACTGAATGTTTTCTGCAATTTAAGTTATTTTGCATCAGCGTGGGTCAAGCTTTTTTTATTATTATCAATTTATTTATTTTATAAAAACCAGGCTTTTGGTAAGTAAACTTATTGCTAGAAGATTATTTTAAGTTAGAAGAGTTTTTTTTCTTTGCTCCTGCAGGAAGGTTTCCATTTGCTGATATGGCAGATTCTCTGCCCTAGGATTTTCCCTGTCAAAACTGATAATGTGTTTTTTCATTCATAAACTTGGTTGGACAGGTGAGACTAGGTCAGCAAGTGAGGCAAGAGATGACACAACACAAAAAGCACAAAACCCATCCCAAAGTCAGGAAGGATATTAGGTATCATTTGGAATACTAAGGACTGCTGCTCTGAGAGGATGTTCGTATCTTACGATTTTCTCTTCCCAAGAGTCCCCAACGCCCATTAGCACAGCTTTCCCCCAGCTAAAATTGAGTGTGTTAATCCAAGTGCTAACATTTCTAGCAGCTATATTGTTTTTTCTTCAGATAGCTTTGTTAGAGATTGCTCTACTGAACTCCAGCAGCTGTGCTTAGATAGAAATGAGCTGCACAAAAAAATGATCCCAACTCCCAGCTCCAGATCCCTGTGAGTTACCTAACTTATTAGTCTAAAAGGAGAAGAAAAATATTCACTGAAGAGGAAAAATAACCTAACATACACATCAGAACAATCCAAGGGCAGGCAGCATTCACAGTTCTTAAGAGGTAGGAGCGTGCTGACATCAGTTAAAACTTGAGACAAATAGGATTCCCAGCATCACTTGTATTTTAGCCATTAAAATTTTAGTTAAAGAGGTATATAAGAACAACTAGAGGACGTGAAAAAAACCTGTAGAAGTGGTTCTGTGTGGGATTTTGGGCCAAAGCTTCTACAAAAAAGACCAAAATTGTGTTTGAACATGAGGGCCTGAATAAAGAACAGTGTAATAGTCATACATAGTCCCCGAGCTTGTGCAGCCAGTAGATATAAAAGAAAAAATGTTCATTGTATTTGTACCAATGGTATCATTTTCAGGTATTCAACTCAGAGTTTCTGAGTTTGGACAGGGAGATCTTCAGTTTTGCTGAAGGGGGCTGTCGTGGTTTAACCCCAGCCAGCAACTAAGCACCACACAGCTGCTCACTCACTCCCCCCTGGTGGGATGGGGGAGAGAATCAGAAGGGTAGAAGTGAGAAAACTTGTGGGTTGAGATAAAGACAGTTTAATCGGTAAAACAAAAGCCGTGCAAGCAAGCAAAGAAAAACAAGGAATTCATTCACCACTTCCCATCGGCAGGCAGGTGTTCAGCCATCTCCAGGAAAGCAGGGCTCCATCACGTGTAACAGTTACTTGGGAAGACAAATGCCATCACTCCGAACATCCCCCCTTCCTTCTTCTTTCCCCAGCTTTATATGCTGAGCATGATGTCATATGGTATGGAATATCCCTTTGGTCAGTTGGGGTCAGCTGTCCCAGCTGTGTCCCCTCCCAGCTTCTTGTGCACCCCCAGCCTGCTCGCTGCTGGGGTGGGGTGAGAAGCAGAGAAGGCCTTGACTCTGTGTAAGAACTGCTCAGCAATAACGAAAACATCCCTGTATGATCAACACTGTTTTCAGCACAAATCCAAAACATAGCCCCATACTAGCTACTCTGAAGAAAATTAACTCTGTCCCAGTCAAAAAACCCACAAGGACTGAGATGCTCATTACCACTAAAATTCAGATTTAGGATTAATTTCTGTAAGTCTTAGATTGACAACATCAGGATCTTAGTCTTTCTTCAAGGTTGATAGGTCAAATGTTGTTGTAACACTGGAAGTAATACCCAAACCTCTAACTTCTCTGGACCTGACCACAGAAGAGAGTCAGAGACAAAGTGGGAGCTGAGACAAAGACTGAAACTGGAGCAGATCTAACTTTCTATAGATGTGATTTTTTTCTGTGCTGGGTTATCAACATTCTTCAGTCCTCAGGCATTTTCTCTAATCGGAGCAACTTTTCTACCTGGCTATTTCAGCAGGTCATTGTTCCTATTTACAGCGCTGAGTGTGATCAATCAATCATCAGAAGTATTTTGTGTCCTTTGCCCATGTGCTGAACAAAACAAGACAGTTTATCATACTTTCTGCTTGTGTTCTCTGCTTTTCCCACAATAGGCTTTTATTTTGGGGCATTATAGTGCCAGCAGGAATATGTAAAAGGGGGAGGCTTGTACTGGCTGTGTATTAATGCTTGGCACAAAGAGAATCTTTCCTCAGAGGGACTGCGTGCGTAATTTTTTAATTATATTTTTTGCCCAAGCCTCTCCTCTGAAAACTGTCATTGTCTGGCAGTTCTGCCTTGCCTAGAGCCAAGGTGAAACTGAACCCTGTGCCAGCTACCTACTACCAAAGCAGATGAGCAACACGAGACCGAGTATTTTCCAGGTACTGCTTTTCAAGGAATTATTCCCAGTAGAGAGCACTGGGATGCCTGTCCATCCAGTGCTCACTGACCTGTGGCTGAGGACAGTTGCAAGCACTGATTCATCTCTAAAATGGATTAACTTTCACAGCTTCTTCGTATCACTAGTGCGGGACGGATTGAATGAGGAACGTTGTGAAAGATCAAACGTATAAAAGAGGCTTCAAATTGGAGCATTTACCCTTCGCTTTACCCTTCCCGTGAAATGGGACTGAGTCGGCTTTAGGATTCAGAGTAATTTCCAGCTGTCTCCAAGGGCTCTGGTCTAAGTATGCAGGAAGGAAACACACGTTCATCTAGCAGATATAAGGGATGTTGTGTGTACCCTTATCAAGGGAATCAAAATGCTAACACCCAGGGAGGCACTGAGTGCTAAAAAACCCCATTCAAACCAGATAGGCACCCAGAAAAATCAAATGCTAGTATGCCTCATCCACTTCAGTATGAAAAAGTAATTATTTTTTTCAAAAACCAAAATATAGGACCAGATCTTCAGTAAATGTGTTTCAGGCTACTTATATTAATATAGCTTGATCTGTACCTGCTGAAGATCTGATTGAGTGTTTTGCTACACCAGGTGTAAAACCACTGCTGTTCTGCATCCTGTCCAAGGGCATTAGCTCTTTCTCTAGGTGCATTTCCACTAGTGTTTCAGTTCAGCTCAGCAGTGTACTTCTTAAGCATATCTCCTTATCATCACCACATAGCACACGGATTCAGGTTGCAGATGGGGCTCCTAGCACACAAACTGCAGTCCTTTAGGAAGGCATTACACCAGAATATTATACCAGCACTTAATTTGTGCTAATTGCTACCAGGCATCCAACCCACAGTACCAGAGCTAGCCTGAAGCAGAGCCGCTGGAGGCGTATAGCGTAGATGTCAAATGCGTAGCATCACTTTGCTTTCCTATTGGGACTCACAGCTTGCTAATGTAGACCCAGTCACTTACTTTTTTCTAAAACTAAAATTTCTTCAAAATCTTGTTTCAGCAACTTTCTCCTCTCCTCCATGGTGATATCTTGCCCACAGTGCATGGTACATTCATCATTCCCTTGCACTTCTGTAAACCCCTGTCATCAAGAGAAGCCAAAATCAAACCAAGTTAATAATAATAAAAAGGTGCCTCCAAACCATGCAATAAAATAAGTAAACAGCAAGTGGGAAAGATCAGTGGCAATGCATAAGGGGGTGTGACGAAGCTGAGAGACACAGGGACCAAGCTTCCAGGGACTTGGAAGCTGCTAAGAGAGCAGTTTTACGCTCCAGCTCCAAAGCAAGTACTGTAAAATTCCATTTGAATTTTTTTTTAGCTGGAAGCTCAAACACTGCCACATGCTGATAGTGATAAATCCAAAGAGGCACAACCTTTGCAAAGCAATTTTTATCAACACTAAGAGGATGCTGCCTCAGCAGCCTGGAAAAGCAGAAAACGTTGAGCTTCCTGTAACACATATGGTAATTTTTGCTAAATTTTTGATCGAGTGGTGAATTTAGTGCTGTATTGTAGAGTTTTACAGCTATTTATGTTCACTGTTAATTAAGGAGTGATGTTAAAAAGGCAAAAAAATGTTAATAATATTTAGCCCTTAGGCAGAGTGTTACACTTCTAAAAGGCCTTTCACACATGAGTCTTGAGCAGTGAGGGCTCTGCCATGCAAAATAACTTCTATCAGCTGAGGGAACGACATTGGCAGAGGTCAGCTTGCTATAATGTAATGAAACCAATAATATTTTAAACTTCATTGCTGTCTGTTAGGCACTGATTTCCATCATTAGGTGCCTAAAAAGGCAGTTTTTCAGAGATACTGATCAACTCCTGATGAAGTCAGTGGAAACTATGGCTTCACCGGTCTCTCAAAATGAGACTGCTTTGTATCTGCATCTGGTGCTGGATTTGGTTTCCAGCCCCAGAGATCTGACCCCACAGTTCTGTGAACTGCTGCAGCTATTTATACTTTGAATAAAAGGTAGCTATGAAAATCAATGAGCTATTCATACGATCAGACGGACACACACACAAAAATTTTAAAAAATCAGCTGAGATGGTGGGTTACTATGTGGTTAGATTCAATCTCGGGATTAGCTAGTGCTTTAAAACTACATTTACCTCAACTCAAGGCAACCTAGAGTTCTGCTTCCATATTTATCTCAAAGGATTCTGGCTACATAAGTCTGAAGCATGCGAGCCTAATTCTGTGTCTGGATGAGATCCAGAGGTTAGGGTTCCTCTGCTCCTTTCTCTACGACTCTCCATCTGGCAAGAGCACACTTTGTTTACACCTACAGGGTAGTTCCTACAGAAAATGCAATGCTATAGATACTGTTGAGACAGTGTCTCTCCTTTTACCCACCATCCTTCTAACTGAAACGCTTTCCAGGTTGTTGAACATTTACACTGAAATTCCCTTATACCAAAACAACTTATCAAGGGCCCTGCATCCTTTACGAAACACTCTTCCCCAGAATAAGGATGAAATTTCCTGGCCCTATTGGTCAAACACCAACCTTTTCGCATGCTTGAAACCCAAGTTTTCTTACTTGCTCCTCCGCTCCTTGCTGTCCTTTTTACATCTCCCCACACTAGGAAGCGAAATAGATCCTGCCTACCTTCAGACTTCTACCACTTCCTATACCTTTATATCAGCCTGTGCAACTCATGTCCTCCATTTTAAGCCTCTCTCTTATCATCCACCCTCGCACATGCAGACTAAGACCTCAGGCCTATAACCCCTGACATCTTCTGTATTCCTGCTGTCCATCCCAGTCCATGAGCTCCCTAACACTGCCGTCTGCATCCCCAGTCACAAGTTCAAGTCCCCAGATGGCAAAGCTGCTGCAGGGTGAGCACCAATTAGTTGTAACTTCACTGTTCATTAAATATTATTGCTTCTTTTTTTTTTGCAGATGGAGACACTGAGGTCAAGGATAAATCATCTGTTAATTTGTAAAATACTTGATATTTGGCTCACAGGTCAAATTCTGTCCCTCCAAACAACTAATTGGGTTGTCTGGGTCACGTGAAGGACACTTGAGAAAGAAGGTGTCAGAGAATGAGCTGGAAGATGGAAGAATTATGCCAGTAAACCAGTCTTGACTATTCGCTTTCCCAGGACTTTCTGCCCTGCCTTCCCTGGTAATCTAACCAGAAATGTGTCTGCCACTTAACCAGAATATTGACATCCCTCACAAGAGATTACTTTCCATTTAGGTATTAGGAGCACTCACTCTGTGCTGGTCCTTATGTCTGGTCCCTAACACATGCTTACGTATTTGCTAATACAATGGGCCAGAAAGCCACAATGCCTGCACCTTGAATACAAACATCTTGTTAGTATTGGTTGAGGATATCAGTATGAAGACGGAGAGTATCTTTAAGAATATCTTGACCAAATATCTTGACCACCTTACTTCTCCCAGAGGGTGTCTTTTTTTTCTGTGTTTTCTTTCTTTTACTTTTCAGTCTCCCTCTTTAAGGTATTAGCAAGATTCTAATAGGAAAATAATGAGAGATGAGGAGAGCGTTATTACAGTTCCTACCTCAAGAGACAAAATTGTTTTTGAAGAAGAAAACTTACAGGCAAACTTAAGAAATTCTCACTTGAAAGTAATGCTGATGCTTTATAATGTCACTGCCACAGTGTCACTGTGGACACACCATCATCTTACGGGGATGTTGGAGATGTAGGCAGCTGACATTCTAGCAGAGTCAGCTCTACATGTCACTGTAGCTCACAGAAACTAACTGCTAGCAAAAAAGAAGAGCTCAATAAGAAGGAAAAGACTTTTCTTTTCAAGCGTGCTTCAGGAAAGAAAGAATATCTGTGAACATAATCAGTTTGGGAGTTATACTAAATAGCTACCAGTGAATAAAAGCGACACTTCTTACAAAGATCCTGTTTCCCCAGTTACAAGCTGGTTTTTCCTTTATCCAGTATGAGCAGTGGCATCTATGTCAGTCTCTTGACTTCCAACTAGTACTGTGCTCCACTTTTCATGAGATTTAATTACTGACATGACTGATGACTTAACACCCTACTTCTGTACTTTGTGATAAACTGGATGAATTTAACATCCCAATTTATTAAATCCTGAAATACAGGAGATGACTGCTGCTGTGAGAGTGGAGCCTGGTGAAAACCACAGAGCAGCCATTAGTAATGTATACAACACAGCCTTGGAGCCACTGTCTTTAAGTAACACCAGTTGAATCCCAGAAAATGCTCAGGAGGGTGAGGGACCTGAAAAGGAATGGTCTGTGTTTCTCGTGTGGCCTAGAGATTAAAGGCTAATTAAGTGTTTCACCAAGTCTAATCAGCTCAACTCCCTCTACCCTCAATGGAGTCAGATATATAATGTGCACAGAATGACCCAGGGGTTGTGCTGTCCCTCCTTTCATGTGAGGAAGACTAATTTGGACACCTTAGGAGAATTCCTACAGTAAAGTAAAGGGAACTTGGCTTTTACAATAACTAAAAAATAAAATTAAAAAAAGCAAATGTCACAGATAAAAGACCCCTAAGCTTTCAGAAAGCTTCTCTTATGAACTTCAGTCTTCACTTGAAGAAATGAAATGTAAACCAGAACTGAGAATCTGGAGCTCTAACAATAAATGAATTTAAGCTACCGAAGAAGCTTTAATTCCAGACCAAGCTTCTGAAAAAAACATTAATGTGCAACCCAAGCAGTGGGAAACTAAAGTTATAACTGCCAGGACTGAGAGCTCACCTGTTCTCTGTATCTATAAACACAAACCTGGATGAATGTTTTAGTTCTGCAAACTCTCAAGAAGCTTAAAAACATGGGTACAGCAGACATGACCTAAACAAAAGAGATTTCAGAAAGAGATAGAGAACTTCTAAGCAGTGTTTTATGGTCTCCCTGTTAACCAAGATTGTTTCTCCTCCTTGTCCTCACTGAACATCACATTCAACTTTAGATACCTGAAAGTGGTTTCTGTCAAAGATGGTTGCTTACACGCTTTTCACAGGCAATGAATAAGAACTGATGCTGCCAATATGCGTTTTTTTAAACTTATGCTAAACCGATGTTGGAATTAAAGTCCTCTCCGATCTCAACCATACTGTGATTGTGGGATATATTAGATGACTATGAAGGCATCCTGTGATTGTGGGATCTATTAGATGACTATACTGTCAGGTGAGAATATAGCTATCTAAATTCTAGGTGCCCGAGTTAGGGTAGATGAATCCTTTGAGAAGTAACCTTTCCTTGAGGAACAGGTTATGGACTTCCCATTATCAGTACAAATACTTGGTTACTTTAACATACTGATGCAGCAGGTCAGTGTATACTTGCATATTCAAATCCTCCACATCATTCTTTGCACTGTCTTTTTCAAGCATTCATAATGTTTTGAAGGGTCAAAATACAGGACTGATGGGGCTCTGAGTCAATTGAAGCCATCAAACATCCTTGATGCAATATTTTATTTTTACCCCCCCCTGAGTCTGGCTGTATTTGGTGACCTTTCTGCATAGATGTTTTGTCTCAGCACTATGCAAGAAGAATGTTTATGAGGACAGGGAATAGTGTTGCCAGTAAGGTGGTCCACCTCGTGACAAGGGAGAAGGGAAACAAAGATCAGGCCATCCAAGGGATGCAGAGGACAGGGAGGGTCGTTCCACCACTGTCAGGAAGCAGGACCAGCGGGCTGAGGTGGGGAGAGGCTGTCAGTCCTAACTTTCCACTGATCCCAGCGGCCCATCTGCCAGCGCTGACAGTCCACGATGGCTCATTGATTTCAGCTGTGTGGTGAAGCCAAAACTTGTTTATGCTTCAGCTCTCGTCTCTTGCAATACATTGTCATTCCAGCTGTCCCTATATGAATTCATTCCCGTTTTTTTCCCTTGTTCGAGAACAAATTAAACAAAGCAGAACCATGAGCTTAATAAAAAGGGTAAAGTTTCTCCTCTGGCTGGCAGCACATCTGATAGGGGCCTTAATTTGTTTTTTTAGTATTAAAAGACTCCTGTCATCATCTCCTGCAATTTGTGAGCCCCGCCTGAGCAATGAACAGCTTGGACTTGCCTGAACTTACATTTATTATTATTAAATAGAACTTCGCAATGGCTGAGAGTTAATGCTGACACTGAGTCGGGTTTGTGATTTTATTTACTCACTTGATTCTTATTTATGAAGGCTTGGCCAGGTAGTGAAGCTTCTCGGTACTGAAATAAAGCATCATTAGAATCAAGCAAGGAAGCAAAGTGAAATAAAGGTGATGTGAATGCTGTTCACTTGCTTATTCATTTAAATCGATTTTTTCTTACTGGCTGAGAGCATCTATCAAAAGAACAAAGCCAAAAAGAAAAGAGAAAAGTTGAGTTTGGAAGCAGATTTCTTGCAAGCCATTAAGAGTTATGTGATCTACAGTATTATTGTTTCCATCAGTGGTAACAACAATTTTTTGCCATGGATTTCAGCAGGAGAGAGGAGAATGACAGGCATGAGAAATCAGACCAATAAACCAAATGTCAGCAGTCATAATTAGTGCTTGCCAACTCTCATAATTTCATCAAAGTATAGAAATCACTCACATGCTTAAAGCTCCTGGAATCCCATCATTATGAAAAATTTATTTTAAAAAAATTATACTCTGCGTGACTGCAGAAGAAAGCCTGTATCTATGAATTCCAACAGTTAAAGAAATAAGGCAGGCACACAAATCTGAAATATGTTAATTTTACACTGATCTCATGAGTTGGTCATGCATTGTGTGTGCTGAAATAATTAACAAACTCTTTTTACACACCAGGGGCCAGATCTTCAGGTGATAGAAATTGATCAAATGCCATTGATTGCAGTACAGCAGCTAAACTAAGTTGATTTACAAAAGTTAAAAATATCCCTTGTCATTAAGAACTGTGAAATTAATGTATATTTTAACAGGATAGATATACTTGCAATTCTCAAGTATTTTTGCTTTTTGTCACATCTGTTTCTCTTCCTGATTTCTATTTTTCTATGATCTAAACAAATATTCTCTTTAGTTAATTTTTTCTGTCTTCATCTTGTACAGACAGGAGATTTGTTTTCTTTATGAAAATATGTTGGTGTTTTTTTCCCCACTAAGAACCCATATTATTTGTTCTTGAAAAATGGTTCCAAAACCTGCAAGCAATGAAGTTATCAACTCTCAGGAACCTGCAGTCTGTAGGCTGAGGGATCTGAGAAGCTTTCCCTGACCTTCTATGGCAGTGTCAGATATTTTGTGCCTTGCCTGTTTGCTCTAACCTATTCCTGCCCGTTGCAAGAGAAGCGGGAGGAATGTGCTTCTGTGCCTCAAGCAGGCCAGTTTGCTGTCCAGCTTATCAACTTAAGCAACTAATGAAACCAAATTTATGCTCATGTTCTGGGTTATAAATGCTGCTGCTTCAGATGAGGACATGTACTTGTGGACATGGTACTGACTTAAGCAAATTAGACTTGATGGAGCCTTCATTTTTTGGCAATAGTCTCCATACAGGTAGGACCAAGGAGCACATGTGTATCTGCTGGTGGGCCTTAGCCTGACCAGCCAGCAGGTTTTGACTGATTAATGAGGATTTGAGGGGGGAGAAAGAAAACCCCTTCGTGGTCTGATCTGGTTCCTAATCCTTCACTTAAACTGAGCATTAAAATGATCATTTTGGGACATGAAGGAATGTCTTGGGTGACAGCTACATCCATGCTTTGGCTGATAAGTGGTTTTTAAGCCACACTAACTTGACTGTTTATAATTGTGCAAAGACACTTGCAGATTGTTTCCTTTTGATTAGGTTTCTTTCTCCCACTTGATTTTGTTTTTAAAATGTCTTTTGCCTTTTTTATATCCATTTAATTTTCACCTATTATTTCCTTTCTTCAGCTCTGTGTTTTTCTTTCTCCGTCCTTCTCCCTCAGTGTGTGCATTACCCATGTTGTATGAATTGTGATTCACTAATGTGACACTGGAGCAAACTAATGTGATGTGAGTTCACTAGGTATAACTTCTCCCTAAGATTGCCATACGTAATACGCTTTGTCTTAATTTTGGAAGATGCCAGTTGGATGTTTCCTACATAAATCTGCCATTACTCCTAACTGAGGCAAAGTCTCCTACACCGAAGGAGTAGAAGTATTACTACATTTATGTTGAAACACAGATTATATTTGATCTCTCTTTTCCCATTTCACCTACAGTCCTCCAACAAGAAGTCCCTGTTGGGCTGGAATTTGGTGTCCTCTTTGCATGAATGACAGTTACTAAAAGATCCATTCTCGTTTGTTTTTATGTCCTTCAGTTCTTGGCCATCCATGGACCCTGACATGGGAAGTGACTGGCTTCTCCTTTTAACAATCCTTAGTGCTAAAATGGGTTTTAGACTACTGAAGGGCACAATGTGAGCAGTGGCTTTCCCTCCGTGGCTTGGAGACCTGTCAGATACCTTTAGTCGTACTGGTCTCTTGTGTAGCAAAGCACAGCGCGTGACACTGTGTTTGTTTTTATTCCCACCTGAAGGAAGCTTTGGATGCAGAATTGATGGCAGAAAGGATATTTCTTGGCATACAAAGACTTGTTAAAACTTTTTCATTTGCAGATGCAACATACGGAGCCTGAATTTCCAGAATAAAGGTGACATTTTTTCAGTAGCTCTGGGTTTTGTCTGGTTTTCATTAAAACGCTACAGAAAACATTGTTAAAACATAATTGTTTTTAACAGGCTTGTACATTTGTAGATTTTAAAAGCTTCCTAAAATATCAGGACACTAAATAGTGTCAAGACACTAGCTACTGAAAAAATAGTCCAACTGAGCTAGCATATAAAGCTACAGATTTACTGGTTTCATAGTGCAACAATATTTCAGTCAGCATAGAAACCATGTTATACTTTTAATAGACTGTTCTGGAGTTGTCTTTATGTCCATAGCCCAGGAATGACACCAGCTTTCTTTTTTTCCTGCTTCTGCCAGATTATTCTCATTAACATCACTTATAAATCTATAAAAATGAAAGAGTGCTGCTCCATAGACAGTCATAGAGCTTGGGAAGTGACAAACAAAGCAGCATTTGCTAAAGAGCAGACTGTCAAACAGAAGTGACAGACAAGGCCAATTACCATATGCAAATGAGCTAGCATTCATTATATAATTTAAAAAAAAAACCCATATTTGTCAAAAGTACTGCTGTTCAGGACTGATTCTCTAGCTGGATGAACCCTGTGGAGTTTCAGGTTTTATGAGTCTCTGCATCACTTTTGTTTAGAATGGTAAAATGAATTTCTGCTCAACTCAATTTTTCCTATGGTTTAACATTTTACTTTTGCCTGTTTCTCCACAGGAAAATGTTGAGTGTCTTTAAAAATAGATAGTTTATTGCCATTTTGAATTCAGACTTGTCCATCTACTCTGTTATTCCTTCCCAGAAAATTGCAGATGCTTCAGGGAAGACACAGGTAACCCTGCAACATGATAATTTGTCTCAAATTTTCTTCTACTGTTCTGGAGTGGAGTCTATGTCTGGATGAACTCCAAGGCAATGTCCTGGCTGATTTGAACATGGCCATGGCCATGTCTTTGTTCTCTACCTTCAAATTGTTGGCCTGGGTGTAATGTATATGATCACGGCATTTTTTTGGTGACGACATGTGAAAACATATTGAAATACACTTGCAATTGGTGTGCATTCATCAGTATTCGATGCAGAGTAGTCATGTGAGCCACAGCCATCTTCATTTATTTGGCAGTTGTGAGTATCTGCACCAGTGACATCCATCTACAGAGTGGTTGTTCTACATTACCCTTCCCTACAGTCACATGAAGCTAAGTGAATTCATGGAAGAATAACAATATGCACTCCCCTAGGGCTTGCCTACATGTGGAAGTTATTAGGAAATAAATGAGGAGATGAATGTGAAGTTTGGTAGCTATTTCACACTGTATCTGATATAGAGGCTAATATTCTGCACCTCTGAGGGATATTGAGTTAATCTTCGTAGAAGCACTGGGTACTATTTCAAAATTTCTTTCAACTCGTCTAGATGGTGCTGGTGTTATATTCCTACCTTCTCCCTTGTGATGGCCAAGCAATAAGGCAGATCTGAGAACTGCCTTCCAGAAAACTAACCCCTAAACACCCAATGGTTTCCTTCTAGCTAGGGCCATTATCTTAGTTAACTTGCTATGTGAGTGTATGAACACCGGGACTCACCCAAAGAAAAAAACAGGGAGGGGAATGGATGGCCAAAGGTGGTAGTGAGGTGGGACAACTGATTTTTGTGGCACTGTCTTCAGCTGAAAATGGCTGTGGAAGCCAGATGCAATGTGTAAGAAGGCAGTGTTGGGAAGGGGAATGAAGAAGTTATCCATGTCATCTGCTCTGCACATATAGCTTTAGGTGTGCAATCTGGAGGTCCATTGACAGCGGCAGACTCCTCCACAGGAGCGTGCAAAAAATTTGCATTGGGCTTGTGCTCTGAATGGCCTCTTAGGGAAGCTCCATTCTGTCCATTGACTATAAGGAGCCTCAGCAGAGGAGACTAAGGTAGATGGTTAGAAAAGCTGTTTTTTTAGTGCTATTTCCTCCCACAAAGAGTACTAGTAGCTCTTGTTTAAAAGTTTCTTTTGCCAGTTTGGCTAATATAATTAGCTAATTATCATGGTAATTACCATTCATCATGGCAGTCAAGAGTAAGTCTCTGTTGCTCTAAACCCTGTGGAACTGATTAAGATAATTACCGACCTAAAGAGTTTATGGACTTAAGAAAGTCAGTGAATGGTTTTCCCAGAGAGAAGAAACGCAGATTTCTGGGAGTAAGATCCGCTGCCTGGATTCTTGTGGAAAAAGTGCTAACATATTCACCTCTTGCTCACAATCTCCAGCATTTCTCCAAGCTTTTAGTCTCCAGAGCAGAATTATGGAAGTTGTACATTCTTGTTTGCAAAGCTGCTGTCAGTGCTTTACTAGCAGTGCCCCAGCTGAACATATTTCACTGTATGCGATGGCTGTATTTAGTAAAAGCAATCATGCTGACAGTCTGCATGATGGAAGCCCTAATCTGTGCAGTGTCATGCACTATGCATCACCACGAGGGAATCTCTAGTGACTCGTTATTAATGAGAGGGAAGCGGTGACATTATTATTATTATTTATGACTTATCCTGCTCCACAGATGTGTGAGGCACTTCAAAAAACAAATAAAGATGGAATCCCGGCTGATAACCATGCAGAGCAGCAAGGCACAGTTGGCATCCTCATGGTTCCTGCTGCAAAGTGTCTAAAGAAAGAAGGCTGGGCAGCAGCGAGGACAGCACCATCTTTTAGTGCTGTCAAAGAGATCTGGGTAAATGGAGAGTAGTCAACACTGTAGCCCCCTTAATAGACATAATTCTGCTTATTATTTTCATTACACAGTGTTCTAGATCCTCCTTATCCCGTCCTGGATTAGGGCTTCATGCACAAATGTTATGAAGAATTAACTTCCATGTATTTTCCCACCGATACAAAATGTGAGGCAACTGTGTTATTTCCCTACAACACAGAATATAGGAAAGCAAGGAATGTGTTTACTTTATCTCACTCTCTTTACTTGCCACCACATATTTTAAGGGAAAAGAACACGTTATATGGAATGACAAAAGATGGAGGGAAAAAACACGCAGTGGTGATTTATATGCAGATACTACTCTAAAAACTAAGAGTGAAGTAAAGAATTATTGTTATTAATAAAAAGCATCACCTCTTGATTTTTTGATATTGCCATATCTTCCTCTTTTATAACTCTGTAGTGTCTGAAAGCCCTGATATGAGTCAGTGACAGAAGGACATGAAGTATATGTATGGGACATGAGTCTTTCACTTTCTGCTAAATTTTGCACTTAAAAAAAAAAAAAATCCAGACAGCATGCCCAAACTGTTGATATCTCCAGTTATAGGTCATTTTTTTCACTTTCCTCTCTGCTTAATCACCTGCTTCTACTGGCAGCTTCCCTGGTTTGCAGCTACCAATAAACATCCTCACTATTTCGAAGTAGTATCAGCTCTATGGCAAAGTGTATTGAGGCTGAACTGGTATGTCCCAAAGTAAAAATGGGCTGTGAAACAGCAGCTCAAGAGTTGCTTATACATGCTTCATTTTTTCATACCTTCATGACCAAAGCCTGTTATTTCCATCTGAATAATGTACTAGCCTTGGTCTGAATGATTGTGCACCCCCCCTCCGTCACCCCTAGCAGAAAGTGCTCAAAATAATTCAGGGTTGTACACAAAGAAAGTGAAAGAAACCTGACAAGAGATCAAGAAGATCATTATCAGCACTGACTAATAGTTTGGCATATCTCATGTGAGACACCTTACCATGGATCCATATGTGGTATCAGTGGCTCTTCCAGAAAGGTCTTTGGATGGGAGAAAGCCATAGCCTCAAAATGGGATCTTCAAGTCCTAAACTTATTTCCTCCTTTGGTTCAATAGGGGGGAAAGTTTGCTGGTGTTCATGGTGCGCTGCAAAATGCATACATTTATTCAGTCACGTCCTAACTGAATGTTCTGTTTGATCTTAAAAAATCACCCAAAATTGGCTTTGCTCCACTCAGTTTCCAAGAACACCTTGATTTCTTCACATAACTAAATTTTACAAAGCTGACACCCCTCTCCATCCCAATTTTAGCTCCTTATAATATATATTGCTATGGCTCTGTCTTTACTTCATTGCTTTTTATGCGATGTTACAGAACAGCTTGCAAAACATCTGGCAGTAAAAGGCTTATATTTTGAGGCTATCATTTTCCATGAGGAACTTTCAGAGACATTAGTAAGTTTTGGCTAAAAGTCATTGTCAGAGTACAGACCTTTGCACTATTGTTATAACAAGATCAGAGAAATTTCCTCATGAAAATCTTGAAAAAGTTAGGGATTTTTTTTTTCTTTGCCAGCACAAATGATGGTTATAACAGAAAATATTGTTTCTAATTTTGCCATAGCTGTAACTTTGCATAAATTTGTTCTGGTTCTGGATGAGAGAAGGATGCTATTTTTGACAGCACATACCCACTAAAAGCATCACATCAAATGGTCCAAGGGAGTAAAGTTTTACTGAGCTTGGTGAAGTTATGCTGATCTATTGCTATAGCCTAACAACCACTTCCAGGCAATGTCATAAAACTGCATATAGTTAAATCATACTGTAGGTAGTGAAAATGGTGTAACTGTTTCATAAAACCCATGAAAAAATGTGATTGCTAAGAATGTGCTGATGCTACAACAGAACCACTGGGTTTCTGGGGTCAGAAAAAGCATGGGCATTACTTTTATGACAGTATTAAAGAAAAATGTGTGGAGAAGCTATTGGAATTAAAATGATGGAATAAAAAGGTTTTAGTTATACAGTATATTTATTTAATAAATGAAACAGAGCTCTTTATATAAATCTTTGAGATCTTACAGACTAGGCTGTGCTAAAAAAAAAGATTATTTGGACACAACTAACTTTCCAGTTGTATTCATATCGAGAATTGTCCCCTCTTCCAGTATGTGAGACAAGATAGCACTTATCTAATGTATTGAAGCCTCAGTGGTATGAAATGACATTTCAATCAGTCTAGACCTTGCATCTCAAATATGGGTACTATGGCAAATTATAGGCTAAATCATGTATCTTTCCTCACAATTAACATATAACAACACAAATGTAATTAGAGCCAAAGTAATCAAACACAGAGGATCAAAGTCACTGGACTAATGGTTTTGTGAGGATTCATGTCAGCAATCATAAAAAGGTTAGTAAGCAGCACAGAGATGGCAGATCAAGCACAAGTCACTATCTTGCCCAATGTACAATGAAACAGTTCAAGTTTAGAAATAAGCATAGTTGCAATATAATAGAGGAAAATCATCTTTTGTTTAGTCTCTCCTTTTTGCTTCTCTTTCAAAGTTACTGTAAGATATGCTAAATGCAGGATGAGACAGAAAATCTTCAAATAGAAAAGGCAGAAAATAAAAAAAGAAAGAATCCTTTAAGCTCAATGATATATTTTTTTAATGCCTTTTTTTCTCTTCCCTTTTCTTTTGACCAGCCTTAGGCTGGGGCTTTGATCTATATTTCAGTCACCAAGGTCCCTTATCAGACAAAACACAAGAAAAGGATAGTGAGAGATACAGACAGAATGACAAATAGATGCACCCTGAGTCACCACGGAGTGACTTTTCTGCTCTTCAGAATAAATTCTATCTGGAAACCATACCTGCAATGGGAATGTACAGGAGAGGGAAAGAAAGCTTTGCCCTGAGGGCCTAAACCAACTCCCATTGATTGCAAAAAGCCCTTTTTGAAATGTAGAAGACTGTTCGGTTGTAAATTCAAGAGGATAAAACAATAACATGCAATGTCCTAATGTTCCCTGGATACTCCTTTTTCTGCTCCCCTCCCTCCCTGCACTGCGAGTGGCTTCTCTGTCCCTCCATGTGCCATTTTTCACATCTGCATACACCTCTCTAACTTCTAGGAATAATTTTTACCTGCACAGTGTAAGGTGTATAGATCAAAACCCCACCGAGCCCAATACTCTGTCTCGAACAGACCAGAGACAGATGCCCAGGGAAAAAGAAGGGCCAGAAAGCAGTGTTTGTCCTTTGCTTCTAATGTTTTACAGGCCAGGGACTTCCTGAAACAGAGGTGGTAGCTCAGTATCTAGTCACCCTCAGCAGATTCTCCTTCCAGGAATATGCAGGCACCCTTACCAAAATGGTAATTTTTAGTATCAGTAGCTTCCTTCAGCAATACGTTTCACGCATGTATAAGGAATTACTTCAGTTTGCTTGTTTTGAACTGAGTGTGCGACAGAATCTTCTCATGACTTTAAACTCATGTACTAGAAGTTGATCCCTCTTCACCTCCTCCTTGTCACTCTTTATCTGTGCCACCTCTTCTGGAGGCTGAAGTCCTGATTCGCTTCATTGTTTCTTGCACAGATGGCATCCACACCTTTGATCAGCAATGCTGCCCTTGTCCGTACCTTTTCCAGTTCTACTCTATCTGAAACAGAAAGACCAGAAATGCACAAAGCATTGAAGATGTAAGCATACCATAGATTTATATACTGGCATAATAACATTATCTATTTGTTCTCTGTTCATTTCCTGATAATTCCTAACATTTGATTTGTTTTTTGACTTCTACTGAATATTGAGCTGATGTTTTTATAGCACTAGCTATTATATCCCCGATATCTCTCTTGAATGATAATAGTCAGCCCAGAGCCCATCATTTTGTAACTAAAGCTTTATTGCTTTTACCTATGTGCATTACTTTACATTTATCCACATTGAATTGCATTTTCCATTTTATCTGTCAGCCAGTTAGTCTTGTACAGTCTTTTTGCAAATCTTTGTAGTCAGCTTTCATTTTTACTAACCCAAGCAGGTTCATACCATCAACAAAGTTTGTGTCCTCACTCTCTTCACCCTAGAGACTAGTGCATTTTCCTGATGTTTTCAGGCAGCTGATTCAGGGCCATTGTACTAAGCAAAGTGAGACAAACTAGTCTACCTCAGCCATCCTACTAGAATTATTTGTCCTTTATGCTTTCAGAGTTTCTTCCTTAGTTTTGCATAGCTGGCTATGGGCCATCATCTTCCCATCTATTTTTATCTACTTTTTCACTCCTTTTCTCATATTCATTCTTCTTATAGAGCAATTGCATTATTCATCTCTTTGAACATGCATAGCATTTTGAGATGGAGTTTGGAATAGATTTATTTCACAGAGACAACAAAGCTTTCTCCAAAATAATGTTCAGCTTGAGGGAAGCAAGCAAACTCATATAATGTTACATTAAGAAAACACAGAAGGGGCATTGTATAGTTAGCTGCCACATTGGATAAGGGTGGTTAAGGCACATTAGTTTTTGTAGCCAGTAGTACATACTGAGTGATGTGCCCAGCAACATATCTAGCCACTTGGCTAACACCTAATGGTCAGGTACACACTTCCACTTGAGTCAAGAGTAGGTGACTTCAGAGGAAAGTACAGAATGAAGCTCTCGCTCTTGCTTCAGGATCCATAATAAAAATACCTTAACTTCCCTCATATGACAAGATTTAATTTGGTCGCAGTAATTCTCAAGCATAATTTCTTTGGAAATTTGATCCTGCTTCTTTTTCCTCTCTTTTTTCTCTGCAGACGTTCCTCTAACCTAGAGGCTCAAAGAAAGGAGGTAAAATGCTATCTAGTGAATACATATACCACCCTCCCAAAGGAAATTGGCAGGTAGGAAATCTGGACAAAGAGTTCAGCCATGTCATTGATGGGATGAGCTGGTGAGTTGCACAGCACTGCATTTACAAGACCACTTCAGATGATTTTAGTATCCTTCATAGTTGCCTCAGCTTTTAACTAAACCCACTAGATTTGCACATCCAACTCATATGGTTAATTTACTGAGCTCTTTCCCTTTCAGACTGTCTATAAATATGCCATCAAGTCCTCTAAACCTTATTTAAACTTCCTGAAGCACAGTAACAACAAACTTCCCACCATAGTTAGCAGCAGATTTCAACAGAGCCGCTCATGAGTATGGACTCTGCAATTTGGCATAGACAAAAAACACTGGTGTGTAGGCTACTGCACCACTAACCTCTTTTTACAGTAAGAATAGAACATTATTCCTTCTCCTTTTTCCCTATCTCCTAGTGAGGTTTTAATCCATGTGAAGTTTTACCTTTCATTCCATGGTTACCAAGTTTCCCTAAGAGTTTCTTGTAAGGGTCTTTATCAAAAGTCTTTTGAAAGCCTGAATTAGTTTTATCCACCATTTCTCCCTTATTCACTATTTTGTTAACTCTGAGTGAGTGTCGGCAGCTTAGAGAGGTACTGTTTGGCCTTGAGAAGCCTGAGCCTTTAGTCCTACCACGTTGTATACATTAAATTAATGTATAACTCTATCTTTCATGATTTTCTTGGCTATTTTTCCTGCTGCTGAGGTATGTCCTGCATATCTATGAAAGACAATTGCCTCTGGCACTTTATGAAAGATTTAGGCAGTCTTGGCTACAACCCAATTGGCCATGGTAGCAGGTTTTTATTTCAGATTTTTAACGATAAATTGTGTATCTTTAAACAGCAATTCAGCTGCTTCATTATTTAGTCCCTCAGAGCTCCTAGACAGCTAAGATGCAGCAGTGATGATTAATTACCACGTAATGTGTTGTGTTATTCCAATACTTTTTTTCATTTTGGTTTTGGGTTCTCAGAGAACATCTCACCCTTGCTTCATGTTGAGAATGCCACCTATTTAAGTTACTTTTGTAAACAAAATTTTACGCTCAATTGCGTATGTCAGTGCACTTTTTGCTTAGCTACTTCTTGATAGTGTGGTGAAGAATGCATGCAACTGAATCACCAGGTGAGAAGGAGCTGAGTGACCAAGCTGAGATAATAGGCAAAACACAGGCACAAAATTTAGACAGCTCTGTGCATTGACTAGAGGATGGCTGAGAGAAGCTTGAATTACTGAGATTCAATTCAAGTTATCCCACTGCCTTGCAACGCATCCTCAGGCAAGTCATTTAACCTCTTCAACGTAATTTCCCCAGCTACAATACATGGGTGATAATATATGCCAATCTCCGGGGCATGTTGTGAGGAATAATTAGGTAAATTTTTGAAATTGTTCTAATTATGTTAATTGCAGAGTATAAAGTCATGTTCTCCCCCCAGGAGAGGTAAGCAGAGGGAAAAAAATGAAAAAAAAAAAAACCCAAAACTTCATGCTACTGGAGAGGGCAAATTATTCTCTTTGAGACTGGGCCAAATAGTGTCCTGGTAAGTGAGCATAAACTTGATTTACTTAGAGCCTGATATACATTTGAAGAAAATTGGTGTAATTTCACTGAGACCAATGAAAGAGTCATTTACACCACTTGGAGCTCTGGCTCATTTATTTCAATGACATTATTCTGCATTTATGTGGGTGTAAACCAGAATAGCATTTAGTTCACTGTTAAGGTAGTAACTTCTGTGTTCCTATTCCTGTGATGGTTGGTAGCAAAAATAGTCTGTGGGATGCTGGCATGAATGAAACAAGAAAAGGGGGGGGGAGGGGAGGGGAGGGGGGGGGGGGGGGGGGGGGGGGGGGGGGGGGGGGGGGGGGGGGGGGGGGGGGGGGGGGGGGGGGAGGGGGGGGAGGGGAGGGAGGAGGGAGGGGAGGAGAGGAGAGGAGAGGGAGGAGAGGAGGGAGAGGGAGGAGAGGAGCGGAGCAGAGAGGAGAGGAAAAAAAAGCTCTCCATATGCAGAGAAAATAGTTTCTGTTGTTTATTTCACCAATAGAATTTGAATTTACTTAGCCCAGAATTTTCAAGGTAATAGAAACTTACTTGAACCTCTCATTCTTGTTGTGTTAGGCACCATAACAAGTTAACTAGGTAGAGGGCTGTTGAAACAATACCATGTTTAGCTTTTTTGCACTCCCCTTCCTCCTGCACCTCAGCTAAACTACTTACTGAACAGTGAGGCAGAGAGCTGGGGCTCCTGGATTTGTCTGGCTGGGAAGAAGCATACTCCAGCCTAATTCCTTGTACCCCCTTCAGTGTTTCTCTCCTTTCTTTGTGCCAAATACAGATGAATGCAGCACAAAGATAAAGGGAGAGACAATACCCTGCTCAAAGAGCTTCCAGCAGAACCAGACACCTTCCAATGAGGGAAATGGAGGTGAGGTAGCCTGCCTGAGCTCTCAGGCCACACCAGAAATAGAAAGTGAACCAGCAGTTCTTGAGACCCATATGCCTTTACAATGTGGTTTTTTAGGCAAAATACAGCAGGTAATGATACCTTTCTTTGTTGGGTGCTGGATTTTTTAAATACTGCTACCCCAGGATTAATTGCACCCTTTGGAAATGCTTCGCATTATCTCTCTGTTACAAGTGACGATGATTTGTTTCTGCTTTGCAAGTTTAGGTTGGTTTATTTGAAATTTTATGACGGTAGAAGAGTTTTATGGTGGTAAAGAGGAAGAATTATCACTGTATATTAAAGGAAGAGTTAGCACCAGTACTTATAATAGCAATAGGAAGGATTATCACTAGCAAAAGCTCAGGAGGATTACTTGGGATTCAGCAATGTACAGTAAACAATCTTTATCTCTTGCAGAATGTCAGTGCATATTTTACAATATAGTTGGTTTTAGTGCTCCATGAAAAAATTCTGCTGCAATTTGAGTTTAATCATTCTGAATCTTGGAATTAAATTAATATTCGGTTGTCATGAAACCAGTGAAAAAAAGCTGCTTATGAAAGGAACAAGAAAAAGCACTGTAATTCCATTTCAGTCTAATTCCAATTTTAAATCTTTGTATCAGCAACCCCTTGGCAAGTTATCAGTAGATCCATAAGAGTCAGCAGAGCGGTATGAGCACACAGATAACTTACATGAGATCACCTAGCAAACTAGTTTCAAAAGCTTCTAGTTTAAGTTAAACACTTTTTAAAAAGTAAACAATATATTCATGACTTCCCTCAGTCACAGTCATAAATATCAACTGATTAAATGATGTTCTTATCTAACAAAAATACAGATACTTCAAACACATTCACAAGCATATACACAGGCACATCCTTTCTACAGAGATTAAAGTCAACACAGCTAGGATTTAAAAAAAAGTAACGAAGAAAGTATAAATGAAATCTATGTGAGGATTTCTTCTGGTAAGAAAAAGGAAAGTAACCAGAATAGGGCTACAGGTGAGAAAAACATTTAATATTCTGCTGGAAATTACTTGGATACCATGAAGATAGGCAGCATATAACATAGTGAAAAGATTTAAAAGACCATGTAAAGACACTGAGCCTGTCTGGAACATGATGGAATTACCTGAACTTATATTAGTTTTGCCCTTGGAAATTTATATTCACATTTATAGTTATAAATATAAAATCAGATTTATGAATCAAAAATACCTGAGATGAATTCTGCACCAATTCTTGCCTTGTTATTCACTTATCAATAGTAGGTTGCAAATCAGCCTCTGCTGGAACTTAGGAATGAGAGTGATGCTCTGTTTTCTTTTACACCTTTTTCTTAGCTTTGAACAGTAACTGTATGGAGTCATAGCATATGTATATATGCTATGACATTTTTTTATATATATATATATATATATAAAAGTGTATATATATATACTTATAACACATCCTCCTGGGCTTTAAACAACATACAAGAGTCTTGCATCTCTGATCAAGGTGTCTCCTATTGGACAGAACTCTTGGTTATTAGAGAAAAAAAGACCCTCTAGACAAAACAACATGCTAGCTATACATTCCTCCTGGCCTCCAAGTTAAGAGAACACTTGTACTATGAGTTTGTTTTGAAGTCACTGTTTTGTAATACAGTTATGGTAATGGCAATTAGGGCTGGAATTACAACAATGGAAAACTGTGAAAGGTAAAAGTTGGGGATGCTCTGGATCATTAAATAGGGTAATTAACATTGTTTTGCAAAAATGATGGAAAGTTCATGCACATTACATCTTATTTTAAATACACTTGCTATGCATATATACATACTAATTTTGAAGGATGAGTTTCTAATTTTTAGGAAATAAACTAAGCTGGGAAATTCATGCTCTTATATTGATGTATTTATTATGTTTAGGAAAATTAGATTCTCCTGTTCAAGGTACGGATCAATCATGGACAAAGCCATCTTTCCCAAACGCATCCAGCAATGTATCTCAGAATTTACCTGGAGGATCACCTCAAGTATATAGCTGCGGAGGTAAGTTAATCATAGTGCTTGTTGAACCTTCAAAGTCAGATGAGTTAACATGACAAGTTGATGGTGATTGCAAAAAAAATCTGTGTAGGAGGGCAATACTAGTAAACAGGACTAGTTACTGACCTACTCTTGGAAGCAGAAAGATCTAATTTTCCCCTCACACATTACATCTACAGCAAAAAATCTACCTATTTAACATGAGAAGGGAATATGCCGTATCAGTGGAAGGTAGCTTGCACTAACAGCATCGCATCCACATAGTTGTTCCAGTGAATCCATATGAAAATGTTTTTCCTAAGACAGCTGTATCAACATGTGTTGTCAGTCCCAAACACAAGGTCCTGTGCGTATTTTTCAGTGGCAGTACATTGGCATATTCTGCCTTCATTTACAGGTGGCCCAGCCTTACTTTCCTCAACTGTAGAAAACTTGCTTTACATAGAAGTAACACTTCACATGGCAAGCCATCTCCTTGTTTTCTTCTTTTGGTAGGTGACTCAGAACGAGCAAAGCGCTTCCATCTCTCACATAGTATTTTTCCAGCTTTCAAAGCAACTCTTTGGAAAAAGTCCATTTTCTGATGTGGCTTGGTGTGTGGCTTCAGCATGTAGCAGTGGAAAGTGAACCCTAAGCGAGGAGCAGCAGGAAGCACGCAGGCAATGAGATCACTCACATCCTAAGGTAGTGCTTGATACAGACCACATAAGCAAGAACATATTTCTCCTTTCTGGGGGCAACTTTATTGAAACCAACCTCTGAAAAACATTTTGGCTTTAACAATACATAATTTTCTAACACAGTTCCATCTCATTGAAATTGTACCAACTGTTCTTCAGCGGCAGCTTGGCTGGACAAGGAAGCGATCCTCCAACAGTTTCTAAGCTTCCACTCAGGTGACAGTTGCAATCTATTTCCAGCTTATCTTACCATGTAACCTCTTTTCTTTGACCTTGAAGTCAACTAGGATCATATGTCATGACCGAACCATGTGACAGACTTGAATTTACTTAGCCCAGAATTTTCAAGGTAATGGAATCAACTCTGGTGTCAAGCAGGCGCTCTGGCAGCCTTAGCCTGCGAGTCACTCTTAACCCTGCTAAGTGGTGTGAAGATATAATCGTGATAATAATAGTACTGCTTAATCTCTATTGAACTAGGGTGTTCTGCTACACTTTTGACCCCTGCACACTTATCTACCTCTTCCTGGCTCCTGAAATATTTTGAAAAGGGTTGGTTGTTGCTGCAGTGTCCTTGATGTGCACTTCTGGAGGCTGAGACAGCGGGTGCTGCAGTGCTTGACAATCTTTAAATGCTTCAGTGCTCTTGAATACCTGATATATTTTGTAGCCTTCCTTCTTTTTGAAGCAGTTTTGAAAATGGGAAGATATACTCAACAGCAGTTCTCAGACACTTAACGGCCACTGCTTCACGTCATGTTGGCAGCATCTGTTTGCCAAATGACAAACACCGCCTGGGTCAGATAAGCTTGGCTCTACTTGACAAATCTGGAGATGAACAGAGTTGTTTTTTCCCATTCTCATAAAGCTGCTGTTGTCATCGCTGTGGAAAGCAATGATGTTATTCCCAGGCAGAGCTTTGTCTTGTCAAGGATGGCAAAGGTGTTTTCACCTATTACATGTCAAGATGTCTGAGATCCACTTACTGCTTGACCTACATCTTTCTCAGAGTCTTCCTAGAATAAGAAATTCTCTCTCATGTCTTTGATAGCTGCTTTCATCCCTTAAACAAAATGACCCATGCTTTCTGATGTTCATCTGGACTAATGAAGCATTTTTAATGATCATCATTGTTTTCACACATCTCAGGATCTCTAACTGCACTGTCACAGAATATTTCTTCTGTACCCTGGCTTTTATAGATGTCTATGCTGTTTATAGATACCTTTATCTTTTGCTGTAGTATCTAAGATTAGCAGATTCATGGTGTAGGGAAATGATCAGTAGCTGTAGATGAAAGGTTATTTTAGAGCACTGTAGGGTGTTCGTATTTCATTCCCAACATGTTTGTTGCCCATAAGAATCTGTATGATGTCTTTATCAAGAAATAGATTCAGCATTGATTGGTCATGGCAAAAGAGGGAATTATAGGCCAATGTTAATAACAGGCAAACGTAAACGAGACTGTGGTTTCCACTGTGTACCAAGTAATCATCACTATTTTCTATCTCATTGTTACTTGCTTTTAAAGTGGAAACTGTGACTTTGTAGTCTTATTTTGAATGTTCTTGCACGTGAAGGCATGGGAGCTAGAGACCCATTCTGCTAGACTCTGTATGCACATGGAGTCTGGTTTGCAATGTAAGTGTTTATGTAATCTTCTGTGATGAAAAGTAATACACCAGTGCAAGCTAGAATATATAATACAAATACATACATGTAAAATACAAAAATGCAAAAGTTATATTACGCATATCATATATAATCAAACCATATAACATGAAATAGTCTATTTCATGACTGAGATGATACTTCGTAAGTACTGCCACAATGATTCTATGTCGATGCACATAGAGTAAGTACTTATCTGTCTCCAGTGACAATATATAGAAGCATTAGAAAATCACAGTGTTACCTTACTGTCTTTGACACATTAATTTCAACAGTTGTCACCGCTAACCCCATTAATTCCAGCAGATGACATAAAGCATCCATGTTAAACAAATTCAGTTTACTTCATTGGAATGGTCTAAGAATATGGACATGGTCAGTTATTTCAACTCAGTTAATAAGCAATAGCTCTTTAAGTCAGTAGCTTATATTTTATAGAAATTTGCTTCCTGCATATTTTCATACCTTCACTTTCCGTATTTGCACTTTTATTTTTTAGCAGAACCATTCAATATTTCTTCTGCTTTCAAAATTAATTCTCTTTTTACTAAGCAATTTGAAATATTCAAAATTCATTAAAGAAGATGTTCAAAGGATAGTGCTATAAATAAAAAACTAGTTGAATTTGCAGAAAGAAATGTTTGCCATTTGAAAATATAGTGTCACTGAAACCAAGGTATTTATCGCTAATGTTACCCTTAACTATAAAATGACAGTCTTGAAAATGCAAAATAACGCTCCTTTAGTATATTAGCTGTATCATATATATCATTTTATATATTATCATTCAATTTCATTGAAATGAGAACAAAATGACACTTTTGAAATGACAACTTGAAATTACAATACTCCTTTTTTTAGCTTGAAAATGTTAAAGAAAAAAAAAGTTATATGATTCCTAGTGTAGAGCTTTGGGGATATTTTTTTTTCCTTACAGACTCAGATTTAGACTAGAAAAGAATTTCAAAATTTTATCACGCAATTTTACTAACAGATCATGTACAAAATTTCTCTATGAAGCGGTTGTATAATCATATAGTATAGAGGTTCCCAATCAGTGCCTCTTTAATGAGTTATGCTAACATTAAAGGGAAGGCACAGCACTCAGTGGAAGTCAATAAGCCTTGCTGGAAGATTGCAGTGCAACCAAAAGGCAACTTTATGGATTTGAGGGTGTCACACTGAGGTTGCAGAGGCACAGCTCTACCAATCTGCGATAGTTTATTGGAGACACAGGGGAATGGGGGGTTAATGGATCAGGAGGAATGTGAGGCAGGAAGAGGCAGCTGCGGGTAGAGTGGAGGGGGAGAAAAATAAACAAACTGCAGCACTCAAATTTGTTTTAGAGCAAATAGAGGGACATTGCTCACAGAAGAGTAAAACAATTTACAATAAAGGTCATATCTGCTGTGTCAGGTTATATATATTTAATGAAAATAACCAGGATCATGGATGCTTACGAATGAATAACTAGACATGAAGAACTGCAATTCTGCTGTAACAAACAGATAATGACCATATTTCACCCTTCAAAACTATTAATCTTCTAATCTGTGTTGTCTGGTATCAATATGCTATACTGTTCCTAACTTTGCAGTCAACCACATATTGTCTTAAAAAACACACGGTCAAATAGATATTTTCTTGCTAGTGCACCTTTAATTTAGGAAGAATGTTTTTCTCTGTCAGTAATCCTTTTAGTCACAGCTGTTTAGCCTAGTGAAATGAAATGGTTCCCAGTATGCTGAAAGTCTGTCTACGATTAAATGTAATCAGTTTTTAATTAACTGGAATTTTCAATATCTCACAAGCACTCTTTATGAAGTTTTATTCAAATGAGGATATGGATTACTTTATTTTTTAAAGTTTGGAGCTCAGAGAAAAGAAAAGAGAAGCAACGGTACAGATAAAATGAAGCTTAGCAGAAAAAGGACAATGCATGCATAAAATCTGCTTAAAGGTTACGCAGGGTGTGTACCCAGAAAGGGACCTTGAGTAGGACCTTAAATGTGTATTAATCTGATGTACACAGTTGTAAAGCTGTTAATAGTTATCATTATCCTAACAGTTATGTTATTGTTATTAACTATTATGGCTAATACTTTAATTGAGTTACTGCGTATAGCAGAGTTTCAGCCTGTTAAAGCAGTGGCACAGAGAGCTCCAAGTGTGACATCTCCCAGGTGGACTGAGTGTCCTCTCCCAGAAAGTGCTGTAGATGCTGTGCTTCAGCAATGCACTAAAGAAGTCTCCGGGGCATTGTGAGCCAGATAAACACTTTCAAAGCCTCATGAAGCAAAAAAATGCATTATTACAAATTTACCTTCCTGGATCAATGGACAGACAAATAGAAGATCATTCTAAACCAGAGTAGAAAGCCTACTATAGTTTCTTTTGAAAAAAGCAAAGATGAATGTTTTCCATCCAAAAATATATGATAATTTCTTTGCAATAATAACCAAGGATTTTATTCTACCAAACTGAAAAATCTCAATTATATAAAGAACCAGCCTTTCGCTTCAATAAATCTGCACTGTAAAGCAGTGCTGTAATATATAAATACTAGCTATATCAAAAAGCAATACTATAAAATCATATTAGATATAATATTAAATGAAAAATAAAGTCACAAATACATTTTATCTCATCAAAAAAAGAGATA
The DNA here is from genome assembly GCF_018139145.2 of Gymnogyps californianus. Taxonomy (NCBI): domain Eukaryota; kingdom Metazoa; phylum Chordata; class Aves; order Accipitriformes; family Cathartidae; genus Gymnogyps; species Gymnogyps californianus. The sequence goes on along the minus strand of NC_059471.1, from coordinate 210,201,332 downwards.
TTTAAAATATATTTTAGGAAAATGAAAGAAAAAATTTTAACATCCTGTTTTGGAATTTTTGGCATAAAAATTAAAATCGACAGTGATTTATTAAATATTTTGTTTTCAGTCAAATTTATCTTCTGAATTATCATCTCTATGTAGCTCTCCTCTTGCAAGCACACATTTTGTTGAACGTGCATGAAGTTCATTTAAATGTATTCCTATATTTTTTGCTCTAATGGTTATTAATTCTATTCTGCCAATGGCTGAGCAGCCATTTAAAATGCCAACCATCCACCATTCCCTCTGACATGAATGCTCAATATATTGTACAATCAAATGGAGCAGGGAAGTCTCAGTCTAATTCTTGATACAGATAAGATGAGACAGATGTATTTGAAGGGTTGGAAATGTATCTGAGCGAGGCATCTGAACAATAAAAGCCAATTTACTTCATTCAGGCTCAGGCCAAGCTTCCTTGATTGCACAGGTCCAGAAGGAAGAGGCACTCCCTGCAGTCAGGTTTTTGGCTTAGACCAAAAGAAAAGCACAGTTTTGGAAGTCAGGATTACAGGGTCCTTTCAATGCTCTGTCCCTGATCTGTGTGAGCTGGATGTCAGCCCTCTGGTCACAGGGTGAATGTCTTGTCAGGCAAGAGCAACCCTCCCTGTCCTCAAGAGTACGGGTGGAAGGAAGGAAATCATCCATTTTGCTACTTTTGCCAAGGTTTAAGGGGTGCTTCTGCAAAGCAGCAGTGGCATTGCCTGCACCTACACTGATGTGGCACAGTACAGCTCAGAGTAGTTTAGGCATAGCAGATGCCTACCCACCAAGCGTGGAAATACCTCTGTCTCTGGAAATTCATCTTGGTAAACTAGAGGAGTGGTCAAGCAGGTCCAACTTGTCTCTATGCCCCCCATCTATGTGGTGATGTTCCCTGAGAGAAGCTGTTTCTCTGTACCCAGCAACATGGAGGCAGTAATCATGGTGAGGAGGAAGCTCTTTATGTTCTTCCCACAGACTGCTAGCAACATGGGCTTTTCTGTTAGCAGCATGAGACTATGTGATGGTCACCAAACGGGAACGCGAGCAGCGAGCATCCGGTTGCAGGAGATGGGAAGGGGAGGCATTGGAACGAGTAAAAAGCAAAGGAGTTTCCTTCCTTAGGAAGAAAAGCAAATAATTTGCTTGATTTAAAAAGCCCTAGCTTCTAAGCTCTAATTAAATCTTTGAATGAAGGGGAAGGGGAGGATGTGGGGAATGTGATTGTAGAACTTTCTTCTTCAAAAACTGCGCAGTCCAGGGGTCCCATTCATCTCCAGGCAGACATTCAGCCCTCAGCTGTTACAAAACCAGCCCAGCCTGGCACCAGCCTGCACAACCCCTGGCTGCTCATTAAAGCCAGGCACAAGCGCTGAAAGAACGTGTGAGCCAGATGAAAGGTGCATTGGCAGAGCCGTGTGGGGAAGTAGCTGTCACCCATGGTGTACCAGTACAGGGCTTTCATGAACAGCAAAGCTGTTTCTCATCTCTGGATGCTCTCTGCAGCCTCATTCCCAAGATTGCTATTCACACACTGTTCACTGAAGTCAAGGAGCGGGTTTCCTTCCAAAGAAGGGGCAAGCTGGGGAAACTGCAAGACTGGAGTCTATTGTCAAAATGTGTAAGAGATCTGCTTCATAGTATAGACATTGCCACTAAGCCCTGGCAACCTGTATCTTGGAGCGTGGACAAGATCTGAATGCACATCTGCGTAGCCTGACTGGAGCAAAGATGGTTATTTACTACAGATGAATATATAGACAAAATACTGCTCAGAAAGCACCAGGGCCGAGTAAGGCATAGGGTGTACTGCCAACCGTGGTGTTATAGAAAGCTAATGGAGAAAGTGTGGGAAATAACAGCCACTGCTATGGCATAGGAGGTATGCAGAAAGGATGTTAAATTTGCAGGGAGTAGAGGTTAATGCAGAGGAATCTCAAATGCACACTGGCTATGCATTTCCATTTTACCCATACTAACCTTTTTGCTTCCTATTTAGCCCTGAAGCCACAAGCTGCAGGTCACCTCCAGTGAGATTGCCTCCAAAACCCATCTCTAGATGTAAAGATTTTTTCCATACTGCTTGTAATAGCAGTCTGAAAGTCAGAGAGAGGTAGCTTGAGCCACGCTACCGGTGCGGCACGTGTGAGCCTGCCTCCCTTTTGGGCAAAGCTGCCCGCTTGCAAGTGATACAGGCAATTAAGGGTTTGGGTGAGAGTGTGAGCTCAAGCCTGGAGCTATCTGGCAGCACAGACATAGTCTGAATTTCCTTTCCTCAGAGAGGCTATGCCCTCCCCTGCATAAATATATTGCTACTCTTGCTGTATACATCCCCCCATTGCCACTGAGAATATCTATACTTCAATAGGGTTCTATATTTTTAAATGAATGCATCATTATGTACTGTCACAGCTCTGGTAACACAGACTTTTCTCCATTAACATATTTTTTGAAAAGTTTTTATGCTATTAAAAGAAAAACTGCCTTGAAAAATGTTTCTCCCTCAAAATATTTCAGTTTAATAATAATAATAATAATAATAATAATAATAATATCCTAAGAAGTATTCTTGCTTTTTCTAAAGTGGCAATTGAAAGCAGTCCTGAAAGACTTTTGTTTTCTTTCAGTGTTGTCTTGCTCAGATCGTGTATCTAGCAGAAGAGAGTGCCTATGGGGAAAAGTAGGAGAGAAAAGACCACAGTCACTAACATACAGTATTTTAAGACAGAATCCAAATAAGTGGTGCAGCCTTTGTTTGAGTAATAAAGGAACAACTGATGTAGTGATAATATACTTAAAAAAATAGCCAATATCCAGATACAATAATGCCTCCATTGCTATAGGGATTTTTCTGTAGTTATTTAGTTGCATAAATCATGTACATATATATATATATATAAATAAAACCAAGCTCCATGCCAAATCTCCAGGCCATTTTTACAGCCATTATCAAGGCAAACATCAAGTACAGGAAGTTTCTCAACACAGAAATACAAGAAAATCAGGAAAAAAAAGTCCTTTTACAAGCTTAAACTACCCAGACAATACATCTTCTATCTGCAGGCACACAAGCATACCAGAAGACACAGCCTGTCCTGACTAGCTCACAATAAACCTAGAGTCATAGAAATGTTGGGCTTTAAGGGATCCTCTTGTACAACCACCTGCACTGAAGCAGCACCAAAAATACATGCAACACCCTGTATATGAGCTGTCCTTGAAAACCTTCAGTGAAGGATGTCCTCAAGCTGCCTAGGCAGATTGTTCCAGTATTTCATACATATTGGGAGGGTTATTTTATAATATTCAACTTAAATTGTCACATATTCCATAAAACTTCTTATTCTATCCCAAGGACTGTGGAAAATAATGAATCACTGTCTTTTTTAGTACAATTCATACGTATTGGAAAACTGCTAACTGCATTTGTCAGTCTTGTCTTTTCCAGATTGAGCCCAGCTCATTCAGCTTAATCTTGTTACTCTTGTCGGGCTCCCTGTTTGTCTTAAACCAACACTAAAGCTGACATACAGTCTAGATAAAGCCTTGCAATGGACAAGCAGCATTGAACAATGAAGAATAAAAAAAACCCAAACCTACTTGTTCTGGCAACCCCATCATACATGTCACCGACTAATAGCTGTTTTGTCTTTCTATTGACCAGATACCTTTATACAGATCAGGCCAATTCCTCCCCACCACAGGGCGTTAGCACCACTGAGTGCACAGACACTGCTACCCTCATTTGCACAATGTGAGAACCTGCCCCACAAATCTCTCTCAGTTGTTTTAGATTTCTGTTCTGCAGAACAGAGGGTATTACATATCTTGCAGTAAATAAGCTCTGCATACTGTAAGGTATTCCCTGCATCTTCCAGTAAAGTACTTTCATTTTTAATAACCCTTGATTTTCTTTCTTTTTTTTTCTTTTTTTTTTTTTTTCCCCTCCCTGCTGCAGAGTGCAGCAGCTTCAGATTCAGTGGTGCTAGAAGTGGGGAGGCTATGTAAACTGAATCAATAATGCTTAAAATTTAATTAAGCAGTTGCGTCTGAAGAATTCACTCCAAATAGTACATGTGATCCATCATGATACAACCAGTGCTGTTTCAACTACAGTAATATAAAAGTGCCAGTCTTTTTGTTGTAAGCCTTTGGCAACATGATATTCTTCTGCAGAGAGAAAGAAGAAAAGAACAAAATCCAGCCAGGAACTCTCTGCAGTTTACTTTGAAGTGTTCACCATGCTTTGACCTTCATAGCTAAGCATCCCTTCAAGCCTTACAAAGCATGCATGGGTTTCTGATCCTTGAATGTTTGATTTTCCCAAGGTGTTTGACTGTCCTTGCAGAGAATTATCACTGGAAAGGAGAGCAGGAAGGAATTGTTTGGGGGATAATTGTTGTAGCTCACTGGAAAAGGGAACAGAAATATTCCAGCTTATAACAGCCCTTTAAACCCTGAGCTGAGGTGGCTTCTTGAGAGCTTACACCTCTAACACTTTGGGAGGGTGCTTGGAGCTAGGACGACACCAGGACTCCCCTGACAATTCACATAACACTCACACTACCTCAGTGGGCTTTGCAAGCAGATGTCTCAGAGCCTTACAGATACATCAAACTAGAAATTGTAAGGAGGCAGCCCTAGCTTTTTAATATATTCAGTTCTTTCATTTTAAAAAATACGTCTTAAATCCCTCCACAGTTGAAAATTTTACCTATCTGGCTTTTCATACTGAACTTCTTCCATGGCTCTCATTCCAATTAAGAATAAGAAAGAAAAAAGAAAAGAAAAGAAAAAAAAGAATATTATGTCTTTGTACATAATGCATGAACAGAACTTTTATAGAATTGTAAACTATTAAAATGGAAGTTTAATATATTGCATAATGATTATAATAATATTATATGAATATATGGGAAATTTGCTGGAAAGATACTTGAAAAGAACTCAGAACATGCCTTTGTCACAGCTCTTTCAATGCTCTATTTTTATGTGTTCCAAAATTATTCTTTTTAACAGGTTTTGCATTCCTCCACATTGTGCTTACTCTGTCTCACCCTGCGTTAACACTACTGCATTGTATAAGTGCTTGAGAAGAAGAGACAACTCGTTATGGTATAGTCAGCTGGTGATGTTAACAAGCTCCTTGATGCACTGAAAAACCAGGGAGAAATGGGTCATGTTGTAAACACGAACGTTAATTCTCACCAGAGGCTGTGGGAATATGTAGGTCACATCACAAGGTGTTTATACAAAATATCCTACAGCAGTAATAACACCTGCTCTTGGGCATGATGCCTGCTCCTTACAAGGAATGATGACAAACCTCCCTCCTACCACCTCCCAGTCACTCAGTGATACAGAAACAAGAAATGCCACCCTGAAATGCTTACAAAAGGAACAATATATATATATTTTTCTTAAGCTCCTACACAAATAAAGAAAAAATCAGAACTTTTTACAGAAGTTCACAGAAATATAGCCACAGTTGCGAAAGTTGCCATGGCATCTTAAATGCTGGATAGGAGCCTTACCGAGATGCATTACTAAGCAATTACTGACTAGTTCCAAGCAAAGTCAGTACTTTTCAGTTTATAGATGCATAAAGTTCATAAACAGAGTTGTGCTCCAAAAACATCTCTACTTTGGGTCTGTTTTTCCAATATTATTCATTTTTAGTAGAGTTGATCAAGAATTTTTTATCGTATTTTCAAGACTTAAACATTTTTCCAGCCCACAGAGCATAAAAATTACCACTGCTTCAAAAATTGCTCATAAACTCACTTTTTTTAAAAAATGCAGGTTACAATGCTGCCATAAAAGGTACTTTTTCTTATATTTTTGAAGTATTTTTCCACTGACTTTTAACAAGATAAAACTTCTACATGAGCAATTTGAAATGAAAAACAGATATTTTGACAGTTTTTGTAAGATGCTCTGTGAAGGGCTATCTTTTAAAGGATTCAGGATTTTTAGTGCAGGGGGAAAAAATCCCAGAAAATTTCCCTACTAACGCTTCTGAAGTAATTTTTTTTCTAGAGTATATTTGTAGAAGATGTGGCAGAATGGGTTGGGACAAGGGACTAATTGGACTGTTTTTTTGGACTGTGCTTTATCTACTCCACTTTCCAGCAATTTCTCTGTATAAAAGACCCTAATCAGATACTGTCTGCGTGCCAATAATTTGGAGTAAAGCAGTGTCCATTGAATAGTAGGAGTCCCATGCTTACTGTACAAAGACTTAACAGAATCTATCCTGACAGTGGGCAGAGAACTTCAGCTTACTTTTTAAAGCCAGTAAAGCCAGATTCCTGCCTCCATGTAGGTAGTCAAAAACCCTGTAGACATACTCCACAAAACACTGATTTCGCACCAACTCATTCTCATTGCACTGCTTCGAATTTCTTTAAAATATTGTCAGGTTAACTTTCTTACTGGCAGGTATCATAAAAGACTAGTCATTGCCTGTTTGTACCATGTAGCAGAGGCTAGATTAGGTATCATCTGTCCTACTTCTGTCACAATGCTGATACAAAAGCAAGAAACTAGAATAAATGTTCAATCATATATGCTGTCAAATTGACATAAATGACCATGCTTTTTAAGAATCTAACCAGTCCTTGTAGGTAAACAGGTAATGCATCTATGTAGAACTGGTTGTAGAAGCCTTATACCATTTGGTCTGAGCTAAGATTTCTCATCCAGTGATGTTCAAGAGGGTTGCTTCTCCAGGTAACACCTTGGCATTTCTGACTCCAGATGTACCAAAAGGTTACACTGAGGAATGATCCAACCTCAAAGTCCAACTTTTCAAAACTGCCCTCCAGGAGTGTCTTCTGGACATTGCTCTTATATCATGCGACAGGACCAACCTGATCATCTTCTGCACCCAACACCTTGTAGAAAAGAGGAATGGCTTTATCTAGGAGTAAAACATACAGACCATAGGGAAAGGAAGGAATAGGGTCATAACTCTGGCTCTTATCCACACCTGTTGGACCCCTGGTAGCCACCAGCATACTGATGTTACACGTGTGTTTCTTTTGTGAAAGTAACAGCATTAGAGAGTTAGTACTTGTTTGAGGTATAAAGTTGACTACTGTTTCCAAGATTTGTGGCCTTTGGAATATCTAATTCAGAGATTAAAATGCCAGTGGTTTTTTCCTACCTTATATCCATACATTTGAAAAATTACCAGTGTTTTCAGATCTGGCTTTTACAGGCTGTTTCACAAATCTGCATGCTCAGCGCAGGTTATTTGGCTGTATGTACAAGTAATTTGGACAAGCATTTTGTTTCTTCTACTTCATAAAATATCCATCAAGCTTAGACATGCATTCCTGATCATTTTTTCCCCTGAGGCTTTTTCAGACTTACTCCATGGTCTCCTTCCTGTCCCCAGTCACTTATTTCTACTCTCCCTGCTGTCTCCAGCTGACACATCATCTATTTCGTAAGCCACAGGCTGTTGGCTATTCCCACAGAGTCACAAAACTGTAGCCCCGGGTCTCGCTAGCTGCCACAATCAGTGACTACAACACAGTGCTTTGTCTCCCTCCCACTGCCTCTTTCCGCTTCACTTTCCAAAGAGTCTCTCTCCAGCATCTGCCTTATTAAGCTGAGGGACAAAACCTACACTAGTGGTCTCTTCAGAAAGCGCAGCGCTTACTGCCCCTAAGGAATGCAAAATCCTAAGCATGCCCATTATAGTTGGGTAAAGCGCAAGACTGCTGGATACCAATTCCATATTTTCCTTACGCTAACTCTTATGCTGCAATTTCAGTCCTAAGGCCCTCAGATTTTCAGTGTGCATGGCCAGGAGAGAATTTACAATTTTTTTTTTTTCCCTATAAATAGTGCCTAGGGCTACATGCTTGAGTCATATGTCAAGGATATACCCTAACTGTTGGCTTAAATCATGGAGAAGTGCCATTATGCTACACTACAGAGACTGTCCTCTCCAACAGGTCTCATATTTGAAGCTGAGGGGACACCAAATGCTGATTTGTCTCCTCTGCAGTGATGTGGCTCTGTTCCTGTGAGTGGTTCATTTAGAAGGAAAACCTCACAGAATAGAGATGATGATACTGTCCTCCCAAAGAGGGAGCTGCAATCGTTGAAGTAGAGATCTCGAAAAAGTGGATCACATATATGTTGTACAAAACATGGGAGAAGTGGGAAAATGTGGAAATATGAAATCACAGAATCACAGAATAATTTATATGGAAGGGATATAAGGAGGACATGTGTTCCAAAACCCTACTTAGATCAGGGCTAGCTTCAAAGTTTGATCAGGTTCCTGAGCAGAGTCTAGAGTATCTCCAAGGTCAGAAGCTCTCTATGAGGATCCTGCTCTAAGAGGGTCCTCTTTCCTTTGTTTGACCATTCTCTTGGTGAAAACTTTTTTCCCAATATCTAAAAGGAATTTAATCTGTCATAATAAAGTTCCTCTTCTCCTTTTACTGTCCACCACCAAGAAGGGTCTGGCTTTGTCTTCTCTACATTGTCCCATCAACCAGCTGAAGAAAGCAATACCTCTCCCCTTAGCATTGTTTGTCATGTGCTCCATGTCATAGCTTGCTTAGCTATATGACCTCCTCAGCTGCTGGGTTTCATGCCACAATATCTTCATTGTTCGCTGTAGTAGCATTTTAGACCACAGAAGCACAGACAGTAAAGACTATAAGGAGTCTCAGACATGGCAAGAGACACTCTTTGTCCACATAGATAATCCATGCAACAGGCAGCTGGAGTTACGGTTTAAGAGCTCTTTGTTGAGCATGTTTAGAAGTTGCTTTTGGGTGCTGAAAAGTCAAAAATAAATTCGTGGGAGTGCACCAAGGCAGTCTTGGAGAAATATAGTTGATTTATGCCCAAGGAAAGCCTTGAGCATACATGAGATGTGACAATCAAGGAATCACGATCTGGCAATCAGGGATCTAAGTTATTTGAAAGCATACATGTACCTGCTGCTTTTCTGGTACCACTCTGACCAATCAGATTTTAACTGATATTTTAACCTATTTCTTCATTATCACTCAATATGCTACAGCTTTGATAAAGGAAGATTTTCACTGTGCTAGAAATTGTCTGCAGTATATTTTCTTCTACTATTGGATATATTGACAATTACATGCAACATTCAGTGGGAAAATAAAATTAAAGTAGTTTCATTTTGTAAACAGAAAAGTGCTGTTTTTCCGGTATTACAAATAATAGTGTTGGACCTAGGTTCAGAGTTACTGATGACGCAAAACATAGACAGTCAAAATACTCTCTGGAAATGAAGAAACCCAGAAATACATCAAAAGCATAGCCTGGGATGTTCTTTGGGAGACTGCTGGAAATCAATATAAAATTCTTTAGAAGGCTTTGATGCTGGGGACAAGCAGTTTAAAAACAAAGAGAAAGTATGGTTTTCTTAGAGCTCTGCTTTCATAAAAAAGAAATACTAAGGCAAAAAGGAAATCAATGTCTTGGAATTTTTCTTTGGGATGAGTGAATAGGAACTTCTGTACACCAATAAAAGAGTCAGTATAGGATGTGAAGGGTCACCCTTCCTTCTGTTCTTATCACTGTACCTCAGTTCAGATCTTTGAATAATATTGGCCTTAGAAGCTGACAAAAAAAAAGTTCCTGTCTCACTTTTTATTTGGTGTGGATATTTATGCCTGGAGAAGTGGAAGAATATGGCCGATTAATTCCTTACACATCACAGAACATCTGTCAGGTGATGCAAGCTAATATTCGGTCTTTATGGACCTGAGTAACAGTTAAATCATCAAGCTGCACATAACAGATATGTTGCTGCCATGCAGCACAAACATTTGTGTACATACAGATATTGCTAATTATCAGGAAATAGTATGCAGCCTGGAAACTTTACCCTTATGATGTACTGGCATCAACAAAAGTACTCTTATTTTCAGAAAAAGAATACCAAAAAATCAACCAAAATTCAATCTTGTTTAGAACTCCATATCCACTCTTTCTACCTTGATCTCAACAACTGTATTATACCTGGTTCCCCACCTAAGTCTGTCGAAATCCATTGGTGAGCATGTTTTACAGATTCCTGGTGTGTTGATCACAGACAATGTGATTTTTTACAACTCCTGGATACACAATTTTGGCTTTTTAGTTCAAGCTGCTGCAGCTCATGCTTTCAGCTCTGGAAGCCCCTGATTCTATATTTAGTATATAAGCCAAAATCCTTGTTGTCTTTCACATTTCTTTCCTTCCACTGTCAAGTGCAAATGCTTTCCAAAGTACCATGCAAAACTTTAAAGAACAGGCTTTTTGGGCAAAATAAGAATGCAAACCTTAAGCGAGACATCACTATTCAGAAAAGTTACTTATCTAAAAGTACTAGATTTAAAGCATTTCAGTTTTTAAGATTCACATTTCTTGCAGAGCTCCTCACCATTTATATGCACAGTTTTGCACCCATAGCCACCTATGCTTGTGCATAACTGAAACTTGGGACCAAATTTACTGCCAGCATAAGCAGATGCATGCCATTAAAGTAACTGGAAACGTGCTTACTTGTGGTGACTGATTTCATTCAGTGAGATACTAACATCTGCCTTCTACACCCAACAAAACAAATACACACTACAAACGTAACTTGAACTACTTATCCACTTTTTGTTTACTTATATGTTAACCATAACTGCCAAAGAAAAAGATCATCTGTAATAATCATTTGCTGAGCCTACAAAACTGGACAGGAGTCACACAGTGACTCAAAGGAGGTTGGTTATAAGACTCCTTTGTAGCCCACTGACCCTTAGGTCGTTGCAGTAGTTGTGCAGCATAGCAGAGCCTCAGTGTAAGAAGGCAAGCTGCACTGCCAAAGAGTTCAAGAACCTGGTGCACAGGTATCATTCTGAGCTTATAGTTCTGCTCAGTAGTTAATCTTTGTCCAGGCTAATCTTGAACTCTGTAAAATCAGGGATAAAATTACTATGGACTTAAGTTGAATCAGATTTTTGCCCACTGTGTTTGAAGATAGTAAGACTGAGCCTGAGTAAATTTTCCTTTCTTAAAAAAATAAAATAATAGCAGAACCGCACAAAATCCTCCAAAATAATCTCAGTTCTTTAGAAGACTTTATGCGGTAGATGACAATTCAAAACAGACCTATTCTGGCATGTTACTAGGATATAGACACTGGACATTTGCTCTGGGAGGACAAAAGAGCCATGTAACCTTGCACTTCTAGAATCATGTGCTTGCAAATCACATTATATTTGATTAATTCAATGAGATCTCATAAGGAATTTGAAGCTTCTGTCAGATTATCTAGAAGAAAAAATGAAACAATCACAAAAAAGTTAGTACTGAGCATTTTTTGTTTCTCTAAACCAAAAATTTGCTTGGTACTAGGCTTACCTGTTTATTAATAATGGCCTTGACAAACTGATTTGAATTCTGCTTCAGATGAAAAATAGTATAAGGATTCAAAATCACAAGATGGCCACTTTAGGGACATATCTTGGATAGAAGGATATATGAGTAACAAAATAATTAAATATAAATTTAATCTATGTTGGTTTATGTTCATGACACAACAGATGAAGCAGTATGAAACCGTATTGGTGGGGTAGAAATCTCATTTAAATACATTTGAATAACTTATTTCCTGAAGTCTGGATAAAAATAGAACAGAATGTGTGGGGGCTGTATTAGTGAGATACTTTCCCATTCAAAACAGACATATTTCATCAGTTTTTCCTTTCAATAATCCAATTGTCAGTTTTATAGCCCATTAAAAAATGTGCAGAAGTGATAGGAAATGACTTTCATACATATCCTGGCTGCTGAGTTGCTCTGTTTCATTACATTGCCCTGCAGATGACTGACAGCTCTGTAATCAACTTCAGGCTGGATTTAGTGGTTCCATGTCCTTTTCTCTCATTAATTATTGAAGGCATTTTTCTCTGCTGAGAACGGGTGCTGCACGCCGGGTCACTGTATTCACTGCGCTTATATTTGCGTCTTTTGAGCAGCAGCAGAGTTGTATGTTGAACTGGGAGTCAGTCGTCACATGCACACACACAAGAGAAGATGAAGAGGAAGAAAAGTAATGTAAAAGAACTGTAGATCTGTTTGCAAGAGGCCTGGAGCAGCTCCACTGTTACCTGTGAAGTCTCAGCACACTGTGTTCAGAAGCCAACCAATCGTTTACAAGAGAGGTTCTTGTTTTGAAAATGCTTTTGGTTTTATTCTAAAAAGAGAATAGGGGTTTTTACTGTTAATGGTGCTATTTGCCCTTTTGTTGCTGTCTGCTTAATTGGAGAGTGCAAAAGAAATGGAAATATTCCTAAGAGATCGCTGCATGTACAAATATCATAACAGTAAAATGAATGCCCTCTAAATGCCATATATACTTAAGAAGATATTTTTTTCTGAAATATTCAGTGAATGCTAAAGAATGCCATGGTCATGGTCTTTCTCGGAAGACCTGGTGACTGATCAATTAAATATGCCTATAGAAACAGGTCAGGTACATGCCATCTCTTCCACCCCTTCTCTGAGGCAGCTCTGGGTTGGTGTTACTGAAACATGGTACTTAGCTAATATATAGCCTTCTTTGCTAGTAGGCTACAGGTGCCTAGCTAATATGTAAGCTAATATATAGGCTTCATCTTAGTTCACATTATTATAGCATTACACTTGTACAATTATTTGGATTGGATTATGTGTGTCCAGGAGAATTGGAACATAAACTGAGAATCTCACATCTACCTACAATTATTTTTGTAAATGTAAGCTAAATGACCTACTCACCAGGCTCTCAATTCCTACTCCCAAGAACTCCAACCATATCCTTCAGAAGCATTCACCTGCCTGCATTGACACATGGATAATTTCTCTGTGCACCAATATCCTGCATATGTAATGGGAAAAATACCAATTCCTGATCTCATGAACATTTTGCATGAGCAACTGCCCATGCTTGGCAGAGAACAGAAATTTCATTTTAAAAAGAATTCTGAGGTTTCAAAATTATTATCCTTCTGAAAGGGAATAAAGTTTAAAAAATACTGATGAAACAAAAGTCTGGGGAAAATGTCTGTTTAAAGGATTTGAATTTGATAAACATTGAAAAGTTTGATTTTTTTTCCAAATAAAGCAATTACTTTAAAAAATGAAATGGAAGAAAAAATCAAATATGTGCGTTTCATGTTGAAATATTGACGCTGCCAGACACTCCAATTTTTAGTGTAAAACAAAAAGAGAAACAATATCAACATAATCCTGTAAAGCATAATATTTTGATAAAACTTTTTTTTTTTAATGGATTTTTTTCCAGCCAACTTTAATGAATGAATACGGACATAGTCCAAAATTTATCAGGCCTTAATTGCACCTTTTGCATATTGTTCCTCTTACCTATTGTCATGGGAACATAAGTGTGGGAGGAACCTCTGATGTTACTGAATCCAGTTCCTTCACATCTTAGCCATAACATTGTATAACTCAATAATGGGTAAAATAAATTACCAACCTGGAAATTTCTCAGCTATTAAGAGAGGGAGAAGGGCATCTGAAAACTTAAGATTGTTAATGCACATCTTCAGGGGCAGGACTGACGTCTAAACAAAATCAGAACTGCACACGCTGTAATGAATACTTGGAAAGATAAATTATCCATTTCTAGAAGAAGGTGAACAAAAAGAACATTTAAAAAAAATTAGAAATCTTTTTTTTTTCCGTGATGTGTGTGAGTGGCTGAATTTGTATATAAGCAAATACTGAAGTGTTTTGAAGATACTGCAGAATTTGGTCTGTGATTAATAAGTTGAATCAGATGAAAAAGAATTTCAGCAGCTTCTGGTACTTGAACATGATTAAATAGCGTTATTAGAAAGGTACTATGTTAGTGGGACTAAACTTGTGAACCTAAAATTCATTCATGAGTTTAGTTGAAGTAAGAAAGGAATACTACATTTTCACTAGCATTGGAAAGAAGAACAGGCTTTCTTAAAGTATACAAACTGTGGAAAAACAGCTATTATATGTGAAATCATTTCAATGTATCTTGCTGCACAGTGTCAACACTGTTGCTAAAAGAAGGATTGTTTTACATGTAAATATGTTTTTTACCTTAAGCGTTTCAAGTAGCAGACTGGCAAACATAAGTCTATATAATTCTTATTCAAGGTGATGTCTTTAGCCATTAAAATTGTTTCTTTTGGAATATATATGAAATATTTTCTCATTCTAGAAGCACAAATATTGAAGGCAATATCAAGAATAAAATTCTTCAGTTTCTTCATATTCAGTAAGATGTCAGTAATTGTTCAAAAATGAGGTTAAGAGGGAATAAAATACCCATTTTCTTTCCCTCTCAAGAAACATTCTTACTAGAATGAAATGCTAGTGCTTCCATTTTGAGTTTCTTCATCACCTGACTTATATTAACTTAAAGATTAACTCAGATATAATTACATAACAGCAGAGAATGAACATAATAAACGAGAAAGTTTTGCTAATCTTACTTTGTCTTCCTGCTACTCCAAGTCACATTTAAAAAAAAAAAAGCACCTAGAAAGTTCTCAGTTACATTTGTTTGACCTTAAGCTAATTAGCACATGTGATATCTTCATGCAAAAATCATATTCCCTTCTTAAAAATCTTTACTAATTACTTTCTTAATGGATTTTATATGCATAAAATAAAAATAGCCTGTAGACAAAGGAAGGCAGATTCTAATCGAACAGCTCCATGAGGGGAGTCATGAAGATACGGTTGATGTTTGGAGATACGGTTGTAAGATTTGGATTTTAAAAAGAGAGGAAAGAAAAAGATGGTGCTTCATTGCAGAACAATGTCTAGTAGAAGCCATAATTTTCTGTAGATTCTCTGGTCACTAATAGAAAGTCAGAAATTTTCATTGAAGGTTTCTGTGAGAGCACGGGGAATCCAGAGATGCTCTCTGGCATCGCCTGTACTAACTATGTTGCCTCCAACATGAAAAACTGCTTCAGCATGAGAGAAAAAAATGTTATCATTATATCCACTTTACTCGCATCACTGACAAACCATGATTTTCTCCATCTTAAAGCTAGTGACTCTGCCAGTCCTTTGTACTAATATTGAGAAACTCATTAAGAATAGTAATAATATTTCTTCTGATTTCCTATTTAAATATAATTAAAGTCAGATTATACATAATAGCTCCTTTGCTAATATAATATTTTCAGTTTAAATAATCCTTTTTTTCCCCAGAATTGTGCATTACATTCTCATTGAATGCTCTCTAGGAAGGCTGGAATTACCTCATCTGAGATGTCTCAGGATCACATCTGTCATATTTAAGGATGCACCACACTGGTGGCCCATAGTCTACCTGTTTCCAGCTGATCCACTAATTACTTTCACCCTCACTGTTATTTCCAGCTTATAAACACACAGTTGAAATCAGCTTTTTGTGTAAGCCTAAATGCGTAACCTTGCCTTTTGCTTTGTTACAGCTCATCCCATTCCCACTGTTCAGCTTTCAATGTCGTTGCATTCTCCTTGTATGATATTCTAACAGTTCACTGGTGCCAAGACTGAGTATCAAAATGTCACTAATAATGTTGTTATAAAGATTATTTTTTATGGACAAGTGTTGCAAATCACATAATCAAACCTTAAGGACTGATTTTCATCTCCTTGACTATGCAGAGTAGTAGAGGGTCTATGAGCAGGAGCTTCACACAACTCGTGCCAGAAAAGCAGCATTCGGGCCTCTTTTCTCTTTGAAATGGGAATTTTATGGAGACCAGACTAAACTTATGAGAATGCTGTTCTCCATGCAGATTTCCAAAATACAGTTCTGTATAAAGCATACATTCACAGACTCTTGTCCTGTTCTTTCTGGTAATCTCACAATAGCCTGCATATACATATTTCAGGATACCAGGGATTTTGACATGTGGGTCTTTCATGGCAATGAAACAGTCACTGTCTGGAAACTGAAATGGGTGCAAGAAAATTGTAGATGAAACAACATGTGAAACAGAACAAATCTGCCTGACAGGCACAAATACCATTTCATCTGCCTGCGCAGTCAGCAGCATTTTCTTAATAGCCTAGTGTGCAGAGCGATTTCTATCAGAAAACATCAAACTTTTTCCCAAATAATAATCGATTAAGCTATTTGACACATCTGGGAAGTAAGCATCATTATTGTGATTTTCAGTATATGGCAATTGAGGTAGAGAGACCTGTAATGGTGGGAAAGTAATGGTTCAATAAATTAGTCCATTCTTTGGGTCACCTTTTCTCATATTGAAGGCTCAAAATGAAGGATGGAAGATTTTCCCATTAGGAATAAATCTGGAATAGTGACAAATCAATGATGAAAATCTGTTTCACAGTTAGCTCTTCTGTTGGCCTCTCAAGGAGGATGGTAGGTGAGATGGTGGGTACCAGCTTGAGCTGGTGGGTAGAATTAAGCTAGTTGTCTAGACTTTTTCTTAAAGCCATCGGAGGAAACCAGACATTTGCAAAACACAGTTAATCTCATCCTAAAGCAGGTTTCTAAACTGATCAGATGAATCATTCATTATTTTGTGTATTTCCTTTTATGGACTACAAAAGGTAGCCGGGCTGATAAACTCAGATATAAACATCAAAGTTGCCACAGGCTAAAATTAGTGAGCTGAAACATACCCACAAAGACTAACCTACTCTCAAAGTCCTAGAAATGACCTATTTAAACCAAAACCAAAACCAAATCAGCGTTTATTTCCACTCTGAATTTATAGTTATGGTATAAAACAGGGATACTTGTATCCTTTCAGTATCCTTGAAGCATTGTAAAAATACGTACTGTGAGTATAATTTTATATACTCACCATCAGTGCATTAGTGAGTTTAAATTTCTTTTTCAAGTTTCATCTGTTTTCTCACCCTTACCACCCCTACGACTTTTCTAGTTATTTTCAAATACCGTTGCTTCTATCTTCAAATATCAAAAAAACATGGAAACATAAATCCTGACAGAATCTCAAGAGAAAATGTTTTAATCTGTTCCCTAGATATGAGACAAGATGGGTATATGTTAACCATTTCTGTCAGAAGCTTTTCTGAAAATATTTTCTTAAAAATTTCCAGTGGGGTGGATTTTACAGCTTCCTTGCATAACCGGTTCCAGTGCTTTACTCCCTTGTAATCTGAGTGTGTTTCTTATTACGTTTTTGCAAGTTAAACTGATTTCTTTTTCCCTTATCTCCTGTGGATGTAGAAAGCAATTAATCATCACCTTTTTTATAACACCATTTTACATATTGAAGATAACCATCTGTAGACAAAAGGAATCCAATTTTTTCAACCTTTCCCCGTAATTCACGTCTTATAAACTTTTTTTCTCTTATTGTTTCTCCTTCAAACTTTTGGGGCTATGTATATCTTCCACTATAGTGCTTAAAATTATACAGTATCTCACTGGAACGGTGGTAGGTGAACTTTAATCATTATTTCTCATATCTTACCTCTCACATGGTCTTAATGAATCACAGAATGAGATTCACCAGTTTTGAATTATCATCTCTCTGTTGACTTTTGTTCTTCTCAGAATGTACTATCATTCCCAGGTCTCTCTTGGCACATTGCTGCCTTGTGAACTATTCCTCATTTTGTAGTTACATATATGATTTCTTCTTCTGGAGTGCACTGCCTTTTACTTCTTATTATTGAATTTCATCTTGTTGGATTTCATCTTATTTCCCCAGTTTCTCAAGATCATTTTGAATTTTAATGCTGCCTTGTAGGTTGCTTGTGACCTCCCTCCTGGCCCTGCTTGAATTCATCAGTGCTTCACAGATTAGAAAAGAAACTGATAAAATTACTGAGCTAATCAGTGTGTGAAACGGAAAGTTTAAAGCAATGGCAGAGAGTGAAAAACATTGCTAAAATTAGTTGGGAATAAATACTTTGTGGGTAGTTGTCAACTAGATCAACACTTATATGATGCTTCTCCAGTTGTGTTCTGTCTCAAAATATGCAGCATCTATTTAAGAAAATTATGATGTTGCAAACAAAGCATAATTTTAAACAGTCTCTACTTCCTTAATCTTATGCATGTGTGCTGAGAACCTGTGTCAGCCTTCTACGCGCCACCGTGATGAGTCTGTCTCAGCTGGGTGATTATCCTGGGATGGGAGGCCACTTGGGATGTCAAGTGAAGTGACTGATGTGTGTAGGTCTCACACCAAAGGAAAAAACAGTAGCATACTGTCTAAGGCAAAGCTATGCAGGCCAGAAAATTATGAAGGTTAACTATTTTAGCAGGGTAACCATTACATTTGAGAAATTGATAACATTGGTGATAAGCACATAGACAATATACTAATGTTTGTAGCCCATCAAAGAATTAGAGAAGATCTACACAAGACACCTGCCATATCATATCAAGGATTATACACAGACTGCAAATTTTCCCAGCCACAGCATTTTAAGATGTGGAACTTGAACTATAGTGCAGCTAGGAACAAAGTTTCCACATAAGTTTAAGATAAAATAATCAACTAAAAACTGCATATTGCCTGACTGAAGGAGATGATAACCAAAAAGAAAAAGCATGTTAAAAGGGATAAAGAATGTATTAAATATATGTAAATCTGTAGATTACATCTTTGCATTTGGAAATTGTATTCTGGATTGGCCACAGCGGGTGCAGGATTCTGGAGCTCCTGAGAGCCGGTAGTCAGAAGGCTGGTGTGAGACAGCAGTCATCAACAGATAGGAGATGCAGACTCTGGAAGGTGCATCCAACAATTAAAAAAAAAAAAAAATCAATAAATCCATTTTCTATTACTTTACCTAAGTCATTAAAGAAAATACTGAACTGATCAGGCACCATCATATAGGTATACGGGACACTACCTGAAATATCTTCATAGCCTAGCAATGAATTGCTAACGGTGCTGTGAGGATATTTTTTATTCAGCTGATAGTGACTTCATCTCATCCTTTCATACCAAATACTTAAGCAGCTCCTCTCTACCTGTCAGAATTAAATCTAGAATGTTTAGTTCTTCAATAACTTCTTTCATCTTCTAAAGAAAAGGTTGGTCTCAATAAATTTTTTATGACATATTTCTGTGTTCTACCATATTGTTTTTTTTTTTAAAAATCTAGCTAATTCAGGTTCTTCATTGCCACCACATATGCCTTTTTTTGTAATTGTTTAAAACTGTTCAATATTTCCCTCTTACTAGGCAGTCTGCAGCATACCTCTGTTTTTCTCCTTTTACATTTATTCAGAAATACTCAGTATCTTTTACCTTTTACTATCACTTCTTCGTAACGACAGCAAATATAAACTCTTTTAATATACAGAAAAAAATACGTCTTAAATTTTCCTCAGATATTATTTCCTTTTGCATAAACATTCCAGTTCTATGACTTATTCTAATGTGTCTCTTAAATTATAGTACACAATTTTGATGGTGTTCCAAGGTTTTGAATTTTTCCAATCTACTCCTGTTCTCTGGACATTCCTGCATAGATACCTGAACTGCTCCTCAGGCATTTCTCATTTTTGCACACCAGTTTTCAGCTAGCTTCCAAGTTTTTAGCATCCTCTTCAAATGTTCTGAAGCAATCTTAACCAGGTTGCTTAATGATGATGTTCTTAGGTACTCTTCCCTTGCTTTGTCAGCTGAACATCCAACGTTCCTCATGGACCTTCCTCAATGAACACTGTCAGGGAAGTTCAGGGCTAGAAACTATCTGCTATGCAATGACTTCCATAAGAAAATCTTCCATAAGTAACTCTAAAAGGTTATTATCTGCCTGTATATGCTTATACCATTGCACTCATTTGGGACAATAGACAAAAGCACCTTTGTTCTCAAAATTTCATAGTTATTTCTAATTGGCTTAGGGTCATTGATACCAGTATGGATAAGCAGCTTAGAGTAGCACTGATGTTTTCAAGGCCTTTGCAAGACCTTGAAGGTCATCAAATTCAGATGCTTGGGCATCTGATGCTGGGCAGATTCTATTTGCAATTAAAATGGTGAGAATAACAAGAAGATTAATTGCTTTCTGTGGAGCTATTACAGATTCATATCAATGTAATTGAGCTCATAATCTGGCCCATTGACAGGTGAGTTCATTTATGAGGAGTGGTTTCATTGTTATTGTTCTTGCCACGGTACTTTAAAAAAAAAAGTCTTCGATTTATTACTCTTGCATTTCAAATCCACTAAAAATATGCATTAAAAAATATAATTCCTGCTAAAATAAATGTTTACTGAATTTCCTTTCATCTCAAATAAAAAGATTGCTTCTATCTCCTTCATCTTCCTGTCAATATGCAACTAAAAGATGGAAATAAGTGTTCTCACAGATGTCAGTACTGATACTTGGTAAGTATGGATGAGCGTCTCCCAGCAGAGTAAGTGAACTTGGGCAAACTGTGTGATTTCTGCAGCCAGACTGTTTCTGATACTGTATCCATTTCAGCTATCAATATCCTGTACCATGAAGACATGCTGTGGAGGAAAAACTTAAGTTACATGGTGCAAGGATTTCCAGCTTCTGTGACCTTTTCTGCCTTCAGCGTTCAATCTCACTGAGTAGCAGGCATCATAAGCACTAGTTAGGATCACAGCATAAACCACCATAGTCACATACGAACCCAGTGCTAGATCAGAACCTCCCTTCATTTTGTGGTTATTGGTTCAGCTCTGGCAGAGAGGGGCAAACCAAGTAGTTAAAAGCTTGTGTTAAATTTTGCATGTATCAGCAATACCATCACTCAAAGTCCAGAGAAAACTGGAATCTTATAAAAGGACATTACTTAAAATAAAAATTGCTGGCCCAGAGTGAAGTATTCTCAGATGAGGTGTTCTGAGCTGTGCCCATTCCCAGTCATTAGGTTCTTCGCTGTTGTGTTGCTGCTTAATAATTAAAACAGTTAAACAGCTGTAGACTGTGAGCTCTTCATGGACTAAGTGCAAGAGTTCTGGTATGGATTTGGTAGATAAAGTTATATGAACTTGAATTGAGTCATCACTGGAGAAATTATCTCACTTTCTCACCTAGGTTGCAGCAAAACACATGCATGTGTTATTGTTTTCACAGCACAATAATGCATTATATCAAGCACAAAAGAAGGTTACTCCCAGGTGCTGGAGAATCATCTGCCTTAATTACCATCTTTGATGGAAACCCCTTAACAGCACTTCTGATTGCTTTAATTGAAATTTGTGGAAATAACATATATTTGGCAGGAAAAAAATGATTGTTTTGTTTTATACTCCTGTTGCGTATAGAATAACCGTAATTATACAATCTATTGGTAAATGAATGTTTCTTTCAATGAGCACTAGAGAACAGAGGGTATGCTGTTAAAACCAAACGTAAAAGCACTCTTTATTATGCATAAGGGTTTTTCCGAACTCAAACATATTCCCCTATTCCCCCCACAAAAGCATGCTGCTAGCAAATTCACTTTATAAACAAAGTACATCAGAGGTAAGCTGTTACGTATAAAAACAAATCTCCAACAAACTATAAAAAAATTAGATGACAGTGATATCAAGACTCAACTACTTGCATAAACTTGAATCTTGGCCAGCAGATGATAAAATCTAACTCCAAGGTCACAAACATTTCCAATGTGCTCAAGGGGAAATATGTAGCTTCAAGTCTTTCATAAATGAAATAGTAAATCTCTTTAGAACAGTGATTCTAAGGAGGAATTGCGTTCTTCTGGCCTTTTGTGCTTAGGAAGTTCATCTTTTGATCTCCTGTTTGCCTGATTTAGGAAAACATTCCTCTATTCACTGTATTGGGAAAGTTTCCAAATAAGACTAAATAAATGTTGCACTTTTTATTTTATCCCTGTAGCAAAATGACTTTATCCTGCATGTTCTAATTTTCTGTGCAAGTCTTAAAAAAATCCAGGTTAGAATGATTTTATTAAGATTCAAATTTTAAGACAGGGTATGAGAAGACAGAACCCTTAGTCCTATAAAACTGTAGGTATGTGCAACCAATTACAATAATACAATGTAGAGTGGTAAACTCTACATGACAAAACTTCTCATTTATATTTGTCTTTGCTCTATATGATCTTAATGCTATTGAGGGCTCCTGGGCTTTATTACAATTACAATATTTATAGCATATTCTTTGGAAAATATTTGGAAAATATACTTTCTTCTTTCAAAAAATCTTGTTTTGTAGATCTGCATACTCTCTCACTCCCAGCTCCAGTGAATTTCTTGAAATCCTAACTCCTAACTGAATGCTTGCATAACAATTTATCAGTCCAGAAAAAAAAACAGGAACTGACCTCAGGCCGTATCCCCAGAGCCTTACCCTTTCTCTGCAGCATGGCTAAAGAAACTTCAACCTTCTTCACCCTCAACATCAACCCTCTCAGTAGAGCAGCAGATTTTCACTTCCTTTGTGTCCTTCTCTCTTTAGACAAAACTGCTTTTATCCTCACCTGCAGCTGTCTGCACAGCAGCTAAATGAGGTGGCAGTTATTGACACGTCTCAGCATCTTCACTCCCCCATAGCAGCAGGTTGTCTTCCTCTTCTCCCTTTCTTGCAATCATCTTGCTCATAAATCTTCCTATTATTCTCTTGTATCAAGAGCAATACTTTTCTTCCTGCCCTTAAATGCAAGCAAGGCCATACAACCACATCAGTCAAATATGCCTGGTTCTACCAAGGGAAGGCAAGCTTCTGCCGTGGGAAAGTTGAAGAGGAAGGGAACAGGGATAAGACAGATGACAGCCAGGTAGGAGTGACAGCAGCAGTTCCTACTGCTGGCAAGGGTCACCGCTTACCAGCAGAAGCTATCGTCTCCCATTCTCACACCAGCAGCAGCAGCAGACTGGCTGTTTCTGGGTAGCTGAAACAGATACGGGAGACAGAAATCATCTATTGGGGCAGAGACTGTTGCTGCAATAGTCACTATCCTATGCCTATGAGGGAAAAAGCATTGGGCTCTACAGAAATATTTTGTAGGCCAAGTCAATCTGCAGAGTACTATCTGGATTGCACTCGTTTTCAGTATTACTTGCCCCAGAGAGCAGTATGCGTTGCTTGTTCTCATTCCCCGTCTTGATTAATATCCAAAGAAAACAGATCTGTATAGACAGAGATAGGAGTGTGTGGGCTGAGTTAGTGACAACCACCCCCTGACTTCATGGCAAGGTACTTCAGAAGGGATGTCTGGGCATTGCATGAAGGCTGACAAGAGCACTAGAACTAATTGGTGCTTGGTAAAGAAGTGATCAGTTAGTGAGTACCTTAGGGAAGGAAGAAAATCCCCCCCCCCCCCCCCCCCCCCCCCCCCCCTTAAGAAGGCATTCTCTGTTAGCAGAGATCCCAGATGCTCTTGTCACACTTAGATGGGTGTACGTTAAGTCTCAGGGTGTCAAAGAATGGGACACATTCATAGAAGTGCGTTGTGCTCTTAGTACTGCATTCTTCCTAGCGTCCACCAAAGTAATTCTGACTGCATAGCTATATATGTTTTACTGACTCTTTTTACTGATTGGAAATGTTAAGTTGCTGGCTAATGTCTGTGGCAGAACTGGTAGAGAGATGTGCGTGTCCTGACTCTCAGCTGAAGCTGCCACAATCTCTTCCTTTTGTTAAGTGTTGAAGTGATCCAGGACTGTTTGCTCTGATGCACACTGTCCAGTTGACACCATGAATTATCATTATCCATAGAAGCAAGAGACTGGTATTGATCAAACATGGCTTTTGTGCCTTAAGTTGTAAAATCTGATTTATCACCTTGGCCTTGACAATATCTTACTTAAAATCCCTTGCAAGTTTGGCATTTAATGTCCTTTAAATGAAAGAGCATTTAACCTGAAGACGATGCATTGAACCATGAATCTACAAAAGAGCCCAATCTGGAAATTGCAAGATGTGGGCTTGCTGCGTGATTTCTTACCAGTGCCTGGAGAAATCAGTCCTAAATGGACCCCACATGATATTTCTGCCTTATTTTTTCTGTTTGGGAAAACAGCTAAATAGGAGCTCACAGGGCATGCTAAAGAACTGATTAGCTTCCCATCTATATTACTTTTTTGAAGGATTGATTTAGGGGCAACCCAGGTTCTGGGTGAGAAGGCAAGGACATGTTTTCTCCCTTCAGTGATGTGGGCACTCAACTTTCTATTTCTCCTGTTATCCCATCCGTTCTGGGACATCAGGCAGAAAAGACCTTCCCTAGAGGTTTTGATTCAATTCATGAGTGTTCGTGCCAAGACTGTACAGGATTTTGTGATAACATTTATTCTAGTGCCTTGTCTGGGGCTACTATATCTGTGAGGCCTTTTGAAATATCAGAAGCATTGATCTGGGAGTAGTGTGATTCCAAATTCACAGTAGCCAAAATACTGGTTCTTGTTCTCTGTATTAGTGATTTCATCAGGATTATGCCCCAAACCAGAAATCTACCTACATTTGCAGAAAAAAGACCCTCACCTTTAGACAGTGAAAAGGTGAACTCCACTGAGGGCAATCCCTAATCTGAGTTTTATATGCTTGTGTATTTCATGGCTCCTGAAATATCGCTGTTTCTATTTTGGTAGTATAGACCTTTCTTTTTAACTTAAGCTTGAACCAACCGAAATAAACTGCAAAGCAAGGCAATTAAATTAATTGAGATCCTTTCCCCAAGTAATAATGAAATAATTTGTGATTTGCTTAGCACTTTAGGCAAGGAGTTCATTTCTTTGTCTCTGTGGCTGTGCCCAAGCATAACAGCAGTTACCCCCAAGGGGCAGCAACCGTCTTTATTACAGTCATTATATCCCCTCTGTGCTCTTTTAGAGAGTATAAGTCAGCTGAACCTTCCTGGCATGTAATGTGCAGTTTTTCTACTGCAGCCAGCCATCCTGTTAGGAGTACTGCAGATTATATTTGTAGCTGAGAGGGATGTTTATTTTTTAGTAAAAGACAAATGTGGGTGTTTGTCCCACAGTCTTCACTCCTGGATGTGTAACTGGATTGCTCTGAGCTGAAGTGTCCCCAGTAAGTGTGTGGGAAACATCTCCAGGCCTGAGTACATGAAAAGATATTAGTTGCCCTGAGCTGCCTTATCTGGGACCCTCACACCCTCTGCCCATGGCCCAGGAGCAAGTTTCAACCTGTGCCCTCAGCCCTTGCCTGAGCCACATTGCACATACCCCTGTGCCTGGTCCTTGACTTGTTGAGTGGACCAACTGCAGACCTGACTCATTGCTTCGAGTTTGTCTGATGCTCACTGGGCTGCCCCAGACCTGTTGCTGTCACCAGCCCTGCTTCTCTCAGATGCTGCAGGACTGTGCCCTCTCAATGAGGATGCCCATGTGGTGGGCACCCATGGCTCCTGACTCATCTTCCTCTTAGCAGCCCTATTCTTGCTGCTCCTCACACCTGACATGATGGTATGCCTACCCTGACAAGACTTTTTAAATGACTGTATTCTTCCATTAGGGACCCTTTAGTTGCCCAGAGTAAGATAAATCTTCTTGATTCAATATCTGGATGATTCTACCTCAAGCATGCTCCACTAGCCTGGCTCTGGCAGACATTTCTTTTGTTCAAACCCTTTCAGTTAGGAAAAAAACAATCAAACAAATAAACAACACAAAACTCTTAAATGCTATTTAGTATGAATCAAAGCAATATATTATTATTAGATGTGCATTACTCAGATTCATAAAGACTAAAGCACAAACAGAAAAAAGTTTATTTCGTGAGGGAATGAAAGTAGACAGATCTCTCAAGTGCCACAAACGTCAACAACCTTAAATTGCCACACTGAAAGGAAAATACATTTGATGGATGATTCTGGCTAAGAATTTACTTTTTCAGAATTTTGACAGTCCTAGCAAACAAGGCATAGTCCCTTGTAGGAGGAGACAGATCATCCATAAAACATACACAATGCAAGCATAACTTCCACTAATGGAAACTAAGAGAAGCAATTGTTCAGGGTATTGAGTCCAGGTGTACCTTGGTGGAAGGTCTAGAAAAGGTAATTATAATGAGAAAAGGTGAAAGGCATCTGAACTATTCTATTCTGGAAAGAGGGATGGAATATGAGAGTGACCTATGAAGCCATGAATGGGATGGGGCGGCTGCCTAGGGAGTGCTGAGCGATTGTCTGTTTCTCCATAGCTCATAAAATGGGGACATCCATTGAAACGACCAGGTAGCAAATCTGTAAAATACATTAGATCCACAACAGATGAGGTGCCACTTTTAAGTATTGCAGACTTTACCAGTGGGTTTCACTGAGGCAAGACCTCACTACAATTGCACTAGTTTTAATTCTTTTTTCCTTGATTTTGTGGTATTGTTCACTCCAGAGACAAATACTAGGTTAGGGAATCCTTTCATCTACTCTGCAAAAGGCAGAGAATAACGCAAAAATTGAATATGGAAGATATATGAGAGGAACCGAGAGAATCCTTAAGTACTTATTGCATCAGAATCAAGGAATTAACAGACAGCTAAAGATAACCAAATGAAGACATGGATGTTTGAATATTAAGTCACAGAGGGATTTAAATACTTACCAAAGGCCACAAAGAATATATTCAGGAGTGCCATGTGTATCAAATCCTATTTTGCTACTTTAAATGCAAGTTCATCCCATCTCCAGATTTTGCCCCATTATTATTCTCTACTACCATTCAAGAAGCAGGAGACTTCAAATTATAGACAAAGGAAATCTAAATTTTCAAAGCATATTCATATTCTTCTCACAGTGAACAGCAGGCCCGTGAAAATAATTGTCAAAAATAGCAGGGTTCAAACAAGGACTGGACGTTCATGTAGATAATGAGAATTAAATTACATGGGATGGCTATAAGCCAACCACTGACAGAAAATGTTAGCAAGGAATTTTCCTTGTGGGCTTTCTTTTATCTCTCTTTGAAACACCTGAAACGTGCTACTGGCTGAGAAAAAATATTCACCTGGCTCAGTATGACAATTCCTAAGTTCCTAACAGTCATAAAGCTAACACTTTATGAGAGTTTTATTGATCCAATGTGTGGCTTGTTTTTAAAGGTCTTCCCTTGCTTTTATTGTCCCTGTCAATGTAGCTATTTTTTTTTTATAAAAGCCAAGTGAAAGATGAGAAATTCACACATCTGACGTGTTCTTCACACTCTCTCAACTTGATAGCTTCGTCTTTTCTGAAGAATGTCAGTATGAGCATCTTTAGGTGGAAGCTTTCAATGCATGTTCTGATCTCAGTCACTCAGCAGAGGATACAAAAACTACACATATCTGGAGATTAACATGACTATAATTAATGGAAGGAGAACAAGATATTTAAACCTAGGTGTCCTTTCCTCATATATTCTCTCTTTCCTGTCAGCTCCAAAGCATTACTCTTTTCTTTTCTTCCCTTATTTCTCTCAGTGTAATATAGACTTACGACCATTTTGAGTGTTTAATCCTAATTCTCAAATTTTTAGGTTTATCTGTACCTGTTGTAAACTTTGCTTAAATGACAGTAGCAGTGATCGACCACCCATTCTGCACATGGAGCTCACAGGGCCGTAGCACAACCCCTTCCACTCTGTCCTTTCCATGCGCTTCTCCTTGTAGAGCCAATTTCTAAGAATTGGCTTTATGTTAGTCACCTGTTTGGCCACTCTGGTTTGACCTCCTTTCATGAGGTTAAATGTGTTCTGCAGGGAATCGTTAATTGTGCATCAAACACGTGCACAGCTTTCTTGCTTCCTTAAACCTTTATTCCTTATTGGATATCATTAATTCCTTGAAAACTGACAAACTTAAAGAGAATTAGAAATAGTTTAAAACAGGCAAGTCTTCTGTGCTTTTACAGATGCAAAGCACACTCTGGTGCTTTGCTCAGATAGGAGAAGGAAAGGAGGGTCTGTAGCCCACACAGAGACAACAGATAAAATAAGCAAGAAACAAGGACACAGTTTGAGAGGTTGGTATCTTTTTTTTTTTAAGCCAGCAAAAGGTTTTGAATTCTGGAAATGTTTAGGCTATATCATGTATACATTAGAACAGCACAGGCTGAATTCAACTTCTGATGTATCATTGGCTCCCAGCAGAGAGATGAGCATGTATTTCTGCTCTGTGATAAGTAGACTGGGAGTCAACATAAGGTGATGCCAGTATGAACTTAAAAGTCAGACTGAAGGGAGAGACTGCCATCTGTTATAAACCAGCATTGTTCCATAGATAGCAGAATTGTCGGAAAGGTAATTGCTAAAAATTATTAATGAATATCTGCTGAGTTATATCCATTTCTGATGCAGATGCTGTTTGCAGTGGAAGATAGTCATGGACTGAAAAACAAAATTCAGAGGGGAGTATAGATATACCTTCTTTGATGTGCTGCACCTGCCCAGCCCTTATAATGACAAAGATTCATTCAAATTTAAAGATTGACTTTTAGGGAAATGTAAATAAGCAGTAAAGGTCTTTTCCCTTAGCTTTCTAATCTCAATGATTTATTGCTAAAACCTCTTCCCTTTCACAGAGGGCTCTAATTGTTTTCTTTCTGATAGGGACTTGGAAAGATACCTTTAAAAGAAACTTAAAACTTTCAAGAAACTTTCTTTTCTCTTTCAAATAACAAAATAGAAAGCACAAACTACAGTGCATAAAGAAAAGGAAACAAATAAGTATAAAAAATGGTGTTATGCAACACAAGTGATGATTTCCTGGAAATGGGGAAATATCTCTTGTCTTGCAGATGTAAATTTTGAGTTATCTTCTGACAGTCAGTATTTCTGTTGTGAGCTGTTTTGTGACTGGAAGAATTCATGTCGACATGTGAGATAAGGAAAATAGGATTGCCTTAAATATGCACATATTCAGGTCCTGCAGAAGGTCCTTGAATCATCTGTCTGAAGGCTCTGCATGAAGGATGCAGTTTGTATCTGACTACTTGTGCTTGTCTTGATGCAACCTGAGGTGTCACAGCTAAACCTGTGCACATGCATGCTGTCATGTGCTTTTGGTATTGAGCAGTAGACAACAGGAAACCACACCATGCTCCCAAGAGGAAAAGGGAAATGGGTGAATCATATTTAGGACTTACATTAAGTTCTAGGCTTTCCTTAGCTGGTAGAAACTCTACTTTGCTCTACAGTAGGTCTTCAGTCGCAGACATTTGGCACATACTAGCACAGGTAGAATCTGTGTAATGCAAAATAGTGCTGCTGGGCATTTTCTGGGTTTGGGGGTTTTTTTTGTTTCATTGTACTGGGCATGCATCTGCAGCAATAACTTTTTTCCTATACCACTGTCTTTTCTTGGCTATCAATTGGTTTTTATTAATTGTGATCATTTTGTTAGCAAGTGCTTTTTCTGTTCATATTTCTATATGCAACTCTGTCCTAATTGCCTGTAATGTTATTCACTTCATTTCTTTGTCTTGATAGAAAAAAAATTGATCTTATAAACAATCCAAGCTGTTCCTAAGGACTCAGAGTAATTATACTGTTGTGTCCTTGGATAATAGTCACATTTAACAAACACACGGACTCTGGATGTTAGCAATGGAACAGCGAGCTTTAGGGAGCATAGTGCAAATGGTATTGAAAATCATGTTTTATAAAGAATTTTTAAAAAAATTACAAATTTCCTTTAAAAAACCCTTAAGCTTTTTTTGTGTTTATGATAATTATTTTTATATTAACACATAAATAATTGAAAAAGAAACATATTTCCTTA
This sequence comes from Gymnogyps californianus, assembly GCF_018139145.2. Classification (NCBI taxonomy): domain Eukaryota; kingdom Metazoa; phylum Chordata; class Aves; order Accipitriformes; family Cathartidae; genus Gymnogyps; species Gymnogyps californianus. Next base: position 210,171,611 of record NC_059471.1, on the reverse strand, counting down.
AATCTTATACTCCAATATCCTTTGCTAATGGCAGCCCTGTAAGAGTTGATTCTGCTTAGTAAGCACATTGGCAAAACTCATTCTGGAGTGTAGCACCTGCATATATCATGTTGATACAGCTTTAAAACAATAAATGCTACACACCACCTGCTTTAGGAACACAGAAGTGAAACATAAAAGAAATTCAGCTTTTAGCATCTACGGTGAAGGCAACTACCACTTTACCTGTGCTTTTCGGTTGTACATGCTCATACCTGATATTTTTTCAAATTACTTAATATTTTATTGTTGTTGGTGGCAGTGTTTCAAACACATAGAATCCTAAACTCATGTTTAGGTGTAAATGGATGCAGTTCAACTATTCAACTATGTAAAGTCTGTAAACTATGACTGGAAATGGGATTGACTTCTTGTCCAAATTCAAACACAAAAAGGACGCATACCGAGGGTGGAAGCAAGGGTGAAGTTAGGAAAGTTAAAGCCCAAATTGAATTGAATCTGGCCAGGGATATCAAAGACAACAAGAAGAGCTTCTATAAGTGCATAGGTGACAAAAGGAAAGCTAGGGAAAATGTGGGTCCATTGCCAAAGGAGATGGGGATCTGGTTACACAGGACATGGAAAAGGCTGAGGTACTGAATGCCTTCTTTGCTTCTGTCTTCACTAGCAAGACCAGCCTTCAGGAACCCCAGGTCCCAGAGACCAGAGGGAAAGGTTGGAGCAAGGAAGATGTACCCTCGGTGAACGAGGATCAGGTCAAGGAATACTTAAGCAAACTGAACGTACATAAGACCATGGGCCCTGACAGGATGCACCCGCAACTGCTGAGGAAGCTGGCTGATGTCATTACAAAGCCACTCTCGATAATCTTTGATCAGTCATGGCAACTAGGAGAAGTGCCCAAAGACTGGAGAAAAGTAAATGTCACTCCTGTCTTCAAGAAGGGCAGAAGGAAGGCCCAGGGAATTACAGGCTAGTCAGCCTCACCTTGATCCCTGGGAAGGTGATGGAGCAGCTAATCCTGGAAACCATTTCCAGGCACAGTAAGGATGAGAAAATCATGAGGAGTAGTCAGCATGGCTTCACCAAGTGGAAACCATGCTTGATCAACTTGATACAACTTCTATGACGAAGTGACTGGCCTGGTAGATGAGGGAAGAGTAGTGGGTATTGTCTACCTGGACTTCAGTAAGGCCTTTGACAATGTCTTCCATAAGATCCCCATAGAGAAGCTGTTGATGTATGGGCTGGATGAGCAGACAGTGAGGTGGATTGAAAACTGGCCGAATGGCCAGGCCCGGAGGGTGGTGATCAGTGGCACAAAGTCTAGTTGGAGACCAGTGACTAGCGGTGTACCACAGGGATCAATACTGGGTCCAGCCCTGTTTAACATCTGGATGATGGGGCAGAGTGCACCCTCAGCAACAAGGGGAAGTGCAAAGTCCTGCACCTGGGGAGGAGCAACCCCATGTACCAGTGCATGCTGGGGGCCTTTGCAGAAAAGGACCTGGGGGTCCTGGTGGACACCAGGTTGAAAACGAACCAGCAATGTGCCTTTGCTGCAAAGAAGGAAAATGGTATCCTGGGCTGCATTGCACCAAGTATTGCCAGGAGGTCAAAGGAGGTGATCCTTGCCCTCTACTCCGCACTGGTGAGGCCATGTCTGGAGTACTGTGTCCAGTTTTGGGCTCCCAAGTACAAGTGAGACATGGACATACTGGAAAAAGTCAAGCTGATTAAGGGAGTAGAGCATCTCACATATGAGGAAAGGCTGAGAGAACTGGGACTGTTTAGCCTAGAGAAGAGAAGGCTTATGGAGGATCTTATCAATGTATACAAATACCTGAAGGGAGGATGCAAAGAGGAGGGAGCCAGGCTCTTTTCGGTGGTGCCCAGTGACAGGACCCATCACTGTGAGGGTAACCGAGCACAGGAACAGGTTGCCCATAGAGGTTGTGGAGTTGCCATCCTTAGATATATTCAAAAATTGTCTGGACATGGTCCTGGGCAACTGGCTCTAGGTGGCCCTGGTTGAGCAGGGGGTTGGACCAGATGACCTTGAGATGTCCCTTCCAACCTCAGCCATCTTATGATTCCATGATTCTGTCACTCGGGGCATTGTCAACACTGGCCTAAGGTAAGCATACCGTTTGTTTAGAAGTGATACAGAATAGAAAAATACTAGTATTTTTGTTTCCTTTCTGGTTGCTCTGAATGGCCACATTTTCATTGTCTGCTTAACGCAAAGTTAATTGCCTGAATCTCAGCTTGCGTTGACAGCAGGGATCAGGAGCTGAAGCGATGAACTTTGCACTCGCCTGGTCTAACAAAGGCTGTGCCACAGCCCCAGCTCTGAGGATCAGACACATCTTGGTGAGGTTTAAGGGAGTCTTGTTTGCACTGAGAAGGACAGGGTAAAAGTGGTGTGCCAGGTTTATTGTGACATAAGTCAGCCCTCTGCCTTTCCTTCCCATTTTTATAGAAAAGTCTACTCACAGTGGGCTAAAGGGGAACCCAATATTTTCACACTCCCATCATTTGGTAAAATTCAAAATTGTCTTCTGTGAGACCATGGATGAAATTACACATCTGGATTTCGCCTTATGACATCCTTGTTGTGGATAAGCCTCTTTCACAGCCTCCCTCAGGCAGGGATAAGAGTAGCCAGATCAGACTAGATGCAACCAAAATCAAATCCTGATGTGGAGGGAAGGCTGTGCTTGCAGTTGGGGAGTTCAGGAGGAACAGAAAGGGGAAGGAAGGGATGCCACTGACAGTGGAGATGCATTTGGAGATGTTCAGGCTCCTTCTCTGAAACACTATTTGGAGATGCTGTGTTGTTTCCATCTGGGAACCCTTGGGAGACCAGAGCTAACCAGCGTTAGCCCCAGTGATTCAGCCCTTAAAGTTAGCTGCCTACAGATGGGTGGTGTAAATATTTCCTTGTCTCAGCCCCACAGTGTTCTTAGGATCATGTTTTTGAGCAACTGTAAAATCATGACAATTAGTATATACACAACATAAAAATGATACTTTGTCTTTTTGATGATGAACATAAGATTTTGTTGAATTTTATTATAGTGCCATTTTCACTAACTTGTAAGTGCATGTAGCCTCCTCATATATGCACTGGTTTTCTATGTAAGCTCAGTTTCTACTTACTCAATAATTCTCCAAAGTTAGTTTCATTGGGTGATGTTTCTTGTACATAAACAAGAAAAAGATTAACGGTTTCTCCTATTCCATTTAAATCTCTGTGGCAGTAGCTAAACCTTTCATCTTCTTGTTGTACATCTGAGGCAGAATTCTGACATCACTGAAATCAGCAGAGCTTTGGTTTATGTTGAGTGGGATTAAAATTTGGCCCCTAAAAATTCTGATTTAAAGCCTCTTTAAGGCAATGGACAGACTCTTATTGACTTCTGTAGACCTGTAACAAATCTGTAGACAAATAGGTGTGCTTAAATGACAAATAATTTAATCAGAGAAAAACGGGAACTTCACTAGGTGACCCGAAAGAAAAAATCTCCCTCAAGAAAAAGAAGTTTTCATAATCTCTTCAGCTCCTTGTGCTTGAGAATTTTATGGGGGAAAAAAATCTCTCTCTCTGACATACTACAGATGGGCACAGAGAAGTGGATTAGAATAAAGTTACATTTAGGAGTTAAATTTCTGCAGTTTTATATAGCAGACTCTGCATGAGAAATGGTTACAGTATAGTGATTTAGGTGCAATCCCTTTTTAATTGTATAGCCTTTAATTACACCTGCCCTACACCTCTGGAAATGCACTGGGAACTGATAAGGAATCTTGTTTCTAAAGAAAAGTCAGAGGAGGATAAGCAAAAAAAATGTGGTTGGTATCAAGTGAAGAGCTCTGCAGAATGCAATTACTTGGTAGATAAGAAACCCATGACTGCTTCTTTCTTAAGCTAAATAGTATCAGGTTTTTTAAGGGTTTCTTTTTAGTGTGAATAATCGTTTCAATCGTGTTACTAGCTATCTGTATCCTTTATAAATCCCGTGACCACCTCAATACCCACAAATATTTCTCCTTCTCTTCTTGTCTTTGATTGTGCTTGATGTCAGTGATATTGAAATATTTTTCTCATTATTTCATCAATAAAATGTTTCAGAGATACTGATAAAGGCCTTTTTTGTCTTTGGAGGGCCTTACTTCTGTTTCCAGGTGCAGATTTAGCAGAATTGTTATTTCCCATCTTTCAAGTTACCTTGTTTTGTAACTAATGAATCTTACAAATCACACCAGGCTCCTAGGTGTTGTTCTCCTCTCTCACATATATTCTGATCTGTTTCTGCTGTGGTTTTTTTTGTTGTGGCTTTTTTTTTCCCCTCAGGACTTAACTTCAAACCGTCCTTTCAGACTGATGCCAAGTTTCATCTATATTCTGTTTCATTGCAAGATATAAATGGAGGTCTCTGTTCCTGTTTGGTTGCCTCTGATCCACCTCTTCTGTACCTGGTATGGCTGCACATAATGTTGGCTTTTATCTTTCAGTTTCTGCTTCTTGTGGACACCTGCCGGAATCCATTCCTTTCAAAATGTAATGCTGTGGGGAAAATGCTTTATTCTTTCTTCATGTTTACTTTTATGACATGTCAGTATTTGGGGATGGAGGGTGTTCTTCCAGTTCTCTATCAAATCACAAGCAATGGGCTGGACTCTCTAATATAGGACAAATTTAACTGAAAATATGTGTTCCTCTGAAATACTTATATAATATTTAATGTTAGAAGTAGGAAGAGATCTGTTATATACCTGAAAAATATACCTGAAAAAAACAGGAAAGACTGTGGAGGTAAACTAGCTGAGGAAAATTTTGCAATGCCTGTTTCCTTAAGTTCATCTCACAAACTGAAGCTGTTTCTTCTAGTTCTAAATGACTGTGGAAATCAGGAAGGACCACAAGAGCCATAAGCAACATTTACAGAACGTTTACAAAGTCTCCCCAGTACTTACTTCAGTTTTCTTCCCTTTCAGAGGTTTTATTTTTTGATACCGTCTTGCAAAGTAGGTTGGAAACCTGAGGTCAGCCAGGAATCGTAAAGCTATTTTCAATAGACCACACTGTGATGTCCCAAGAGCAACACAAAATCTTCCTCTGGCCCTGTCAGTGCCTCAGTAGCTATTACAACACTTGGGAAAAGCCACGTAGCCTTAATTTGTCTCATGAGTTTTCTGGCTTAAGTATTTTGTCACATTCCATTAGCATTTCACCAATGACATTTCCCTGGAATAGATCAATGGAAGATCATGTGAACGTTTCAGTTTAGTATTTACGCACATTCTCAGTGTGCATCAAATGACATTTCAGGGATTGTTATTAATATCGTCAGGAAACATACTTTAGCTCACAATTTCACTCCCAAGGGTCTGTGCTTTTGTACTCAGATCAACAAAAGGAAAACATCTTTGAAAAGTTGACCTTGTATATTGGTGCCTGAACGCACCAAATAGAAAGAGCCCAGGTCTGAAGGAGACTTACAATATTTCCTAACAGGTGAGTGTAATGGCTTGCTGGCATCATTTGAGCTGCCCTGTAGCATCCTTCCTGGCCGCCAGCGATGCTTGAGGTAGGAGGGAGCCTTGCGTCCCAGCTGCTTATATTAACAAACTTTGAATAAGGCAAGCATGCACATGCTAAAAAGTATCCCAAAGTCATTCATGGTGCCTAATGGATAATGATTTGCCCTTGTTTGATTTTTCTATTTATTTATCTATCACATTCATCACTGGCTCATATGACGACAAAGAGTTTCTTCCCTGGGGAATAAAAATTCCTCTCTTAAATATGAATTTTAATTTAAAAAACATCCAAGTAGGATATTTCGATGGTAGAGATTTTTGGTTTTGTTTTTGATGATTTTATTTATTTAAACAAAATTCCCTTAGAGGCTTTCCAGGGAAATTTTCAACAACTTGGCCCTGTCTGAAGGAAGAAACAGCCAGCCCAACCAACCCAGCTAGCAGCAAGCTTTCCCTAAGGCCCCTGGCACTAGCAAGGGTAGCAGAGGAAGGGTTGTGGCGGTGTGGCACGGCAGAGGACCTGTTCAGTGTGCCACCTGCGTTGCGGAGGCCTCCCGGGAAGCCCCGTGTGCCCGGGGGCTGCGGGCGGCCCCGGCCCGGGAGCGCTGCGGCGGCCCCGCGGGCGCAGCCCGGGCTGCCCGGGCTAGCAAGATGCAACAGTACCACCTGGTGGCTGCAGGCACCTCGCTGCTCTGCAGAAAAGCTGCAGCGCACACGCCGAGTTTTGGGAGTGCGGTGTGGGAAATGGTGTTTCATGGAGGTGCTGCCTATCCTCCCTGTCCAAGCGGCTTTTATCCTTTAGCAGTGCCCGTTGCTCTGTATGCAGGTAGATGATCTGAAGTTCTCTGTTGTATTTCTTCTTATTTCCAGGATGCAAACTGTTGCTGTTTGTATTATTAAGGTACCTAGAGGACCAACCAAGAAGTACCCCACTTCTGGGTGCTGTATATAAGGGCACAAAGACAGCCAGCTCATGTCTCTCCGAGTCTGAAATCTCCATCAGCAAGCTAGGCTGAAAATTGCAACATGGATATGGTGAGTTAGCTTTAGACAAACCAGTTTTAGGATCCTAAGTGGTGTGATATAGCAGTGTGGAACTCAGCGTGGACTGTCCACTCTGCATTTACTCAGCATTTTTGAGAGAGTGGTAGGCTGCTTGCTGCTCTGGGATTTAAAAAAAAAAAAAAAAAAAGAAGAAAAAAAAGAAGAGTGAAGAAGCGTTATTATTGTGTAGAGGAGAGGCTGTAGCAAAGACAAATTAAAGAATTTGCCCAAAATCACAAGAGAGATCTGTTCTAACAGCAGGAATTGCATAACTGTATTAGTTGAACTTAGTGCAGTAAACACAGAAGTGTTTGTCCTTTACTGACGTAAGTCCTTTGGACTTGAGTCTGGTCTGGATTTAGAAAAGTGGAGGTAAGAACAGAACTTGCTCGATAGCCACTTATTACAGCCATTCTTCACTTCCCTGAGAATTATCATCAATCAGCCTTTCAGGGATATTCTCAGAGAGGGGACTGAAGAGCAAACATATCATCACCTGTGCTGTTGTATGACTAACCTCTAGCACAACAGAGGTGAACAAGTGTTTGATCTGCCATCCGTGGTAAAATATTTCAGGGTCACTGACTGATAGCTTTTCTCTGGGAAGTGAAGAATAGTAGGAATAAATGTCTCAAGAGATAAATTCTGTTCTTGCTGGATCTGTCTCAAAAGTCATATGTATGTTATTGTTTCCAAATAATGTAATGCATGGACACCCTCAGTTTGCAACAAGACTCCTGTTTAGTTTTGGTATAATCCACTTCTGAGTTTTTATTCTTTGAATTTAAACCTGACCTTAACACCAAGTTCATGTCCAGATGGATACAAGTCTTGATATTGCTGAAAATCCAGAGTCAATGAAGAATGTTACTTTTTAATTAATCAAGACTTTTGCACCCAAAACTTTAAATCCAGACTCATTTAAAAAAAAAATGAGAAAGAAAAGCAAAAGAAAAGAAAAGAAAGACAAAGCAAAAGAAAACAAATTGCTGTGTGGACTGTTTTAATAAAGGGCACGTGGGAAGTAATCTGTTAGTGTCAAAATAAAATTAGACAGGATTTTTTAACGCTGAGTAAATTGGGATATATTAAGTACTTTGAATAAAGTTAAGATGACAGCAAAAGCCATAATAATTTCACCGTCAGTTAAAGATGCAATTGCCAGAAAATTGAAAAATGTAGGGAAATTCTCTGCAGTGCTTGAAGAATCAACGTTGGCCATATGTGGCAGTACAAAGCTGATGTGGAGAAGATAGAACTGACTGATCTTTTTGGTGCAGTCTCTGATGCGTGAAAGTCATTCTGAAGTTTAATTGAAGTTGGGAGAAGCTAGCTTCTGACAGAAGACATTTGTTTTAACTATTTTGTAGGAAATTAATGAAATCTTTAATTTTCAACATGCAAAAGACTCAGGCATTTGTAGATAAAGATGGGCTTATGAAAATTATCACCTTCTTCAATTGTGGGGAAAGCAACTACTCAAGCAAGGTAATACTTCAAGCTGTTAAAATTATTTCATTGTTATCAGGAAGCAAGCAACGAGTTTCCTTACGAATATAATTGAAGGAGGAAATTCTAATATGACCTCTGTCATCATGTCTATCAAAAAGGTGCTTAAAATTGACTCGAATATGAGTGCGCTATGGCTAGCGTTCAAATCAGTTATTTGTAAGCTCACTGCTGCTTTGCTGCCTGCCTTATCCGGTCCACTTACTTAGGGTACAAGACCTTCTGCTCAGAGATCTCCCTTTCATGATGCATGTGGATAATGCTTCCCAGGTGGACATGTAAACAGTGTATGTAGCTGCTGCTGTAGCACTAGTAGTAAAAAGTAATCTGTTGTGACCACCTAAAATCCCTTCGCAGTGCTACCTGTGTCATTCATTAATCTTGAAGCATATCCTTGCTCCCATCAGTCTTCTATGGAAATGTGCAGTGGGAAGCTGTGTTTTCCAGAGACTGAAATCCTGACTGGGATTCAGTGACTGAATTTGATTTGTCTGCCAGGAAGCCATCATCAAGGACCCCAATTTCCTCCTCCGTAAGCAGGGACAATGCTATTGATCTCTGGTGGTATCTGCTCTGAGATCTGCAGTTGGAAAGTGTTGAGCATATATTGTCACTGTATCATTTCAAAGGAATCAGACCTTAGAAGGACTCTGTTCTCATATTCTCATTCATCATTCTGATGACACCCAATTTGCACTCCCAGTCTGTACAGCAACATAGATTTGTTTTGTTCTGCCCTGTAATTGACGTATACTGCTGACTTGTCGGCTGGGATATAAACATGAAGTTAATAATAAGCTTATGAAAGCAATGTAATTCTAGGACACACAGTTATACATTTCCTACACAGTTCTGTGTATTCCATACACAGTTCCTGTACATTTTTTTCAGTGGAAGAGATCAATTTATGTTATAAAGACATCTTTGTCTTAGCGAATGTTTATGTTGTGCTGTGTGATAAAGAGAAATTCTAAGCTAACAGTTTCAGAATAAATAAGTGACTGGCTTACAAGGATAAGTTACTATTTTGTTATATTAGAAATTAAACTTTTCCCTAATACAAAATGAAATTTTATGAATTCTGTGATATTTTGATCTTTGCATACTTTTTAAATAGCATTAAGAGCTAAAAACACCTAAATGTGAGACATCTTTAAAGGCTGTAGACATTTAGAAAACATAGTGTTATAATGCACAGTCTGGGCTCTACTGAAACATGTTTTTCACCAAGAAATACAGCTGTTAACAAAATGTCACCTTATCCATTTAGGGATTATAGAAATGGAAACATTTTATGAATTAATTTTAAAGGGTTATCTGAGGCTTCAAATAAAATAATCAGTGAGCAAAAAAGAGTGACATAATAGTAATCACAGCCTTATCCTGTTTTGAACTGCTGAAAGACACGGAACAGGCTCTTAATGGCACAGATGTGCTTAAAGCTATACGGTGCATTCAATCAAGAAGACCAGTACAACTTCAAAAAAAGAATACAGACATGCTAGTTTAGCTACATATTAATGACTAAAGAGATTGTTATTAAAATAAACATGCTTATACTTTTCAAGATATGGATGTATATACATATGTACACACACAGACCATCACCAGAATGCCCAAAATATACTTTCTTGCCATAATGACAAATAAAGAGCAAGAAATGGTGTTTTCAGTTCTTACATCTTGGATTTCCCTGAAGAGTTTTGTTACCTACTTTGTACAACTCAGTCTTGCCTACTGGTATTTTAGGATCTGGTGGTTCCTTCTGATTTGAGGACTTGCAGGCATAGTTCATCTTGTATTTCTTCCTGCTGTCAATAGTTGCTATTTCAACTATAGCTCTGCATTTCTGTAGTAATTAACTCATAACAGCAACCTCCTAAGGAGCCATTGAATCGATGTTTTACTGTTATAAACATACTCTGCTTTTTGACCGCAAAGGCTTTCACAAATATAATTCCCTATCATGGTATGCTTTCTGTTTCATTAAATCTACTTACAGGCATTTGTAATACCTTTGTTTTTAGCATTGGGTTGATACCAACTAGGCTGTTTGTAAGCTTTGTATTGAACCATATTTTAGGAGTTTAGCAGTTTCAAAGTTAGCAGTTTCAAAGTTGCTACCTCAGTTTACTAGTCCCATCACGCCCTAGTCAGTACAACCAGAGGAGCCAAGAGCAGTTCATGAGCCCACACAGAAGTGCCTGCTAACATTTAAGATGCCTAGTTTTCTTAGCTGACTTCTGCTGCTAATCCACGAGTGCATAGTTGGCCCTGTTCATCCTGTCTTATCTGTTAGCCCTGCAGAAATGTCTGGGAAAACCTAGGCACGCTTAAGTGGTCTTCAGTGCTAATCATTAGGCAAATGACTAGCTAGTGCTTAGACACCTAGCTCACACCTATTCACCTCTCAGTAGATAACTACGTTGAGGTGTCTATAATACAGGCTTCTACCTGGTGACAGAAGGTGGCATAAACCCACATTATGAGCAACAAAAAATAGTAAAGGTAGTCAACAAAACTCACTGTGTGATTCTGACCTCCGACTGTTGCTCAAAAAAACCATGGATGTGCCATAGCTCCTGTGTTTTATCTGCCAGCCAGGTAGACATAATAAGGTATTTTGTCCCATTAGATGTTTCAGGTGATGTTAGATTCCTTTACCTGAGCAGTTGAATTAAGTCACTAATGTCAGACAGATCTTGCATTTCCTAACACTTGCAAATTTGCCTTTCCAAGACATACTGACTTTTATACCTGCCTCTGAGTATTCAGAGTAGAAATAGTCTTTCCATGATGCAATCTGAACTTTACCTACGTTCCACATGACCAGGTTTTCTTTTCATATACTTAACTATATCTTCAGCTATCACAGTAACTTGGGCATATTTTAAACTTATAATTAAAAATGTCATCCCTGATATTTAAAGTAATAGTTCAGTCACAGTGTCTAGCTGCTCTTGAGCAAATCCTACCAGGAAATATATCTCTAAAGTAGCTGTTAGTGCTGCAAACATCTCTCTGTCGAATACAGAGACTTCTCATTCTATAAAACACATGTAGCGTCCTTCTTCATGGGTATCTTCTGCCTGTCTCTGCAGCCTTTTGGAAAGTGGGTTTACATCTTGCAGATTTAACAGTCCTATGTGACGTTAGGACATTGTCAAAGTCTGCCAGTTTCCTCGGCATCACAGGCGCTCTTTGCTGCTGCTTGTCCATTTTCAGTCTCCTGGAGTTTTTACTTTTGTTTTGCCTCTGATGCTACTGTAAATTCATATTTTGAAAAACCCAGCCAAAACTTTTCTCTTCTAAATATGTAATCTAGTCTGATTACATTCTGGCAAATAACACAATTGCTTTTTTTAAGACTGAGTTGAGATGTTTCATCTCAGGTCTCTGAGCACTGTCATGATCTGTTCTCAAATTAGGGATTCCACAAACCCTTCAAAATTGCATGTCTGACTTAACAGCCTCAGAGGTGGTATAAATACTTCAAAAATTTCTCCCTGTTTTTGATTTCTTATGAAACTGATACAATTCTTTCTTTCCTCTGGAAGCACAATATTATTTCAAATCTCTTTAGAACAGTTAGATAACAGTTCATTCTTCTTTCTGTAAGTGCAGGCTATTAAGCAAATTTAATACTTCAGACACAGCAAAATGGGAAAAATCAAAAACTTTTGCTCATGTTAGTTTTCAGTAGCTCTGCATACTTTCTTGAAAAAACAGATTTTCTCTTTGAACCAATTTGTGTCATGTATTGCATTCCTAAACAGGTTCAGCTGCAAAGGAATAACACTATAGAGCCATCGAATAGCAGGGAGATGCTGCCTTATTTTACCACCTTTTTCTTCTCTTCAAGGACCTGTCTGCACCTCTTACAACTACTTCTAGTACCACTCAATGCTCAGAGTTTCTGTGTAGAGTTTATAGGCTTGAATATAATAATAAAGAGGTAAATGAAAGATTGTATGAAAAAGCTTGAGAGGGAGAGAGAGAGAGAGAGAAGTGGTTATCACAAAACTGACTTTTCAATTTAAAAATGTAAAAGCAGAATGTTCCAGAGTGTTGGATTTCAGCTTGAGCAGCAAAAGTCCAAATATTTTTAGAAACAACTATTCATAGAACTAGCATATATTTGAAGATATATACTAGGCAATTACCTTGGGGGAAAAGCTCAAAGGAATAGGAAAATTCTAGGATGTCTTTCTTTCTATGATGCTTTTATTTTCCCTTTTTTTAATATCTCTGTGCTCTTATTTAAGTGTGTCTGTGTTTATGCATGAATGTGGATGACTAAATAAAAAAGCTTACACATGTATTTGCATACAAATGCAAATATCCATATCCACATATATATGTATATATGAAGAAAGCAGAGAAGGAAGTTTGATTTGTCTGTGTATTTCTTACTGGCTGAAGCAAACTTCTTTGAGAAACCTTAACCCAGACACAGAAATATAGAGCTAAGTTGCACGATAGCAACATACTCTGTATCTGAATGATTGTACAGTAGATAAATGCCTATGCATAAGTTTGCTAATGTAATAAGTAAATTATATGAAAGAAGAGTTCCAGAAATTAAGAAGAAAAAAGACAGAAAACTTTTACTTGGTCCAAACTTTTTTATCTGGAACATTTTAGAAAAAGCATTCTTTCACAATCACCTTCTCGTTCTCAATCTTTGCAGCTGCATAAGCACAGTTGACAGCTCTTCGTTCCTGAATTCTGTAGGAAATGTATGAATTTTTAAAACAAATTTACACACCTTTCTTTTCATTACATCTTTCCCACTGTGTCTGTTTCTGTTTCAAAATATCACATCTCAGCGTTTCCTGTCTACATAAGCATATAGATATGTGGGATATATATTTCCTTTTAGCAGATGTGGCTTATTTTCTTTTTCCCCTAGCGATGGTCGTCTGCATTCTGCATGTGGCGACACTCACAAGAGGGATAAATATGGGACATTTGCCCTTTTATAGTCTCCTTAGGATCTTTTTCACAAAAATGGATTATCCGTTTGCCATTTTCTTTTCTCATTATAACCTTTGTCATGTGTGTGGGCTCCCTGGGCTCTAATGTCTCTTTCTTCATGAATTAAAGGGGGAATTCTCCTCTTCTTTGACCTTTTCAGTATTCTGCATTTCAGTGGGGTGGCATTTCCACTCCTTAAAGATTACAACCTGCGCTGACTAATCAGCCAATCAAATGCCAACTACGAATGTAAGATCAATTACTGTCGCTGTCAAACCCAAACCTCAATCCAACGTATTTTGGCCTCCTCTGCCATCATCCATTGATAGGGTTAAAGCTCTAATGACAGGAGTATATATCTAAATGGGCCTGATCCTTTGACACATACTGGAGAACCTTCTACGTGACTAACATAAAGAGGAATTGAAATTTTGCTTACTTCAGAGCATGGTGTAATGGATAATTCAGGGGTTAAATTCACTATTCCCCTTAGTCATTTCTGTGACTTTCAGCAAGACACTGCACGCTTTGACCTCCTCCCCACCCCCCACAAGAGGAAAATATTTAAAACCGTCATTGTTGAATTAATGACTTCCTGTCTTCTGGAAGAGGATACTGGAGTTCAACGCTTCATCTGCACAGGGCTTCCCTCTGAACCCTTTCGGATGATTTCATATCAGAGTTCTTTGTTTACCAGAGTATTGGCTACTTTCAGAAGTGGACATAATGTCCTGAATTTTAAGTATACTCTTGAGCTTCATATTTCCTATTAATCAACTGTTGCCAGCTTCCTACTCAGCAGGCATGAGAATTAAATCATCTTATAGGCTTTATAGGTCTAGGTTTTACATATGGTAAACAAGGAGATAAGGGTGTCTCACCTGGGCAGTCTTTATAGATATCTGCTATCTTTGTTGATCAGGGGGAAATTTAAGTGTGTGAAGAAGACTCTTTGAATTAGTCTTTCAGATATCCCTCTGTCACGCCAGGCTTCATAATGTAATGTATCTTTTCTTGCTTTGGTTATTGGACAGTTAGAAGTCTAGTCTAATTTTCCAGCTTTCCTCTGTGGACATCCAGGAAAATGCATATGAGAGGTAGAGTGAATCTCACTTCTAACAGACGGGTTCTGAAGATAGCTCCTATTGCAGAAATTATTGTGTTGCTTAAAAAGCTTCTTGGAATGGAGGAGGTGATGGTGAAGACATTACAGAGAAAGATGAGGATTTTACTAACAAAATATTCCTGTCAATTGTTTCAGACTTGTTACTGTGTTGACCTGTAACAATATTTATTTTTTACATGCTATTCCCCCTTATGTCTAAAATGGTTCTGCAAAGTCTTTACAGGAAGATGAAGTGTTACTTCATTGTGCTAATTTCCAGATCTTTGTGCTATAAACCCCAACAGCGTTTAGAAAGCTTTTCTTAAAGTCATGAATAATAACAATTTAAAGGACATCAGCTGAACTGTTTCCTGAAAATTCTGTTGGAGATTTGCAAGCAGCTGCAACTAGAATCCCTGGCTGCCACAGAAGGGAAGCAACAGATTTTGTGGTCAAAAGACTGAGTTTTTCCTTGTCTTGTGTCCCTTTTTTCTTGCTTCTAAAGGAAGAGGTAATCAATACCCCAGGCTGTTATTATCATTCCTCATATGTAGCAAATACTCTTTCATAAGCTGGATGGTATTTTGAGACAAAAGGTAAGATGCATCTCAACTACCTTGAAATATCTAAAAGTTAGGGGATTACTTTTAGGGTGAAATTCAGATATTGTTAAATTTAGATGTCTGAAATCTGTGGATTCAGATTGTTAAATTTAGATGTCTGAAACTATCACATGAATCTCGATCCGAACCACATCTTAAATGTCTGGTTTAGACCAGAGGAAACCTACCACAGATGTGTGGTCTAAACCATTTATATAAGCTCCCCATAAATAAACTACTAAAATGAGACACCTAGCTTTTAGATGAGACACCTCAGTTTTACAGATGATATATGTTTCACCCTCAAAACCAACATGATTTTTGGGATGAAGTTTTGAAGTAGGATACATCTACTAAAGTATAATATACTAATAGATGCTTATTTCTATAAATGTTAGGCTATTCAATTGCAGTGGATATTACCAATATCACAATGCTTAGGAAGAAATCCCAGAGAAGACATGCCAACACTTATCTGAAGCAGCAGCTATCTTTTTGCCTTTGCTTCTCTCCATCAATTTATAGAGACTGCTCTTGCATGGTCACTCTACGTGGTTAACACACAGCCTTACCTCAGCTCCCAGACATCATTCTTGGAGTCCAGGAAAGCACACTGGCCTGTTCCTCTCAGTAGAAATCATTAAAGATTATTAATGTTCATTGGATCTTTTCTTTATAGATAACTTTTTCTTGGGTTGCTATTATTCTTGAATGTTTGTCAATGTAAATCATATACCTTATTGATATTATTGTTATTAATACTAATTAAAAAGAGTAATAGTACAATTACAGTAATTGTAGGCTGGCTTCCTTTCTCAGGTAAGTTCAACAGTCTTCTGAGCAATAAACGATTATGCTGTTTTCTTCCTGAGAACAGTTTGAAAGTATTTTGGGAAATATTTTTGTTAGTCTTTTTTTTCCCCTTTTTTAAATGTCAATTTTTTTGTGCCAGGTAAGTGCAATAAATAAATGAAATGATAGAAATCACACTTGCAGAACTGCCCACTGGGTATTAAAGAACACTGGGGAGCTAAGCATACAAGCCATGCAGGTGTCATTTACGATTTTGAATAAAACCAGAAAGGAAACAAAGAAATGGAAGAGAGAGGGAGGGAAGCAGCTATTTCCCCTTCCCTCAGGAGGGAAATAGCTATGGTTACTCGTTATCTGCAATTTCAGAGGGAGTTATTGTTCAAAAAGGCTTTAAAAAGATCAGAGAAAGAAAGAAGACGACAGTCCCCATAAAATACACACGTTTCAGTTTATGGTATGGCATCCTAGAGTGAGAAAACAAACAATGTATTTCAAATTGTCAACATAGGAGTGACAACAGGCTGACAGTAGGAAAAAGCTGAAGCCGTAGGATTCTTATCTTTGGTTGTAAAGAAGATTATAATGATGGCACACTTAGCAGAGTTGCTCCATATTGTTTTATAGCAGTTTTTTCAGTTGTGGTAGGAAAGAAAAAGTGGTAGAAATTCCAGAATGTATATATTTCACAATCACATGAATTGTTTCTGTGTGTGAAACTTTCTTTTAGATCTACCTAAATTTAAGTCTTTGAGCCATATGAACAGTCATGCCGGGTCAGATTAAAAGTCCATCTTTAATCGCCTGTTTCCAGTTGCAACCAGAAGTAAAAAGAGAGTACAGGAACATATAAATACAAAGCAAGTATGCACTGATAATTCTCCTGAATACTTATTCAGTTGTTGACAATTTCAGGTATAGAGACTTTTAGCTCTTGACCAACTAGTATTAAAATATAAGCAGAAAGCAGAGTATATCTCCTAGGTCCAAGAGAGGACAAGGGATAGACGAATGCAATTCTGCCCGCTGGCCGCTGCAATTGTTTATTTTTGCCAAGTCTTGCAATGTCAGCCTGTCTTGTACTTAGGATGGAAGATATGAGGGCTAAAAATTTATCTATGCCTAGGAATAAGATATTTTGCGATCTAGGGTCCCTTCCTAGCCAGTGGAATGAAATAGGTAACTCCAGAAGGCAAATCTTCCCACTCTCTTTCAGTAATTTTATTAGGATGGGATTGATGTCTGTCAGGGGGTGCCTATTTTACCCCAAGACACACAGACATTGCTAAAATTTGACACAGCTTAGACTTTGATAAATAGCTAAAAGTGGTTTAGATCCAAAATAAGGATCCTGTGCAAGAATAGGTTAATTATATATTAATAATATTTTTTTTTCTCAAATGGAAACCTCCAGAAAGATATTAAAAAACACATCTATTTTAAGTTCTATCAGGCTAGTTTGACGATTAGAGACAAACATTTCCTCAACTAATTTATTTGGTTCATTATTAATATAAGCAAAGAGAGAGAGGAGGAGCAGGGGAATCAATGACTGGAGTACAAGGTTGCACAGACTAGCTATAGACATAATTCGGATATTTCAGACTATTCTTTAAACTAGAGGAAAATGACAGACCTCGGTCATGCTCCTATATCTTCCAGGCAGATGAATTTTTAAGCCCATTCAGAACTCCTATGGGATATGGAAATCCCGTGAATACAGGAGCAGGGAGAACTGGAGTAATAGCTTGCTGATTACCAGACACTTGCCCTATATGAATATAGAAGAAATAGTAGAGGAGGTGAAGAACCTACTCATTGTGGCAGAAATTCTGAAAATCTATTAATTTTACAACTAGACAAGTTATACTGCAAATAGACACAAAGAAGAACTTCCTTCACATCATGAGGAAGAAACTGCAGAGTGATTTTCTTAATAATTTATTCCCTGTCCCTCGGTTTGGGGTTCACTACACTAGACATTATAGCAAAGTAAGATACAGCTGTTATCATTCACATCAGAGGAATGGCTAATATGCTTCCAACATGGTGAGTATAAAATATAGAGATATCTTTGGGGGGAATAGCAAATAACAGAGCCCCCACATCACAGTTCATCTCATTTTTTTTCTCTAGGAGGAAAGCCAGGGATTGTTCCTACAGAGAAGCTAGAAGAAACATTTCCAGCTTCAAACAATTGACCTCTTATTAAACAGTATATTTTGTCTGTAATAAAATTCAATAAATAACTATAGAGCAGCCAAGTAAAAAGGCAGATAAAATCCAATAAAGTTCATGAAAAAGATCCATTTCCAACAGTAGATTGACCAACTTTCCAACTTCTCCATTTATTTTCCTAAATAAATAAAAATAATTAAAATTAATGTTTTTCATTCAGAATTCTTCAGCACTTGTGGAATTACAGGACATTACTAAGCTAAAGTTACACAATCCCCACTTAATCTAAGCTTGCTTAACTTTATCTGAGATCATTTCATTATTCTCTAGGCTCCAGAACCAGAAAGAACTATCACGATCAACATGATTGACTTCATGTTAAGAATTTCTGCAGATTTTTTCAAGAACTAGTAAAAGAGAAACAAAGATAGGTAGTTTGCCAAAGCACTTCTGGAGGAAGGGACAAAAAAGTGTGTTCTGATTTCTGAGCCAACTCTTATCCAGAATAACTCTTCACTTCTATTCCCATAGCATTTCTTGGCCCTTTTCACTTGTTTTGGCTTACTTTTTTCTAATCTGCTCACCTTACCTCTGGAAACTTCAGAGGATTAAGGCTATTTGGTTTAAAACTCAGGGTTTCTGATCTCTGTCATCTTATCCTCATCATCAGATAATAAACTGTGTTTATACATTTCGTGTGGCTTGAAGATTATTCTGTTCTTCATGGTTATCTTCTCTCGTACATCTTCCTCTCTCCTGACCCAGACTGCAAAACTTTGACTTTAATAATTGCTCTTTCAGGAAGTAGATATTATTCATGCTAATCTCTTACAGTCCAAGGAATTTCAGAAAACCCATGTAGCATTTTGCCAGGGAAGATGACCCAAAGTTTGAGAGCAATCTGTTATATCCATCAACCAAATTTATATCAGATGATTAGCAAATGCCTTTAGAATATGTACATCATGATTAACAGTCTTAAAGTGGTACAAGATATACGGTACGGTCAAAGAACATGATAAACCACTGTCGTGGTTTAACCCCAGCCAGCAACTAAGCCCCACGCAGCCGCTCACTCGCTCGCTCACTCCCCCCGGTGGGAGGGGGGAGAGAATCAGAAGAGTAAAAGTGAGAAAACTCATGGGTTGAGATAAAGACAGTTTAATACGCAAACCAAAAGCCGTGCACGCAAGTGAAGCAAAACGAGAAATTCGTTCACTACTTCCCATCGGCAGGCAGGTGTTCAGCCATCTCCAGGAAAGCAGGGCTCCATCACATGTAAACGTTACTTGGGAAGACAAACACCATCACTCTCAACGTCCCCTCCTTCCTTCTTCTTCCCCCAGCTTTATATGCTGAGCATGACATCATATGGTATGGAATATCCCTTTGGTCAGTTGGGGTCAGCTGTCCTGGCTGTGTCCCCTCCCAACTTCTTGTGCACCCCCAGCCTGCTCGCTGGTGGGGTGGGGTGAGAGGCAGAAAAGGCCCTGACTCTGTGTAACCACTGCTCAGCAACAGCGAAAACATCTCTGTGTTACCAACACTGTTTTCAGCACAAATCCAAAACACAGCCTATGCCAGCTACTACGAAGAAAATTAACTCTACCCCAGCCAAAACCAGCACAACCACAGAATTTTCCACAACCATTTTTTACAACATTGCTAACACACATACACATACCAAGCAAGAAAAAACAACCTCAGGCTTTATTAATAGTTAGAAATATTTTTCTTTATTCTTTTTAAAAATTAATTCTTTCTCAGAAAGTGGAATACCATTAGAATGCATTTCACAATCCAACAGGTTTATGGATGCAAAACAGTAGCTACAATTTGTGGGGAAATATCAATGTGTTAATGTGCTGGATAATACTCAGCATGAATAAGATTATTCAGGCTTCTGGGAGATGAAAAGCTTGATAGGCTTTGAGATATTAATAATACTGCACTTGTTTTGGTGGCTGTGCCAGATTGCAACAAACTCATTTCAAACCATCTCAGGACATAAAACAGTCTATAAATAAAAATTCAGTTGCATAGTACCTGAACTGTGTATTGCCTATAAACTGTAGACTGACCAGTCTTAAAATAAAATACTTAAAAAAAAATTAAGCTGCTTTTTTAAATTTTTCCTTCGATTTTATCTTTCAGGAGACATACAATGTAAAATATTGATTCAACCATTTTGTTGCTATTTTTGAAGAGAGATTCCATGCAATAAACAACCAGATCTGCCTTGCAATATGTTTTAATGGTTCTGCTATATGTGTTCTCTAACAAAAATTAAGCGTTCAGATTTAGACTGGAATTTGTCTGAAGATCTGGATAGATAATATTATTGAAGAAATTATGGTGGCTATATTTGATCAACACTTTTGACAAACTCCAGGGCCGGGGTTTAAATATGGTTGAACTGTGATGTGGGCTTTGATCCAGTTTTAATCTATAGTTCTGGATTTCTTTCCAGAGATTATGTTGGCTGATGTTTAGTTAAATGAATGACCACGTGTGCAACAGCCAGTGGCTGAAACCAGCTCCTTCAGAGGCCTATCAAGTTATCAATGAGATTTTGTTTTCTCATATTACTGACATCTGAAACAACTAAATTGAAGGTGACTAGGATGAACTTTCCCATTTATTTTTTCCCCTTTTAAAAATGAAATTGAATCTTGAGACAATGAACTTTCCTTTGCAAAGTCTATGGGGGAAAAAAACCAAAACAAAACACTATTTTTCCCCTATCAGTCTGAAATTTAATAGAACATGTGCAGATTTGTGTAAAAAATGACCAAAGTTTTTTAAAGGCAGATAGATCTATAGGTAATGTTATTAAAAGAAAATCCACTGAAGCCATTCAATGGTACCAGCTAATGTAAAAGAGCTCAGGCACTGGCACAGTTTGCTAAATTACTCTGAACAAAGCTTGCCTAACTGTATTACAAATGGGAAGCTGTGAGAAAATGATTGCTTTATAACACGGGTAACTCATTTTTTTCATGTTTATATTTTACAACCTGAATACATTAACGATACACTCTATGTATAATCTATTTCATTTATGAAATGTCTTTATTGAATGAAGTGTTAAGGACAAGGTGAATCAATATTTTTAAATATTTTTATGACTAAGACATTGTTTGTTTACTTTTATCCAGAATAAAAACAAATATTTTATATTTAATTATCTGTGAAAGTCAAAGACTGGGAATTTTCAGGAGCTGAACCCCTTCCTTGTTTCCAAAGGAATTTGAGCAGAATACTTCAGAAAATTTCCACTGAAGTGCTGGCTAAATTTTTTTTTTAATTATTATTCTTTGTTGCCAAAAAAAAAAGACATTTTTACTTGCAAGTGTCATTCTGTGGCACCACTAAATATTTAAACATTTAATTTTCGCTTCCAGTGCCTCCAAGCCACATGACTCATGTTAGAAGCTGCACATAGATGAACATCTTCCTGGAGTTTGCTATTTCTTTCTTTTGGGTACAAGCTTGGGGCCTGCAGACCTCTAACTCTAAGATGCTTAACTGTCCGTGTAGCTAGGTAGCACCTGATCACTGTATTTAAGTAAATGTAAATAGAAGGTGAAGGAACCATAAGTGATGCGAAATGAGAAAATCTCTGCCCTTACCAACATAAGCCACAGTTCATTTCAGTATGTCCTAAGGCAAGCACAAAAGTCATGATTCAGCCTAATAGCACTTTCAGCATGTGCAAAGCTGCTGTAGCTTTACATAACCACACAACTGCTGAAGTTGGCAGGGACCTCTGGAGATCATCTAGCCCAACCACCCTGCTAGAGCAGGGTCAGCTAGAGCAGGCTGCTCATCACCATGTCTCGTCAGGTTTTTAATATCTCCAAGGATGAAGAATCCACAACAATTTCAAGTGTCAGATGAGATGATAGCCTCTAAGACACTACTGCTAAGGGTGAGACTTGAATCAAGTCCTATTCATGTCCCAGTGTGTGTGAGCTCCATAGAGGTTTTCATGCCTGGGTCTGACTGTGGACCTTGACACAGGAAGGCAGTAGTCTCATCTAATTCAATTACAATTTTTTTTCCCCAAACTACCTGACACAGTGGATGTAAGCCCCATGGGGAAAAATAACCCGTAGCCAGGAAATTTTCTGTAGAAAAAGTGATAGCTAAGACAGCTGTAATTGTGTTGACATCTCTCTGTCTTCTTCCTTTCGTCTCAAATGAGTTATATGTATAAGAATAATAGATCAAATGCTTGAACCAATATTTATAAAATATCTTGGGATTCTCCAAACCATCCATTATGTCCCTTCTGCCAAGCTGATCTTGCAAAAAAAGTTTCTTCAGTGATAAATAATTAAAAAAAAGGTGTTCCTCAGTTTATCAATTTCTCTTCATTCTCTCTGATGACTGTTGTTCTGCTTTTGCTAAGTATAATATTGTGGATACCTTTGAGATGAAATCTGCTTCTTCATATTATCTGGTCTTGAAT
Source organism: Gymnogyps californianus (assembly GCF_018139145.2). NCBI lineage: Eukaryota > Metazoa > Chordata > Aves > Accipitriformes > Cathartidae > Gymnogyps > Gymnogyps californianus. Next base: position 210,149,365 of record NC_059471.1, on the reverse strand, counting down.
TTCCGGACTCTGATGCTCCTGTGTAGCTTCACATAAGTGGCCTACTCTTATCATCACACATAAAACCAGTATTTGAAGGGGACTTCAGGTGTATTAGAATGAGTAATTAGAAGCACTGCTACGGGTAACCATGTCCTTGCATGTTGTTACTCCATTTCATTTTCTGTCAGAGGCATGGGTCAGCCATATGACATACCAACATAATCTAACTCACTACCACCACTGCCTATCTACTGACATATGCAGATTTAAGACTCAGTGTTAAGGACTGACAAATACTGTTTCTAGGATTTTCTAACAAATCATTTGTTACAAAAATTAGAAGAGATTGGTTCAAGCTGAAATTTTTTGTCCCATTAAGCTCCTTGTGCATTAAACCACCAAACTCAGTGTCTGATCCTCCTCACAGATAAAGCCACTAATGGTATTGGGGCTGCTCCTTCCATGGCATGTAAATGAGAGAATGAGAGGACACACAAGGCAATGATTCATATGTGATCACAGAGGGTTTGAATATGGGAAGACTACAGATGGAAACTTCTAGAGTCTGATTCTGCACCACCAGGACATGCCTGCAGTGATCCCCAAGCTAAGGTGAGCAAGATCCAAGGATGGCATAGTCATATCAACCTAATGCAGTTCTTGAAGATGTGCTCTCAGTATGGATAACTGTCTGAAAGGCAGAGATTCATTGGTGCAGCCAAATGGTATCTTGCTCAAAAGATTTTTCAACTGGTGCTAACACCAGGCAGGACCTTACTCTTGCAGTCCATAGTCCTTGTGAAGAACATGACTATAGATCTTAGCTACAAGACAGAAGCTTTTTTACGCTGAGTGGTAAAGAGGGCTTTTTTTTTTTTTTTTAACAACCAGATTTAAAAAAAAGAAAGTCTCTGGGATTGAATTTCCAGACTCCTTCACTTCATATTAGACAGGTCATGAAGATACTGTGCTGGTTTTGGCTGGGATAGAGTTAATTTTCTTCACAGTAGCTGGTATGGGGCTATATTTTAGATTTCTGCTGGAAACAGTGTTGATGATTCAGGGATGTTTTAGTTATTGCTGAGCAGTGCTTACACAGAGTCAGGGCCTTTTCTGCCTCTCACCCCACCCCACCAGCAAGTAGGCTGGGGGTGCACAAGAAGCTGGGAGGGGACACAGCCGGGACAGCTGACCCCAACTGACCAAAGGGATATTCTATACCATACGATGTCATGCTCAGCATATAAAGCTGAGGAAAGAAGAAGGAAGGGGGGGACATTCGGAGTGATGATGTTTGTCTTCCCAAGTAACCATTACATGTGATGGAGCCCTGCTTTCCTGGAGATGGCTGAACACCTGCCTGCCGATGGGAAGTAGTGAATGAATTCCTTGTTTTGCTTTGCTTGTGTGTGTGGCTTTTGCTTTATTTATTAAACTGTCTTTATCTCAACCCATGAGTTGTTTTCTCATTTTTACTCTTCTGATTCTCTCCCCCATCCCACCAAGGTGGGGGAGCAAGCGAGCGGCTGCGTGGTGCTTAGTTGCCAGCTGGGGTTAAACCATGACAGATATCTAAAAATCAAGAGACTTGTGAATCTAGGTTCCATGAGCTTTGTTTGTAGTCAGTTTATTAAAGGGGAATCTAAGATCTAGAGTGCTGTCTGAAGTTGTCCTTCTGTCTGTCCCTGGGTTCTAGTGGACTTTACATCAGGCTCCTCCTTCTGAAGTGCCTTGTATAAAGTGGAAATCCATTAATTATTTCCCATGTAGTCTTCTCATTGCACTAAAGGAGTGATAATCAAGGATGTTAGAAACCAGCCTCCAATTTTCTGTTATGTTAGATCACGTGCTGGCTATGCAGAGATCAGAATGTCCTTTTTACCGTATCACTTTATTTTCTAACACCATTTCTGTCTCCAAATAAATTAGACTTTGCTAGAAAAATCACTGAATTTCTCTTTCTGTCCCCATTGCACTGTATTTGTAACTGAAAAGTCTTTCCTATTCTTATCAATAGCTTCCTCCTGAGTGCCTTTGTTCCAGGGTTATAAGGTTTAATGAAAGCTAATGCTTGAACACTACAGATTTTGGAGGCAGCCCTTCTGAAAGAACATGCTTTGTGCTGTAGTGACTAAAACAATCTTTTTAATGAAATAGAATTTCCTTTTCAGATTATAAAACACCTACTGCAGCATAGGGAAGTTTACATTGGGTCTGAGCAGTTTAACAGTAGTGTACTATAGTATAGACTTGATAGAATGCCAAGATAAGATGAGGGAGTAATCCAATTTGGAATTAACTCAAGTCTGCAATATTCAGTCCCAGATAGCTTATTGGAAAAAAAAAATCAAAACCAACCAACCAACCAAACCAAACCAAACCAAACAAACACCAAATGAAAAAACAGCCCCAAAACAAAAACCAAAATCAAACAGTAATGTACTGGTTTCCTTACAACATATAAAGAATGCCCTTAAAGTGGCTGATTGACATGGAAAGCTTCTCTTCAGCCTAGCACCAGTCAGTTTTCGTTAGCTTTTGCGATCCTTATACAGTGACATAAAGCACATTAAATCCCCCATTTTTAGAGGACTTATTTAAATTTGTAAAGGTGATAATGAAGCACAGCCAAGTTCCTTGGAGACTTTAGGACCCACTTTTGTTGTACAGAGAGAAGCAGATTTTAGAAAGCCTCTTTTTTACCTTATTTAGTGCAGCCTACTAGGGAGGAACAGGAAGAGGCAGGCAGTATGTGGACTGGGGATCCCTTATTCATCTTTTAGTAGACATTAACCCAGAACGTCATGATGGAGAAGGCCTTATTAATTAAACATTAGGAGAAGGCCTTATTAATTAAACATTAGGTGAATATCTGTGGAGTTATTTGCACTGGAGGAGAAAAATCCAATTTCTCAAAACAGCATGAGAAAAGCCATCTACTGCGGTGCTAATACCTGCTGAGCTCTTTGTCTCATCAAGAAGATACATTCTTCAGTGAAGGATGGTAGAAAATGATGTCAAGATAATAAAGGTTGCCAAGCTAGACACTGACATGTGATTATCATTGTTAAAGTGCAGAACTATTACAGAATGGAACAGCACAAATGAGGAAGGCGTAACCATCTGTTGATATTGTTTCTGATAGAAAACTGAGAAGAGGAGTTGATATGAATTGTTGGAAAAAGCAGGGAGAGAGACAAAGACAAACAAAACGGTTCTATGATTTGGGAACCATTGATTCCCACCTTCATGAAAAAAGCCTTGAGCGTAGCTGTGATATGGAGAGTGGTGACAGATGGCTGGAGTATCATTAAGAATGGCTTTTTAGGTGAACGTAGTTATCACTTCAAACAGAAAGAGAAACTTACAATTATAACATTTAATTGTTAACATGCTCTTGAGCCAATTATCACTCTCCCTGGCAATGCCTGGGCATATTTCAGGGAACTTCATGTGTCAGGGCCTTTTTCAGCAGAGACAAGGTTGCACCAAGTTTGGCTCCCTTCACCTTATGCTATTCTTCCAAGTATCTTAGCAAGATTTGCACCATCCCCAGCCTATGCAAAACATGCCCCCAGTTTCCAGTCCCTGAAGCTACAACACTGTCCACACATTATTTCAGACTCTTTAAACTGAAAAATCATGCAACAAATATTAACTATGTCTCAGGATGATGGGAATGTGATGTGAGGTCTAGAGGAGACTCGCAGTGAAGATTTAGGGACAAAACTGACTGATTCCCCTTTGCATAAACTGGAGAAGGATTTTTGCTCTGTTTGACTTGTCATAAACAGTAGAGCCTTAGATGATGACTGGTACTGTCACTACATTGTTTAAATATAGCTGATAGCCTGCATTATACTTAGAATTTTAGTGTTGTAAATGTTTGGCTGGGAAAGGACATTGTGGAGAATTGTATTTTAAAGAGGTTTTCTGTGATGCGCAGAAGTACGTGCTATTCAGGGCTGTTCTCTTAAAATTCAGATCTTAAAGAAAACCAGTTCTCTATCCCAAACTTTTGTTCAGAGAAGTTTATAAACAACAACAATTTGAACTCAGGTATTCATTTATGGTATTGATAGAAACACCAAGGTCAGAATTCAGTGGAAAAACAAGCAAAAAAACCTCAACAAGGATCATTCAGATAAAATCTCTACTGCAGTTACCTGAATGATGTTAGGTTCAAGCATGACAGAGTGATTTCATTCCCTCAACACCTGATACCGTGAAAAGCCAGCTCTATAAATAACAATAGCATGAAGGTCAACATTTATATCCAATGTTCATTCACATTTACGTCTAAGAAATACAGAATTTATTGAAAGAGCAGTTGGATATAAATTCCTTGTGTCTGATATATTGCTATTATTCCCTCCCCACGAAACAAAAGTATAAAACTATATGACTCCTGCTCTTGGTAAAAGACAGCTGGAAAGCCAAAGGTCAGGGGCCTAATGAAGATACCACCTTTGCCATCATAATTGATTGAGAAATTTTTTTTGAATGTGACCTCTTGCAAAATCCATCACAGAAGTGCATCTGTCCAATAAACCTAGGCATTATTAGACCAGCTTTTATTGAATGGAAATTCCTAAATACTTTTTTTTTTTCTCCTCTCTCCCCAAGTCTTTGAAGGCTTCACCATGCAGAACAGAACCGTGTCAAAACGGCTTTTTTTGGATTGATATATTTGGGGTTTTATTCCTTCCTTCCCTTCCCTTCTCCCAGCCTCCATCTTTCCTTACTATTAAAAACAAATAAATCCAGGGACCTCAAAATCACTTTCAATGCCAACTGTGTTACCAAAAATAATACATCTCCATGAAATGTTCTGGCATCAGCAAAGCAGCTTATCTCAGTTCAAGAAGTTTCATCAAAATACTCTATTAACTTCAAAATAGTGTTCCGAATTGAATGCCAAACATACAAGTTTTACCAATGTCTTGCATGAAAACAGAATGAGGGGAAGGACGTCACCCAGTGTTTCTTCCCTTTTTCCCCCATGGTAACTGAAAGATCTTCATACTTTAGGAAGAAACAACAGTTTTAGTAGTCCAAGTACCTTTTCCCATCTTACTCATGATGTCATGCCAGGTGACTTCTGTCTCTCTCCTCTTCCCCAGTAATTGCAAAAAGCCTCTACACACAGAATCCTTTTAGTTTCTCACTATCCTGAAAATAACAAGATTGGCGGACAATTGACCCCTCATAGATGAACCCAGATAGAAGGTTAAACAGCAATTTCCTGTTCTCTGGGAAATACTGTTTATCAAATCTGGGACCTACGACTGGCATTTCAGCTGCCAACCTGATAGCTCTTTTCAAGATGATCTTTGTGAAATATAATGGAAAAATTCTTTTGGATGGTGCAAGGTGGATCTAGCATGATTTACTCTCATTGCCTCAAGCTAATTGACGTGGTGCAGAAAATAAAATCCATTTTTCTGTCATTCTGCCTTCTCTCTTGAAAAGCTAAATTAGACCATATTAGATGGAGGCTGTTTGATGTGCCTGACAGCACAGTTTGTATTGCATTCCAGTCAGTCTCTTAATAATGCCGTCAAAAAACTCGTGCCACCTAAGCTCTACCGATAGGAGGATCTAATGAGCAATTTTTTTCTTCAGCAGCTAAATCAACATGAGACTTTTCAACCATTACAACCACAATCAAAAAATAGCCTAACATGCTGTGGGAGCCTCATCAAAGTTGCCTTAGCTTAAGTCCATTTTATTGATCATAACATTCAAAGGAGCCCCACCTGATCAGATGGATTATGAAAACTGCTTTTTACATGACAACATGTAAATCAAATGAAAAAGCAATGTCTGTTGAAAGAAGTTCAGATGATCCTTAATCATAGACTGTGTCATTAAATCTGTGAGCACTTCTTTAGGTAAGATGCATTAATGTGTTAAAAGTCCCCGAGCAATTTCAGCTATGCTTTTTCTATTCAGTTTTCTATAATTGTTTTCAACTTGAAACTGGTGCTGGTTTGAGTTGTGAGTAAGAAGCATGCAAAAAGAAAGCCATGAAAATGACATATAAGTAGAAATTGTTAATAACCCTGCATTTTGGAGTGTGTTTCTTTCAACAGATCTGTGAAGCAAACACACATAGAAACATGAGCAGAGATGTGGAATCATTAAGGTATCTTGGTCAGAGTCCTGAGCTTACCTGAGCAGTTAGTTTGTAACTCCATGCAATGTGGAGAGGAAACATGAGGTATATTTCCTGCTGTTGTATACAAATATACATATTCTTTGTGTACTAATGGAGTAATCAAGAACACATGAAGTTCCTTTTGTACCACATCTGAGCCTATGCCTTCAAGAGCCCTTTGAAGTATATTTTATTTAGCATTTATGCGGAAGAATTAAAATGAAGGTGCTAATGAAAAGCTTGGGTTGCTCTTCTCTTTGGTATGTCAGGAGAGTGGTCTTTGCTCTGGAGTAATGTGCAGAGTCCAGCAATGAGAACAAAGACCGTGGTACCTCTCCAAGTTCTAAAAAAGCAGTGTTGATGCAAGTAAGGTGCCATCTACAACACAGAGTTTGAAATGCACTTCTACAACCTCTGTCAATTCTTTGAGCTGTGCTACTTTGCTGGTCTTTTCTGGACTGCGGGGCTCAAGCTTTTCCTTCCTTGTACACTTCACTAGATTTTTTGAGCTTGGAAAATACCACTTTTCCTGTCTGTATCCTTCCTCTTTTGAGAAAATGAAAGCTCCTCTTCTACATGGCTGTGAAATGAAGAATTTATTTCCTATTTTCACCTACCCTAACTACTGTGTGGTAGAGACAGAAAATATCCTTTTCAAAAGGGCAAAGAGAGACACCTTCCTGGAACTGAGCTGAGAACTATGCCTCCCTGGGACTGCTTTTTGTTTGCCAGTCACAACCACTTCATAGCAAAAACCTTCTGCTGCTTCTCATTTGAATGAGATGTGGGACTGGGAATAGGTCCTAGGACAAGTGATGGGCAACTAGGGGAGGAAAGATGGGAAGCTGAGTCCAGTCTTGAAGGCACATCCTTAACCCCATTGAGATTGCCAGACCAAACCTGTTGCATGACATTGGCTTTTTCTGTATGGCCACAGACCCTGTCCTGGTTTCGGCTGGGACAGAGTTAACTCTTCCTTTTTTTGTTATATTCCTTTTCATTACTATTATTATTATTATTTTTCATTATTACTATTGCTAGTATTATATTTTACTTTAGTTATTAAACTGTTCTTATCTGAACCCACGAGTTTTACTTTTTTTTCCTTTCCTCCTCCTCACCCCACTGGGAGGTGGGAGGGGGAAACGGCTGCATGGTGCTGAGTTGCTGACCGGGGTTAAACCACGACAGACCCTGTATACTGAATGGATGTGCAAGAGCTGAGACAAAAAAAAAACCCAAACTGCTTTAGGGCCACCGTCAAGGAACATGGATAAGGTGAAGGAGAAGGAAATCTCTTTCCAAGAAGGGTGAGAAAGCCTTTTCTAAGAGACATACCTCTATGATAAAATTTTATTTATTTTTTTTTTTTCTGATGAGCTGCAGTGCAGTCCTGGGCTCTGGTGTGTCAGGGGTGTGATAGTTTCAGTATTTGCATGAGACTCTCGGTGCAAATTATCATGGCTTCTACCAAAGTGGCACGGTGATTGACTGGTGATGGATTGGTTGGTGACAGCTATTATGACAAAGTACATTGATGTACTCTATGTGAAATACACAGGATAGCTGAAGCTGCTGTTCCACTGTCTGAACAGCTGAGCTCATTATTTTCATACCTTAAAGAAAAGTGAATGCAGTCCACATTGCCATTCCTGTTAGGCTATTGATTGTTCTCGGTACGGGGTGTGCCAAGAGGGATTCCCTCCATTTTAAGCAGAATATGGCTGGACTATTAAAAACAATGTAAGAACTTTACTTTGGAGATGTCAGAGTCTAGTTAATGGATATTGAAGACAGATGTGGCTCTAATTAAGATTAGGAGAGACATCAGATCTCTGCAAGGTATGATGAGGGTGGGTCAGACCAAGTTCTCCCAAGTGTGAGGCCGAAGAGCAGCAGACCGGCTGCCCTACTGTAAAGGGAGGCAGGAGGACCTTGTGAGAGTCAAGGTTTGAGTGACTCCTCATGTATCTCTGCTGTGCTGTGTTACATTCATCCAGGCATTTAGCTGTCTGTTCCTGGTACTCTGTACAGTAATGGAAGGGTGTTTGCCAAAAGGGAAGAAGGAGAACAAAAGGGTGAGAGGAGCTGCCAGGATTTCCTGCAGAGAACTGGGCTGCCAACTGCCCAGGAGAAAAAGGACCATCCTGATTTCAAAGATTTGTGTGTAAACTTCCCTATGTTACTTCCTTTTGTCTTTGTCCATCATCTGGCAGTGGTGGGATTCACTCCCGCCTGCCCCTACCTTTGGTGTCTGTTTGTGCTAGCTTAACAAGTGCTGCTGCTGGAGAGCGGAGCCACCAGCTGATGCCATGTTCCTCCTGGTCTGATGGAAGATTAAATCATCCCTCTCTCTCCTTCCCATGACTTTGCTATAGGTAACTAAAGAAAAAATCTTGCATGACCTTGTGCCCATCCTCCAACAGCCCCCCCTAAGATATCAGACAGAAAAGAGGAAAAAAGTTTCCCTGCTAAGGTTATTGAATATAGCTATTTCCAAATATAGCAGCTACAGTGCAACATGGTCTTTGGATCATTAAGGTTTTGTGGGGAGTGTTTCAGTAACAGACGTGCTGTCCGGAGCATGCCTGTTACATTGGCATTCTGGTGAGAAATCAGAGGAGAGGGTAGTAATAGCTAAGGCAGTGGTATGTGCTGGATAAGAGCACTGTCATGTTGTAGGTGGGGCTGAGTATGGATGTTTGCCTCAGTTTCCCCATCTGTAAATCTAATACTTACCTGCTTCCTAAAGAACTTATGGTATGATATAGAAGCTGAGCAGTATCTTGACTACATTTTTATTATCGCCAGGTAGGCTTTATATATGTGTTCTTCTGTGAAGTACAGAAAACTGTGATTGGTCTGTTGAGCAGTGCTAGGAGAATAAACATTATTTCTTTCCCGTCACTGTACTCTTAAAATCAATAAGGGGGGGGGGGGGGGGAATAAAGGATGAGGTTTGTTTTGGTTACTTTACAACGATCTTTTTAAAAGCAGAATTTAGCTTTACAACACACTGATGTGCAGTCACTGGAAACCTATCGAATTACATCTCTTGTCACACATAATAGTCATTGTGAAATCCATCACTTTTTCCTCTTCAGCAGTCATTGGGAAGGTGTTTGCTGGCACCACTGGCAGGGGTGAAGGTTCCTTTGTGGAAGCCGAGTGCTGGCAGCCCTCTCGCAGAGCATAGGTGGTGCAGCTACACCTTCGGATGTGGCAGCTGGCAGTAAGAGCCTTACTGTTAACAGAGGAAGAAGGTGACCTCAGTCCCTGCCTGGTAAATCTGCAACTGGAACTCATTTTACATCCACAACGTGTTTGTAAGTTCTAGATGAAGACAGTGCTTCCCAATTCCCATAGCCCAGTAGAATGGGCTGTACCCTGTGCCTGTGGTTTAAACTCTAGCATGGGATCCTTTGTCAGCAGAGTTTGTGACGTGCTTGAAGTGGCCAGGCTGAGCAGAGGCAGGAGAGGGGCTTGTATAAGCTCCCACCCATTTTTATGCTGCAGTTGTTTGCCCAAGACAAATGGTATTGTGTCCCTGCTTGAAAACAAGGCCGCCTGAAAAACTGATAATACAGGTAAATGTTCAGCTTGTGCTGATTTCTCCTGCATTCTTGTCTTTTCCGGGAAGCTGACTGAAAAACTTCCAAACCTAGTGCATCCCCCAAACCTTAAAAGGAGCAGAAAGAAGGCTCCACTCAAATTTGCTCATTCCAATTCTCTGTATGGAGAATAGGAGAAGAGTATTGCACACATTTACTCAAATGTGCTCAGTCTTGACTAAATATTAATGGAGGAAGGGGTATAGTACAGAAATCAACTAGAAGCAGTGTTTTGTTTGACAGCTATTTACACATGCAGAGAATATCAAAATCACTTCAAAATAGTCTCTTTCCTAAATGATAAAGAGATAATTGCATTCAAATTTATTATGTGAATAAAACCACATTACTGATAATAGCTTCTGTGATAGTATTGAACACCTGCATTCAGTTTGCATATATGTAGAGTGTGTGAACGGGGTACAAGAGGGTGAAGCACAGGCCATCAAGCACTTCTTAACGACAAAGAGCATAGTGCTTGATCACTGTTGAGGAACTGACTTTGAGGTTTACTCTCACCTTTCCTTTTCCCACATTCTTATTTTCTCCTCTATGCTCAAACCATTCACAGTATAGAGAATAGAAATCCTCTCCTTTTTTACTCCAGAATCTTCCATCCTCTCTATTCTCTTCTGCTGTTGTTTTGTGAAATGGATAGGGGCGGGAGGAAGACTTACCCAGCTAGTTACACACACTGCCCTCATCAGTGAATTTGCAGTATGGTCTTTTGACTGGGCAGACGTTTCCAACCTCTCATTGTCTTGTCATAGTTTGTAGATGACTTGGGGCAAAGTCCTTTGAGTCATGGTGTCAACTAATTTATACTTACTTCTTGGCATTAAATTTACTTGGAAAGGGAGAAAGTCATTTTTTGATATGTAGTTATACAGACAACAGTTATGTTTGTCTGCACTATGGGAAGAAGATGCCTGTTTACTGCTACACCTATGAACCTACTCTTCCTTATTTGTGGACCATGGGGAGTAAGAAAAATAGGGTAATGAAGTCCATTCGTGAAATGCTGGCATTGGATGGCAGGGGAGAGCTTGGCATGGAGAGTACAGATACAATAAAGAGGATTTTGAATTTCTTCCAAGATCTTTCAGAATAAATAAAAGAATCCCAATGAGATGATCTGTCTAGAATTTCAGAAAAACAACAGAGCAAGGGGCTATAAAAAAATAAAGAATCAGCTCAGGTCTGAAAACAAGTGTATGATGAGGAAGGAGAAAACAATGTCTATCAAGTACCGAACCTGTCCTTTCTGTCAGAAAGCTCCTCCAAATTCTCGCCCTGCACTGAGCCCTGTGCCGTGGAATCACTCTCTGCCATTGGAAGCCAGCAGGACCTCCTGCAGCAGGAGGGCTGTTCTGGGCACAGCCCTGACAGCAAATCGAAATGGAGAAGACTTCAAGCAAAATCCAGCTATTTGCAAGCAAAGACTCTGACTGATATAAAGTTTACTCACTGTGAATAATATCCTTCCCCGTGAGTGCCAAATTACTGCATGGCTTGGAACTGCATGGTATACTATAACAATAGTATAATTTTTGATATACAATGGGTACTATAACTATACATAGTTTATAGCATAGTCTGTAAATACACACATATATGCATATGTATGTGTCATAATATGAATACTATGGTTACTGTATGTATATGAGTACTCTATATATAGTATTTCCTGAATTGTCATACTGACACTGGGCCTTTGTTATGGATAGGAAGTCATTTATTGCTAAATAGATATAGATGATATCTCATTTATTAAAAAAAATCAAAGACTCAATAATTCTGTGCTATTTTATTATTCTATTTTTTTTTTCTTTTTATTCATTTGCAAGTGCTCACAGAAGGACATGTAACGTGTAATGTTGCTCAGAAAGTAATGGGACCTCTTCCAGAAAAAGGCAGATGTGGTTCATAGAGCGTGCAACCTGACTGTCTTAACCTCTCTTCTTCTGCTGCTTGCCTTTTGACAGGTTTCTATCCCTATGTGCAGATTTCAAAACTGGTTCTGCTCTCATATTACCACACACACACACAACATGCAATGGCTCATATAGGGTTCTCTCTTTAACCCTTCTTTGCATTTGCATTGTAGCCACACAGGTGAGCCAAAGCCTCAATATTTTTGTAGAAGGATGCATGAGATGGGCGTTACAAATGTGCACTTTATTTCCCATGAGCAAATACTTAGTGATGGACAAAAGCATTAGTGGCTTGTTGATATAATTTCTTAGAGGAAAGAGCCAATAAGCAGCAAGAGCATTTGTTTGCTGCCTCTGTCTTTCTAACCAGAAACACAACTGAGGAGGAAGTGGATCCCTGGGATTAAGTCCAATGTATCCGAATAAGAATTGTAAAAACAAGGTTAGAGTAGAATAGAATAGAATGGAATGGAATGGAATGGAATGGAAGGGAAGGGAAGGGAAGGGAAGGGAAGGGAAGGGAAGGGAAGGGAAGGGAAGGGAAGGGAAGGGAAGGGAAGGGAATAGAATAGAGCAGAACAGAACAGAAGGTTGTGCATGCTTTAGCCATATCTGTTGCAGGACAGATGAAATAAACTAATAAATAAAAAAGTTTACATTAAGGAACCCACAGCTGCTGAATCATTGATTTTATTTTATTTTTTTTTTTTTAATTTCCCTACAATTGAGAACCAGTGTGTTGGGCCCTGACAGCTTGGTATAGAGGCAAAGCAGATAATGTGATTAATACCCAAAAGCTACTCTAGTGATCCTCACCATTGATCTGACCTGATTTGATTCTGCTACTGAAATTTTGAGTGGAAGCAATATCTACATCAACAAAACAACCTACAAAATCGCTGCTTATTTGTTCCACTATGGGAGGTGAGGGGTGGAGGAACTCAAGACGACATTTTATTGTCTTCTCAGCCATGCTACAAAATGCCGTAAGTGTCACACTACTTACACATTAGTAAAAATAGTTGCCAACAATCCTGGCAGGGCACAACTACATTTAAAGGTTTTAGAACGATTAGAATTCTATATGCTCATTATTTACTATTTTCTAATTTGAAACAAAAAATCTTTTCTCTGTCCCATCTCAAGCACAAGGGATTATAATTGCACGCTCTAGTCACTTCCAGCTTTCCCATCTGTTACTGCAAAGCTATGATAAATGAAGTTTCAATGAAATCACAAAAGCAGGATTATTGTTTTGACACAAAACAAGACTTAGATAACAAAAATCAATTATAACGCTCTCTCATTTTTTGAATGAAAAATTTTCACTACTTCAGAGGCAGGTTTGAAATAGTGGTTTAGAGGGAACAAATGATGTGTCAGAAATTAGAAAAATAACAACAAATACTGAATTCCTTAAAACATATAAAGCAACAATAGTTTGAAGGCAAAAAGCTTCTGAAATTTCTTGGGATATATAAAGAAGATGAGCATTTGAGACTTTTGTTTGATGCTTGACATTGGAATATCAGGTCAGGTATTGTCATTCAATGCTTAGTTTCACAGAAGAGGGACAAAAAGCCGATCAGGAACCCCTGTTTTCAAGCCAGACTTGACCAATTGGCTGAGTCAATCCAACATCCTTCCAAAGAATTCCGTAGATTTCACTATTTCAACTTCATAATTTGTATTTGTACTAAGTATATCTTTTGGAAAGATAAACAAAATTTGGTGTAAAAGCTTCATGTGATGGGAGTGTATCACATTACCCAGAATACAGACGACCTTTTTTCACTCGGGGGGAGGATAAAGTTAAAAGAAAAGAAAATGGCCAGTAAGCATAATTTTAACTGCCACCTAGATGCTACAAATTAAGTTGATCTATTTCTAATAGTAAGATAAATGAGCTCCTTTTTCAGACATAGAATTTTTTATTTTAAAACTAGAATTTTAAATTTATATCTGATTATTTTTGAAAAAAAAATATTATTCATTCAGTTCTGCATTTTTTGAGGAGTCTCAGCTTTCCTCCTTCCCAAGACAGGTTGTGCCAATGATTCATTACTCATTTTTCAAAATGGGTGATTTCGTTCTGGTCACTATCCAGCCTCATCTGTTAGATTAGACAGCTCCACCAAGAGAAGCATTCCCCTTGTGTGGATATCATCTGCAGAATATCATCAGATCTGTTCTTTTAACTTTCACATTACTGAAACAGATTGCCTCTCCCTCTCCATCAGGCTTTCCAGATTTGAGTACCTTGTCGTATAGTCCATTCCAGTGACGAATCACTTATAGAAATAGAGATGTGCAGAAGCAGTCCTCTTGGCCACAACCAGTGACTGCACTAGTGCAGCAGAATTGCATCTGTTCCACCACATTTAAACCCACACAAGACTAGTAAAGTTTAGCAAGCATTTGTCCTTATGATGTGAGTACGGAAATAGTGGGCCATGTACTAGAACAGTAGTTGAGCCAGGGGAACTATAAGCCTGAGGACCACACGTGTTAAATGTTGGATTTAGAGAACACTCATCCCTCATGACAAGAGACTACAAAGCTAGGAGAGTTGTGCGATATCAAATATCACAGACTGTCAGGTGCCATTTTCAGTAAATTATGCTAGAAATCTTTTAATAAGGCAATTGAGAAGAAATCATTTTTAAACAGAGATGTAGTCAAATGGGCTAGATGATAACTAGACTCAGGAGTCCTGGTATTTCAGATGAATAAAAGAGACTATCACTAACATGTGCTGCTTTTCATCTTCAAGAAATCCCAATCATTTTGAAAAACCAATAGGCTAATATGAGCTACAGACAAATGAAATTTCATGCACTGCTAAAATGCAGCAATCTCTGAATGACATTTGGCAGATGGCAGACTATACCCAGCAAATGCACAGAACGATAAACCAAAAAATTAACAGACTTAACACAACCTTTCCCAGGAATCTGTTCAGCCTTTTGAATGAATATGTGCATTATTCAATATGGCCGGCAACTTCCATCCAAGAGGGAGCTGCATTTGGAGGCAAGAACTGTCGAGTGATGTGTCCCAAAAAAGTACTTCGATCCCTTATGCACATGCAGATGACCAGCCCAATATAAAAGAAAAAAATACTGATTAGATTTATTCTGCCTACACTTTTTTGCTAAAACATGGATTGTATTATTCCTCTCATTTAAGTTCTTCTCTGCAAGGTTTATTTTCTTTTCACAGAAAAAGAAAAAACCCTTAGTAGAAACGACTGAGTCAGCAGAGGAAATAATGTTAAAACTCCAGCTTGCTGCAGAACTCCTGATGTGATGGTTCAGGCAGAGTTTCTATGTGGTTGTGAAATATTCTTGTACTCCAAAATCAAAGAAGATTGATGTGCTAGTCATGATCTAAGTTATCCGAGTTTATAAAGCAAATTCTGGACGTTAGACCTAACTGTGTCAGAAATACTAAGTTTCTTTTTCTCCATTGCTAAGTTAGGTAATCTAAGTTGATAAAAAATAAACTGATAGAAGTTCATTACTTTTTTCCATAATGACACTTTCAAGCTGTGTTTCATCATTGAAAGTAGCTGTATAATCACAGTGTATTAAGCTAGAACATACTGTCAAACCTCCAATTCAAATGTTCTTTTCTCTTTAAAAGTTATGGTTTTTAGACTTTTACAAAAAGTTTCAAGTGGATTGTATTGTTCATTTATTGTATTGTGATTCTCAGAAACAAACAGATCTCACTTCCATTTTGCTAGGCCCTATACAAATATTATAGCTACTGTACAACTGAACTGAGAGGTTAGTGGTGGAGTCTACAGGCTACTTTTCTTATATCATTAATGGTATTCCATTGTAAAAACCCAGCATGGACTGGTTTCTTAAGTTCTGGGCAAACCAATCTTTATAATCAGTGGATTAATACAAGAAGTAGAGAATCATTAAGAATGACTTGAGGAAAAAGGAGTGTGGAGAAAGCTTGTCACTACTTTCTATTCCCTAACAATATCTTTCGTTTATTTTCCCTATTCCTGATGTCTGCTTTTCTAAGCTGTGGTTATGTTTCCAGTCTCCTGCATCCTCTGCGGCATCTGACCCACGTGGGTCCCATTTCCCTGCCACCTCCCCAAGCCTCAGCTCAGCTGCTGGCGACACAACACTGCTGAGCAGCTGTGGCTCACGCTTCAGAGGACATCATTGCTAAATAGTTGAAAGAACCTTGAGAAATTTTACAGGGCAGAGCCAGGTAAAATGAGCAGGGCAAAACTGAAAGGAGAAGTAATATTGCTGAGGCAGAGATAGGTAGCACCTCCAGGATCTAAGAGAAAAATCACACCAAGATAAGACACTAAATTCTACAGAAAAAAAAAAAACCCAGGGAGTTGCAACATGGCAACTCAGCACTGGCAGGATGTGACCAGAGCGCGGTGTAGGCCAGGCATCCCTTCTATATTCTCCATGTTTCCAGTGACAGATAACTCGGATTATCTGCAGAAAAACAGGTGACAGCATATTATTTCTGCTTTCACTTTTTGAACATTTGAAATTAAGCATGTTCATGAATTGGTCTCCAAGGTTAAGGAGAAATGCATGGGGCTGTATGCAGCTGTAATCTAGTAATAGTAATTCGTTAATGATTCTGCAATAGAACAACTTAAGGTTTGTCAGCATTTAAAATGCATAAAAACAAAATAAAAGATTAAAATAAGTCTGGCAAACTTGTAGAAGCTGTCAAAAGAGTACCAACATGAAAATGTTCTCTTTGGTTGACTTTCTTCACTGACATGGGTATAGCTAATGAGCTGAAGCTAAGGGGTAGTTAATTTTGTAAGCTGAGGTTCTTCTGGATACTGCTATGATAATAATTTACCCAGGAACTTTTTTAGTATTATTCTTTCACAGAGTCCTGATCCAAAGCTTTTTGAGGACTCTTCAAATCCAGTAAGTTTTAGACTGGGCATTCACAGCTTCTACTGACAGTTAGCTTTTCACCATATATGCTAAATCATAGAATCATAGAATCATAGAATGGTTTGGGTTGCAAGGGACCTTAAAGATCTTCTCATTCCAACCCCCCCTGCCATGGGCAGGGACACCTTCCACTAGACCAGGTTGCTCAAAGCCCCATCCAACCTGGCCTTGAATGCTTCCAGGGAGGTGACATCCACAACATCTCTGGGCAACCTGTGCCAGTGCCTCACCACCCTCCTGGTAAAAAACTTCCTTACATCTAATCTAAGTCTATCCTCTTTCAGTTTAAAGCCATTACCCCCTGTCCTATCACGACATGTCCTTGTAAAAAGTCCCTCTCCAGCTTTCCTGTAGGGCCCCTTTAGGTACTGGAAGGCTGCTATAACATCTCCACAGAGTGGGATTGAGGTTCCCCTCCCCCAGCAACTTTAGTTTAAAGCCCTCTTCACCAGCTTGGCAAGCCTATGACCGAAGATGCTCTTCCCCTTCTCTGACACATGGATGCCGTCAGCCTCTGGTAGGCCAGGTTTCTCAAAGCGAGTCCCATGGTCTAAGCAGCCAAACTGGCTACTGGCTAGCTAACTGCCACTGGCTGTGGCACCAGTCCTGTACCATTTGTTGATTCACCAGATTCGAATGGCCCTTTCAAACCCCTTCCCTTTGACTGAGAGCATTGATGAAAAAACTGCCTGCGCTCCAGAGTCCCTTATCACCACTCCCAGGGCCCTGTAATCCTTCTTGATACTCCTCAGACTGCTCCCGGCTGTATCACTGGTGCCCATGTGAAACAACAGCAGCGGATAATAGCCAGTGGACTGTATGAGGCTTGGTAGTCTCTCGGTGACACCCTGATACGAGCCCTCGGTAAGCAGCACACCTCTCCAGAGAGTGCGTCAGGTTGGCAGATGGGTGCCTCCGTACCTCTCAGAAGAGAATCACCTGCTACTATCGCCCGTTGCCTTTTCTTAGTTGCACTGGTTGTTATACAGGGAGTAAAGGAACATGTGTAAATGAGCAGCGAAGTGCAAGAGAGCTGAGGGGTAACGATGAAAATGATAATGGGGAAGATGAGGTGGAATTAGGAAAAAGGAATGAGCAGAAAGAGGAGAAAGGAAGGATTGATGAGTAGCAGATGACAAGGGAAGCCGAGGGAAATACATTACTCAAGTTCTGGTTCAGCTTTCAGCCAGAATGTGTATCATGAGAGCTGCTGTCTTTGTGGTGGTACTAAAATCCAAAAACTTCACTGACAACATAAGAGTTGTATTGCTGGACAGATAATGCTGCAGCTGTGCAGATATTTTTTTTTCAGTGGGGACAAGGACAGGGACCTGTCAATTCAGAATAAGCAGAAATATATTTTGATTCAAGGTTAAAAAGAAGCTTATTTTTCATTTTTAAAATAAAATAAAAAGCTATTTCATCTGTGTTTTCTAAGTGAAAGGTTACGAATTATAAAATGGAATATGCTATATGCTGGAAAGTTCTAGTTTCTATATAATAGGCATTCCGTACATTTCAGTGTTGCTGAATACATTTCTCTTTTGCAAGAAATATGAGATGAAACACTGCATCCATCTCTAAAATTGTTTCAGGAAAATAGTCCTGTATCTAGCCCTAAAGCAGCAAGATCTGCATCGTACCAAGCTGAGAGAACGAGCTGAGTATAGTCTGTCCTAGAAAAACAATTGTATTAGTACAGTTCAAATTATACAATTATTTTCCTTTTCTGTGCTCTTCTTCACTGCCACTCCAGAGCGGCATATTCATACAGTTATATCTTTATTGTATGTTTTCCTTTTGGTTACATCAAAGTAAATAATTTCAACTAGCAGTTCAAGAAGTACCTCTATCCTCATATAATTGCATCCAAAGGAAATTATAAAGTAGCATAGCTACTCAGTACGATATTCCCTCCGCTTTTTGAATAGCTACATTAGGTAAACCTTTCTAGTGTAGATAAGCAGGTAATGAAAGTATCCCTATTCAAGTAGGGTTTCACTTGCAGATAGCTTTCAAGGGAAAGTAACATTTTTAAATGTTTAATAAGAGCCTTAAACGTCAAGTATTGTATTAACATAAAAATGGTACAGCAGTTTTGTATGAACTTTCTTAGAAGTACATTCCAGAGGCATATTTAGGTCATGTTACATATTCAAACTGTAGGTTTAGTAATAATGATAACTACTTAAATATAGAGCATCACATTTACAGCCATCTTTCTCTGTTTAAATTATCTTCTCTTTCCTTCTCTTCCTGTATTTTACTCGATGCAAAAAAGCTGAAAAAGACCTGCAGAGCTGTTTTTGTCTCTTTAGTGCCACTCTGAATAACATTAGTTGAAATCCCAGTCTAAGGAACCAAATAGGTATTTTCTCAACAGATTAAATTTTCAAACCTTCAAAATCTGCATTATAAGAATTACAGAAAGTAACCTCCAGCCCCTTTAGCTTATGATCTAAATAGGCATAGAAAAGTATGCCTGCATAGTGGATAACATGAGGTTTAACAAGCACCTTTACAGAAGATTATTGAAAGGAAACAAGGTTGCTTTTCAAAATTTTTACTAAAAAACATCCAGCAGGTAAGCAGGTGCCTTAATACTTTCAACTCTTGTGCAGGCATTGACTCCTGTGCAGGCATTGAAATAGCAGGTGGAAACAAAAGACCCAGAAATAAAATCTTGTACACCTGACAACAGAAACAGCCCACGTCTGAGACAGCTAGCAAGCCATACACATGTTTTATACTACTAGTAAACATTGTGCTTACAATATTTTAGTTTGCCTCTGCCACAAAACTGCATTTTCATTGCATGTTTCTTGGATAATTTTTTTGTACAGCATAAAATTCCATTGACATGTCACAGGATATTGTCAGCTGCAGCTATTAGAGGCTGTTCTCAAGAGATATCTCCTGCAGAATTATTATATTTATATTTTAGGCACTTCTTAGAGAAATGAAGCATAGAATCATAGAATGGTTTGGGTTGGAAGGGACCTTAAAGACCATCTAGTTCCAACCCCCCTGCCATGGGCAGGGACACCTTCCACTACACCAGGTTGCTCAAAGCCCCATCCAACCTGGCCTTGAACACTTCCAGGGATGAGGCATCCACAACTTCTCTGGGCAACCTGTGCCAGTGCCTCACCACCCTCATAGTAAAGAATTCCTTCCTCATATCTAATCTAAATCTATCCCCTTTCAGTTTAAAGCCATTACCCCTTGTCCTATCACTACACTCCCTGATAAAAAAGTCCCTCCCCATCTTCTCTGTAGGTCCCCTTTAGGTACTGGAAGGCTGCTATAACATCTCCCCGGAGCCTGCTCTTCTCCAGGCTGAACAACCTCAACTCTCTCAGCCTGTCTTCATAGGAGAGCTGCTCCAGCCTTCTGATCATCTTCATGGCCCTCCTCTGGACCCGCTCGAGCAGGTTCATGTCTTTCTTACGTTGGGGCCCCCAGAGCTGAACACAGTACTCCAGGTGGGGTCTCACAAGAGTGGAGTAGAGGGGGAGAATCGCCTCCCTCGACCTGCTGGCCACGCTTCTTTTGATGCAGCCAGGACGCGATTGGCTTTCTGGGCTGCGAGAGCACGTTGCTGGCTCATATTCAGTTTTTCATCCACTAATACCCCCAAAACCTTCTCCGCAGGGCTGCTCTCAATCCACTCATCGCCCAGCTGTATTTGTGCTTGGGAAGTGTCATAATATTTAATAATCACTTAGTCATTATCATAATAGGCGTAAAACATGGGATGGATGATAATATACAGAGAACTGTGAGGTACTATAGCACATGTAATGGTTTAGAAACAGTGACTTGCTGAGATAATATATCCCCTTGGTACTTCTTTCTTTAAATAGACAGAAATCTCAGAAAAGGAAGACTGTATGTTACAGAAATTGAAGTACAGATGAACAGCTTTGTCCAAAGTGGAGGATGGGAACAAGATGCACAAGGAAAAAAAAAATTAAAAATTGAGTTTCAGTGGAAATTTAGACTATCCAGAGAACATAAATTTTAGTTTCTTAATTAAGTGTTGGTGTCTAGGTACAACCAATCAACTGCCGCCAAACTCTCAGTCAAGCATGCTAGGGCCAGGGTCTCTGGTGGCTGCTTTTCACACAACTTTCAAGCTGTGAGTGGTCTATAAATCAGCTTGACCAATGGTTTAACCAGTTTTCAGTTTATTGTTTAAAATGGACTTATAATTTCAACTGGTTTCACCAAAGATTTTTCCCAGTCTTTGCTTTGCTAGTGACAAGTCAGAGCAAACTGTACTAGAGGGAAGACTAATGGGAGAAGTCAAAGGCAGAAAGAAGCTCTAAAACACAGAGAGCAGCTCTGTGGGATAGCTCCTGTAAAGTAGAAAAGAGAGTTAATTATACACCAGTATTAAAAGGCAACAGCTTACATATGGCAATCACCTAAAGAAAAAGACTGTAATTGTATGCCTACATAATACTGGCACAAAACAGAATATGCAAAATAGATGAAGAGTAGAAGAGTGAGTGAATTTTCTATAAATTAGTACTAGGATTTTAACAATAGTTTTTAGAGTTCTCTGGGGATAATATACTATGAAATGTTGACATTAAATAAAATATCTTCAAAGGCTTAGGTAATTAACATTTTAATTGGTAAACCAGTAGAAAATCCATGGTCTGAGCTGTTAAAAATAACTTTTCATTCAAGTGCACTAGTCACAGACTAAAATTTTCCTATAATAGTCATTGGCTGGATAACAAAATTGCTTTAATGTTGGTGGCATGGAAACAGATCTGTGAATACTGCAATATAACTTTATTTATAAGTGAGTTCTTTCTCCATACGTTCGTCTGCAGTATACGCTGAAGAAGTTACTGACATACTTTCTCCAGAGGAGTCAACACTTAAGTTCAATGGGTCAAATTTCAGAGCTTAATCTGATAGAAAAGATAGGCCATTAAGCTCGTATATACAAATCCTTCTTCAAGCTTTTTGTGCACTTGTCACACCCATTCGGAGACACATCCATTTCTCAATACGTAATCTATCCAGAACTTCTTAATTTGCCACATTAAAGCAGGCACTAAATCTAAGACAACATACCTTAGTGTGGCAGGAAAGTAATAAACAGGCGAATGCAAAGAATCTAAAATAAATGTTGATCCTCACTATACCAGACCACACACTGTACATTCAGTTTATGTTTAGCCCCCTGGTTTAAAAACTGAAACTAAATTATGCTAGTTTTGTTTCCCCATAAATAGACAAAGCTAAAGTAGTGCAGAAACCTTGACTTACACATGTAGCTCTGAGTTGGATGCAGTGGAAAGGATGGGTTGCATGGTCTTTACTCACTTAGCTCTGAGGGCAGGATTGTTGTAGTGTTAGAAGACAATCACGAGTCTATGGGAATCTATTTGCAAATAAATATACAGTATTCTTTGTATTCTAACTATTAGATATATATTATACCCAAAGTAATATAGAAAAAATATTAAAACCAAGATGATTGCCTTTTTGTAGTCTCAGTAGCAATACTTGTGTTATTTATTAATTTTGTCACTATCCATTTGCATGATGACTCAAGATTAAAAATAGTATTAGGCTGGGATAGATTATGTGGATCAGAAAGTGGCAGAATACTGTCATGTCAAAGTATGCCTATATTGCAGTCACAGGAAAAGCTTACCAAAGCTGCTTATCCATAACTCAAGAATTTCACAGGAGTAACTGCAATGCAGTTTTATCCAAGCAAGTTTTGTATTAGCTAGTTCTTCTGCAAAGAGCTGGTATTGCAGTAGTGTGGAGCTCAGCATATTTCAGGTTACAATCCATGTTTGAAAAGTTTGATACCTACTTATGTGCCTAGCTTCTAAGCAGATCCAGAGAGCTGCAGCTTGAACAGGACCCAGATGATGTCAGGTTTACTTGTGCTGCACTGTAGACACAATAGAGATTGCAACTGAGAGACTGTGAATCTTTGGTAAAATTATCTTGGAGACACTTACGTAAGTTTAATTAAGGTGTCTCAGACTCCTTGGAGAGTGAGTGTAGATGTTGGGCTGCAGAATGAAGCAGAGAAGTCTAGCTTTTTCTCCACCATGTCTGAAGACAAGATCAGGATGGAGGAGGTGGTACAAATATCCCTCAGAAAGAAATCCTGTCAGTGGATTTTGGGGTAGGCGTGGGAAGTTCATCATTTCAGCAGACAGCATGTTAGAAGTTCAGGAAGAACTGCACCACACTTCTGTGAAATGTCATACTATGTTTAATCATCTTTGCTGGTGAGAATGTGGGACAAGATGCAGCGAGAGCTGAGGATATCTTTATTGTACACACTGGGGTGTGGTGCTGAAGTCTCTGAGCAAGTAGAGAGGTAAACCATAATTCTTTATGGTTCAGCACAGTGAGGATCCTGAAGTGGTACAGACGGGTTCCTGTCTCCCTGACCGGAGCCAGAGGGCCAGACATTTTTCAAAAGCAGCCACTATGCAAGGAAGTTAGTCCTCATCGTGGTGTTTTCTAACTTATGGCAGTTGGACTTTTCAAAGTATTAACTTTGGGGCGGGCTCTGTGTGTGTGTGTGTGAATATTCTCAGATGTCTTGTGACTTCTGGTTGATGCACCTCAAAAGAATGTGAAGCTCTTGTTCACTTTTCATCCCCAGAGAGTCTTCTTGTCTTCTCCTAAGGTTAAACACATAACAGCCAAGTTGTATAATATGCCCACAATAGTAATTCTTGACACATTTTGAGCAAGCCTGGATACAGGATATGTCAAACCATATGGAAAGAAGAGATTTCGCAATCTTTTTAATTTTTTTTTTGACAAAACTAAATTTTTTGCTCACTGAACTTTTTTTTAATTAGCTCAGTTTTGATAGTTCCTAGGCACTTCAGTATTTTATTTATAAGCTATATCTGAACTCTGCTACAACTTCCTTTTTCCAAGGAATGAAAAAACTTTTTCAATAAAGCCTATCAACTAGTAGAAATGTAATGAAAAGAGGCTGATTTAGGTGAGATCTGTTTGGCTTTAAGCAGTATACCTGGCAATCACAGTGTGTTTGTAATGATGTTAACTGGCTCATGTGAAGGCAATACTTTCTATTAATATGCCATTCTCCACAATATGCATCGCCTGTGAAAGACATCTCTAGGTTGGTCTTCATTCCCTGGAGACCATAGTTCTTTGGAGTAGAGACACATTACAAGTTCTACAGTGCTGGGATCTGTTCAGGCACTGCACTTGCAAAATGACCCTACTTTAAACAAAAATGATTTTGACCTTGAAAACCAAGAACGAATATCTAAGCATTCAGAACCAGTAGTTAGAAATTTTGCTTACAAAGATGTTGGCTCCCACCAGAGGACCATGGGGCTGAGCTCCTGTCCCGTTCTTCATACCCAAGTGGGAACTGAAGCCTGGATTTCACTACACAGGCAGCAGAGATGGAAAGATTTGAGCTGCTCTAATACACCATTTTTTTTTTTTTACCTCAGCTCAATAACTCCTTAGTATTTAAGAAAGAGGTGAATCTTTTCAGCTCTTCTGACTTTTCTTTCTTCCACAATCACTATTTACAAATTTATACAATTAAACAGACACATAGATCTTCAGCTAGGGTGTCTCCTAAGCTTTCCTACTATTTAACCTATTACCTCTCACAGGCTTCCTAGTAAGAGGTAGCAGTGATTGTAAAAACCTGCATTACAGTATAGAGGTGCCTGCATTTGTGTATCAAAAGTAATTAAATATTACTTGTCTTGTTTTTTACTGTCCAGAGTAAGGCTGAACAGTGAATAACTTAGTGTAGTTGGTCCCATAGTAACAGGACTTCCTGAGGGAAAAGACACAAATCCATGTGAAGAATGGTGGCAGAACCTGATCACATATGATTAACTTACTTATTTAAATTATTGTTGTTAATTGGTTTAGTTGCAGCTAATAAAAATTGTTACTGACCTTAACTGGTATGTCTATTTAAGTTAGTTATTATTCCAGTGACTGCATAGCTTATAAAATCAATTACGGAATTAACACTTAAGATTCCCCTCTCCATTATTTACTGTAAATCTTAATGAAAATTAGAATTAAAAGGTATCTCATGTTCCTATTGCCTTATGGCAACAAACAGATATATGTTTGTAACTTGCTTGTGAAAGGCCAGAAGAGGTACACAAATGAGCTATGTAATAAAGAACCTGGTTTTCAAAATATTGATTGCAAGTAACAGGAAAATCTCAATATTCCAACAACAGGGGAAATGTCTCTTGTAATTTAGTAATCTCTTTTGAAAGGTGTACATCAGAATCCTCCTCTTTCACACAGGAAAGGGTAGACGTGAAACTTTTCAAAGACTGATGACTCTTTCTTCTATGGACCGCCTCAAACCTAGTCCTGAAATCTGCACTCATGCTGATTTTTCATTTAAGTCAATGCAAGTCACATTCATGTTTAACTGGAGTTCTTAGATGTCCACAGAGTAAGTGTGTGCAGATCACTACATCCTAGGATGCACGAGATCCACAAGAATGGCGATGGGATGGCTATCATTTCCTATTATGAAGCCCTCACACAATTTTTGCTTCTGTTCAGTGGGCAGAATAGGGATTTTGTTCTGTTTTATTTCAAATGACATGGAATTAGGGCAGGAAGTATTGAACCAAGTTGGATCATATTTGAACCATTATTTCGTGGTGTCTATTCTTCTTCTTTGCCTTCTTAATCTGCTATTCGTACCAGAAAACCGTCAGGAGTATCTGTCAGAGAGCCACATGAGCACCTTACATTGGTTTCCTGAAATAAACCGTAACAGCAAAAGATCTGCATTATCTTAGGGGAAAACATACCTCAAATATTTCAAAAGTATGAGGTAAATATGTACTACAGCAAAATTAAGCCCTATGGAGTTAGAAATTGTAACACTAGAGATCACAGCTTCCCTGAAGAGCTTGTCTCTTCCCCGCCCAGGCACAGGCAAAACAGAGGGGGAAAAAGTAGAAGAAATAAAACTGAAACAGAGCCTAGTATCTTTTTTTTTCCATTTATGTGATCTATCTCAATTGCTTTCAGAAAGTCTAAGCCAGAATGAGCATACTTTTCTGAATTGATACACTAGAAAAACATATCCAGGCTTTGAGGCTGTTGTTTTTCTCTAATAAAAGCCAATGTCCCATGGCATTCTCATCACTTTCTCAACACTAAATTGTCACAGTGTAGAGCAGTGTATTAAAAATAAGTGTCTTTCCCAATTTAAATGTAAAGGGTCAGTTCTGAAAAGGAAAAAAAAGATGCTGTAAAACAGCACAGCACTGGAGGTAAAGGTTTAAAAGCGCTCTCAGAAAGTTTGTCTCAGTATTCTTGTGGAACTGATGGGCAAAATCTGAAGTTTTGTTTAGCTGTGAATTTACTGATACTTGAATTAAAATTACTTTTGTAACTTGAAATTACTGATACATTTTTCAATAAAGTTGTGCAAAATCTGAAGTGTCCCTTGTCCTGGGACAAACATGAACAGTACTTTGCTCTTCTCAATTAGAATATTAAATTTCTGAAGTTTTCATTTTTCCTCTGCATCAGGGTGTCTGGCAGCTTTGGCTTTAGACTCCTGAGGTGGGGCTGACTCATGGTTATACAACTGTCACTGCTCCTGTATTAACATCCCTCACCTCAGAAAGCACGTTCTGTGGAAGGGACACCTCCAGTGATGAGCAAGCGTGCAGCCAGGACGGGATCCTTCCCTCTAGCTACACAGTTGGTCTCAAGATCCCAAGGCACATTCAATAACAATTTGTGAAGGAAAGATATTGCTATTAATGGTAATAACTTGAATGAGTGAATTGCCAATGTTCATCAGCCTATGAAGTCTACTGATATTTTTTAATTAAAAGAGAGACAGAAGGCTCAACCAATTTAAATTGATTTGATCTGAATGACATAGCTGCCTTTTAAATTAAGTAACTACATTCCTGAGATTGGTATTTTTTCACTCCTGTACCGAAGTGAGCAAAGACGACTAGTTTTCAGAAGTACTCTAAATCCCTCTGTAACTCTGTTCCCTTTTACACAGGCTTTATCTACAGTATGGAGTTATCTTTAAACTTCTAAGAGTTATTGATAAAATAATTTCTCAATGAAATGAGAGTCCCTGGAAGGTCACTAGCTAAATATTTTGAAAAACATAAAGAAGCTTGCTCTTTACTATTCTTACCTCTTCTAATATATCCATCATTTAACACATGTATTATTTTGGAAATGATGTGTAAATAGAAGCAGTCACTTTGAGGAGATGGAGGAGACTCTTATAAACAAATAAAACTTATGAAAAACCTCTGTTGAATCAAATAGATAGACTAAGATTAAAACAAGAGGTGCTTAACATCACCTGTGAAAGTCTGTGTGCATAGCCTTAGGTTACATGGATTTTACTACGAATTGCAATATATCACCAAGATGCCAAGCCCAACTTTGTGAGGTTAGCTGAAGCCCCAGAACCAACATGAGCGCACAGTCCCTCCTCCCATCCAGGTGCAGGAAAGCCATGGGAACCCAGCTCTGAGTCCAGTAGAAGCCAGGAGCCCGTGCCTTGCCCAGGGACAATGAGCTGTGCCTCATCTCCTTGCACGGAGGAACGAGCCCCCAGCTCTGGCTTAGTTGTACAACACGTTGCCCGTGGCATGTTACCACCTGTCAGTAGGGCCACACAGCAGCCCCTCGGCCCATCTTCCCCATGGCACCCATGGGAATTCAATGGAGCAGAAAGTACTGCTTGGGAGAAGTTACTGGGTTTGTGAGCTACTATGTAAGGCAGAGACAATGTTATATTCCTGCAGGTGTCCAAAATGCGCTGGTTTTCCTTAAACAGAGAGTAGTCCAGCCAGTGCAAGAAGTGCACAGTACCATATGACTTTGAACACTGTACCAATTTGAGTCATGCCCTTGAAGAGATAATACTCCTTACAGGAAACTGGTGTGGTGGGGTGAATACTCAATTTCTTCTAAAGAATTTTACAGCATGATTTAGATTAACTGCTATACATCATTAATATTTGTCCAAGCACATAGTTCTCATCCTTCAGCAGAAGGACAGAGAGGCACCATATAAGGGATCTGCCCAAGGTAGCAGACCGAGTCAAGAAAAAACCACAGACCTTTTGCTGTGGTTCTGGGCTGTAAACTCTAAATTAAGAATCAACAAAGTACTAGACGGCATGCATTCAACAGGACCAAGAAAAAGCCAGGAGCCGCAAGCACTGGCCTCTTCTGTCTTCTGCAAATTTTTAAGTTTAAATTGTGAAAGAAAAATACATTCTCACATGTCACCCTTGCAAGACTGATAATCTCCACACTAGTTAATATTCTCTTGATCTTTACAGCATCCTCTCAAAGAAAGGATGTAACCTTTAAATAATTTCTTTATGCTTATCCTGAATGATCTTTCAATCATTACTTTGCTTAGGAGAATTTCTTCTCAGGGAAGCAAGTACTTTAAAGAATACAGAAATCTATATAACTTGCAAAATGTGAAATATTTGTCTCTGCTCACTGAAGTGTTACCGTAAGAATTATTTCTTACTGCAGAAAGAGGAACCTGCATGTGAACTGAAACTCCATTTGACAGTGAAGGGAAGGAAATACCTGTCATCTGAATCACTCAGTTTGAGAATTTAAATTATTCCCATCACCCGGAAAATAACTCTAAAATTGATGGAATGTTAGTAGAGCTCACTGTTGGAGCAGCAAATTGCTTTTGTCCTAAGAAGGCATTAAGCTCCTGGGTACCTACAATATTGCCTCTTTCCTTACTGTTGTGACAGTGCAGGACAATCAACAGATCAGCATGACAAAGGGACAGGTGAATGCAAATACTCAATTCATGATGGGCTGTGATTTTAAGGTCAGTCCCATGTGAAAGTTCAAAGATCTAGGAGCAAATTCAAGATATTTTTATATGTGGCTTTCCTCCAGAGCCAAAGGTTGAAACACCACCCATCAGCTGTGTATCTAGTAAAGCTGACTATCATTTTCATTATTAACGAGCTTTGCTAGCTGACATTGTGAATAAGGAGTCTATATGAATACGAAGGACGAGGAAGAGTCACATACAAAGGAATAGGTGGAGTCATACCTAGGGTAAATAATTTTGAATGCGAGTCTGCTTGATGCAAGCTTCATTGCACAAGCTGTACACACTATGAACAGCTCACGGACTGTGGAAACACGTTTTTATCAAAAGGATATTGAGAGAGACAAAGGGACAGAAAGAAAGGAATCTAAAAAGAGGTCAAAACAGGAAGACACTCCTTGTTGTTACTTCCCTCCTGTCTTCAAGTGATACAATAATGAAAACTCTAAGACCACTTTTAAAGCACTCGACTATACCCCTATGGTCTTCATTTGATTTGCCAGTCATATGTTTTTCTGTAGCTGTAGTTTCAAGCTTTCTTGCATGATATTACCCAGAAATCGGTTTTGCATTTTAACTATTTAATGATTCCTGAAGCAGTGTCTTTTCCAGTAGTTGAAATATGTTTGTAAACAAAGGAGGATATTTTCCCCGGTTTCCATAGATCATGGGAAACTCATCTGTAGGTGTTAGAACTTCTTTTCATACAGGTTGTATTACTTGATGCCCCCACGTCATGTATGGGGATAAAAGTGGGCCTTGACTCTCTTTGGGATATACATGATTTTACTAATTGTCTTCAGAAAGTCAGCTATGTTTTTTATGTCTATGATAAATAGTGAGGGAATCACAATATTATGATGGTGTTAAAAATGTGTCCCTTTTTGGGGTGGTAGAGGAATAAACTTATCAATGATGTCTTAGGCACCTTTTGAAAACTTTTCTGTACAGATGTAGACGGATATCTTGGTGTTGGTTGTTTTTCTTTTTTGTTGTTATGTTGGTTTTTTTTAACAGAGACCATAAACTTGTTGTAAGTTTTTTTATAACTTTCTGAAAATGGAGGAGCATTATATATATTTAGAAAAATATAGCTAATAGACTTGAGTGTCAAAAAAAATTCATATTTGTTCTTCATACAGAACGATATTTGTTCTTAATATCAGTAACCCATCAATAAATTTTGCCTTCCCATTCACAAAAATCTGGCTCTTTCTGTAACAGCTGCTCTGACTACACAAGAGAAAACCTATCAGTGTATCTCAGCAGGCTGGGATTATATGCCTTTATATTTTCATGCTAGCACATCTCTTCTGCTTATTTAACTGCTTAAATCTGTGGTACATTCTTATTAATAGGAAGAGTTTGAACAATGTAGAAAATCCCATATGTAAGGTTTGACCTTTGGAACTGTAGACATGAGAATTCAGCTCCCAAGACCATGAAACTAAAAAGAAACTTGTTGACAGAAAAAAAAAATCAGCTAATGGTTTGGACACTCTTTTTCAGATACTTAAAGCAAAAGATAGATCAGGCTCTGAAGGAAAATATTGAATTTCTGTTCAGTAATGAAGAAACTATTTTTCAGGTTTCTGTAGATGTGGTTCTCACCTAATCTGTAGCCATGAGATCACCATCAGATCAACAACATGTGGGTTGCACTGAATTGTATGGACAAGAGCAATGCAGCAGCCAGGGTGCCCACATTAGTGCAAGTGTAGTTTCTCTTGGACTTTTTTCACTAAAGTAGAAGATATTACCAAGTGTATAGGTTACAAAGTGAATATTCTGGGGCACTGTTCCATAAGCTAGAATTCTAACACTGAAAATTTTTCATGTTATTTTATACTATGCAGGATATTTTCTTTCAAATAGCTCTTTTGAACCTTTTTCTAACTGAATACACAAAATCCTCATAACAGTTAGCCATCTAGCCTGCAATTGCCCAGTACTTTAAAAGACATTGACAGACAGACAATCATTCTAATTGTCGGAATTTGCTTTTGGGAAAGTGCCTATGGACCCTATTGAATTAAACAGGAACCACATTTAAGAGAAAAATTTGGTTCTTGCCATACTGTGAAATTAAGCTCAAACTATTCCATGACATTCCAAGTCTTCTTTAAGTACACATTCCTGTATTGAATTTTTAAAATCTTTTCTTCCAATTAAACTGCACAGATTGAAGGCAGACTTCTTATGGACAAGCTTTTACCCTAAGTACAAAATAACATTATCAGATTTTATGTATATATATTTTCCAAATGTCCTTTACATATTCCATAATCATGTAATCTAATCAAGTCTAATCTACCTAGTTCATGTCCTTCCACTATTCCTGGACAGAAAATGGGAAAATACTTAGAAATTGCCTTTGTCTTTCAACCATGAAATGTTTCTTTGGAGAGTCAGTTTATCTTATTTTTTAATACTGTCACTATCTACGACTTTTGTTCTGCTCTGGTAGGAATTAATCAATCTCATCTTAATAAAAATGTATCTTTCCACATGATTTCCTTAAAGCATTCATATAGAGTACAATCACTTTTAGAACTACTTTTTAAAAGTTTTTATCTTTTCAGAGGTTTATGATATAAAGCCTTTTCTTTTGCAGAGTAAAGATTAAACGTTCTGATAGAAACTCAGCAAAAGTCAGAAGATATTATTTTCTGAGACAAAATGCAATTGATTACCTCACTGATCATATCACACGTCCCTGTCTCAAATTAAGTTCAGTATTTAGTTGAGTTAGAAGCTCAAAGCGGCAGCTTCCCATATACGCTTGTCTTCAGTACTTCATCCTTTCAGCTTTTGACCTGGTGTTGGCCCTGTGTACCATTTAACGTCTGCTCACATACATCTTTGGCATCTGTACTGTAACTTCTCGATTTGTGACTATATTGTGTCTATTCATCTTGACTATTTTCACAACATCTGTGCAGATACTGCAGAGAAGTATACTTACCATTCTCCAGCAATGTCCCAAGCAAGTCAAAGACAAATTCAGGATTTTTTTTCGCATGAATTAAATCTTGATATGAACAAGGTTTTATCATATACCTCTTATTGAAAGATAATTTATTTGCAGCATAACTTGAGAAGTAACTTTGAAACTAATAGAATGAATTGCAAAATAAACTTTATTACAAATGCCTGAATTACACCAGTATACAAAGAAGCTCCTGGCTTCTGTAAAATTGTTCATGCAACTGATCACTCACCAAACAACATCAGAGCTTAATAATGTAACACACTATTTAACACATGAAATCATCCTGCTTTTTACTATTCCTTGAAGGTTAATTAAGTTAATTTTGTTTGATATTTTATGCTGGCATTCCATCAGCCTATCAGGGTTGATATTCATTTCAGGCGTTTTACATCTTTGTTCATTCCACCTAATTTATTGTGAGGTTAGCTTGTCTGTTTGTAATGTAATTTTTTAATGAGGACAACAATGTTGTATCTAGCTAACACCAACAGTGCTGGTGTAGGCTGAGGTGATCAATACAATCTTCACAAGAAAGAGAAACAAAATCTCTTGGTCTGTTATTATCTGTCAGATTACTGGCAGAATATTTAAAAATGTTACAGATTTGAGACTTTTGACTACATTTGCATTAAATCCATCTTTGCCATCTAATCCTTAATAAATGCGGTGTTGGGGGTTTGGGGTTGTTTTTTGGTTTTTTTTTTTACATATTGTAGTTTTTGTACACTATGTCTCTGGGACATACTTTGTGAAGATAATGGCTAAGACATTATCCTATTTTCCTTAGTCACCCTTAGCAAATTTAAATGAGAAATTTTTGATAGGTTTCAGAGACCTCATAAAGCTCAGGGAGAAATAGTTCACAATAAATGGAGTAATAGAAATAAGAAGAGCAAAAAGATTTGCTAGAAAAGCTCTAGAAAAAATGTTTGAAGTTTGGGTCATTTTAATGACTGAATAGACTACAGAAAGAAGAACTTCCTCTGGAGAAACAGTTATCTGATCTAATTTTGGCTTCTGGGACTGGCACAGCAAACAGAAACTCCTGGATATTGTACAGTGCTAAAATGTCTCTTCTGAGGCAACATTGTCGCAGCCCAATATCCCAAAGAGCCAGAACTCGAGCTCTGGAGCCATCCATGATATTTTTGTATCTGAGAACAGATTATTTTGTCTATAATAAAAAAAAAAAAAATTCTCTGTATGAAGAATACCTTGAAATTAAAAGAGCAGGATACAGCTTATTTTATATTTCAGTACAGTATGTGCCCCTCCAGTAGAAATTAAGTTGCTTTTCCAAGTTGAGCACTTTCTTTGGGAATGAATGCTGGGCATTGCAGAACAGCAAAGGATAGGACTGAGCTTCATCTTCCCTCATTTCATGCTGTTGCAGAACGCAATGTCTTTCAACAGACAATTCAGATAAGTAACCTTAAGCATTTGCATTTGGGGGGAAGGTTTCCAAGCTCCCACAGCTCTAGTCAGTCACAGCTCATTGCTCCTAACCTTGTTTTCTCTTTCAGGATGGATTTTATCAAGCCTCCCGCTTATTTCACAGCCCACATGCTTTGCCAGCTGTCCTTGCATAATGCAAAACTCAAGGCTGTTACCTATTCAAAAATCAAAGCATCCTTTGAATGTAGCCTTTATAGAAGCCCCTTTTGCAAACTTTTAAGATGAATATTAACCATAAACAGTAGAAGAGATCATAACAGATAAGCTAAGATACTTCTTTTTCCTTCTTTTTTTTTTAAATGCTCAAACCAAGCAAAGTATACGTATATAGCTTTGATGGCAAATCACCTTCTGTCAACGGCATGTTTCAATTGGAAGAAGCTCTTGACACTTGTCATGCTTGGGGTGCCTAATAGTCTCTTCTGTCAGAAGAAAATTGGGTTCCTGGTAAAACGTTTGCTCTAAAACTGCATAAAAACTAATGACTGTATCAAGCTATGTACATTGCCGGAAGCTACTGTCTGCTAGGAGAATTGCTTTTTATTTGGAGGTTTGATATCATCGTGCTGTCAAGGGCCTCACATTGGAGTTTGGCAGCCAGGACAATGAGTTTATGGTGCATTTTATTGCAGGAAACCTTAAAGCCAGCTTGCGGCTCGGTCCCCAGTGGAAGCTGATGATTTTAACAATGATGCTCATTCTGAAATTTTCTAATCAAAAAGTTTAGCTTCGTCAAGTTGCTGAATGCCCTTCAAACTTGGGAATGACCATTCAGAACAGACAGGGCAGGTGGTTATTGCTTGTGTTGCTTCTGAAATAATACGGTGATGGGCCATGTAGTGCAAGTTGGGACAAAAATGTAGCAAAACTGCCTTGTAAGTCAAACATTAGAAGGGAGCTGGAGAAAATTCCCATTAAAAAATAGAAATATAAGCCAAACCATAAACCAAATCTTCAGCTCCAGCAACAAGAAAAAAAAAATGGTTATATTGAGGCATCCACTTCTTTCTTCATAAGGGAGTGCTCTACGAGAAAAATGCTGGTCTGTCAGGAGTGAGACCAAGGGAAGGCAAGAGTTGAAGTAGTGGAGACACCTCTCAGGTCTCTTTTATGTTCAAAATGGACTGTAAAACTAAGCTTGCCAGAACCAACAGTAACTACCTGTGTTCTGACACTTGTAAAACAGAAACATTAGCTTCTAGCTGTCACATTTCTATTTCTACATCAACACTAGGCCTTTTCATGGGCACATGGTGTCAGGGCACTGTGGGGGCTGGCAGGTCCCTGGGCCGGGGGGTGGCAGGGACTCCTGGGGGCAGCATAGCCAGGAGCAGGACAGGCCGGGGGGAAGCCAGGACAGCCACATCCTTGGGTTTCGGGCACCTCCCTGGGGATGGGGATGGGACATCGGCCTGCAGGTGGGCCCGGCTTGGCATGGCCCATGGCTGGGCAGGGCAGGGCTGTGGCAGGGCTGGAGATGGTGTCCTGCGATCTCACTGGGGCAGGGACAGATGGCTCCAGAGGGGCTGGAATGGGGTCCTGGGCCATGGACATGGTGAGGAGAGTCCTAGGGGCCTGGGAAGGGACGTTAAGACTTGTTGATGCCCTCAAGGACCTTATAGATGGAGAGTGGAATGAAGGTACCAAAGAGTTTTTCCCTTTTTATCCCTTGCCTGGACAGGCTTCGCAATGATGCAGTTAAGCCTTCTTCAGTAAAAAGGGTTACAGAAATGAAAGGCAGAGGGCAAGAGAGGTCCATGCAGATTTCTTCTGGGGCTGAGGTTCCTGAAATTTCCCTCAGACAATGCTACCCCTGCCCTTTCCTGTCACTGGCTGGAATATAAATAACAAAGTTCATCCTTTAGTTGATAAGCTTTTAAAAAGGGAGTAAAATTTAAACTAGCCTTTCTTAATTTATATTCTTACTTAAAGGCAGCCCTCCAGACAGCCTGTGCTCTTGACCTTCTTGTCTGCAAGATATCAACTCCTTTTTTATGTTGAATGTGTGAAGTGAGTATTTACATAAATGTGATTTTACAGCAAATATACAGTATAAAATTGGTGTCTTTGGTTATAAGCCATTTATTGTTGAGAATATGTGGAGAAAATCAGGTGAGACATAAGTTCAACCAAAATAAACAAACAAAAATGTGGTAATGATCCTTCAAATGGGCATGCATTACCATGCCTGGACAGAGCAGTGACCTTGATGAACTGGGGAGTCAAAGCAAAGAACTATTTGCATTTTGGGTGAAAAAAAAAAAAACTTTTTGGGTGCAGTTTGGATGAGATTTCCATCTCCTTGATGTGTCTCTGAAAATTTCACTCTGAGCCACACTTTCCTTTTTCTTTTCTTTTGTTTTTAGTCTGAAAAAAAGGGGAATAAATTAAAGCTTTTTTTTTTTCTTTGCCTCTTCCTCCAAACTTAAGTCCACAGGTTATTTTCTGCTTGATATATTTTTCTGGAAGGAAGTAAAATGACTGCTTGCTGCACTGTGCAGGGTAAGGTTGACCCAGGTGGAAAAAGTTGCTTGTTTGTTTGTTACTAACACTCAGACCTTTGAGTTTATTTCTATCATCAGAATTAAAGACCTATTCATAGGACATGTTGTCTACAGAAGGATCTCAAAGTTCAGCCATGGACAGTTGAAAAATAATCATGCATACAAACTTGAGGGTAAGTTGTATAGTTAAGTGATTTGTGTGTGGTTTTTTCCTGGTTTTGTTTTCAAATAAACTACTCAAGCCAGGTTGTATCCTGGAGTATCCAGGAGGACCCTGGGAACTACTGACCTGTCAGCCTCACCTCTGTGCCTGGGAAGATCATGGAACAGATCCTCCTAGAAGATATGCTAAGGCACATGGAGGACAGGGAGGCGATTCAAGACAGCCAGCATGGCTTCACCAAGGGCAAGTCCTGCCTGACCTTCTATGATGGAGTGACTACATCAGAGGACAAGAGAAGAGCTACGAATGTCATCTATCTGGACTTCTGTAAGGCCTTTGACACAGTCCCCCACAACATCCTTCTCTCTAAATTGGTGAGATATGGATTTGATGGGTGGACTGTTCAGCAGATGAGGAATTGGTTGGATGGTCGCATCCAGAGGGTAGTGGTCAATGGCTCAACGTCCAGATGGAGATCGGTGACAAGTGGTATCCCTCAGGGGTCCATATTGGGACCAGTACTGTTTAATATCTTCATCAATGATATAGACAGTGGGATCGAGTGCACCCTCAGCCAGTTTGCAGACAACACCAAGCTGAGTGGTGCATTTGACACGCCTGAGGGACGGGATGTCAACCAGAGGGACCTGGACAAGCTCAAGAAGTGGGCCCATTTGGCACTAACACTGAAATCTGGATTTGGTCTAGGTCTAGTAATAAACATTGCATTTATACATTATGTATTGTGTTATAAAGCTATCCATGCTAAAGAAATATCTAGATGATCTGAAATGTATAAAGAATTTAAATGGTGTACAAAGTTAGCACCAAATCCTTTATTTAGATGTGGAAAATGTTTGACATGTAAGAATACTTGCAGTTTTTAAAAAAAAAGAAGTAGCTGAAATAATTTTAAAGCTAAAATCTGTTTTGAAAAGATTGTTGTGAAGACATTTGAAGTCCTTGTATTTCAAGTTGTGGGGCATTAACCTGCGATGAAGAAAATGGAAATATAAATTATTTTTTGTCTGAATTACCATTTTGGGAAGAAAACTTTGTCTTCCTGTCCTCTGAATTGGTCTAGACAGGCTCTTCAACTTGTATCTCCTATAGGCTGGGGCAGCACTGTCAATGTTGATTGTAGAAGCCCTAACTCTGTATCTTCTTTCTCAAGGTTCAAGCCTTTGGAAATGTTTCTCCTTTTCCACTGGACTAGTTCTGGAGCAGAAAAATAATTCTCCTGAAATGGAAATTCAACAGAATATTATAATACATATCTATAAAGAATAACCAAGTTATCTAGCCAATCCCAGTTTAGGGAGTACAATCCTGGATGCTAATGCTACTTCAGAGTTCAAGAACACAGTGTTCAAAGAAACAGAGAAGCAATACAGCCTGATATTCCCTCAAGGGTCATAATTCCCTTAATAGAGGATTTCCCTGAGGTTTACAGCCATCTAGCAATATTACTTCGCTTCTCTGCATTGAATTAGGCCCAAGGACAGATGTATAACTGAAGTTGATGAAACAGAATTCACTAAAAGGTAAAGCAACTCTTCATATGACTTCACCCTTTCTAGTTTTCCTTTCATTTCTTACTTTGTACATTCAACAGATTATTGACAATGATAGAGTACATAAAAATGGAGATTAGCGTTTGTGATGCTTTAAGAAATGGAAGAATTTATCGGGCATTTTTAAGGCACCTTACAGAATACACCACACAATTAAAAACCTAATTTATGCCCATCAGCCTTGAGCTACTTCATTATAAATGATATAGCAACAATTCAAAACCCACGCTGATGGATTCTTGTCTATCGCCCCTTGGTGTTGCACGGGTAATTTTGATCTCGTTGACACAATGGAAGTTTTGTTGCTAATTACAATGGGACTAAGATTACACTTTAGGATTGACACCAATCCTGAGCATCACACCCACACCGAGACAGGATACCTTCACTCCCCACAGCCACCTCAATAGCTTTGTGGCTGGAGTCCAGCTGGCAACAAGCCAGGTAACCAGTGGCATATGGAGGTGTCTTAAGCACAGTTTATGTGCCTGGCTCAGATTCAGACTGAAATTGCTGCCAAACCACAGAAAGTACGCATGTGTCATTCATCTGTTTGGAATGGAAAAGGAGGAGGATCTGGCAGAGAACTCAAGGCACCGCAGGCTCAAGCTAATAACGTTATATTCTCAGGTTAGGGTTGAGATCCAGACAGGCACTTATAACCCTAATATGTAGCTTGGGTGGAATATAGGCTCTTGAGTCCAAGTGGTTAAGACATGTCCTGGGAAAGAGAATCCAACGCTCAGTACAACCCTTTGTACACTTTGCACATTTTGTCTGGTGACGCTTTAGCACAGAGTTTATGAATAGTATCTTAGCATTCACATCTCTCCACAGAGAGTATTCTGAATTCAGCCCCTCTGTTTTGATTTCTCATGTTCGAACACGGCAAGA
The DNA here is from genome assembly GCF_018139145.2 of Gymnogyps californianus. Classification (NCBI taxonomy): domain Eukaryota; kingdom Metazoa; phylum Chordata; class Aves; order Accipitriformes; family Cathartidae; genus Gymnogyps; species Gymnogyps californianus. The sequence goes on along the minus strand of NC_059471.1, from coordinate 210,111,236 downwards.
TTTTCAGCGGAGTTGTCCCACTTCAAGAAATAATTGTTCAGCCTTGCCTCTTACCTGCTGGTTAGTAGAGTTTCTTGGGATGGAAGAGATTCAAGTCGGAAACTTTCCACATCAAACTCTTAGTATCTAGGTAAAAAGCTTAAAAACATTAGACTATTACATAAGTTTGTAGATGTCACTGATTTGTCTGAAAAGTCTAACACATACTTCTTGTATATCTACAAAAAAAAATGCACACACGTAAGTGTTGAATGAGTTTCTACAGCAGGTCCTATGGGGTGGCTTAGGTGTTTCTTGCTCAGAATATTAACTGTACAATCCAGTACTCTTTCTGTTCAGTGTGTAAGATATACAAATGCTCAAGTGAATAGCAACAATGCTATTCAGTAAGCCAGCCACTGGCAGTGGCACCATAGTGATGCTTAACCCTTTGTCAGTGTGAGCCCAAGTTCATGTGAGCACCCTAGCCAAACTTTTATATTTTAGCTGCACTTCCCATACAATGTTCTCTTTTTCACAATCAAAATTTTGCATAAATATCCACTTCTCTGAGATACTGTTGACCAATGACCTTGATCAATTTAAAAGACAGATTGTTTCTTAGAATATGGTCATAACCTGTCTAATTGCACCCAAGCGTTCAAGAACAACTGGAGAAGAAAAAAACCAGAAAAATCACTATGTATGCAGATGAGTTATTGGGGTTCAGCATTAATAAATTTAATAAGAAGTTCAACAATTAGAACATCATATTCTGTGCATGGTGCAACATTAAGTGCTAGAAGCAAGTAACCTGGTTTTACCAAATTGAAACAATGCATCTGCCGTAGTCCTGAGCACCACTAGAAGGCTGTTTTTCATCTTCAGAAAACATTGAATTCTCAGTATGTAATTAAAACATGTGAAACTTGTATGATTCCCATGCTTTAACAAACATAAGAAGGTATGAAAACAAAAAGTAGATGGACTTTTTAATTTTGGGACCAGATTTAAAAATGGAAAAAAGGAAATCTGAGATATGTCTGGAGAACAAGGTCAGAAGTGAAGCTTTCAGTCTCTAGAAATCCTTGTTTTATGAATTAGTATTTCATAACCTGAAAGTTCATCCATTATTAAGAGTCTTAGTGGAGAAATAAGTTAAAAAATCTAATATGTAAACTTTATTCCACCTTGCTATATAAAAGGGAGATTAGCTTGCTTTCTAGAAACACATGAACAAAACTTTTCACAATCTGGCAATTTATGTCCTACAATTTGACAGTCTATCCCTGTCAGTAGCTCTTAAGCTTCTCTCTTGAATTTGTTTTTCCTACTGAAAAAGTTGGGAAATTAAATATTGTGTATTCAAACCACCTAAAGACTGCTAAATAAAAAAGAAAAGAAAAAAAAAAAGAGGGGGTGAAAATAAATGTGAAGCCAGGTTTTTAGTGCTGAATCATTTACAATTGTTCAGTCCACACATATTTAAGAAGGGAGATCAGAGGATGGCTCAACATGCGAATCATCAACGTGTCTTTAACAAAATGGGTTCATCCACCTGCAAATATCCCTAAGTATGCGACTGAAAAGGACTTTATATATGGCACTTGCATCTGAGTTTAGGACTCTCTTCTGGAAAGACATACAGGGTTGAGAAGTTTGGACTTTGGATCCATTCTGCTGTGATACAAGGAAACAGGTGAGACAGGATTTGCCATAAGAACTCCTGTACTCCTGTGGATAAAGAAATGCTCAATTTTCAGGTGCTGAAACAGTTCCACTGCTTTTTGCCAAATGTTACTATGGAACAAAGTTTTCATCATTTGCAGAAAATCCAGAGGAAGTTTTCAACTCTATGGATTTCTGTGTTCTGCCACTTTAAGTTATCACAATTTATAGTTATTAATCCTCATCTTTTATTTCCAAGGAAGACATTCTGGACGAAGTTATGCATTTTTCACAACAAAACATGTATTTGCTGTTAGACAGTACGACACAGACTTACTTCAGAATATGGTGATTCATTTGCTAAGCTTAATGTAGGATAATCTACAAACAACCCTTACACATTTCTGTTTCTATATTCTCTGGATCATGACATTGTGTAGTCTCTTCTAGGGGCCATCATTATCCCATTACTCCTTGATAAATCAGAATAATGTAACTGATGTTTATCAGCAAGATATCTGGTGTTCCAGATTTCCAACAGTTTGACTGAGATCAGAGATTGTCTAGTGGAATTATTTCCCACTTAAATGCATTTTAAAGAAAAGCTGGACTACTGACTTTCATGCTGTCATCTTTCACAAAACTGTCCCCTGAGATTTCAGCTATGAAGATCGTTCACGATCTTGTAGGTTAAATATGACACATAACTTTCTTGTGAAGTCTGATAGGCTCCAGATGCAAAGAGAGCTCAGTGCATGCCTGCTAATGGAAATTATCTCTTTTACTGACAAATTTGAATGCTTTTGTGCTTGTAACAACTGCTTGCACAGCACATGCTCTGCTGCAAAATATGGTGTGGATCTGCATTTGGCAGATAAATGGAAACAAAGCATAAATGACTCAAGAGGAAGTTTCTGCCCCCTCTCTCTTCTTTCCTATCAAACCTCCTGAGTCTTTCACATGACAACTGGTTCCTCCATGATTTCTTAACACAAGTCTTGCATTCTTATCTAGGACTAAGTCTGATGAGGTATCCCTTGACAGAACTATTAGCTGTGTCTGCACTAGCAAATGAGATCTGTGTGGGGCCATTCTCTACCACTGTGGCCACCTGCCATCAGGTGACCTGTACCCCTGCTGTTAAACGCTCAGCCTCCAGATCATACTGGATGCTTGCAAACCACTTACTGGGAATCAGCCCTGATCTGTGTTGACTCCCAAACCATGCCCAATTGGGCTAGCTGGCTCAGACCAGTACCATGCTAGAGATCATTGTAATATTTTAGACCTATAACCAAGGATGTTCCCTGGCCCTAACTAGTACATGTCTAGCCATAATATCTGACTGTAGATTCATACTTTAAATAAAAATGACCTGTGAAGCTAGAGCAATAGGATAACAGTAAGCACAAAGGAATTCAGATAAAGGCAAAGTTAATGCATCTATTCCTAGCAACTGTGATTTTTAAAAAGTACAAATAAGTAATAAATATTTCACAAACAGTGGTTTGTCTATTCATTGGAAACAAATGTTTCTTAATAGGAGTTGGGTTGTATTTGGACAGGATGTAATTAAGTTTCGAATTTTCTCTTGTTCTATAGTACAAGATATTGTCGCTTCTACAGTTTTGGTCCTGGTAAAAGACTTAAAAATAATCCTTCTACCTCCTTCATTCTTCTTGTAAGACATCAAAAGTAGATCTATTTACACTGTGTTTATAATAAACAATAAATACTCCTACAAGGTCTGACCCTGTAACACTTACTTGCATGAGCTGGTCCGTCGACTTATGTTGATGTTAGATCAGGATTCAAATTAAGTCAGAAGAAGCCTTTCTATTAATTTCCACGAGCTTTGAAGTAGATTCTTGTGTACCAACAATTCTTCTTTGAGTGAGTTATCCAAAGGCATGTTAGTGACTTCAGGTATGTTTTGGCATCTGGATCAGTTCTCATTGCAAAGTATTCAACAGTGAAAAGTAGTAAAGACTTTCTGTTCTTTGCCAAAATCAGTATCTGTGCCAAGGGAGTTCAACAAACTCAAACTCATACAGAATGATTAGACCAAGTATATACAAATTTACATCAAACATCTATCTGGGATACAGATTTTGGATTCTAGTCCTTACAACAAACTCCAGTATATTGTAAAAATAAAAATGTATTTAGTCCATAGGCAAATTAAAAAAGAGAGGGGAAAAGGAAGAAAAAAGAAGGAAAACCAAGAAAATTATTGCAGTTACCTTTAGAACAGAAGATATATTTTCTAGGGTATAATTCTTGGAATTCATCAGCTTTACAAGGGAATTCAGTTGCGTTTGTGGGTTGGTTTTTTTTTTTGCCTTTCATTCTAATCAGTCAAAGCCTTCCTGGCTTCATTCAAGTTTTTCAATGTATATTGGGCCCTTTTAAAGCTCAGTACTGTTATGAAGCACACCTCATTTTAAACTAGGGGGCATAAAGCTTTTAAGTCAAGGCTGAGGTACTGAAAAAGTGGTATATGATGCATCTCAGCTTGACTACCTAAGTCTACCTGGTCCTATTTTTCAGTAGGTGATGTATTCAGTAGCTTCCATGGATTTCAGTGAGTTCTCAAGCTCTTTGTGAAGCTATTTTTTTTTTTAATGATGTGGATGATTCTTTGCCTTGACTTAAAGAAAAGTATTAAAAAAAGTTTAAAGTTATAAATCCCTAAAAATCCTACTTTGAATTGCACATCCTACTTATCAGCTCTGTTTGGTTACTGCTTTCCCTCACAGGTTCTAGCCACTAAATCTCGCTCTCACTCATAGTTTAGAAAACACAAATAATTTTCAAGTTAAAAAAAAAAAGGAAATCTTCATAATTTGAGTGCCCTTTGAACAGCGAAAAACTGACGCCAGTTTACATTTTGATACATATGAGATAATGTGTTCTCCGTCCTTCCCACAGTATAACTTTCTTTGCAATGTACTTTCCAATGTACAAGTTCTCAAACTTCTGTAGTGTTGACAACAACTTTACATTTCACAGCTCTTTTTCTCTTCATTCATAATTCTTCAAGGCAGCTCAGCATCTGCCATAGAAATTCCTTACATGGAAAAAAGTATTAGTAGGGAAAAGTGTAATGTGTTTTCTGTGCAAGCCAGCATCTGGATATTCAAAATTGCTTACATTCTGGAACAATTGACATCTCAGCAAAATACCAGGAAATCCTTCAGATTTGCTAGTGAATGACAGTCGGACAGTCACGATGCAATTCTTTCGTCTGTCCCTATTCGATTTGATGATTAAAAACTAATGGTCAGATCTGCCATTTGAAGGTACGGATTTTATTAATCATGCAAACCTAAAGCACTATGCTATATATTTTTGAGTTCCAGATATTTAACTATTTGCAGACTACAGTTAGTGCTGGGAGCACAGTTTATTAAATTGCCTTATGTTTTCTACTTTAAAATTCTATTTTCAGACACACTACCTGTCCAAACTTTAACTGGACAACTGGCAATTCAAACACCGGGTGTCTGCCTCAGGCTGAATTTCTCTAGAAAGTTTCAGCAAATCTGTTCAGTAGTTTGCTGAGAACAGGGTCAGAGGACAATGAAATTTCCATGGAAAAGTGCTGAATTAAATAAAAATTTCTTTTCTTCAGACTTTCAGATAAAGAGCTTTTGCTTTGTGAATCAGCTCTCTTGGACACCGCATACTGCCAAACTGGGAGAACAAGTAAACATTTCTCATGTATTTCTTCTGTCAGACTAGAAGAATGATTTTTAACAATCATTTTGAGTGAAAGATGTGGCTCTCTGTCTATACGAAAAGAGTTAATGGTTATTTTGTAAATATGGTTGAATGAAAAAACCCTATTTGATCAGTAAGTATATGCTTCAGATTGTTCCTCACACACAAAAATCCAAACACTTGTATAAATCACTTATGTGATGTTAGCAACATAAAGTAGCAGTCTTTTCCATATTTTTAATTATCTTTTTGGCATATTAAAACCAGAAATGTTTTCAGTCTACTGTATTTGGGAACATAATAGACATACACCCCCACTGCAAAATTCTGATTCCAACAGAAGATTTTTTCAAAGTCGTGGCTGTCAGCTATGTAACCACACCGCAGGTCTGCTCTTTCAGTACCACAGGAATTACGCTTTTCTGGCTAAATCTTGGGATATTGGATTAAAAAATAGGAAACTGCCACGGTTTAGAAGTCTACTACATGTTGCTCAAAAGTTATACGAACTGGATGCTCATTTTGCTTTGCCAAATGGAAGGTTTTAAGCTATTAAGAATCATGTGAGGTTGAATGTTGTACTAAACACAGATAATGCAGATGATGTGTTTTGCCCACGGAAAATCTGGTCTGTAGCTTGCACACAAGCTCCTCCTTGAGGAGCTGAGACTTATTACAGCAGAAGTACCTTATTTTTAACACTATTACATTTGCCACATTTTGCCTATGCCAGAAGACAGGTCTGAATTCTCTCTTCTGAGCTATTGCTGCTGTTTCTGAGCCTTTGGCATTGGCCCCAAATGCCAAAATATTGGGTGTCATTTTTCAGTAGCAGCATCATTCAGGAGAAGTTCAGAGACAGTCTAATTCAAAACTCTTTGGAGTGAGCTGTGTATTCAAATAGGCCAACACTTTTCTCAAATAGCCTCTAGGTCACCCCTGGGTCCCAGGTGAAGAAAGCTGAGAAAGTGAAGAACTGGTGTATCTGTACCTTCTTTCATCATTCAGCTTTGTGTGCAATGTTTGGCCTGTGTGAAAGGAGGCAAGGAAATTAAAAAAGAAGAGGTGCAAATAATTGCACCTCACTGGCATGTGTCCGTGTTTCTGCTATGTCCACCTGAAGAGACACACTACAGGGAATGCAGCTCTTTATTGCTTAATTAATTATTTCATTCTTTTAAAATGATTCCTAATGTATAAGAAGAACAAAATAGAAAAGCAGACAAAGTTCAGTCACACAACTAATGACCAACTACAGTTTATACTTTTCTTCATATAGGTAAAATGTGTTCTTATCAGGCTGTGAAGATGCTGCCAAACATGTAAAATTATCAGAACAAAATGAGGGTAGCTGTTTTCCAGAAGACACCCAGAGCTACACCCTTCTGCCCCAACAGAAACCAGATTTCATGGCACAAACAGGAGTCTTTTCTTTAAAAACAGCGCTTGAGGTATTGATGTCTGGGGGTAGTAGATCTGGAGCATGTCTGACAGTCTGATAAAAATGGATTTTTCTGAGCCTTGGGGATCTTACGGAAAAAAACCTTTCAGCTGCAACCCCCTTTATTATATCAAGGGGAGACTAAAATCAAAGTTTCTGCTAATTTATCCACTTACCAAAAAAAAAAAAAAAAAAAACAGTGTGTGAGAAGCTGGCATAGGGATGAGTGGGATGGGAGACATGAGAAGTCCCTAGGCTCAGAGAGGAGTGAAGACAGGGCAGTACTAGTTTTATAAAACTAAATTAAAACCAGGGTGGGATGGGGGAGGCATAAGGGAAATTCTGTTCGGTTGTGTAAAATGGCCCTGTAAAAGAAACTCTGTGGGTGTGGGTGTGGGTGTGCACATGCAAGGTAAGGGTGTGAGGAAGAGGATTTTGAATCCATCTGGAATTTTAAATACTCTTACTGTAAAATTCTACATGATTACTTAAAAAGCCCTATGAAATGGAACGGAAATAATTCTCTATTAAATTTAAATTGAATTTGGAGAATTTTTCCAAGGGAGTGATGTTAATCTCTGTTTCTATAGCCATCTCCAAGCAGATAAGCCATAATTATTTTTTTAATTTAAATACAATATTTTTTCTCTATGAATTTTATAATGCAAACATCTCATAATTGGGCAAGGTAGATAACACTGTAAAGTAAATTCAGGTAGAATTTAATATTTGTAAAGAATTTCTCATTGCTTATTATCTCATGTCATTCTTGATTAGTCTGAAAACTTTTCCTGGCAGAAATAGTGAAATTGCACATATTAAGCAAATCTTACAGGACAAAAGTTAAATGCTGATTTTACATTTGTAATAATCCTAAACAAGACTCAACTGCTTATCTGTTCAGAACAAACAGTACCACATGACCTGAGCTCAGTCATAGCATACATCCTGTCAACTGCTAACAAGTATTTAAAAAAAAAAATTAAAAATTTTTGGCAGATTATTTTGTGCTTTGCACAAGGGCTCCTTCTTCCCTGCTGAAGTGTGTCTTGCCAAACCGCAGGTCAGCCCGGGCTGAGAAGAGCCCAGCTTTGGTCAGTGGAGAGCTGCAGGATAACTCCTGGTGAGGAAAAGCTGGGTCCCTGAGCAAGAGTTAGGTGTGGCTAGAGATAGCAAAATCGTAGGGGAGGGGAGGGGAAGCAAGGGAGATCTACTAGCACTAAAATACCAGCGGTATCTCTAGCATTTACTTACAGACTCACTACACTGATATTTAAATTAAGCTGGGTTTTTAGATAAGGGTTCATTGTTCATACTGATAACATTCATTAGGTTGTAATATATCCTCGCACTGCTTTATGCAAGAGGATAAAGGACAGAAATGCAACGTCCACGGGAGAAAATAACAGAGGAAAATCCCGTATAGCAGTTATAATGACATAAAACACAGAACTCTAAGTTAAAGTTGCCATGACAGCTGCAACCCATTTTTATTGCAGTTGGTATTGAATTCTCTAAATAGGGATATAAACTATGGGTCTCAATATAATGACTATGCCACAGTATTCAGGCAAAGCAGGATGTGTTAGATAATTTCATAATATCAGTATTCTCCATTTCTCGCCTTTCTAAGCATTGCCTGCTCTTTCCTTAGAAGGGAGTGAAAAAGAGAATTTGTACCTCAAACATCAGCCTATCATTATCTGTAAAAGAAGTTAATGCAAAACGTTTCCTTAAAGTGTAAGCCAGCAGTGGCAACACTTGTCCATACTTCTCTGCAGCTTTGAATTTGCGAGGTGCTCAACACAGGCAATGTCCTTTGAGGGAGCAGCACTGTAACTAATGTTATATCTGTACCACAATGTATAGATTACACTGGCAACTACTGTATAGTACAGTTACCTGGCAACAGACCCCTTGTAATTTTGGATCTTACCCGCAGATTGGTGGGATTTCAAAACTGCCTTCCAGAAGGCCAAAAATACAACGTGTTATAAACTAGAGTTTATATATATATATAGTTTATATATATAGTTTATAACTTATAAACTATAAATTTATCAGTAAGATCATATGGAAGGACTAATTCATTTTACAACCCAAGAAGCCCCATTTTATCCCGTGGTCTACCTTAGCACACACAGGATGCTTGCTGTTTGATAACCGACAACTGGTTGGTTGCCTGTCTGCTTGATTCTAAAATCGCTTTGGAAACTATTGTTCCCAAAGTGAAGAAAACAGACAACCCCATTAAGGGCTGAAGATGAAGATAGCACCTCAGTCCCTGTGGAAAGGTGAAGCTGTCAAGGGGAAATGGACTTCTTAAGCTTCATACCTGCAGGTTCTTGATCTTAATAAAGAAAGAAGAATATAACCATCAGTGCAGTGTGCAAACAAATCCATCTCAAACAAAATGATTGTGAAAAATTTCAGGTCCATAACCCATACTGAAGATAAATTACTCTCTTCCACCTTAGTTACTTTGTATCCTGAAGATAATTTGAGAATGGGAAAGCTGCCAAAGAGTGACAACTGACCTAATAAATAGAATAAATCTGTCACTGCTGTTGTCAGTTTCCAATCTTGTTCGACAATGCATTTAGCTATGAGGGGCAAAATGAGGCTTGCAGAACATCAATTCCATTTAAATGAACACAGGAAAGTGCATCTACAGAAACTCCTCATGTTGCCTGGACTGTAAGTGCGGCATTTTAAAGAAAGTTGCCTGCATTTACCAGGAATTCAGCCTTATCAGCCCTGAAATGGCCTTTCTTCAGACTCCCACCCAAACCAACTCTCTACCAGCAGACATCTTGAAATACTGGGCATGCATCAAAAGCAAGAAAGTTCTCATTGCACTAAATTCAATTAAGCATATTCCTAGAATCACAACAGATTCAAGTTTCAGAAACAGTCAGCCCCTTCCTACTAAAATTTTGCATCACCGTAGGACACTGAGCTGGTACAACTCATTGTAATACTCTGAAAGTCAGTAGAACTGTGTTGCCTTTTGCTCTTTTATTAGAACTGATGCAATGAAGGACTCAGAGGTTGAGAATAGAATAGTTGCGTACTAACTAGCTTAAAAGTATTTGAGACAAGAACTGAGTTATACTTCATTTCCATGGAGCTGGGAAAGAGCTTTTCAATCGTTGCCGGTACATGGCTGTGCAGATCTATGCAGACCCAAGGCCCAAACAAGTCTTGTTTATTTAAGTAAAAAAAAAACAGCTGAAAGGGGTTGTAATAGTTGAAGAAATAGAAGCAACCATCAAAAAATGGAAAAATGCCCATGCATATTAGTGGGCAATGCTGGCACAAGAGCAAACATGTCAAGGGTAAATTTTTGACAGAAATTAGAAGAATTCTAAACATTAGATTTTTTTATTATAATCCAATGAATTTATTGAACCAAATTCCATTACATGTTGCAGGAGAAAAAGAATCTTTCACATTTTTTGAAGTAAGGTAGGTCAATTTATGAGATCTATATGATATGTTTATTTGAAATAACAATGGATTTGATGCCATGACATAGAGCCTTTAAGCCCTTTTTTGTCCTTTTTTTTTTTTTTTAACATTAAGGGGTGAATGGTAATTTCTTCAAGACTGTTTCTATGTTTTGCCAATTTATATGGCTTTGACCTTCCAAGCTACAATACATTTGGTATCATAAATTACCCATGTACTTTCCAACTTGTCTGAATCCTGACTTATTACCTGAGAAAGCCAGCTGAAACAGAACAATAAATAATTCCTGTGAGGGGAAATATTCCTTTCTGATACTTACACTACACACATGCATTTGTTGTGGGCTTCCACAATTGGTTAGCTTCACAGTGTTTCCTGCAGAGCACCATTTCCTCAGACATATTGAAAAACTGAGCTACAATAGCAGTGCCAGCAAATATAGCTTCTTTCTCACAAGACTGACATGCATAGTGTATCTTTCTTTCAAAAAATGCAATATCTTTATATTAAAGAATCAATGTGAATCACATCAGAGCCCACTTTTGCCCTCTTATTTATAAGTAGCAACATACTATATTTTATATGAAGCTAAGACAATTACTATTGTTTTCATATATTCATATCAAGAATAAGGACACAGTTGTAGGCTTCCAAGCAATAACACTGCATTATTTCTGGATATTCCAAACCCAAGTTAATGGAAATACTGCCATTATTGCTTCAAATTTTTTTTTTTTTTCAGAAAGCCATATAGGACTGTTATTAAAAGGTAAGCTAAGTACCTCTGCCTTCAAAAAATAAACTGACAACTTCCTCCTTTAAAGTGTGGAAATCAGTAATAGAAGAATATATTTTTAGTGGGTAAATTATCACAGTTCTGTTGATCTCAGCTGATAATATCATATTCTCTCAGTTGAAAGCTTGTCCTGCCTTGCCCCACAAAGGCAAGCATATTTCTTGTTTGAGGCAGTCGAAAGCAGAAGCCTGATGGATGTGAGGTTGCTGTGGCTTTGTGTCCCAAGGTTCAGCCAGTAGCAAGGCGCAGTATGTATTCACAAGACACACACATGCATGCATGCATACACATATGCACAGCTGGCCACATCAACCAACACAAACAGCAGTGCATTGCCAACACCCACATAAACGTATACAGCACTCACACAAACATTAACAGTGTGGATGGCCTGATCCTGTTCTTGCTTTCTGGCTATCGGGATGTAATTCCAGCGGTAGGAAAAAAAAAAAAAATATATACACACACACAAAATATTAATCACTCCAATGGTGAGCCTTAGATGCTCAGCCTACCCGGTAGCTGCTCCTCAGATGTCCTGGTCCCCCAAGTTGCTGGTACCCAGACATACAAGCCCCGGAGATTTGCAGTTGCACTCTAGTAAACTGATATCTTTTATCCAGTAGTTGGTACTTTTTATCTTACTTGCTGGCTAGTTCAACTTAAAGTTCACCAGCTTTCACACATACCCAGTCAGAATAGAGAGCACACCCACACAGAAAATAATTAGAAAGAGGATTTAATGAGAAGACAGGGCAGATTGGGATTATGAAATGCAGGGCTCAGTCTGACAATTGTACCAACAAGACATTTACACATGACCAGCTTGTTTTATCCCCTTTCCTCTCCATTTTTTCCTGTCTGATTCTTCCTAATCCACCTTGACTGCTCCCTTTCCCACTTTTGGTCCTCCCCTGAACATCCTACAATGTCTCGCACATTCCCACAATTGCTTTAAAATACCCCTTAAAAGTTTTATGTAATCCCCAAGTCTGCTTCCTCTGGTATCCCATAACAAGGCCTCTACATGTGTAGACAGTAACCCCTTCAGACTGCAAGGTGGTCTGGGAGAGACTGTTCTTAGTTCTTGGTGGGCTTCCTACTGGGGACAATGGTCCCACCATTCTCCTTGGATAGTCCCAGGATGATCTGGTTCAGGGTGCCTCATTTATGTTATACAGTTCCTCAGTCTGACATTGTTCTGCTGATCTTCACTGGGCCTTTGTGTTCTTGCTGATTAGTTTTTAATCGCATAACTGCAATTCTCAGCTAATGATTCCCATGAGACAAAGATCATTCTCCAAAGCCATCAAATATTATGTTCCTCAGCACCTCCACATTGCCAGTTCAGTGACTTTGGATCCTATCTCTCAGTCTTTATCCACGTTAATGTTTGTTGCTTATTCTTGTTACTAATGTGGATGACCAAGGCACGGATGTATGAACTACTATCACCAGTCAGATGCTTAGCACAGCCCACCTCTTCCCAGAGGGACCTGGAGAAATGTCTGCCACATTTTCTTTCCCTCTCTTCTTCCTTTCTTTCCCACTTCCTCAAGTAGTGATAGTAGTTTTTCTGTTTCTTTTTCCCACTCCTTTCTCCACAGCTCCCATCCACCTTTTTCGTCATTCTTTAGAAAGTAGATATAACAATGTAATGGTCTTTAATAAATATAGCTGTAGCAACTTATTTTTATTCCCTCTATTTTCTGGATTTGGGCACTGAGATATAAAATGGAAATTATGGAAAGTGTGAGTTACTCCTGTCAAATGCTTCTCTCCATTTCCACATCTACCATATTTTTAATTAGGTTGAGGGACACCCTATTTCAAAAAAAAGTGACTTTACTTAATGAATTATGAAGTGTTATTCTAACTTTTTATATAAATCATACATGACATATGATGATAAACTTGTCATTTACCAATGACTAATTTGTCACTTTGTGTGGGATTCATTTCAAGATTAAGACACCTACATTTAGCTGTCTACATAAGCTAGATGTCTAAGGTCTCACAGTTAATTGCATTCTAGCCAATACAGTCAGTGGAGCCTGCAAGAACAACTATACTTGAGATATCAGTGCATCTGGTAAACATGCCAGTGGACCTGTGGGAGAGCTGTGCTCTTCTGGAGTGGTGCATGTTCAGTTGCAAAAACCTAACAACATTTGAAATACTTTTGGATTTCAAAATCTTTCTTATAGGCCTGGCAGATATGATGAAGGACCTAGAGTAGACTCTCGTTTTCTGAAAATTAAAAAAAAAAAGGGGGGGGGGGGGGAAAGCAAGGAATCACTTTATTGCTAGCAACAATAGATAGCATAAAATGAGCAAGCAGCACGAAACTCTTCAAGCACAATAATTTATCTGCCCTGGAAGTAAAATGAAACCCTTAGACACAAAATGACGGTGTTTAGACAACGGAATTGAATCCCGGACTCGCAGTGCCTATCGTGGGACCTTTGGCATCTAAGTAGACTCTTAAATTCAGGTTCCACTATTTTGAGGTTTGAGATTTTTCTTAAGTAAGAACTTCTATCATTATAAGCCACAAAAAGCTGTAAGATCATAACATAATGGCTTGTCCCCAAAATAACCATAGCTGAATTCATTAACTGGCTTATTTACTTATTGAATTACACATGATCAAGTACATAGCTTCAAAATAAGTACCATTGAACTAAAAGTTAATGTCTTCTGATTTTGAATGGATGTGGAGATCTGAGGAGGAGACAGACACAATGTGATCTGTCTTCTAACTTGAAACTTTAGAAACATTTTAAAAAAAGTTTCCAAAGTCTTCAAGAAGAAAGGCTGAATTGTTTTCTCAGTCTACAGTCTTGCTTCCAATCAGATGATGGAAACTGAAAATGCTCAGGTAGATTTTTAATCTGCCTAGGGTTCTAGGAGTGAAATGTTTCTTATTGATTGCTCATTGTTAGCAACTCTTTGATTTTGGTGATAAAGTGACTCCATACGTTCTATTTCTTTCTTTTTTTGTGAAAGAAAATCATCACCTTTTTTTTTTAATGTGAGATTTTCTTTTTTAACATGCAGTTAAAAACAGAGATGGAAAAGAACATTAAGTCAACTACAGGAAAAGGCTTGAGATCAGATCTTCCATTCAACCCAATCACTAGAAATACAGCTGAGTCACTGTGATGTACATCACGAAAAGCCACAGCTTAACTGGGGCTGTCAGGTCTTACTCTAGAATCTAGAAGTAGCTGTTCCAGACTTATAAAATTGATACCAGTATTTGGAACTTTGTTTCACTGTGGACAAGTCAGTTACTCTGTCTGACTTCTGCAGCTGCAAATTCTACCTATTTAGCATAGCAACTGTGAGACTAGTATTGAAAATAAGACAGAAAAAACAAAACAAAACAAAACAGGGACAGGTGATTATTACTAGGAAAAAAAAAAAAGATTTTTTTTCCTGTATCTATAACCTTTGTTGGAAGAATCCTGCTGTACTTGGAAAACATCTTTTCTAAGACAGACAAGTCATGCAGTAGATTTTGTAAAGATACACACATGGGTTATAACCTCCACAGAGCGTAAGAGGAGGATGTTATCAGAACAGCAAAAATCCATTACTATTGACTCTGGGATCTGCTGTTACTGCAGCTCTCTTCTAAAAGTCGTAACTGAAAATGTTCTCTTTCTCTTGAATACAAGATCACAAACTATTCAGGCACAAATATCTGAATGTAATGAGAAAGCAGATTCTGACACAACTTTTCAGGTTTTATTCTGCTATCACTCATATGTGATTTCAGACAAAAAAGTAACAAAATATGTTCAACGCAGACAAAAATTATCCTAAAGAACTGAACAGTTAGTTTTAGTGAGTGAGAGGTGAGCAAAGCAGAACTACACAGACATGACTAAAGCAAAGCAAATGCAGAAAAGTTTTGATACTTGTCTTGTACGTGATGGCTCTTTGATAGAGTGTGATATCTGACAGTGCAAGAACAGCTTCTGACCTAATATAGATTGGAGTAGCTCCAGTAGCTTCAATGAGCTCACACCTTCTTATGGTTTGATTTTTTCTTCTGCCTCAAGTTGTAGGTGTACATCTCAGAAAGCTTGCTCTCCAAAAGTGTTTTGTTTTGGTTTGGTTTTTCCCCAGTTTGTTTTTTTTTTTATTTTTTTATTTCCTAATACTTACCTCCTCTCTGGAATATGATAAAATTAAGCAGGGAGCAGAAAGATCTGGTAAACAAGGGTTTTTTTCTGCATCCAGTTTTCACACGGGCCATAGGAATGCAACGGCACAGGGCCCAAACCAGTACCATGGAGGGCCACGCTGGGAGCGAGGGAGGCCTTAAATCTCCGTGGCAGCACATCTCCACATTGCGCTCGTGTTTCCTCCATGAATCTGTTTGTTTTGGGGGGACTAGGAGTTGTTATTAAAGCGATAATATTAGGCAAACACCACACTAGGCTTCTCTGACTGTGCACTTTGAAATTTTGCCAAACTATTGTTCTAATTGTTTACTCTATTAATTCTACTAAATTTTGCTCATCTGTGCAGAAATTTATTGATCTTCATTACCTAAACAGATAATATTCATGAATGAATTAAAGTTGTTAGGATCACAGATGCCTCACTTTGAGAAGATACCACCAGCTTTCAAGGTACTGTTCTTTGGTGTATATTAATGTTGTTTGGACAAAAAAGGGTGGACAATGGCCAGTTCATAGAATGAAAAATCAAAGAATGATGCTGGCAAGATGACAAAGTAGTAGAATGCCAGATCCTGGAATGCAAATTACTTTTTACTTCAGTATCAGATATTCTTTATTTGCTTGCTTCTTTTAATCTGCCAGTCTTTATATAACGTGTCTGTTATCTTTCATGAATAGAACATCTTTGAACAGAGAAAGGCTGTCTCATTCTAATTATTGGAAATGTGTAAAAGCCAAATATTATGTGTAATGTTGGCTCAATCTAAATTCATCCATCATCTCTCTCCCACCTGCTAATCAAAGGTAAACAAAAGGTCTAGTTCCTTCCCACATATCTCTTAAGTTGTGTTGTCTCTGGGTATAATCTCACTTTAAATTGCAGAGATGCATGATAGGATAATATATTATAAAAGGAAAAATCTTTGCTGAAGAGCATTTTGTTCTCATTGAATAAACGTTAACTGGAATCTGTGAGATTTTAACCCAGTTGCTTTTGCCAGCTTGATTCCATCAGATGTCTTTCTGAAGGAAAAATTATCATAGTAATTACAAATTAAAAAAACCTAAATATTTGCCTGCTATAAATGATCCTGGAACTGCATGAATTTTAAGAGAAAGATTGTTCCTCCCTGTAATTTTTCTGGACAGAGCTGATGTTTTCCTTCAGCTGAACAGACAGATGTATAAAAGATATTTAAGGGCTCAGCCTTCATCAATTTCAGTTTCAGTTTTATGCCTAAATACCCTTCTCACTTCTCCTTAATCCTACTGCTTTATGCTCTTAACAATAGAAAAACACCATTGCTCCTTAGAAATGTTTGAGTTTAAACACAGTAAAGACAAATAAATCCTTAAGAAACCTATTTTAACACTAAGACACTCAAGAATTTTGCTCTAGTCCCTGACTTTGTGTTTGGAGATGATAAATCTATGCATCTTACAATCCTTGCTTGATAAAAGTTTGAAGGGTACCTTGAAGATCTGTGGATATTTTAGCTCTGTGAAAAGTATTAGCAAGAACTGAAAAACTTAAATTTCTCTTCAGCCTATAATCATCATATTACTCCAGTGACACTTCTATCATATAATTGAGAGGGAGAAAGCCTGCTTTGTTTTCTTCTCCATCCCCATAATTTAGGTAAGCGTCTAAAAAAATCTCTGGCAATGCAAGAGACAAGCTGTCAATGAAAGATACAGACAACTTTACCACTTCAGTAAGATTCTGTGCAAGCCTGGAACCATGATATGCTGCTATAATTAAAAGAGAACTACAATGGAGGAATAATACAAGAAATGCCATCTGCCAGTGGTTTTGTTCAAAAAAGACGTCATATTAAAGGAGCGGGAGCAGCCAGAACAATCTGAAGGAAGAAAAGCAGTGCAGTGGTGCAATAGCACCATCCATGAGGCAGCAGAGAGTTGCAGACTCAACCTGGGCTGGGAAGGCAGCATCAAAGGACAGGCAGTGCAGCATTTGCTACTGAGATTCAGAGAGGGGAACTCACTTTTACAGAGGTATAGTGTCACGGGGCAGGCACAGGGAGGCCATTCAGTCTGTTTTGAAGCCTCTGCTTTGCATATATGAGCACCAAACACAGAAGTCAGTCCTGCAAGATGCGGAATTGTGGGGAATGCAGCCAGCTGACGTGTAAGTTCATATGGTGGGTGAGGATCCCGCCATCAGAGCTCTGCTCAGAGCTGAACTGAGGACTTACTTCTACAAATTCAGGCTTTTATAGCAGTTCATGACTTCTGCAGCACGGCTTGTTGCAGTAAGCACTGAGACTAGACCAACATGCTAGAAGGATGGATATGTCTACAGGGTGTTGTAAGAGGGGGTTTTGTGTTTAAACATGAAAGCCACACCTGGAACTCACTGCAGAGGCAGAACAAAACTATATCAGTTTCAGAGCTGACATAGCTCCTCTAAACTCCTACAACCTGGGCATGAAACATAGTCATTCTCTTGGAAGGCCATGTTAAACATAGGCAATTGAGAACCGAGATAAATGCAGACTCAAGTCAGATTCAGAGGTGAATTTAAATGACTCAGTTTATACCAGCTGAGGTGTAAATGCCTAATGATAGAGGGTTATTGAGACGGAAAGGTAAAAACTATATATATTCATGTTCACTTATGTTTATATCAGAATTTCTCAATTTCTCATAATTAATATACACACATACACATATATCTCTGTAACATTAAAGTGATTTACCGTGTTTTGGGTTATTGTGGTAGCTTTGGGAACAAGGAACTTCATAGAGCTCTGCAGACTTCTATCAGCAAGGAACACAACCCAGGTATGTCTGGCTTCACTAGAAATATGGCAGCTAAAGTTTCATCTTTGTAACAATGTGGAGCAACTGTCCCTCTCCAGAATTAAAAGCAGTCAGAGCTACACATCCCAGTATGCCTTTAGACCTTGATTAGATGAAGAAGTGAATGGATTTTTGTTTTTCCTACAGAAATCACATATTTAATTGGGATTGCTTAGTCAGCAAAGAGAAAATTACAGGGTGACTTACTTATGTTCAAACATTAAAAAATGTGCAGGGAAAAAAAAAAGAAAAGGAAGGATCTCCTTTCTCTCTTAATACCGACATACTGACTGAGATTAGATTACAGAAAAGCCTTGCAATGTAAAACACAAGAAGTTTCTTGAGGACATTACAAATTCTTTGCTATGGAAGCTTCTATGAAAGTGAACACAAGCATCTCTAACAGATGACAAAGTTGAACTTGATCCTGTCAGCAGGCAAAGGCATAGATTAATATGGAGATCCCTTCCAGCACAGCTTTCTGTCATTATTACACCAGCTTCTCCACCAAATCCAGTGCTGTTCATTTATTGACCTGCGCCAGCCTGCCTAATGCAGATGTGAGCTGTCTGTGCCCATCTACTGAAGCCTGACTCTTGGATACTGGAATATGAAGACTTTCACAGAAAAATCAAGTGCTTATTGAGGCTGCTGGATCTGCAGTGGCAATCTGTCTAACCTCAAAGCAGCTTCCACACAATGGACTGCCAAATTGCCTTGATGTTTTTAGTTTGGAGGATTGCTTCTTTAAAAATATATTAATCTATAGTGCACTTCAAACATTAGTAGGCCTGAAAGCCTCTAGCTTTGAGATAGACCTGCAACTTTATCAGCTTCTAGATGAAACTAATATTTCTGTCCATTGTCTGGCTAGATACTAGCTGTTCTCAGTTCATAGAAGCATGCTGTACGTGTTGGGACTATAAGGCAGAAGGAGCCCTGAGCCTGCAGCTATGGTGTGGGCTTTCTAGTTCAAAACCATTGTACTCTGAATAGCGCGATGTGATACATTCCCTGGCACAAGTACAGCTCCACAACGTCTCTTGTTTTATGACTTCATACACTGGACATCGCCTCAGGTACTGGCTCAGCAACAGAAGAGGCTGTAGGGAGACTGAACATGTGCAGGTTGTGCATCTTGGCCTGCCAAGAGTTACAGATGTGATTGATCTTACTTTCATGTTTCCATTTTAGTCATAATTTCTAGCCCATTCTGTTATTGTGAGCTGAAAGCAACACTCACATAAGGTCAAATGTTTAAAACTTGGGAAGAAAAAGACTCTAATTCCCGCACTTTTCTGGAGCACTCTTCATCCTATGTATTTTATTGGTTTGCAGTTGATTCTCCTCCATCTATTCCTGTGGTATTTCTTAATGCACCATTTATTTTATTTACATTATTTACTTCAACTTACCGATTACCTTTAGGCTAGACTTTTCCCTAAGGTTAGCGGAAGAAGCAAAGTCTTCAAGGTCTGGAACACATAAGAAAATAAGCACTAACAGTTGTAGTTTTCAGGGATCCTGAAAGACAGTAGAAACAGTCTTGAAATAAATATTTTTGGCATCCAGATCACATTGAATAATAAGGATTTACCCTAAAACACCTTTACTAACACAAGAAATCACTTTTGAAACCAGCTATAGAGTAGTGTATGAGCCTGTGGTGAAGACAAGGTTGTGGAAATTACCAGTATTGTTCTCTATGCTGGGTTGAATCAGAGACTTTCTGTAAAATATTATGTGCCTTGATTTCCCTGCTGGTAAAACTAGAAATAACTTTAACTATTGCCAAACCTTCCTCTGGCTTGCTTAGAGAACTTGCATTAAAAAGCTGCTAATCCTTCACTAAGGAAAGCTACAGTGGGGCTCTGATCTTGAGCATGGCCTTGAGATACTACCAAAACACTACTTTGACTTGCATAAAAAACTGGGTGAATAATGTTTTCCACATCACAGACCCTTCTCAAAAATAGTATGTTCAAAATATCTAAGTACTCACTATGTTCAGTTTTAAATGTGCATAGATTAATTCAGAAGACCAAATAGAAAGATTCATTTAATAACTGGATTCTCTTCCTAGAGTTACCAGAAGCTCCAAACCAATCAGCATTTCTGAATTCAACTTTTATTCTTTATTTGTATGTCTGTCACTAGACGGCATAGTCAGTATTGTAGCTGTTAGTAAAAATCCTCAAGAAAAGCTTCTCCCCATCATGGAATGAGAAATAGATCTATTTGTCCACCAAGGGACAATGAGTTTGACCATGCAGAAGCAACAAGATTGAAGAGAGCTATGAGCAGCGATTAAGCAGTTTATTTGTTACGTTTTGTTGCTGTCCAGTACAATATCATCGTGTCCTGGGAGGATCCCTCTATTTTTATTCCACTGATTACATCTAGCTGTTAAACCCAGGATGCAACAAAGAATCTCTAGACAATATCTATGTTCAGGTCCAACATCCAGTATAACAGAATTTTTGCCAATAGGTATCAGTTCTCATTACCCATATCAGAGTAAGTCACTAGGTCTTTCTTTGAAGACTGGGAGTGAGATCTGCTAAGCTGGTACTTGAACGTTAGAAAGAGTCAATGTAAAATGCTTCCCAGACTTCTCTTCTGAAATCAGTAGAGGTCTAAAATCCTGCAATACAATTATGCAATATATCTGTGTTGTAAAGAAATCATACATTCCTACTTATCTAAAAAAAACCCCTTTTTGGTCTCCATTCTTGGCACCGTTCTATAATTTTCTCACCTGTCATGTCTTTGCTGATGAATATAAGATCTCCCAAAATTTTTTAGGTCTGAATACCGGCATGGAAAGAATAGTGCAAAGATTTATTTTAGCCACTAGATGGTAGCAAGACTGCACACCTGGAGAAAAACAGCCTGAATTTCTGTTCGAGTTTATACCAAAAATAACCAGAACTAATTGGGTGACAGGTAATCGTGAATACGCAATTCAGGCTTCAGATGAGTTTTGCTGGCTTTAATATTTCACCTCTACATAAAACCACTTTTCGTGCTCTGAATCTGTGTCAGCAATCTCTGAAATTCAGACTTTTAATTCAGCTATTTTTTATTTGTTAGGTTTGGGGCTTTGTTTGTTTGTTTATGAAAAGAAAAGAGAGAAAGAAGGGAGAGAGGGAGAGAGATCAACTACTGGACATTAAATGGATCTCTGAAAGGATCATAATAAACACAAAAATTAGGACCTTAGAAATGTCTGCTGTTGTCTTTCTCATTGGTTGCCTCCTTCAAATTCACAGAGTTCAGAAATAAAAGTGGTAAAAAAAAAATCAAAAGACAATATTAATTATGAAGTTATAAATTCCTGTATTATCTTTGAGAGACATAAGGTTTCACAGGTAAAAGCAAATATCCATAAACATCACTAAGCCCCTCAGATAATTTGTTAGGAGGTTTCATATATATGGCTATTGAAAAAGACTATTCCATATTTAAAGGACATGGTATTGGCTGCTCATGGTAAAGGGAAACATACTGTATCTTAGGCAGCTTAAAGATTTGCTGTAGTCTGGGTCTCTGATACATCTCAGAGCTTGTACTTCAGGGCTGGTTCAGATATCTGAAACTCCTGCAATGCATTCTGGGAAAATATGGACCATCCTCAGATATAATGACGCAAGGAGCCAGGGATATCATATGCTCTGCAGAAATATCTCACCACTCTTCAGGGACAGACCTAAAGTGTATCAAGAAGTAGCGGCCTTAATTTTTTAGGATCATTTATAAAGTACTTCAACATCTGTCAGATTCTAAGAATTGGCTTGCGGAGACAGGCATGATGTTCTAAGCAGAAGGGAAGGCTGAGGAAAAAATGTGTGCAAATACTTTGGCTTGAAAGGTCAGAACAGAACGTTGATTGTGCCAGTATCTCTGGAGTGAAGTCCTTGGCTGTTCCTTAAATTAATGATACCACATCTGAAGTCCCAGAAAGCATGGCTTCAGTGTACCAAAATTATGAGCTTTTTATAAAAATAAAGTTATGATCTTCTCCCCCTCCCAATCTTCTGTCATTAGGATTGTATTTTAAAAATCTGTTTACAATATAACGTATTTCAGAAGTTTGTATGTGTCTGTGTGTTATAATAATAACAACCACAGTTCTGGATCAAATGAAGGATTTATCAGTATTCTTAGAGCTCCTTGGCTTTTTTTTTTTATATCTCTGAATAGAACATGTCAGGAATCCTTTGGTAATGTTTGTGAAAACCGTTATTTGATAAACCCAGAACTGAATAGATTGTGAAAAAGGAATTAAAATGGCAAAGTATTTTAAGACTGTAAGATAACAGGTATATCTTGTCTCCTAAACTTTAATTATTCTGTTCAAAACTTTGCTTGCTAATCTTTTATGCTGTCCTAAAGTTCAGAAGCAAAACAAAGCTTTTCAGCAGGATGAAAGCAGCATGTTCCAAGGTTTATTTACTATATCATGAAAATTTGGGGATGGATTTTGTCCCCAGTCAAAAAAAAAAAAAAAAAAAGATACTTTTTGAATCTGTCATTCTCTTAGGAAAAGCTTACTGTTGCACTTCAGCGTGAATCCCTTTCTGGCTTTTTCCTTGTCTTGCCCAGGACAAGCCACAGCAGTGGATCTCCCAGTACTCCTGCTAGCTTTCAGTCTGCTCTCTGAACAGCTATTTGTGGGTGCTCTCCTGGATGAGAACAGCAACACGGTCCCTGTGTGGTGGATTGACCCTGGCTGGATGCCAGGTGCCCACCAAAGCCGCTCTATCACTCCCCTCCTCAGCTGGACAGGGGAGAGAAAATAAAATGAAAGGCTCGTGGGTCGAGATAAGGACAGGGAGATCACTTCACCAATTACCATCATGGGCAAAACAGACTCAACTTGGGGAAAAATTAGTTTAATTTATTACTAGTCAAAAATGGAGCAGGATAATGAAAAATAAAACCAAATCTTAAAACACCTTCCCCCCACCCGTCCCTTCTTCCCAGGCTCAACTTTACTCCTGATTTTCTCTACCTCCTCCCCGCCTCCCTGAGCAGCGCAGGGGGACGGGGAATGGGGGTTTGGGTCAGTTCATCACACGTTGTTTCTGCCGCTGCTTCCTCCTCAGGGGGAGGACTCCTCACACTCTTCCCCTGCTCCAGCGTGGGGTCCCTCCCACGGGAGACAGTCCTCCA
Source organism: Gymnogyps californianus (assembly GCF_018139145.2). Lineage (NCBI taxonomy): Eukaryota > Metazoa > Chordata > Aves > Accipitriformes > Cathartidae > Gymnogyps > Gymnogyps californianus. The sequence goes on along the minus strand of NC_059471.1, from coordinate 210,087,964 downwards.
TGAACTTCTCCAACGTGAGTCCTTCCCATGGGCTGCAGTTCTTCACGAACTGCTCCAGCATGGGTCCCTCCCATGGGGTGCAGTCCTTCAGGAACAGACTGCTCCAGCGTGGGTCCCTTCCACGGGGTCACAAGTCCTGCCAGCAAACCTGCTTCAGCGTGGGCTCCTCTCTCCACGGGGCCACGGGTCCACAGGTCCTGCCAGGAGCCTGCTCCAGCGCGGGCTTCCCATGGGGTCACAGTGTCTTTCAGGCATCTGCCTGCTCCGGCGTGGGGTCCTCCACGGGCTGCAGGTGGATATCTGCTCCACCGTGGACCTCCATGGGCTGCAGGGGGACAGCCTGCCTCACCATGGTGTTCACCACGGGCTGCAGGGGAATCTCTGCTCTGGCGCCTGGAGCACCTCCTCCCCCTCCTTCCTCACTGACCTTGGTGTCTGCAGAGTTGTTTCTCTCACATCTTCTCACTTCTCTCTCTGGCTGCAACTGCAACTCCCCTGTAACTTCTTTTCCCTTTCTTAAATCTGTTATCCCAGAGGCGCTACCACTGTTGCTGATGGGCTCGGCTTTGGCCAGTGGTGGGTCCGTCTTGGAACCCGCTGGCATTAATTTTATCGGACGTAGGAGAAGCTTCTATCAGCTTCTCACAGAAGCCGCCCCTGTAGCCCCCCCCGCTACCAAAACCTTGCCATGCAAACCCAATACACCCTGGTGCTCCTCTCTGTAGCCAGTTTGGAAAATGCCTGTTGATTTATCCTTTTAAGCAAAATATTAAACACTTTTCTTTGCTGTAACTGTGACCTGTAAAAATGAGATCTTGTATTTACCTAGTTTGATAACACAGATATACAGGGACCTAAATAAAAGGATAATTAACTTCCAGTTTTTAAAGACTTATGCCATCTACAGGACAGTTTTGGAGAGGGAGCAATGTGGGAACTTCACAGCAACATTTAGGGGGGCACGTTTGCTGAAGGGTCAGTCAGCTGGCTCTCTTGAGCAAACTTCTCAGGTCTGATAAAAAAAGACAGTCCCCAGGACTAGTAACATGCTTGCCAAGCCTTCTATTTAGAGACCGAAAACAGCTTCAGATCAGAAGTGAACATGTAGAACCCACATGTGTTTACAAGTTAGCTGGGGCCTATGAGAGCCTCTGGCTCTTTATTCATGTGTCCATCGGTACCGTGCCCTCCTGCTCACTGGATGTCAGGGTGCTATCCTTCTGTTGAGCTTCTGAGTGCTTATATTTTTCTTGGTTTTTGTATTTTTACTGGGAGAAAATAATAATAATTTTAAAAAAATCTCTCAATGACATCTTACTGTGGTTGATGTATGTGCTATGATTGTTGGTACGACTTCATTTCTATCGCTGTTAGTGCTTTTGCTGTCACATAAAGGCACATAAGAAAGAACATTCTTTTCATATAGACCCACTTTCATCTAAACTTTAGCCATCATCATACCAGGAGTCAGAGATAGAGATAGTAGTTTATGCTGATGGCAGTTAGAAGGAAATCAAAGATGTTGATGTGGATAAGCTATTGGACCTTTGGGATTGAAAACTCCTCCCGCATGGCACAGTAACATGGTGTGAAGACATGCCTTTTCCAGACAATTTGATCTTTTTATAATGGTACACCATCATGTAGTGATAAGTGTGTACTCAGTGACTGACAATACTCAGTTTTGTAGAGACAGAGGACTCATGCCTGGGAGAGCTCCATGTAGGAGAGGTGTCAATAGGGCACAGGCTAGAAGTTGGGCTCACTGATATGATTGTGACTGGATCATCAAGGTAAGATTCCTCACACATTCAGTGCACTAATTTGAAAGTGATGGCATCAGCTGCTAGAGCCTGTGCCTTCTGTGGCTTAATGAGTGCCTTTAAACATCCTTTCTAGAAATGCTTTGCATAAGGACTCCCGTTGGCTGAAGCACGACCTGAAGGAACTGGGAATGGGGCTTGTGACAGCTTTTGGACAATGGCATTAGCGACTGGTAAAAACAGCTCTTAAAAAAAAAAAAAATAGTTCTGGTGCTTCTAAAAGAATTAAGATTAGATAGGGCTCATACATTAGTTTTGGCATTCAGGCCAGGGAGGCTTGATTCTGATCCTTCGCACTATGAAGTTAGACCAGGCTTCAGCAGAATTAGTCCCATGTTAGACTTGCGTGATCCCTCTTCTAGATTCAACGATTCCTTCTCTTGTTTCCTCAAACTTCTCACAAAGTATCTTTGTTATTTAGACTCTCACATTAAAGAATATCAAAGATCAAAAGCAGAAGAGGCAAGGCAAATAACTTGCTTTCCTTATAGTGCTTTATTCCTCTGGGGGACTCCACTATGGGAGTCCTTTAAGTTGATAATTGAAGAAAGAGTGTATCTTTAAATCTCATGTTCCAGTTCTGCAGTTACCAAAGGTTAATATAATTAGGGAATATTCAACATGAAAGAACTGGCAGTATCTGTGGTCTTTTCCTATCGCAAAACTGTGACCTTAGGATCTTTTAGGATGAAGTTAAGCACATAGGTAGCAGAAGAGAGAGTTAGCATTTGGATGATTATGTGGCATTAATCTCCATTTCAAATAAGCAATGCCATGAAGGAGAAAGAAAAATAAAATTGTGGTCAACTACATCTGAGGTCTCATCACACAAGTACATCCTTTTAATTTCTTTTTACTTCAATTTTTACTGGCTTTTTTCTTCTTTAAGTAACTGTTGTGGCACTTTTTGAACTCTAAACTCACAAGTAAAACCATTTATTTTAATAACAACTTTGTTTTAGCATCTAGTTGAACACCATTTGCAATGTTCCCAAGTCTTGCTAACTACAATAGCATTACAGCAATGATTTAATTGTTTCCTTCTCAGTATTTATTTTAAATAAAAATTCCCTGAAAAATCTCAGATCCTCTACATTTGTTCTAGAAAAGGACCATATGTAATGAATACTAAGCAGTCAGGTACTCCTACTGAAGTAGTCACTAACCACTATTTAATCACATTAGCAAACTGTGAACATTTCTGGCCAGCCTTACTGCACTACCAGCAAATAATGTCTTTGACGTTCCTTTGTTTTAGATCTCCCAACCCCTGTTCTTCATGATGAAATGGAAATAGCCATCACGCACTACAGATGTACTTGCAAGGGACTTCCACAAATCTTTGTCCTATAGCACACAATAATCCTTATCTGAGGAGAGATAAAGGGTCTGGAATGTACAGTTTATAAGACTTTTTAAAATGGAAAAATAATCGGGAAAGTGTGCTTTAATTGGAACATTTAAATAAACCTTTTCAGGGAAAAGATTTTTGTTTCCAAAGTTAACAAGTCTATTCTGAGTGATTGAGTTTCCTGACAGTGTCTTCTTCTGAAGATGGTATAAAGGCTATTTAAGCTCACAGGATATTCACCTCATGCAACCTGAGCATTGGGAGAGAGAGAAGATGTTTCAGGACACTGAAGAGGAAGACCCTTTCCTGTCAAACATTACTTTTTAGTAAGTCTGAAAACTCTGATGCTTTCCAAGTTATCGGGGGGGGGTGTGGTGTGGTGGTGGAGGTGGGGGGGGGGGGTGGGCATGGGTACCACCACAGTCTCAAACTATCAAAAAAAACCCCAACTTCTAGGGAGTGGCCACAGAAAAAACAACCTGAAATCCCCCTCTATTATTATAGTATCTTAGCAACTCGACAGAATTTTTCAGGTATGTGTCTTGAGGGCACCCTGCTAACCGTAGAAGGGACTGAGACTTACAAAAATGTGACCACAAAAGCAGGAGAAATCATAGCAGGAAAGGAAAGTAAACCCAGGCTTTTGGTCTCTGCACTTCCTGCCCTCATTAACTACACCATTTGTCACTGCTTGAGGAATGAAACATAAAACAAGGGAGGATGATCTATGAAGAAATGGAAAACTTTTCTCTTTAACTTGAAGGATTCCAACATGATGATGGAGGAATATACTGATCAAACAGGTTGGATAGATATACAAACTTCCATAAATTGGTAAGACTGAAAGTACTTTAGTAGCATAGCTGCAGCTGTCTCTGTGGCATGGGAGATTGCCTCATCTCTCAAAACCCCGGAGTCAAGCTTCCATAAGAAGCAGAAGACCGTATTAGGTGGTTACAAAGATGAAAATATTCATAGCAGATGATGAGACAATCAACCACAGCAATACTAATGTGTTTTATGATGGAAGGACACCCCCCTTGCTCCCCTTGAAGTATATATTAATATTTTTCAACATCTGCTACCCATCTTCTTGATGGTAGGATATAAATGGACTGGTTTTAGCTTCTTTTTGTACTGGCTAGACCTACATCTCAAGGGCCACCGTGAACTGTGTTTTTGCACTACTTTCACCATAATTATTCTTGGATATCTGTAATTAAAACCATCTGAGAAAGCTACAGACTAGAAGCATCTCAGAAACACAGGCAATTAAAATATTGATTATGTAAGATAAGTCATAGTGAAGACATGGAATTTTTTCAAACAAATCTGCACCTTAAAAATTCAGACTCTCTTTCTCTTTTTTCCTAGTAATTTTTCAATAGACTTCTAATGAGTTAATAGTCAATGAAAGAAAGATCTTCCTATATTCTGTTCTTGACATTCATACAAATACATCCCAGAACATTAGAGCGACATTCCGATGTCAGTCTTCAAGTAATTTTAGAGGGTGCTGACAGTGCTCAGACTTCAAGGTTTGTTAGGAACCAGCAGGGTGCACGGGACTAGATTTGGCACCTGAAGATGCAGATAGATACTCATTAGAATTTCCATAAGTAACTGTGTGCTCAACTCCTGCAGTTTCTCAGGAATTAATTATCTGATTATCAAAGAAAATCTCAGTAGTTGCTCACCCTTAAGGCCTTCCCAAGGCTGCCATTCCAGACATAATTCTTGATGACAGAAGGTCTACAGTTGTAATATATTGTGGAAAAAAGAGGGTTTGGACTTGAGAAATGTAATGTTCTGCTGCCAATTATATACCCAGTCTGAGTTGCTGACAATTTCCTTTTCCTTTCACACTTAGGCAACATCTCTGGTCACAGAAAATGAAGCAAAGGCCTCAGGAAAGAAACAGAAAAATGCATTTTGAGGGAGAAAAGAAGTGAAGCTCTGAGCCAACTCTCTGATGCCTGGTCTGTTGAGAAGTTTTAGACAGAATCTCCTGGGTCTGATTTATGAGGGAGTATTCTGAGCCAGAATGAATTTCTGAAGATTATAATCTACACAAAGGATAACAAAAAAAAAGAAAGCAGGAATCATGAGTATAAAATAGTGCATTTACTTTCTTCCTCTTCTGAAACTACTTTTCAGACTAGCGACGGTGATTCTTTATCATACAGGAGGGCCATAGGACTGCTGGAAGGAATAGCTGGAGATAACAGGGAGAAAAAATAGGCAGAGAACTGAAACCACACAAAAATTCAGAGCAGTAAAATATAGTACAGGGAAAAACACTGGAAGGCAGAAGAAGACTAAGACACATAATTAATTAGTAATGCCCTATGAAATGAAAACATCATGGGATTTAAAAAACAGTGGTAGGTCCATGAAGTCAGGTTTCTATGCTTACTAAGCATATTTTCAGGAGAGAAAGAACTTGCCTACAGGATATTTGTGTGTGGATGTGGGGTGTTGCTTGGGGGAGGGAGGTTTCCTTCCTTCAAAAGATTTTGCTCCTTCAGTGTTGGATCTAATGAGAGCCAAATGGTTCCTGGATGTAATTATTTCATAAGGTCTGTTGAACAGACAGTAGAACTTTCACCTGCTGTAATCTTAGCCCAAATACAGCTTGCAACAAGGAGGAATATGCAGCGTCCTAGAGCCTTCTGGAACGAAATCTTTCAATTTATAGATAATAAATCACTTAAAGCTGAAAACCACATTTAAATAACACCTCATTGAGCCTTTTTAAAAACATTTTCTCTTGGTCTACCACATGTATAAATAGAGTTGAATAAAAATGATTTGTCTTGTTGATAATGAGACTAAAAGCACCAGTAGCAGGATAATAATATATGCTTTCAGAAGAATCCTGTTAATGTTCTTTAAAATACTTCCCATCTTTCAGACAATGGAAAGCTGTGTCTTTTGTTTGTTATACTGGAGGAAGGAAATATTAAAGGAGAAAATCTATATTTTTAAAGGACAGATTTATTGGCTAATAGGAGTTAAGGACTATGCGTTTGAAGGAGCATGGAGGAACACGTTCAGAAAAGTGCTGTCACAGTGAAAGGTGCTAATGTCTTACTGGGGATTACTGATATAGATATCCCAGGATGAAACCCTTAATGTTACAATTAAACACAGAGGGCCATGACAGATATGCCAGGGGATAGGAAGTCCTTTCTTTTTCTTTTTTTTTTCTTTTTTTTTTTTTGGTCCCCTCTGGACTATTCTGCTCATAATTTTTCTTCCAGAGTAGCTTTTTAGAAATTGTGTTCACAGCCAGACTCATCTTTCCAGAAAAGTCTGGGACTAGGGATTTTTGAAGTGCAAAATTGTAAGTGCCAAGGAGAAAGAGAGAGCTGGTGAATCAGTTACAGCTGAGAGAGAGACACAGAGGAAAAGCCGGCCTCTTCCAAGAATGAGGCAAACTGTTTTAATGGAAGTGTCTGTAACAGTAAAAGATTCTCATCAATACCTCATTCCCCTGTAAAAGCACTTATATTTGAAAACAAAACCTCTGACAAATTACAAAATATTAGAGAAAAGAGAAGAAATCATGTTATGACAGATAAAAGATGGGAAGACTGTTAGAGAAGTATCTCTGAGGAAAACCTTTCCTCCACTATCCCCCACTGCAGACAAGTTGCATTATAGTATCTTGGTTGCTTTCTTTTACAGACATCCCAAAGTTTATTCACATGAAAATTTCTCTGTAGACAGTTAACTACAACCCATGCCTCAGAGATGTCCTTATGTCTTGTGAATATATTGAGAAAAAAGTCAAATTTTTCTTTCAGATTATCTTGCACAGATTTCTGGTCTTCACAATGAAAAAAACATACTGCAGATGAAAAAAGTACCACAAAAAATCTTTCAGCAATGATATCTTGCTGCATTTACCTCTAGGGTAAACTCTGAGATGTTGTGGTATCATAACAGGGTTGAAGAGCCACAGTATTGCTCAGGCATTTCTGAGAACATACGTCTCCCACAGAACTTGCTTCAGAAATTTAAGAAATAATCATGGTTATTTTTCCATGTCAGGGCACAATGAGGTATTTTACTCAGTCAAGACTTTTAGGAAATGAGACTGAAAAGCAATGAGCCATACATAAGACACAAGGCACACTAGCAATGTTCATTAGAAGGAAGTCAGACCTTTTCCCGGTAGATTCAAGGTACACAAGAGATCAAAACAACAACCTGGTCCAGTTGCCTTCCTTCTAACAGTTTTCAAGCTGCTTCATCATGCACTAAATTTAACATTAATTGTGTGTAAGTCCATGCAAGAATGCTAATTAAAACAATGTACCTATCACATACTCTTATGCCTTCCAGGCAGGCAGAACACAACAGACAGCTGCTGTTCCAAGTCAGTGTATGGGAGGATAAGAGGTAATTGACCCTGCAGTTGTTAGATTAATTCACAAAGGGAAATCTCTTGCCCAACTGGTGTTTCATCTGCTCTCGCATAAAAAACAACTGTACCAGAAGCATTCTCTTTATATACGTTGTTTGTATACAGTCATGAAGACTAATTACTTAAACGACGAGTTCCACAAGCACAGGAAGGCTTGTGCTCAATATATTTCTGCTGCATGCCTGACTGACTTCAGAGTCTAAGAAAGCACAGGCTCCATTTGAAACTTTTCCTGTGTCTGGGATCTGCTTAAAAACTCTTCCCATGTGGGAGATGCGTGAACACGAACATCTCCTTTTTTCCTCCATTAGGCATAACACATAGGTTCTCTTGCTGTAGCTGGTCATCCATTTTCACAAAACAGGTAGAAGCTTAATTATCTTTGATAATTCTCCCCTGCTGAATTCCTTTAATAAAGTATTGGTTTCACTGGGAGGAGAAAGGAAGTGCAAAAAATTAGGAATACACATGGACAGGCACACTGACAGCAAAAGCCTCATGTTCCCATAGTCAAGTTAAAAACCCCACGTGCAGATGTCAGATAAGATAATTTTCTTTACATACATGAGACTGTTGATTTTACTCCAAGGGTTCAAAAAAAAAATTATGGTTTTCTGTAATAAGCAAACCCACAAAATCCTGTAGGAACCCACGAAAACTTAATTGTACTCGGTGTACAGAAGAAAACCTGTAGGTCTTAATATGCTGGTTGGGTGGCTTTTAACATCCGTTATTCCCTGACACAGGAAGAAATGATGTCACGCCCCTCAAAGGTTCCCTCCAAGCAGCACGAGGTGATTTCCAATTACTGCATGCGTATCTGTTGAAGAGAGCCTAAAACACAGCATTTGGATTCAAACATGAATCCGAACTCCCTAAAGGTGCTCATGCCTGAAGTTTTGGTTTGATTTGTTATAGAGATAAAATGACCACCTCCATGTATTTATCTAGATCCCAGTCTAAGTGTTATGCTTAAAAGTGGGCAGAGTTTTGGGTTAGGATTACCAAGAAAAAAAAAGTCTTTGTCAAATCAAATTTAAAGTTTTCAAATACTTCTCATTCAGCTTAAGGGAAAAATTCAGAGGAATTTCTGGAATGTAGACAGGGATTGTTGAACAAAATTAATAGAAGAGTTGAACCTAACCCTTTGGATGAAAGTCTCAATCAATGCTTGCTAAAAAAATGATTTTTTTTCCATTTTTCTCTTAATTAAAAAAAACCAAAACCTCCTCATAAAATTATAGGGATACATCCCAAAGCCACTTGACATGTACCCCTGCCCACTGGCATCTCTTGCCTCCACTGCACCTTGAAAAGGCAAGAAGAACATATTTTCATGACAAGAATTTAAAAAACCCTCAGGCTTATGTATGCAAATACTTAGAGCTGATAAGTAGCTATTTTGTCTGAACACTGGGTACCTTCTAGAATATTTGAAGATAATTTGGTTTAATAATCAAGTAATTGGTAAGGAACATAATTTAAATTCATTAACACAGTTTTGTTTAGAGATTCCCAAATTATAATCTCAATGATATAAATTCATGCAACACTTACCTACTTTATCTATTATTCCCCCAAAGGTAGTTTACACTCTTATGTTAGAGCGTGAAGGGAAAAGGATATCGGTTATACCATCTGATGTATACAGTGATGCTCTCTGCAGCTGTTCATTCTTCAGCTGCTGTTAGGAGCACTTTCCTCCTAATCGGGCAGTTGCTTCTAGTGAGTCATCTACCCACTGTGAGTAAGAGCTGAATACCTTTCATGTTAGCCCAAAGGCTAGTAGTTTAGATGATAGGAAGAAAAAAGTTAGATTAAGTACTGCATTTTTAACTTGCATGGCTCCCATAATTTTACTGAAGATTCATGGTGGTGTGTTCATAATTGAAGATTCATAAGTGGTGTTTCCTCCCTTTTCTTTAAAACATTGGATCTCAGAGTTACAAGAAATTGCAGCTTTCGTCTTCCTAAAAAGTTGTTTTACTTCTGATTTGTTTAAAAGTTCAGATTTTTAGTGTAGAAACTGAGTCATTACAATCTACTACATGCTAGAATATTTATCATCCTTATTTTATACCGATTTTTTAATATGCTTGAGGCTCAAAAATAAGTCATTATTTAGTGCTCCTGGGTGACTTGATAGTTATATACTTACACAGAGGAAGAACAGAGTAGCTTAGCAGGGTATGACTGAACTGCTGATAGACTAAACTTATTTAATTTAGGCATCAGAAAGCTCTTGAGCCTGAGCCCTTGTGTTTTTATGATAGAGCTCAGGTATTCTGTCCTCTTCTTGAGTGCCATGCACTAGAAACACAAAGGAACAAAAAAGATTCCTGGTAAACAAAGAGAGGAAAGGAATCAATCCATTTTGGGCGGATTTTCAGTCTCATTACTGCTAAATAGTAGAGTATTTCTTATTTCTTGAACCTAGAAAATGGCCAAGGCTGAGTTAACATGTGCATTACTTATTCCTGATTTTCAAAATAGGTGCAGCAAGTGAAAACCATCTTAAGGCTCTTGTAACCTTACGTAGGAAACTAGTCTGGCATATAGATACTGAGAGATTAGGCAAGTTAAAGCCGCCCAGTTTCCCCTCATTTTGCAATTGCATTAATTGCTCCTTGGATGGAGCAGGGAGAGGGGCTTGTATCTGCTTTCTAAAGGAAAAAAAACCACAAGTGGAAGAGGATACTCAGTCTTGGCATGACTATATCAGCCCATAAAGTGATATGAAACAGGACAACATGTCAAGATAGCTTCAAAGTACAAGCAAAAAATAAGCAATCCAAATGGTCTATATATTCAGACAGTAAGGGGGAGGAGGCAGGAAAGATCTGCTCATGAGAGGAAGACTGTAGAGACCTATGCCTTTGAGAAACAGCTGTGTGGTCTGATTTCATCTCTCATTCAAAACAGAAATGGAAGTTTTCCTAAGTACATGGAGAAAAAGTCATCCAGAGAACTGTGTTTTATGACATCTCAAAATGAGCTAGCACATTATATGCTACAGAAACACTGAATGATTTGTCATGGAACTCTCTGCCACTTCGAAGTAACTACATGAATTGCTCTTTACTTTTTGGACAGCTTTCCAACTGTCCTTTATGGCTTAATATTAAAAACTTGATGGAAAACACAACAGTTGCAGCTGAGGAAAACCCTTTCCAATGAACTACTGCTCTTCTCTTCTTTTTTGAGAATATCTGTATGTGAAAAAGAGTTGGTTACTCTCTTGTGTAGTTGGTGTTAGGAGACTAATCTGTTAGGACAGTAAGGACCTGCTGACAATTACTAATCAACCTAAGCCACATGAGTTTCTCTTTCGCATCTACATTATGCCTCAGAGCCTGTACCAAAGCAGCGAAACACATATAAAACAAAAAGATTCCCTGGATGGGATCTGTGGGCCAAAAGAAACTTCTAGGCAAAACTGAATCTACATTTGGCAAAAATTAAGGACAAGACAGCTTGAAGCTGGAGTTATTCAATCTGAGTAAATCCTGGCATTGCCGTAAGCTAGTTTAGCCTGTTAACTCAAAAAAAAAAAAAAAAGCAAACTGGCCCAATTAAGAATAGGTTTTTCTTCCCAGTTAGTAGTAGTAATTAACAGAAAAGCATTTCAGATGACTTAAGACTCTTCAAATGAATGCCCAGGTTGAGACAATAGTAACAGGAGAATCAAAAACATGGGGGAAAGGAGAGGGTCTGTGGAATAATTCATCAAGAGCCAATGTACGGGTGGCAGTCGTTCTCAGATACACATGCTCACTCTCTAGAGCACTTCTCTGGCATATGGTGGACCGAGGTTCAGAGCTCCTTTCTTCCCAGTCCACAACTGGCAATGAATTTTATGTCTCTTACATTTCAGATTTATGTCCAAAACACTTGTTTATAAACTATTTGGCTAGTGAATGACCCGGAAAAAGGAAGCAGATTCTACTGTCTAACGGTTAGATACTCAGGATGGCTGTAGATGCAGCTCCAAATTAGGTAGAAAGGTGTTTCGATCTTTGTTTCTAGCATCCTAGCTGAATACATGTAAGTCTGCTCAAGCTGTTCTTTCTATATAAAATGACTGGAAATGAACAGAAAATGATTCTGCAGTATTTTTATTTCTGGTTGACTCAATCCAATTTTCCAGTGTTTATTTGTGGTTTCACCACTGAACTGAAACATCAGCTACTTGTAATACCTTGGTCTTTGCTGGTAGTTTCACCATAACCACTGATCTTAAGAAAAAAGCCTTTCTCTTAGTAAGACTGCACCTGTATGCATGAAAGACTTTGCCTTTAGTTACTTAGCTGTCAACAGCCTACATAAATTACACGACTTCCAAGGCTGGTGTGAACAATGCTTAAATGTTTTTTCTTGGCTGCAGATATCAGCAGTGTACTTCAATTAGTTAAATTGAGAGATTACTTAAAAAAAAAAAAGACATGTTTGGTTTTTTTTATTTTGCCTCCTATAAAAGAGGGTCCATGTTTTAAAGACTGTTATTTTGAACTAGGACTTAGATTTTGGAAAATGATTGTAATAAAACATGATTTGTGACAACAGGTCTATTCATTCATAGTTTTTAAAAGCACATTTGCCACAAGGTGGCAAACTATGTCTACGAGTTTGAATTGAAAACAAGATTGTAGAGGTGTCAAGACATCTCTGAAAACCTTTTATTTCCTATGCTCAAATAGAAAACAGTATCATATCAATACCTGGTGTATCTCTACTACGTGTGGAGAGGAGGAAATTTTCTTATGAAACAAGACTGCGTGCAGAGGGGGAAAGAGGCAGTCATCATGCTAATGCTTTTAACTCACTGCTTAACTCACAGAATATGCGTTTAAACAAACCTTCCAGATCTTCCTGAGAAAGTACTCTAAATGGCATAAGAAAAAAGTATGAGTCTATGAAAGCAGCTCTAAACTTGTGAATAATAATTAATATAAATATAGGGCTTGGCTTGGTGGAACTAAGTTTTGCACTGGGGTCAAAACTTTTCCAACCTAATAGGACATTTTGAATGATCTTCCATGGGGACTGGACTTATATGACATACAAAACCACAGAAAGACTTTATAAAAATCTCTTTTAAAAGAAACAAACAAACAAACAAAATTCCATAGCTAGATGACGCTAAAATATGCATGTTGCAAAGATAAGTGTAAAGGTACAAGTTATGATTTCTGTGTGTGTGTGTTAAATAGAATAGAGAGAAGGTAGATGGCACTACTATTGGAGTATCAAGGGGAAAAAAAACAAAGAAAGCAACAACAAAAAACAACCTTTTTGGTCTTTAACAAAAGGCTTTTACAATAACAATGAATGTTTAATAAGTGTACAGTTCCTTATGGAGAAATCTGTAAGAAAGGAAGAATTCTGGACAGGTTCCACTTCTGCCTTTTATTGCTTCACTGCAGCTGCATTTAGTAGCCCAGTGTTTGATAACTTTCTGATAGTAAACATCTAAATTAACCCATGCAACTGTAAATAGCAATGCAGATAAGCCATTGCTCTGAACCAAAGAACAAGTGCATTTTGAAGAAAACTTTCTGGTATTTTATCAAGGGATAACTAAAATTCCTTAGGTGACCTGTTGGGTGTTTAAAGAAAACAAGCCAACAAAAAAAAAAAAAAAAAAGGCAGCAAATTTTCAGTCACTTCTGGGAGGGCTGATGCTTCGTAGTAGGATTGTTAGGACATTAATAAGGAAAACTAGAATGTGTATGGAAAGGAAGAAATTGGTTCTTGGAGCCTAACTTTTAGGTGAGGGTCTTACAGTACCTCTTCAGAGGTACTGAAGGAAACGTCTAGGATGATTATTTCTTCCCCTCCTGAGATTCTACATTTAGTTTTTTTCCTATCAGATCCAGTCACATTGTATGTAAATGTTTTTTGAGAAATCCAAAATGAACACTTAAGGGAGCAAACCCTGAACTAGTAGGAGTCATGTTAGGCTGCCCTCTCAATATGGAGTTAAGTGACAGACCTGCTCTAATGGCTCTACAAATGATCCATGCAGAAGGAGTCTTTAAACAGTTGTTGACAGTGAGTGGATCTTTCCTTCTCATTTTTGAGGCATTCCAGTGCTAATGGAAAAAACAGGAGAAAGAAAAAAAAATCATCTGTATCCATTCCACAGAGACTTTTCCTTTATCTGCCATGTCAAAACTTCATAAAATGTACAAACTCTCACTGACACTAAGGAGTTAATGTCTAGGATGAAATCCAGCTTTGGGTCTTTCAGACTTTGTGGTTAAAAGAAGACTTAAAACTTAAAAATAATGAACTCAGCAGTGGATTAGTGTCATCTTGCTGTTGATAAAGATTCACGGTCCTCCTTGGAAAGACAAGTTTGGTTTACTATATGAATGTAATTCTTGTAAGGAAGACTTTACCTGTGACACAGATTTTCAGATTGAAGTACCTAAAACTCTTGCCTCTGCCTCTGGAGTTTGGTGGCTAAAAAACCCCAGTGTCCTAATAGTTGACAGATACTGAGTTATCGCTCAAAACAGCTGTGCAACACATCTGCAAACAAGGACAGCTGAGCGCAGCAATCTGTAACTACTGATGAGCAGCTTAGTGGTGCCAGCAGGCATGGATTGCTGTGATAGACTATAATCACAATAAAGTCAATAAAGTCTGAAACCCAGGACAGGACCTCTGCTCAAGGAGATCAGTAAGGCATCAACGCAGAGCATGGGGCACATGGCTGGAATGTGATTTCTTCTTTAAATATGAATCGCAGAAATCAAGTCGACAGGTAACAAATACATACGTTAGAGGGAATGTAATGTCCTGGTCAACTGCAGATGGAAGTTTTCCACTTTCATGTGTCATTAGACTTACATAACCAATGATGTGACCTGACTCTAGTTTCGGGAGGTTCAGCCTATGATTTAGGTGCAGCTAGCACTGAGCAGCAGCTGTTGCCATTAATCTGTGAGAGAGTACATAGGACAATAAGTTGTGCATAATAAGAAGGCGGAAACAAAGAAGTCAGATTGCTGTGTTAATAATAAGTTAACAGTTAATTATTCAGAAGAAAAACACCAGCAGAAAAAAGTAGATTCAGGTGATGGTAAATCAGCAATACTGAGGATCAGTTTATTTCAAAGAAGGTCAGAACTTAACACTTCTGCACTTCACTGATGGCATTATGGCCAGCAGACACTCATCAGGTGACTGTACTGCTGTGTGTGAATATATCTTAGCCTATATCTTGTCATATATCTTCATCTATCCCAGGGCAAGCCATAGCTTTTCCTCACAACATACTTTTCCCAGCCCATGCCTATATGCACTAGCTAATAAATAATTGTGGTGTGCTTATAAGTGCTGTGCCTGATCCTGCCCTCAAGTCTCCATACTTGACAAAAGAAGCCAAAATGAAAATGACCCAAAGATTTGGGATCTCCAAAAGAGATTTCAAAGTTATGACATACACAAAAAATGACTGTGATCTTGATTGAGTTGAACACACAGACAGATGTTCGGAGCCCTTGTTTCTTGTAAAACTTCTGTTTTGCTTTTCTTTAGTTTTAGCTACTCTCTATTTATTTTTTTGGCTGCATAAAGATATAAAGTTACATCTTTTCAATTCTATTTCTCTCTGACTACCATCACAGAGATTTTCTTGGACAGCATGTGATGCTTGTCTTTTTGTGCAAATATAACTTATTGTTTAAATATAACACCGCTGATTGCATTGTTTTCATGAAATTTGTTTAATTAAGAACCTTCTCCCAAACTGTCCAGTCACACCACTTTCATTAGTTTACCCTGGATTTACCCAATCAATGTATAAAGGCTAATATGGACCAATATCCATGTGACTGATATTGAGGTTCAAATTGCCGTTCTTCTAAAATGCCTGATGTTCCACCTAGTTCTAACTGGTTTTGTCATCTTCAAATGTTATTGTTAACAAAAAGCATTAAACTGAAGCTTCAAAATTTTTACAAGTTATTCTTTCATTTCAGCTGACTTACTCATGCCAAATAATTGTCCCAGAGCAAGTACATGTTGAAAGAGGAGAATGTGTGTTGGGAGGAAGGTCTGCCTCATGTTCAGTTCATTAGGGGCGGCAACCCATCAATCAGGCACAGTCCTTGAGAAGGCCTTCAAAGCAGATAAACTAAGTACCAGACACACCCAAGACCTGGACTTCCAGCACAGAATTTCTTTTCTTACATAATATAAAATAGTGTACATATCTGTAAAAAAAATAAAATTCAAACAGTTGCATGTTAAGATTCTAACAATAACATTGAGAGAAATAAGAAATGTGATTTTGATCTTGTGTTCATTTGTTGGCAAGAATTTTGTATGGAGCTTTGCTAAATTCAAGTGCAAAGGTCAAACAGCAGAATGAATTCATATTTTCTGGTTATAGGTGCAACTTAGTCAAGAAATATGTCTATTAGGGCATATACTGTACAATGTCTGCTATAAAGAAGTCCAGCTGAGTCCAGTTATTAGAATCTTTCTTCTATTTCTATTCTTTGTATTTCTGTACAGTAATTTCTCCTCTATATCTATAACATGGATGTGCTATTAGTTCTGCGTTCATAATAATTATATCCTGTTGTCATACACTTCCCTTGTTAGAGCTACATAGAACAACTTACAGAAGGTACCACTATTGATGTCCTTTTTGCATGGATGAAGAACTTTGGCATTACATTTCTTAGAAAATACATCTTATGCATATGAACTCATGGTCATCTCTGCTCTTCACAACTGTTCTGCCCGGTCCATTGACCAAATCTGTAGGAAAATGTAACACCTTCTGTTAAAGCAACTGGTACAGCTGGGAGTAAAATAATCAAACTAGTTTAGAGAAGTCTTTCTTTAGGTTGACAGTGAACAACCTGACTGAATAAATCTGATGTTTGTTTAAAGAAAATGGGTTTGTTTTGCATTTAGCTGAATTTACATAACAGGAATACAGTTATTGTAAATTCCTATACCCACAATCTCAGAAAGAATTGGAGCCTGGGATAAAGAACAAAATAAGTTATTGCACACGTACACAACTTCTAAAAGATCTTCAGGGATTTAGGCCCTAAATGATATTTAATGTCTGTGAAACACAGGTACCCAAGTTCCATTTTCAGAACTGGCTGAGATCACTTAGGTTATTTTGTTGAGTAATATATAGAAAAACTTGGAGTTATTTCCATATGCTCAAAGTCTGAATTTGATCCTTCACCTCAAAACGACTTGAAAATTCTTTCTTGGGGATGATTTTTAGGGGATAAGTGATTAATAAATCAAGATGCTAAGCACTACCAGCTCCTACAAAGGTTAGAAGTGTCTTAGTGCTGTACCTCCTAGCCGAAAGTGTCAATTATTCCACTTCAAGGCCTCTGCTTTATTTCTGTGTTTTAAACAATACTGGACTTTTATTGCTTTTGGCGAGCAGTGAACATGTCTTTGATATAACACAGTCCTTAATTTTGCACACAAAAGGGATTTTGACATGAAAATTGTAGTATCTTTGGATCAGTCCTTAGGAAAACCAGAGGAGTATTAGGCTTTTATTTTTTGTTTTCTCTACCAATTATATATCTAAATTCTTCCACAAAGAATGTCTTGACAGAACAGAACAGATAAGAAAGATTCATTCTCTGTACGGTGGTAGAAGATTATAAAATACCTTAGTAACAGAGTTTAGAACCACAAAAACATATCCTTTGTTAACAGTGGGGAAGTAGTATTTTCCCTTTCATTCACAAACTGATGATCTTCAAGAAACAGACTTTTTGAGAAATGTAAAAGAAATGTGAAATCTTCTTAAAAATTCTGCACAGCCATGTCCTGACAAAGTTCAAACACTGATGGGTAGCACTTTCTGAACTGTGGCCCAAAATTCACTGTTCTGTGGTCTGGAGCTTATGATCAGAATAGTGTTTAGGAGCTTTTTAAATAATATTTTCAGTTAAGGGAGCAGGTAAGAGAATATGATGATGCATGGAAAAAAATTTTTAGTTGACAACCCATTGATTTAACGTTTGGTGAACTGCTGTTTTGAAGCATGTCTTAGTCTTTGGCTAATCTATTAGATTAAAAGAGTTTTGTTTTATTTTATTGCATATAGGGACTCTAGTAATACTACTGCTCTGGAGTTAGTCTTATAAATAAGATCAGAAGCCTCTTATGCTTACTACAATATAATCAATATAAATGGAGAGAACTCTTGCCCCAAAAAGTTTAAAATAGGAGATGACAGAAATATTTTGGTGCAATACTGAAGAACATGTGTTTTGGTGTTCAGGCACATGACTCTAGGACAAATAATGCACAATCACCTTGCATTTATGGGGGGCTAAGGATGTATTAATGATTGGGCACTGCACCTACGTAATCCTTTAAGTCTCCATATCAGGGAGCACTGGTTGGTGACTTTAGGGACATATCTGTTCTTCAGCATACTTGTGAACCCAAATAAAACCAAAGGACATGATTGCGTAAAGAGAAACTGTGAAGCCCGTACTATTTAGTACAGTTTAGAAAGTTGTGTTTCATCCAAACTAGATGAGTAAAATAAGAACAAGGAGGAAAACTAAACTGCACAAAAGGCAGCCCTGCTTCTGAAGAAAGAAACAGGTCACCACTCAGCAGAAGTGTTGGAGATCATGTTTTGTGGAACAAATCTCATGTTTTTCCTTGATGTAGAAAGGAGACTGTTGCTGTGTCCTTCCCTTCATATTAAGCTGAGGGTGCCTAAAGAGGTGCTAACCAAAGCTAAGGAGGGACTGATCAACTGCAGAAGGGTAGGTGACAGATGGCTGAGAAATAGTAACATGATGAAGAGGTGTATGCAGGTTCCTCCTCTCCCAAGCAATCTGAAGACGTGTTCTATTAGGTCTGTGACTTGTTCAAACACCTTTGGTAGTGGAACAGTGATCAGATATTGTATCAGATCAGAATGTCAATGGAGGTCAGAAATGTGTACCAATAGGGGTCAGATAGGTGTACCTAGGCAGAGGGAGGAAGAATGCGAACCTGAAATGTGGTCATCATGGAACAGCTGTCAGAAGAATGAACAAATGTTCCAATATTACTCCTGTTTCACTTACACACATTTAAAAGGGAAATTAATATATTTTGAAATATTATATCCAGAGTGGTATTGGGGGGGAAGTGGGGAAAAAAGGGCAGGCAATATTGTCTCCTTGAGAGTAATATCAGAAATATCAAGTTAGGGATATGCATAGTCATGCACCTTTATTCGTTTCATATCTGTTAAAGCATGTGTCTTGTGACTTCCCTGCTTGATGGAATTAAACATTTGTTTTGAACTCACATAGCCATTTACAGCTTTCTTATGATTCAAGCCTGCAAATATTATGTTGCCATGGATGCTGGCCTCAGATACTCCAGGAGTTTTTTGGTACAATTTCAACAAAAGCACAAATGATAAGTGTTTCTTTTAATTATTATTTTTCTCAAAGAAGAGTCTGTCTGCAGCAGGTACAGACCTGGTCACTCAGCTGTTTTCTCCAGCAACAGGAGCAGTGCTGTACTGTTGAGATGAGGAGTAAATTCCACAGAGGTGTGGCTCAAGACTGACATCTGGTTTTTAAAAGTTCAGGTCAGTAATGGGAAACAAATTAAGTATGCTAAGGCCCTGTTTAAAGGATTTAATATATTAGTAAAACAACAACAACAAACAGATAGAAAGAGAAGCAGCAAGCCACCCAGCTCTGTGTAAACATCTTATAAGGTACTAGACCTTGATGCAGAAAAGATACGCAAAGCCACAAAGACTTTTCAAAATCACCGTCTATATTTCAAAGACAGAAGATGGTGAAGGGCCATATCCAAATTCCACTGAGGTCATTGGAAAGTCTTGTGTTTACTTTGATGAGGTTGGATCTAGCCTTAAAAACCAAGCTGGTTTCCTCATATTACATGACAAATGTTGCTCAAGAGAAAGGAAAAGTACAGATAGACTGAGGTGTGTAGGCTATGCTTGGCCAGTTGGCGTGGTATACATTGCTGATGACGGTCCTGGGCATATAGTTGGTTTGGATATCTGAAAGTTATTAGATTTCCACTAGCCCACAAAAAATCAAAAGATATCTGAAGTAACAGTTTGGGGCCAGCACAGACTGATGCTCCTGGATCATCGTGCTTCTTGCCCCAGGCATTAGAGGATTTGTCTTTTAAAAGATTCTGGAAAATAAAGATCTATTCCTCCAGAGAGCATCTGAAACAAGAGTGATCTGGAATCTTTCTAACCTGTTGCATTTGCCTCAGAGGTACTCCGACCTAAAGGCTGTCCTTTAGCTCCGGGCCTAGCTAAGAAGCTTGGATAGACTTCTGGAGAGGAGCTATGGTTTCTTTGCTTACTTTGACTATGCAAGTGTCCCAAAACATTATAACTGGGTTCAGGAGACTTCATGTGCCAGCTGTTGCTGATGTTTGTCCCTCCCAAGTCTGGCATGACCTGCCTCTCCATCTGCTGGAAAGCCTGTTTCCCCTCTCATCCAGGTTTCTTACTCAACTCCATCCACTTCTGCACAACCTTTCCTTTCCCATGAGCAAAGCAATCTAACTTAATGCTTCTTCTGTTGAACAGTAAAATAATTTTTTTTTAAATTTGCCTTTATGTAGAGCCACAGCAATTGAAGGTTGATTAAAAAAAAAAACAAAAACACCTTTTTAAAGCATATCTGCCTACTGTAAGAATAATAGTAATTTTATTTTTTTAAAATCTAGTGCCTTTCCTATTGCTGAGCCAAGCATGAAAAAAGCTTGACATTCTTTCACAGTTGAAAGACGTAATGAAAAATACAGCATTTCCTTTTTATTTAAGATCCTATCTTCCCCAGATAGTCTCCAGTTCAGGGAATCAGGATGTTTCTGTTTTCTAACATGAGCTATTGGATGAGTAGAAGGACCATGACCATGGTTAGGACTAATTGATAGGAAAGCAGATAGTTTTGAAAAAGGGATAATCAGGAAGAAGAGTCCCAAGTTAATAGGCAAGAGGAGTTCTAGCAGCAGGAAAGAAGAAAATCTAATGACCAATGAGCAGAGGAATAGTTGAAAAATATGTTTCAGAGCTGACAAGAAGGGTGGGGTTGGGTGAACTCGTGGGAGAAAAATCTTATGTTATCAGCCAAAAAGGAAACTTTGAAGTTACCTTCGAAAGCTGTTTCCAATATTTCCTTTTTCTTGTTATCAGCAAGTCTTGGTGGAAAAGAAACATGAACTTTTTAATTGGGAGAAAGTAAAATAGATAGCCTGATATCATTTGTACAAAGGATGACTGCAGTATAATACTGCTACAGGCAACAGTAAGGCTAATGTCCTTAAGCCAGCTAAATCATGAAATGTTTATCTAACTTTCAAGACCCCCACAACTATCATCATTTCTTTTTGTGATTTCTCTCTCATCATTCCTTTTCCTTAGATGTCCTGTTGATGTTTCAGGGTTGACTTTAATGTTCTCCCAAAGGAAATAGCTGAAAGATCCAATATGGTTTCTTCTTTAGAAGCCAAGAATGTTTTAGCTCTTTCAACATTTTTTGCATGGAAGTAGGAATAAATGACATGTGGAGACTGCTTCATATCACTGTTAAACAATTTGACGTTACTTTCCTGAAATACTTTATTTATATAAGAATCAAGTTTTAAATAAAGATACATCTCTTATAAACGTTATTTATGTGTGATATTCGTTATTTGCCAACAGCTGTAGATTGTGAACCTTGGAACATATTTAGATCATGCTACTAGAGCCGTAGGTATTATTTGGTTTCTCTAAGCTTGCCTTGCATCTGATTGGCAAAGTTCCAGTCTGTTTTCAAAAGCAGAAGCCTAATAAAAAAATGTAAAGAACATTGTTTTGACTTCACTTCTTTCTGATGTTCTAGGGGCAGTTACACACACTGGTGTTAAGAAACAGTTGAATAGATACACAAGAGTATGTTGGTGACAAAATAGGTAAGAAGTCTGCTTTCCTGATCAGTCCCTCAGCAGTCAGTAATATACCCAGGGGACAGGTTCATTACATATGAATTTGATGAAGCTGCTGTTGAAGTTGGATTCTGGACAAACTGAACTGCTTGTTGTGCAAACTGCTCAACATCAAAGAGAAGCTTACACATTATGCTATTTTCTCAGCTCTACTCAATCTCTTTGTTCTGAGGTATAGCCTTATTTACATGTACTCAAAACCAAATGGGAAAATGAAATTGCCAGCAACAAAACTGAAATGTTTTCCCCAGTTAAAATGTGTAAAAATGGCTGTTTTCTTCCTTTTCTGAAATCTTGTGTCCATTATTCTAAATCTTGAAGTACTACTTTCTTCTTTATTACCCCCCCCCCCCCCCCCCCCCCCCCCCCCCCCCCCCCCCCCCCCCCCCCCCCCCCCCCCATTTTACCAGCAGAATATTTGACTGCTTGGACCTGGATAATGATCATTCCAAGACGGCCTAGATCACTGTGACGGTACCATGTTTCGCTAATAACTAGTCTACTGATGTTAACAGATATAATGGACAGAGCACTGCATGTTGCAAAATATCTTCAAGAAGCAAGGTAAACTACTGCAACTTGAATTTCATATCTGTAAAAGTAGACTTTTGTAAAGATCTGAGCTGATTATTTTAGTCATGTTGCTCTCACTGTGGTGAGTGTAATGTAGATGTATTCTGAAACGTCAATGTTTTTACCAACATTATAAAGATTTATCGTTCTAGGACCTCAGTGATACAGTTCCTTGTATTGTACTAAATTTGGCCTTTGGTTGACTTTTGTCCAATTTGGGGAGAACTTGTCCATTCTTCTGACCATTCTTCAGAGCAGCTGTGGGAAAGCACAGGATGCTTTCAGTAGTTAACTGCTTTAGCCCTTCTCTTTGCTTGCAGTGAGGGCAAGTTGCCATCCTCAATGTACATGACAACCATGTTTTAGCTTACAGATTCAATCAAGCAGCAACCTGGTTTTGTCCCTCCAAACCCTCAAAGTTGTTCTGGGCTGGCTCTTACCCTCGTACTATCTGTGAGTGAAATGACTTCTGTCTGTGGACAGGAAAACTGGATTTTCATAGTTTCATTGAAGTTAACTCTGAATAGCAATGCTTGGAACTGCATATAACTGTGCTAAAATTTATTAGCTAAAAAGAATGCAATAAAGGACTTTGCTAGCTTGAAATTTTCTTTGTTTGCAAACAGAAAAACTATTCAAATCCCTGTGTACAGTTCTAGAGCACTTATAAGATTTCAAAGTTTGGAGACCAATGGTTAAATTAATAATTCCTAGCTAAATGAATAAATCCTTGTACTTATCTCATGATGATGATTAAAACCTACTTCATGTACATTTCCAGGACAACTTGGCATAGGACTGCTCTGCCTCATTGTTTGCATCTTTGAAATGGCTATGTCTGACTTACTGTATGCTTTAACACTCAGGAAATCAACCAGCACATGGTGAAGTAGTTACTGTCACAGCCTGAAAATTAAACAGAGAAAGAAATCAAGGAAATAGCCTTGCTTAAGATGAAGGCTTTTAATATAATTGAGCTTTCTGGTATTCACAAAATAAATTATTATCTTGCAATATATTGGGTTGTTACTGGCAAGCCACAGCGCTCAGTCCTTCGTTTGGAAGTGCTGAACATCAAATGCTTAATTGACTCAATCCAAAGACTGGATTTAGATCTGAGGTGAAAATGACTTCTTAAGTTTCCTAAGGCCAAATTCATTACATCCAGATTTCACTGCTTAGATGTAGCAGCCGGTGCAGTGTGTAGTAGCCCTAGGTTTCTTCAATACATAAAAGAGCAAAATGCCTGCAAGGGTAATGCAGATCTTGGGTGAGCTGTCTCAAGGCTCCCATCTGGATAAAGATCCTAAGGGGACCACACTCCTAAGATGGCTGCCTGAAAATGAGTTGAATGAAACTGATACTTTTCCACTATTACTTACAAGTAAATCCTTCAAAAGTTTTTCAGTGCAGTTTTAAATAGTTCAAGTCATTGTCCAACCATCACATTCCTTCAGATTACTTTCTACAGTTGGATCAGGATTTTCCTAGATGTGGAAATATCTGGTTGCTAGAAATACTTTGCTATATACATTCTCTTTGATATAGAGGTGACAGTAACCGTAGGTCACCATTCACTTCATTTGGTTTATTCCACATGTTGAAATGAGCATATAGGATCCACTCTTTGGTCTTAGGTAGAACAGCTTGAGGACAACTTCAACAGTCTCAGAATGGTTCTCCCTTTCAGCAATTTTTACTGTGCATGTGTGTATATATATGTATAAACACACACACACAAATATATATGTATATATGTATACACACAGACATGTTCATGTATATATAATCAGAATACAGAATGCCTAATTTCTCTATATTTGTACAGCTCTAGCCTTAGAATTCAGATTAGCAACTGTTTATGAAGGACTCTTGTGATTAGACGAAGCAGTGAAAACATGCAGCGAAACTGAATTGTTTGTAAGAAAATGAAAAGAGGATTTAAACTTATAAATTCCAGCTTGCTAAGATGCACCTGATGTTGTCTAAAGAGCTTAGATTGAAATTATATATTCCTGTAGCTAATTAAAACTGTAGACGGGACTTTTGTTATATTTAGTAATACATAAGGTTTTATTTTTCATGCTTGCACGCTAGAGTTTGGGTAAATAGGTGAAATGCAGAACGATTAACTTAGGCTACAAGGATATCTGGCAGAAGAAATGGTGGCTGAATAGATTCAGCAATGCCCATGAAAAAATTTGATGACTTTTCCGTAACACTTGCCCCATGTCTCCAACATTGCAGGCTAAGTCTCACAGCAGAGTTCTTTGCTTCCCACTTACTTGAGGGAGGAGTAATGCATCTAAGCAGAGGAGCTCATTTCGCTGTCGTTCCTGCCAGCAGGAGTGGACTCACATGCTGCAGACAGAGAGCAGAGCTGGCAGTCACCGCTCTCCACCTTATAAACCCAAGTGGAAAGCGGGAAGAGCAGTTTTGTGACACAGGTAACACATTCAGGAAAATTAAGACTCTTTGAGACATTTTTATTAAGCATTAAAGGACGCAGGTTATGATGCTTTAATTTAGGAGTCATTCTGCTATTCATGGTCTGATCTAAGCAGCTACACTGTGAACAGCCGCTGAGGAGCGATCATTAGTTTCTAATCTTTGCTGTAACGTTTGCATAGGGCTGTAACACACATGAACAAGTGAGGAAAATATTATTCCAGACCTATGTATATTGTGTACACTGTGTTGTTATAAGGTCATTTGTCAAGGTTCAATAACAGGCTTGAAAGTTTTGGCCTCCGCCTGGCATCTTTCCATTTCTCAGAGCTGTGGGTTGGCCTCCTACAATGTTTGGATACAAAGTCAAACTGCTCAGTTTTTGGGGGCTCTTCCCAGCTGGGCTTTGGCAGAGTTACATCTTCATTTGCTGCTAAGGATGAGTTATCCTTAGTGGCGTTAAGTAAGCCCATGAAAAACACAAACACATTTTCAAGTTCAAGATTCAAATCAACATGGGTAAAATATGAAGTTATGCTTGGTGGTGAAAAATTAAAATATTTGATGATGTCTCTGTGTCTGACAATGATACAGTAGATTTTGTCCAAAGAATGTGTACTCCCAAGACGGCAGTGCTTGCTGTTTATATTTTTCACCATTCTTATTATCAATGCATGTGTTTGCAATTTAAAAGTGCAAGACTAAGGATGTGATTCTACTTGTCTTATTTAGGCAAAACTTCACTCTTTTTCTACTTCACTGATCAATTTGGATTAAAATTGCAGGGTTTTGTATATACATTCAAACATACATTTTTCTGACTTAATTTTCTACAATTAGAAGAAGTTGACATGGCAACAGTTGAAAGAAAAGAAAAGTCTGTTGTTTTATGTTGTTTATTTCAAGATAGGTTGAATCGGATCTCCCACGTGTCAGACTCTTTGCCTTCATAGACCCAGTACGATTCAATTACGTTTAATAGGAAACTTACACCATTTTAGGCACTGAAGGACACTTTTACTAACTGCAGGTGCTGCTCCAGAAGGCTGCATATCTGTCATAGGTTCTGTTCTGTACTCACTTGTCCTGTGGAAATAAATACCTCCAATACCACGGGATACTCCATTGGTGTTGGGTACCTATGTTTAACAACTGAATTGAGACTTGCTCCAGATGTAGAACAGACTAATTAATTCACATTGCATGTTTGCTCCTCAAAGAAAGAAGACCTGAGGCACTCAGACTGAGAACTTAGAGACGTTTTTCTTAAGCCCAAACCATGATTTAAGAAATCCTGCATTGGCAAAGAAGACATTTGTGTGAGTTTGTCTATTTATACCTTCCTGCTCCCCTACCCATTAAGGCTGGCTGGGGGTAACAGGATTGTGCATGGAGACTCCAAGGGAATTTGGAGTTACAACAGCTGCAAGATCAAGGGTGCAAGGTAACCATCTCACAGTGTGGAAGTGAGCATTTTTGCTTCCAGTCTGTCCTGGTCGCCAGTTATAAGCAAATACAATGTGCGTAGTTAGGATGACAAGCAGCAAGTGTATTGAATATATCACAGGGAACTTCAAAATTACTCAGCAGGATCTCTTCTTTTTTAATTTTTAATAAGAGAAATGTGGGCTTTTTTCCTGATAAATCCCCTGTAGTCTGTTCTGCAAGAGCTTGTCAGGGAGACAAAAGGTGCATGACTTCTGTCATTCTCTGTTTCCCAGTTCCTAGTTGTTTTCGGCTTCAGCCGTATGGAATAGGTTAAAATTATAATGGGAAGAGTCTGCTGAGAAGTAACTTAGCAGAACTGCTTAATAGTAAGCTTGTGCATTTCTCCTTAAAGATCTGAAGAAGAATTATTTTATCAGTCATTTTTTTGAAGATAATCCTCCCCATGCAGATACCAGGGATGTATTCTTTTTGCTTGTCTTCAATTCATTACATTTGTACCTACCTTATCTGAATAGATTTTAGACATGACATAATTGTATTTTTTTTCTTATTGGGAGCAAAAAACAGAAGTCCAATCTTTTTATTTGTGAATGATGGGAAGAAATATATATATTTAAAATTATATTTAATTTCCAAAGCAGTTGAACTTCAGAGTACAACAAGTATATCTTATTTTTTAAAAAAGTTAAAAAATGAAAATATCTTCCTGTTATCTCCCCTTGCATTCTCATAGTCAGCTGCTGACTTTAGGAAAAAACTTTCAATGCAAATTTCCATCTCTTTTCCTCATGTTTAAAATTACAATTTTCCAAAAAGTTACTTAATTTTGAAAAACCGGCTTAGAAAATAACAAATCAAAACTGGAGTACAAAATGTGACAACAGAAAGCTGAGTATGGCATCCAAAATTTAAAATTACGTGTTTTAAAATGCATATATGCATGAAAACTAATGACAAAGGTTTTTAGAAAGGTTCCCATTTTGTAAAGAGGCCTTCCTTGGTCTACAAATTAATCAGCATGAAGAATTTCAACAGATCCTTTTTGGGGAATAAATAGAAAATGAGCGTCAGTTGAATTACCTGAATATGCCCCAAACAGAGGGACGCAGATTTGACCATGGTTTGTTAATGTTTCCCGTCCACAGTGAGTGTATGGAAGGCTGTTTCCTCCAAATGAAAAAACTGCTACTTGAATCCCAAACATTACATCTTGCATCTAGGCACTTCAGTTTCCACAGATAAAGTCTTTAGCCTCCCTAAATATTTTTGTTGAGCACATGTCCTCAGAGCCTGAACTATGAGGCTTTTTGCCTCTCGCCGAAGTCCCGTCAGGATTCACAAGAGAGGCAGGAGAACACATACCTTGTTCTCTGGCTGCAGTGAAGCATAGACTCAGGGCACGCTTAGCCTCTTTTTTCTCTCCCCCTTCCTGCAGGCTGACCAGGGTAAGGAAGAGGAGCTCTGCTTTTCTTCGGGAGCCTTGCAATTGAAGCATGCCTCTGGGAGATGGGAGACCTGACTTCAAAGTCCTTCACTGCCCCATATTTACCACATTCCAGGCAAGTGCCAGAATTTTCTGGGCTGGAAGCCCTCTAAATCCTTCCTGTGCCATCTTTCGCACTTTGCATAAAATGATTAAATATGCATTGGAGCAGGGCCTGGAGTCAGAGTTTTAGGTTTGTCTTACCTGGGTGCTGCAGAGTCCTGGGCATGTTCCTCTCCGACTCTTTCTCTTCTCTCTCTTTCTTTTCCTTTGTACTTAATTAGGCTATGCAAAGTGGGTGATCTTTCAGAGGAGAAGCTGTAAGACATCAATACCAAAATACTGTATATCTCCCAGCTAGGATCCCATTAGACACGTGGACTCATGTCCCTGCAAAGAAACGATAGCTTTGAACAGGCATTGTGGGAATCAATTGTTTCTGTGTTAAACCAAACAATAAAAAGCTTTTTGATACAATGAAATCTCTATTTTTAATAGGAGGCTACAATGCAATAGGAGGCTATCCAGCTAATAGAAAAACTGGATAATATCATTTTAAAGAAGACATCAGGCATAAAAGCAGAGCAAGCCATAACCGGACTGTGGGAAATCCAGTGCAGACATCCACATGGTTTGGGAAGAGTTACTGGAGTAAAGCCAGGCTTATTTATCTCCATCTTAGTGCTGGCCATGCCAGAGGGATGGCTCCATCCAGAGCCCCGAAGCATCTGCACTGATCCTTAACGTGTTTTGGGAGAGCTGAGGTTCCTCCACAACAAGACCAGCTCATGCCTGACTGGGTTTTTAACTGAGGCTCAGCACAAATCATTCACTTCTGTGCTGAGTCTGTGGTCAGCAGTTTCTGGAGCAGAATAGCGACCATGGAGAAGATGTTCATGAAATAATAAAGCTTATTTGACCTAAACTGGCTTTATATTGAGACAGCTTCAGTCTCTACATCCAGGACATGGTTAATCCATCATTTGGGCTAGCGGACTCAGAGAACTGAAAGCTGACTGCAGACAAGCTGGGAACTAATGTATAGGGTAAACAGATGCAATGGTATAATTGGAAGAAATGGTTATATATGAAGAATGGTGGAGGGGATGGTGGTGTTCACCTTCCACAGTCTGGGGTCTCGTGAAGATGCTGTATAAAATTCTATTTGCAGCTTTTAGCACTACTTATTTAAGATGTAATCTGTCCTGTTCAAAAGACAGATTCCCTAAGACATTGAAAAATGAGCAGATCTCATTTCAGGAGAGAATGCACTAGAGACAAAGAAGTTGTTTTAGCTACCTCTTTACTTTGGGAGCCAATTTGAAACAAGGAAAAAAGAGTTCTAAATTCTGCCCTTATCACACCTCTGTCTGTTGATTTGTGCTGTCATGCACTGCATGCAAAGGTTTTATTTGGTGCAACAAAATCAAGTCTTTTCTCTGACTTTTTAAAATTATTTTCATTTTTTTCCAATGCAAGGAAAATAACGGTAGATGTCAAGACAGTGATGTTGTTGTGTAGCAGCAATTTTGCAGTAATGCATAAACTTAAACACCCTAATTCCTGTTCAATAATTTCCGGCTCAGGATGTGTGTGGTAGAATTCCCAGGTGCAAAGTTCATCTGTGATTTCCTTAATAAAAATATGAACTGCTGTTTATGAAGAGAAATTTCAGGGAACTCCTAGGTTGCGAGGCTGCAAGAACCTAAATTCCTTTAAATGCAGGGGAGAGTGGGTGCCTAAGTGCTTCAAGGTCTCTTAATCTAAGAGAGTTAGGCACCCATATCCCACTGATTCATCCCCCCCTCCACCTCCTGGCAGCGTAGACCTCACCTGAGCATAGTGTGTCGGTCATAGATCCTTGCTTGAAAGAACGCTTATTGCAGCCAGATAAGGAATATTCCTTTGGCTCTGATTCAGATGGATTTGAAAAGTATGATTTTTCTTGGAAGAAAACTGAATCCCTTAACTGTTTTCTCCTGCCACCACAGCACAACTACTCATTTACAGCAGCATGAGGTCTACTTTTCCATCTACATAATATTTGGGGAAAGCTTATGGCAACATAACGTGTAAATGAGTATAAGCAGAATGTGTTTGCTTTTCCTTCCTGCTTGTCTATACAGAGATGATCTTGACAGAATCTGTTTTGTGCTCAATGCTGCACGTCAGGGGTTCTTTACACTGATGTTTGCACTGCAGGTGACAGCTCCTATTTGCCTACTGGGAATAAGCTTCACAGTTTGCACCATCTGGAAGCAAGAAAACCCAGCAAATCCACTCCCTCCTGGAGTAAAGCAGGCACCAGAATTGGTACCATCTCCTCACTGGATGTTTACCAGAGGAAGCCAACTTTAAAACCTGGATGACTCTCCTGAAAAATGGTGCCAGGGAGATGCTGTGAATCAATGTGTTTGGGTAGCCTAACCTTACCTCTTCCCTAGCTGGCACAGGAATTTTTTCCTGGGCTGCTCTGAAGATTTCTCTGCCTTCTGGCCAGTCATATATCTGGGCTTCCCAGAACAAGGTGTGGGTCAGTATCTTGTCAAGTCAATTCTCTGCTTTTAGACATTCCCCAATCTACTGCTCATTTCTGTAATTACATATGTAGCCCCAAGGGTCAAAGAGATAAAGGAAATAGCAACAGCAACAACAGAAAACAGTATTAATGAGCTTCAGGATTAATGATTGTTCACTTATTCTGTTTTTTTTCCAAAGCTCTGCTACCTCTCTGGTATTTACCCATTTCTTTTCCTTTCCATGCCAGCAGTCAGGGATTGAGAACATGCTCTACTGGTCAGAACAAACAGCTTTTGAATTTTTACATGTTTTCAATTTGAAACATTCCTAACTTTCACAGGAGAAGAATTATAAGGCTCCCTTTCAACTTCTTGTAATTTATTACTTCTTTCATGAAAGGATTAAATGCATTTGCTACAAGCCCAGTCTTGCATTCAGTATAACTCCCAAACCTCTATCAATTGTAATGTGCATTTTGTGAACATACTTTTCATGCAATGCAGTTTGGTGGGTCTTTGGGACAGCACTTAGATACTTCACCATAATTCAATTTAACCATACAGTTAGTGAATAAAACATGGCCATCAACATGAATATTATTGTTTTTCACAGATATGTTGAAATCTGGTGCAATATACATTGGTCTCCAGCATAAGTCTTTCTGCAACAAGCAATAGCATGCAGTTGCCTGGTATTAACGTTATAGATATATTAAAATCTTCATCCCCAAAAAACATATCATTAGATAAACACATACCCTTAATCAAGCATATTTTACTGATGGAGAAAATTATTATTACTCTAGATAGATTATATCACTAGTTAATTTCTCTCACTCTTACATGGTAGCAGTTTTCAACACGGAGTCTCTGTTCCCTCAGTATCCAGCTCATACATACATAATTTTGTCTGCTATATTGAAAAAAAAAACAAACAAACTAAAACAACCCAAAAAACCTACAAAATAAAACATAAAATCATTGTCACATTTCTGTGCTTTTTGTCAGTGTTCCAGACTGCAGACAATTTATCTTTTTTTTTTTTTTCTCAGACAAGCTAAGTCCCTTTAGTTGTTTGATCCTGTCACTCTGAGGCATATTTCTCAAACTTTCAATTAAACTTCTGACTTTTTTCTGAACTCTTTCTTGT
Organism: Gymnogyps californianus; assembly: GCF_018139145.2. Classification (NCBI taxonomy): domain Eukaryota; kingdom Metazoa; phylum Chordata; class Aves; order Accipitriformes; family Cathartidae; genus Gymnogyps; species Gymnogyps californianus. The sequence goes on along the minus strand of NC_059471.1, from coordinate 210,056,738 downwards.
TGTTTAAACCTGCTTCTTAGAGCAGAGGCATTCTAGCAAGACACATATCCCCAGAGCTGTAAACCTGACAAATACAGAGGTAATGGAAGCTTCCCACCCACTTCCCTTGGTTTTCATTATATTCTTTTTTGATAGGCATGAATCAGACTGAGATCATGATCAGCTACATATCCACAGTGTCAACCCTCCATTTTCGTGGTCACTGCATCCCAGGAAGCACTCACATATTCTAAATGCATTACCTGCATTTTCATTATAAGGTGTATACATTTTTATTGATGATATTAAAGACCGTATTAACAAGTTCTCTTCATTACTCTTCATTCTCTTCTCACTCATGATTTACTATGTGAAGGTGTTTAGGAACTGGGTGTTTTCAAGACTGTTGATAAAAATATTGGATGGCAATGTAGTCTGAACCAGAAAAAAATTCTCTAGAAACACATCCACTTGATAATTCCCCATTAATGAGTGTATCTGGAGACATAACAGCTAGCAAAGGTTTTAATCTTCATAATATGTCCTATGTTGATTTTATAATGTACCCTTTTCATAGAATGTTGTGTGATAACAGTCAAATACCTTACAATGTTTGAGTATATTGCACCATTTACCTTTATCAACAGGAATGTGTAATCTCATCAAAAGATAGTTTGACAAGAGTTGTTTTTATAAACCCATGTTGACTGACTTTAATTAAATTACCCTACTTTAGATTTGGAGTAGTAAAGCCCTATATCAGCCATTCTATTATTTTGCCCTGTGTCACTGTCAAGCTGTCAGGCATATAGTTACCAGATTGTCCCACTTACCCTTTTAAAATATTGGCACAGCATTCCAGTTCTCTGGAATACTCCAATATGCCAAGACTCATGCAAACTTATTATTATTATTATTATTATTATTATTATTATTATTATTATTATTTAAAAAGTAAAACAAAAACACCATTATCCAGAGATTTGCTCACCTGGCTCTTTTAAAACTCTGGAACTTTATCCTGACATAGATACTTAATTAACCCTCCTAAACTGCCTTCTGTCTGTAGGTAATCTTGGACTGGAAAATGTAGCTTATACTATTTTTACACTGGTTTAAACAGTTATTAAGTTTTTTTTAAAGAAATATACAATTAATTCTGCCAATTCATACTCCAACACAAGAGGTCTAACACATGTAGTATATGGTTGTTTGGCTATAAAATCATCACAATTTTTCTATGATCAGAAAAAAATAAATCCAGGTATTCCTAATAATACTTTTAACATACCAGCTGGATCTAAGCTGTAGGTCAGATGCAATCCTCAGTGTACCCCACCACTCTCGTCATTTTTTCACCCAGATTGTCAGAAGCCATTGAAACGCACTCTTCCCTTCCTGTCTGTGGAAAAACATGTTTCCTTCCACAGAAAATCCTGCTTGGCTTGCAGGGAAGTGATGCACACCCAGTTCTCACCAAACAACGTGAAGTTGGCACATGATTAGCATGTGTACTCTGCCCAGGGAACTGCGAAAGCTTCGCTGGTTTCCTTGTTTAATGAGCTAAAAAGCAACCGAATGAATAGACTGTAGATCATATGTGTGAGAGGAATTGGGTACCAAGCACAAGACTTCAGCAGACTTTAGGTGTGGCATTCCTCCAACTTACTGTAGAAATCCACTGTGTAGGCAGTCCCACCTGAGCTAGGTGCCAGGGCTAGGGAGAAGTTCTCACTCTAGCTAGCTATGTCATATCGATCAGATGAACCCTGGAACACTTTGTTTCTCTCCTTGGGTGAAAAGGAGCTCCTCTGTTGTGCACATACACCTTGCAGATGTCTAAAATTAGTTTGGATGATTCCAGCTTGGGTGCCCAATTCCAACACTGTCAGACACTTCTTGGGAGACTACTGATCAGTATATGATACTTGTCGTATAACACACAGATGCTGGCACTGTTACCACCAATTTTGTTTAGACAACGATGGGTCTATTTAGACCTTGCAAAGAATACATGGAAGTGCCTGTCCATAATAACTTCCCAAATAGACCACGTGAGGATGTCTTTTTCTGTGGCTTGAGCAACTTTTTCTGAGGGGAAGAAGGTGCAGTGCAAATGGTCTCAGAAACTCCTGTGCTTCAATTTTCCATGGATTTACTTTAGGTTTATCTCCATTCCTCCTACTGAGGTTTTGCACCAGTCCCTGATGGCTGTTCATCTGCAGTATAAAACTAGCTCCAAGCTTTGGATTTTAGGTTCATATTTAACAGCAGGACAGTCAAAAATTGAGCATAGTTATGTACTAGCAGGTACCTAATTTAGATTTGCCCCATATTCTTCAAAAGAGAAGAGAATCAGTCTGATATATCCAATGACTTCTCAGAATAAGATTTTTTGTAGCTATTTAGTGCTTTGTTGTTTTATTCAAAAGCTTTTTAAACACCTCAAGAACTTGAGATGGTTTTATTTCCTTAAGTGATATAGTGAAAATTAAGGTTTGCAAATACTTGCAGCCTTCATGTTTCTTAAATGACATCAGTCTTTCTTTAAAAAGAAACAGAACTGCAAACAATCTCATATGTAAAATTAAAACAATGATTAAACTTTTCAAGTGAGTCTCCTTCATTCAAAAAATATTAGTACAGTCCCTGTTCACAAGCTTTCTTTGTTATTTTTTAAGTTATCTAAAAATCTTGTTTGATTCCTGGTGTGCTTATTTATACGACTGTCACAATTCTAATCTCACCTGCCTGCACAGCATTTTTCTTTATATTCACTTCAGACCTTTCTGTGAAAGAAGCTAATGACTTGTCTGTCTTTGTTCATTGAAAAAACTTTTGTTAGTTAACTCTGCAGAGGAAATGTTTTCTAGTAATTGAGGACCGGATCCAAATCTAGCTAAAATGAAGAGTAGAGCTAGTTCAGGAATTTTTTGGTGGAACGTTTTCATCAGGAAATTCCAATTCGTTAATGGTTTTCAAAGGAGCATGCTGGTTTTGATAAAACCTTCATTAGGAAAATCTTCTCATATGCAGTGCACAATTTTTGGTCAAAACCAGAAACAGACATGCTTGAATCGAAGTTACCAAGATGCCAGTGGCTAGAGCAAACACTTGTTGTTTGCAAGAACCGGATTCAAATTCTTCCTTTGCAGCAGACAGGCAGCCATTTGAGCTTGAGTTTCTCTCATCCTTCAGGAAGGCATACAGGTCAGTGGCTATTTACTATTCCTTACTTTCCTTCCAGTGTGAAGAGGATTATGTCCAACACCTTTAATTTCTTGTGAGAAAGAACCACACTTTGACCTTGCTCCAGAAGAGAGGGTCCTTCCTTGGTACCTGGCTCACGTTCTAGTTTCAATACTTGCGAGCAGATCCATGATCTACCAGATCCAGGCCTAGATTCTGTCTAGATTCAGAGCAGCTGCTGTGACTTTGTGTATTTCTATTTGAAAATAATATTAATTTCCTCATTTTCAGTGTATAAAATCACATCAAAAGGAAAGAGCTTCCTGTAAAAGATTCCCTCTGGTGCGTTGTCTTCTGATCTGTCTACCCATCAATAACTCATCATCATTTTTACAGAGAGGTCTGAAGAAGAAGATTTTAGAAAAACACCAAACAGAAGTTCACTGAGAGTAATTCAGCAATGGAAGATTAACAGTTCATAGGAAGGAAATGCAAGAGAAGCATCAAGTGTGGGAGGAAAAAAGCACAGAAAAGGAATGTGCAGATCAGACCGCATGGGTGAGAGGATTAACAAGAGCACTTATGCAGTATAGGAAACAAGTTTGAATATGATGAAATGTGCCACAACAGGCAGGGATTTTTTAATGACATAAAAGTAGATTATTTTCTTATGATTTTCCTGACAAAAGTTTCAATTTCTAAAGAAATTAGGTCACCAAACAAGTAAATTTCTGGTAAAGATTTCATGGTACCCTTCCTCTCCACTTCCCTCATCCCTCCGACAAGCTAAGAGTCTCCACCCTGTAAACCTGCAGGTTTAGAAGACGTGTTTAAAGATGCCCTCTACCTCCTCAGAAATCTGCGTATCAAAGGCTCCCTTTTGCAGTTGACATCTGCTAGAAGCTTCAGGTGTACCCTAAGACTGGTTTTATCAAAGTGCAGATGAGGGGGATTTACTCACAAAAGCTGGACACAAACCTTAGCATAACTTAGTGCTTATTGGGAACACTGGGGCTTTGTTCAGAAGTTAAGCCTTACCTCTCTAAAATATGGCTGTTATCTTTTCCCTTTCTTACAGATATCTCTTCTGAAGTTCCTTCAAAGCGGCACAGAGACAGGAATGCATATTTCTTTATTGTATTTGCTTCAAAGAGTCTCATTAAACTTATGAAGTTACAATGTCGAGTCTGCAACATAATGGCAAGATGCCTTGTAATTCTGCCTTACAATTAAGCTCTCACTCAACAGATTCTCCCAACCCCCAAGGGCTGTGCTCAGGAAAACCTTAACAATCAAGAGAGTGAAGCAGGTCTGTGTGCAGCATTAAAGTGGAGTGAAGGAGCTTAACATAAAGCCAAGGTAAAGCAAAGTAGATGAGAGACTGGCAGATGAATGAAGGGCTGAACCACTGTTTTTGTGAACCCTTAGGGCTTTCTTACTATGTTTTGAATCTCTGCTGATCAACATTTTTCTGGCTCCTGTCTTTTCTGCTGTCTGTTAGGTGGGGGACAGTTTCAGATGAACCACACCCATATGCAGTGTTTAAGCCAGGTTTAGATTCAGTGGATTTAAGCCAATTTGCACCGGTCCAGCACAATGGCCCTACTGACCTTTCAGGCAAGGAATCCAAAATTTAGATGAAGTTTTGTCTTAAACTTGCCAATTCTCTCTATATGGAAGTTAAAATATGGTTTTCCTATTAATTTACTCAGCTTGAATTTGCTTAAGATGAAGGACTGGATGTTTTGATTATTACACCATCCTTTCCTTTGGCCACCAGACATGCAACTTGCTGTGCTCAGACCCATTCAGAGCACTGCACATCATTCCTGTGCTTTTACCATGTAACATTTCCTTTTTGCCCTGTCGCTGGCTCTCCCTTCTCTACCAAGTCTAACAGAAGCTGCTTGTCTTCAATTTTAAGGTCTTTTCCAGGCTTCCAGATTTCTTTCTCTTTCATTACCTAACTGTTAACTCTGTGCCCATCCAGTGGGTTTTTTTTTCACTACTTGCTTGCTTTCAGACAAGGACCTTCATGTTTCTTCTTATTTTCCATGAACCTCACCTGATTTCCAAACTTATTTTAAACACAATGCTCTATGACATTAGAACAATTTTTGGTACAGTACGTTGTCTGAGAACCAAATCCTTCACCTACCACATGACTGAAAGTACAGCTATTGTGACACCATGATACAGTCATCTTTTACCTCATAACAGGTTCAATCATGTGGTATGTTAAGGGCTTGTGATGGCCTCAAATGCAGTAAGATGGCCGATGGGCATGCTAGGTGATTAAAATGCTGCTTTTTCTTTCATGTAATTGGCTTTACATTCCTCACCCAATAGGAGAAGCCAGCATTTTGATCCAATGCTACAGAATATTTTGGTGTGATACTATGTTAAAGAGCAGCTGAGAACAGACTTCCAGAACAATTCGTATGTCCTGCAGCACTTTCTTTATCCACATGTCAGAGAGGACTCGGCAAAAGGAAAACAGAGCAGGCCGGTGACTGAACGGATGATTCAAATGGCCCAGACAGATCCTGCAAGCCTTAGGGTCAGGGATTGTCTCTTTATTTTTTGCCTGTAGAGCACTTAATACAGTGGAGTTGTAGTTTGTGATGGCATTGGAATACTATAAAAATAAAAATCATCATACTATGAAACCTTCGTATGTCACAAATACTTCCTTTCCAAATATATTGCCTTCCAAAAAACTTGTACCAGAGCTCTCCAGAAGCAGCAGAAATACTACCTTCTACCTTTGCAGGTGTAATTGCTTACTAAAGGTGTACAAAGCTCTATATAAAGTTACTGTCATGTAAGGCCAGCTATCCTAATTTTTCCTGAAAAATCTCCCTTTTAAGAACTACACACTTTCATGTTATCCAATTTTATCTACTTAAAATTTAGGTGTTCTGTGTATTCTGTTCATTTACACTTCCACCATAGCCAGTGGAGAGGGGTACTCTAAACAGCAATTGCTCACATTTCAACATTGGTGGGATAAATACCTCTAAACATGCCAATACCTCTCTACTAACCTTTAAGCAATTAACTTGAACAAGGTGCTTAGATGAAGTCCGGTGAAACAGTGTCCTTATGCAGTTTGACCAATATGACTCATTCTCTTCAGACAGTTTGGCAGCATGAGCGAAGGATTAGGCTCATGTAGGAGGCTGTGCGATTCTCCTACCTATGCACAAGATTCACACAGTGAAATCCCAGCTCCCCTAAAGTTAATATGAAACTAACCATTTACTTCAGTGAGACCAGAACTGAAATCAACACAAGAATTTTGGTTATGGTATATCACACTACCTCTCTCCAAACGACTCCTAGAATACAGCACAATTTTAAAAAGATATCTTCATAAAAAGAGCTCAATATAGTAGGAGGGTCCCAAGAACCAGAGTTAAAGGCAGCTGGAGATGTTCCAAATTCTGTTACCTGAGCAAGTCTGAGCTTCCCTATTTTTATAATAAAGATATCAGTTGTTAACCTGCATTTTAGTTTACACTATGACCAGAAATATGTAAAAAAACATCACTACCAACAAAAAAGTACATGTGGGCTTAATACTTTTACATACTTTTCCAAGAGTAAGGTACTATATATAAATGTCTGCAAAGAGCCCAGAAAAGTTGAAATAGTAGCTAGACTGCTAGTCTGGCTAGAGTGCTTAAACTAAAGAATCATGCCAAATCCAACAGCAAAACATAAACCTTAGATTATCCCACCAAGGAAGAACCATTATGGTAAGAGCAATCATAGGTCCTTGGAATATCAAGTTGATCTGTAAAGAACATACGAAGATGAAATAATGCAATTTCCACTGACTCATAATTAAAAACACTGATGTAGTTACCCTATCCAGACTTTGGGTAACATGAAAGGATTTTAGTGCATTAATTCATCATCGCACATACAGATTTTGCTGCAGTGATGCACATCAGCTAGTGTCAGATTAGTACTGCTCACTACACAGTTCATACACCTGGCATAGGTAACAGGGGGCCTTTCCAAAAGATAATGTGTCAAAACAAATCTACCATTTAAATTATCTGAAAAGGAAATATACAGTCAGTAGCACTTGGCCTTTCATATGCTAAACCCTTGATAAAATCCCAAACATAATAAAACTGTCAGAATATTTCTTCTAGCCACTTCTAATAGGACATACATTAATTAAAACAAGCAATGTGTAATAGGATGCAGAACTTGCTCAAGTGTGCTCATGTATTGAATTTCAGAGATGATAATTCCTCCAGATTTCTGCTTTGCAGTCAAACATTGGGTTTCTAAATCTTAGATTATAGTGTGGGCATGTAGACTGCTGGCTTCTCTCTGCAGTTCAGAAAGGACTGACTACAACCAAAGTCTGGTTCAGGTCTTATTCCACTTTAATTTTTTCCAAAACTCAGAGCATCAATCATCTATTTGTCTCTGGCAGGAGCTATGCCACTGAGCCTTCTCTGCTCTCCAGAAGTACCTCCTCTATGAACCATTTGATTAATAGTCACAAACTCTCAATTCTAGTAGAAAAGATAACTTGGATCATATAGCTACCCCTCCCCAGCTGAGTTCTTTTGATCTTTGTAGGAATTAGGGAGGACTTTATAAATAAAATATTGGTTCCGGATAATATGTATAATGCATTTTCCATCATCTAAAGAGAAGGGAGAAAAAATCTTTGGCTTAAAAACCTGAAATCTTCCCATCCTCTCTCTTTCCTCCCTCCTGTGAAAGAAGTTATTGCCTAGCTCATCCACACAGTCATGAGTAATAGCATTTCTACTACAGACGTAGACTTTTTTCCATTTGATTACACAAGCCAGGAGGGCTGTAGGTTCAAGTGTTAGTTTCCTGAAGATACTTTATCCAATACTTATTGGCTTAGAGAGCAAAACTGTGAAATTCAAGAAGTTGGTTGTTTCCTTTTCTTCTGTTTTTGTACCTCCCCCAGTGAAGGTGACAGACCTAAATTTAAATTCACAGTTCTTCTTTATAATATAGACTGATCCACAGTGCTTAATATTTAGCATTATTTTTTCATGATACATTCAAGCTGTTCACTACCTGAATTTCATTGAACAAAACAGGTATCAAATGGTAGAAGAACTTTCTTTTTTCATCTGTAAGCCAATATAGAACATCCTTAAGCCTGGAACTGTTGAATCAACTGGTATTTAGTTCCATAATTAAAGTGGCTCCATTTGTTCTGTTGGTTAAATGCATATTTTTTGAGAATATGAACCATAATGTTTCATCATACAATGAACTTAATGGTCAAGCAGATAATTGTCTTAAATTTAGTGAAATTTATCCATTACCAGAGGTGTCCCAAGGAACTGGATTCTATTAAATCCTGAAAAAAACCCTCACAGGAGTCAATGACCTCAACTTAACAAAGAGCTATTTCAGATTTTTTTTTTTTTTTTTTTTTAAATAAATGTATCTGCAGACTTCGGCGGTCTAAACTCATACAGGCTATTCCCACAAAGGGAAAAGAAAGACTCAAACTCAAATCCCCTTCCCTGTAAAAGTCGAAACTAGTTAATCTCTTTTGTATTTATATTTGCAAATATATTTTAAGCCAAAGTCAAAATTATTCTGGCTGAGATTAAAGCTACCATGGAAGCATTTCCTCCACATCTTAACATCTCTTCTTACCCTTGCCACCCAGGGTAGAGGAAAACTTACATCTTTTTTTTTTTTTTCCCAATTCTTCAGAAATCATCACTGAGCATCACATGTTTAACTGAGGTTTAGGACAGCTGCTATTTTTGATGCTTCTTTTTTTTGAGCTTGAGCTTTTTTGTCTTTCCTGAGCTTGAGCTTGTATGAAAAAGGCAACACTGGAGGTATATAAAGTGAGAAAAACATATTCTGGTCTCTAATCTGTTTGTTTTCCCTACTGTACCATGGCATCCTCCCTGTTTCTCTTCCTCTTTGGTGTTACAGTAAGGCTAGAACCAAAAAGAGCTTAGATTTGCTCTCAGAATAGAATCCAGATTGCTGTGCTAGGTGCCAAGGTTTTCTTTGCAACAGCAAGAAAAAAGAAAAAGATTATGATAAGCTTCAGAAAAGTAACCCAGTCAGTCCCCTGAGCAAACCTAGTTGATTGGGAGATCTAGGCAACAGGAAACACATTAGAAATACAAGCAGTATGTTATCTGAAATTTTACCTCTCTCTGGAGCTTAAGTGCGTTACTCCCAACTTTTGTGGTTGCACATTTAGTAGTAAGCAAAATAAGCCACAAACCATTCTGTGATCCTAGGATTAACTGGCATATGACATTTCAGCTAAACCCTCTTCCGCACCACAACAGGGTAGCCACAACAATACGGTTTATTTGCCTGTGCTAGCTCCTGAACCATATCTGGGTATTGTTTACAAGAGCATTACTTGGCCTGGGCCAGCAGTTCAACTGCTCCTGCCAGTGATTTGGCTGTGTAAGTTATTGTATGACAGTTCTTGGGTGCATGTCTCGGCTTTGTCACATTCACTAGTGTAGACCTAAGTTGTAAGGGTATCCCCACCACCTCAAAATAAAGGAGGCATAAACCCCATGTTTTCTCTCTCAAACAATTTCTCTAACTGTTGTGCTACTTTTTAAGAGGAGGGGGACCTCATGTTGTCTCATATCCACTTGTTTGGAACTTCAGGTCTCTGAAGTATGATTATTGAATTTTGTGCTGTCTAGTTCCCGTGTCATACACACATGATAAGCCGTGCCAGCTGATGTTCTCTACTTTTCTGTGATGAGACCTTTGCAAATACCCACTTGTATCAGCCTCATTTTTCCCAGCATGTACTGTAACATTCTCATTGTCAGAGCCTGAAGCAGTTGATCATCTCTCTTCCCTTCTGTCCCAACTTTGTCTGGCACAGATCCAAATCAGTATCTTATATCTTTAGCTCTGTGGTTGATTTAGGAAATAGCTGTCACAGAGTTATTTGTTCCTTGTTGTCCTTCTGACTGTATTATTGCTTTGACACTGAAATCCAAAGAGGGAGATTAAACAATCATTAATTACTGTTATTATTACCTTCCCTAAAATAGCAATATGGAATATTTAGCATTCATGTGTAACATTTGATTTAAGTAGGGAAAAGGTGAGCAATTGCAGGATGATAACTGTGAATAGAGTAATCCCACGTGAGGCTGCAAAAGGCCACAGCTCACCTGCACCTGCTGCCTTGTTCTCTGTCAGTAATCCTAAACTCAGAGATTGGGACGTTATGTTACAAGCATGTAAATTAAAGTTACTAAGTTCTTTCAGTATATGAAATCTTGAGAATATACAAACATTGTTTAATTCCACATAACTTTCAGAAACATGATCGTCAAGAAGTTCACTTGAGCAGAGATTCACAATAGCAGTTAAACTGTAATGCAGAGCTCTTAGCAAACTGGCTCTCGTATCAGCATTCACAATCGTGACAACACAGGTTCCCCGTACAACATATGGAGAAAATTTCACCAGTGACTGCTTAACATCAAATATCTGAGTAGGAAGATAAAATAACCAAAAGGAGATATGGTACAAAAGTTATATAAATTCATGAGTAGTATCGACAGGGTGATGATGGCTTGGTTGTTCACCGTCTTCCAGTAGAAGAATAAGGGCACATCAAATGAAGCTAGAGATTTAAAAGAAACAAAAGGAGGTGGTTCTCTGACAATGGGTAGCAGTTCTGTGAAATTCCTTGCCAAAGGATGTTGTGTGCACAAGAATGCTATGTGGATTCAATCAAAGATCAGGCAAGTACTTAGAAGAGACATCTGTTGGGGTTACCAAACAGACAAACCGCACCAGGCTTTGGAAATTCCTCAGGCTGAAAAGAGTTGGAAGACGGAACAATATGATGACGGAAGTATCCTATATTTTTGGCTGTCTGCTTCTTCTTCCCCAGGCATCTGCTTATAAACACCGTTCCTTGGGTTTGCCTGTTTAAAAGTGCATCAGCCCACTGGTGATGAAACCTGAGAGACCTCCTCACATATCATTCTTTGTTCAGAGGGGTTCAGGGAAATTCAGGGGAGGGAGGAACCCTCTCTGCAGGTGCTGGGCATGCCACACTGCAGCAAGGAGGCCTTGGGTGTACCCAGAGTCCTTGATCCCTGCTGCATGTGACTGCACAGAGGGTTAGTCTGGGTACTGGTGGGCAGGAAGATGTTACTGGGACTAGTGGGGATTTGAGCAATTTGAGGACTGCTGCTGTTGGGGGAGATCATACCTTGCTTTCTGTAGGTGTAGGGGTACAGGGGGAAATTTGTGCAGGGTGAGATCTAGGGAAAGTGGTCTGCCATCAGCATACCCCATTTATAGAGCAGCAGGGGGGGGAATCCGTCCTTCTCTGATTGGACACTTTCTATTATTCAATTTAATTAATTTGCATGCCAATTTTATAAATTATTCCCATTAGGATGAGACCTGCTGCAAAAACAATCCAGAAAGAAGTTCTAGGCTTAATCAGCAGGCAGACAAAGTATGTTCAACTTGTGTACACAGTTCACTACTGTTTATAGCAGAGAAAGTGATGTTATAACCTCCAGCAAAGTCTGTACTCAGCATTTCAAGAACACATCAGAGGAGGACCTCAGAGGAGGGATGGCTCCAGCACACTCAGTCCAGCCAATAATTGTCTGCATTAAGAGAAGAACAATAGCTTAGTCATCCCTCTTAAACTTGTCGCTGATGCAGGGAATATAGGCAAGGATCGGCTTCCAACTCATGGCTTGTGCCAAGCTTGGATCAGCGCCTCTAGTTGATGAAAGCAGGGAGGGGATACAGTTCTGCAAAGGTTGGACATAGCATACGCCTAAACCCTTGCTTAGCATCCTGCTCCTGGCCCCTCAGACTCCCAAAGTACACTGCTGGAAATGGGAAAAGTGGAGATGGACCCTCCATTCGAACCAGGGCAGCTGTTCTTATGCCTTTGGTAGAGCTTGACATAGATATTGAAATTCGGGCTCCCCACTCCCAGTCCTTTCTCCAAGGCTAGAGACATATTTGCACTTTCCCCTCTTCTCTCTGACTCTAGACTGAATGGGTCAGATGAAGTAGGCAAAGAAATGCCTACTTCGTGCATCCAGAGTAGTATTTGCACGCAAGGATCCAGTTGCTCAGTGATGTCAGGGATAAAACACTTTCAGGCAGAAGTTTCAATGCTGGAAATTTTAATCTGTTAAATTTAGTTGCTGAAGGTCTTCTGGCATCTTCAGAAGAAGGTGGTAACTGCATAAGAGTTTTAAGAAAATGCTGATTTTGGCCCAGTGGTTTCCATCGCAGCAGATGAGAGCATTCAGGGCTGTGCTTGACCTTCAGAATGACCTATTCCTCTGTACGGCAGGAAATCCCTTGACAAGCTGTTCCAGCAAGGGGCTTGGAATGACAACGCCAGCCAAAAGGGAGGAGAGCTATAGAAAGGTGAGGCAGGGAGCACACTGCAACAGCCCTGAGGGGTCACTGAACATGAAGTGTGCTTTATGTCACTGTGTCAAAAATATCTCCCCATGGGATGGCTGTCTCCTGCTGTACAGACATTATTGCTACAGAGGGGACAGCCTACTCTAAATCCTCAAGTGGAGGAGGTTAAAATAGAATAGATCATATTGTAAGACTAAGGTTAAAATAGAATAGATCATATTGTAAGACTTCCTGTCCCAAGGGCAGCTTAGCATACGTCTGGAAAATAAAAACTTTTAAAATCATTTATTTCCAAAGGCTTGTCCTCATCTGTCCAGCATATTGTAGCTACACATTTGCCTTGAGCAACAGCTTCCTTGACTTTCCTGTGAATTGTGTGTATATGCACTTTTTTAACATAGCAAGCTTCTTAAGGATGAAGGCCCACTCTCATCAGACCATCACTCTGGTAGGACAAAACTGTTTTGGTTAATTTGCAGTCTTCGGAGTTGACTCAACAGAGAATATGCACATAAAAAAGCAGCCTCAGCCTCTGATATCATACCAGCTCCGATATGTACATACTGCACCCACTAACTTGGAAATCCACCAGAATTTTCCAGTCTTTCATAAGAGCAGCATAATTCAGAAAACAATATATGTATCTCAGTGTAGATACTTAGCCTTTTTGGCTCATGTCTTCCTATATTTTATAGTTCAGCTATATACCAATAATCCTGAAACATAATGCAACGAATCTCTGTTGTTTATGCTAATATTGTTATCTAAAACAAAATGAAACTAAAATTGCATTCATTGGGATGAGCAGGGTTCATTTATATTGTTAATGATCTGGCATAGTCCATATCATTTTACAAGTAATTGTGTTGTACACATTGAGATTTTCTTTTTATTTTGGTCATCTGTTCTTCTTACATTACATATACAGTTTTATTAGTTCAAGAACAGATAGTGGATGATAATTTAAGAATACTTCTCTGATGAGCAGTTTGAACAAAATTTCTACAAAATCTACTGGGTTATAGCATTTAAATCTCTTGTGACGCTACACAGTTCATCAGGAGCAAAACTCATAAAATAGACTATAATTGAAATCATTCTTACTGGTGGACAAACTTTTGAAGTCAACATTTGTACTTGATTAACTGCAAAAATCTTGAGGGCATTATTTGTTTTATAGGATTGTGTATGATGTACATAATAGGTGAGTTGTTCGCTTGTACCTGTTTAAAAGTTATGAGGACATTTATAGTAGCGAAAAAGATTTATTTTTTGTAGGTTATAAAACACAACCAAACGGAGGCAAAATAATTGCAGACTATGGCAAAAAAATCTAAAGGAATAAGTACCGATTAAGCAGTTAGGGATCTATTATGCCTCAGCCAAACTGGGAGAGGAAAAGTACCATTTCTAGAGGTCAAGTAAGTCCAAGTTCTCTATTGGTAGAAAAAAATACATAACATTTTGAGAGGTCTGTGGAGCTTTAGACTATATGCCAACAAATAATGTTTGTTAGTGTATCTGCAAAAGTCATCAGCAGCAGAACAACATCAGGCAGCTTGGAGCAGATTTACTGTCCCTGCAACACTTGCTAAGAAGCAGGGCTACTGGTGCATATTGACGTGGCCACTCCAGAGCCGTAGCCTTCTGCTCCCACCAGCAGCCAAATCACAGCACAGTTTTGTATATGTGCATGCAGTGTGAAAGCTGAGGGGAAAGGCATTCCGTGCTTTATTAAACTCAAGGCTCATAGTCAGAATGGACTTGTTACGACTCTGTGAATAACAGTTACATGTGGCTTTAGAGTTTAGGTTAATCTAGCTTGTCTGTGAATTTTGTAACAGTATGGACTGTGGCTTACCATCATAGCTAATTTTTGGCTGGTTTAGGTCCTTAATATTACTAAGCAGAAAGTCTTGTTGTGCTCCTGTTTTTCATAGTGTATATCGTAATAGCATCTACTACGAGGCAGTATCCTCAGTAATCTAAATTGGCTTGTCCCCATTGAATTCATTTTCTCTAAGCTAACTTTAGACCAGTTGAGAAGTTTGTCCACTGATTTTGCTCGAGGACATAAATCAGATATGAACTAATGGAGTTACAAGGAAGTCCTTTAGACTGACATTTAAATAATGGGTTATCAGAACCCCCCCCCCTTGTTCCAATTATTGCCTTCTTTCTACTTCATACTTATGAGCATCCCTCTGATGTTTAAATATACTTTGATTTTATTCATTTGTGAGTAAAGACAGTCTCCTTCCAGACTTTTCATTAATGTTGATTCTTACAGTGTTCCCACATCAACAGCTCTTTATCAGAGTTTTATAGTACCCATGTCCCACTTTCTGTTCAGTAATCCCATTTATTCTTTGAGATTATCTTTTCACTTAGGGTGACTTTGTGCCTGGTTTATGATTTGTTTACAAAGATCTCCTTAGTTACACATATGTTGATGTAAGCTTTTGGATGAACTTTTCAGGCAATCCTCTTGGGGCTAGAATTCACCACACCTTTTTGCTGAGTGGTGTCCTCCTTCGCAATTGCTGCCAGCTCCTCACTTGTTTTAAACTTGTCATGGGTCATATTACACCAGCTAAGAAGTCAGTCCCAGAAATGATTCCTACGCCATTACTTGTGATGTAACCTACTGCTGTTGTATAAAAATGACAATCATATCTTTGTTGTTGAAAGAAGCAGTATAGCTAAAACAGCACTCACCACTAAATTATTAAAAATAATTTAATAGTGACTTTAGATCAGGTAGAGATTTTGTGTTGTACTATTTTGTGATAAAATGGAAGAGATTGTTAGAAGTCACTCATAAACTGGAGACACAGTTTTCACTGCAGATAAGGAAGGAAATGATTTTGCTTTGGCTGCACCCACTGAACAAATGTTTTGTTGAATCACAAATTGTCCCTACTCTGAGCATTTTTGTTGGGAGGAGGTGGAAAACAGGATGTCAACTGCTTATCACTGAAAGACTGAAATGCTCAGAGCTATACACTGGAGCAAGATCTGATTTCTGAGAGCACAACCACCTGCAGAGAAATGCACTGAGCTGGCCTTGAATTCAGGCTTGGTTTGGTTGTGCACCTAAGAACCTAATGTCACTGAAAAGCCCTGAGGTATCCTTCCTGATTTCCAGATGCCTCTCCAGGTGTACAAAAAACTGTGTCATGTCTTGGTTGACCTCTGGAGTCTCAGATTGTACAAGGTGCCTATGTACAAAAAACTGCACAGAGCCTCTAGTCTTTACAAACAATGTGGTATGAATCACATCATTAGCATCTAGGGTCAGGAGTAAATAAAAACATTACACCTTGAGCATAATAAATTCAGACTCTCAATAGCACCCTGACTCAAGAACAGACTCTATCCTGAAAATAATAAGGTGACCTGTCATTATCAACAGCTCTCCCATACTTTCTCTTAGCTATACAGATGTAAAGCAGAGGATACTGAAGTTGAATGTTGAAAGCTGTACTGGCAAAGTTCTTAGACTCAGAATTTGACAGATCTTTTGTTTTTAAAACCTGTTTGTAAAATCCAAGGGTTCTTTAAAAGGTTTATTTTCCCCTCAAGGAGTCTAAGCAAGTGGTGCCAACAGGCCAGCTGTCAAGTCCCAGTATTATATGTGTGTGTAGAGGGGAGTTGGATTAATGGAAAAATTCATAAGAAAGCATTTCAGTGTTGAGATTTCCAAATGGTTTGTGTTAATAATAAAGGGGTGGGGAGAAATCATTTGAAATGATTGATATCTGGATCTGGTTTCTAAACTCTCAGTCTTAACTGAACTAATTCTAAGACATACCACACAGCTACGGCTTTGTGTTAAAGGAGATTATTAATTCTTATGGACTCCAGAATGGGTAATGAATTGACTGTATGCCATTATCAATCTTTAAAAGTATAAAAAATAACAATAAAACCATTTAAAAATCCAGAGGAATACATAGCGCCCATTTATATGGATCTCATTAACCCCACACAAAAAAGGGCAGATAGGATTTTGAATGTTAATGAGTCACTGGAGAATAGAGAATTTAAATGAGATGGATTAAAAGGACAAACTATCTGGAACATTTGCTAATTTACCAGTCTTAAAATAAACTTATGATAACAGCAGCATGTGCAGTCAAATCTGCCAAGTGTCAGTTATTTATTAAGTATAGTTGAAGATTTTGGATAATTCCTTTACAAGAAACGGATATTTTCCAAAAAGACATTTGAATGAAGGATCAGACAACCTCCCCTGTTAGTCTAATACTCCAGTCTTCCACTCACTGGGATCTTAAAGTTAGGGTGGTGGTAATTGGATGATTAGTTGTCTAGTTACAATCACTTGTTCATTTCTCTAAAGTAAGACTATTTTTTCACCCAGTCTACTATAAAACCTCCTCCTCTGTAAGCCAGAACATTAAGACTTTGCTGCACTGTACTGTCTTCAGCCATTGAAGTCCTGTGATGTTCGACCAGCAACTTCCAAAGGACTGGCTCTCATCTGCCCCTGGGCAGGAATAACCCCAGGCACCAGCACAGGCTGGGGCCGACCAGCTGGAAAGCAGCTCTGCAGAAAAGGACCTGGGGGTCCTGGTGGACAACGTGTTGACCATGTGCCAGCACTGTGCCCTTGTGGCAAAGGCTGATGGTATGCTGGGCTGCATTAGGCAAAGTATTGCCAGAAGATGGAGGGAGGTGATCCTTCACCTCTACTTACCATTGATGAGATTCCATTCTGGAATCCATTGGTGCTGGATTCCATTCTGTGCTCCCCAGCACAAGACAGACATGGACTTACTGGAGCCAGTCCAGCAAAGGGCCGTGAATAGGATTAAGGTACTGGAGGCTGAGAGAGCTGGGAATGTTCAGCCTGGAGAAGAGAAGGCTCAGGGGGATCTTATCAGTGTGTATAAATATCTGATGGGGGGAAGGGGGTTGAAAGGAAGAATGAGCCAGACTCTTCCCAGTGGTGTCCAGTGAACAGACAAGAGGCCATGGGCGCAAACTGAAATACAGGAAATTCCATTTAAACATAAGAAAAAAAACTTCTTCTTTGAGACTGGTCGAACACTGGAACAAAACGCTCAGAGAAACTGTGGAGTCTCCATCCTTGGAGATATTCAAACCCTGACTAGACACAGGCCTGAGCAACCTGTTTTGAGCAGGAGGTTGGACAAGATGTTCTCCAGAAGTCCCTTCCAACCCCAACCACTTCTGTGAGTTTATGATTCTTTTAGTTTCCCAAACAACAGATACATGTGATCCTTTAAAGGCTGGAAGGGAAAAACGTTCTTCTCTATGCTTCCAATATGACAGCAAAATGTTTTTCCAGTGACAAAAGTGATTCATCAGTTTACACAGGAATGCCAGATTTTTAAAAAATGGTGCCTGCAGATATAGACAACTAAGTAGCCAGCTACATTTTAAAAAATGTTGAGCTTGTCTCCCTGAAGTGCTGAGAAAATCAGGCCAGTATTGGTTTTGCACCCAGGAATCACAGGTGTATCAGGTGGTCCTTCACTGTTTAACTCTTGTTCATTTTTACATAAATTGCTTGTCTGGTCCTGTTTCACTGTTAGCCTGAGACTCACGCAATCATCTGTATCACTGAAGTGAAACATTTTTTTCTGCTTTCTTCAGGCAAAAGGAAAAGGGGTAAAAATGAATCAGACTTTGAAGGTAGAAGAAGAAAAAAGGGCTCTGGGGAAAGAATTAACACTCTGAAGTGGAATTTGGACTCTGAAAAACATGCTTGTTAACTAGGACCAGGTGAGAAAATCCTTAGTGGCTCTTCCTTCCAAGGTGTCTTTGTTATACTGCTATAAATTTAAAATGCATTCTCCTATTTGTTTTTTTGGCAGGACTGAGCAGAGTTGTTCATTAATTGTAATCCAGAAAAAACAGAAGTTTCTGCAAATATGTTTTCTGAGATGAGCCACTGGTGTTAGGATCCTGGTCAAATTCTCTTCTTGCCACCACTTTCTTTTAAAATGTGACTACCAGAAAGATATCAATCAGTGTTTATGCCATACCTTAATGGTTAGAGCACTGTCTGCAGAATTTGCAGAGCTGGGTTTCATTTCCTGTTCAGTCTGAAAGGGTCCAAATTCAGAAATTCTCCATCCTAGGGAAGTTCTTTAACTCTGGGGCTGAGCTGGGAACAGACACACTCCTGCATCCCTCCTTTTAGTACTGTGCTATTAAGTAAAGCAATGAAAGATTTATGAGATTAGCAAGCAAAACACTAAAAGAAGTTTAGTCTTTCAGCTGAAAATGAAGAATTTTATTTTTTTTCCTGCCTTGGTCCCTGTTTAAGCATTTTACATTAAGCAGTTGTTAAATGGAATACAGAAATCAGAGCCCAAAGCATCATGATGTCTTCCATTCAGCAGGGATGGATCCTTCTTTTAAAGCACTCCTGAGGAGGAGGTCATGATGCCTGCACAAGGGTTAGTTTGCTTCCTAGCAAGTAAGAAACTCGGGTTCCAGGTCTGTTTTAGCATTAGGGATTCAAAACTCCTTTCCAGAAGACTGCCTTACCCACAAAGACAAATGAGCTATTTTGGAAGGGGTTAACCATTGTTTTCCAGTTGGCCCAGTGTGCAATTCACAGGCCAAAGACAAGCATGAGCGAAATGGAAGTTACTTTGTATTACAGCTGTTTGGGGCACAGTGAAGACCTAGTTTCTAAACTCTTCTTTGTGCTGCTTTCTTTTTTTTCTATTCCAATGACTGTTTAATGTAAACTGCATAAACAGCTAGCAGAGCCGGAAATTGAACTCAGATGTAAGTTGGAATCCTCCGAGGTGAAAGAAAGTGTGAAACCATAAGGTCCTCCCTTTTGTTGGAGAGTTGTCTGAATGCTCAGCTGTTGTGAAAACGCTGGCATAACGCTAGCATGGCACCATTTAAAAGAAGTGGGCCTGACTTTTTTTTCCCCCCAGCCAACATTTTCATGAAGTTGAGATTTCAAGTGAATACAAGCATCTCCATCTTAGCTCTGACGCAGACCACAGACTGGATGGTGGGGGAGCATTCAGGGCCACACTTGTGATTGATGTTTTTGATAGGCTACTGCTGGGTATCTTTCCTTTTATTGTGTAGGCACTGGATTGCTCTAATGAGACACCTCATTCTCCCATGTTCTGTATATACAAACTTGGTACGCAAGTCAGGGCACTGTGATCTAGCTCCTGGGGACAGGCACCTAGCAGTCAGGCAATGTGGTGCCTAACTTTGAGGTGTCTCATCCCTTCACCAGCCCAGGCTCCATACTCTGCATCTGTTTTCTCGCCTGGAGGATGACTCTAATCTTACTTATCTGCGTATTTTTAATATATTTGCACAGTTCTTTGAAGATTTCTAAATGTTGACTTACAGCAAAAACATTTTTAATCCCAGTGTAAATCTCTTGGTCCTCATTAAAATGAATAACATACATTTATATGGGTATAATTCATTTTGCATTAAATAATACAGCTACAGCAAGAGCTACAGCTGTAATACATCTTACAAGGTAAAGATCAACAAAAAAGAATTTTATGTGCTGTACTATTAGCAAATCACTGATTCTTTCTCCAGGTTGAGGCAGGCATCTCAAGAGGGGAAAAATATTTCTAGAATGACAGTAAATTAGTTCAACAGTAAACATGCAGTAACGAATTCCTGGATTAGAAGAACATGGCTCTTCTGCTGTAGAAATTGGCCAATGTAATTGGGAAAACTGTTTGGATACAGTCAGAAAATATCCCAAATGGCACCGGAATCTAAGAAATACAGACACAGTTTTTAATCCTTTTTTCATTGTCCTGTGTATGTGAAGTAGAAAAGGATTTAAAAAGAAATTGGTGTGCAACAGAAGTGAGGGTGCCTTGACAGTACAGCTCTCTGAGAACCTGACTTCACATTCTCATGGTTACCAGAAGGTTATCTCCTTGTCTAGCTAAAACCAGTCCATTTAAGACATATCGATGTATCACACATAGTGACTAAACCAAGCACAACTTAAGGGAGATAAACTAAAAACGCTGTCAGATACTCAGCTGGTTTAAATCAGTATAGATCCACTGATGTCAATGGGCTTTTGCCAACTTACACAAGCTAAGAATCAGGTCCTGTGTGTTAACATTTCATCCAAGCCCAGCTTGGACTCATTGCAGCTAAGGTGTGAGACGGAGAAGATATTTCTAAAAAGCCACTGTATTCCCTTTATCCCAGACCATCTTGGTGTCAAAGTGGCTCCTTGCCTAATTCAGGAGCAGCCCCGGGCTGCATTACCTCCGCTGGCTGCTGCAGTGTGGCAGCTTTCAAGTCAGTAGCACAGGGAGAGCCTCACAGGAAAGAAACAGTGTGAGGAGGTGGAAAAGGTGAAGGGAAGAACAGTCAGGTAGTTCCAGAATGAAAGCTGAATGCTATTGTAAGCTTTACCACAAAGTTTCCTGTAAACAGTGGACAAATATTACTGGCTTCAAACTATTACTCCATATTTTTCCAAGTCCTTGACTAACTTTTGAGTCTTGGTGTTTGATTTTCCATCTGAGTCACTACAGGATTTTAAAGCCATCCATTCATTCATTCATTCTCCTAGTCTATTGCCTCTGTAAGAGCACCAGAACAGCTCTACAATTTATTGCAATGCCTTTTTGGATCTCCAAGCTCCATCGCAATTTTTTTCATTCTTGGGAAAAAACAAAACAAACCCAAACCCAGATTTCTAAGCTCTTTCCTCCTCAAAGGTGGTTGATGTCTGGATTCACAGAATGTTTTTAATTAGTGATCATCATCTCCTGATATGAGAACAAACCGTGATTCTTGTTAATTTTTTTCCACATTTACAAGGAGTCTTCGTGGTCACAGAACAGATCTATCTATTGCATAACCTTTTCCTTCAAAACAGCTCCCTTTTTCTGCAGATCTTTCTCCATCTTTCCTTTCGATTCATTTTATTCTTTTCTTTCAGTTGCCAGTATTCATGTGGTTTGTTTGTATCACTATTCTGTGTCACCTCAATTTTTGTTTCCCACAGCAAATGAGGTAAAACAAATGGACCCACAAACTAGTGTGGAAAAGGAAAGTTTACTTCTGCTTTTTAAATCATGCATAATTTTTTTCTGAGATGCATGACCAAAAAACAAGGGACTTCATCCTAGACCCATTCAAATTCATTGCATCCTTTCCGGTGAGAACTTTTAAAGAAAAAAAAATCAACTGTTTGCTTCCTTCAGGAGAATTCTAAAAGCAAATAACCACTTATTTATAATTTCTCCCTTATCAGAAATCAGTCTAGGTATGTTATTTTTTCTTGAATTTTATTTCAAAAAGTTGAATGAAATTCTACACTTGGGAGGGACTGTTCAATTACCCCACATATGTAAATTCATGACAAATTTTCATATTCTTCTGGTAGTTGTGGTTATTCCGCAAAAATTCATATTAACTTGCTTTCTTTACCTTAAATTCTGTCATTTTGTTATCAGAAACATTCATCTATGTGACAGTCTTGTGACCAAAAACTGTCTGTTGTCTATTATCCAGAAATATTTGAGATTAAGAATGCTGTCTTCAATAGATAGATGGAAACAACCCTGAGAGATGGAAAATGACTGCAGGATTTATACCAAGCAGTACTGAAGTCTGATCCTTTTCTGTCGTGTTTACTGGCAGCAGTGCAATATCCAGATCTAACACGCATAGTTTGCATTAAAATTTTTGGGAGCTATTTCAGTGGAGACAACCGTGAGGGCACGTCTTAACCCAATGTGTTTGACATATGCGCAGCCTTGCACCAGCCATGGCAGAACACTCTCACACGATATCTCACCAGGTTGTCTTCAAGTACTCAGAGAAGGGCCAACTATTCAGTCCCTGTGAATGAAAACATCTCTATTGACAGAGGATTTGCATGATTTTGTCTTGGCTGAAAATCTGGTCCTCAGGCTGCTACAAGCAGCACGCTTTCCTTCAAAACAGCTCCCTTTTTTTTTTTTTAGTGGTTCTGATACTCTTGGGAAAAAGAGATGGAGACAAAAGAAACCAAACATCTTCAGACTTAAAAGTTAAATTTGGATTTTGACTCTGTCAACATGACTCAAGGTTATTGGAAAAGTCAAGATGAGAATTCAGGCTACTACAGAGGAAGGTTTGTCCTGTGTAAAACTCTTGACACTGTTTCCTATAGACCCATACTTTTATATCCTACAGAGCACACCACTTTTTTCAAAAGGAATTTCAGTAGAGGAAAAATGTATTCTACATATACATACTACTTTGCTTATAGTATTCTGATATTTCATACACTAAATCTTGCTTTCCTTTGAGTGCACCCCCTTGAAGTCAATGGAGTTTGCACTGGGTAATTATTAACAGAATATGGCCATGAATTTACCCCCATAATTATTTCCTGAAAACATGCATTTAGAGAATAAAGAGACACTGAGGACACAGAAAATGAAAATGCTTGCACGTCCACTTTTTTTTCTAATAGCTGCATATTACATATTGAAATATGCTTGAACTGTTTTAATGTTTTGTTCTGAGATGATATGCAGTGATAGTTTGCAAGGGGAGAGAAGGTAGAAGGAAAGACATGCCAAACATATGCAGAAATAAAAACATTTCCAGACTGGAGTTTCCTTATTTTTTTAGCATCAGTCCTAGAAAAATATGTATTTTGGCTAGCAAACTTTGCTTCAACCTACTTTGAGGGCAACCTTTAGTATGATCACAAGCAGCCAAATACAAGCTGCTATAATGCTACTGATTACACTGGTTTACATCTCTGTTGAATCTGGCCCATGATAACTACTTCGCTGTGTAATTAATGAAAGCATAAATTAAGCAATAAAGTCACCAAACCGAATAGTAAGTTAAGCCAGAGGAAGAAACGTAAAAAAAGTCTATGGGTTGAAAGACTTAAATTAGCAACAGTTTTCCGCTTTTAACAACTGGAAACAAGATTTATTTCTCACTTCTTTGAAACAGTGCATTTTTTCACTTCATCTCATATACTGTTAACATACACAAGCCATGCTAAGTATTTAATTCTATAATGTATAGCACACAAGTGTAATTTCCTTGTGAATCACTAGTGTAACAAAGGTTATTTTTTTAATTGACTCAATTAATTTATATATTTATATAAGTTTTTATATAAGACAACTGTTGAGCATGTATTGCTTTGAAAATCCTGCATTCTGTCATTTGTTCCTTAATAGATAGATTATTTACAAGTGTCTTTCTCATATTTTAACCATGTCAACTTCTACTTTCAGAAATGTGCACTCACTGGAGGGGAAAACTGAATTTTCTGTGAAAGTGACTGTGTACTTATCTGAGTACTTTTCTGAAAAATACTGTCGGAGAAATGCAAACATTTGGGGGAAATGGGTGTCTTATTTTGCATGCCTGAGGACATATGCTATTGTCAGGCATCCAGGTGTGTTTTATTGTGTAGTGCTGAACAAGAGCTACTGTGCAGGTCCATAAATGTCACAAATCATATCAAAGATCAAACCTGGTCCATAACTGTTAAGCTGTGTTTTCACTAACACCCCATAGTCCACTCTTTCTGTCTGGCTATTTGGAGTTTTAGTGGTGATTTATTTTTCCCAAAGTCCAGATGGAATTTTTTATGATTTCGATTATTATAGCATGATGAAAATATGACCTTTTCTTTTTTAAGATTATGCTGCCTTCTTAACTCTTTGCACCATGAATTCTGTATTTCTTGTGACTGTATAGTTAAAATGAAAGTCTCAAAGAAAAAGAAAAAAAAAAGAAAAGTTTAAGGATACGTTGATGTACCTGAGGTTTGCAGAAGTCTGAGACCTAATTTTGACTCTGAGTGCACTGCCTCTGTATCTTTGATAAAGCTGTTTGGTCACTTGGTTTTTAGGTTGTGACAGTTAAAAATTTACCATCTGACACTGAAGTGGTATGTTTGTTGATTTGATAGCATGAAAATAGGAACACAAGCTTTCTTGAGGTGTCCACCTGGCAGCTGTTGGAGACACAGAAATATCACCTAAGTGATTTATAAAGTTGGCCCAGTTCTAAATACTGTTTCTCCACTCATTTAGGAGTTTCCTGCCAAGGGTTAACTAAGGAGTATATGACATGCAAATGCAAATTCAGTGAGTTAGCACTGGAACTATCAGCTTTCCCTGGGCAAGAATTAGAATGAATTATTAAAGTGATAAATGATCCCTCTGTGTTGTCCATAATCCCAAACCCAACAGCAAAGTATTCAAAGGGTTAGTGTTCCAAGCAAAAAAGAAACTTCAGCTGTTCCAGAGAAATAAAATTATGTCATACTTGCAGTTGTTCAAAAGACCTGGGGCATGGAGGTATTTCATGTAAGTGAAGGAGAAAGAGTCAGATCCTCAGCTACTGTGAATCAGTGCTATGGCACAGGGTTGATTAGATTAGCCAATTAACAACACATGGTGTTACACTCAAGAGAGTGATAATCAGAAGTGATTAAGGAACAGGGAGCTTTACCTTTAAGACTGGTTTTCATCTCACATAAATTTAATATAGAGGTCCGTATATGAGGAAGTCAGCTTAGGAGTAGCTCTCTTAGAATAAGATAAGTAAGTTTTACAGCACCTGTCTTCTTCATTTGATTTTCCAAAGTGTCTATGCACCTAACTTAAATCACATTTATCTTTTAGACCATTGTAACAAAGTGAAATAAGTTCTCTCTCAAAAGCTTTACATTTGTGAGAGACCCATGAAATAGACTGGTAGCCTAAATACTGTGTCTATGAACAGGTGCCAAAACTAGGAAAAAAACTACCCTGCAAGTCAAAAGGGAGAAAAGGAGAAAAACTAGTTAAGGTCTTCCCAAAACAGGCATTGTCCAAAAATTGTGTCATTACAACTAAGGAAAATTTGAAATTTTAGGTCAATCTTTTGCAATTGTTTTTTGAGGCGGGAAGTGTGTTTTTACTTTCATTTAAAATGTTTTCCATGTTTAAGTTATTTTTAAAGCCTTTTTCCTCAATTTTCTTCCATTTCCAAGCAAAATATTTTGTTATCTTGGAGTGGTGTTATTTTGTTGAAAGAACCTTGTAAAGAAGTATTCTGATATTTTAAATGTTTGCCCCTATTCCCTCCAACTCCCATTTCCTTTTCCACTTTCTCCCTCCCCTATGCCTTTTTCCCTTTTTCTTATTGTTGTTAAGGTGCAGAAAATAAGAGGTTGTTTTAACAAATCTATATATTTGAACTCAGCTGAAGCTCCACATTTGGGGTGATTTTACTATCTGATTTAAAAAAAAAAAAAAATATTCCAGGTTAAACTATAACCATGGAGAGCAGCAAAGAAAAATCAGAGGAATTGTCGATACACACACAGAGTATAGACTCAGTATTGTTGTCATCATGCAACTTTTTACTCTAATTTTTAATAGGAAATGGAAAAATTGTGCAGACGAGCTGTTTTGCCTGAGAGGTCTGGCATGGGTAGAGGAAGGGACCCAGCTCTGGCACCCCTGTCCCTCAGCACAGGTTAATGGCTGCTGCCATGACCTGAGCTAGATAATTTAGAGATTTTTTGGGGGTCTATATGCTACATTGCTGCCCATTATACAGGCCTGTTTTAAAACAGATTTATGCATGTGTGCATTGCAAGCATGTTTCCAAATTAGATTACTTCTTTTTTCCCTCTAAGTTACTTGGAACAACTTGCCAGTTAAAGGAGTGTTTGTTAATTGCTTTATAAAGTATATTTCCTGTTACCATCCTGCTCCTTCTGGAAAAAATATATGTAGTCTGTTTTTTTCAGTGCCGTATATATTGGGTCTTTTTAAAAACCTGATAACCAGATTACTTGACAAACTGGAACGTTTCCAAGACAGCCGTTTCAAGTTTCTCAGTAAATAGTCTGTACATTGTATATATTTGTGAAATGTACATTATTTACTTTATATAGTCTTCTGATTCTCCATAAATCTCTGTTCACGGAGTACATTTTAATGCACTGTATTCCATTTCTTAGGAGCTGGCCTATTCATCTCTATAATACCACACATGTAGCCACATGAAAAAAGGTTCATGAGGGATGTCTTTGAAGTGTAGCCATTGGACATCAGATGGACCTGCTTTTCAGAGTGAAAATACAAATCATCACTGTTTATTTTCTCCATGAAAGAAATGCAGTGCTTTGTTTAGAGCCTATCCTGACATGAACACATGCTTGACAGTCATCACTGAGTGACACTTTTTTGATAAAAGAAAAAAAATTGGTGAAATCCTACTCTTGTATATGGTTTGAGGTTTTGAGGGGTGGGGTTTTTTGTTGGTTTTTTAATTATGCTACTTGACTGAAACACAGTAAAGAGAAATGGTACTATGTCACCCTTGGTGTTCATTTAAAGCATGCTGGTAGTTGCAGAGAAGCCAAGCTAGCTCTGCCTGCCTTAAGCCTGGGCAGAACAGGCAGATTGCAAGCCAGCTTGTGTCTGAAAGCTGCCTAGCTGCATGCGTGCAATATTAGCCTGAGCTAGTAAACCCTGGACATAAATATTTGCCTGTTAGCTTGCCTGGTTTCACAGTGTAGACATGCTCACGATAGAGTCCTGTTCTGCAGTACTTGTCTCTGCAGGCAAGGATCACTTTACCATGCAAATGTCTATCTTCACCAGACTGTAGGGAGCTATAATAGAATTATTCTTCTTCCACCATGAGACTAGACATCATGATATAGCTTGACAGCGTCTCAGAGGAACATCTGTGACAGGACCAGAAACTGAAGCCATATCTCCCATTAAGCCCTTAGCTCTTGTCACAATATGGGGTATCAAGAGAAAGTACACTGAAGTCAAAGAAATTGTTTTTCTTCAAAATACGTAGAACAGGCTGAAAAATGAGGTATGAGACCCTGAGAATTCCCACTGTTCAGTAGGTATTTGCCCACTCTGCAATGTCATTTTGACTTAAAAACATAGCATCCTTTAAATAGGGCACCCCTGTTCTGGAAGAACCACATTTTAAGCTTCTGATGCAAAACACCTCAAGATTGGCATAAATTCAAAATCACACTTAGATCCAGATCCAAATTTTGTACTGTTCCTCAATAAGCTAAGCCAAGAACCCCTCTCCTAACATCTGTGGATATTGGGGTATTTGAAATCCAACTCCAAATTCCAACTTAAGCCATGCTCTAATGTAAACAAAGTTAATGGCTTGTCAGTATGGAGCTATAAAACAATGTGGGTACTGTCATAATATTGATGTAAGGAAACTTTAAATATATAGTCATTTTTCTGAATATAACAGTGGATTTTGCTCTTAGGAAAAGTCATTAAATCAGTATGTCCATGTTATGTAGCAGCCAGAGAAAATATACAATTGTGGCAGCCAAGAAATTACATGGAAAAGAAATTGTGCCTTGACCCATTGACTTTATGCAGTGCCAAACAGTCACTGCCATTTTATGTTGTATCACCTGGGTTGTATACCCGCGTGCCATAGCTAACATGCAACTATGGTTGTATGGAAACAAGGAGAAACATGTGTTTGACTTGCAACACTCAAGGGACTACTGGAGTAGGAGCCGAGCAGAAAGTTTGCTCTGTTTGACCAGAAGGATTGAAGAAAACAAAAAAGAGATATGGTACTGGGACATACCATCTATTCTGGTTTCTACCAATAAGGAGTTGTTCTCTGCAGTACATCATTAACTGCTGAATGAAGGTCAGTTTTAAAGACTCACGTAGAATTTCTTAGGTGATATACTACAAACTCACAGTGTAGTTATTGCTGTTCATCTAAAGTCTCTGCAAATTAATACAGGAATTCTTAAGGATTATCCTCTAATACAACATAAAATAATTTGTTTTGTGCTGTCTTAATGATTTCCAACTGTTGGACAGTAAGCTTAATTTACTTTGCAATGACCTGTAGAAGCTGTGCATATTTAGGTATTTCAGCCCATCTCTGTAATCAATTCTTTTAGCTCCTGAGTTAATTTATATCAGTCTTCTTTTACTTTCTCCAAATTTACCATCCATTTGTAATATTGAAGTGCCAAAAAAATGTATTTTATATTTAATAATCCTTATGCATCTTTATTTTGCATTTTTAATCTACAGGAATCATTACGACATCTTTTTAGTGAGAAACTGTGGCCAAACAACTTTTTTTCGTGCACAGCAATAGCTACTCGGTGTAAAACTTGTGCTTGGACACATAATAATTTTGCTGAGTTTTCGTGAGGTGTGCTTTGAGACCGTGTTCAGTCTGTACCACTATTTTGATTTATACCAGCAAATAATCTCACTATTCTTGTCTGTGTTACATTAAACTCAAAGATATACATGATGGGACGAGTTCAGATAAAGATTTGGACTGATTTTGGAGCTTCAGAGAGATAAAGCATTAATACTTTCCAAAACTTTAGCAATGATTTGGATTTGGGTAAGGGCCCATGTCTGATTATGTTTAAATATTTTGACATGCGTGGTATTCTATTGTAAAAGATAGATAGATCATAAGAACTTCATTTGTGCTGTTAGTCTACACTATGGAAACAAATGACATGTTTCGCCCATATTGAAGAAATTCAGGATGAATAGATCACAGCACAAATCATGTTAATGTATAACACATACACAGAAATTTCTGGATATCTATGTACTCAGTGTGATAGCGCAGGATCCTGACATTTTTAAAGTTATTACAATTAAGAATTTACAGATGTGCCTGAGGGATAGGTACCAATTACGAGAGGTAAGTTTTATTGAACCCAAGCTTCCGACTTAGTCACTAAGATGAGTTTTCAGCTTTCTAGGCTGGTGTGAGCAAACATTGTGGTAACGTATCACTATAGTAGAAAATTATATTTTAAGTAAGGTTGAAAGGAGTGGTGGTAAAGGTTGGACAGCTTCTCTCCAGCTCACAGATTTGATGCTGGACAGTCTATACTGACTCTATTCCCCATTCTGAACTGGGATTCTCTGAAGCCTCTGGGTTTGTTCAGTGTCACCAGCTGTGATTCTCTCTAGATGCTCGCTTGTGACATCTGCCCTAACGTGCATCTTGATTTGTGTCCTAACACTGATTCAGCAAAGTAGGTAAGTGTCTAACCTCCCTCTTCAATTGCAGTTAGCTTTAAAGAAACTTTACAAAAGTTTAAAAGTCCCTTGTTAAATTGGCCCAGAGTGCCCCAAACCAAGCAAGTAGAAGCTCTGCAAAGTGAGGGATGAGAAGGATTTAGCTGATGCCACTGATTCACCAACATGCCAGAGGACACTGCAAGCAAAATCTGACAAAATGAAAGTTGATCACTTCCAACATTTGCCATTGCTTTCTTCAAGAAATTTGATATGTTTTTAACCTATTTATACATTGTTCTTTACAAACAGAGGAGCACCTAGTCAAGAACTTGCACCATAAGCACAATGTCTAATAACAGCTGACATTTAGCTCTCTTGCAACTCACTTGAATGTTGACTGAAGTGCTCAGTCTTTAAATTTTGCACTCCATCTGATTTATTTTCCCGAAGATGACTACAGAGAAAGTACATTAAAGGTGAGATGATTTTTCAAATAATATTTTTGTTGTTATGTGAACCTCAAGTTGGTTTTCTTTAAATCCATTACTATATGATAAAAATTGCATATTTAATCTTGACCGATATTTCTCATTTTTTCTTCTGCATTGCCCTTTACCTATAATTTCACTGGCATTTAACTGCAGTAACTGTGTTTGCTCTAAGTATGGATTATCTCTGCATCATAGTTGGTGTAACTCATCAAAAAACATAGGAAATACCACACTAGACTAGGTCCATATTCCTCAACTCTTCCTGCATATTGTGTCCAATATTGGGAGTCTTGAGAAGTTGCAAGAATTCCTGGATGGGATGAGGTGAGCTAATCTGCCCTTTTTCCTTCTCACCCTTTCCCTGCATTCCTCCTTTCTCATACTTAGAAACTGTCCTAAATGCATATCAGAAAGGGACAGATGTAACGGTTAGCCTTGAAAAAGGCATTACTCTGCTTATATGTTGCAAAACCAAACACAAAACGCAGAGTCACAAGGCTAAATTCTAACGCTGGCTGCTAAATTTGATTCTGCTTATATAAATCGTTAGTTTGTTTAAACATAGTTAATTGTCAGGTATTCTTAAGTGTCATTAAATCGTAACACATAAAGTTAGAGCACAGAATCATGTTTTATGTACACGTCTTTAAAATTAATGAATTATGAATAAACTCCCTAATTGCTCTGAAGTACAGATGGAAGCAATCTTCATGAAATTATAAATAATCACCGTGCTGCTGATTGTAACAAGTGGAATTTAAGCTTGCCAAGCAATCTTAGAAGTTTAATTAAATGTACTAAAAGAGCAATTTGATGCTTTAAAAGGCAAACTGTTGTATGGCATTGGAGCAAATCAAAACTCCAGTTAGGTTTGGAAACCAATTTTTGCTGCTGATCTCAGAAATGCCAACATTCCCTGTTTAGAAATCTTATGCTTTGCAAGTTCAGTGCCTTGAATAAATGTAAGACTTGACTTTTGGAAGTATTATTTAGGTGAAGACATACAGATAAGCAAGAATGATTCTCAGACATTACAGATTCACATGCTTAACAAGACTAGTAATTTTATATAGTATTGAGAGAACAGACCCTCTGTAGAGTAGGAAAGAGTAAGATGTGCCAGATGTCATCAGGCAAGTGTAGAGTTCATGGAGTGTAGAGGAATATAAAGGAGCTTATGTTTAAGGTTGTCCCTTGGCCCTTCATGACCTTCTGGATCTGTGAATCTACGCTCAGGGTAACTAGAGCAAGAAGAAAATTTTGGCAGAATCTTGGCTCCATCCCTCTCCAGTGAACTATCAGCCCTGCACAGACATATGTAACCTGGTACTTTTGCTCCTGATAGACAATTCCTTCCTTAGTGTGTTCTTCAAGTACCGCAGCTGAGCAATGCAAGGCAAATGTAGTGCTTGGCTTGGTAAGTAAAGCTCGGATCCCAAAAGGGATTTATCTTATATTCATTCTTAGATACTTGAGTTAGGACTTAAATGAAGCTGAAGTACAGAAGTTGAAAACTGCAATACAAATAAACTTCATGCAGATGCCTCCAAATCCCACACTTGCCTGGTGAATCTCTACTTGACTTCTGGGGTCTGTTTCTGCTTCAGGTTCAGCTGGAAACAACACTAACCTGAGAAGTTCACAGATTATTTCAGTTTTTTTAACACAGGTGTCTGGACCCTTTTCGCAAGACTGGGCATCCTGTATGGTTTTTTCTTCCAGTCTGAAAGGGCACAGATTTTTTTGGTAGGTGTATGTGTATGTCCAGCAACTTTAGGGCATTTCAAATCAAGACAGCTTGAATCAACTAGGCAACTGAACTGATGCCTTGGTGTTTACTTTCTACCTAAACCTAATCAAGACTGAGGCAAAAAGCTACTTCCCCATCTGAGCCTTTGACTGACGGCATATGGCTCATTAAAGTGCATCTAATGCATAGAAAGATGATGACTCTTACAAAATCCATCTGAGACAAGCCCTAATGTGTGGGCACAGGATGAGTAAGTAATTGCAGAGGTGGCTTTTAATATAATAATGTAGCACTTAGACCACTTGCACAGGAAATGAGGAAACTGGTTTCCCTTCCTTCCTCAGACAGAGGGGATCAGACCCGTATTTCCTCGTTCCCAGGAGAGGGGATGATAACCAGAATTTATGTCAGGAGGGTTAATTGGGGAGGGCAGAGGCACCTCCTAGCTCTCCATTGGGGAAATGGATACAAGATTTACTGTCCCCAAGAGTGAGTTAGAAGAAAAGAAATAAGATGTAACTGTGTAATTTAATGGCTAGGCCTTCTTAAGAAAAGGGAGTCACAGGCTTTGTTTCCCCATTTAAAGACCTATTTTGTGTTTTCAGTAAATGTTAATTGGAGGAAATTAGACTAGAGCTCAAAATTCCTTGTTGTCAATTAGTGTCGCTATTCACAATGTCAGAGACCTTTTTATTTTCCCCTCGGTTTATACTCCCTCTCTCTGATCTGTAAAATTGTAATATTTTTGAAAGGCAAAATACAGCTTCAATACCAAAGGCAGTGTCCTGTTCTGTATATCTGTTTGTTCACAATAACACCCATTTTTGGAATAGAGGGAACTTCTCTGAATATAGGATGACACAGCCTAGCCACATACTGAAAATGTCACCAGGAACCATACCTAGAGTGAACACTGATTGTGTCTAATAGGCAAAATCCAGTGTTACATCTATTTGACAATTTATATTACATGCATGTACAGATGTGTAAATGACACAGCATTTAGCTTTGCATGGCCTAATAGCACCCGAGGCATGGCTGTGATGGACTTAATTGGACTCCACATGACCAATTACTCATTTTAGGGCTAAATGTGGGAAAACATGGACTTACTGTGATAAGACTTTGTGAGGTCTACCTCGTGAACTAATTATTAAGCAGAAAGTGTAAAAATGTTTCACTCTAATTGCAGTTGCAATGTTGCTAATTCAGACAGCTAAAATATCCCAAATGAGTGATATTTTTTCCTCTGGAAAAATTTTGGTGCCTGGATGGCTGAGAAGTTAAAAATGTAGATCAATGTTTTTCATGGAAATTGCAAGATTGAAATGTATATCCACAACTATGTCTTTAAAACAGCAGCCTGTCTTTTTAGCGGAACATGTGGAAAAGGTTAAATTTGTAATTAGAAAAAGTAACAATGTAGTTTGAAAAGTGCATGGCAAAGACTGTTAGTGTCTCATGGTACTTCCCCTGTTAACTCCAAAATAGTGATCTGCAATTGCATGGGCAACATCTGAAGCACACCTTAGGTTTCTGTGTTATACATTAGCTCTGTAGCTGGATGTAGCATATCAGAAGAGTTTTTGGATACAGCACAAAAAATAAATGGGAAAGCAAGAAAGTCAGAATTGCTCTAAAAGATCATATTTTCAGATCTGCCTTGCAGGATATTTGGCAATTTCTTTTCTCTGTAGAAGTGGCTACATAATGAAAGCACAAAGTTCCTTTGATCTAAAAAATCTCTGTGGGCTTTAATAATTTATATCAGAATTTAACAGCACAGTGGAAACCCTTTTTATATACTGGAGTAATTTTGCTTCTCTTTGTCAGATCAGCTCTACTTGAAACAGAGACTTGCTATTAATGGAACTGAACTATATTTCAATGTCTCAGACATTTTGGTGGCTTTCATTCTACCATATTTCACTCTGGTCCCAGTTCAGCAAAGATCTTAAACACATTCTTAAATCTAATAATTTCAATGGGACTGAAGCCCATGTGTAGATGTTTTATAAAAATTGGGCCAGATTATGAACTCTTCTTTATGATGCTTTTGATGAAGAAAAATATGTTGAGACAGATCCTTTTTCTTTCATTTTCTGTAGTACCTTACTCCACTGGATTGAATGTGAAATAACTCACAAATATGAGGGTTAGAAGGAAAAATCTTGTCATCGTCATCAGCATAAGGCTATAGTAATAGGACTTGTACATATCTGACCTAACCTATGGAACAGATGCCCTCATTTGAGATAGATGTCTGTATTTTCTTTAGTGTTGGTGGTTAGAAATATGTATGTTTACAGTTCAATTCAGTCCTCTCTAATATAGATGCCTGAAACAGTCCAAACTTCTGTACTCCAGGAGTGTCTGTTGCTCCTATCTGACTATGAAGAGGACTTGCACATAGGCATTTACACTGTAGATATCTAAGACTGATGGATGAGGTGACTCACACCCTATGGGACATTAAGGGTAGAGGGGAGAAGACCTATCAGAGCAAGATCTTCCATACCTACCATCCTGTCTCTGAGACTAGGCAGTAGCAGACATGTAGGCAAAGAGGAAAGAAACAAAGACATGTACAAAAATGTCTTGGTCTGGCAAATTTTCCAGTAATCAGTGGTTTCAGAACTTCCTGATCCAGAATTTCTTTCTGGCAAGTCATGTTTAATAACACCAGTTGATTTACCCTCCATTAATTTGTTTCTTTTTACGTCCATGTATATTTTTGACCTCCATGAAATCCTGTGGCCATGAGCTCTATAATGTAACTATATGTTGTGTGGAAAAAAATACTCCCCTTTGGTGTATAACTTACTCCTTAATGCTTTCATTATATGTCTGCTAGTTCTTGTGCTATGAGATGGAGTGAATATTCACTCTCTGTTCGTGTTCTGCATACAGTTTATGACTTAAAGCCTCTGTCATTTTCCCCTATCAGTCATGTCTTTCCCAAGCTTAAGAATCCTAATGTATTTGCTCTTTCCTCATATGGAAACCATTCAGATCTAGGCATTACTGATGGGAACAGGATTTGCAAAATTAGAATTCAAGTGGGTTTAGTATAAAGAAAATCAACAAGGGCAGCAGAACTAGATTTCATTAGAACAAATCCTCACCCTAACAGTGTGATATGCAACAAAACCCACACGAATATTGAATATTTATTAATCATTGTGGAGTTTTTTATATCAAATTTATTTGGCTATTGTGGATGCATTTTACATAAAACAAATTGAAACTGGTTATTGTTTTGGCTATTAGAAAAATAAATTCCTTCAGAAGAAAAAAAATGAACACATTAGGTTATTTCTTTTATCTCCATTTTT